>NC_138162.1:20751743-22163416 GCF_964165515.1 Mesoplodon bidens | reverse complement strand
GGTCTGATGCTCAGGAGAGGGGACAGGACTGGAGGTTGGAATTTGGAATCATGGGCATTGAGGTGGCCATTAAACCTGTGAATGAGACTTGCAGTGAGATGAGAGTCCAGGGTGGAACCCTGTGAAATGTCAGCACTTGAGGGCAGGGAGGAAAACCAGGAAAGGGTAAAGTCACAGGAAGCAAAAAGGGAGTGTTTCAGGGAGAGCAGTGGGTAGTGTCAAGTGCTGAGTAAGAGGAAACCAGAAAGTTCATTGGCTTTAACCGTGAGGAAGGACATCATTTGAAGCCCTGAAAACAGTGTTTATTTTTCAGTCTCATTTTTATCATCACCCCCCACTGAGGAGCCTAAATGTTTAGACATTTTTTCCTAATCATTCAACCCCATGAAACTTTTAATACCACAGATACATTTTATCTGTTGTTGTTTGTTACTGTCTGTATAAAAAGAGTTAAGAATTTTTTTGCCCACAAGAACCAATTTTTGCCCCCATGGGGGTAAATGCATATCTTAAAGAAGTTCAGTCAAGTGGGGGCAGAAGCCTAACTACCCTGAGTAGGAGCAGAAGTGAGGGTTGAGAACGCAGGAGGGGAAGGGGGGAGGAGCCCTTCCAAAAAGGCCCCTGGTGGGGGAGGGAGAGATGAGCTGTGAAGCCCTGGTGGAGGGGTGAGAGAGGAAGAGCAGCGGGATGTGCGAACACACACCTGTTTATAAGCAGGGATAGAGGAGTAAGGGAGTTCTGCCTGGAGGCGTCCTTTTATCTGAGGGGTCAGAAATGGGGAAATCTCTTGGTAGCGGGAACGGGGATAGACGGTCTGAGGAGATGAAGGCTGAGAAGGGCAATGAATGGGAATGGGCGAGAGTGGCCAGAGCAGCTGTGAGGGCCCCTGGAAGATAGGAGACCACCACTTGGTGTCTAGGTAACCGTCTGCTTGGTTGGGATTTTCTCCCATCAGAGCCCAAGTAATAGCAGATGAGGAAGGAGTTTGATCTGGATTGGTGGCTGGCAGTGTGAGGGGCAGAAAGTCAAGGACTATAGATAACTACAGAAATATCTACCATTCATTTAGCATTTACTCTGGCCAGCACTTAACTTGAGTACTTAAGTCCATTTTCTCATTTAATCCCTAAAGGAATCCTGCTAGGGTAGGTATCATTACCCCAGTCTTAGAAACACGTGGAGGTGACACGACATGGGCAGGGTAGTGCAGCCGGTGGTGGTAGAACTGACAGCTGAACCCAGGTCTGTCCGTTTCTGAGGTGCTGTGCCTTCCTGCCACTGTGGGTCACTGGCAAATAATGCAGCCTTGCATCTGGGATAAGGAAGGAGATGAATGCAGAGGAGTTCTGGTAATCTGGGGGAAAAAAACACTTCAAGATTGTTTAATATGGAAGGGGGAAGTGGAGGAGGCTCTGGTCAGAGTTGAGGATTTGCAGTTAGAGAAGTTCTGGATGATGTATAAGCAGGCAGCAAGAGGGCAGCAAAGCCCTCTGGCAAATGTATATGGATATTTACGAATGATAAAAAGCTTTGCAAATGTGAAAAGAGATTATCATCTTCCCACTTGGGGGCTTGAGCTTGGCCTTCTGCAGCGCATGAATGACTGCTTCTCCTTCTCACCTCTGCTCAAACAGAAGACCAGCTCTTGGTGGAAGGGATGTCAGTGCCAAAAGATGAAGCTGTGGGCGCACTCCATCTCATCCAAGCTGCGAAACTTGGCAATGCAAAGGCCCAGAGCATCTTGAGAACAGGTGAGCAGGTGGGTCTGGGCAGCTCTGACAGCCCAGGGCTCCGGCAAATGCCCAGCCCTCAGGACCAGTGCAGAGGTAATTTTCCTACTTACTGTATTCAAGGTATTTGGCAGCATTGCCTTTTTAAACAGGTTTTTGTTTTGTTTTACAACTATGAAAAAACTACTTGTTCATTTTCTGGAAATTTAGAGAAATACAGGAGAGTAAGAAAAAGTATCTTTTAGTTTTACTGTTCAGAGTTATCAACTATTAACATTTCCTTCCAGTCTGGTTTTTTTTTACATAGTTGAGATCATATAGTATAGTATATGTACAGTTTTATACCCAGCTCTTTTCATTTCAAAGTCTCACATAATCATTTTTTCATATTAAGGATAAATCATATAAACAGGTTTAGAAGTACTGCTTCCGTGAGGTAGTGTGAACCAACTATTCCTGGCTGGTGCTCTTTTCCACCTTCCTCTTTGACTTTGGATTTGGCTCTCTCCCCGAAAACTTGTTTTTAATTTTTGTTTTCCTGTAGCTGGAACAGCGTTGGGTCTTGGGGTTGTGAACATCCTCCACACTATGAATCCCTCCCTTGTGATCCTCTCTGGAGTCCTAGCCAGTCACTATATCCACACTGTCAAAGACGTCATCCGCCAGCAAGCCTTGTCCTCCGTTCAGGACGTGGACGTGGTCGTTTCGGATTTGGTGGAACCCGCCCTGCTCGGCGCCGCCAGCATGGTTCTGGACTACACGACTCGCAGGATCTACTAGTCCTCCGAAGAGTGGACGTGGACCGAGATTCAAGAGCTCCTTGGTGGAATCAGGTTGTCTTCTAGATGAGCATTTCTTAAAAGGCAAATTTGGTATTTCAATTTATTTGGCAGGTGACTTTGGCAGAGTTTTTGCTATTAGTCTCCTCTTCCAAAGTCACTTTTCCCAACCCGTTTTTGTAGATGCTGCTCCTTGTGGGGTCATTTCAGCTCAAACCTTGTCACAATCTTCTGTGCCAAAAGGAGCTACAGTAGTAGCCGAGGAAGCCTTAGGACTCTGCTTACTAGATGTACCACTTAGACCTGCAGGCCTTGCTTGGGGTGTGACCTTGATACTGGAGTTTGGATTATTAATCCTTCCTCCTCTGACCCTAAGTTCAGAACACAGAAAGGGATCCAGTCAGGGAACAGAAGGAAATCTCACCATGAAGGGCTTAAGTAAACCTTTTAAAAGCAGTTTTATTGAGGTGTTTATTTTAAAGTGCACAATTTGGTTAAGTTTTGACATATATATACCTATGAAACCATGGCCACGATCAGGACGTCAGGTGTATGTATCTCTCACCCCCAAACGTTACTTGTTGAAAGATGTTATTTGCTATTACTCTCTCAGAATCTTGAGCAACTTTACATCAGGGATCTGAATTACAGTGGCCTTAGTGACCTTGTCCTTATCTTCTTAAGGCCAGCTGAGAAGCCACTAGGACTTACAGCCTCTGAAAGATTAACCATCCCAGAAGGATCATTGCTACTGACAAGCAGACACCTCTCCCTTCAATAGTTTTTCACACTATGTTGAATATGACCCTGGAGTGTTGATTAAGGCAGTGTTTGTTGTGTGTCATATCTAGAGCCCACATCTGTGAATCTGGATTCTGGCTAAATAAGATTCCACGCTCGCATTGGTGTCAAGATAACAAAGGCCAAGGTTCTTGCTATTAATTTCAACATGGAAGAAATACTGATAGCCACCATTTATTAAGTGCCTACTGTGTGCCAGGCTCTGAACTTGGTGCTTCATATGCATTATTCTAAATTCTCACAACCAGTAAGGTAGGTGTTTTAATTCCCATTTTATAGAACCCCAAACTAAGTCAAGTGGTGTGCCTAAAGCTGCGTGGCTTATGAGTCTTAAAGACAGGGTTTGACCCGGGTCCCTCTGTGTTTTCTCTGCTAAGCCACACAAACCTCTCTTCATATCAAAAACTTCCAAAGTGCAAATATATTCTAATTTATTCCAGGCTACCAGGAGCTTTCACAAGAATATCTCATTAGCAAATGAATTGATTCATCCTTGACACTATCTCTCAGTGGTGAATTTAATAAAATATTCCTGTATGCTGTGGAAATTTTGCCAGTACAGTATTTGGTCTAGTGACAGGTTTTTGTGGGTACTTTTAGATGACCTCAAAAAGGACATGCATATGTTTTTCAGATTTTTTATTATTTTAGGAAAACCTGAAGGTTTCTACAACATTATTGCAGTGTTCACATATAAAATGAAGGAATCAAGTTTGCATTTGAATTCCTTCCTTCCTGGTGGGTTAATGTGAAAAGATAGGTTGGCTGATTCTTAGAACTCTGTCAGCTCTGAAATAATCTTCAGGTCCTGGTTGATTCCTGGGAAGGAAGCTAGTTGGCTTGGCCATCAGTGTCTGGGGCGGGTCGGTATATCGTGAAGGGGCATCAGCTGTTCTTTGACAAAACCTACAACCACTGTATACACCAGACAGTTGCACTGCTACCAAGTTTCATACCAAATATTTGGAAGGATGGTATTGAATCTAAAACCAAATCTTAGTTTTTATTAAATTCATGGAAAGGTTAATATATTCCAACATAATTATTACATATAGCTAAATGATCACATCTTAATTTATTTTAATGTAAATATTTTTATGTTACTGTTCTGAGCCAAATTCTAAAAAAATAAATGTATTTCCTTGTGGAAATCCTGCCATTTTCGTATTTTGTTTTGTTCTTAATTAACTCATTAGCTAAAAGCATTCCCCTTCCCCAAAGAGATTTTTTGTGCTCCTTACTTTCTGAAGGTCATATAACTTCTTTAAGGCATTTAATATTGATTTAACAACCACCCCACCAAAAAACTTTAATAGAAAGCATTGTTATATAACTTTAAAATATATATATTGCAAAATGATTACCACACTGTCTAGCTAATATCGTCACAATACATAGTTAAGAGTTTTTTCCCCTTGTTAAGATCTACTTTCATAGCAACTTTCAAATATGCCATATAGTATTATCAACTATAGTCACCATGCTGTACATTACATCCCATGACTTATAACTGGAAGTTTGTACCTTTTGACCCTCTTCACCCACTCCCCACCTCCCAACCCTCCACCTGCGGCAACCACCAATCTGTTCTCTATGAGCTTGGTTTTGTTTTGTTTTTTAACATTCTACATATGAGTGAGATCATAGGGTATTTCTTTCTCGGTCTGATTTATTTCACTTAGTATAATGCCCTCAAGGTCTAGCCATGTTTCACAAATGGCAAGATTTCATTTTTTTTCTAATGGCTGAATACTATTCTGTCATATACATTTACACGTTTTATTTATCCATTCATCCGTTGATGGACACTTTGGTTGTTTCCATTACCTTGGCTATGTAAGTAATGCTGCATGTAAGAGTGCATATTATCTTTTTGAGTTAATGTTTTTGTTTTCTTCAGATAAATACCCAGAACTGGAATTGCTGGATCATATGGGAGTTTCATTGTAATTTTTTGAGGAACCTCCATACTGTTTTCCATAGTGGCTGCACCAGTTTACATTCCCACCAGCAGTGTGCACAAGGTTTCCCTTTCTCTACCTCCTCTCCAACACTTATTTGTCTTTTTGATAACAGCTATTCTGAGAAATGTGAGGTGGTATCTCATTGTGGTTTTGATTTTCATTTTCCCTGATGATTAGTGATGTTGAGCACCTTTTCATTTACCCATTGGCCAGCTGTTTGGCTTCTATGGATAAATGTCTATTCAAATCCTCTTATTTTTAAATTGTTTTTATGCTATTGAGTTGTATGAATTCTTCACATATTTTGGATATGAACCCCTCACTGTATGTATGATTTGCAAATATTTTCAGTAGGTTGTCTTTTCATTTTGTCGATGGTTTTTTTTGCTGTGCAGCTTTTTAGTTTGATGTAGTCCCTGTTATTTTTGCTCTTGTTGCCTTTGCTTTTGGCATCAAATCCAAAAAAATCATCACAAGACTGATGTCATGGAGCTTATACTGCCTGTGTTTTCTTCTAGGATTTTTATGGTTTCAGGCCTTATAGTCAAGTCTTTAATCCATTTTGAGTTAATTTTTGTGTATGGTGTAAGATAATGGTCCAGTTTTCCCAACACCATTTATGAAGTGACTGTCTTTCCTGACTGTATACTCTTGGCTCTTTTGTCATAAATTAACTGACCATATATGCATGGGTTTATTTTTGGGCTCTCTATGCTATTTCATTGATCTGTGTGTCTGTTTTTATGCCAATACCAGACTGTTTTGATTACTATAGCTTTGTAATATGGTTTGAAGTCACAGTAATGCTTCCAGCTTTGTTCTTTCTTGAGATTGCTTTGGCTATTCAGGGTCTTTTGTGTTTCCATACTGATTTTAGGATTGTTCTATTTTTGTGAAAAATGCCATTGGGATTTTGATAGGGACTACAGTGAACCTGTAGATTGCTTTGGATAGTATGGACATTTTAACAATATTAATTTTTCCAATCCATGAGCTTGGGGTCTGTTTGTCTTTAGTTTCTTTCATTGGTGTCTGATACTTTTCAGTGTACAGTTTTTTCACCTTCTTGGTTATACTTATTCCTAGGTGTTTTATTCTTTTTGATGTAATTGTAAACGGGACTGTCTTCTTAATTTCCCTTTCTGATAGTTCGTTATTAGTGTACAGAAATGCAACAAATTTCTGTATACTAATTTTGTATCCTACAATGTAATTCATTTCTTAGTTGTTATTAGTAACAGTTTTTTGGTGGAGTCTTTAGGGTTTTTTATATAAAACCATGTCATCTGCAAATAGTGACAGTTTTATTTCTTCCTTTCCAATGTGGATATCTTTTATTCTTTTCTTGCCTAAGCGCTCTGGCTAGGACTTCCAATACTATGTTGAATCCATTTAAAATTGACATAAAAAGCAAAGTGGTCCCAAGAAAGAGGTTTGAAACTAAATACTGAGCACTCACTGAGTTTCTGAACCAACTCCTTCCTTTTTATGAAGCCCCATGTGAGTAATGCAGGCATTAGAAACAATCCAAAGCTACTACTGCTGTGTAACAAACCACCTCAAAACTTAAGAGGCTTAAACGGTAATCATTTTCTCTCATGGTTTCTGTGGGTCAGGAATTTTGGAAAGGCTCTACTTGGCAATTCTGACTCAGGGCATCAGATGCACTTGCAGTTAGACAGTGGCTGGAGCTGGAATAGGAGGTTGGAATAGGGCTGGCCATGCATCTCTCTTTGCTTGTAGTTTCCAGGTCTCTCCCCGTGGGCTGATTTGGGCTTCCTCATAGCATGGTGGCTTCAGGATTGTAGAGCTTTTTACATGGTGGCTCAAGGACTACCAGCTTCTGTGTTCCAACAAACCAGCCGTAAGCTGTGTTGCCTTTTACAACCTAGCCTTGGATGCATATAGCATTACTTTTGTCATATTATCCAGTCACCTCTTGATTTCGAGAAAGTCAGACTTTACTGACATCTGATTAACTGCCACATCCACCCTCAAGAAGCCCATCCTGTGTGGGAGGCAAGACAAGTCCAGATGACACCAAGACAATATCAAAAGGTAAGCTGTTGCATGTAGAGGGCCATGGGAGCTCAGGGGAAAGGAAAGGCATTACGGAGGTGGCCTTTCAGCTAGTTCTTAAACCAGATTTCAACATTTTCAAGAGCATTAGCAAGGCCCAGAAGCAACTAATGGTTGGTGAACAACAGCAAGTGATTGCTTGATTACAAGTGGAGGTGGCTAAAGGGGAGGAATAGCAAAGAGGCCAGAAATGTGGGCCAGATCAAGGAATGCCCAACTAAGAAGCTTGGAGAGGGGAAGGCAGGCAGAAAAGTAAATGTTCCTCTCCCTTCCAGACATAATTTACCATAGGAGAGATGGTGGACATTCCTTCTTGGCAATGGCAAGACCTAACCCTGCTCCACCTCCTGAGTGTGGCATTACAGGTGTTTACATCGATCTCCAACTTGGAGTAGTATCAGGTAACCATTAGTAGCAGATTTCTGAAATATGGCTTTATCAGTCACTCGAACCATCACCTAAAATGTGACAGGTTCTGAGAGCAAATAATGAATGTTTTGATGCCTGACTGGAACACAGTCTCCTACAGGCACCTACTGTGTGGATCAGTGTGGTCCAGAACATTCTATGATGACGTAAATGTTCTATAATCTGCCCTGTGCAATCCGAATGCTACCTAACTACATGTGGCCACAGAGCGTATGGAGCTAGGGACTAGAATTGTATTTTAAATAGCCACCTGTGGCTACTGTACTGGCCAGCAAGGTCTAGATGAAGGACTTGACAATAGAAATATTAGCAAAGTGTTAAGGAGGGCACAGATCCCAATGTGTGCTACAGGGATTCAGAGTTAATGGGGCCAGCCACATTCATGCCATCCTGACTCAGGTTTACTGGCTGAATCCAAAGGAGTAAGGGTCTCATTAGCTTTATTTCCCAGAGAGACCCCTGCTGAAATATACTATCCAAGATCCTACAGTAAGGGACGGTTACAAACAAGAGCCACCTGGGAGAAAATGTCTAGGGTGATTCAAAGCTCTATCTTTGGTGGGCAATGAGGGGTTAACTTTTAGCCAAGGAACTCCCTTTTCAATGGAAACTTCCACAGACTCCTACAATAGACAATAGAAACGCAGAGCTATTTTAGTTCAAGGCAGGGGATGGCACCCAGTGGCTGTGCCTCAGCCCTAGAAAGGATAAAGGGAAATTCCTCACCAACCTCACCCCCAACTGCAGCACATCTTGTGGTCAATAATGAAGCTTCATGTTTGTGTATTGTCTGAAACAGAAATTTATTCTCAGAATAATGCACAAAAGCACAGGTTGAGGCTGCCATTGGGAGGCTTCCCCTCCCTTCCTCCGCCGCCTTCCCTCCTCTTTGAATGCCAGGGACAACACAGTTGAAGGAAACATGCAATCACAAACAACGATCAACTCTAAAGACAAAAGGTTTGGTCCAAAAGAACTCAACATAATTAATCCAATTACCGTGAAGAGCTTCACTGAGTAGGATTAAGATATTGCAGATGTAGTGTTTCCACAGGGTGGCTCTTCAGTGCACCAGGGGGGCCTGCTTGAGGGAGATGAGGACAGAACGCATGCGGGAGACATCTTTGGCCTGCTTGCTGGACTTGGGGTTAAAGTCACACAGCCGGGCCACCCGCTCCCACTCAGTGCCTGGGGATGACTCTTCAATGTCATTTACAAAGGCTTCTTCTGCTGCCCTGGAAGCAACAACAAAAGATGTTGGTTTAATGTAGAATCCCTGTTAGCTACCTGGCAGCTGCCCTGTTATGAAAGCAACTGCCTCTTTATGCCTGACTTAGCGGCATTCTGGTTTTCCAAAGAATAACAGCCCCTGGCCCAGGTCAGACTCGGGAACAGACACATGGCCAGCTTTCCTAGGCACAGGGTGCCCGGACTGCTGCGTAAAATGTTGGAATACAGGTGTTTGGTTCAGGACTCACTCTCTCTGTTGATACAGAGAATTTAAAAAGCCAGTCCTTAGCCAGCTACTCACCGCCTTCATTAGCAAGGGCAAAGCAGCAGGCTGGCCAAGAACTTGAACAGCAGTTTATGTTGGGCTGTACTAAGTTTCAAGTAAATTTAGAGACCTCCAAAGACGCCCACAGGTCACTGCACAATAGCCTCTGGATTTATTCCTAAGGCTGGAGAGAAACAGGGCAGATCAAAAGGAATTCAAGACAAAGCTCCCATGCTAGCAGGCACTAGAGACTAAAGCCATTCTGGAAGGGGTTTGTTAGGACATTCTCCAGTTCAGCCAAAAGTTTGCCATTTTCCCTCCAGCCGGGTACCATGGGCCTCTCAGGGCACTCTGGCAGGGGTGGGCGCCCAATGGCCGAGAGCCAAGCAGTGTGAATTGCTTTTTGGTAGGATGCTGCTCCAACATTTTTTCACACCAAGGTCAGCCCATCCCCAGTTGGGAACTAACTTGTAGGAGCTACAGCCTAAAAAGACAATGCTAAGAGGAGGGAAGACACACTACTTCATCTACTCCAACAGGCATCACGGGCAAAGCGAAAGCAATGGAGATGACCGGTCTGTGGGGACAGAGGGGTGGCACTCTCACAGGGATGGCCGTGGCAAACACCGCTGAAGCCCAGAGCCACTACAACACTGCGACTTCATGGCACACACACGGGCAGTGAGAAAGGTTTACTTAACTGTTCTAGGCTGTAGCAAGGATGGTTTATGTTTGTGCTTAAAGGTGAAGAAAAGAAACAAGAAAAACTTTAGGTCAGATACAGAAAATGAGAATGAGCTCAATGCAGATGGTCAGTAAGCTAGACATGCCCTTGCCACTCTGTACTCTTGGGGACGTGCGGCTGGCTTTGCTGGGCCACCCTGCTGCCCAGCAAACCCAGACTTGACTTTTCCAGTCTCCATTTCTACTCCAGAGAGAATGTGCGAAAAGTAAATCCAACACCACCTGTAAGTCCAGCATTTCACAGGTCTCATTGCAAATGCACCCACGGGCCCAGGAAACCCATCATCCTAACCCATCATCCTAATGGGATGAAGGGCTCAAGTCATGCGCCCTAAGAGGCTGTACAGACCTCAGCCTGTTGTCTACTCTTCCCACAAGTTCCTCACTTCCTTCATTCCACCCTCATCTCCCTTACATCAAAAGGCTAGTCCTAATTTTCAAGGAGGAAACAAGCAATTCAGCAATACTGCTTTGATAACAGAAATCCTTAAACCAAAACAAAACTTTTCCAGAGAAGTTGCAGTTTTCTTTACGAGGAAAAGCCACAGTGGCCTGTGTCAGACAGCTCTGGCTATCTCGACCTCAAAGCTGGGGGTCTCTTTATGCCAGAGTGGGGGACAGGGCATCAGAAGCTGGCCACTAAACAACAATTTCTGGTATGAGACCACAGAGAAACGATTACAGACCCCACGGGAGACTGCCCCCTCTGCTGACTCTTCTGCCCCAACCCCACATTCTTCAAAGGAACCCAGTGTAGAAAATGCTGCCTGCACTGGCTCCTAACCCAGGGCTTCTTCCCCGTCCCCAGGTGGGGACACTCCCCCTTCCCACCTGGGGCAGGGAGGCAGCAGTGGCAGCAGCAACAAGAGGTCAGAGCCCGCCCCCAGTCCCAAAGCCTTCCCACACGAGATCACGAGATCAGGAGATCACGAATGACTCACGTTTTGAAAGTGAGTTAGCTTCCTTCCCTCCAAACCCCAAAATGAAAAATGGCAACTAGAGCTGCAGGGAGTCGTGGTTCTGTGAGACAATCAATGGAACATTCCCCCAGCTTATCAACTCTTAAGCAGCCCCCTAAGAGTTGAAATAATTTTAAAAGCAAAGCAACTTGTGACATAAAAGGAGCATTAACTATAAACAAAACGTAGGAACAATCAAGACAAGAAAAGGAATTAGTTTTGCAACATACACATAACCAATCACGTCAGCGAAGGGTTGTTTGTAGAAAGCTTCATCTGCCACCCTAGACAGCAAGAGGTCCAAAAGGCAGGCAAGCAGGCAGGAAAAAAGAGAGAACATTGAGAAGCAGAAATATCTCAAATCCACAATAGAGGCACGACTGTGCTCTGGGGAGCTGCTCCCAAGGCTCCATCCTAACAGAGCGAGGCTTCCAGCACCGGACACTCCAGCAGGTGAGGCTTCCTATTGGCCTTCCCCACGGGATTCTCCAGAGTGAGTGCTGCCAGCTTCATCCCCAGGCCTTACCCCAGCAACGACGAGCATTTCCTAGGTACCCACTTACGGGCTGAGCCCTCTGACAGACATTGTGTCCATTCCATCCTCAACCCCAAACAACCTAGGATGCCGAGTGTTCTCCCCGCACTTTACAGATGATGTGATAGAGAAGGGAGGCCTCGAGATGAAGCAACCTGTTTGGCAACAAGTAGCAACAGGGGTGGCAGAACTGACAACCAAGGCGGCCTGGCTCTTTCCACCGTAAGTTACTGCTGCTCCCCAGCTGGTGCGCGCTCGGGAAGCCACGCCTCCTTCCTGCCAGCCTCAGTAAACACCACTGGGCACAAACGCTGCCAGACGCCAGGAAAGCTAGGGCCCAAAGCCAGCTTCATCTTGGATTATCCCACTACTGCTTCCCCACACTGACTAGCCGGGACCAACTGCCAGTATCCTGGGAATATAGATGGTCATTTCAAAATGCCCACCTTTGAAAAAAGAGGAGCTGGAGGCAAGTAGTGAGAAGACCTGCAGACAGCAAGGGTCCTGGCTCTGGTGTACTGTGTGTCCTTGAACACAACCGTCAGTCTGCTCAGTCCCTGCCAGACTCGACTGCTTTGACTGTGTACAGCCCAGAAGCCAGAACTTCATCCCCCTTTCACTCTCACACGGGAACGGACCAAAATGGCAACTCTGGGACAAGAAGGAAAGGGGGGCAAGCTGGGTGGACAAGTCCACAAAGCAGGGGACAGGCTGAATCCCTGGGCCCAGCCAGCCCCCCTCATCCAGCGTGCGTGGGCAGGGAACCTCCCTCAATGAGTCTTACCCTCTCCTTTGCCCAGTGAGTTTGGGGCACAGGAGTGGGAGGGACGCTTTAAGGACAGTCTTGCCTGGTCATTAACCTAAGCTCCCATATTTATTTGAAGGGAAATTCTAGTAATTTTATTTTTAAACTCACACATACCCTTGCTTATCTCCCATTTTGGTTTATACATAGGAGGTGTTATGTGGAAATTTAAAGAAAGCAAAAAGAACAGCCTGGTTGTAACTCCAAATAAGTCAGCAGGAGAACTAGTTTGTGGGCACAATGAGTGGGAGGGAAAGGAAAGGCAGGCCAGCTTGTAAACTCATAATCCTTTTACTTTACACAAAGGGCTAAACCTAGTCAATTTCAACTTGTGCTTGCCTCTACTGGGAGAGAATAAAGGTTTAATGACTCCCGTTCAAAGCATTAGGGAGACAACAAAAGCTTGCCGTCAGGCTTTTGCTCCTTTGCAGCTATAGCCAGAGGGGAAGGAGCTGTTGGTGACAGGACAGCACATCCCCATCAGGCTACAGCCCCAGAACAAAAGGGAAACCACACACCACAACTCAGCTGGCCCTTCCACCTATTTAGAGGGGCCTGAAAGCAGCAATCCTCAGGCAAGGCAGGAAGGGGACTCCACACGTGGAGGGTCAGCCTGGTTTTACCAAGTACTTCAGAGCAGATGCACGGCCTGAGGCAACTCACCAGGGTAAACAGGGCCTCACAGGGTTCCTGCACAAAGCACCCATCCATCCTTCTTTAGAAACCTGGGGGAAATCATCCTGAATGCGCACAGGATAAAGGAGCCTGGACCTGTCAGCACTTCAAACCGACCACCGTCTCACAGCAGAAGCCCCCAGTAGCTAACGCTACTACCCTCAGCAACTCAACCCCGACCAGAGGGCAGCCCCAGCATACTTGTCACAAAACTTCAAATGGAACCTGACAGGCACGCATGCCCCACAGGAAGGTGGCCAGGACAGAGGCTCAAGCCTGGCACCCGAAGCAGTGACAGAACCAAGAACGGGCGACAGGAGACAGGTAGTTGAAGGCTGCTGCACAAACAGTCCATCTGTTCTGCCGTAGCCGCCCCACAATGGCAGAAACTGTCTGGCAAAGAGGTCAGCTCCCTCTCTTCTGGCAGATTTCCACTTAAGAGCTGCCAGAGACAAGGGTACTTAAACCCACTCCTGCCTCTGAGAACAAGGACCCAAGGCTCTTTACCATGAAAATTACAAATAGCCCCAGGCCGAGTCTAACCCATCTTTTACACTGAAGTGGGTGGAGTGACTATGAAGTGAAAGCCAGGTCCGAGTTCGCAGGGGAAGCAAGCCCACTGGCCTGCGCCCAGGCGAGCAGTGCTGCCCCCATCTCTCTTTCTGAGCTGCTTCCAAGTGGACTCTGAGCATGGAGCATTTAAAGACCACAGCTGCTGGTCGGTGGTGAAGGAGAATGACACTGTTTACTCCCTACAACTACTTAACCTTCAGTAAGTGAGTAAATTCTGAAAAGAGCATTTTTAAAAAGTCACCTCAAGATTTTTCTCAGACACAGATAATAAGCACCCAGAGAACCCTTAATTCTGAAGTCACTGTGTTGGAAAATCTTGGCCACCTAATGACGAAACACACATCCCTGCTACTGGACCCTTTGGGGAGCAGCCCTCAGAGGTAGGGGATGCGACATGACTGAGTCTATAATCACCTCCAAAGTACTGAGATCCTCGAATAGTCATGAAAGTGGCCTTTCATTCCAGGGTTACATTCTTATATGTGGACTTGATCCCGTGAGATGACACTTCCTTCTGCAGAATCATACCATTACAGGCAGTGCACACTAACCAAACTCTCAGCTGCAGAGCTAGACGCACTACAACTAGTGTGGCGAAAAAACGGGCTGAATTACTCTCACAAGATCCAAGAGACTTGTAACCCTTATGTTTCAAGTATGTGTGTATATATATATATATATATATATATATATATATATATATATATATATTTTTTTTTTTTTTTTTTTTTTTTTTTTTTTTTTTTTTGCGGTACGTGGGCCTCTCACTGCTGTGGCCTCTCCCGCTGCGGAGCACAGGCTCCGGACGCACAGGCTCAGCGGCCATGGCTCACTGGCCCAGCCGCTCCGCGGCATGTGGGATCTTCCAGGACCGGGGCATGAACCCGCGTCCCCTGCATCGGCAGGCGGACTCTCAACCACCGCGCCACCAGGGGAGCCCTCAAGTATATTTTTGAAAACCTGCAAAGCCATTTCACCCTAAAAGACGTGGCACCTGAAAACCTACACTGGCTGGTGGAAACGGACCTGATTTTGTCTTGGCAAATGAGCTGTTCTAGAAGCAATGTGGACTGACCTGTTATTCGCTTTCGTCTTCTGTAGCTGCTCGTCCTGCCTTGCATACCACTCATCCAGCTCCTTTATTGCTTTTTCTTTCCACTCTGCTTCCTGCTTCCGAGAATTGGCATCTTTGAAGGGAAGGAAAAGAAAGACGATACAAATGAGGCGAAATGCAAATTGAAGTCCGCTTCACCGTGTATTTGGGCTTACTAATCTCATGCTGTGTGCGGGTGCATGTGTGTGTTGGAGGGAGAACAGTCGGGAGGGAAGATAAAATTCTCTTTTCCCTGATTGTATGTCCAGCTCTCGATCTCAGCAATTCTACTCAAAGTGTTTCACCACCCTTTATCCCAGTCCACCTACCTATACGTTAGTGGATCACTAGTTTGGGGGGTTTTTTGAGGTGGGGGAGAGGTGGAAATACTGACTCTTAATTTTAAAAAAGGCTTTTGGGACACCAACTGGGGAAAAAGCAATTACAGGTGATTCTTTAACGATGCTGCCAGTTCAGGGTGGACTATTAATATGAGATAATCTTTTAATAAGACCTCCTCACAAACTGTATTCCACACAGGTTGGACAATTAATGGTAGACGCCCATCTATGAAGCAGGGAGCTATGAGAAAAATGATCAGAGGTACGGATGATTCCAGAACCAGGAAACAGTAGGGTATAGATGGAATTGAGGGGAGCACAAAATATCTACTCCTCCTTAGGCCACAGAGCGAGTTGGTGGCAGAGCTAGGGCAGAACTAAAGGAGAAGCTCCAATCGGAGAACTGTGGGGGGAGAGGTGAGGGTCGTCATTAACAGCTATCCAAAAGGCTCTAGGTGAGAGAGAAAATGCACACCTAGCAGGTGTGCCAGATTGGATTCTCACCCACAAAGTTTCTCAGGACTAAATACGAGTTTCCCTAAGATACTAAGCTAAAGAAACATGTCAGTAAATGGTAGAGAGAAGGAAATACAGGTCATACTTTTGCCACAGTTGACACCGGAAGTCACCCTAATACCTAAACTTTAAGCACATTCTTAAGGATGTCCTCTCTGGCAGGTGTTTTACAGACATTTCATTTAATCTTTACAACAATCCCAAGAAGGTAAACTAGTCCCATATTCAGCAGTGAGAAAAGCTACAGCTCCGCAAGTTTGAGTAACGCTCCCAAATAAGTGGCAGAGCCAAGATTCACACCCAGGTCTGACTCTAAAGCTCACACATTCTTACTTCACTGTGCTGCCTCCAAAGAGAGGGACGAGGGACGGAAAGGGAGGCAGGCCCAGCAACAGTCACAGGTGTGACCAGCAGATGGGCATCAGTGATCCAGACCAGAGTCTGGACAGTGCAGAGCCAGAGTCCAACATGTAATGAGTGTCCTTGAGGAGCAAAGTACAAAGCAAACAACCTCTTGAAGGGAAGAAAGTAAGCATTCAGGGGCAATTTTAGGGCCTTTGCAAGAAAGGTCTTGTAGTAACAACCTGCAGAAGACTTTGTAACTACTAGAAATAACCTAGTAGCAGCTAGAAACTCCCCCAAAGTTTCAGATTATAAAGAACTTTTTACCTTATTATCTAACTTATCAGAAGGTGACATATTGGCTCAGGAGGAGAATTATTTCACTCAAATTTTCCACTGATGACTCAAGTATACACAGTAAACTTGTGATGTGTGTCTGTCCATGGCATTAAGTGTATGTGGAATGGAGTGTGCTGTGATGCAGGGAGAGATGCTGTGGGCCAACAGTGTCCTATGGACAAGAAACTGAAAAAACTTTAAACAATAAGGTCTCCTTTTCAAGAGTTGTGAAATTACTTCCAAAGAATTACTTTTTGATTGGAGAGTATTTTCTTTCTGTATAGTCTAATGATCATTTTACTGCATAAAATAGTTCCTTTAAATCGTCTTCTTGCTTTTATAAATTTATGAAGTGACAATGGCAATAAGAATTTAGAATTCTTAAACGCTTAGCTTGATGGAACAAAGATCCAAGCTGTAATACAGCGTCTCTGAATCTGGGAGGGAGAAGGGAGAAAGGAGAGGGTGAAAAATCCTCGTAGAGAGCAGGGTACACTGACAGCTGTCTTCTCTGGCCATACACATTAATGTTCACAGAAAATTATTGGAAAACGTAGCACACAGCTAAGCTTAAGGCCATGGACATTGCTTTTCTATTTTTAGCATCTTGCACTTTCTCACAGTTCTTGCAAGGGAAAAAGGTGAAACTACAGAAACACCTAATTCATGGACCAGTTTAATTCGATTCTACTGGAATACGAGGCCAAATGTTTGACTTCCCTCAGGAAAGCAACATGAGTTAACAAAACAGAACTTCATGGAATATTCCCAAAGGGCCCAATTTGATAATTGAAAAAGAAAATGCAATTTTTCCAGACACCAAAGTGTACGCTTCTCCATGGAGAAGACAACTTTGCTAAACTTTGGGAGAAGAGAAAAGATAAAGCTGGGTTCTGCACCATGAAAAAGACTCCAGTAGTACTAATACCTGCTAAGTCTTACCTCTAAGTCTACTCAGAAGAGATGCTCAAAGAAGAACAAGCAAGGACCAAGGCTGTTTGCACCGTGAAGACCTATCTTCATCTTTCTAAAGCTGCGCTATCCAGTACAGTGGCTACTAGCCTCATGTGGCCATTTAAATTTATTAAAATTAAATAAAATTTAAAACTCAGTTTCTCAGTCATAATAGCCACATGCAGTTAGTGGCTACCATACAGAACAGCACAGATACAGAACATTTCCATCATCAAAGAAACTACTATTGGATACTGCTGTAAAGGCTAAACATAAGTGTGCCCTCTGTTCTGAAAGCCACAGAAACTGGGCTGGAGAGACACTAATTGGCTGTATTATCTGGGTCAATTCCTTTCCTATTTCTAGGTGTCTTTTCCTATTTCTACACCATCTGAGTCATGTTCTCACTAGTTCAGCGATTCCCAAGAAGGAATAATAATGCTGACACTGTGGTAACGTAGAAGCATGTTGCTATTTCTAGATGTAAAATAAAATATTTAGGCACGATGTATGTGGTGGTGTCTATATCTTAAAGTGGATCAGAAAAAAAATTATGTGTATATTCACAATACACATATAAATGTATGCACATGTGAGTGTATAAAACATACACATACATGCCTCATTTATACAAAGACAACTCAACATGGCAAAATGTTCATTACTGAATCTGGAGGAAGGGGCACACACGTTTGTTTTACTCTATTCTGTGTCTGAAATTTTAATAAAAAATTGAGAAAAGAATACCCTCTGGATAACACCCCCACCACCTCTGCCACACCTTTCCAACCCACATGTACAGATACCAAGTTTCTCCCGATCTTGACCAACAGCTGACACTCCATGGAGAAGGCTCTTCAGCAAAGGCCAGGCTGGCTGGCACTGATTCTCAGGCTTGGCCTGCCCCTCGAGATGGCGTACACTAAATGCAATGCGGCTGAAGGGATGGGTATGGATTCTGAAGCAGAGCTGACTTAAGCTGAAATTCTGACTCTACCACTTCTAGCCATGGTGATCCAAAAACTTACTCTTCCTCTGATCCTCACTTTCCTCACCCATAAAAAGTAAAAACTTACAGGGATATTAGGGTAAGAAAACCAAATCGTACATATTACCTAACATCCTTCACATTTTCCTCTCAAGCATTACTTTAAATTCAGCCTTCAAATGGTAAATGGACTGTGCAGTCCCTCACATGGATATAATACCTTCAGGTTTACAAAGCACTCTCATAAATACCATCTCAGACTACCCTTGGGGTTGATAACACTGATCTTACTTCACAGATGAAGAAACAGATTCTGTAAGGTTTGAGCAACCAAGTGCCCACAGCTGGTAAGTTACAGCTGGGCATGGAGCCCAGTCTTCCACTCCAAGTCCAAGGCTCTTTCCACAGCACCACTCTGCCCTTCCTGAGAGGAGAGATACACTATGACTCTCTGGGCTGCCCAAATCCCCGCACAGCGGCCTGTGATTAAGCATCTCCACGTGGTGGCCTTGTGACCTTGTTGGGAAAGATACCTTCCCCAAAACTGTACAAGGACATTATGGCTAGTTCATGTTAAAAAGGGATAAAAGTAGAGTCAAGGTCAACTATTCCACTGAAAACAGATACCCAAAGACAGAAAGGGATTTCTTACCAAGGGCTTCCAAGCGTTCCGTTTGCTCTTCTCTCCATTTACGGATACTTTCAGGCTCTGACTGCAATCGATCCACTTGTGAAATAGCTGCATAACTGTCTGTTGGCCCATTACTCTCCTTAACACAAAACACAGTTGTGCTCTATCAGTACCAAAACCTCCTCCCAGAAACACACTTCACCCAAGTTAGAACCGCTGTTTATGTGCAACACTGATGGCTGTGGTAAATGTAAAGGATTACCTTACGAGCACCACCACCACCTTATGTGCCAATAGGGAGCTTTCAACATTATGCACTCAATCCTTGCAATCCACAAGGGAGCCTGAGTAGTTCTTATCCTGTTAATAAATGGGACATGAGTGGGAGATAGGAAAGCTGGGGAAGTGAGTAATGGACTTACTAGGAAACAGTGTGATCAGTTTTAGTTTCCTTACTTGACACAGAGATTGTGATATCTTCAAAGTAACAAAGGTAAATACACAGCACGGCAAGGCCTAGAACCTGACACTTCTAAATGTTATTATACAATACAGGGAAAAGTACACTTAATACCACCTAATCAAAATATAGTGAATTCTAGGAAAAAGAGAGTCCAAAAGAAAATGTATAGTTACTACAGTCACACCAAAGAAAAAAAAGGCAGGCCAATGTGAGTCACAGCATATGGGGAGGGGAGGGAGACACACAGGTTCCTCAGAGTGGTTAAGATTTGGGAGCTAATAAATAAATTGATAGTCAAATAGAATCTAATCTTTACAGAATTATTTCACCTACTGAACTAGGGAATATTACCAGCTTAAATTAACCAGACTATAAATAAAGATGGAAAGAAAATTATTTACAGTAGTACTTATTAGTAATTAACTTATTGTTAGTACTTTCCATGTTTCAGCCACATAAAAGCTTTATCTCCCAAACACCTTGCAAGTCAAATTTTTATTCCCATGTCAGCAGTCGGGGAATTAAACTGAGGTGCAGAGAAATGACATGTCCAAATTCACAGCTAGTAAGGGATAAAGCCAGGACTGAACCCCATTCCATCTCACTCTAAAGACCAAGCTCTAAACCAGGGATTGGAAACTATAGCCAGCTCGGCCACCTGTTTTTTAATTAAATTTTACTGAACAGAGCTATGCCCATTCGTTTACATACTGTCTACAGATGCTTTCATGTTACAGCAACAGAACAGGTTGACAGAGACCTTATGACCCACAAAGCTTAAAATGTTTACTATCTGGTCCTTTACAGCAAAAGTTAGTCCACCTTTGGCTTAAACCAATTAGACTAATCTCATCCTTCCTGACAGTTAACTGGTTGAAGGGTGGGCAGAAACCCAGGCAGAAGCAAAGCACCACGCTATTTCCCCAGGCTAGTGATTACTTCCATCTGGTCAAGAGGGAAACAGAGGACTTTTGTTGAGTGGTTGGGAGAAACCTCCATGTTCTAGATAGTATGACATGCACATGTGAGACCTGGAAGTGCTGTAGCCGTTCTGCCACCGTGAAAGAGTATAAAACTGCACACTCAGCTGGCAGAACCAGAGTCCTAGAGGAACTGAGTCGGAATCCAGGTCCGAGGACCCCTAGCCTATCTCAGAGTTCTTTCAATTATATGAGCTAGTGAATTCTATTTAAGCCAATGCAAGTTGGGCTGGTGACCAAAAACTCAGTGATACAGAGGGAAAATAATGGTAGTTGTCACAAATACCAGCCACCCCCCACCCTCAAGACAATCTAAAAGCTAAAAGGTTCCAATGCTGGCCCCACCATATACTACCTTTGTTACTTTTAGACTCCTGGTTTAACCTCTGTATGCCTCAGTTTATTCATCTGTAAATGGGAATAACAATAGTTCAGGTCCCTCAGATTGTTGTGAGAATTAAAGAAAATTCAGTATAAACAGTGCTTGATACTACATGGCACAGTGTTTAAATTAGCTGCCACTGCCACCACCACTGCCATCATCATGAAGGGTCATTTCTTGAGAATAAAGTTGGTAACACTAGGGCCAGGTCAATCACATTTTAAAAGACTACTCTATCAATGTCACCTCTCTTCAAATCCTTCCACTTTGGCAGGTAACATACCAGTTACTAATACATCCAGGAAAGTCAAAGGAGTAGTGTCCTTTCCAGGTCAGTCAATTCAAACCACAGGAAAGGAAGACTCTCAACACTATCATGCAACATAATCAGAGTACTCTGTACCTGGTAGTATTCGCCATTCATGATTCCATCAACAGCATCTGCAAGACATAAGATTTCAATCTGTCAATCAGGGCTGGTCATGTGCTGGGCCAAAGGGTTACAGAGTATGAAACAGTGCTGTAAGTACTCTAAGTTACTAAATACTATCCCTGTGCTAGGTACCAGATAAACAATGGACAACTTTCTATTTAATGAAATCAAGATGTGCTTACACAAATGACTTCCCCAAAATGTAGACAAATCTGTCCAAAAGCTTTTGATAATTGTCTTCTGGCTTAGAGATAACACTTAGAAGCCTGGCAGAAGAGCCTCACAGAGCAACAGTTTCTCTATGAAAGTTCTAGAGAAGGCAAAGGATAAGGGTGGCCCGGAATCCTTCACAGCGAGCACAGATATGCAGCTTCATATTTAAACCAAGGTGCTTTCTTGGGGTCAGGACCCTCCATCCTTTGGCTAGAATAGGTTTGGCACCTGAGGGTCTACAGTTGAGACTTCTTGCTAATTCCTCTAGTCTACTTGGAATTAGTCCAGAACAGTAAGATTTGGGCGTACCAAATTAAATTAGTGTTTTCAAGGATGCAAGTTACAAAAACTCAGATTGTATACAATCTGATCTTACTGGCACAATTAATTGTTCAAGAGCTAAATGAGAAAGTCCATCTCAGAAATATGAAAAATGTCTTAAGACCCAGAGATTATCAATCCATACAGTACAAAATGGTGGTCCACAGGCTGAACATATTTTATTTAAAATACAAAACACTAAATCAGGAAATTTCACAAAATCAGGGTTCCCAGTGTGTGTGTGGGGGGGTGTGCAGACAGAAGATCTGGCAATACTGGGCCTGCATTCCTTAAATGAAGGCAGCCTTTACGTGCAGCATGCTCTGAACAATTTGCCAGTCCCCACTAGTCCCATTTTTTTTTAACCCATTTTGTGTGTCACTAATTCAGTTACCTGATTGGCCCAATAAGCATGTGTTTCTAACCCATGCCCTGACCCAACAGCCGTCACTGAGACAGCCTGTAGCAGGCTGCACACCAGCCCTTTGGAGTGGCTGCTCTGCCTCCCCTTGAAAGCTTCAATACAGGCACCATAAAAATGCAGCATCCACCTACATGTTCTATGTATTCTCTATCTGTTGGTTCACCCGTATTTACTGCCTACTATGTAGGACTTCCAGTATTTTGTCCAATTGTTTTCAAACTATGATGACCATGTTATTGCATGGGATGGGAGAGGGAAGAGGAGAAAAGAGATGAACCTAAAAGATACAAGAATCCAAGGAGTAAAAGGAATGCAGAGCAGCTAGTGTGGGCCACCATCACAAGGCCCTCAGAAACATCAGAGGTTTTCCTAGAAGCCAGAGGCAGGGTGCTCTCAGCTGCATTCTTTCCTTTGAACAGGCAAAGATTTCATCAAACCACTCCAGTTTTCTTGGTTCCTAACTAATTAAACCAAACTTGAACCGCCTATTTTCCAAATCAACCTCGTTCTCTTGCTTCTCCCAATTACCCTCCTCTTAGCTTTGGGAGTACTGAAAACTTTCATTTCCCCAGCATGCCTCCTTGATACCAAAACATTGTTTTAAGAAAAAGGAAAATGGAGACAGAAGAAAATGCCACATAATTTCATTACTCAGCCTATTGGTTTCTATTTTATTTTTACTTTATCTAATGCATACACATAAAATTTCTTCCAGCAAAACAACTCCTATAACAGAAGCTTTTTAGCAATCCATTCATCTACATCATGAAATTCTCAACTTTTTTAGTATGAAAACACCTACTACTTTCTGCTTCCAATGTGCCAGGCACAATGTTAAACACTTTCTCTACATTCAGTTTAATCCTCACAACAAATCTGTATGTATCAGCACTTCACAAACGACCTTAAAATACATGTAGGGTTGGTTCCTTGAGAGGTAAGTAAGGTGTTCTTGAAGGGGCAGATAACTAATGACAGTATTTTCACTCTTAAATTTATTTTTTGTTTAAGATATATAAGAAAAACATTAAATGCATGTATCATGAGATAATCAGCATTTAAAAAGTGGTGCAATTCCTGGGCAAGCAAGAAGTCAGAGGAAGGATCATCTGATAACCTGAGGCATGAAGACAAACCACAGGATCTAAGCACTTACAAACCCATCACAGCTCTGATCCATGTTTCACTTGCTGGTTATCTATCAATCATTTCAACATATTTCTCGTACTTTTCTTAATTTCCTTACTTGTTTTACTCCTATGCTTTATTTATGCAAGTACAAAAATGAGTTTCTTGTAGTTTTTGTCAGTGGCTTTTTTCTACTTTAAGCTGTTTCTGTGCCACCTATCCCTATCATTTTTAAAGTATTCTATCAAGTTTTGAAAATGTAAATTTAGCAAAAAACTAATAAAATTATTTGCAGGGGGCATATTCAATCCTTCCTCAGCAATAAATTTCTTGACATAGAACTGATGGATCACAGAATATATATTCTAAAGACCTCTAAACACCAGCCATTTGCCCCCTTTGGTTCACCATTTGTATTTCCACCATCACCACGAGTGCCCCATTTTTCAGACCTTCATTGATACTAGAGACTGAGTTTTAGCGTGTTTTAAAATTTTTGCTAATCTGATAGCAGGAAAAAAAACCTTAAGGTGGCTTTGTTGTGCCAATCTTCTGTGAGGTGATCACCTGACATTTGATTTTCTTCTTTACTAAACTGCCTGAGTTTTGCCCATTTTTCTGCTATCCTTTGATTTCTAAGTATTCTTTCCGTATTATTTGTTTTCTCACATTGCAAATATTTTCCCCATTATCTTTTTGTATGGTTTACAATAGTTAATGCCTATAGAACTACTTAACTTGTATGAGACACTATCAGTTTTTTTTTCCTTTATGATTTCTCTGTCTGCATTTATGATGAAGGCCTTTCCTACTCCAAGATAAATATTCACTTTTCTTCTGGTACTTTAAAAAAAAAAAAAAAAAGCAAAAAGCCTCTCTTTAATCCACCTGGAATTTATTTTTTTTGAGTAAAATTTAAAAAGTGAGATATGGGACATGGGTTCGAGCCCTGGTCCGGGAAGATCTCACATGCTGTGGAATAACTAAGCCCGTGCGCCACAACTACTGAGCCTGCGCTCTAGAGCCCGAGAGCCACAACTGCTGAAGCCCGCACGCCTAGAGCCCGTGCTCCACAACAAGAGAAGCCACCACGATGAGAAGCCTGTGCACGGCAACGAAGAGTAGCCCCTGCTCGCCACAACTAGAGAAAGCCCATGCGCAGCAACGATGACCCAACGCGGCCATAAATAAGTAAGTAAATACTATTTTTAAAAAGTGAGATAATTTTAAATCTTCGGGCCTACAATGGCTTGTCTGGCCAGGCCTACATTTTGGTTAATATATTACAACTAACACACCAACTATCCAGTTAATATTTATTTCAACCCAGGGCCACTGTCAGTAGGAGAGACCTTGGTCACTACTCCAGACACAACACCGCAAGCAATTCTCATCCCATAGCTCTTTCTAAGTCACATGTTGCCTGTCCTTTAGCTCTGAAGAGTCATCCAGACTCACTGGCAAGTGTTTTGAGCTTTTATTAGTTACTGTACTACTGTACTGACATTCAACTGGCTCAAATCAAAGGATCATCTGTTGCTACAGAAACATGAAGAAGAAAGGCCACCCAGGGCCTTGATTTATTAGGACAACTAAGCTAACCAACTTGATGCTCCAGAAGGAAACTTTCTAGGGCATCTCTAGAACTCCAGACGAAACTCCAGCCAGAATGTCTCCAGAGATGAAACTCCAGACAGAAACTCCAGCCAGAATGTCTCCAGAGATGAAAGACTCTTTATCCCAAACCCACCTTCAACTTCCCATGTTCCCCAACCAATGGAAGTCAAGCAGACCTGGGTCTGAACTCCTGTGGAGTCATGCATTAGCTTGCCACTTTAGGAACACTGCTTAACTTCCACAACCATCGGTTCTCACCTGAAACAGGATGACACTACCACTCTGCGTGCAGAGTTACTGCGTGGATCTGAAAGTACACAGAGCACCGGGGGCACAGCAAATGTGCAGTATCACTAAGGATCATGCATGCAAATCCCCGAACTTCCCTCCACCACTGCTACCAAGAAAATTACTCTCCACCTCCAGAAAGCTTTCCTTTATGCACCTCTCTTCCTTCGATGAGTGCCTCACTGCCATACTCTCTCAGTAACTCCTTAATCACCTCTTATCCTCCTCCATCCTCAGCCCTCACGACTGAGGGCTTTTCCTCGGCTCTGGACTCGGGCCGCCTCTTTCCTGACCGTTTGTTCTTACTCAGTACCCCCAAGCCACTTCATTCAGCTGGTTACCTCCCACCTCTAAACTAATGTTCTTCTCCGGATGTCCTAACAACTGAGGGTGTCATCCAAGGCTCAGGCCTAGCCTCTCCTCCATGGGAGTTTTCCCCAAGGCTGGGGGAGTTTAGGTATGTTCCTCTCTCCTCAATCTCTGTTAGTGCCTCCTGCCTATATATCTCTGTACGGTAACACATCAGATACAGAGCTCCCTCCTAAAATCTGTGTCTTCAGTACACCCCAAAGCCTATAGGCTTTGGAACACCTTTCTCACCTCACTCCCAAGGAATAATAGGCAGGGACTGTGTGTAGTCATAACATACCAGGTTCTGTGTGTAAGCACTTTACGGGTGCTCTCCAATGTAATCCTAGCAATCCTGTGTGGTGTGTATCCGCACCTTTTACAGAGAAGAAAACTGAGGCAGGGCAGTGGCAGCGATGGTTATGTAAGTTGTCTGACACCACAAAGCTAAACTCACATTCAAGCAGTCTAGGACAGCACAGACTCTTAACCCCTAGAGAGAGAGAAGAAAAGAGAAAAAGAAAGAAGATAAAGTGTCCAACTAGTGCTCTAATCCTCAAAGGAAGTGCTGACCACTGCACTATTACCAACCTCAACTACACTGTCAGAGATCTGGCTTTAAGTCACTAAATGCTTAGTTCACTAAGAAAGTCCTTCCTAGGAACTAAGTCAGCAATCATCCCTTCCTTCCCTTTGCTGAAAGCTTGATGCACAAGGGATCTGTGTGTCCAGCTCTATTCTTTCCCTTTTACCCCTCCCATCACCAAGATCTGCTGGTTCTATACAGGACCCCTGTACCTGACATTTTTGCACATTCCTTTCTATCTATTGTGTGCCAGACACCCTGCTAGGCACCAGGGATACAACAGTGAGCAAGAGTCAACACCGTCCTTCAATCAGGACAGTCTTCTGTGAGTCCTGATACCCCCAACTGTCCTCCCCAGGGCAACCACAACTGCCTTTCAGAAATGACAATCTCTTATCCCAGGCCACCCGTGCTTAAACAACTGCAACAGACTATGGCACAGTCTAAGGTGGGGGGACTTGGCGCTCAGCTATTAACTTGCCCTTTTTTCTTAAGCAAGTCGTTTCTCTGCAGGACTCAGTTTTCTCCTTCTATTCAATGAGTGAGATAAACGAAGGATCTAAAAATATTACGATTCTCAGGCAAATGCTGAAGACCTCCCGACAACAACAAAGAAACCCTAATCACCTAAAGCCAAATTCATTTTCCAGACACAGCCTATTTCAGCCCAACCTGCTTGCTATAAATTGCATTTTCAGGTATACTACCCATTCTCCTGTAAATTCTTATTGGGCAACTGATTTGCTCAGGAGGCAACATGATGTAGTATAAAAATTCAGGCTGCAAACTAGCAGTCTCCCCACCCCCACTCCCCAAACAGGTTCTGCTTGGCTGAAGACTGAGATTTCGGAGTCCGAACGGTTTTACGAAGACCACTCACTACTCTAGTGCACCAAAGCCGCAGTCTCCAATACTCCTTATTATCTCACAGCCCGCATGTTTCTCTCATTTATGTTACCTGCCTAGGCCCTTAAGGTCTGAGTTTAGGGTAGCATAAACACCCCTATCTGTCCCACCTGTACCTTATTCTCCCTTAGTTGGAACGTTTTTTAAAGAAATGAAAAGCCGCGTCCCGTTTCTTCTAGCTCATTTCCTACTTCCCTATACGATTAAAAAGGTCTCTTCGACTCATCCTTTCCCCCTACCGCCATAATCCGAAGCACTGCACACAGGTAAGGCATTCAGAAGTCAGACTGGCAGCCTGCCACGTGCTCGCTTTCTCTTTTTTGCTGGAGCTTGGCTGGGGAAAGGCCACACTACTTTTTCCCTTCACCTCCTGGAAGACCGATCCAGGCTAATCTCAGGTTCTGCTTAGGTAACACTGCCTACCAAAGCTCTTCCCAGAGGAAGGAGAGCTCCGGAAGTCCTAGCAGTGATACGTTCCACAAGCGGTAAAACTCTTGCCCTCTTTGGCCAGAGTTTCTCCAGGGCTAGACCGTCTTTCTCGCGTTCCCTATTCACTCCTCCTTTCCTCCCCCTCACCCAACATTCTGTACACCTTAAGTGCTGAAACACTGAACTGCATTGCCATTTTCGTTTCTGTCTCGAAAACGATACCACGATTTTTTTTTTCTTTTTCCGGCCTTCCTTCCTACTAACTGGTCTGTGTTAGGCTCAGACTGGCCTTTAAGTCTGGCCAAAGTGCGCCAATGCGGCTGTGCCTCTGAGGCCAGGCTCAAGGCACAGCAAGTGCTCAGTGAAAGATCCCTGCATTGAACGGGCTTCTTCGGGCTCCTCAGCTTATCCTATTTCCTTGACTTTTTCCCCCGCCCGTGCCCGGGAGCGCTCAAACACACTCACAGAACGGACCAGGCTTGCCGAGCCTGCGTTTCTGCATGACTGAGCCGGGGTCCCGTTTCCTTTTTGCATTCCTCCTTAACCTCCCGCTCAGCGCGGTACAAGAGTTACACAGAGCTCTCAGACCCGCTCCGGGCCGAGTTTCCGGACAAGTGCTCCCGCCCCGAACGCGCCCGCACTCACCCGGACCCCCCGGCGGCTCGCCGTGCGGCTGGGGCCCGGGGGCGCCGCCGTCCAGGATAGCGAAGGCCTCGTCGTTCTCGATGCCCGCAATCTCGCTCTCCTGCTGCGCCAAAAAGGCCGCGGCAGGGTCCTCTTCGCCGGCCACTCCGTTCCCCAGCGCGGGGCCGCTAGCGTGGGCGCCGAACGGATCTAACTCAGCCATGGTGGGCAGTTCAACAGCACGAACACCGACGTTGAGAGACACACCAACCGACCACGCAACTCCGCGCCCGGCAGCAGCCGCTGTGGTGGCGACTGATATCTAGCGGGAGGAGGGAGAAGACGGAAGCGGAAACCCTGCCCCAATATCCGGTCGGTCTAGGCTGTGTTGGAGAGCCGAAAAGGTAATAACCAATCAGAGGACAGAAGTGGTTCAAGAGCTAACCAATCAGCCGGAGGAGGGTTGGGCCCCCGAGTGAAGCTCGTGACTCGGGAAGCACCTGCGTGGAGGGTGCTGAGCCCGGCCGACCCCCGGCAGGCGGAAGTGGTGCGTGACTTAAAGCAGCTTTGCCTGACCCGCCTTTGGTGCTGGACCGACCCGGGACCGCCACCTCACAGAGGACTCTGAACCGGGAAGTGAGGTGAAGTTAGGGCGGCGATGATTGGCCGATTTCAGAAGAGTCAAGCCACTTAGGCTTTCTGAATCTCAGTTTCCTCATTTGTAAAATGGGAACAAGAATCCTGCACTATCTCCCTCCCAGGATTACTGGGAAAACTGACTCCTTTCACGGCTGTGTACTGGCTTTCTAAAAAAATTATTTGTTAACCCATTGACCCATTTTGGGTTGTTTTCTCCCCTAGAGCCGCCTGACTTAAATGTAATCAATTCAAATCCACTGTGACGTTTCTCCCCTATAGTATTGTTATAAAAAGGCGAATATATCCCCTTATACAAAGCCCTTTTGCCGCCAGTACTCTTTTCAGAGCTAGACAGAAGTTTCTAGGACTGAAAAATTCCTTCAGGATCATCGGGTTCTTAGGGAAGCTGAGACCCCCATGAGGGGTCATTCCCACAGGGAGTCAGTGGCCAAGAGGAAACCCAGGTCTCCTGGGCAATCTCGAATGGTACTAGCCACAACATCTTATATGTGCACACCCTTCCCACCGAAGGACAGCAGGAACTTGTGTAGAAAACAAAGTGCTGTCAGTATTTCTTTTAAATCAGGGACATGTTAATAACATGGCTAGTTAATTTTGTCTACACCCTAGGGAGGATAATACAGTGATTCCAGTTCCTCGTGCTCATGTTGAGGAGGGGCTTATCCACTGGCCAAAAGAAGGACCTTTCTCCTTCACCACCACCACCCTGAAAAGTCGAAAACAGAAACAAACCAAAAGAACCAACCAGAGGTCAAAGTTGCCTCCAGAGGTAGTCAGCAAGGGACAAGAAAGTGGTTCCTAAAAATATACACTAATCTTTGTTGACACAAAAGGGTAATTGCTTCCTTAAAGCATGTATTTACCTTTAAAGTCGTTTAAAGTATGAAGTGTAGGAAAGTTTTGAAGAAAATCATTTAAGAAATTTAAAATTTTAGGGCCTGCACCTGACTCAGTTTCCCCCCTCTTTTGTTTTAATGCTCATCCCTAACATAAATGGGCTCATCCCTAACAAATTGGCAACAATGCATGAAGTAGTTTCACATTCTTCTTCTCTTTGAAACAATATATCCTGCCCCTGTTAGGAGGATAAGGGACAGGGACTACCCTGAGAGGGCCCCAGGAAGACAACTTTTGGTTGCTCACAGCAGTAGTAGCTGAGGGACAGACAGCATTCGCTTGGGGGCAAGCGCGTAACTCTGGGGAAGCTGTCCTGAGAGTCACTTGCTAGAGGGGGCACCACCTCTCATCATGCAAAATCAGCAAGTGTTTATTATTCACTCAAAATTGAGGAAATCAGCTGCGGTGTTTAGGGATGACTTCACAGGGGAGGTGGCTTGGAGTTCAGTTATGATATTTGGGTAAAGTTTAGAAGAGTTACTCCTGGCGGCCTAATGTTACAGTTGTGCAAGGTTTCATAGCTTGGCATGTTTGGGGGACAGAGAGTAAATTAGTTTGGGTGGGCCTGAAGGGCTTAAGTAGAGGAATAATTGAAGGTAAATCTGCTGGGGTGAGGGCAGGGGCCACGTATGCCTTACTTATCTTTGTATTCTTAGGGTCTAGCATTATACCTGGCACATAGCAGGTGTTCAATAAACATTTGTTGCTGGAATGGAGTGGCATTTGAGATGGATCTCAAAGGAGAAGGGTTGTGAGATATATATGATGGAGAGGAAGAAAGGCAGGCTGTGCTCTGGGAAGTGATTTGGCTAGGTGATGGAAGATCAGGAAAGTAAATGGATACAGCTGAAGAAAGTGTGTTGGAGTCAAATCATGGAGGACTTAAGAGCCCAGGTGAGGATTATTACTACATTTGCAGAAGCTGTGGGGAGCCTTTGACGGACCTTACCTGGCCAATGACTCGGTCAGAACCCTGTTCTGGAAGAATCTTCTGGCAGCTCAGGCAGTTAGCATGGCAGAGGGTTCTAAAAACAGGGAGGACAGTTAGGAAAGACTGCTGCAGTGGTTCAGGAGGGAGATGCAGGGGACCAAGGATGATATTCTAGGAAACAGAGCAGTGGGCTCAGGTGGCAGGAAAATAATGGAGGTAATATACATAGTATAATACTTGGTAAGTAATAGCAGAGAGAGGAGGCACAGAGAGAGAGAGGAGATTCACAGATAACTTTTATAGCTTGTGAAACCATGAACAGAAATAGCCACAACAGGAAAAGCCAGTTATGTGGAATGGGAGGAGATGAGACAAATGAAGAGTTTAGCGTGGACATATTGAGCACAAGGGACCTGTGGGATATTCAGGAGACATTCCACAAGATATTGGAAATCTAAGTCTGAAGTTCAGGAGAGAGGAGGATCTAATTCCAGCAATGGTGGGCAAGTTGTTCTGGGCCAACTGTTCTGCTGAAAACAACTAGAAGATCTGGGCAAAAAGTTTTAAAAATCTCTTTGAAGGCATCAGAGGATTACCAACGCAGTGAGGAATTGTTGGCCAAAGTTCTAGAAGGGGAAGGAAGCCAAGAAAAGTGAGCCTAACATTTGGAGCCATTTTTCCTCTCAAGGAGACTGTTAGTTGTAAAAGCAGACGCTGAGAAGCTGCGTAGAGTTTTCAATAAACAAGGCTGGGAGAAGAAAATAGTTGAGGGCCTATCAAGAAGAAGGGGCCCTAATAAATGTACCAGGCTTTTTGTTGGGACCCCAAAGGGCTACCTACTAGGAATAAAGGGGGAAAAGGCCTTGATTGAATTAAAGTGATCCAGGCTTTCTAGTGCCCTTACCTTAGAGCTGCCTGCCAAAAGCAAGAGTAAATTCTCTCTGACAGAAAAAAATTTCATCCAAAAATAAATAAGCATGAAAAGACAAAACATGTTCAGAAATATTTTCAAGGACAGGCATACGATAGAAATTCCAGAGGATTCAGATAATGGAGTTATCAGACCTAGACTTTAAGCTAGCTATGATTAAAGACTTCAAGGAATTAAAATAATGAGAATTTCAGCAGTTCAAAATTTTGAGAACTAAAATTTACAGTATCTGATATTAAGAGTTCAATGGATAGGTTTAATAGTGGATTAGACATAGCTGAAAAGAGAACTAGTGAACCAGCAGACAGAGCAGAAAAATATCCAAGCTGAAACAGAATCAAAAGGATGAAAACCACAGAAAAGAGCATAAAAAACATGGGATATGAGGGACAGGTTTTATAATGTAATTTTAGCAAGGAGAGGACTTCCCTGGTGGTGCAGTGGTTAAGAATCTGCCTGCCAATGCATGGGACACAGGTTCGAGCCCTGGTCCGGGAAGATCCCCCATGCCACGGAGCAACTAAGCCCGTGCACCGCTACTACTGAGCCTGTGCTCTAGAGCCCGTGAGCCACAACTACTTAGCCTGCATGCCACGCCCACTGAAGCCCGCACGCCTGGAGCCTGTGCTCCACAACAAGAGAAGCCACCACAATGAGAAGCCCACGCACCACAACAAAGAGTAGTCCCCCCCGCTCACTACAACTAGAGAAAGCCCACGCGCAGCAACGAAGACCCAACACAGCCAAAAATAAATAAATAAATTAATTAATTTAAAAAAAATTTCAGCAAGGAGAGTAGAGAAAGAATGGAGCAATGTTGGAAGAGAAAATTGCTAAGAATTTCCCAAAATTGGTAAAGGAAATCAAACCACAGATTTAAGAGAATCACCATGAACTCCAAGCAAGATAAAAAAAAAAAAAACCAAAAACACTCCCTAAAAGAACTGTTTAAAATCTACATGCCTCTTGTGCATTTTTAAATTGACATCTAATTTTTTTCATAACTTAATTAGTTGCAAGGGATATAATTTCTCATATCTTGTAATAGTGATCCTTTCAAATAAAATCGTTGCATTGCTCTTTTAAATGTATCTGGTAGCATCTAAATACCATAGTGATTTGATACTCACCATAATCCATTAAAAAATGATAAAGCTTTTCATTAATATTAAATTTCAGATTTTTACTTTTGCTCCATAACACATACTACCATTCCAACACTTGCCCCTATCATACTTCCTGGTAACAAAAATATGTAATATAATTATCTTTTTAAAATATCCTATGACCATAAGGCTCTGAATGTTAAAATTTTGTTTTGCATTGACATCATTATTAGTAGTATACATTTAACCAAAGCAACAAAATATACCAGAAAATTTTATAATTACTAAATATTACTAAATATAAAAAGTAAAATTTTATTAGAAGTTCATGTTTTAAAGATCTTGATGGGCTTGTATTATCTATTGTGTAATTAGAATTTAGTACCTTAAAATAACAAATATTTATTATTTCACATAGTTTTTGAGGGTCAGGAATCTGAGGGGCATCTCTCATGAGGTTGTCTCACATGGCTGTTGTTAGGAAGTGTCAGTTCCTTGCCACATGGGCCTCTCCAAAAGGTTGCTCATGACACAGAAGTTGACATCCTCCAGAGTGAGTAATCCAAGAAAGAAAGAATGACCGAGACAGAGGCATAGTATCTTTTTAATAACTTTATTGAGGTAAAATTCACATACCATACAATTCACCCATTTAAAGTATACAATTCAGTGGCTTTTAGTATAGTCACAGAACTGTGCATCTATCACCACTCAATTCTAGAACCTTTTGATTACCCCCAAAAGAAACTTTGTACTTTCAGTCTCCACTTCTCAGTACTCTCAAATCCCCCAGCTCTAGGCAACAACTAATTTTCTATTTTCTGTCTCTGTAGAGTTGCTTATTGTGGACATTTCATAAAAATGGAATTATACAACATGTGGTCTTTTGTGACTGGCTTCTTTCATTTAGCATAATTTTTTCAAGGTTCATCCATATTGTAGCATGTGTGAGTACTTCATTCCTTTTTATGGCTTAATAATATTCCACTATATGGATATACTACATTTATTTATTTATGAGTCGAGCATTTGGGTTATTTCCACTTCTTAACTATTATGTATGGTACTGCTATGAACATTCATGTACAGTTTTTGTGTGCATATGTTTTTATTTCTCTTGAGTATGTATACCTAGGAATGAAATTAATGGGTATGTATACCCAGTATATATATTACTGGGTCATATGGTAACTGCATGTTTAATCATTTGAGAAATTGCCAGACTGTTTTCCAAAGTGGTTGTACTATTTTACATCCCCACCAACATTGTTTGAGGGTTCCAGTTTTTCCATATTCTCACTAATATTTCTTATCTGTTTTTTTTAAGTTATTATAACCATCCTAGTGGGTATGAAGTGGCATCTCATTGTGGTTTTGATTTGCATTTCACTGATGGCTAATGATATCGAGCATCTTTTCATGTGCATGTTGGCTATGTGTGTATCTTCTTTGAGGAAATGTATTCAGATCCTTTGCCCATCTTTAAATTGCTTTTTTTCCCTTTTATTACTGAGTTGTAAGACTTCCTTATATTATAATACAGGTTCCTTGTCATATATGATGTGCTTTTCAAATATTTTTTCCATTTGTGTCTTTACACTTTCTTGATGGTGTCCTTTGAGGCACAAAAGTTTTTAATTTTTATGATGATGGTTATTTATGTTTTTGGTAATATCTAAGAAACTACTGGCTATCCAAAGTCATAAAGGTACCTATGTGAGACTGATAAAAGTTTTTTAAAAATTCAAAATCAGGAATAAAAATAGGATCACTGAAGAGTCTAAAGACATTATAAAGATCATACAAGTATATACAGACAATTGTATGTTAATAAATATGAAAATGTAAATGAAGTAGAGAAATTCCTAGAAAATACAACTTAAAAATAACATGAGGAGAAATAGAACTGAATATTCCTATAACTAGCAAAAACATCTTAATAAATTAAAACACTTCACATAAAGAAAATTTCATTTGGCTTCATTAGTGAAAATTCCAGTCTTCACAAATTCTTCCAGAGAATTTTAAAAAGGAGAATACACTTCTTAACTCGTTTTATGGGAAGCATAATCTTGATACAAAACCCAACAAAGACAGTAAGAGAAAGGAAAATTATAGGCGAAGTCATTCATGAATATAGTTGAAAAAACCCTGAGTGGGAGTAGGATGGAGTAAGCACATCCCTCTTGGTCTTTCCCACTGAATGCAGCTATAAAACCTAGCCAGAATAAATGGAGCAGAAGCTATCTGAGGACTCAGAAAAGGACTCTGGCAAATTGGGGAAGACCGAAATATGGAGCTCTGAACTGGCAACGAGCTCACCATTTTTTATCCTCTGGTCCTCTGCCACTTGACCGCAGACATAGGCACAGCTATGAAAATGCATGGCAGAGTGGGCTAAGTAAAGCTCTAGCTTTTACGTTACTCTGGCTGGCGAATCAAAAAGAGTAACGCTGGGGAACTGAAGAGTACAAGGGAGATCATAGAGAGTGAGGAGCTTGGGAGAGTGACCCCATAAAAAACTGTTTACAGGGCTTCCCTGGTGGCTCAGTGGTTGAGCATCCGCCTGCTGATGCAGGGGACATGGATTCGTGCCCCGGTCCAGGAGGATCCCACGTGCCGCGGAGCGGCTGGGCCCATGAGTCATGGCCGCTGAGCCTGTGCGTCTGTAGCCTGTGCTCCGCAACGGGAGAGGCCACAACAGTGAGAGGCCCGCGTACAGAAAAAAAAAAAAAAAAAATTGTTTACAAATTCCTGGGCTCAGCCCTTACCTGTAGTTTGGTTGATCTGGTCTTAGTCGGCGTATAAAAGACTTACAGAACTGAATTTACCATCATCCAGGTCCCAGACTGGCCACTGGGTTGTGCAAACATGGGACAGATCCAAATACCATTGCAAAATCTTTGAAGATTGAAATGAAATTCTAACCACAGCTCACAACAGGTCAGTTGGAACTTACGTCCGGAAACTAATTAGGTCAATTGCATACTAATACAAAAACATCAACATTCCTCATAGGATTTAAATAAGACTCAAGAGTCTCATGTCATGGTATTCAAAATATTTATGATACAATCTGGAATTACTTGGCATATGAATAACCAGGAAAATCTCAACTCACAAATAAAAAGTCAATCAACACATGTCAATGCCAAGATGACTTAGATATTGGCAATATCTGACAAAAACTTTACATGAGCTATTATAAAAATGCTGTAACAAATAACTGTAAACACCCTTGGAACAAATGGAAAACTAGAAAGTTTCAGTAAAGAAATGGAAAATATAAAGAATAACAAAATGGAAATGTTTGAACTGGAAGATTTTAAAAAGAAACTTAAAAACTCACTGGATAGACTCCAAAACAAAATGGAGATGACAGAGGTAAGAGTTATTGAATGTGAAGATTGATCAGTAGATATTAGTCTGAACAGTGAGGGAAAAAAAGAAAAAAGCTGACAAGAGCCCCAGGGACTTGTGGAACCACAACAAAAAGTCCAACATTCGTTCCATCAGACTCCTAGAAAGAGAAAGGGTGCAGAGCTGGAAAAAATATTTTAAATAATAAGAGCTGAAAACTCGTCAAAATTGGCAAAGACATAAATCTACAGATTCAAAAAGCTCAGTGAATCCCAAACAAAACAAAGCCAAAGAAATTTATATCTAGACTCATCATGATAAAACAGCTGAAAGCTAAAGAAAATAAAAAATCTTGAAAGCAGCCAGACAAAAATAACATATTACTGACAAGGGAACAATGATTTGAATGAATGTTGAATTCTCATCAGAAACCATGAAGGCCAGAGGAAGTGGCACAACATTTTTAAGGTGTTGGAAAAAAGAACTATCAAGCTAGAATTTTATATCCAGTGAGAATATTTCACCTTCAGTGAATATTTCATGAAGATTTCATAAAGATAAAATAAAGTCATTCTCAGAAGGAGGAAAAGTAAGAGAATTCATGGCCAGCTGACATGTTCCAAAAGAAGTGCTAATGAAAGTTTTTCAGAGAAAAGGGAAATGACACCAAAAGGAAACTTGAAACATCAGGAATGAAGAAAGAGTGACAGAAATGATAAATATCTAGGTACATATAATAGACTATTATTTTTCTCTTGAGTTCTTTAAAATATGCTTGATATCTGAAAGCAAAAAAATAACAGTGTCTGATGGGGTTTTCAGTGTTTGTAGGTGTAATATATAAGACAACTATAATATAAAGGAGGGAAGTAAAAGATCTATATGGCAGTAAGGTTTTTATATTCCACTTGAAGTAGGAAAATATTAATTTTAAAAAGACTATTGGGAAAGGTGGGAGGGAGGGATAAATTAGGAGTTTGGGATTAACATATACACAGTACTATATATAAAACAGATAATCAACAAGGACCTACTATATAGCACAGGGAACTCTACTCAATATTCTGTAATAACCTAAATGGTAAAAGAATCTGAAAAAGAATAAAATATATGTATATGTATAACTGAATCACTTTGCTGTACACCTGAAAGTAACACAACATTATAAATCAACCATACTCCAATATAAAATAAAAAAAATTTTTTAAGACTACTAAGTTCAGTATGTACATTGTAATCCCTAAAGCAACCATAAAGCCTTTATACAAAGAGATATAGTCAAAACACAATAAATTAAGATGGGATACTAAAAAATTTTTCAAATAACCCAAAGGAAGGCAGAGGAATGAAAGAGGTAAAAGGGGGAAAAAAATAAAAAGATAGACCTAAATCCAAACGTATCAATCAATTGCATTAAATGTATTTTAAACACACCAATGGAAAAAAAAAACAGGTGGTTAGAATGAATAACAAAACAGGAACCAATTGTATTCTACCTATAAGAAACTCACTTCAAATATAATAATATAGATAGATTCAAAGTAAAATGATGAAAAAAGATATACCATGCAAACACTCATGTCAGACAAAGTAGACTCAAAGCAAGGAGAATTACAAAGGATAAAGGCATATATTACATAATGATAAAAGGATCAATTCACCGAGAAAACATTACAATTCTAAATACGTATGTAAAGCAACAACAATCTCAAAATACATGAAGCAAAAAGTGACAGAAGTGAAAGGAGAAACACAAATCCACAATTATAGTTGGAAAAAGTACAATGTATGTTCTCTGATTGTAATGGAATTAATGTAGATATCGCAAACAGAACGATATTAGGAAAATTCCAAACCTTTGGAAATTAAATAACACACTTCTAAATAACTCATGAGTCAAAGAGGAAGTCTCAAGGGGAATTGGAAAATATTTTGAACTGAATAAGTGAAAATACAACATATAGAATTTGTGGGATGTAGTTCTTAGAGTGAAATTTATAGTATTAAATGCTTATATTCGAAAAGAAGAGAGGTCTCAAGTAACTAATCTAAGTTCCCACCTAAGAAACTAGAAAAAGAAGAGCAAAATAAACTCAAAGCAAGCAGAAGGAAAGAAATAATAAGAGCATAAACCCATAAAACTGAAAACTGAAAAATAGAAAATTAATGAAATTAAAAGCTGGCTCTTTGAAAAAATTCAATAAATCTCTCGCAAGACTGGCAAGAAAAGATAGAGGACATAAATTACCACTATCACAGAATGAAAGACCTGGCAAACATTAAAAGGATAATAAGAGAATATTATGAACAACTCCATGCACATAAATTTGACAATTTAAGTGAAATGGACAAATTCCTGAAAGCCATAAGCTACTCAAACTCACCAAAGATGACATAGATACTCTAAATAGTCCTATAACTATCTAAGAAATTGAGTTTGTAGCTTAAAACCTTTCATGAAAATAAACCTCTAGACCAGATGGCATTGCTGGCCAGTTCAACTAAATATTTTAAAAAGTAAGACAAATTCTACACAATGTCTCCAGGGGAAAGAAAAAAGAGAGAAATGCACAATATTGTAAATCAACTATATTTCAATAAAAAGTTTTTAAAAAGAGGGAGAGAAAAAGGAGCACTTCCCAACTCATTTTATGGAGCAAGCATTACTTTGATGCCAAAAGTAGACAAAGGTAGTACCAAAAAGAAAAGAAAACTGTAGATCAATATCCCCTAAGAACAGAGATGCAAAAATCCTACAGAATGTTAGCAAATTGAATCTAGCAACATATAAAAAGAACAATATATCATGACAAAATGTAGCTTATCCCAGGATGCAAAGCTGGTTCAATATTTGCAAAATAAATCATTGTAATCCACCACATTCACAGTCTAATGAATAAAACTCACATAATTATATAAATTCACACAGAAAAATATTTAACAAAATTCAACATTCACTTTTTATAAAATCTCAGCAAACTAGGAATGGAGCAGAACTTCCTCAGCCTGATAAAGGACATCTATGAAAAACCTATTTAATGGTGAAAGACTGAATGCTCTCCCCCTAGGATCAGGGATAAGTCAAGGATGTTCCCACACATCATTCCCGTTCAACATTGTACTGGAAGTCCTAGCCAGCACAGCAAGACAAGAAAAAGACATAAAAGGCATACAGATTAGAGAGGAAGAAATAAATTTGTCCCTATTTGTAGATGACATGATTGTCTACATAGAAAATTTCAAGAAATCTACCCAATAAACTCCTAAAATAAGTGAGTTTAGCAAAGTTGCAAGGTATATGGTCAACACACAAAAATCAATTGTATTTCTATATAGTACTAGCAGTGTATTATTATAAACTAAAAAATTGAAAATACCATTTACAATAGCTCCATATGATAACTTTACAAATAAAAACCTGAGTGAATATATAGTGGATGGAATCTGGTAATATTTTAAAGAAATTATATAATTACTGAGGCTAATAATTATATAAATGTATATTATATTTTATATAAAAATTTATATGTAATATGTCATAGGCAAGTTAGGTTTATCCCAGGAATGGATGGATGGTTTTACATTGACAAATTAATAAAAGTGAATTGTCCTAAAACAAGGAAAAAACATGCTCATTTCAATAAATTCAGAAAAATATTTGATAATTCAACATCTATCACAATAAAAGCTTTTAGCAACTTGGAATAGAGGGAACTTCCTTAAAAAAAACCAAGTCATTATTTATACATGATATAATTGTGTATATGGAAACTATGGAAATATCTCCAAATAAATTATTACAAATTCTTTCTATATTCTGGATACAAGTCCTTTGCCAGATAGGTGATTTGCAAATATTTTCTTCAATATGTGGCTTGTCTTTTCATCCCCTTAACAGTGCCTTTCCCAGAGCAAAAGTTTTTCATTTTGATGAGGTCCAATTTACCAGTTTTTAAATGGATCATGCTTTTGGTGTCATATTTAAGAAATCTTTGCTTAACCCCCAGTTACAAATATTTTGTCCATGTTTTCTTCCAGAAGTTTTGTAGTTTTACATTTTACATTTAGAGCTGTGATTCATATTGAGTGGAGAGAAGATATTTACCACATGTACAACTGATAAAGGGCTCACATCTAGAATATCTAAACATCTCCTACAATCTGCTAAATACATAATGAATATACAGAAATCAACTGTATTTCTATAGACTAACTATAAAAAGAGGAAATGAATTTTTAAAAGAATATAATATACATAACTATATATATTTTAATAACATTTGTTAATTTTATATCATCAAGTACCTAGGAATAAATCTAACAAAAGTTGTGTAAGACCTCTACAAAGTATAAAACTTTAAGAGGAATTAAAGAAGGCTCCCCAAAATGGAAACATACCAAGTCCGTGAATTTTAAAAACTGATATTCAAATATATATGAAATTTTCCTAAATTGATCTGTAAATTCATTGCAATCACAACCAAAATCCCAAAAGTTTTTTTGGGGGGGGATCTTGACAATGAATTCTAAACTGTATAGGATATGTTAAAGCTATAGAAATGGAGGCTGTGGTACTGGCATAAGGTCAGATGGATAGACTAATGGAATAAGAGAGCTCATAAGCATGTCCACCCATGTATGGACATGAGATTTACAATGAAGGTGGCACTGCAGAGAAGTGGGAAAATTGGTACTGGGACAATTATATATCCATATGGGATATTCGTGTCCTCTGGGTAGAGAATGGTTTCCTCAAGTATCATGAGCGGTATCCAAAAACAAAAAGACAAATCAGACTAACTAAAATTAAAATATACCATTATGAGTGAAAGGGTAAGCCACAGAGTGGAAGAAGATATTTACCACATTTGAAACTGGTAAAGGACTCATATCCAGTATATATTAAGAATGCCAACAAGTCAAAAAGAGAAAATAGTCAACCAAATAGAAAAAAGCAAAGATTTCACAAAAGAGGAAATCCAAATGTCCAATAAACATTAAAAGGTGCTTAACCTATAATTATCAATCAAGAGAATGCAAATTAAAACTGCATGGAGATAATACTTCATAATCTGATTGGCGATAATAAAAGTCGGACAATGCCAAGTACTGGCAAGCATGTAGAAACGACAGGACTTCTCATGTACTGCTGATGGCAATGGAAACTGGCACAATCACTTTGCAGAATAGTTTGGCATTATCTAGAAATGAAGACAGCAATTCCACTGCTAGGTATATGTCCCAGATAAACTTGCGTACACGTGCACCAAGATACATTCACAAGAATAGCATTGCCTGTAATTGTCCAAACTGGAAACAACCCAGATGTCCATCAACAGGAGACTGGATAAATGAAAGGATATATGCACATGACAGAAAACTATCCAGAAGAGGGATGGGAAGAACTACACCTACATACAACAACATGGATCAACTGTGAAAACAATTTGACCGAAAGAAGCCAGACACAAAATAATTCACACTGTACAATTCTCTTATGTAAAGTTCAAGACTAAACTAATCTGTGTATTAGAAATGCTTACTTAGATGGTAAACTATATAGAAAAGCAAGGAAGGCATTATCATAAAGGTCAGAGGGGAGAGAAGGGATATAATCAGGAAGGGGGCCACATAGGAGACTTTTGAGGTATTGGCAATATTCTATCTCTTGAACTCAATAGTGGTTACATGGATATTTACAATATTTACAATAATTCGTTAAGCTATACAATTATGTATTGTCACTTTTCTATGTGTGTTATATCCCTAATAAAAAAGGTTTTCATGTTTCTTACAAGTCTGAATAAAGCATTCTAATAATAAAATTTCTAAAATTTTTTTTTGGCCGCACTGCACGGCATGTGATATCTTAGTTTTCCGACCAGGGATCAGACCTGCGCCCCCGGCAGTGGAAGCACAGAGTCGTAACCACTGGACCACTAGGGAAGTCCCAAATTTTGTTTTGATTTTTTAAATTTTAATTGTAATTTTTTTGGCCATGCTGCGTGCTTGAGGGATCTCAGTTTACTGACCAGGGATTGAACCTGGGCCCTCAGCAGTGAAAGGGCGGAGTCCTAACCACTGGAGTGCCAAGGAATTCCCAATAAGCATTCTAACTTACAGTTGATATATTTACTTTTGCTCAAAGATATAACACTGTTCTTTTGAAAGTAAATGTGGGGGACTTCCCTGGTGGTGGCAGTGGTTAAGAATTCACCTGCCAATGCAGGGGACATGGGTTCGAGCCCTGGTCCGGGAAGATCCCACATGCCACAGAGCAACTAAGCCCGTGTGCCACAATTACAGAGCTTGCACTGTAGAGCCCGCGAGCCACAACTATTGAGCCCATGAGCCGCAACTACTGAAGCCCGCGTGCCTGGAGCCCGCCCTGCCACAAGAGAAGCCACCGCAATGAGAAGCCCGCACGCAGCAACGAAGACCCAATGCAGCCAAAAATAAATAAATTAAATAATAATTTTTTTAATTAAAAAAAAAGAAAGTAAATGTGGAACTTTTTATGTCATCCTTTAAATGGTACCAAATATGCAAATAGACCCAGGAGAATGGGAGTGCTTTCTTATTACTGAGAATGGTGAAAATGCAGAGAGGACATGCTTGGTAGTGGATATTTTCTAACATACTTTTAAAAATCTTAAATATTCTAAGATAGATGGCTAGGTAGGAAGGCATAGAGACTTGTCATGATTCTGTTGCCTGAATGAAATAATACATAGAGACTTGTCATGATTCTGTGGCCTGAATGAAATAATGCACTACAACGGTCATGTTTCTGAGCCATGCTGTCTTTGTTTTGTCTTCACAGAACTCTTCCCCAAGAGTAATACTTTCTTTGCTAACAGTTGAACACAGAAGAGGCAAGGTTATTAAACAACTGTAATCAAAAATAAGCCCCTGAGGGCTTCCCTGGTGGTGCAGTGGTTGAGAGTCCGCCTGCCGATGCAGGGGACACGGGTTCGTGCCCCGGTCCGGGAAGATCCCACATGCCGCGGAGCAGCTGGGCCCGTGAGCCATGGCCACTGAGCCTGCGCGTCCGGAGCCTGTGCTCCGCAACGGGAGAGGCCACAACAGTGAGAGGCCCGTGTACCACAAAAAAAAAAAAAAAAAAAAAGCCCCTGAAAAGATATCCAGCATCACTAGGCATCAGGGCAATACAAATCAAAACCACAATGAGATGTTACTTTCTCCCACTAGGATGACTATATCTGGGAAGACAGATAATAAGTGTTGGTGAGGGTGCAGAAAAATTAGAACCCTATTACATTGTAGGTGGGAATGTAAAATGATGCAGCTCCTCTGGGAAACAGTCTGGCAGTTCCTCAAATGGTTAAACATAGAGTTAAAATTTGATCTAAAAATTCTATTCCTATGTATATACCCAAGAGAAATGAAAACATATGTGAACACAAAACCTTGTACACAAATGTTCCTAGAGCACTATTCATTATAGCCAAGAAGTGGAAACAACCCAAATGTCCATCAGCTAACTGATAAACGGATACATAAAATGTGGTATAACCTCACAATGGAATAGTATTCAGCTGTAAGAAGGAATGAAGTACTGGCACATGCCACAACATGGATGAACCTTGAAAACATTATGCTAAGTGAGAGCTAGAAAAAAGGTCATATTTTATATGAAACGTCTAGAATAGGCTAATCTATAGAGACAGAAAGTAGATTAGTGGTTGCCTAGGGCTGGGAAAATGATGGGGTTGGAGTGTCACAGGTAACAGGTACAAGGTTTCTTTTTGGAGCGATGAAAATGTTCTAAAATTGATTGTGGCAATGACTGTACAACTCTGTGAATATATAAAAGCCACTGAATTCTATACTTTAAATGGGTGAATTGTAGTATGTGAATTACACCTCAATAAAGCTTTTAAAAGTATGTCATCGTACCATTATGCTATTTAACATTTTTGAAAAACTCAACTTGGACCAAAATACCCCAGTTTCTAACACCAGATTTCACACCTTAGCAGAAACACTGTCTAGAAAAGCCAGAAAAATACAATAAACTCTTCTGTGGATATTGGTGTCTTGATGAAAGGAGTCTTCGCCGACACTTCACTGACACCAGTTTATACCCTTACGTGGCATCCGGGGCAGTGCATCCTGGGAAGATTTGGGATGGTTAAAGTTTGCTGTGTGTGTGTGTGTGTAAAATGTTTAACAGATAATTTTGAAAGGGAAGATGGGAAGAGGGAGCTAGAATGAAATCTCCACCACAGGTGTATTCTCAGATCAATTTTAGGAAAAAGTTGAGGATCTGGAAACTGATTCCCTTAAAACTATGAATGTCTGAATTTCCCTTGGAAAGACTTCATGTACCCCAGTTTGAAGACCTGGATTGTAGTACAAAAGTCATGTCTTTCAAGACCATAATCTCTGCTATGAATTGCTAAAGTTCCCCTAGCAACAAAAGAATTGGACTCTGATTCCTACATTCAGCTGTGTCAGTCTCCTAAAGGTGATAAACCCTGATGCTTCAGCTTCATGGTCTAATTTTAATGTGGGAAGGAGGAAGGAAAGGCCACATTGGTTAATATATCAAATTATAATCCCACTATGCTAAAAATCTCCCATTTTAGCAAGCACTCTAGTGATTCTGCTGCAGATGGGAGTGCCCAATACTGCCCAGTACTGCAAGGAAAAGAAAGAATGCTGAGAAAAAGACAGAGGACAGTGTCATCAGGAGACAGTTTGGTGGCATGGTGGGAACAGAAGCCAGACTGAGTGGGTTACAGATTGGTCTGGAGCCAGAGAGCAGAAGCAATATTTAGGAAGCTCAGCTGAGGAGAGATATGCCCAGATAGCAAGAGGCAGACCTCAGAACTGAGGAGGGTTTGTTTTCAGGATAGGAGAACCTTGATAGGAGAACCTTTACGGGATGAAGAGAAGACATCAGGAAGGGGATGTGGAGAGAGACTGGCACTGGGGAGCCTGAAAAGTTGTGAGGTCACAGAATGGAGTGACAGGGAGGGGGGCTTCCCTGGTGGCGCAGTGGTATAAGAATCCGCCTGTCAATGCAGGGGACGTGGGTTCGAGCCCTGGTCCGGGAAGATCCCACATGCCACGGAGCAACTAAGCCCGTGCGCCACAATCACTGAGCCCATGAGCCACAACTACTGAAGCCCGCGTGCGTAGAGCCCGTGCTCTGCAACAAGAGAAGCCACCGCAATGAGAAGCCTGCACACCACAACAAAGAGTAGCCCCTGCTCGCCGCAACTAGAGAAAGCCCGCGCGCAGCAACGAAGACCCAACGCAGCCAAAAATAAATAAATTAAAAATAAAATAAATAAATTTACTTTTTAAAAAAAAGAGACAGGGAGGGGTCAGCTTTGAGTCGTGGAAGGACACCTCTTCCTCTGAGGTGCAGAAAAGAAGCAGAAGCTCTGGGGGATAAGGGATTGTTTATGGTGCTAGGTAATTTGATCTCTATTTCTTTGGAGTTCTGGTGGCAGAATGAGAGGTAAGTGGCTGAGAAGAAAGAGAAAGGAAGGACCCGGCCCCAGGACACCAGAGAAGGTTGGAGAATCAGCACTAGGGAATGGCATCTGGTGTCATAAGAGGTGACTCTGGGGTCAGCCAAGCCTGCTGGGGTGCTGATGGGGCAGCTGGGCATAGCTGCGTGGGTCTGTAAGACCCTGTTCTTCCAGCTGGGGGACGCAATGAAGTGAGCAGAGGCGGGGGCTGCCCAGGATTGGAGAAGTGAGAAACGTGGGAGAGGTTCCAGGGGAGAGCGCGTCAGCTGTGACGTCCAAGGTCCTGGCCTGCAAGGAGGAAAGTAAGACTTGGGCAGAGTGGTAGGCTTTGAAGAGGGAGGCCACCTGTCAGGGAAGTCAGGAAGACGCTGCGAGGCAGGTGGAGCAGGACTGAGTGGGAAAAGGCAGGGGATGGAGCAGATCTGAACCATGAGGATATGTAAAGTATCCTGCACTGTATAATACAGTCGCCACTAGCTTTGTGGGCTTTATGTATGTAGTTAGTCCAAAATGAGCCATGCTGTAAGTGTAATACACACTGGCACAGGGACCTGCACAGAGAGGCCTCAGTGACTGGTGTGTGTGTGTGTGTGAATTGATGAGTGGACAAGTAAATTCATGAATGAACGAGTGAATGGGTGAATGAGGATTATATATAGTGTTCGAGGACGTGAGTCAGTTTCTTCTAAATTGTTGAGGATCATATGCAAGTACACGAATGAAAGGGAAGAGGGAGTTAGAATTGAGGAGAGCTCACTAAGACTTTGAGGTAGGAGTCTCAAAGAACATTTTATGGAACCTAACTTAATATAAAGACCCAAGACCCTAGACCCTTGCCTCACGCCTCTTTTTTTTCTTTTCAAAAAGTACTCCCAAAGCACTTTAATATATGCCAGGGACTGTCCTAGGCATTTTGCACATCACATCACCCTGTGAGGTAGGCGCTCTTATTGTCCCCCTTTTACAGATAAGGTAACTAAGGCACAGAGATATCAATAGCTTTCCCAGGATTACCCAGTAAGTGATGGAACTGGTATTTGAACCAGGCCATCTGTCCCCAGTGTCCAGACCCCTAACTGCTACACCATCCTGTCTCTCACCCCATCATCTCGCCTTATCGCCAATCTTCTCTCCAACAGAGATGCAGGTTCCTTTTTCTCTCCCATTACTCAGCTCTCTTCCACCCCCAGCTCCTCAGAACTTGTATTCCTGGAGAAAGTTCCCAATGAATCTTGCTTACTGGAAACAATTGTTAAGTAAACCCCCAACTTTCCCACAAATGAGACACAAACACACCATAGCTGCGTGGCCAAACACAACAGCCAAGTAACCCTGCCTCCCCTCCTATCCCAACCCCACTCCCTTTGCCCGCATCCCTGAGCCTGGCTCACACTGCCTTCCCCCTCCCCAGCCCGGGAGGCTCCTCTCCCAGACCTGAGATTGGCCCTCCCCTGCCTTCCTAGGCAGACTCAAGGGAAATGAGTGATGGAGGAGTCTGAGGCTTCACAACTCTAAGTAAATGTCTTAACTGTCAGTCTAGCAGATGCCCGCAAGATGACTACAGGGGTATAGAATAGGGGGCCTTCCAGACATCACCTTGGCCAGTGCCTGGGAGATGCCTCAATCTCACCCACCAGGGATTCCCTTCCAGTCTCTGCTTGGATCTCTCCAGTGACAGAGTAGCCCTGAATTTCCACCCACTGGGAGCCACTACCCAGGAGATGCCTTGATCCCACACATCAGGGACTCTTCCAGCCTCAGCCTGGATTCCTCCAGTGACAGAGTGGCTGTGAACTTCTCCCCACTGGGGGTAGCTGTAGCCCAGCATCTCCACCTTTAGGGCCAAAGACTAAGAAGGAACCAACAGGCCATCTTCTTTTCTTTCTCTCTCTCATTAAATTGTGAATAATAAGGCATTTACTTATTCTCCCACTTAAAAAGCCGTTTAAATCCTTTGAAGAATCTTGCGAGGTAGCTTGGCTAGACAGCAGGCAGGACAGTCCAGGGCCACTGGTGGGGGGGCCAGGGTCTTCCACTTGCCTGCGTTTTGGTCCAGCATGTAGGCGTTTGGATTGATGGTGTAGTCCTTTGCCTGGACATCACTGGCTGTGGTGATACCTCCACACACAAACACCTTGTTGTCTCCAATGGAGCATATAGCATGGGACACATCCAGGGGGCAGCTGTTGGGCAACAGAGGCACTACGGCAGTTGTCTTGTTGGCCTTTATCTTCTGCAGGTTGATTTCCAGACTCTGCCAGTGGCTGTACACGCAGAGGATGTTGTCCTGATGAAAAGAGAGCAGGGGCCGGTGGTTGAACTCAACGGGGAAGGTGATACACTGGACCACGTCCCCAGTGTTGGTGTCAAAGCAGTCCACCACCCCGACCCGGGTGATGTAGCCCTTCACCAAGCACCGCCCAGTGACAATGTACAGGTTCTGGTCACCCTTGGTGATCACGGCTGTGCCGTCCATAGGGACGCTCATCTTCCCTGCCAGGCACCAGGCCTTCCTGCACTCGTCATAGCGATAGATGTTAGAGACATACCTCCTTGGGGCAATGCTCCCACCCACTGAGTACACTGTCCCCCCGCAGGTCACCATGGTGTGGAAGACAAGCCCAACTGGCAGGTCGGGCAACTTGGTCCAGGAGTTGTCATCCATGTCATACCGCCAAGCCGTCTTCAGCCCTGAACTCTGCTCAGTGATACCACCAGAGATGTAGATGTAGCGACCAGCAGAGGTGGCACTAAGTGCTGCTGCCCGATAGGGCATCTCTGAGAGCTTCAACCACAGGTTCTCCTGAATGATATAAGCAAACAGTCCATTGCTGAACTTGCCGTGGGCCTTTTGGCCACCTAGGATGACCACTGCATCAAGCAGGGCCCCTTTCCGCTGGTAGCTCAGCAGGCTGGTTGGCCTCTCCTGCCTGCGGTCCACAAGGACACTCTCAATCAGGGTTGTGTGGGCTGAGCTGCTCTCCATGCCCATCAGCTTGTTGCTGGCATGCATCAGCGTCTTGTTGGAGACAGCATTAAGATTGATGTAATCGAAGAACTTCTTGAAACACTTCTCCCGCTCATCCTTCCGGAAGTATACCCAATCAATGAGTGCATTGAGAGCCTGGTCCTCATTGAGCACATGCAAGTTTTCATCTCGGAGCAGGCGGCCGAAGATGACAGGTGGACAGTGCATGAAGTGCATGGAGGCCTCAGGACTGGCCCAGTAGTGGAAGTCGTCGCGAATGCCAGAGTAGGCCCAGTCTGATACCTCTCTGAGCTCAAACAACTCAGCCAAGAAGAGGTAGTGAAAGCAGTTGGCACGGTGGATGGACTTAATCAGGAAGTCACTGCAGTGAATTCGAAGGCGTGGTATGTTGAAATACTGGGCCCCACGAAGCAGCTCCTCCACATTCTTCTCTGAGATTACCACCTTTCCGCTGTAGAAGTAGTCCAGGAGCTGGTCCACCGTGGTCGGACTCAGGTAGTTGGGGTCAATGGTGATAAAGAGCTCATCAGTGGTCTTCACGTCGTTGTTGGAGATGAGACTCTTCACCCGTGGAGAGACCGCGGCCAGCACATTGCGATGTGCAAAGAAGACATGGTGGTCCACGGTCAGGGCCATGTCCCAGTACTCTCTGCGTTTTCTCTGTTTGTTCAGGCTCTGCAGCACAAAGCTGTTGTAGTTTTTCTCGGTGAACTCCAATTTCATGGTGAATCTTGCTGGCTGAGGCAGAACAGCAGCAGGTACTGGAGAACAGATTTTCTCAGGCCTTTGGGATTCAGACTGATGGTTGTTTGCAGAGCAGTTGATCAGGGAGGAGTGGGGGTGGGAGAGAGGATGATGTCACAGAGTGGATGAGGTCATCACAATGCAGGCCCCCCAGAGGCCTTTCTCAGAGGCACAGGGCTTTTCTCCCCTCTGATGGCCCTGAGCTGCCAAGGCCAGATGCCCTGCCAGGGCCTAGTGTCAGGGCCCAGAACTCAGGAGGAAACTCAGAGATGGGTCACAACTCCCACCTGGGACCTTCAACCTCAGTTCAGGGCTGCTTCTGGAATGTCAGAGCCAGTTTGGGCAGGGGTGGTGTGGAGAGGGTTAGGAAGGCCGGGGGTGGGGGGAAGGAAAGGGATTATTAGATCATCTAGGAGAATTTACATTGTACAGGAGGGAAACTGAGGCCCAGAGAAGAGAAGGGACTTGCCCAAGATCACATAGCCAGTTGGAAGCAGAACAGGGCCTGGAACCCAGGCCTTCTGTAATGTAGGATTTTTCCCACCCTTCCGGGACGCTCATAACTACTCACCTTTCCTCTGTCTCTGATTCTCAAGCCCCAAAGCACATTTCTCTGCCAAGGCTCCTGGATATCAGAGAAGAAAATCTCTGTCCTTTGGCTTCTGACCTTTGTGCTTACAGATACCATTCTTTATAAAATAGAGGGAGAGGCAGAGGCCACTCCCAGGAGCAGGGACACAGGAGTAAGCTGCGTACTGGGGGCTGGGAGGGCCTTCAAAGCCCTGATTATTTCAGTTCCACTGAAAACTGGGACATTCTCTCCACATTTCCAAGTCTCTAGCTTGTAAAATGTTGGGGGTTGTGATGGGTCTGCTCTCTCCATCAAGTGTGGACTTCTCTCTAAACCTGTTTCCTTCTCTGTGAGATGGGAATAATAATAGTACCCGCTTCAAAGATTAATAAGAGGGCTTCCCTGGTGGCGCAGCGGTTGAGGGTCCGTCTGCCAGTTCAGGGGACACGGGTTCGAGCCCTGGTCCAGGAGGATCCCACATGCCGCGGAGCAACGAAGCCCGTGAGCCACAACTACTGAGCCTGCGCACCCTAGAGCCCGTGCTGCGCAACAAGAGAAGCCACCGCAATAAGAAGCCCGCGCACCGCAAAGAAAAGTAGCCCCCCCGCTCACCACAACTAGAGAAAGCCCGCGCACAGCAACGAAGACCCAACGCAGCCAAAAAAAAAAAAAAGATTAATACGAGTTTACAAGAGAAAAGGACTAGAAAGTGTTAAACACAGTGTTTGCCTCGTAACAAACCTTCGATAGTTGCTAGCCGCCATTACTTTAATATTACACCAGTTCGCCAAGCTCCGGCGTCCTTGGCTGGCTGCTCCCTTCGGAAACCCTTGTGGTGGTTCTCAGTTTGCGGTGGTTGGGAAGTCTGCAATCCCCATCCCCTCCGGCCGGGCTCCATGCGCTCCCTCGGCCACGCGGTGGCGCTAAGAGGGTCATCTCCCGCCTGGGAGCGGCGCACCGCCCCCCACCCCCTCCTCCCTGTAGCCGGGCCTCCTACGATCAACACAAAACACAGCTGTGCCCATTTTCCAGAAGGGGGTATTGAGCCCCAGACTGCGGGCGCAGGGCCGGGCGGCCAGAGAGGAGCTATCCAGACCCCGAGGGGGACCCTCGGCGCCCCGCGGGGTGGGGTGCTCGCGGGCTCGGCCGGCTCGCACGTCCACTGCACTCCCCGCCTCCGAGCGGGCGTGGGTCCCTCGGGGTTCCCGAGGCGCGGCTGTACCCAGGAGGGGATAAGGACCAGTCGGAGCCTCCCACGGAGGAGGGCCGTCTCCTGCGGGCCCCACCCGGACCAGCCTTTGGGGGCTCCCAGGAAGGGGCTCAACACGCAGACCCTGGCGGCCTTGGCGTGGTCGTGCAGAGAGGACCTGGCCTCGGGCCGCGTCCTTGATCTCCTCCAACCTGGGCCCTGAGGCCCACTCCTGACCCTCAGGCCGTCCTTAGCGTCCCTACTAGAAAAACTGTCATTGCAGCCCGGGGAATGTGAGCCTGCCAGGTCTTTCCCTCCCTGGTGTAGTCAAGTTCTCATTATTATTCACTGTCTCTCCCTCATCCTTTCATTCCAGACCTGGCTTTTTCTTAATTTGAAAATTATTTTAAAGTACCTACCTTTTAATGCTGAATTTGTTCACCTTGATGTCTTCAGGGTTAGAGGCACTCAGTCTCTTGAGATACGTGTCTGCACAGGACTAAGACTTTCCGTTTTCCCCAAAGGAACAAAGCTTGGCTTTCAGCCCCTCCACAGACTAGCTGTGTGGCTGAGGTGAGTTCCACCTGGTCCGTTCTCTCCCTGTGAGGATAATTGAGCTCTAATTGCTTCTCCAGCTCTGATCTCTGGAGAGGGGAGGCAGAGGCAGCAGTGACTCAGGCAGAGGAGGATGAGCTCTCTTGGTGCTGCTGTCAGACGCTTGTCACTCCCATTGGCTTCCAGGCCTGCCCACCCAGGGTCAGGCCCTGGTGCTTCACCACTCCTTTGCCCGCACACCCACTTTGGTGGAGGAGGTGGCCATGCCCCTCTGTTTTTGTTTCAGGTCCCAGAACACCATGGAGGGAAGGTCTTTCATCAGATGCTTCCTTCCAGTTAAGAAAGTTGGGCTTATGGGCCGTCATGGAGACCTAAGAGCATCCAGTAGACTTAACTCCATGTGCCAGACCTTGTACAGCTGGACAAATTGGGGCCCAGAGGGGGGAAGGGGCTCGTCCAACTCAGTTCACAGAGCTAGGGCTGGGAGCCACGGTTCCCAGCTCCTTCCTCTGCCCTCTGGCTGCAAAGGAGAGCCGGCAATCTGGCTTGTCTTCTCCTGTTGAACTTGTGGGAGTTGCCATCTTTAAGAAATCCATTAAAGAAGTTAGATTTGTGCCCACCGGCTCAGCCAGCTTTGTTGTCTGGCTCTTCTTCAGCCTGGAAATCTCCCCTGGTCAGCTTGTTCCTTACTCCAGTCAACTGAGGAAACAGACTCCAGCCTAAAGAGGCTGGCAGCCGGCCAGTGTCCACCACCTAGTTATGTATGTGTGTATTGGGTAGAGTGTGTCCCTAGGAGCCCCAGGAAATTCAATGACTGGTCATTGAGTTTGTGTTGCTCGTGGTAGCTGCCCAGGTGTGGCCAGAATAGGACCTCATCTCAAGGCCCTCAGCTGGGTCTCTTTACTCCATCCATCCTCAGCTTCCGGCCCAGCTCAGCATTTTCTGTTCATGGAAACTCCCTAAGGGAGGGGACTCCAATATTCTAATCTTCTGGGGAACATCAGTTGATATATCAACTTGTTGGGAAGCCCTGAAGAAAATCAAGGGTATGTTTTAAAGATACAGATTTGGCCTGGAACTAGAAAGGTCAAGAAGAGTCTTTCTGTATTTCCACCTGTTTTATACCTCTGACAACTGGCTTTCTCACTTCTATGTATTTCCAACTCATAACAGGGCTTGCATATAGCTTTGGCTTGCCGTGGCCTTAATTCAAACTCGTGGCATCCGTATTTTTTCAGTTCCACCGGTAAATTCTCTCCATATTTCTTGGCTCAAATTCCCAGTCCATGGCCAGCCTAGGGATTGGCTGCCCTTGGATCACATGTCCACTCTAGACCAGTCAGCTGTGTGATGGTAGGCCACGTGATTCAAAACATAGCCACCTAAGGAGCACAGTCTACAGGGGAGAGGTTGGAGGTATTCAGAATCTTGAGTTACCTAAGATGGGAACTCAGAAGAGTTATGGATTACCTTAGTCACTGATAAAGAATCGGGCATGAATCACATGGGAGTAAGATATTACACAAACAAAAAAGATTTTATCAATATCCCTGGGTGAAATGAAGGGCACAGCATGAGCCTGTGTTCACAGTGCAACAGAGACCTTCAAAGACTGGCCTGCACAGACTCCCAGCCCTGCCTATCTCACCACCTGGAGATGCCACGGTTTCAGGCACTCACAGCTTGGCACCTGGGTTGGTCCCTCCCACATGGACCACTTGAAGTCGTTATTCAAGAGGACTTTGTGTAGTTTGAGGCAAAACACAGAACTAAATTAGCGACTCTAAGTCCCAGCATGGGAGACATCTCCCTGGAACATTTGGGCCTGTCACACATTCCTGGAGGGAGCAGCAACACAGCTGCAGCCACAGCTGCCAGGAACACGCCCCGGGCTCCCACCCTGTGTGCTGGGGGGAGGGCAGAGGCTGGAGGGCTTCCTCTGGGGGCCCTGAGTGAGCTCACCCTCACCCCCACGCTCACTGACTTCATCCTCCAAGGCTGCTTGGCCAAGAGCCCAGGCGGTGTGAGGGGCTTTCTCCCAGAACAGGCCCTGGGCCACCAGGCTGAGTGGGGGATGGGTGAGTCACAGGCCTAGCCCAGCTCCCTAGAAACCAAGGTGGTGCTGGGGGGCACACTGAACTCTGAAATGCCAGAGGATTTTAAGAAAAAAGGGAGGGTGGTGGGTGGGCAAGGGGCGGTGGAAGGTAGAAAAATGCAAGGAAGTAAAGCTTTTTTCTCCATTTGTTCTTTGGCAGTCCCACCAGAAAATTCCAGGAGGCGTGCAGATGACATCATGGCTTACAACTGAGAAATCTCAGTAATTCTGTGAAATGGAGCCCCTGCTTACCCCGTGTTTCCAATGGAAGCTGCTTTATATTTATGTGTTTAAAACTGTATCTTGTGTCACATTTAATGAGGGTTTAATATTCTTAAATATCTACCAAAAGTAGATTACAATGCATGAAGATCACATAAAATGAACTTCATTTTCTCAGCATCACAAACATTTGGAATACAGAAAGTCCAGGGATGGATATTATAAGTAAGAAAGGTACAAAAGGAGTTTGCTTAAAAAATTTTTTTAAAGTTTAAAAATTGATTTCCCCCCCAAAGTCCAAATAATTGCAGTCTAGGGAACCATCAAAGTAAAGCCTTCATATGCTCATTTCTTTGGTAAGAATGAATTCATGCAGAACTGTAAAACCGAGTGTGTGCTCAAGAGACTCATAGCATCACACAAGCAAGCACCTACACCCACAGGGACAGACACACAGCTGAGTTTTTGTTGTTCTAGGCACTTCAAATCCAAGTTCTTAAGTCTGCCACCTTCCCGTTACATTGGACAAATTACTTCTTTGGAGGCAGGACATTTTCTTCAAAGAAGCCCTGGTTGACGACATTCCCTGCTGGGAAGTATCTAGCCACCACGAAAGAGGACCCATCACTTGCAGATGCCTTCCCCACTCCCATCTTCTTTGTATTCTTCCATACCATGGCAGTGAAATGTCCTGTAGGGGAACAGTCATGGGGAGAGGGAAACAGATTAGTTAGCAAAGCCCGGAGAATGATGTTTCAAGGGACTCTTGAACGCCTGTGCCATCTTGCCATGCTGTGAGAGGCTTGATCTTCAGCCACCAATCAGAGGAAGGAGACACAAAACACTGACCAATTTTCTAATGCATCAGGTCCTCTCAGTCAGCCACGAAGACCCTACTCATCTCACTCTCTGATGCCCAAAGGTTTCATGGTCTCCCAGAGATCATGGCAAAGCCCAGAGACCCCAACAATTAGGATGCCACCCTACCTGGCACCTGCTTCCACCCCTCCCCCCAAACTGTACTCTTCAAGGTCACCAATGATCTCCATGTTCCTTCCCAATGGTCACCTTTTGTCTTCATGTTACTTGACATCTCAGGAACATTAATGGAGTCGACTCTTCCGCTTTATAAAGGACTCTCCTCTTTTGGTTTCCTCTCTTGGCATTCCTCCCATGTCACTGCCTCTTCCTCTTCCTCCTCTATCTCACTTGTGAATATCGGAGGACCCGCTTTTCCCAAGGCTCAATCCTGGGCTCTCTTATCTTTTCTTTTTGCACTCTTCAGGCAATTTCGTCTTTCCCTGGCTCCCAAATTTCTTTCTCCAGCCCAAATCTCTCCTCTGTGTTCCAAACACAACTACTTACTTGACATTTCCACTTGGATGACTCACAGGCATCTCAAATTTAACCTGCCCAAACCTCACTCTTGATTTTGGTCCCTCCCATTTCCATGACTGGTACCTCTGTGCACAAAATCCTCAGGGTGGCTCTGTATTCCTCCCTCCCGCTCATTTCCCCACAACAACCCATCATTCAATCCTGAAGAATCGGAAGGGTAAGCTGTGACAAAGTGAGAGAGTGGCATGGACATATATACACTACCAAACGTAAAATAGATAGCTAGTGGGAAGCAGCCGCATAGCACAGGGAGATCAGCTCGGTGCTTTGTGCCCACCTAGAGGGGTGGGATAGGGAGGGTGGGAGGTAGGGAGATGCAAGAGGGAAGAGATATGGGAACATATGTATATGTATAACTGATTCACTTTGTTATAAAGCAGAAACTAACACACCATTGTAAAGCAATTATACTCCAATAAAGATGTTAAAAAAAAAATCCTGAAGAATCTAACTCCAAAATACATCTCCAGTCCATCCACTCCCCAAACTGTGGTCTCAACCACAAACTTTTCTCACTTGGGACCACTGCAACAGCCTTCGCCTGGCTTTCCAGCATCCACCCTTGCCGCCTCAATTCACTTTCCACTGACATAGCCAGAGAGATCATTTTGAGACATAAGTCCTATCTGTTTACTTCTCTGCTTAAAAATCCTTCCATTGTTTCTAGTCGTACCTAAAACGAGAGTGAATGCTTTGCCCCAGTGGCCTCGTTTCCATTCCTTGAACACATCCGGTTACTTCCGACTATAAAGCCTTTGCACACACTGGCCACTGTATGCAACGTTCTTCTGATGACCAGCGTTTTCTTGTCCCTTAGGTGTCAGCCCAAATGTCACTTTTTCAGAGAGGCCTTTCACAATCACTCTTATTTCCTGAACACCTTCCTCCCCAGAGAGTCTTATTGCACCATTTTCCCCCTCATAGCATTCTTTACCATTTGCAATGATATATTTGATTATTTGCTAATTGTTTGGCTCCTTCACTAGGCCATGAGCCCCACATGGGCAGGAACCAAATTGGTTTATTCATCAAAGTACACGTAGTGCCCTGGCACAGCCTGACACATGGAAAATGTAAAATAAACCTTTGTTGAATGAATGAATGGAATGAATGAGTGAATGAATGAAAGGCATATGAAAGAACCATCTTGGACTAAGTTCTGCCACCACTGGAAGTGCAGGGTTTCTACAGTTTGAGCTCTTTGAGACCTTGACAAGTTAGAGCCTCCTTCAGTTCCCTCTGCTCTGAGTCAAATAGCCCAGTTCCTTCTCAAGCTACTGCCTGCCCCTCCAGGTGCTTCTGTGGCTTGCCAAAGCTTCCCAGCATCATTCTCTCACTGTTCAGGCTGCCTGCCCCTCACTCACTGGTATTTTCAAACTGTTAACATAGCTTAGCTTCTAACTCCCCTCCTGCTTTGGGGTCAAAGAGCTGATGCTGTAACATACTCTTTGCTGAATGACCATAAATTCTCATCTCCTGGGAGTAGAGATTGGGAGTTCAACCTTTGCACCTTTCTCATAGAGATTCTTTGACAGGTCAATGGGATATTTACTGCCATGTCACAGAATGGCATTCGTTTTCGAAAACAACCCCAAAGAGATTATGTTTCCTCTTTGAGGGCAGGCACCATATCTGTCTTATTGACCATTGGGCTTGGCACATAGTAGATGCCCAATTAATATCTGATGAAGAAAGGAAGAGACAGAGGGAAGGAGGAAAATTGTGATCAGAGTAGCTAAGCTTCCAGTGGCTGGTTAGGAAAGAAAGAGGGCAACCGCTTTATACCTATTAAGATGGAACCTATTTAAAAAACAAAACCAGGGCTTCCCTGGTGGCGCAGTGGTTGAGAGTCCGCCTGCCGATGCAGGGGACACGGGTTCGTGCCCCGGTCTGGGAGGATCCCACATGCCACGGAGTGGCTGGGCCCGTGAGCCATGGCCGCTGAGCCTGCGCGTCCGGAGCCTGCGCGTCTGGAGCCTGTGCTCCGCAATGGGAGAGGCCACAACAGTGAGAGGCCCGCGTACTGCTAAAAAATAAATAAATAAAATAAAATAAAATAAAAAACAAAACCAAATGTTGGTGAGGATGGGGAGAAATTGGATCCCTTTTGCTTTGCTGATGGGAATGTAAGATGGTACAGCCACTGTGGGAGACAGTATGGCAGTTCCTAAAATAATTAAATACAGAATTACCGTATAATCTGGTAATTCCACTTCTAGGCATACATCCAAAAGAACTGAAAGCAGAACTCAAATATTTGTACACCAGTGTTCATGGCAATATTATTCACAACAGCCCAAAGGGGGAAAGAAAACAACTGCCCGTCGATAGATGAATGGGTAAACAAAATGTATACACAATGGAATATTATTCAGCTTTAAAAAAGAAATAAAATTCCGACATATGCTACAAATGGATGAACCTTGAGGGTATTATGCTAAGTGAAATAAGCCAGACACAAAAGGATAAATATTGTAGGATTCTTACCTATATAGGTAGAATAGTCAAATTCATGGAGACAGAAAGTAGAATAGTAGTTACCAAGGCTTGGGTTGGGGGTGGTAGGAAAGGATAAAAGTTATTGTTTAATGGGTTTAGAGTTTCAATTTGGGATGATGAAAAAATTCAGCAGATGGATGGTGGTGATGAGTGCACAACGACATGAATGTACTCAATCCCACTGACTTGTATGCTTAAAAATGGTTAAAACGGTAAATTTATGTTAAGTGTATTTCACCACAAAATAAATAAAGAAAGAAAGAAAGAAAGGGAAAGAAAGGAAGGAAGGAAAGAGACAGGCTGGTACCCACACTCTTCCATTCAGGGAAGAGACAGAGTTGATATTTCCCATTGTCTTGTATTTGATAAGGACTAAATAAACTTTCGTTAATTAAATTGTGTTTTTTCCCCCTATAAATGAACTCCATTTTTATAATTTTGAAATTTAGGTATAGTTTATTTCTTTGTCTACATCCCTAAAAGATTTGAGGTTACTAAATTCTTTATGAAAATAAGCAAACATAAACACTAATCAGTAGGGTTGATGGGATACAATCAAAGCAAGAATTAAAAGAAAACATAGGGTTGATGTGATACAATCAAAGCAAGAATTAAAAGAAAACAAACACTAAGTACAATTATTTATCCTGACCACTTATCCTTAAGTTCATGTTCACTGTTGCTCAATATACTTTGATTCTCACCTCAGAAAAGAAGAAACACTACTTTCCAATTCACCCTTGGTCCTTACACTTTTGAGTCACATCTCTTCCCCATCTTCAGGCTGTCAGCAGCTTTGCCAGGTGTCACTGCTTCTATAGACTGTCTTGTCTTTTCTTGTTCTTTTCTTTTTTGTTTTTTTTTTAATTTGGCCATGCCATGAGGCATGTGGGATCTTAGTTCCCCAACCAGGGACTGAACCCAAGCCCCCTGCATTGGAAGCATGGAGTCTTAACCACTGGACTGCCAGAGAAGTCCCTTAGACTGTCTTTTCATTAAGGTTCATGCCCTTTTTCATACAAGGCTCTTCTCCAAGAGACCACATGCTTTGGCCACTGACCCACCCACTCTCTCTGTCACCCAGACAAGGAAGAGCTGCCATTTATCCACTGGTTGCCAGGAAAATAATTACAGACACCATATGCGCACCAGCAGTGTGAATGCCCGTGGAAGCCTATTCCAAATAGATGAGACTAAGTAATCTTTCTTCTGACTGGAGAGGTTTCTGTCTGCACAGAGATAATCAAGCCTGGGTATTTAGAGATGAATTAAAGGACACAACTTCCTTAGCAACCATCAGATACACACTGGTTTCTAACCCTAAACTACTAACAGCTTCCTTCTTTTTCTTTTTTTTTTCCTAAAGGGATCACATCCTCTTTCCTGCTATGGACCCAAACTTCCTAGAATATGCATTTGAAAAACAAGTTGAATAAGTTACAGTACATCCTTGCAAGAGAATAATGCATAAGAAAGAGAAATCTCTTTCCGTATTGATATGGAACAATCTCTGCCAAGCTGCTATGTGAACAAAGCAAGTGCAAAACAGATCATCTATCTGACACCAGAGTATAAAAAAGAGAAAAGAGAGCATTTACACAACTGCTGGTTCAGAACATCTCTAGAATGATACACAAGAAACTGGTATTACTGGTTGGGAGGGAAAGTGCTGGAGGCCAGGGACGGAAGGAGGACTTTCCACCTTATACAGCTTGCAAATTTCATGTCATATAAAAGTATTATTTATTCAGAATAAACAAAGCCTACGCATTAAAAGAAAACATAAAGGGACTGCAAGAAGCTATTTTTCTCTGCTCAGCACAAAGCATAGAACAGTGTCCTTCATCACAAGACTTTGACCCAGGTGGGGTGGTGTGGGGTAGGGACAGATTATAGGATATTTCAAAGGCATTTTCACCTACAACATGGACTCAGGTCAGGGAACCCCTGAACCATGGTGCAGCAAGAAGCAGCTCTGGGGGAGGCTGACTCATGGGGGATGGGCTTGAGCATCTTTAAGGGTCTTGCGAGCCCCGCTTATATCACCACCCAAAGCTGTGCTCCCGTCTGAGGATCAGGCTCTGTGTGACCCCAGGCATTGTCCACTGGCACCTGGGATGGCATAGGGGCTGGAGGCTCTGGGGTTTTCCTCTTTAGGGCTGGGAGATGTGGGGCAACAGACAGGATCACAGGGGGTCAGTGATCACGGAAAGTTGAGTCCCATCTCCAGCTCTGACACTTGAGAGATTCCCACCTTGGAGCAGGGGCCATGGAAAAAGCATCAGATTGAGGATAGAAGGTAAACAGAAGTCTCTTCCCCTTTCTGGACCTCAGTTTCTCTTCTGCAAACGGGTGGAATAAAGCCCCACCTTCAAATGGTGTTGCAGGGTTATGTGGCCATGGAGGCAGAGATGCTTTTTACTGTCAAGTGGCATGCACACACGAGCAACACCAATCACTTGCTCTGACACATGTCTGATTGCTCAAGAATCTTGCTCAACGGAAAAGGACATACAGACGCTGTGAAATAAAACGTCTTCTGGACACTGATCTTTATGAAAAGAAGACCAGGTTCTGCCTACACGTCCTTAATCACTGGTAGGAGGTTGTCACTGTTCCCTCCCTCACCTCTCAAATCTAATTGCCATAGAACCAGCAATTCTCACTCAGGGCCTGACAGTGGCCTCCTTGTCCTGCCCCGCAGGGCAGACGCTTCTACCTCTCCCCACATGACTGCAAGAACCCCTGCCCAAAGGGGTGAGCACAAACCACAGGAAACGGTGACTGGCTCTGAGAACGTGTCACTTCCTGCTTCTGAAGAATCCTCCAGAGGGTAAGAAGCCATAAGTGGCTCCACCCATGGGTGGGATGGGGTGGGGTAGAGGAATGGGGGGTGGACAGAGAACCCCCTTTTCAGTTTCCCTGGTGCCTTCTGGTCAGAGAAATTCACAGCCCCTTCCAACCCATCCTGGGCCCTGGGTGCATGTGAGTCGGTCCTGAGGAAAGACAGGAGCCTGGTGATTCCTGCTGAGGGGCAGGGGGGAGCCCAGAGCTTGGAGCAGCTGCCTGGGGCTTAGTAAGCTAACCATTTACTGCTCACCGGGGAGGCCTATGCAAAGGCTGATGGTCCCATGGCCGGTTCCCTGCATCTAAATACCGGCTCTCAGAATGTCCCATAGAGGGCTCCACCTTGTCCCTCTCCATTGGGGACAGGGAAGAACAGGGAATCGACCCTAGTTCACACAACTACTAGTGCCAGAGCTAGACTAGATCCAAGCTTTCTGCATTCCAGGCTTGCCTGAATGACAAGTATAAAGTATAAAGTATACAAAGTATAAAGGTGAAAGGAGAATGCCTGGGAGGCTGTGAGGAGTGAGGTGCAGAGAGGAAGGATGTGAGGGTGTGGGGGGAGGAGGGAGCTCAGACCAGGAGAAGAGCCAGCAGCTTGGCCCTTTTCTTGATGGGCCCAGGAAGCCACTGGCAGTTTAATCAAGAGAGCAGCGTGGGCAGAAAGGGTCTTAGAATATTCTGGCTGCTCGGGAGCAGGCTGGAGCAGAAGTGGGATGACTGGTTAAAAGCGCTGAGGCATCACTCCTGGAAAGAAACGCTCAGCGACCTTTGAAATCCACAGCCTCCTTATATCACACTCCAGTCACGTGAAGAGCTTTGAGCTGGTGGGACAGGAATCGGCAGCTTGGGTGCTCTTGGATGGAGGGATGTGTGTGTGTGTGTGTGTGTTGGGAGAGGTGTTGGGGAAACAGGGTTTTGCCCTCTGGGCAAAGTCAAACTGGAGAAATATGGAAGAAGTGAAACAGGAGAGAAATGATTGATTTTCAGAGGGTTAGCTCCTCTCTGAAGTCAGACCCAAACTGCACCCCAGCCCAGGGCCAGGTCACTGGTGTGACCATGTCACTCACCTGTCCCGGAAGTGAAGCCAGGCTGCTGAAAGTTGTAGTTCTTTATTTCACTGTACCATCTATCAGCCACCTCCTTTCCTGTATGGAAAAGACAGTTTAAAACTCAGCAGCAAAATCAACCGACTCCCTATTCCTTCCATCTTCTCCCATTAACCCCAAAGCACCCATCCCACAGTTAGATGTCTCATAAAGCACCAACGAGCTGACATGGGGACTCCTGCCCATGAGCACATCCAGGCTGTAGGGAGGGCCTTGTTAGGGGTTGGAAAGAGCCCTGGCCTGAGGTCAAGGGACCAGCATCTGTGTCCCTGCCCTAACACTAATTCATTGTGTAATCCTGGGCAAGGCCTGCCCCGCTCTGTACAATCGGGTTGAATACAACGTACTCCAAGGGCTTCTAATGATGCTCCGAGTTTCCGGGAGACCACACCCTCATCCCACCCAAGTCTGGCTCCTGAAACACCCACAGGAGGAAATGTAATTGAGCCGGTGGGTCAAGGTCTCCACTGCAGGCGGAAGGGTACTCCCCTGGAGCATCCACTGGCCACAGCATTTCCCTGGGAGCGGCTGATCTCAGGGCCAGAGAGCTAGGAGCCTTGTACCTCAGAGCAGTAAGTCTTTTTTTTTTTTTTTTTTTACAACTTTATTGGAGTATAATTGCTTCACAATGGTGTATTAGTTTCTGCTTTATAACAAAGTGAATCAGTTATACATATACATCTGTTCCCATATCTCTTCCTTCTTGTGTCTCCCTCCCTCAGAGCAGTAAGTCTTGAACTTGAATGAATGCACGAATCACCTGGGGCTCTTGTTAGAAGGCAGATTCTGACTTTGGTAGATCTAGGATGGAGCCTTGAGTCTGCATTTCTAACAAGTTCCCAGGTGCTGCTGCTCATCCGTGGCAGCAGCTGGGGAGCTGTTCAAAATTACTGATGCCTGGGGCCTGCCACAGGCTGACTGTATCAGTGTCTCCGGAGGGGATATCCAGGCACTAGTATTTTTTGAAAGCTCCACAAAAGTTCCCAGTGTGTAGCCAGGGTGGGGAACCACTGCCCTAGAAATGTCCTACCCAACCCCTCTCTGTAGAGATGGGGAAACTGGGGCCAGGGAAGGTAGCAGATTTGCTCAAAGCCCCACAGGGAGCCAGTGCGAGGAGCCCTGTCTCCTGCCGTCTCTCTCCCACCCCTCTCCCTTCTCCCCGCCAAGGCCCACAGCCTGAGCCTGGGGAGGGGCTGCAGGTCTCAGGCTCCTGCTTTCCCAGGGAGCAAGCGCACACTTCTCCTGGAGGGACTCTGCCCCAGGGAAACCAAGAGGACTCCCAGGGCCTCCCCGGGGAACTCCCAGGAATGTGAGGCCAGGGAGGGAGCAGTCATTCTCCCTAGGAGTTTGGAGAAAGCTTCAGAGCGCGAGGTAGCTCTCTCCAGCATTTTTCCTAAAAAGCCACAAGGCCTTGTCAGAGCCAGGAAGCTCAAGAATGTTTGGTCAGTGTGGTGGCATCACCATTCCAGGCTGTGACCTTGGATGAGGAATTGTCTTTCCCATTATTATTACTTTTTCCAGCACGGAAAAAAGCTCTATTGCATTTTTTCTCGTGAAGAAAGTTAATACATAAGCACTGTAAATATTTTCAGAAAAACGCAAGGAACGTAAAATCCTTCTGAGGCTGGGGATGCTTCAGGGCCCGCAGGGTCAGGCTGAGACTCAGCATAGAAACGGTCTGTCTCCCCGCCCTCACTCCTCTGCTGGGAGCTCTTCTGGAAGGGGGGTGGGGCCGGGCAGTCTGACTCATCTCTGTGTCCCTGGCAGCCAGCACAGGCCTGGCCCTGAGCTGGCCATTGGAGACCTTGTGGTGAGCGGCAGTCAGCTCCTGGGAGCAGACAGACAGCTCTGGGTTTCTCTTCCCTTTTTCTGGGCCTGTGGCTGCATCACGGCGACGACACCACGGAGGGCGCTGGGGCCAGAAGGGGCCTGCATGCTGGATGTCCTAGGCCTGGCTCAGGCAGGAGTGGGGGAGCCGAGAAGCGACTCACCTGTCTGATCGTAGGATGCCCACGCCAGGTTCTCTCCGCACTGGCCACGACTGGACTCTGGGCTGTGCTTGAGGATCCTCGTGCTGGCCAGGGCCTCTGAATACCTGCCGGAGTCCACGGTGCTTCCTTAGAGCGAGTACAGCCCAGGGAAGCCCCCAGAGTAGGAGCCCTAACCTGGTGTGGCTGAGCTTCCTTCCCTGCCCTGGGCTTGCCGAGGCGATCAGGAGCATCACACCTGCAACTCGTCTACGTCCCCACTCCAGTCCCATTTTACAGAGGAGCAAAGTGAGGCTCAGAGGAACAATGGGACCTGCCTGAGTAAGTGGCAGAGTGGTTATTCAAGTCTGGCTGTATTTGCCCCCCAACCCAAGTCCCTCCTGCCTTCCAGAGCCCATCTGGGACTGCAGCAGTGGCAGCACCGGGAAGGGCCCGAGTTGCCCGGGGCCCTGGGTGGGGGGACTCACTGCTGAGCCTCCCGGTTGAGCTTCTTGCAGAGCTTCAGCGGAGAGACGCCATGCTGCTTCCGGTACTCATTGTGGGCCTTCAGGACCTCGTCATTAAACTGCTTGGAAGCTGCAATGATTTCAAGATGGAGACTGTCTCAGCGCGGAGAAAAGAGCTACAGAAAGTACGCCAGCAGGCTTCAGAGCAAAGCCCAGCTCAAACCTCAGGCCATGTGCCCAGGCTGCTGCCCCAGTCTCTGCACATTGATGCCCCCTGGACTGCGCAGGGCCCCATGGGGCACGTTAGGCATTTGGATCTTTATCCAGGGCAATGGGAAGCAACTGAACGGGGGCGGGGAGTGAGCTGAGGAGAGCTGTGTTTCTGGAAGACCCTGCTGGCTGCTGAGTGGGGGATGGGCTGGAGGTACAGAGCAGATGGTGGGAGGCTGGACAGGAAGCAGCAGGACTTCTGCAAGAAAATGTTTGAAGGAGACTGGGTATCTCAGAGCGGACCTACAGTGCATGGTCGGGGGGGACTGGCAAGGGCTGGAGGTGGGAGCCCAGAGAGAAGAGGCCTGGCTGGGGTGGAGGGGTGCCTGCACTGTCCCGAGAGAGAGGAACAGATGAAGAGAAGAGGACCAGCCAGGGTAGAACAGCACTGGGAAGCGGAGAGAGGGGAGAGTGTGGGAGAGAACGCGGTGGTGGGGTGGGATCAGCTGGGTTCAGGCTTGCAGGTGAGGGAAGAGGTGGAGCCTGTGTCCAACTGGGTCACAACCTCAGAAAAAGCAAGGCCAAGAAGTGGTGAAGCCAAGGGTAGGCCAGGTCGGTAGTGGACAGAGGTCACTTCAATTCGGATCTGAAATGGAACCCCGTCCATCCCACATCCTCCATCCATCTCTCCACCACTCATCCATCCAACTATTGATTCATGATCTAAGCATCAGCATCCAACCACCCATCCATCATCCATCCAATCCCAACCCATCCCTCTGTACATCTGCTCTCTGAGTGCCTCCTCTGTGCGAGGTCCCATATTGTATGCTGGGGGTCCAGAGACAAATCAGCCATGTCCTGCCCTCAAAGAGCTCACACACAGAAGGGAGACAGCCTTGTAAACAGACACTAGCCAACAGTGTGGTAGGGCCAAGGTGCAGGTGAGCACAGGTCAAGAGGAACTCAGAGAAAAGCAGCCTAACATGATCTGGGGGATCAGGAAGGTGACCCCTGATTTGAGGCCCCACAGATATCTGGACAGGAACTGGCCAGGCTAAGATTGCAAAGGCGCAGAGCACAGCCTTAGGAATCTGGGAGTCCCCCCCTCCCTCCCCCACCCCCCCCACCATGGAAACGGGGGGTGAGCTGGGTGAGTTATGAGCGAAGGCCACAGAGGGTCCATAACACTGAGCTAGTCCCCTCTGGCGGGAGCCTGACCCTGAGGCCTGGCCATGGGCAGGGAGGGTGTAAACCAGAGGATGAAAGAAGCACCCCTCTTGTCCACTGGCCCAGGTCACCTTCGCCAGCCACCTTTCTCCTCCTCTGCTGTCTTCCCCCAGAGGCCATGGAGAAGAACCAGCAGGGGTTCTCTTCCCCTCCCTCAGCCAGATCCCTCAGGTCTCCTAGGCCTTCAGATAGAATCCCACTGGGCCTCTGAGGGGATGTGAGGGAAGAAGACCCAGGGCTTGCCCTCCGGAGCTTCGGGCTAGACGCCAACCCAGCAGAGGGAAGGACACTGCAGGCTATGCCAGTGGTGGTTGAGCTTTCCAAGGGGTTTCCGAGATATTGGACAGTGAGTGGTCCTGACCTCAAACATTCCAGGGCCCGGCAGGGCAGTCCATTGGGGTCCAGTCACAGTAATGTGGAGTGAGACAGGGACAGGGGTGGGAGAGGGGTGCTGAATGCCAGGATCTGGGAGATCTGGGTTGACAGGCAGAGATGGGGAGATGCTGTGACAAAGGCATGGAGGTGAAAACCCTGGTGATGGTAACTGGGCACAAGGCAGAGGGTGGAGCTACCACCTGAAGTCTCAGGCCTCTGTGGCTAAGAGGCCGGCCAAGCCCTTGTTGGAACGAAAGACAAGGATTTGGGGTTTATTGGAGGGAGGGGGGGAAAGGGAAGATGCTGTCTAATGGGTATAGAGTTTCAGATCTACAAGATGGAAAAGTTCTGGAGATCTGTTTTATAGCAATGTGAATATACTTCACACTACACTAAAAAATGGTTAAGATGGTAAATTCTATGTCATGTGTTTTTTACCACAATTTAAAAAAAAAAGATTTTGGGTTTAGCATGTTCCTGTGGATAATGGAGTCACAGAGGCTTTTAAAGAATATCTCAGGTGCAAGTGGCGGAAGCCACAGCAACTCACGGGAACCGCACTGGGGCCTCGCTGACAACACGCTAAGGAGTCAGCTGGGTGGCGTGGCAGCCAGAAACCCATGGGCTCCGGGGTGATGTGTTGCACAAGCCAGTGTCCAGCTGGAATGCTTCACCCAGCCCAGGCCCCACCTTGCATTAGAGGCAGTGAGAATCTGAAGTGTGTTTGGAGATGGTGATGAGGTGAAGGAGGGGCTGGATATGTGGTCTTATAAGGGATGGTTGCAAGTACAGGAGAAGATCAGACTTTGGAAGACACCGTAGAGGGCCCTGCTGAATTCTGGGGCCCCACAGGGCAGAGCTGGGGCCAGTGGGTGGAAAAGCCAGGATGACAGATTTCAGCTCAGCCTAAGATAGATCTTTCTCTCCATGAACGCTTTCTGAAGACAGAAAAGGCTACCTCGCAAGGTAGTGAGCTCTCCAGCACTGGGGACAAACAAGCAGGTGATGCCTCTCAGAGGGATTCAGGCACTGAAGACCCAGTCAGATGACCTTTAAGTCCCTTCCAACCCTGAGATCCCATAAGGTCCCATCAGGGTAGGGGTGAGAGGAGGCAAGATGACCGACTGACCCCAAACTTCCAGGAGTTCATAGCTTGTCTAACGAGTGATCAAGGTAAGTGTATGTGTCCATGCAAGGGCAGGTGTGGATACACATGAAGTGACAGAAGGTCTCTATCTGAGTGACAGACCTGGCCAGGTCCATACTAATGTTCCTTCCAGCTCTTATGTCCCAGGCAGGCCACGGTGGGACACTACGGGAGATGCATGGGACTGAGTGGCATGGGCAATGGTGACCACAGATGTATCAGGGAAAGCTCCCTGGAGGTGATGAGGAGGCAAAAGCGCAGAAAGGGCCAGTGTGGAAGGGACCTGGTGTATCCCGGGGCTGTGAGGAGGAGGTGGAGATAAGGGGAATGGGGGGGTCGCTAAGGTGAAGCCCGTTTAAAGACAGCTCTGGGGCTGCCCTGGTGGCGCAGTGGTTGAGAGTCCGCCTGCCGATGCAGAGGACAGGGGTTTGTGCCCCGGTCCAGGAAGATCCCACATGCCGCGGAGTGGCTAAGCTCGTGAGCCATGGCCGCTGAGCCTGCGCGTCCGGAGCCTGTGCTCCGCAACGGGAGAGGCCACAACAGTGAGAGGCCCGCGTACCGCAAAAAAAAAAAAAAAAAAAAGACAGCTCTGAGTGCTGGGGTGAGGATACACTGGACTCTGGAGTGCTCAGGCCCTGCAGTCTCCTTGGCAGAGGGGACATAAGGTTGCTAAAAACTAGGTCACTGCACTCCCAGAATGTGGGAAGTAGTGAAACAAAAGTGAAAGTTCCTGCGCCCAACCTAAGCTCGTGGCCCAGAAGCTGAAGCCAGTCATTGATCCCAGCAGAGCCAGTGTCCTGGGCCAGGGTTCCTAGGAAGGGGTCAGGAGGGGTGCCCTCTCTCCCTGCCCCTGGCTGGGAGGCCTGGGGGCCCCACGACCACACCCCTGGCTGACTCACTGGTCCCCTCTCACCACGGCAGCCAGTCCCAGTCCAGGCGGCCCCTGTGAGCAGAACCTCAACCTCAGGGAGGCAAGATACCACTGATGACCACACCCAGAAAGAGGCACACCTCACTTTTGTAGAAAAACCTGAAAGCAGATAAACATAAGGAAAAAAGGAGTCAAAGAAAACCCACCCATCCCTGCCTGACGCAGGGAGAGCCCTCAGAGCCACCCCATGGTTGGGGGTGGGGAGGGGAAGGGAGGGATTATGCCCTTATTTTGTGGGAGGGTAAACTGAGGCTCAGAGGTCACACAGCCTCAGGGTACCAGCCTGGAATGAAGGAGGACCTTTCTTCTGCTCGATGGCCAACCATTCTAGGTGCCAGGCCTGTGCAAGATCTGATTTACTTCTCACCACCATTGTGGGAGCTTCCACTACTGTACCCATTTTTTGGATGAGGAAACTGAGGCTCAAGAAGGAAGTAACCTGTCCACATTCCTACAACTGGACCAGAGGTAGGCCCATGAGGAGAGAAACCCTGCCCTTAACCCCACCCCACCCCAAGGGTCACGAGACAGAGGAAATCATTGAGAAGAGAAAGATAGGGCCACCAGACCCAGGAGGAGGATCAGCCCAGTGGGGTTGGCAGCCGCCTTCAAATCTCTGAGGGGAAAGAAGAGGAAGAAGGAAGAGGAGAAAAGAACTCAGATTTCTCAAGAGCCTCCTCTGTGCCAAGGCCTTTATAGACAGACGGGCATGAGGGGCCCCAGAGGAAAATCAGGGGCTGTGGAGTAGAAGCTCCAGGGGGCAGACCTGGGGCTTAAGGCCAGAGCTGTTGAAAGGTGGAAGGGGCTGCCTGGGCCTGGCTCCTGCAGCTGAGGGAAGGCGGCAGGCCAGGGCGGTCTCTGCCGCTTGGAGGGTGCAGGCATCTTGGGTGGGGCTGGACTGGGGGCTCTTGAAGGTTCTTTAGGGCAGAGCTCCTAACTGTTGAATAAAGACTCTAAGGAGGTCCGTGCCCCTCCTCCCTCGCAGCTGGTGGCTGGACGGGCTCCTCCCTCAGCATCCATCCTCTTCGGAGGCCTCCCAGAGCCCAGCTGACTCATTTCTCAGCCCTCGCCAGACTCCCCACCAGAGAGGCCCAGGACCGTCAGGGGCCAAGGCAGGAATTATGGACAGGCCCCTTTGGTCCCCTGGCAAGAGGCTAGAAAGCCTTTGGGGCAAAGCTGGTTTTGCTAGTTTATCAGGAAGAAAGAATAAAAAGTTGATTAAAAAAACAAACATATATACACTAATATGTATAAAATAGATAACTAATAAGAACCTCTGTATAAAAAATAAATAAAATAAAATTCAAAAAACAAACAAACAAACAAAAAAGCAATGAGTTCCAGATGAGTAGCTCTTTTCAGCTTGGGTTCCAGGAAATTCAAGAGGGAAATCCCAAAACTGCCTTTTACTAGCTGGGTGACCTTGGACAGGTTTCTTAATCACTCTGTGCCTCATTGACTCCATATACAAGATGGGGATAACAGTATTCACCTCACAGGGTTGTTGTGAGAATTAAATAAATTAATCTTCGTAAATGCTTTAGAACAGCTCTGGAGCAAAGTGAACAACTATAGTTCAACTAAATGTCAGCTATAATTATTATCATTACTGTTGGGCAGAGGAGACTTTAGCCTCCTAAAGTCCAAATTTCCTCCTGGCCTTGGGGGAAACTGCCCCCATCAGATCCCTTCCCTGATTTTAACAGGAGCAGGGCTGCTGGTATTTAACTTGGCCTTTGATGACCTCTTTCAGTACCTCTGAGCTCAGATATTTACTGAGTAAGTGAGCACAAGAGCAAATGAATGAGATTCTCACACTATCACTGGGTAAGCCTGAGGACAGGATTCTTCTCATTACAGAGGAGGAAACTTTGGTCTTTAGGAGGACATGTGAATTGCCCGAGGTCACACAGTGAGTCCACATCAGAGCCAGATCTAAGAATGTCCCTCCTTTGCCCCGGACCTCACACACTTCCCACCTTACATACATCTTCCTTTCCCTGAGCAAGAATGACAAGGATGTCCCAGTGTATCGGCTGCCCCTTTGTGATGGGCAATAGTCACTGAAGGGCTGAAGGAGCCAAGGGCAGGGAGAGCGCTTGCTCCCACCAGCAGACAGGTGGTCCCCTCTCCAGCCCCGCCTGCCGCCACGCAGGCCTGCCCGCCAGCACTGGGCAAGCCCCTGCCCAGTGCCGGGGCCCTGCTTCCCCACCTGTGTGAGAAGGAAGGATGACATCTGTGGTTTTCAAAATAGCTTCAAAGCAGGGAAACCCTTTCTTTGAACCTTTCTCTGGAATCAACAGATGAAAACGGTACTGCTGGGACTGACCTGGCCACATGGCCTCCCCTTGCAGAGGTGTGAGGGCCCTGCTCAGTAGGAAATTCCTGGATTAGTTGGTCCCTGAAGGTCTTCCTGCTCTGATAACCTCTGGGGCTGGGAGATGTGGGTCAAGGGATAATAAGATTCTTAGAGATAATTAGAGGATGTGTGGATGTCCCTAAGGGCCAGAGTCCAGGCTGAGAAGCAGGATGACAAGTGGGTATTGTGGTAGAGGGGACAGCACCCGGCTGGGAAGTCAGAGAGCTGGATACAAATCCCAGTTTGTCCACTTATTGGTCAGGGTGTGAGCTTGGGCGAAGTACTCAACCTCTGTAAATCTATTCAGCTGATAACAATTGTCTCACAGTGCTATTACAAAAGTTAGTAACACATGTGAAATACCCAGCTCCAAGCCTGGCACACAGCAGGAGCAGAATAATTGGTGATCACTGTTATTAGGGACTATATTAGAGGCTTCCACTGAGCCCCAGGCCATTGCCTTTCTCTGCCCGGCTGCAAACTGAAGCCCAGCAGGGAGACCAGGGCCAGTGGCCGGACCTGGAAGTCTCTGAACACTGGGCCAAGTGACTTCTGGAATTTAAGCTGTTTTGGTTATGTGACACTTTTCCAGCAATGCCCGCTACCCCAACAGCTCTGGGGTATATCTGAGGTTGAAGATTAAAAAGAGATGGGCTCCTATGCAGTGATGAGGAAACTGAGGGCCAGAAGAGGCAGGCTCCTTATGAAGGTCTTTGTGGAACCACAGAAAGCCCCTGGGCGGATACACGTCTGTGATGCCGCCTGTCTTTTGGGCACAGACAGCCTCAGGCTGGCGGCCTGGAACATCAAGCTTGGGCCCATGTCACCCAGAAAAGTCACTTTCTCTTGGGGACCCTTAGGGGAGCCAGATATTATCCAGGGGGCTCAGAGTCTTCGGGGCGGGGTGGGGGAGACAAATAAAATGCATGTGGCTAAAGGCCAGCATTCTGAAAGGTCCCTGGGTATATGTGGAGGGTGGGCATGGGAAGGGGGGTGGAAACTGCCTGAACCACCTCTAATCTGTCTTCCACCACCATCCTGCTCGACTCTGCATTTCCAGTCCTGGAAGGTGTCATCACCTTCCTGCACCCAGATTCATACCACTGACCTTTCCTTCATATTCACAACAAGTTAGTCACCACGTCTGCTCGAGGCTACCATCTCAAAAATCCATCCCCGCTTCCTCTCCAGTCCCTTAGAGGTCTCTGTCATCTCTTGCCTGAGTAACTGCAGCAGCCTCTCCCTGACCCCCACCTCCACCTTCTTCCCATCTGATCCACCCTCCACCCTGGAACAGCTCTAGTCCTGTGGCTTTGAGATCGACGCTTTTCGATGGTACCCCCAGGTCCCATCGGAAAAAGTCCAAAGTTCCAAGACACTCTGGGGTCTGACCACCTCTTCAAGGAGCCTTTATTGGACGCTTGGGCAGAGATTTCCCCTCCCCTGAGCTCCCACTGCTCTTCACCTGTACCTGTCTTGTGGCTTAGATCACTTTCCACCTCTTACTGGAGCCATGTGGTGCCTGTCTATCCCCCCCAATCCGCTTTATGGTGCATTTCATAATCCACATGAACACTTCTGAGGGCAGGGGCCATGCCCTCTGCAGCACTGGGTCCACAGCTTGGTACAGAGCTGATAGATGGTGGAATAGAAGGATGAGAGGGAGGGAAGGAAGGATGGAGGGAGGGAGAGAGGGGGAGAGGGATGAATGAACAAATAGAAGATAGGCACCCAGCAGTTCTGGAAAACTGTTTCTTAGGGAAGAAGCCAGAAACAACTGATTAAAATATAGCTTTAGAGAATTTGTGGATTTTCTCCTAATCTATAGAGAAAGGAACTGATTTCCCAAGTAGGGATCTCAAAGTGCCCTCTCACATCTTCCATGCTCGTGTCCCCGCCCTCCTCTCCCCACACCCACCACCTATCACATTCTTCTTTAACTGCAAGTCACCTTTCCATACTGTAAAAGACCCTGGGGATGATATAGGCCATCCTCCTTGTATAGATGAGGAAACTGAGGCACAGAGAAGGAAAGGGCTTTGACTGAGATTACACAGCAAGTGATTAGCAGAGCCGGGGCTGAAAGCCAGACCTGTAACTACAGATAAGGGCAGGTTAGGACCAATGCCAGAGAAAGCTACTTACTCCCAACACTGGTACCTCATAAGTCCAGATCTTGAGGACAGATTCAAGAAGAGACCCAGCCTTACCCATCTGAGGCTGACAATCTCAGCTTCCCATGAAGCAGGACTTTTGAACTCTGTTCAAAAGCTGTTCATTTACAATAGCCCGGAGATGGAAACAACCTAAGTGTCCATCATCCAATGAATGGATAAAGAAGATGTGGCACATATATACAATGGAATATTACTCAGCCATAAAAAGAAACGAAACTGAGCTATTTGTAATGAGGTGGATAGACCTAGAGTCTGTCATACAGAGTGAAGTAAGTCAGAAAGAGAAAGACAAATACCGTATGCTAACACATATATATGGAATTTAAGAAAAAAAAATGTCATGAAGAACCTAGGGGTAAGACAGGAATAAAGACACAGACGTACTAGAGAATGGACTTGAGAATATGGGGAGGGGGAAGGGTAAGCTGGGACAAAGCGAGAGAGAGGCATGGACATATATACACTACCAAACGTAAGGTAGATAGCTAGTGGGAAGCAGCCGCATAGCACAGGGAGATCAGCTCGGTGCTTTGTGCCCACCTAGAGGGGTGGGATAGGGAGGGTGGGAGGGAGGGAGACGCAAGAGGGAAGAGATATGGGAACATATGTATATGTATAACTGATTCACTTTGTTATACGGCAGAAACTAACACACCACTGTAAAGCAATTATACTCCAATAAAGATGTAAAAAAAAAAAAAAAAGCCTCCTGTGAGGCAGGAACTATGCTGAGATAGACATGGTTCCTGGCTGCCAAAAGTGAGGAGTCTGTGGGAAACAGGTCTTTGGCTGGGTAGTGTCCCAACCTGACTGCTGGGAGGGCTGCAACAAAGAAGACAACAGGTGGGGAAATCGGGGTGGGCTCCCAGCACAGGAGTTGAGCCTAGAAAGATGGGGAGGATTTTCAACTTCACAGAAGTGGGAGAGGTGGAGTGCTGGTGGTGGTGGTGAGTGCTGGGAAAGGGAACCTAGCGGAAGAACTATGCCCAGAGCACAGCTGAGTGCAGGGGGAGGAAAGGGGCGATGGTCAACTCCCAGAGGGCCCCGCCGTGGGGCTGAAGAATGTGTACTCTTTCACCTGCAGACAATGGGATGGAAGGTGTTAGGGAATCACCGGGACAGCCACCGTGGTGAGGATGGTCCGCGACAGGTCAGAGAGAAAGAGGAAGCCGTTGTTGGCAGCCGTGTGTAGCCTGACTGAGTCTGGCACTGGGTAGGGGTGGAGGGGGGCTTAAAGGAGGAGGGACAACGACCGAAGAAAAGGACGCTCAGAGCTGTCTTTCGGAGGGTTGGTCGGGGCAGGCTGTTTTGCAGGAAGAGATGCTGTCAGAGTTCTGTGGCTTTTTCCAACTCTAACCCTATCCTGAAACAAAGCAAAAGCCACGCCTTGGCCGGACGCTGAGCGCTAATCCCATCAGCGCCTGGAAGCCCTCCCTGACGCAATCTCTGGCTCGCAGACAGGAGGACCCTCCCTCGGTCTCGCCTTCCTCCCTCTCTCCCGAGGGCCCGACGGCCACCCCGGCTTCCTGGCTGCCCCGGAAACTGCCCGCGTCGCGAGCCCTTCCATCCCGCACCCAGTAGTCCCGGAGCGCGGCCGGAACCGTGTCGCCCCGGCGGAGGCTGTCGACCCGCTTCCCGGGGATCCAGCCCACCGCGGGAAGAGTGACAGTGAAGACCCCGGAGCCTGGGGCTCCGAGCCATCCCCGCACCCCGGCCCAGCTGGCACGGCGGGCTCACCTGATTTGCCCATGGCAGGCTCCGCGCGCTCCTCGGCTCCCGCTGCGCTGCGCTCCCTGCCAGCCCCGCGCCGCTCCGAGAGCCGAGGAGGAGGCCGGGCGGCCGCAGCTCCTCCCCCGGCGCGGCCCGGCCCCCGCCTTATAAGGCAGCGGCAGCTGCGTGAGGAGGCGCCTGGGGCCACCCCGCCGGCTGCCTGGAGGAGGCACCGCGCGCCTTCTCGCCCTGCTCCCGAGAACTTGCCCCGCGTGGGGACCCCAGCGACCGCTCAGGGCTCTCCAAGTGCGGACGGGGAGCCCAGGGCCTCCTGGACACCTGTCCCTCTCGAGACACTGAATGGGGATGCAGAGGGAAGCCCACGCCTCTCACCCTGTTCCTGGTAGATGCTCAGCAACTGATGCGCTGCGGGGACCTCGGGGCTCACAGTCGAGGTGTGAGGGTCGGTTCCGACCCGCGTCACCAGGGGTCGGTGCTCTTCCCGCCGCGGCCTGACCCCCACAAACCCCTAAGGCCCCGAGCATGCCGCCTTCCCCTCCCCAGTGACCCCGGGCTCCGAAGGGCATCTCCGTCCTCTCTCCAGCACACACCCTCTGGTGCGAGTCCAGGTGGGAGATGGGCACTCCCCAACCCTCCTGCGTGGCCGCTGCAGGGAAGCTCCTGCAGCCCCGCTCTGACCTGTCCTTTTGTCCCTCATTGCCTGTCACACCAAGCCAAATCCCCCACCCCTGAAGTCAAAATAGACTTTTTTGCGGGGTTGGGAGGGGTCGCCAAGCGGCTTGCGGGATCTTGTTTCCCAGACCAGGTATCCAACCCGGCCTGGCAGCGAAAGCGCTGAGTCCTAACCACTGGACCGCCAGGGAATTCCCCAAAGTAGACTTTTTGATATTCCTCAAACATGTTCTGAGATTCCTCGCCTCCTTGCCTTCCTCAGGGTGTTCTGTCGGCCTGGGCTGCTGGCCCATCTCTGCCCATTCAAGTCTTACCCTTCTCTCAGGGCGTATGGGTCCCTTCAACTTCCAGAGGTCCTGACCTTTTCTGGCCTTGGGGCAGTGGTCAGTACACACCTGGCACTGGGGAGACTTGGTCTCAGTCACAGCCCCATCCCGTGTGAGAAGAGTGGGGAATAAAGACATAGCCTGGGGCACCTGTGTGAGATTCCCCAGAGTAACTCCTTATTGGGGAAGGAGCTCAGTAAACCCTAATTGAAGGAAGCTAATTTTAAGACCTTTCAATAAGTGGGCACTGAAGTGAACTGACTTGCTTATTGTAAGGGTAGACTTTTTTTTTCTTTCTTTTTTTTGGGCTGTGTTGGGTCTTCGTCGCTGCGCGCGGGCTTTCTCTAGTTGTGACGAGCTGGGGGCTACTCTTCGTTGCGGTGCACGGACTTCTCATTGCGGAGCACGGGCTCTAGGCACGCAGGCTTCAGTAGTTGCGGCGTGCAGGCTCCGTAGTTGTGGTGCACAGGCTTAGTTGCTCCGCAGCATGTGGGATCTTCCCAGACCAGGGCTCGAACCCATGTCCCCTACATTGGCAGGCGGATTCTTAACCACTGCGCCACTAGGGAAGTCCCTATAAGGGTAGACTTTTTAACACCAAGGGCTTCAAATGTCCAGTAGGGCAACAGCAAGGCTGGGCACTGCCCTCTTTACTCCCTCCCCTATGTCAGGCAAATACATTTACTGTAGTTTCATACTTTCAAACAGCATCAGAGGGGAGCAAGTTGCTGCCCACTCTAAATCCAAAGAGACTTCTGGTGCTAGGTGGGGGTCTTATTCCCTCTGTTCAATTCCTCTCCCATTTTGCCAACAGATCCCCATTGAAATGACCAAATGAACCCAGTAGGAAGAATTCCATGTCACCTCTAGAATCTCTAGAAGGCAGTTTCCATTGTAAACAAAACTTCAAGGAGGTGCATGGACTGAGATAGCTGAGCACAGTGGAGCCACTCACTGCATGCAGCCGGAAGCCCATGTGGGGACCAAGTGTCACTCACATCTCCTTGTATAGAGTTGAGGGCTAGACGTGAGAGCCTGAGAATGGGTGGGGGACAGGATCCTAAGTAGTGGCATCTTTGGAGTCTGTGTAGGGTGGGATGCTGTGGGCTTTAGAGCTGGCTTTAGCAGCAGGCACAGGGAAGGGACAGTGTGCTGAATGGAGTTATATCAATGCCAAAGTTGACTCCTACCAAGGGCCCTGGGCTGGTTGGAGGGGGAGTTGCTGCTTAGCTGGCCCCAGAGAAAAGAGATATGGCAACAAAAGTCAGACGGAAAGAGTGTTTGACCCAAGTTATTTTTTGTTTGTTTTATGTCCTATTTAAGAACTCCTTACCTACTCCAAGATCATGAAAAGTTTCTATATTTCTTCTAGAAGTTTTACGTTTTAGCTCTTACATTCATTTTGATTATGGTGTATGGTGTGAAGTCATGGTTGTAATTCTCTCTCTTTTTTTTTTCTTATTTGGCATATAAATATCAAATTGCTCCAATAAAATTTCTTGAAAAGATTATTATTTCCCAATTGGTCACATATATATGTGGGCTCTCTATTCTATTCCATTGATCTATATACCTATTTTTACTAATACCCCACTGTCTAGATTACTACCGCTTTATAATGTCTTGAAATCAGATAGTGTAAATCTACCTGTTTTTTCTTTTCAAGGTTGTTTTGTTCCTTTTAAGTCCTTTTTATTTCCATGTAAATTAAAAAATCAGCTTGTCAATTACTTTAAAACAAAACAACTAAAAATAGCCTGCTGAGATTTTGATTGGGATTGCCTTGAATTTATAGATAAACTTGGGAAGAACTGTTACCTCTTAATACTGAGTTTGCTGATCCACCAGCATGGTATATCTTTCCGTTTATTTATATCTTCTTTAATCCCTCTCAGATATGTTTTGTAGAATGTTGGTCTATAGTTAGTTTTCTATTCTTGTAATGTCTTTTTCAGACTTGGGTATCAGGTTAATTCTGGCCTTATAAAGTAAGTTTGGAAAGGGTTCTCTTGTTTTCTGGATGTTTGTATAGAATTAGTATTATTTCTTAAATATTTGCTGCAAATCATCAATGTAGCCATCTAGGCATGGAGGTCCTTTTTGGTGGGGGGGTGGTTTAAATGATAAATTCAGCTTTATTAATGGATATAGAACCTTTCAGATGATCTATTTCTTCTTGAGTGAGCTTTGGTAACTTTTTCTTGGTGGTGGTGGTGATTTTCCTCCTTAAAATGACCCCCAAGTGAAGTGCTGAAGTGCTGTTTAGTGTTCCTAAGTGCAAGAAGGCTGTGGTGTGCCTTAAGAAGAAAATGTACATTAGATAAGTTTCTTTCAGGCATGAGGTATAGTGCTATTGGCCATGAGTCCAATGTTGATGAATCAACAGTATATATTAAATAGAATGTCTTTAAACAGAGACACACATAAATCAGGGTTATTATTGATTGTTGGACAAAAAAAAATGTGACTAGAAGCTCACAGGAACCTAACCCTGTACTTTCTCTACGAGCAATGGTTCAATATTCCCTAATTTGGTGTTCCTGGCAACTTTATAAAGCATAATTACTGCAAATAATGAGAATCAACTGTACTACTGATCTCAGAAAAACAGCTTTTGGGTTAACTGATTTTCACATTCACAATTTCATTGATTTCTCTTTATAAATAAATAAATAAATAAAAATATATATTTATATACATGCTTACTTTGGGTTTAATTTGTTCTTCTTTTTCCAGTTTTTTTTTTTTAAGAGTTTTCTTTTTTTTTAAATTAATTTATTTATTTTTGGCTGTGTTGGGTCTTCATTTCTGTGCGAGGGCTTTCTCCAGTTGCAGCGAGTGGAGGCCACTCTTCATCACAGTGCGCGGGCCTCTCACTGTCACGGCCTCTCCCGTTGTGGAGCACAGGTTCCAGACGCGCAGGCTCAGTAGTTGTGGCTCACGGGCTTAGTTGCTCCGCGGCATGTGGGATCTTCCCAGACCAGGGCTCGAACCTGTGTCCCCTGCATTGGCAGGCAGATTCTTAACCACTGCGCCACCAGGGAAGCCCTCCAGTTTCTTAAGATGCAAGCTGAGGTCACTAATTTTAAGCCTTTCTTCTTATTTTAAAATAGTTAATTAATTTTTGTCTGCGTTGGGTCTTCGTTGTTGCCCGCGGGCTTTCTCTAGTTGCAGCAAGCGGGGGCTACTCTTCATTGAGGTACATGGGCTTCTCATTGCGGTGGCTTGTCTTTGTTGTGTAGCACAGGCTCTAGGCACACAGGCTTCAGTAGTTGTGGCACACAGGCTCAGTAGTTGTGGTTCGTGGACTCTAGAGCACAGGCTCAGTAATTGTGGTGCATGGGCTTAGTTGCTCCACGGCATGTGGGATCTTCCTGGACCAAGGCTCGAACCCGTGTCCCCTGCATTGGCAGGTGGATTCTTAACCACCACACCAACAGGAAAGTCTGAGTAAGCCTTTCTTCTTTTCTAACATAAGGATTTAGTGCTATAAATTTCCCTCTAAGACTGTCTTTAGCTGCATGTCACCAAATTTGATATGTTGTGTTTTCATTTTCATTCAGTTCAAAATAATTTCTGACTTCCCTTGTGACTTATTCCCTGTGACCTATGGGTTATTTTATAATGTTATTTAGGGACTTCCCTGGTGGCACAGTGGTTAATAATCCACCCGCCAATGCAGGGGACATGGGTTCGATCCCTGGTCTAGGAAGATCCCAGACCACGCTGCGGAGCAGCTAAGCCCATGTCCCACAACTACTGAGCCTGTGTGCTGCCTGCACGCCTAGAGCCCATGCTCCATAACAAGAGAAGCCCACACACCGCAATGAAGAGTAGCCCCTGCTCGTTGCAACTAGAGAAAGCCCGCGTACAGCAATGAAGACCCAATACAGCCAAAAAAAAAAAAAAAAAAAATGCTATTTAGTCTCTAAGTATTCAGGAAACAATATTGTTTAATGATTTCAATCTTTTATTACACTTACTGAGATTTGTTTTATGGCACAGAATGTGACTTATCTTGGTAAATATTCTGTGTACCCTTGAAAAGATTGTGTGTTCTGTTGTTATTGGGTAGAATATTCCACAAATGCTAATTAGATAAAGTTGATTATAGTGTTGTTCAAGTCTTTTATATCCACCAGGGAGGCCCCCATTCTTTAACTTTTAACACAGCTGTTTCTTTACATTAAAAATGGCCAGCTTGTAGTTGACAAGATGTAGTTGGGCGTTTCTTTTTATCCAGTCTGACAATATCCATCTTTTAATTTGTGTTAAGACCATTTCTATTTGATAACATTATTTTCAAATTTCTATGGAACAAATACAAGGTTGACCAAATATTAGGCCTTAAAGTAAACCATGATAAATTCCCGAAAGTAAAAACTGTTCAGTTAAATTTTCTGAACACAATATAATAACACTAACATTTAACAAAAGATTAACTGAAAAATTTTGAACTATTTAGAAAATTTTAAAAATCCCTCCTAGAGCACTGAAAGGTGAAGTCAAAACAGGTGTTCAGAGATGAATGGCAATTAGAATACTCAGTTAAGAGCCTGGGGCATGGACTTGAAGTCACGTGGCCCCAATCCATGTTCTGGCTCTGCTGCCCACTGACTGATTGTGATCCAAGTGCTTGAAATGAAGACACTAATACCTATCTTAGAGGATTTTTTTTGAAATTAAATGAGATGCTACTTAAAAGCACTCTTTAGGGCTTCCCTGGTGGCGCAGTGGTTGAGAGTCTGCCTGCCGATGCAGGGGAGTAGAGGCAGGGGAAGGAAGGTGCATTGAGGGTGACTTTTTCCTTTGTTTATATTTCCAGGTATTTGGGGGAATGCACACAGGTTATTTTTTACATTAAGAAAACAATAGATGGGGCTTCCCTAGTGGCTCAGTGGTTGGAAGTCTGCCTGCTAATGCAGGGGACACAGGTTCGTGCCCCGGTCTGGGAAGATCCCACATGCCGCAGAGTGGCTAGGCCCGTGAGCCATGGCCGTTGAGCCTGCGTGTCTGGAGCCTGTGCTCCGCAACGGGAGAGGCCACAACAGTGAGAGGCCCACATACCAAAAAAAAAAAAAAAAGAAAACAGTAGAATTTCATTTAGGAAAAATGAAAGAGTGGGTGGAGCTGGGGGCAGGGGTGTTAACACGCTTTCCCATGTGAAGGCTTCCTGCCTTACCCTTACCCCCACCAGCCTAACTTCCTGAGAACCTAACCAGACCTTAGACTCAGCACGTGCCCTCTCTGTGTACCGTTTTCTGTCACAGAAAGGGCATGAGAGCTGTGTCTGTTACTTTTATGATCCCTGTTGCTCCTTGGACCTGTCAGACCCCACTCAGGTGCCTGCCTTTCCAGCCTGACCTGATGCTGAACCTAGTTCACTTGGGCCACTCCTGGTGTCCACCTTCATGGAGCTCTCCTGCGTGGCTGGCTCCATCCCTGAGAAGCACAAATCCTGCCCGGCTGCCTTGTGCCAGGGAAAGCCCAGACCTGGCCTCAGGCTTGGCTCTGCCCTGACTCGCAGTGTGACCCTGGGCTAATACTGCTTTCTGGGTCTACTGCCCTCTGTGTACAAAATGGATGTCTGCTCCCCAGCTCCAAGACTGCTGCACTGGGGAAAGGAATTTCCTTAGGAATGATCCCTCAGCGTTCCCTTTCCCTCGCCTGGCAAAGCTCACACGCAGCTGGGAGGGAGGGCGAGAGGAGCAGGGCCTCTGGTCCCTTTGAGAAACATTCCTCTGTGGGAATGTGTGGGTTCGACTCCCATCAGCCAGGGCTAGAGGAAAACCATTCAATCAAATGAAGGAAAATAAAATGTCTTCTATGGATTTTGTGTCAAGACTATCAGTGCTGTTGGCGGGTTTCACTTTCTTCCCAAGGTGGAGCTGAAACAGACCCAGGCTGAACCTTGAGGGAGGGTACCAGGCCAAGGGGAAGCCTGGCACCCAGCCAGGCTCAGTTAATGTTTCCTCAGTAGAGTCCAGGATGCTCACAGGACAGAGGGGAAGGGAGCACAGCCCCGTAACAAGATCAGTGGGTGATCTTGAAGGTCTTTCTGGACACTGAAGTTGGACGGACATGGTCCTACGTACACCGGAGCTATCCAGTCAGCCAGTATAGCTGCGAAGGCAAGGCCAGAGGCTTTGGGTGCCATTCTGGTCTGGCATTCAAGGCTGCACACATGACCTGCCTTATACCTCCCCTCACCGCCCCTCCCCAGTTGTCAGCTCCACTGTGCTACCACTGGGATGGACCCAGACTCTCCTGCTTCTGTATCTTTGCTTAAGCCATACCTTCTACTTAGAATGCCTCACCTCAAAGCAATCTGACAGAGCATCCCTATTTTCACCAGGCCCAGCTCAAATCAAGCGCCCTGGGAAGCCTTCTGTCTGCTCCTTATTAGATTTCTCTCCCTCTCCTCACACTTCCCATGACACATTGTACAATTAGGTTACCTATTCCTGTCTTGTACAGGCAAAGCACAGCTGAGGGCAAGACCACTCAGCTCTTGGCTGACAAGTTTTCTTACTAGAAACTAATGTCCCACAGTTTGTACTGAAGACATCCTAATGTCTATGACTGACGCCACTAGTGACACCATGATAAACTCACTGAAGCACTGAGAAATAAGCCTTGCCTCTGTTGGCTGCAAAAAGACCATCCCTGCCACGCTCCCTACTCTAAGCAAGCATCTAGGCCAGAGGAGGTGGAAGAGGCCTTCGCATTGGATATGGGATTGAAGATTTAAGATAAGCAGGACAGAGGCCTGAGAAATGAAGTGAGGCTGTTTAAGTAACTGGAAGAAAGCACTAAAGTTATGAAATCAGACAGTTGTTCTTATGGGGTTCCACTACCTAGTTAGAAATAGGGGTCCACCTAGAACAGCCAGGGGCAATTACTGGAAAAACAAAACTTTTCATATTTATACTCTAACAAGTTGAGACTGTAAAAAACTGGCTTTATCTTAAGGCGAATGTTGTTGGCGGCCTTGACCATCTTACTCTTGTCCTCCTGGTTGGGGCAGCAGTGTGTGCAGCCCCTGACTAGCCAGCTACGGCTATCCTGCTCCCCTTGGCCAACTGACTAGGGTTGGGAATATTACCTGATCCTGAAGGAAATACAAGGGACAAATGTTGAGGGATTTCTGAGAGATGTTTTTTCTTACTCACAAGAGGCGCTGGCAGGAAAAGAAGGCACCACGACTCTCGTCCCCGTTTTTACTCGCTCAGAACGCTGTGCTTGAAGCTCGGCTTGGAGCAGAGACAACCACCAGGAGGCCATGACGGAGCCCTGATCGCTTTACAATGGACATCAAATGACGATTTGGTGGCATGAATGACATGCATTTGCTGTCCCTGGTTTACAGAAAAATGACTTAGGAGAGACTAACAGTTTAGTGTCATCCAGTGACAATCAAGTCTTAAGCCCAGGTCCTCTGTCCTGGAGCCCTTGGGAAGCTCCCTGATAGAGCTTGTTCTGGAGCGAGGCATCCAGGAGGCAAGCAAAATCTTCCCCAAGTTGGCTTGCTTCTTTTTTGCACTGATTTAAAATTTATGCACTCATCTTTTAGATTGTGCATCTTTTAGATTTAGACTCATCTTTTTCTGCACTCTGCTTTTTGTTGGCACTTTTGCTCTGTGGATAACAATTACTTTATTATCAATCACTTTGGATAATTCCCTTTTTCAATAGGTCGGTCTCACAGGGACCCTGTTGGTTGTTCCTGGGCTCTGGTAGCTGACGGTTTGACAGCTCCAGGTGTGCGCCCGGCCTGAGGGCGAGGCATAGCTGTGTGCTCCCAGGCTGAATTGGTTTGGGGCCTAACGGCCTGTGAGAGATGCACACACCCCAGAGGACACATCTAGCAGAAGGTTTCTTCTAGGAACTGAGCTGTTTCCTGTGAGAAATCCATTCCATCTGGTTTAGGTGGGGCTGAAGCTCTCCTGATTTTCCTTCTCTGCCACAGAGGTGAGCATGTGACCCAGGCCAGGCCTATGACTCTCCTAGGGTCCATTCCTGTCCAATTACTTCCTGTAGGCTGGATAGGGGCCCATCTCATCTGTTTCCTAGTGCCTTGGCCTCATCACCCATGGCCATAGGAGCCTCTGAATCTTTCTCTGGAGTCCCCTTTTCATGCAGTTACCTCACCTGCTAAATTGTCCCCATCCTGCAGAACCGTTTTCTCCTGGACTTCCAGGCCCCCCCGCTACTAGGCCCTGGCAGAATTACAGGGGCGCATGGGCCTCATTTCTCTCTCTCCCACAGCCCCTCTGTCTCCCACAGGGCCTCTACTAGCCTGCCTGACACACGCGGGCAGAGCCAACCAGCAGGGGCTCTGTCCTGCTTCAAGGCCAGGAAGCCATTGACACCCTGTGCATGAGGCAGCCTGGCTGTGATCACCACAGCCACTGGCCAGTGAGGGGCACCATCTCCTGAACTGACCAGCACTGGGCTTGTTTGGCCAGTGACTATCTATCGTCAGAGTTCTCATAATTGTGTGATTGTGTCCTCAGGGCAGGATCAACCTTTAGATCTTTTCCTCCCTTGATATTCCCCCTCCCCCAAACCCAAGCACCTCTCTCATTCTACTGCTTTTTTAATTAGAAATTTAGTCAATCCTGGCTATTGTCCTATCCTGATGAGAAAGGGCATCTGCAGTATACTGTATCATTGTTCAAAATACTCATGGTCCCGCCCCCAGCTCCTTCCCTACTGCCTCCCGCCCACACACACACACACACACACACCAGAAGACGATACATCCCTACCTTTTGAACTTGGGAGTGACTTGCTTGGGCTGGTAAGACGTAGGCAGAAACGACAGTGTCACTTCTGAGCAGAGACCTAAGGGCCAGTTGTGGTTTTCTTCGTCTCCTTCTTCTCTTTGTGAGGACACTGGGTGGGTCCAGAAGTGAAGACAGTATAGAGAAGCGCAACTGACCCACAGCAGACACGTGATGGGAGCAAGATGGAGGTTTGGGGCTTTAGCCTCTGCTGATTGACAGAACCTTTCGGGCCTGCTGATCAGTTCTCTTTTTCCCAGGACATATCCTGGGGCTGGAATATTGGGCCAAGGCAGTGGGGAGTAGAACTCCCTAGTCTGTTCCTGGTCTTGGAGGGCCTGAAGCTCTCTTGGTCCTGAAGACCTAAAGCTGGGGTCTTTGTACTTGACTTTCTGCCACAGCCTGGCCTCTGGTCATGCCTGGGTCTGCTCTGACCAGCTCTGTTCCATCTGCTCCGCTTTCCCAGGTTTGGAGTAATAACACTCCCATAACTTCTTATTCCAAAGCAAAGGACATAGCTTGCCCAAGAGTGATCAGTGGTTTCATTTAAAATGTGCTCATTGCTTGTAAATACACATAATCATATAAAATTATTTTATTAAAATAGAAAAGCTTTCCAGTATATTGCATTGAAGACATTTATATAGAAAAAGCAATTGCATCAAACATGCTACATCACCACTGAGAAATTTTGAAAGCTTTAAGTGCCCACTTTTTTTTTTTTTTTGCGGTACGTGGGCCTCTCACTGTTGTGGCCTCTCCTGTTGCGGAGCACAGGCTCCGGACATGCAGGCTCAGCGGCCATGGCTCATGGGCCTAGCCGCTCCGCGGCATGTGGGATCTTCCCAGACAGGGGCACGAACCCGTGTCCCCTGCATCGGCAGGCGGACTCTCAACCACTGCGCCACCAGGGAAGCCCTAAGTGCCCACTTTTAAACAACATTTTGGTATAATATGCATATCCCTATATTTTTCAGAAGGTACATATAACACTGAAAAAAACACTTCATGTAAAATCTAAGTTTAGGTGCATATAAACAAGAAGTATTATACTGAATAGCTTATTTCAAACTGTGAAACACATTCAAAGTATTAAATTTCTTAGACAACATGCAAACATTTGCAAACTTAGATTGAAACTTTTAAATATATAAACCACAATTCTTTATAATTCTATATCAAAAAAGAAAGTCAAACAGAACACTTATCTACACTGTGCATATCACAAAAAGCAAATGTGTCTTCATGAACGGAAAGTACTGGGATAACACACATGATTGTCATTTTACAAATATGGCTATTCACCTTCTTCATAATAAAATAGAAAAATCATGTATTATTTACACGAACTACTAATTATTTCACTTTTTGGCAATTACATAAGTAGCAGCAATTGGTTTAAAGGTCGATCTTTAAAAACTCTAAATTTAACTTGGATGATACCAAAGAATATATATCTGGTTAATATAAAAATGCATAATACAAGTCGCTTTGATGGGATATAACTTCACCCTTTCACAAAAGTCACAGACACACATTAGGAACCACTGAGACTGTCGCTTACAATATATTATATGAGTGCCATTTACTTAGCTTGCTTTTGTTTACCACATTAAATGGATTCCTGAATTAGATTTCTGTAAATTAAATTTGTCTGATGATTTATATGATAATTCCAAAGATGCCTTATCTTTATTTCATACTCTAATAGCAGTGGCTCTTTGCTCTGACCCCTCACTTCTAGACAGAGTAGGGAATATTTGTAAACAAACACACACTCTAGGGGCACCTTAATACTAAAAAGAACTTGGAAATGAAGTTTTTGTGATACGAAGCCCATAGTAAAGTGAGTTATCTTTCTAAAATGTGATCATCTCATTTACCAATGATACAGAATTTGTTTTAGAGTGGGGGACCCATCTAATGAGCAAAATGTAAATTGTAAGGCAGTGATCCGCCAGAAGGAGACATCCTCTTTTCATTAGTATTTGGAAGAACGTATTGTAACATTTGTAGAAACAAAACAAAACCCTTACTAACACTGGTGATCAAGAAAAATCCTGTGTGGTGCATAGAGGTTAGAGGTGACAAGTGCTTTGACTTGGCCACTATTCAACTATAAACCAGCAGTCCTGTACGTCTTTTCCAAAGTAGAAAGATTAGATCGAGGAATATTTTGCACTTTTCATGGGCAGTCAGTTGTGTGTCCAGACCCTGTGCAAGGCGAGACCCAGGCTGAGGAGGAAGAGGTGGGAGTGGCAGGGAGGCTGGGCCCTGGCAGCGGCCGAAAGCACGCTGCTGGAGACCTGCACCTGAGAAATGATGAGGGCGGACAGAGGGACGTGGGCCGCCAGAGTAGGGCTGTCGGAGTTGATAAGGGATTCGATCTTCTCTGCTTCCTTATTGCAAGCCTCAATCTGGGAGAGGATAATCAGATTCTTTTAATATAAAATCACAGAATCCATGAAAAGGTCAAGTCAGACAAATTCCACAAATATCCCAACACCAGGAATATGCTTTCTCTTTGTCCTTTTCTTAGCCAAAGTAACATTTTAATAGTCTTAATTTATTACACAAAAAATAACTGCATCAATGGAAATCAAATGAAAAAAGCCATGATCCACACTGCCACTGCCCTTTCTTTTCCCACAATCCTGTTCACCCCTTCTCCACGCTTAGAAGTTATCTTTTCATGCTTAAACATAGTCACGGGGAGTGGCCTTTCAATGCCCACCCACACATCAGGAGGAAAGCAATTAGACTTAATGAGCTTCCTAACTGTGGCAGTTTATAAACGGCTGTATTCACCCCCTTCACTGGAGCCCTCACTATGTTGACGCTGAAACTGGGGCCTCCTGAGTGAAGTTCACCTCTAGATTGTGAGCTGGCCCATAAGACCAGCGCTGGTGGGCTCCTCCTCCCCAGTGCGAACACAGCCCTCGGGAGACAGGAGTCGGTTTAGGCTTTGTTACTGCGCGACCTGTGTCAGTCCCTGCCTTCCCTGGGCCTCAGCCGCCTCCCCGTCTGGACGATGAGCAGATGCCTTCCATCTCTGCACGCTCTGAGTCACAGCGTCTCAACCTCTCCACTCTCCCACTCCTTTGCGTTCTGTTGGCCGCTGCTAACCTGGTGCAGCTCCGTCCCTCAGAGACTGCCATGCTTTCCTTCCTCCTGCCCTCACCCCCTCCCAAGTCCTCCAAACTTGAAAGTAACAGGATGGTTGCACAACATGTGCTGAACCCCACCTGCAAAGCTTTTGGATAATGATCCACAGGAATGATCAGGATCACAATTTCTGATTCGATGCTGAAGTATCCAAATACGTCACACTGTGGGACAGACACATGCATGCGGATCTTCTGAAGTATTTCCAGAACTGTTATTGGCTTTTTGTTTGCCACCTAGAGAGAGAAAAAAATTCATTACCTGAAAAAAAGAAGAATTCCTTATTACTGCCTAAGCTGCCTTGCCACCTTGCTTAAGCCACAGAGGCTCTTTTAACCTCTTTTAACCTAAGTGCAGGGTCCCAACAGGGCCTTGTTGGCTGAATTCTAAAATATCCACAGAGCCCATTCCAATGGGTTTTTTTTTTTTTCTGACTGCTGAGTTTTCTGGCGGAGATAAACACTCTCACCAGGAGCATTTTTTTTTTTTTTTTTTTGCGGTACACAGGCCTCTCACTGTTGCGGCCTCTCCCGTTGCAGGGCACAGGCTCCAGACGCACAGGCTCAGCAGCCATGGCTCACGGGCCCAGCCTCTCCGCGGCATGTGGGATCTTCCTGGACTGGGGCACGAACCCACGTCCCCTGCATCGGCAGGCAGACTCTCAACCACTGTGCCACCAGGGAAGCCCAAGGAGCACTTTTTTAAGGGACAGTTCTGACGTGGACGCCACAGGAAAATAATTAAAGCCTTCCTGTAAAAATACAGGTGTTTTCATAGAAATGGGCATAATTTTCTAGGTAGTGGCAGGTGTTGGCTGCTACATTTCTAGAGATGAGTCTCTATAACAGCAAGCAGAAAAAGTGATGATACAGCAAAGGGAAAGGGGCAAAACCATCAGAGGAATGTGGCCGGTTCTGGACACAGCCCCCGGCGGCATGGGGACCATGTGAGGGCTGGCAACCTTGAGACCATCTGGGCGTGACCAGTCCCTGGCTGCCTGGTCTGCCTCCACTATGCTGGCAGGGGACATTTTCTGAGAAAGGCCCGGGCTGATGGACTGCAGAGCAAGGTCACCACACAACCAGGCTGTAGAGGGAAGGAGCACAGGACAGAGCCAGACACTTTGAGTTCAAACCCCAGTTCTCCTGGTTGTGAGCTACTATACGGCCTTGGGCAAGTTACTCCTGTGCAAATTAGTTTCTTCATCTATAAATGCCATGACCCATTCTGTCTGTACGACTACTGACAGGTTTATCGATAAGGTTTCAACAGTACATGGCACATAAAGCAACTTACCTTAGCAATAGTATCCAGTTTTTCTTTGTCAAATAAAACTCTTAACATCCCAGCACATAACGGGCAACAAGCACCTGTATAACAGAAACCATTTTATGTGTGTTCAGAATTAGAAACAAAGAGAATTCATAATAGTTGGTGAAATGACCAGCCCTTCATTTTGTGCTGGGAATGTCACAGCAGTCCTTCCTGATGACTGCACTTTTAGATATGTTCCCTGACCAACCTGGAGTCTTATAATCTATACATTTACCGAAATCCTTCCTCCATCCCTGCTTTCCTCCTGTGCTACTTCTCAGGCAGGGCAGCTGTGGTTTAATACAGCACAGGGAGAGCTGGCCTTTCAAGACAGTCAGGGCCTAGACCCTGCCCTGCTCAGAACTCACTGTGTGATCCTGGGCAAGTGTTTCCTGTCTGCGAAACACAGGAGCAAGTGTTTCAGGGATTCCATGAGTGTTTAATTCAAATTTAATTTTAAAAATTATTTTAAACTGTTAAACCATAATAAAATGTCAGACCGTGGTCTCCAGGAGGAAAGGGGCTTTGTTCTGCTCACTGCTGTGTCCCCAGTGCCTAGAAGGTGTTTAGGACATAGTGGAAGCTCAAGAAACATTTGCTGAGTTCATGGACAGAGGAATGAACTTGTTAGACTCCAGATTAATCTGTTCTGTGCAGACTTGGGATAAAGTCTTCTGACACCTCTGTTTAACCGAAGAGCATGAGACTGTAAGGTAAGCTGTTTGAAAACTGTCACCGCTTATAATAGCCTGTACGAAACAAGACTTTCTTGATTATATGCAACCAAAACAATTAAATTAGATGCTAAGGCCAATCTAAGACAACAACTATCTTCTGTCTTTCTCAATTTCAAATGTTTGTGTTCATCAAAACTACTTCAATTATTCATTCATTAGTGACTGATTCCTTATTCATTAACTTTATAATATGCAAACACTATGCATTTGAACTAATAACCATAATTCTAGCAATTAAATATTGCTGTTTATTTACTGGTGTTTAAGGCAGGATTGAAAAAAGTTTTCCACATTGTTTTAAAATCACCAGACCAGATGATGTCTAAGGCAGATCCACAGCTTTTTAAGGTTGGCCCAGAGTAATGCATCTAATCAGCATCAGCTGGAGTCAAGACTTTCTGAAAAGTTTAAACACACTAGTCATCTCTCTTCTCAGTGACTCACTCTTTGGAGACAGATACGAAAATTCTCCCAATTCCACCCCTGCCCCACCCCAAATACTGCCAGCCTACCGGGTGGGATGATGGGTTTGCATTCAGTCGCTGAGAGCGAAGGACACTTCACAGCAGCACACTCAGCGACAGAACTGTGCTCGGAGAGGACCCCGACGGCCTGGCAGGGCCCATAGTAATCGACCGCCACCCGGTCCGAGTAGGCAGCACACACGCTACTGTAGGTCTCCCCGTTGTGCCCGCAGATGGGCTCTGGGGCTCTGCAGAAGGGCTGAGGGCAAGAAAGTACACTTAGCCTGTAAACCTCTGTGGTGCACTTTTCCTAACCAAGAGTGCAGAGTAGGTCTCCCTATTTTCAGGAAGGAAAAAAGACAGTATAAATTCTTGGACCCTCTGAAGTAAGCTCTTGAGGTGGCTAAACATGGGGTGGGGCTGGGGGCAATAGGGCTGTCCCAAGATGAATTGAAGAGATTACTTTTCTCAGCCTCTCCGGGAATTGGGTACTCATTCTCTGTGAACTGATATGAGATAAAAATCCTCCCTCCCTCCAGACTTCTGTTATTCCAGAAGAACCTGTTAGAAGAAAACAAGACCAATCTTCATGCAAATTCAGAGGCCTTATCATTTCACGCTGGGTACAGGATAAGAAGGAAGAGTGGAGAGATCAGGAGAGCAGACAGACTGGCTCCATGAGGTAGGTTAGGAACATGGAAGCGAAAACTTGAAGCCAGGAACAGGGAACAACAGCAAGAGAAGACTGGGAATTCAGAGTAAAGGTTTCAGTGCACTTGGAACATGATCTCTGAGGGGAAACAAGCCCAAGGGGATGAGCTGAAGGGATTTTCCGACAATGAAGACCAGGAAATGAGCAGCCGGTGTCCGCCAGCTGTGGGCAGGGGGTGCTGGCCCAAGGCTGGGCTTCCCCCAGGCAGAGGGCCCGGCACATAGATCAGTGGTACTGTGGGAGGCCTCAGTGGGGTTGTCCTTGGGGTTATTTTTAACATGAATACAGATTTCACAACCCTCAAAGACTGAAAGATAAACTGATGTAAGACAACATTAAGTTTCAGAGAAATTTTCAGTCACTTTTCATACCTCAGGTGGGACTTCAGTGGGAAGAGTGGGGAAAGAGTTCTTTCCTTCGTTGTTTTACCTCGCTTTCTTCCTGGGCTGTTCTCTAATGAGGGCCCGCAGAACTAGGGGAAGTGAAGATGCTGCTGACTAATGCCAGGGGTGTGAGCCTTTAAATTCTTTTCCTAATGGTTGGCGACAAGAAGCCTCTCTCTTCTTGCTCTGTACACTAGATGTGCAAAGGTTCACACAGGAGCAAGGGGGCCCTCCAGTGTTAGGAGGAAACGCTAGCCTCGGGGTGGCTCATTTTTGGTGGAGGACTGAGTGCCCTAGATTTGACGGGATTCACAGAGGACTCTGAAGGGGGGGGTCTCACTGCTGATTCATGTGTAAAAGATCAGAAGCTGATTTCACGCTCAGTGTACTTGGGTTTGTCAGGTAAACAGTGGTACCTGGCACGGGCCTTTGTATAAGAGGCTCTTCCCCCTCTGGTACAAAGTGCAGAGATTGCTGTGCTCCATGTGGTTTGTATCACAAACAGGATCTCGGACCTGGTCACAGGTGAGCTGTCTTGGCAAACACTCATATTGGCTACATCCAAATTTATCAAAAGTTGTCAGGCAGACTTGTGGTTTGGGTATGCATCTGAAAAACACAAACGCAGCACCATAAGCCAATGTCGTAAGGGACCATGGTGGGGCCGGCAAAGCACTGACGGGGTGCAGGAGGCTGAGGAGAAAGTAAGAGAGCAATCAGAAACAGTCCCTGTGCCCAAGAGCTTATGGAGAGTGGGGAGTCAAGCGTGCGTGTAAAGCAGGCTATCAGGTAGAAAATCACATACCAAGTGATCGTGGGAATGAGTCATTCTGATTGGGGAACCTGGAGAAAGCACCAGGAGGAGGTAGAACCAGGAGGATGAAGCCCTGCCAGGCTGAGGGAGCAGCAGAGCAAAGGTGTGTTGCCTGAGACCCTGTGGTGCTGGGGGAGAGGGCAGGGGACCCCGAGAGCAGGAGGAAAGTATGCTCAGGGTGGAAGAGGCATGATATGAGGCCATCAAATGGGCTGGGGCCCAATGCTGGAGGCCTTCTCGTTAATAATAAATGGAGCATTTTCAGAGGCTTAATTATCAGCTTGGTTAATATGAGTCTATCTTAAGAGAAGGCTTCACAGTATGTGCTGAAAATTTCAGGTTTCTGTGCTTACAAGGCTGAGGACCTGATGCTGGCTGGTAGTGAATCACTGAGAGAATGCCACCCCCTGAAGCTGGGTTTTCCTAGTAATACCTGAACCTTGCTCCATTCTCAATCCCTGAACTTCTTCAGAGGGGTTAGGGAGGATGGTTCTTTTCTTCTTTAGACTCTTTTTGCCTCCCTCATTTCTATAAAGGGTATTTATAATTTTCTATAACAAGATAAGACCTACGAAAATGTTTAGCTTTTACTGGGTATTTGAAATAATAGGATACACAAATATTAGTCTATAAAGTAAAAGGAGAAGAATATATTAGCTAGCATCATATAATTTCAAAGGAAATTACTTCTATTCTTTTTAGAGATAAGCTTCCTGCACTGAAATAACCACCACCACCATCACTACTACTAATATGGTTGCCTCTTCTGATGGGATTTAAAATTAGGATGCATGTAAAGAGAAATTAAGAAAACAATCCCATTTACAATCACATCAAAAAGAATAAAATATTTAGGAATAAATTTAACTAAGGAAGTAAAAGACCTGTACTTGGAAAACTATAAGACACTGATGAAATAAACTGAAGATGACACATAAAGATGGAAAGATATGCCATGCTCATGGATTAGAAAAACTAATATTGTTAAAATGGCCATGTTACTCAAGGCAATCTACAGATTCAATGCAATCCCTATAACAATACCAATAGCATTTTTCATGGAACTAGAACAAATAATTCTAAAATTTGTAAGGAAACACAAAACACCCTGAATAGCCAAAACAATCTTGAGAAAGAAGAACACAGCTGGAGGTATCACTCTCCCTGATTTCAAACTATATTACACACAGTCATCAAAACAGTATGGTACTAGCACAAAAACAGACACATAGATCAATGGAACAGAATAGAAAGTCCAGGAAGAAACCCATTCTTATGTGGGCAATTAATCTATGACAAAGGAGGCAAGAATACACAATGGGGAAAAGACAGCCTCTTTAATAAATGGTGTTGGGAAAACTGGACAACTACATGTAAAAGAATCAAATTGGACTACTTTCTCACACCATACACAAAAATAAATTCAAAATGGAGTGAAGACTTAAATGTAAAACCTGAAACCATAAAACTTCTAGAAGAAAACATAGGCAGTATGCTCTTTGATATTAGTCTTAGTAATATTTTTTAGATATGTCTCCTCAGGCAAGGGAAACAAAAGCAAAAATAAACAAATGTGACTACATCAAACTAAAAAGCTTTTGCACAGCAGAGAAAACCATCAACAAAATCAAAAGGCTGCCTACTGAATGGGAGAAGATATTTGCAAACGATATATCTGATAAGGGGTTAATATCCTAAATATACAAAGAACTCATACAACTCAACATCAGAAAAAACAAACACCCAATCAAAACATGGGCCGAGGATCTGAATAGACATTTTCCCAAGAAGACATAAAGATGGCCAACAGGCACATGAAAAGATGCTCAACATCACTAATCATCAGGGAAATGCAAATCAAATCACAATGAAATATCATCTCACACCTGTCAGAATGGCTATTATCCAAAAGACAACAAATAAGTCTCGGTGAGGATGTGGAGAAAGGGAAACTTCGTGTGTGTGAGAGCGTGTGCGCGCGCGCGCACACACACACACACACACACACTGGAATATTACTCAGCCATAAAAAAGAATGAAATCTTGTGACAACACGGATGGACCTAGGGGGTATTATGCTAAGTGAAATAAGTCGGACAGACAAATACTGTATGATTTCACTTATATGTGGAACCTAAAAAACAAAACAAATGAACAAACATAATGAAAGAAACAGAGTCATAGATGGGTGGTTGCCAGAGGGGAGGAGAGTGGTGAGAGGAGAGAAATTGGTGTGGGAGATTAAGAGGTACAAACTTCCAGTTGCACAATAAAGGAATCACAGGTATTAAATGTACAGTATGGGGAATATAGTTGATAACTATGTACAATAATATCCTTGTATGATGAAAGACAGTAACTAAACTATTATTTCAAAATGTACAGAAATACTGAGTCACTATGTTGTATACCAGGAACTAACACAGAGTTGTAGGTCAATTATACTTCAAAACAAACAAACAAACAAACAAACTCATAGGAAAAGGTCAGATTTGTGGTTACCAGAGGCAAAGGGTGAGGGGAGGGAGAATTAGATGAAGGTAGTCAAAAGATACAAACTTCTAGTTATAATATAGAGATGTAATGTACAACATGATAAATGTAATTAACACTGCTGAATGCTATATATGAAAGTTAAGAGAATAAATCCTGAGAGTTCTTAGCACAAGGAAAAAAAATTTTTTTCTATTTCTTTAATTTTGTATCTATATAAGATGATGAATATTCACTAAACGTATTGTGGTAATCATTTCATGATGTATGTAAGTCAAATAATTGTGCTATACACCTTAAACTTATATAGTGCTATATGTCAATTCTATCTCAATAAAACTAGAAGAAATTAGAATACATGTAGTAATAATTTTACAGAAATTTAAGACATTTGAAGAGAAATAATTAAAAAGAAGAATATTTAGAACTTCACTATCTATTAACATTGAAGGAATGAGAACAAAGCGTATCAGGAGAAATTTGGTAATTTTGGAAGGAAAAACATTACCAATATGAACATACAGAAATAAGAGGATCAATAGGAAAGGCTGAGACTCTGGGGGGTAAATTAAAATAAACACGATCAGGGCAGGGACTTTGTCTTGCTTACTATTGTGTCCTAGTGTTTAGAAAGATGCCTGGTGTATCAGTAGATACTTGATGAATGACTATAACTTTATTTATTCTCAACTTTTTGTTTTTTAAACAATTAGTTTTTGAACAGATAATACAAGCCCATGTAGAAAGTGAAAAGACACAAAATCATATACAGTGAAAAGTAAATCTCCTTCCTACTCCTTGTGTCCCAGCCACCTAATTCCCTTCCCCAGAGGCAACCATTATTATCAATTTCTTATTTATTCTTCCAGAGATATTTTATATAAGAATAAGCATTTATATATGCTGACTCAAAAAGTATGTGCATTTAAAATTTTGGTAGCCTTGGACAAATTGCCCTCCAAAGAGGATGTACCAATCTTCACCCCAAAACCCTCTTGTATGGGAGTGCCTACTTCCCTACATTTTGTTATCAAACTTTTTACCTTTACCAATCTGGTAGACAGAAAATGGTACACAATTGTAGTTTTACTTTAATTTACATTTCTCTTAATATGAGAAAGGTTAAGCATTGTGGTAGATTGGCTAGATGATCATTCATCAAATTCATTTAATTTTCTTCCTGGGCATACATCTAGATTACATTTCCCAGCCTCCCTGGCAGTAGTTCTGGACAAATGACTAAGTTCTAGACAATGGAGTGTGGCTGGAAGTAAGATGAATTTTTAACCTGGCCTATAAAAGCTTCTCAAGAGCAACCTCCATCATCTCCCTTCTCTTTTCTGCTGGACAAAGGAGGACTAGAGGCTGTAGGAGCAGAGTTGCTAGATGGAAGGATCCTAAGTCTTTGAATCACATGTAGAAAGCCACCTGCTGAACACCCAAATGGACTGTATTTGAACTTCTACTATGTTAAAGCACTGATATTTGGGAGTTTGTATACAGTAGCTAGAGTTACTCCTCCCCCAGCTAATATAAGCATCTTTTCAAGTGTTTAAGAACCATCTGTACTTCTTCTCCTATGTTTACGTCCTTGGTCCATTTTCTATTGGTTATTGATCTTTGCCCATTTTTATACTAGGTTGTTCATCTTTTTCATATTGATATGTAGGGGTTCTTTATATTGTAAGGACATCAGCCCTTTCCCTGAGATTCTTCTCAGTTTGTCATTTGTTTGTTACCATGCAGAAAATTTTCATTTTCATGTAGCTGCATTTTTCAAGCTTTTCTTTTATATTGATTTTGTATTATACCCAGCCAGCCCCTTCCAGTTTGAGATTTTATTGTTTTATTATAAAAGCAAGCCAACCTTATTCAGAAAGGTTAGCAAATAGAGGGAAACAAACAAATACCAAAACAACCCTCAATTCTACCTCCCAACACAACTATATTATCCTTTTGACTTATTTCTTTATCATGTTTCCTTATGTATAGCACCCTGTCTTCTTTCCATAGCAACTCTTTGGGCTTAGTTTTCATGATGTAAACTTTGCTAGATGGGTGACCAACTCTCTTTGCTAAAAGTGAATTTAAATTTGTTAAAATAAATTTAACACACGAGAAAATCTTTCCCTCCCTTCATGCTGCACCAGGATTTTCAGGATGGAGAAGCAATTGCTTGTTCTCCACAAAACCTTCATAAGGCAAGGACTGTGGCACTGGGACATGTCCTGCTCAGCTCTCTGAGGTAGTCAGTGAAAACTCCAGTTCTAGAAGCTTGAAACCTGAGTGAATCATCAGGACCCTCATCCTGCAGCCACCACAGGCAGAAATCCGTCATTAAGGTGAGGTCAACTGCACTCTGAGCTCCTGAGGAAACTGCAGAGAAAGGAGCCCCAAACAACTTCATAAAATACTGAAGTTACACTTCCAGAGATTTCTCATGTCCCATCCCTACAATGGAGGTAGGTTTTAAGTAGAATGTTTCCTATTGCCATCAGGCATAAGTAGCTAATAACAAGAATGCATCTGCTTCTCTTGTCTCAGCTGCCACCTCTCTTTGCCTCACACTTTGTTCCAGTCTCACAGAACTGCTCTAGCTCCCGGCATACACCACGCTCTCTCCTCGTTTCCAGCAGCCAAGATCTTTGCTCCTGTTACTCTCTCTGCCTTCACCAGCACCACCTTTCCTCCACCGTAAACCTTGCTGTCAGTCTCCTCCTCGTTTTTCCAGCCGACTGTCACATGTTCTAGAGGCTTTCCCAGGTTCCCCCAGGCTATGTAAACTGCTCAACTTCTGGGCCCCCAATCAAAGCATGTTACCAAGCAGCTTCACCTGGATCTTTCCCTCTAGACTCCAACTTTTCAGGGCAGAGACCACCTTAATTCATCTTTGTATTTTCACTGTCTGGTATAGAGTAAGTGGTGACCTTCAGTTGAAAAAGATAAGGAGGCATTTGACTTACCTTTGGTTTTTTGGGCAGGGGTTAGGAGTACATGGATCCTTTGAGATGCATGATCCAAACTCAAACTGATGGTCTTGGAGGCCCACACAGCGAGCAATGCAGGCGCTGGGGTAAGTGCGTCCATTCTGCCCACACACAGGGACAAACTGATCTGCACAGTTACAGGGCAGACCTGAAGGGAGGAGAGTGCCTCAACAATGTGCATTTGTACGGTCCCTTTCCCCTCATGTTTCCTAATTAAGGCAAATCACTAACAAGCATGCAGAGGTCTCAGGTTAAAAGAGAATTTTAATAAGTCAGAAAAAAAACCCTTCCAGTCTCTGACAGTGTTTTTAAAGGTGGCAAGGTTCTGAAAAGCCATTTGTCTGCATAACAACTTTCCTTTGTTCCATTTATTGCCAGCTAATTGAGGGCCTCCAGATCTTGATTCCAGGGGTAGAGACGAACAGAGCTATGGGTAGGAAAAGTAAAGGATGTTTCTCCCAATCTGGTATATAAAATCTGAAATTTAGATGTTTGATTCTGGCTTAGGGGATTTCTAGAATGTTAAAGGATAATATCAAAACCAAGACAAATAATGAAGGTTGTAAATGCCTCACATAGGTTCCTTCCATCTCCTTAGGGAGGGGGAAGAACAAGAAGGTAGTAACTTGGGAAATTATTGTAACTTGAGACTTAAGAATTTTTATGAACATCTCCTTCTGAGTCCTGTGTGGACTGAGTCCCCCAAAATGTGGTATACTTTGTGGCCAGTAAAATCTCTTTAGAGTCTGCTAGCTAAATAGTCAGTAATGCAATTTATCCCAGGACACGAGGGGCTACACACTACAGGGAAAAAGCATCCTGCTAGTTGTAAAGTTCAACTTCCCAAAACACTTAGATGTAAGTAAATAAGTAAGTCTTCCGTGTAAGTCCTTAGTTCATTTTTCATCCCCACATCATTTTAACTGTTTCTCTAAGCAGAATGAATTGTCCTCATCAGACCAAGCAGACAAAGGATAAAAATAAAGGACAACAACAACAGAACAATAAAGCAGCAAAGGCTGGTACTCATTATGGTGGATAGAGGATGGGGTGGAGCTAGTCCTGCCTCTACTTCCTCATCAGTCTGCCGTTCACTTCTTATTTCTGATCTCCTTTTTATTTCCAATGGGCTGGAGATACAAGGTTGGTAAAACCCTATTCTGTTCTCTTCCTACCCGACTCCATGTGTAATACCAACTCCATGGAAGGAGAATCAAGCTGCTGCTGCAGCAGCAAGAAATGGAGTAAGGGCAGCTACCTGGTTCCTCTTCACCCAGAACCAAAGGTATTTCAGATTTGGGAAAAAGCAGATACCAGCAGATACCAGCCACTGTGCTGTTGCTGTTGACAACCGTAGCTTCTTCTCAAGAAAAGAGCATCCCATCGAGCTAGGCTTTTCACTTATTGCAGCTGGTGTGAGCATAATACAAGCAGCATAAAGCAAAGGAAAGTCAAGAAAGTCGTATTCTTGACCGATTGTTCACAAAAATCTTAAGTTTCAAAATTACAATAATTTCCTGAGTTACTTTCCTGTTTTTCCCCGTCCCTAAGGAGATATGAATGGAAGGAATCTATGTAAGGTGTTTACAACCTTTGTCTTTGTCTTGCTTTTGTTATCACCCTTCAACATTCCAGAAATCTCCCAAGCGAGACTTGATACATCTAACTTCTAGATTTTATATACTAGATTGGGAGAAACACTCTTTACTTTTTCTACCTATAGCTTTGTTTATAGGGGTCCCTACCTATATGAATTCAGTAAGACAAGGTAGGACAAGAAAGAAGGTGGTAATAAAAACATTAAAACAGAAGCAAATTTAGAAAATACATGGACACTTTAGACCATAATGGTAGGGATAAATGGGTATTTTAGCAGGTAGAAAAATTACATTTAACTAAAACCATCCCAATCACTGGCCTTGTTCTTTTTGACTCATGGAACTCCAAAAGGACCCTAAGAAACCACTTAGTTTAATGCCTTCAATTCATAGAGGAGGCAACAGATCCAGAGAGGAAAGTACCTTGCTCTCAGGTTATGTATTAATTTTACTGTGAAAATTTGCGGTTAATGCAAGACCAGAGAAGCTGCCTTGAAGGGAATATGAGTACAAAGGGATGAGGGCAGCTTCTGGGTGACCATGGTTACCTGTGAAGGTACGACGGTCATCTTCTGAGCTGTGCTCACTGAGACAAAGGCGAGTAGAACACACCAAATTGCCAGCAAAACAAGAACAGATATTGCAGTCAATATTAAAGGAAGTTCCATGACCTGAGAGAAAGAGAAATAAAATGTTGATCTATGTAATGCATTTATAAATAAATCATAAATTAAAAAATTTAATAGTTTAAAGAGCTTTAAAATAGAAATTCTTGAAAGATGACTTCTGAATACACAAGCTAGGGAGTTAAATTTGTAATACTTATATTTTTGTATTTACCTCCCACCATACCCCTCCAAACGCCTAATGTGCTCATCTCACCAGACTGCTCCTTATTCTCTGAGAATGTTTCTGGCTACCTCTTTTGCCTCAAGTGCTCGTTCCTTTCCTCCTTCTGGAACTTTACTCATCTTTCCAGGACCAGTCCTGATGCCATCTTTGGGTTGAAGACTGTCCTGATGCCCTTGCAGAAATGACTAGCTCCTTAAAGTACATACATTTGGTCTGCTCCTTTTTGTGGCTCAAATTCTCTCCCATCTTAGCATGCAAAGCATGACCTCAATCCCTCATCCCAGTTTCAGCTCCACAAGGCACCAGTATGTTCTTTTGTAGAGAATAGGCATTTAATCAAGTTCATTCCTTCCTTAATGGAGGGAATGAACTTGTCTATCTTCAGAAGTTTTCTGTGATTCAAGGTACATACATTACATTTTAGAATATGGACTAAGCAATGAATACCTGACTTGCTGGTCTAAGCAGAAATTTGCAAGCCTTTTTTAGCCAAGAGTACTCTTCTTAAGATAAAATCTCACACAGAAGAGTAAAACAAGAGGCATATAAAAGCTGAACTACTCTGGTTGATGGGTAGAGGGATGGACGTAGAGGTAAGGGTAGCAGAATGAGCACGTGTAGTGGGGAGCACATTCTCAAAAGTGGTATTTTTTCACAATTTTTGAGGTTATATATTGATATGAACAGTTATTAGGGCTATAAGCAAAAGATGGTTAAGGAAACAGTGAGAAAGCAAGACTCTCAGAATTTTAGAGAAGGCGATAAAGCAGGGCACCTTTTAATGTGCTCTCTTGCAACCACGAATCAACAGTGTAGTTTCCATCCCCCAGTTTGCTTTGCATGACGTCAAACTCTGAGTTTTACTTCTGGGAAAGGGGCAGAGGGGAGAGAGACTGTTGAGGAAGGGGTGGGGAGGGGTGGACTTGTGTCCTTGCCTGTGGAGGGCAAGGGCTTTGGAGTCGAATAGGCCTGGGACTGAATTCTGCTTTGGTCACTTACTAGTTGGGTGACCTCTCTTACCATCAGCTTCTTTACAATAGCACCCGTATCAAAGAGCAACTGGGAGGATTTAAGGAGATAACACAGGCCAAGACTTAGCATAGTGCTTGGCACACAGTTAAGAGTTCAAGTGTTAGTTATTATTAGCTACTAGTCCCTTCTTTTTTTTTTTTTTTTTTTTTTTCCTGTACGCGGGCCTCTCACTGCTATGGCCTCTCCCGCTGCGGAGCACAGGCTCCGGACATGCAGGCTCAGCGGCCATGGCTCACGGGCCCAGCCACTCCGCGGCATATGGGATCCTCCCGGACCGGGGCACGAACCCACGTCCCCTGCATTGGCAGGCAGACTCTCAACCACTGCGCCACCAGGGAAGCCCATATTAGTCCCTTCTTGATGAGGCTTCTAAGAGGGTTCCTTAGAAGTCCTCATGTTCTGTATAGTTGAAAAATACTTCCCTGGAATATCTGCTTTGTAGACTTTACTTTCTGGTGAGAACCCATCCAATGTTCTCCCTACAAAATTAATATAACTAATCTCATGTTAAAAACAAAAAACAAAAACAGTTCAAGACTCACTTTTTCTTTTTCCTCCAACAATACAAGACTTCTGAAGGTCTATACAGTGCATCTCTATACAGTTTTCTAAGAGTCCACTTTGTCCACATGAGCAAATTTTATAACAGCCAACTTCCCCTGCAGATGATGGCACTTGGATCAGTGTCCCTTGACGGACAATAAAATCAGATGCTTCTCCCAGTTTGCAACCTGTATAGACAAAATTAGCTGAGAGAGTTGGTATTGTTCTCTGATATTGTTTTATGACATTAGATACACTTCACACAAGTCTTATAGGTACTGTGTGGCCACTAAAGATTATGTAATAGAACTTTCACTAAACTAAGGAACTGCTTTGGTTCACTGGCCAAAAACATATCCTCTCAAACAAAAATTCCATGTTCTGTGAGATGGTGGTAATTAAAGGACATGTACCTCAAAGTTAGCAATAGTTCTGTACAAAAATGCTATAAGATATGTAGTTTTTTATTTCTTTAGGCTTATCAAATGTATGTTAAAATCACAGATATTTTAAAAATGGAGTATGGCGACTGACTAGTTTTAGAATAATCTTGGTCAGAAAACTTTTAGTGATGGAATACAAGTACATCTTAAATTCAAAGAAAAGTTGAATACTTGATTGGACTTGTTTCCAAATGTAACAAGATTTATTATGATGCTATAGCTGATATATTATAGCATTACACAAATATTATACATGGTCCTTTGAGACATCATGCTTATTTAATCTTTTGGTCCTTTTTACTTCACACATGTTTAAAAATGTTGATTCTAACATGATAAAGAAACATTTTCAATTGGGAAATAGATAAAAGAAAGCAACTATATTCTAAAGGGACCCACAGAGAGATAAAGACCATAAAAATTCTATGGGATAAAAATTTTTCAGCCTTAAAATCATGTGCATTTCAGCACATTAAATTTATGAAGATAATTACACATCCGATTGAGAATGTTATTTCTCCATGTTTTAAAGGAAAGAAAAGAAAAAACACGAACAATGTGCAGTACATCTTCTCAAACATTACAGCATAGAAGACAAAGTACAAAAAGCTGGCCCAAGGATCTTTCTTCTTTTGTTGTCAAGAACCCTATGACTCGTTATGAGAGTCTGGTTTTGGATTGAAATTAGGTTACAATCAAAATGACTATTGAAAATTACATTTGTCTTTGTCTTTTTCTGCTTACATAAATAATACATGTTGGAAAAACCTTGACCATTATAGAAAAACATAATTTAGAAAATAATCTCATTCCAAAGATAACTCCTATGAAGAAACAGCAGAGGCACGTACTCATACCCACCCCACACCCCACCCATCTACCTCTTACCTTGAACACAAGAGTATGGAAGGCAGGGATCACCAGATGGACACCCTTTCCGGTTTACCTCACAGAGCTCATTAGCAGGGCAAGGATTTGGGTTACAGGGATGAGTTACCTCTTCTACAATGTTACCTAAAGTACTTGGTCCTGAAAAAACAAAAACAGATCAGTTTAACCAACCCAAAAGAGTAACAGAGGTCTGTAAATTGTCTGAGTTAATGACATCTGGAACAAATGGACAGCTCATGAGGACTGACTCTAGCAAGCTATTAAAATACTCAGATTCCTTGATCATTTGTGCATTTAGTATAAACATACATTCATTCATTTGTTATAAATAAATGTTATTGGGTGCCTACAATACACCTGGCAAGATTCTAGGTACTGGAGATACAGTAGTGAACAAAACAGACAAATCTCTAACATAAAGAGTTTACATTCTTATCAGGAAATAGACAATAAATAGACACTGTGTGTGTGTGTGTGTGTGTGTGTATGTAAATAAAAAGTTAGATAACAATAAATAATAAGCAGTATAAGGGGATGGAAAGTAACAGGTATATTTTGAATAAGGTAGTCAAATAGCTTATGTCTAAGTGGGATAATTTAGCACATTTCACCATAAATGATGATAATTTATTATGGTAAGATGAACCCTATACCATGATTATATTTCTTGTTAAACAATGACCAAGGAAGAATCTCATTAATATACAGTCATCCCTCAGTATCTGTGGGGGATTGGTTCCAGGACCCCCATGGATACCAAAATCTGAGGATGCTCAGGTCCTTCATATAAAATGGCATACAGGGGCTTCCCTGGTGGCTCAGTGGTTGAGAGTCTGCCTGCCGATGCAGGGGACGTGGGTTCGTGCCCGGGTCTGGGAGGATCCCACATGCTGTGGAGCGGCTGGGCCCGTGAGCCATGGCCGCTGAGCCTGCGCATCTGGAGCCTGTGCTCCGCAACAGGAGAGGCCAAAACAGTGAGAGGCCCACGTACCGCAAATAAATAAATAAATAGATAAAACCATTAAAAAAAAATGGCATACATAGTATTTGCATATAACCTAAGTACTCTCTCCTGTATAGTTTAAATCATCTCTAGATTATTTATTTATTTTAATTTAATTAATTTATTCATTTATTTTTGGCTGTGTTGGGTCTTCGTTGCTGTGCGAGGGCTTTCTCTATTTGTGGCGAGCAGGGGCTACTCTTTGTTGCGGTACGCGGGCTTCTCATTGCGGTGGCTTCTCTTGTTGTGGAGCACGGGCTCTAGGCACATGGGCTTCAGGAGTTGTGGCTCGCGGGCTCTAGAGTGCAGGCTCAGTAGTTGCAGCGCACGGGCTTAGTTGCTCCATGGCATGTGGGATCTTCCCGGACCAGGGCTCGAACCTGTGATCCTTGCATTGGCAGGCGGATTCTTAACCATTGCGCCACCAGGGAAGTCCATCTCTAGATTATTTATAATACCTAATACAATGTAAATACTATGTAAATAGTTGTAAATAAAATGTAAATGCTATGTAAATGGCTGCCAGGTGTACAGCAAATTCAAGTTTTGCCTTTTGGAAAATTCTGGAATTTTTCTTTTCCGAATATTTTCAATCTGCAAATGCGGAACCTGTGGATATGCAGGGCCAACTATATGTGTGATATTTAAAAAGAGTATTGAAATTTAAACAAAAGCAGTTCTTTAAGTTTCCTCCCACTGAAATAGTTTCCTTCTACACATATATTTGACTGCTCTAATAGCATCCAGGATTGTGAATACATTCATTTTGCCTACTTGATTTTAGGCCAGACTCACCTTCTAAGGCTAACAGAGGTAGAGGGCTCTTGGAGTTTATCTCATCCAGCCCAATCATTTTATAAATAGGGAAGCTGAGACTCAAAGAAGTGATCTGCCTATGATTCTAGTCTAATGCTCTCTTTTTTTCTATACTGGTCACTAAGGCTAAGGGACACAGTTTGTTTGTCTTGAGAAAATATAGCAGATATTTTCTGCTATATATAGCAGGATGGCAATGGGCCCACAGATAAAAACATCCCTCCCAGTTTCCCTTACAATTAGGGGTGGTTTTCCCTTACACTAGGATATGGTGGCTAGAATTACAGTAGTCATGTTGTGATGATAAATACACGAAGTAACCTTGATGGTGGAAGCCAAGCACTAAGGATGGTGGAGAAAGGAAAAGGAGCCTGGGTTCCTGGTGATGGAGCCACTATAACAGCCCTGGACTATTTACTTCTGGGCTTTCTTTTGCTTCCATCTGTTCTGTTATTTGCAGTTGAACTTAATCCTCTCTAACACAGACAAACAAAGCTAGCAGGAGCTGAATTCACTGCCTTTCCAGCTAGCTCATGGCACTAATGCCCCCTGGTGGCAGCCTAAACACTTCCCTTACCCTAACTACATGGTGTGTATGAGTTCTACTTGTTACTCCCTGGTTTCCACCACACATAGTCACCTCCTGCTAGGAAGCTTAGCTCCAGAATCCCTCAAGGAGATACAAACTTATTCTTCTAGCTCTTGGCAGGAGTATTTGGCACAGAAAAATTCTATTTTTCATGCACTAACCCAGACCATCATTCCTTACTCCCTATTTGGTGGATAAGTCCAAGCCAACACCTGTCTCAGGTCCACTGATATTCTGAGGACAGAAAGCTGAAGACTCACTAGGCGAAATTCCACTTCTTGGTCAAATCTTGGCAAGGAGACGGCAATGATAAAGAGCTGGTTATCTGAATATGCTGGCCCCTGATTCACCACTTAGAATTCCTGATTGATAACAGTTCACTACCTCCTCAGACTGATATAATAATTGCTTCTCTGTACATATTTTAAGATGGGGGGATTGACATATACACACTACTATATATAAAACAGATAACTAATAAGGACCTAATGTATAGCACAGGGAACTCTACTCAATACTCTGTAATGTCCTATATGGGAAAAGAATCTAAACAAGAGTGTATATATGCATATGTATAACTGATTCACTTTGCTGCACACCTGAAACTAACACAACATTGTAAATCACCTAGATTCCAATACAAATTAAAAAAAGAAAAGAAAGAAAGATGACAATTCTTTCCTGAGCCAAAGAGGCCAAGCAAATAAGAGTCTGCAGTTGAGGTAGTATCATTAAACCACATGTTCTCAACAGAATGATGCTCATCTAAAGCAAACATCAAGGGCAGAGACAGAAGGGAGAAGCCTTTGAAATTAAAAAAACCGAAGTACTTACTGAGATATGTATCCAAAGGTATACAGTTCTCCAGGTCATCTGTAGGTGATAGAAGCTCACAAATACTTTCAGCTGTGTGATCTTCAGGGAATTTGTTCTGGTCCCCACATTTCTTCAGAATCTCCACACAATCTGATCTTGAAAAGGAAAACACACACAAATTTAGGGCTTGAGGAACTGCCTCACATGTCTAGCCAATATCAATTCTGTTTCAGTTTTCATAACTCAACAATGTTTCACACTTTATAGGTGTAAGTATGACAAAAGAGAATAAGAGTGATAGCAGACCTTATTAGGTTGAGGAGTAAGTAATGTATTACCATATCAAAGCATGCCTAACTTCCTCCGGCCTGAGATCAAAGGCCTTGCTCAAATTTTACACTCATACTTACTGTTACTACCATCAGTGTGGTTTTTCACTGTCTTTGAAAGGAAATGAACCTAGGCTAATCTGATTTTGCTCTTTGCAAAATCATACATTGTCTCAGGACCTTATGCATGCTTGCTTCTTCTTTTCTTCTTTTATCACTCCCTTCCTGCCGTTCTCTTTTTTAAAATCTGCTTTGTTATCAACATTAAGGTGTTTGGCCTATAACAACTGGAAAATCCATTACTTTAAAATTTTCTGTCTTCAATGGGGATTTGACATCTATAAAATTTCTGTGCTAAGAGTCTATAAATTTCCCACTTGTTGCCTCTTGCTTGTCACCCAGTAGTTACCCCTCATCTCTCCCCTACTCGGGCCACCCTCAAGTCATGTCAGAGAACAGATCCGGACCCTATTCAAGGTTGAAATAATCTGCAGTCAGTCATCAAGTGCCCAGCAGCACTGAGCCACATACCAACACCTTAAGGGCTGGATATTACTTTGGTTTTGGAAAAAAAGATGCTTGAAGAGCAGCTGACACAGATTACTATATATTTAATGCTTTTGGTTTCACCCACCATAGCAGCTTTCATCTTTATCTTAGATCCTTTTTTTTTTTTGTCTTCCTATTTACTTTTTTAAAATTTTATTTTTTATTGGAGTATAGTTTTATTTATAATGTTGTGTTAGTTTCAGGTATAGCAAAGTGATTCAGTTATATATATATATATATATATTCTTTTTCTTTATATATATATATTCTTTTTCAGATTCTTCTCCCTTATAGGTTATTACAAAATACTGAGTATAGTTCCTTGTGCTATACAGTAGGTCCTTGTACTTTATCCTAGATCTTAAGCAAACCATTCACAAAATGTTTTAGGAACAGGCCCTAATGACTATATTTACTAAGTCTTTCACTCATCAAACATTTTTGGAATACCTATTGTATATTAGGATTATGCTAATCCCTGAAGAGGAGAAAAAGAGGAGAGAGGAGATAACAAAAGAGAGGTACAAAGAATAAACTCCTCAAGGAGAGCAAGGTCTAACAGAATATAAAACAAATACACAAATTAAAATATACAAATAGGGCTTCCCTGGTGGCGCAGTGGTTGAGAGTCCGCCTGCCGGTGCAGGGGACACGGGTTTGAGCTCTGGTCTGGGAGGATCCCACATGCCGCGGAGCGGCTGGGCCCGTGAGCCATGGCCGCTGAGCCTGCGTGTCCGGAGCCTGTGCTCCGCAGTGGGAGAGGCCACAACAGTGGGAGGCCCGCATACCACACACACAAAAAAATATATATACAAATAGAATCGTGCATTGAAGATACACAATGTTTCTTGAACTAAGTTCCATAAGAGAAGTACAAATAAAGGTCTACAGAAATTTGTAGTAAGGATAAATTACTATCAGCTGGAGAAATCTGGGAAGATTCCATAGGAATGACTGGTATTTGAGAGGGGCTAAGAAGGACAGGTGGTGGGTGAGTGGAGATGGAAGAGTATTTTCAGCAGAGGACAAAAAGTGGGAAAGCATTTGACATGTGGGGGTGATGGGCAAAAGGAAGTGGTGGGAAAGAAAACTAAAGATAGGCTGTGGGTAGAGATCATGAAGGGTCTGAACCAAAACCAGAGAGTCATTATGATGAAACTTACTTGCAAATAATACTTCCCCGGGATTTACTATGACAAGGTTTAATCTGCAGTGAACAAGCTATTGCTTTCCACATTTCTGGCTGGCACTTTTTAATGTCAAGAACAGGTATGTTGATAAATGGCATCTTTATGCTTCCTTTCTCCCACAGCTTCATGTCATTCATGGCTCCCTGATCTGACTGAGCATTGCAACTCCTGAAAAGTTCTGTTGGTCTGAAGAGAAAAAAGGCCAGAAGGAATCAAGAGGCAATTACTTTCTACAGAGAAACAATGTGTAAAATCTTGACATGCTAATGCATCAGGAAAATCTGATCTTTTTTTAAAAGAAGAAAGTACATACAAAGACTGTCAGCTTTGAATATATGAAAATTTAATGTAGACACAGACACTAGCATTGACTCTGATTGCAATTTTTCTTTATAATATGGATTTTTGTGAGGCAGTTAAAAACTTTAAAACACTGTGGACAGGACTATCGTCTCCAACTATACAATTTCTTTCATTTCACAAAATAAATATTAAAGTCCAAGTTTTAAAAATTGACGTATTATTTATAAAAATAAAATTTACAGATTTTATGGTTAGTTTGATGTGATTTAACAAACATGTACATTCATACAGGCATATCCAAATCAATAAAGAAGCATTTCCATCACATCAGAAAGTTCCTTTGTGTCCCTGTCCAGTCAATGCCCTCCCTGCTGACTGCACCCCAGAGGCCACGACCATTTGTGCTTAGATCACCATAGATTAATTCTGCCCGTTGTAGAACTTCATATAAATGGAATCATACTATATGTATTCTTTTGGGTCTAGTGTCTTTAGCTAAATAATCTTCTTGAGATTTACTTATGTTGTACATATAAATTGTTCTTTTTATTGTTCAGTAGTATTCCATTAATAAATGTACCACAATTTGTTTATCTCAGTGGTTCCCAAACTTTTTGATCTCAGGACTCATTTACATTCTTGAAATTATTAAGTTCTCAAAAAGTTTTTGTTTGTGTGGGTTATATCCATCCCTACCCATCACACTGTAAATCAAAACTGAGAGATTTTTTTTTAAACTGAGAGATTTTTAAAGTACTTATTAATTCATTTAAAATGATAATAAACCCATTACATGTTAAAGCAAAAATCAGTGAGAAGGGTAGATCTGTTTTATAGTTTTGAAAATCTATTTACTGTCTGGCTTTATAGAAGACAGCTGCATTTTCATATCTGCTCCTGCATTCAATCTGTTGCTGTTATCATGTCTTAAAGCAGCTGGAAAACTTCACTCTTCACTCTTTGGAGAATGTGAGTGAAATAGGCAAATAACATCTTAGTATTATTATAAAAATAGTTTTGATCTCAAGGGGTTTTGGGGACCACAGACCACACTTTGAGAAATGCTGGTTTATTCATTCACTGTTTTATAGACATTAAGGTTGTTTCTAGTTTTCATGTCTCTTTCCCCTGGCTATGAATGGCAATTTTGGGTCATAACTTATTAAGAAACTGCCAAACTGTTTTCCAAAGTGATCATACCATTTTACACTCTCACCAGCAATGTATGAAACTTCTAGTTGGTTTACATGCTTGTCAGTCTTCTAATTTTAACTATTTGGTATGAGGAGGCATCTCACTAGGGTTTTTATTTGCATTTTGCATGACTAATGGTAATACACTTTTTCATATACTAAGTGGCTCTTTTGATGTCTTCTTTGATGAAGTGTCCTTGAAAATTTTTTGCCCATTTTTTAATTGGGTTGTCTGACTTTTTATTATGAGGCTGTAGGAGTTATTTATATATTCTGGATACAGGACCTCTGTCAAATGCACATGTGTGTGATTTTGTGTGTGTGTACATGTGTAATATATTGAGTATTTTTTCTCAGACTGTGGCTTATCTTTTCAAATTTTAAATGGTGTCTTTTGGTGAACAAAAATGTTTATTGTTCAACTCTAGTTCATTAATTTTTTTCTTTTATAATTAGTGTATTTTGTGTCCTGCCTACAAAATCTCTGGCTATATCAAGGCTATCAACATAGTCTCCTATTTTTTTTTTCTAGAAGCTTTTATTTTTAGCTTTTATGTTTAGTTCTACGACCCATCTTGAATTAATTTTTGTGGATGGTGTGAGATGGAGGTTAAGGTTTTTTTTTTTTCATACAGATATTCAGTTGTTCCAGCATCATTTGTTGAAAAGATGTTTCTTTTTGCACTGAATTGCCTTGCTGCCTTTGTTGAAAATCAATTTATATGTGTGGGTCTATTCTTGCCTCTCTATTTTGTCACTGATCTATTTGTCTAAACTTATGCCAATATTACATTGATTTAATTTCCTTTTAAAATTAAAAATTATTTATTTATTTATGATTATATAATTTATTATTATTCTTTTTTGGCTGCGCCACACGTCTTGCGGGATCTTAGGTTGCTTGACCAGGGACTGAACCTGGGCCCTTGGCAGTGAAAGCACAGAGTCCTAACCACTGGACCACCAGGGAATTGCTACATTGACTTAATTTCTATTGTTTTATAATAAGTCTTGAAATCATGTACTGTAAGTTCTCCAAATTTATTCCTTAAAAAAATTGTTTTAGCTATTCCAGGTTATTTGTCTTTTCATATGAATTTTAGAATTAGTCTGGCACTTTCTATTTTAAAAAGCTGGTTGGGATTTTTTTTTTTTTTTTTTTTTTTTTGCGGTACGCAGGCCTCTCACCATTGTGGCCTCTCCCGTGGCGGAGAACAGGCTCCAGACGCACAGGCTCAGTGGCCATGGCTCACGGGCTCAGCCGCTCTGCGGCATGTGGGATCTTCCCGGACTGGGGCACGAGCCCGTGTCCCCTGCATCGGCAGGCGGACTCTCAACCACTGCGCCACCAGGGAAGCCCACTGGTTGGGATTCTGATTGAGATTGCATTGAATCTGGAGATTGGTTTCAGGAGAATTAACATCTTAACAATATTGAGTCTTCTAATCCATGAACATGGTACTTCTCTCCCTTTAACTTCTCTCTGCAAAGTATTCTGGTTCCTAGTGTAGAGTTCTTGCACATCTTTTCTTAGATTTATCTCTAAGTATTTCTTTTTTTTTTTTTTTTTTGCGGTACGCGGGCCTCTCACTGTTGTGGCCTCTCCCATTGCGGAGCACAGGCTCCGGACGCAAAGGCTCAGCGGCCATGGCTCACGGGCCCAGCTGCTCTGCGGCATGTGGGATCCTCCCGGACCGGGGCACGAACCCGTGTCCCCTGCATCGTCAGGTGGACTCTCAACCACTGTGCCACCAGGGAAGCCCAGTATTTCATATTTTTGATGCAATTGTGTAAACTTTTTTTTATAAACTTCATTTTCTAATTGTTTGTTGCTAATATACAGAAATGCAATTGGCTTTTGTATGTTAAACTTGTACCCTGTGACTCTGTTAAATTCAAGGATTTAAGGGGAGCTTGTAGGCAGATTGTTGGGGCATCTCCTTTTGTGGTTCCCTCCTTTCTGGGATTTTCCAATTTCATATCCAGCCCCTCTGGCAGCCCCAAACTGTGATCTCTTAACTCCTCAGCCCAAGACTGCTGCTTTTTGCTTGAATTCTATATGCCATGCCAGGGGACTGAGAGTGCCCATGAAGAAAAAACTGGATAAATGTGGCCCCCACTCAGTGTGGTTTCTATCTTTCATGAGATGTACCTCCTCCTGCTTTTGGTCACTCTCGAATACCTTCAAAACAATTATGTTTTTATATTTTGTGCAGAGCTTATAATTGGTACTGACAGGAGTGGCAGTCTGATACAAACTGCTCCACCATTACCAGAAGCTAGAACTATGTGCAAATTTAACTTGAAACATTTCATAGACTTCAAATTTGCTCAACCTCTAAGCCAGGTCCTTATTGGCTAACACTAGTTGTAAAGATATCTCAATTTTCTTACTCAAAATAATAATCTGAATACTTTTAAGAGGATCGGATGTGTGTTAGCTTGAGGTGTATCCTCTGAAATTCCTTCTGCCTCAACTGAATGATTCTCTTCCTTTTTGTGTTCTTGATCTCTGGGCTGCAGCTCATAAAACCAGCTAGTCCCCTTTCCTTAGAAACTCTCCCTCCCTGGCTTCTCGGATATGTATTCTCTATGCTTCTGGATGCCCTTTTTCTGTTTTCTTCATTGCTTCTTCAGCCATTAATTCAGTTCTTGGCCCTTATTTTTCATACCATAATTGATATCTCAGGGAAATACCTATTCAAATTGCTTCTGTAAAGAAAGTTTTTGTATGAAATAGGGGACTCACTGAGTGGGAACTTCAACCAATCTGAAGGTCCTTCAAAACAAATTGTCCGGGCTTCCCTGGTGGCGCAGTGGTTGACAGTCCGCCTGCCGATGCAGGGGACACGGGTTCGTGCCCCGGTCCGAGAAGATCCCACATGCTGCGGAGCGGCTAGGCCCGTAAGCCATGGCCGCTGAGGCTGCGCGTCCGGAGCCTGTGCTCCACAACAGGAGAGGCCGCAACAGTGAGAGACCCGCATACCGCAAAAAACAAAAAACAAAAAACCCCCACAAAATTGTCCATAAGAGGGCATTCGGATGAGCAAATTGCTCACAGTGTTTTATTCTGCAGTGAATTATTTCCACTGGTGGTGCAGCAGAAGGGAGAGGGGAAGAATGGTAGACTGAAGGCAGAGGAGACTCTTTGAATTCTAGAAGTTTGAAGTATCTCGAGATTAGAAGGGACTTTGTTACAGTGCTTCCTCTCCCAGGGGTGATTTACAAGATAGAATATAACATTTAAAGATGAAATGATAAAGGTATACGACTTCCTTTTAACTTAGCAGGAACAAAATCAGAGTAAAATGATCTTTTCACTTATTTAAAAACAAGGCAATTAATGATAAAATATTTCTATTTCACGTATAGTAATTTGCTCCCACCTGTTGTTAAAATTAGTACAGTAAGTAAGATTTCTACAGCCCAACTGGCAAGGTTCCCGAACATCTGCTAAACAGGTCAACATGGACACTTCCACTGGATTATATTCACAAAAGCGATCAAACTCTTGCCAACTCTGTGTATTGCCCCAGCTCATGCTATAAAGTTTAGTGCACAGTTCCCTGAAACAAAAGAACAAATGAAGAAACGTACAGATGAGCCAAATGAATAAATATTTGATTTGCATAAAACTTGAACTCTATGAACTGTACTTTAGAACATAAATGAAAAAAAACGTACAAAAACCAAAAGACTAAGATCTATCTTCTAGAATTTAGAGCCTGAAAAAGTAATCTTTTATATGAAAAAGTTAGCTTTCTTTTATTATCCATCTCTTTCCTTTTTGCTATGGTTTCTAGAAAGCTCAGTGCTAAATTTAATGTTTAATTATATTATTTGTACATCCTTATTCTTGGCACAATTATTCCCCTTTATATTTCTGACCTCTCTTTTACCTTTACTTGAAGTAAGGTAAAGCGTATGGTTTTGCCTCCACAAAGATATAGTCCACTATACTTATGCTTCAATCACAGGAGGCAAAACTGTGACATGATCCTCAGACTCCTTTTTTTTTTTTTTTTGCGGTACGCGGGCCTCTCACTGTTGTGGCCTCTCCCGTTGTGGAGCACAGGCTCCGGACGTGCAGGCTCAGCAGCCATGGCTCACGGGCCCAGCCACTCCGCGGCATGTGGGATCTTCCCGGACGGGGGCACTAACCCGCATCCCCTGCATCGGCAGGTGGACTCTCAACCACTGCACCACCAGGGAAGCCCCAGACTCCTTTTAAGAAGCATTATAGACTTAGGGTTCACTGGATTCTCCCTGAAAAAGTATCCCCAAGCCACTTATATTCCTTAAGATATACCAAGATAGCCTACATGTAAAGGCTTTATGAATTCCAAAACTGCTATAAACTATTGTATATAGCAATATATACTATATATATATATATACACTATTGTAGTATGTATGCATTTTTATTTCAGTACTCGATGATTATAAAGCAACTTCAGTGCATGTATATAGCTAAAATAACATCAGTATCATTTCCAAAGTGCTTTCACACATTATATTCATTAGTTTAATTTTTAACATTTATAAATGTAATAAAGGTGTAAAAAGAAGTAACACATAATATAAAATTTTAATACTACCAGAATATGCAAAGTCACAAGTAGAAATTCTCCACCCCTGTCACATTTTGACTCTCATAATTACCCCTATGTGGAGAGTATCTTTACTTTTATAAGTTTGCTCATTCACTCTACCAGCATTTATTGAGTGCCTGTTTTGTGTGAGGCCCTGTTGAAGGCACTGGAAATGCAGTGGTGAATAAAAGAGATAAAGTCCTTGCTCTCAATTGAGCTTACACATCATGGGGATGAGAAAGCTGATATCAAGATCCATTAGGTAGGGACTTCGCTGGAGGTGCAGTGGTTGAGAATCTGCCTGCCAATGCAGGGGACACAGGTTTGAGCCCTGGTCCAGGAAGATCCCACATGCCGTGGTGCAACTAAGCCTGTGCTCCACAACTACTGAGCCTGTGCTCTAGAGCCCGTGAGCCACAACTACTAAGCCCACGTGCCACAACTACTAAGCCTCTGTGCCTAGAGCCTGTGCTCTGCAACAAGAGAAGCCACGGCAATGAGAAGCCCGCGCACCGCAACAAAGACTAGCCCTGCTTGCCACAACTAGAGAAAGCCTGCACGCAGCAACTAAGACCCAACGCAGCCATAAAAAAAAAAAAAAAAAAAAAAATCCATTAGGTACCTTGATCTGGAAATCAGTCCTTTCTTTAGTCCTAACTTTCTGTATGATCTTGGACAGATTGTTTAACATCTCAGAGTTAGTCTTCTATATATATACAAGAATTATTCAAATTGACATCAGTCATAAGATGATACCAGTCATCTTGTAAGGTTTCATGAGGATGAAACAAGATGAAAGTGAAAGCATTCAGTAAACCATAAAACCTTACATCAAGGTAAGAGGTGCCATGTTTCTTACTGAAATTCTTCTGGGATGACACAGCCAGTCCTATCTCCAGTGACTACAGGGCATAAACTCTTTTGTAGACATTCAAAGAAGTACTCAGAGCAGAAACTAATACACCATTGTGAAGCAATTATACTCCAATAAAGTTGTAAAAAAAATAAAAATAAAAAAATAAAATACATCTTTAACTAATAAAAAAAAAAGAAGTACTCAGCATCCCTCCCATATGTACATTTATTAATTCCTATCAGCAACCCAATTTCCTGAATTATAGGGCCAACTTAACTTCTCTTTTAGCCCTTCTGTTAATTTTCTTTGGATATTTTCCAGATTTTTTCATATCTTTGATAAAGTCTGATGAGCTGTTCTAGGCACAATTTTTTGATAAAGTCCATCCAATTTAGAAACCACAGGAAAGATCGTTTCACTCTTTGTATGTCACATTCATTTCAGGATATTATAGTAATATGTGGTACCTTTTCACCCAAAATATCTCTAATAAAGCAAACTTCTGTCTCACCTGTGTTAAACCATTACCTTATCTCCATTTATTCTTATCTCTAGATTGTGTTTCCTCCATCCTACACAAATAGTATTGCCAATTTTTTATCCCTAAGTGTATCATCCAAATGAATGCCAATACACTGCTGTCTAACTTTGGATATAAGTGCCAGCCCAGGTTATTCACCAACATATGCAAAAAGTTGATTAAGTTCAAAGTTTCACAATTTAACAAAAAGAATATCCCTTAGATGTCTGGTCAAAACATCTCCTAAGTTGTAAGCTTACTTGACGATAACCTCGAGGGTAGAATTCATATTGCATCATCTTTAAATATTTATTTCCCTGCCAATGCTAAACCTCCATACCCCAAAACACAGTGTTTTTGTTTTTTTTTTTTTTTTTTTTTTTTGGCGGTATGCGGGCCTCTCACTGTTGTGGCCTCTCCCGTTGCGGAGCACAGGCTCCGGATGCGCAGGCCCAGCGGCCATGGCTCACGGGCCCAGCCGCTCCGCGGCATATGGGATCCTCCCAGACCGGGGCACGAACCCGTATCCCCTGCATCGGCAGGCGGACTCCCAACCACTGCGCCACCAGGGAGGCCCAAACACAGTGTTTTTAGCTCAATGTACAAAAACAATGTTCTATATATACATGATGCTCAATAAATATCTGCTGGATGAAAGAATGATTTTATATCTTCTAGACTCTTAAGACTACACAGTAGAATATAACACACATTTGCTAGACTTAAATTCATTAATTAAAATGCTATTTTCTACTGTTTTTAATAAAGGAAAATGAGGTACTGACCTACATGTTGAAGTGTTTGCTTTAGAACAACAGTGCAATTTAGCGCCATCAAGGCCCGTAGAGGGAGGAGGGTGTACAGTGACTCCAGGGTGAACAGATCGTGAGCTTTCAAGAAAACACTGCCAAAGTGGATCCTGAGGCAAAGGCTGGGTCTTACAACCCTCGATGAGGCCATCAACAATCTCCATTTCTGTTTTCTTAGACATCAGAATTCTCTTGCAGGCATTTTGGCAAGCATGATCTTCAGCTCTGTCACAGCAATATAAACCTACATTTTCAGAATATAAGTGGCTTAATTAGCTGGTTTTATGTCATGCATTGCTCAGACAGAAGGACCCAGTGGTGTACTGGAACCTGTTACTACTCTTGAGTCATGTCAATTTCTCCAGGATACTGAGCCTACCAAATTCTCTCTCTATTACTTTGCAATATAGCAAATAAGTGAAAAGCTAAAGGTAGACTAGGTATTTATTACCAGATTCACCACTGTGCCCAATCATGGGATCTCCAGCACTATTCCTAGATAAATGAAAGGTCCTCTTACACCTAAGAGGTGCTTACATGCAAGGCATTTTATGTTCCTGGAAAGGGTACTGTAGATCAAACTGGAATTATTTCATGCTAGAAACAGCTACCTAAAAGGGATTATGTTCTTGACATAATGAGAAAGATGACTAATTTTAATAGCAATAACCACAAATACTGTATTTCATTACATTCTGGGATATAAAGCTTTTACAAATCTGTGCAAATTAATTAATCTAAGTAGTAATTTAAACAATACAATTACAAAGTCTGACAAGATATCAGTTTGCTTCTGCCTTTACTTTTCTATAAAAAATCAGAAAGCAAGAGAACACTTTCAACCAGTCTAGAGGATTCAGAGGGCTTCTTTGAAGTAGTTTTCTTAGGGGTTTGATTTCTTAAGAAGCTTATTCAGGCGTATCTGTTATCTGTCTGTAGCTTTCTTTTCCGGATTTCCTATGTATTAGCACAGACATTTGAGATGGTTGTTCTACCCTTAAAACACTTTTCTTTCTTTTTTTTTTTTTTTTTTTGAGCTGCTATCTATCAACGTTGCTTCAGCAGCACCTCTCTATAGCCTAAATGTCAGTGAAGACAGATCTGCCTTTAAAATGAATGAAGGTTATTACGGCAAATGCTTCACCCTCTGATTTTCATCACACAACCACACAAAGGTCATAAGCCTTAGAGTTCTGCTTTAGATTCTGGCCAAACAAGGCACATAGCACTGCTTTTGAGTTTACAAAAACAAGTCGTTCAATATCCCAGTGTAAATCAAAACATTGGCATCTGGCTTCTGAGTCTTACAAGTCTCTTGCCAGTTTTGCTTAATTAGTCAGTTCTTAAAGTCTGATCACCTCTAAATGAAGAAAGTGGATTACAGGCTTTCCAAAGCTGAGATTTTGAAGACCCCATAAGATGCAAGTTCATTAGGAGGCCCTAATTTTTTAAAAGTATCAGGATCTCATTTATATTGATGTTTTTATTATAAAATAAATTTCATTGATAAAATTCAAACATTACAAATCCATATAATGTGGAACAAATAGGTATATAACTAAAAATGTACCTTACTATACACATTTAGTTCTGAAACTTGCTTTTTTTTGCTTATTACATCTTGGACTTCTGTAAACATACATCTCTTTTTTTTTTTGTACTGAAGTATAGTTGATTTACAATATTGTGTTAGTTTCATGCGCACAGCAAAGTAATTCGGTTATACATATATATGTTGGGTTTTTTAATTCTTTTCCATAATATGTTGTTACAAGATATTCAATATAGCTCCCTGTGCTATACAGTAAATCCTTGTTGTTTACCTATTTTGTATATGGTAGTGTACATTTTAATCCATACTTCTAATTTATCCCTCACCCCACCCCCCTTCCCCCTCGGTAACCATAAGTTTGTTTTCTATGTCTGTGAGTCTATCTGTTTTGTAAAAAGCTCATTTGTATTATTTTTTAGATTCCACATATAAGTGATATCATATAGTATTAGTCTTTGTCTGACTTACTTCACTTAGTATGATCATCTCCAGCTCCATCCATGTTACTGCAAATGGTATTATTTCATTCTTTTTTATGACTAATATATTCCAGTGTGTGTGTGTGTGTGTGTGTGTGTGTGTGTGTGTGACATCTTCTTTATCCATTCATCTGTTGATGAACACTTGGGTTGTTTCCATGCCTTGGCTATTTTTTTTTTAATAAATCTTATTTGATTATTTTTGGCTGCATTGGGTCTTCGTTGCTGCACGCAAGCTTTCTCTAGTTGCAGCGAGCAGGGGCTACTCTTCGTTGCGGAACACGGACTTCTCATTGTGGTGGCTTCTCTTGTTGTGGAGCACGGGCTCTAGGTGCAGGGGCTTCAGTAGTTGTGCCACGTGGGCTTCAGCAGTTGTGGCTCGTGGGCTCTAGAGCGCAGGCTCAGTAGTTGTGGCACACAGACTTAGTTGCTCTGCGGCATGTGGGATCTTCCCAGACAAGGGCTCGAACCTGTGTCCCCTGCATTGTCAGGCAGATTCTTAACCACTGTACCACCAGGGAAGCCCCATGCCTTGGTTATTGTAAACAGTGCTGCTATGAACATTGGGGTGCATGTATCTTTTTAAATTAGTTTTCATCTTTTCCAGAAATATACCCAAGAGTGGGATTGCTGGATCATATGGTAACTTTATTTGTAGTTCTTTAAGGAACCTCCATACTGTTCTCTATAGTGGCTGTACCAATTTACATTCCCACCAACAGTGTCAGTGGGTTCCTTTTTCTCCACACTTTCTTCAGCATTTATTTGTAGACTTTTTGATGACAGCCATTCTGACTAGTGTGAGGTGTAGTTCTTTTTCTTCTCTCATTGTAGTTTTTATTTATTTATTTATTTTTAAAATTTATTTTTGAATTTTATTTCTTTATACAGCAGGTTCTTACTAGTTATCCATTTTATACATAATAGGGTATGTATGTCAATCCCAATCTCCCAATTCATCACACTACCCCCCATCCCCCGCTGCTTTCCCCCCTTGGTGTCCATACGTTTGTTCTCTACATCTGTGACTCTATTTCTGCCCTGCAAACCAGTTCTTCTGTACCATATTGCTAGGTTCCACATACATGTGTTAATATATGATATTTGTTTTTCTCTTTCTGACTTACTTCACTCTGTATGACAGTCTCTAGATCCATCCATGTCTCTACAAATGATCCAATTTGTTCCTTTTATTGGCTGAGTAATATTCCATTGTATATATGTACCACATCTTCTTTATCCATTTGTCTGTCGATGGGCACTTAGGTTGCTTCCATGACCTTGTTATTGTAAACAGTGCTGCAGTGAACATTGGGGTGCATGTGTCTTTTTGAATTAAGGTTTTCTCTGGGTCTATGACCAGTAGTGGGATTGCTGGGTCACATGGTATTTCTATTTTTAGTTTTTTAAGGAACCTCCATACTGTTCTCCATAGTGGCTGTATCAACTTACATTCCCACCAACAGTGCAAGAGGGTTCCCTTTTCTCCACACCCTCTCCAGCATTTGTTGTTTGTAGATTTTCTCATGATGCCCATTCTAACTGGTGTGAGGTGATACCTCATTGTAGTTTTGATTTGCATTTCTCTAATAATTAGTGATGTTGAGCAGCTTTTCATGTGCTTCCTTGCCATCTTTATATCTTCTTTGGAGAAATGTCTATTTAGGTCTTTGGCCCACTTTTGGATTGAGTTTTTTTTTTTAATATTGAGCTGCATGAGCTGTTTATATATTTTGGAGATTAATCCTTTGTCCATTGATTCGTTTGCAAATATTTTCTCCCATTCTGAGAGTTTTCTTTTCATCTTGTTTGTAGTTTCCTTTGTGCAAAAGCTTTTAAGTTTCATTAGATCCCATTTGTTTATTTTTGTTTTTATTTCCATTACTCTAGGAGGTGGATCAAAAAAGATCTTCCTGTGATTTATGTCAAAGAGTGTTCTTCCTATGTTTTCCTCTAAGGGCTTTATAGTGCCCAGTCTTACATTTAGGTCTCTAATCCATTTTGAGTTTATTTTTGTGCATGGTGTTAGGGAGTGTTCTAATTTCATTCTTTCACATGTAGCTGTCCAGTTTTCCCAGCACCACTTATTGAAGAGACTGCCTTTTCTCCATTGTATATCCTTGCCTCCTTTGTCATAGATTAGTTGACCACAGGTGCATGGGTTTATCTCTGGGCTTTCTATCCTGTTCCATTGATCTATATTTCCATTTTTGTGCCAGTACCATATTGTCTTGATTACTGTAGCTATGTAGTATAGACTGAAGTCAGGGAGCCTGATTCCTCCAGATCCGTTTTCTTCCCTCAGGAGTGCTTTGGCTATTCGGGGTCTTTTGTGTCTCCATACAAATTTTAAGATTTTTTGTTCTAGTTCTGTAAAAAATGCCATTGGTAATTTGGTAGGGATTGCATTGAATCTGTAGATTGCTTTGGGTAGTACAGTCATTTTCACAATATTGATTCTTCCAATCCAAGAACATGGTATATCTCTCCATCTGTTGGTATCATCTTTAATTTCTTTCATCAGTGTCTTATAGTTTTCTGCATACAGGTCTTTTGTCTTCTTAGGTAGGTTTATTCCTAGGTATTTTATTCTTTTTGTTGCAATGGTAAATGGGAGTGTTTTCTTAATTTCTCTTTCAGATTTTTCATCATTAGTGTATAGGAATGCAAGAGATTTCTGTGCATTAATTTTGTTTTTTTTTCCTGAATTTTTGAGTTTTATTTTTTTATATATCAGGTTCTTATAAGTTATGTGCATTAATTTTGTATCCTGAAACTTTACCAAATTCATTGATTAGCTCTAGTAGTTTTCTGGTGGCATCTTCAGGATTCTCTGTATATAGTATCATGTCATCTGCAAACAGTGACAGTTTTACTTCTTCTTTTCCAATTGGTATTCCTTTTATTTCTTTTTCTTCTCTGATCGCTGTGGCTAGGACTTCCAAAACTATGTTTAATAGTAGTGGTGAGAGTGGATATCCTTGTCTTCTTCCTGATGTTAGAGGAAATGTTTTCAGTTTTTCAACACTGAGAATCATGTTTGCTGTGGGTTTGTCGTATATGACCTTTATTATGTTGAGGTAGGTTCCCTCTATGCCCACTTTCTGGAGAGTTTTTATCATAAACGTGTGTGGAATTTTGTCAAAAGCATTTTTCTGCATCTATTGAGATGATCATATGGTTTTTATTCTTCAGTTTGTTAATATGGTGTATCACATTGATTGATGTTCATATATTGAAGAATCCTTGCATACCTGGGATAAATCCCACTTGATCATGGTGTATGATCCTTTTAATGTGTTGTTGGATTGTTTGCTAGTACTTTGTTGAGGATTTTTGCATCTATATTCATCAGTGATATTGGTCTATAATTTTCTTTTTTTGTAGTATCTTTGTCTGGTTTTGGTATCAGGGTGATGGTGGCCTCATAGAATGAGTTTGGGAGTGTTCCTTCCTCTGCAATGTTTTAGAAGAGTTTGAGAAGGATGGGTGTTAGCTCTTCTCTAAATGTTTGATAGAATTCACCTGTGAAGCCATCTGGTCCTGGACTTTTGTTTGTTGGAAGATTTTAAATCACAGTTTCAATTTCATTACTTGTGATTTTTCTGTTCATATTTTCTATTTCTTCCTGGTTCAGTCTCGGAATGCTATACTTTTCTAAGAATTTGTCCATTTCTTCCAGGTTGTCCATTTTATTGGCAGAGTTGGTTGTAGTAGTCTCTTAGGATGTTTTGTATTTCTGCGGTCTGTTGTAACTTCTCCTTTTTCATTTCTAATTTTATTGAGTCCTCTCCCTCTTTTTCTTGATGAGTCTGGCTAATGGTTTATCAATTTTGTTTATCTTCTCAAAGAACCAGCTTTTAGTTTTATTGATCTTTGCTATTGTTTCTATTTCATTTATTTCTGTTCTGATCTTTATGATTTCTTTCCTTCTACTAACTTTGGGTTTTGTTTGTTCTTCTTTCTCTAGTTCCTTTAGGTGTAAGTTTAGATTGTTTATTTGAGATTTTTCTTGTTTATTGAGGTAGGCTTGTATTGCTATAAACTTCCTTCTTAGAACTGCTTTTGCTGTATCCCGTAAGTTTTGGATTGTCGTGTTTTCACTGTCATTTGTCTCTAGGTATTTTTTTAATGTTTTTTTAAAATTAATTAATTTTATTTTTGGCTGCACTGGGTCTTTGTTGCTGCACCTGGGCTTTTCTCTAGTTGAGGAGAGTGGGGACTACTCTTTGCTGTGGTGCACTGGCTTCTCATTGTGGTGGCTTCTCTTGTTGCAGAGCACGGGCTCTAGAGCGCAGGCTCGGTAGTTGTGGCACACGGACTTAGTTGTTCCATGACATGTGGGATCTTCCCAGACTAGGGCTTGAACCCATGTCCCCTGCATTGGCAGGCAGATTCTTAACCACAGCGCCACCAGGGAAGCCCTCTAGGTATTTTTTGATTTCCTCTTTTGATTTCTTCAGTGATCTCTTGGTTATTTAGTAATGTAGTGTTTAGCCTCCATGTGCTTGTGTTTTTACATTTTTTTCCCTGTAATTGATTTTTAATCTCATAGCATTGTGGTCAGAAAAGATGCTTGATACAATTGCAATTTTCTTAAATTTACTGAGGCTTGATTTGTGAACCAAGATGTGATCTATCCTGGAGAATGTTCCATGCGCACTTGAGAAGAAAGTGTAATCTGCTGTTTTTGGATGGAATGTCCTATAAATATCAATTAAATCTATCTGGTCTATTGTGTCATTTAAAGCTTGTGTTTCCTTATTAATTTTCTGTTTGGATGGTCTGTCCATTGGTGTGAGGTGTTAAAGTCCCCCACTATTATTGTGTTACTGTCAATTTCCTGTTTTATAGGTGTTAGCAGTTGCCTTATGTATTGAGGTGCTCCTATGGTGCACCATATATATTTATAATATTATATATATTTATAATTGCTGTATCTTCTTCTTGGATTGATCCCTTGATCATTATGTAGTGTCCTTCCTTGTCTCTTGTAACATTCTTTATTTTAAAGTCTATTTTATCTGATATGAGTATTGCTACTCCAGCTTTCTTTTGATTTCCATTTGCATGGAGTATCCTTTTCCATCCCCTCACTTTCAGTCTATATGTGTCCCTAGGTCTGAAGTGGGTCTCTTGTAGACAGCATATATATGGGTCTTGTTTTTGTATCCATTCAGCAAGCCTGTGTCTTTTGGTTGGAACATTTTATCCATTCATGTTTAAGGTAATTATTGATATGTATGTTCCTATGACCATTTTCTCAACCGTTATGGGTTTGTTTTTGTAGGTCCTTTTCTTCTCTTGTGTTTCCCACTTAGAGAAGCTCCTTTTGCATTTGTTGTAGAGCTGGTTTGGTGGTGCTGAATTCTCTTAGCTTTTGCTTGTCTGTAAAACTTTTGATTTCTCAATCGAATCTGAATGAGATCTGTGCCAGGTAGAATAATTTTGGTTGTAGGTTCTTCCCTTTCATCACTTTAAGTATATCATGCCACTTCCTTCCGGCTTGTAGAGTTTCTGCTGAGAAATCAGCTGTTAACCTTATGGGAGTTCCCTTGTATGTTGTCATTTTTCCCTTGGTGCTTTCAATAATTTTTCTTTGTCTTTAATTTTTGCCAATTTGATTACTGTGTCTTAGCGTGTTTCTCCTTGGGTTTATCCTGTATGGGACTCTCTGCACTTACTGGACTTGGGTGGCTATTTCCTTTCCCATGTTAGGGAAGTTTTCGACTATAATCTCTTCAAATATTTTCTCGGGTCCTTTCTCTCTTCTCCTTCTGGGACCCCTATAATGCGAATGTTTTTGCATTAAATGTTGTCCCAGATGTCTCTTAGGCTGTCTCCATTTCTTTTCATTCTTTTTTCTGTTCTGCAGCAGTGAATTCCACCATTCTGTCTTCCAAGTCACTTATCTGTTCTTCTGCCTCAGTTATTCTGCTATTGATTCCTTTTAGTGTATTTTTCATTTCAGTTATTGTGTTGTTCATCTCTGTTTGTTTGTTCTTTAATTCTTCTAGGTATTTGTTAAACATTTCTTGCATCTTCTCGATCTTTGCCTCCATTCTTTTTCCGAGGTCCTGGATCATCTTCAATATCATTATTCTGAATTCTTTTTCTGGAAGGTTGCCTATCTCCACTTCATTTAGTTGTTTATCTGGGGTTTTATCTTGTTCCTTCATCTGGTACATAGCCCTCTGCCTTTTCATCTTGCCTATATTTATGTGAATGTGGTTTTTGTTCCATAGGCTGCAGGACTGTAGTTCTTCCTGTAGTGCTTCTGCTGTCTGCCCTCTCTCTCACTGTAGTTTTGATTTGCATTTCTCTAACAATTAGCAATACTGAGCATCTTTTCATGTGCCTGCTGGTCAGCTGTATGTCTTCTTTGCAGAAATGTCTGTTTAGGTCTTCTGCCCATTTTTTTTTTTTTTTTCTTTTTGCGGTATGCGGGCCTCTCACTCTTGTGGCCTCTCCCGTTGCGGAGCACAGGCTCCGGATGCGCAGGCCCAGCGGCCATGGCTCACGGGCCCAGCCGCTCCGCGGCATATGGGATCCTCCCAGACCGGGGCACGAACCCGTATCCCCTGCATCGGCAGGCGGACTCTCAACCACTGCGCCACCAGGGAGGCCCCCTTCTGCCCATTTTTTGATTGGGTTGTTTATTTTTTTGATATTGAGTTGTATAAGCTGTTTGTATATTTTGGAAATTAAGCCCTTGTTGGTCGCATTGCTTGTAAATATTTTCTCCCAGTCCATAGGTTGTCTTTTCATTTTGTTTATGGTTTCCTTTGCTGTGAAAAAGCTTATAAGTTTGAGTAGGTCTCATTTGTTTATTTTGCTTCTATTTCTTTTGCCTTGGGAGACTGATCTAAGAAAATATTGCTAAAATTTATGTCAGAGAATGTTTCTCCTATGTTCTCTTCTAGGAGTTTTATGGTATCATGTCTTATAGTTAAGTCTTTAAGCCATTTTGAGTTTATTTCTGTGTATTGTGTGAGGGAGTGTTGTAACTTCATTGATTTACATAATAAATCTTCCAGTATGTTGATTGTATAATGTTGTTATTATAGAGATATATAATTTATTTAATCAACTTTAATCAATATCCTATTGGTGGATGTTTAGGTCATTTTTAATTTTTCTCTATTACCAGCAATGTTGTAGTAAACATCCTTTATATGTGTAGATGTAGTTTTGAAAATTTGTGAGTTTTTGTGAAGGATAATTTCTGAGAACTGGAATTGCTAGATTAAAAGGTATGATTATTTGAAATTCTCATGGTCATAACCCAATTTTCCCTCTTAAAGTATCCATACCAGTGAATTTTCCCACTTCAGAATAGAGAGTGCCTGTTTCTTCATACCCTTGACAGCCCTGTCTTTCTCAGCATTTTTAGCTGTGATGATAATGTCCAGTTTGCCAAATCTAAAGACCAAAGGAAGCCTAGTATTTCCCAAATGACCCAGACTGTAGGTATCTTCAAGAATTTACTTCTTTTTTTTTTTTTTTTTTACCAATTATTTTACCAAAGATTGAAATGAGAGGAATATGTGGCTTTTACTTACTATCTGTTGGGTTCCTCATTGGATAAGACTGGGTATAATTGTTTACACAGTGTATTAATTGTGGACTAATAGAGGCACAATAATTTTCCACTGCTTTGATCTGAGAAGGACCAGGAGAAGAGTCTGTTCGAAAAATGGCTTGACAGTATTCTCGGCAGTTTGTGTGATGGCCTGCATAACTGCAACAAACTGAGCCCACTAGGGGGAAAAAAAAAGGAGATTACATTGAAATGAAATCAGCTATTTGCTAACATTAAATCATCATAATAATGATGGAACAATATGTGTCTTTTTGAATTTCAGAAATAAAACCATGCCATAGAAGACACGTACTTAAAGTCAGCACTACTATAAGCATGGCCATGGGGACATTCAGGTGCTCACTGGTCTGAGAAAGTCATTATTTGTCAACTTATAGTCTATAGTGCAGTGGTTCTCAGCATGAGCAGTACCAGCCCCTGGGAGAATCTGGATGCATGTGGAAGTGTTTCTGGTTTTCATGATGACTTAAGGATGACTGCTGGCATTTAGCACATGGGGGTCAGGGCTGTTAAATGCTGTGCAACGTACAGGAAAGTCTCATATAATCAAAACTGTCTCCCAAAATGCTAATAGCACCCATGTTGAGAACCACTGGAACAGCTTCTTTCCACGTTAGATCTGTGGAGATTCATAAACAAAGCAAACCAAAGCAAAACAAATCAAACATATCAAAATAAAACAAAACCCCAAATACCTCACATTTATAAAATAGGACCAGTAAAAACTAAGAGATATCAGGACCACTTCATAAATTTGCAAATTATATAACTGTCTATCTTGAAACAAAATCCCAAAAGTTCTATACTGTTTGAAAATCTCCAGGACTATGCCTAAATTGAAAGTCCTCACCTCATAACTGATATGACTTACTTCAACACTGAAAAGTAAAACTCACATTTGGAATAAACGATTCTGGATGTATGTATTTTTAAAAATCAAGGTGGACTATTTAAGGTATCTGGGAAGAGCAGGATGAGTGGCTGGGGGTACAGATATGGGATTTATAATGAAGAGCAAGAGGTCCTCATAGGAGAGGCTAAGGGGTCTGTGGGAGGCTGAAGGGAGCCAAAAGGGTAGAGGTATGGCCTGAAAAGGTTAAGAAAATGGCAGGTAGGAGACCTCTGTAATAATTAGGGATGGTTATAGAGGAACCAGAATCAGGTTTCTGGTGGATTCCACAGACCAAGGAATGAGCAGGGAACTCAGGCGACTTCCAGAAATAATGATAATGATAAAATCATATACAAATGAACTAAAGTAGGACTAAACTGATAGCAAGACAAGCCTCTTTCCTGGACAAGGAAACTGTTTCATACCTATTGTGCCAGCTAAGTTTTTGATTTGAAATTACTAACAAACTTACATTGTTCATTGCTGAATTGTTCATTTTAATCACAAAGAACAATCATTAATGGCTACATTTATCATTGTCAACCTCAATGAAGCTAAAACTGGGGGCAGGGGTGAGGGATGCTGAGGACAGAGGAGACAAGTGAGAATAGGACAAAGATGCCTGTCTTCTGATGCCCCAATTAGGCTGGCTTCCTCACCGTGTGGGAGGATATAGGATTATGTGCTAAAGACTATCTGGAAAATCTTGAACTAAATCCCATTTAGAAAGAGTAGAAGATAAAGTACAGACAGCTAATGTTTCCTATACTTTAATACACCCCACTGCCAAGCAAACCTAACAACTCTTTACTCCTCACACGTGTTTCCCCATCTCCATCTCGCTCTTCCCTTCAGCTGGAATGCCCTTCCTCCAATCTCTACTGCTCACACCATGTCCATCCTTCAAGGCCCAGTTCGGCTACCAACTCCATGAAGTCACCTCTAAGCGCCCCTGCAAGATGTGATCCCTCCTTCCTCTGAACTCCCGCAGTACCTTATCAGTAACTCTATCCCATACCCACCGTGTCCCAGAGTTCTTTGTGTACAGGTTGTGTCCCCCAGAGGTGTGCATCTGCCCTGCACAGAGCAAGTAGTCAGTGAATATCTGCTGAATGAACTGAGAGGCAGCCCTCAGCAAGTGCTGCAATTATATTATGTTATATTACGTGGGAGTGCTCAACTTCCTGTTTATCCAAGGGGGGCATGATCTTCCTCTAAAACACCCAGCACTGATATCTGCTTTGTAAATCTGTAATTAGGACATGGGAATTGTTAGAATTCATGAATGGCCCAAACACTCCAGAGGAAAGAGCCTATCAGAATCCTGCTGTGCACATTCCTTCAGACGGTTTAGTAACAGCCTAAGTTATAATGTCAGAGTTTTGGCAATATTTATAACAGCTAAATCATATTCTGTAAACCGTGTTTTGCTCTTTGGATTGCTTGTATAACCATCAACAATATACTTACTTTCATTTCTGCTAATGCAACTGAAAAGAGCATTCTGTAAATCAAAGGAAAACAAACAGAAATTAACAACCACATAGAATTTCTAATTTTATTCCACTTTTATAGTTATATGGAAATCAGGATATCAAACTATTTAATCCTTATCTAAATCCAAGATTAAAAACGAAGAAACTATGATATAGCATTCTGGTGAAAAGAGAAACCATCTTCTAATACATTTTGGGGATCAAGATTATCACCCAAGCCATAAGCTGACCACATTATAGCAAACCAAGTTTATGTAAAGCTGTACCAATGTGCGTATGTGGGGAAAGTACAATGTAGTAATCTCAATTGTTTCTTGTAGAACATAAAAAAGCTTTCAGAAAATAATATAATAAAGGTTATTTAGGGAAATACATATTTCATATAACCACTGCATTTTAGAGTTGAAAGGACCTTAGAGATCACCTCTAAATGTTCTCAAACCTGGCCGTGCAATAGAACACCTGGGCTTCCTAGGCCTTACCCTAGACTACAGAATTGGAATTTGGGAATGAAGCACAGAAATCTAAATTTTAAACAAGGCCTCAAAGATGATTCTTATGTAGCCATCCTGGGGCCAGAGTTGGGGAATCTCTCTACCATATTACAGATAAAGAAACCATTTCCTTAGCAGGGGAGAGACTGCCCCAGGTCACAGAGCAAGTCAAAAGTAGAATCTGAGACTAGAATTAATGTTTTTAGATCTCTTAGATCACTGTTCGGAAAATATCACACTGTGTTAAAGTCATTGTAAGGAAAATAAACAAAACAAGACAAACGAAAAATTCCTTGTACTAAAGCTATTTGGATAATCAGGGCTTATAGACTATGATTAATATCACACTTGGAAGAGAACAAATTCTTAAAAGAATATGGGCATAAATAAAAGGTAGATGGAAAACAAGTACACCCTTATTAATGAATAGAGATGATTTTGGCTTTTATTTGCAACTAACTTCCAAGCTGGCTACGTGATCTAGACTTATTAAAGGATCAGCTTTACTGACACTTAAAACCTAGCTTCAAGGATCCATCTACGTAGTTGTGTGAAGCTGTACTGCATTTTCTCTACTAAATAATATTCTACTGTAGGAATAAACCACACTTGATTTATCCAAAGCAAAATACCCAGGACCCATAGATAAGGGCTAATGAATTCACCCAATGTGAATTCTTTGGTAGAGATCTCATCAAATAATATAAAATAGTGAAAAGTAAATATTCTTGGTATTCTTTAATAGTGGTCTTTTTTATATTTCTCTTCATCCATGTTTCTTTGTTTTAGTTTGACTTTTCAGCTACCCATTATAGGTAGCCCTCTATTTTGGTTCAATGGTTTCAGGAACACTTTCAATAAAATGATCTAAATCAATATTAAAAAGTCATCTGCTACCAGGACTTCCTTGGTGGTCCAATGGTTAGGACTCCAAGCTCCCAATGCAGGGGGTCCGGGTTCGATCACTGGTCAGGGAACTAGATCCCGCATGACGCAACTAAAAGAGCCCTCATGCTGCAAGCAACTAAAGATCTCACACGTGGCAACTAAGACCTGGTGTAGCCAAAAAAAAAAAAAAGTCATCTGCTACCAACTTTCCAGCCCCTCTTAACTGGGTGAATAAAATTCTCATTGCCCTTCTCTTTTCTTTTGTTTGTTTGCTTTGCTTTTTTTGGCTGAGCTGAGAGGCTTGTGGGATCCTAGTTCCCTGGTGGAACCCGGGCCCTCAGCAGTGAAAGTGCGGAGTCTTAACCACTGGACCGCCAGGGAATTCCCTGCCATTCTCTTTCTAATATGCTGGTTGTTCCTCTTGTTCCTCTTGGTTCCTCTTGGTTTTGGCTTTTTTGGCCTTGTTCCTAAAGAAGTATGTTTATTATCTTGGTGGCCGTCCTGGGTTACATGGCCTGATTTCCATTTTTGTTATTCTTCCAGTTACTTTTAAAGTCTCTAGAGCTGTGGTTTTCAAGTGGAGGTAATCTTGCTTCCCAGGTGGCATATGGCAACGTCTGGAGACATTCTTGGTTGTCATAACATGAGGGGGTTGGGGTGTTCTACTGAACTGACATCTAGTAGGTAGAGGAGTCTAGAGATGCTGTTAAACATCCTACAATGCACAAGACAGCTTCCCTACAACAAAGGATTATCCAGCCCCAAATGTCAATAGTGTCAAGGTTGAGAAATTCTGCTCTAGAAACTTAAAAATTTGTTCAAGCTTGATTTTTTAAAAAAATTTGATCTTAAAAATAAAAGAAATATCACTCTGGGTCAGCCTTGTGGATCACTTAGCTTCAGAGAGAGGTACTAAAGGACACAAAATCTGAAAAATGTCGGAGATCAGCTAATCCAACTCATTTGACAGAAGCCAGAGTCTGAGGCCTAGAAAGGAGAACTAATTATGGACCCTAGCTTTCACCCACAAATGGGTTGGCAAACTATGGCACCCAGGCCAAATCTTGCCCGCTGCCTGTTTTTGTAAGTAAAGTTTTATTGGAACACAGTCACACCCATTCATTTACATATTGTATATGGTTACCTCACACTATAATGGTAGAGTTGAGTGGACAGTAAGCCTAAACTGGCCGGTAAGCCTAAAATATTTGCTTTCTGACCCTTCACAGAAAAAGTTTGCTAACCGCTGATATAGAAGGGCTCAGCTGTCTCTCTTGATGTCACATCCAGAGCTCAGAGATGTTCCCTAAGCATTTCTCATTTCCCTTAATGTTCACTGATAGACCTTTCATGCATAGCATTACTCTAACTTGTTGAACGAAAAACTTTTATATTTCCACATGGCAGCACCTCTAGTGTTAATACCATTTTTACATCTCTTTCTTTATCTTTACCAGTTTTAAGGTTTCAAAGTATGGTCCTTATAGGGAATAGACTGGCGGTTGCTAAGGGGGAGGTGGGTGGGAGAGCGTTGGATTGGGAGTTTGGGGTTGCATGGTATATATACCATGCAAACTGACATATACAGAATGGATAAACAACAAGGTTCTACTGTATAGCACAGGGAACTATATTCAATATCCTGTGATAAACCATAACGGAAAAGAATATGAAAAAGAATGCATATATATGTATAACTGAGTCACTTTGCTGTACAGCAGTAACACAACATTGTAATTCAACTATACTTCAGTAAAAAATGAAATTAAATTTAAAAAAGAATGGTCCTTCACTCAAGTATACTGGTATCTGATGAATTCATCAATTCTCTGTTACTTACTTTATACCCATCATGATTTTATCATAGCCCCCTCTTTGATAAAAGATTCTTAACCTTAGGTAACTCTACCTAAGGTATAAACTATAGGTAACTCTACCTTTTCACTGCTAAAACTACTGCTGACTATTTTGACAGGGCTTAAGACACACATGAGTTACAGCCCTGACAGTTTCTTCATTTAAGATGGTCCATCAGGGTCTTAGCTAGTCAATTCTTAAGTCTTTCAAATGCCCGATCGCCATCTAGTGGCAAAAGTGGGCAGTAACTGAGGGTTTATACTCAGTTGGGTTTATACCGAGCCTCTTTTGACCTTCTGCCACCAATATTATACTCAATGTGACTCCATATAGCAGCTCCCTCACCCCACTCATCTTACTCTAGAAGAGGTCAAAATTACAGTGTAACTGAGGTTAGGATCTACAAAAACCTCAGAGACCCAAAGAACAAGTCAGTATGTGAGCATTGACAGCAAGAGATCTTCAACTCCCAAAGCCTTCACTATACAGCTGGATAGAGAGATGTACACAGTAAGCAAAGGACAAAGGCGGGGCTAGAACCCAGATTGCTCTGCCAGTGCTCTCCCATGACACTATCCTGTGAGAAGACTTTGGATTATTATTCTGAATGCAGCCAATGCAAGGTTGAATTTATGTCCATAGAGTAACCTATTTTAAGTCTAATTTTTAAATCAACATCTTAAATTGTGAAAAAAATCATTTTCTTGAAGTATTATTATTTCCCTTAAAAAATTTTGATCATGAAATCTTTCCTCAGGCAGCTGCTTTCATTAGCCAGTTCCCTGCCCTACCTAAAATGGTTTTTGAGAACTGCAATAAGCCCTCCCACCTGTGGGCACACCTAGCAGAAAAACTAAGATACAGAGTGAAATCAAAGTCAAGGGAACCCTATGTGATTCTTTATGCCACACTGACCTTCCTTCTGGGGGGAAGAGCCATTGGGGTCCATCTGCAAGGTAGACTCTGCGGCTCTAAACTCTTGCTCAGAACTTGGCTCTGCAGATTTATTTTCTGACCTGGCCACTCACTTTTCCACTTCAATGATCCCTTCTAGCATTTCTCCATTTGTCCACTTGTCTCAATACTTTCTCTGTCCACTGCCCTCCTACTACTACTGGTCCCTCCAGCTTCCCTTTCTCACCAATGATGAGGATGATGAAAATGAAACAAACATTTCACATGAATCTTATTAAAAACAAACAAAACCAGGTTTGAATCTTGGATATTTTAGTCACTTCTGGACAAAGACCCAAAAGAGTACATTCTATGAACTGTTGTTAATGTTTCCTATTCCCAAGGCTACTTACTAGTTAAAAGTAAAGGGGCTGCTTTGTTCCTAAGGTCTCAATAAATAAAATCTGTTTGCTTTTCACAGATGGACTCAGAGTTCTCCCAGTTTGAAGTTTTGCATGAAGAATCTAGCTTATTAAATGCTAAGTTGGAGAGATTAAATAATTGACCTTTTTTTTTTTTCTTTTTTTTGGCCACGCTGTGCAGCTTGCAGGATCTTAGTTCCCCGACCAGGGATTGAACCCAGGTCATGGCAGTGAAAGTACCGAGTCCTAACCACTGGACCACCAGGGAATTCCCCAATAACTGACCTTTAAAAACATGTTTTTTAAACCTCCACAAGATATTTTCTCCTTGTTGTGGACACCATGGCTTTTTAGTAAAAAAAATCTAAGTGACTAGAATATGTAAAGGAGTTTAATAGGACATGGATGTCACTAAACAAATGACTCTTCAGCCTCCCAAATAATAAATGTCATTTCAATAGTGGGATAAAAATGAAACCCAAAACTGTGATAAGATTAATAGGTCCAGACTGCTCAGAGAAGTTTGCTCATTATCACCCAGAGCATCCAACCAGCTGGAAGCAAATTCAATGGCAAGTAACACCTGCAGAGTAACATAATGTCTAGAACACAGCTTACACAGAGTATGTGTTTGTGGCAGATTGACTGCAGCAATGGCCCCAATTTTTTACATTTCCCTGTATCTATTTCTCTCACACTAACTCTGGATTTAGACATGTGATTTGCTTTAGTTAAGTGGACAGTAGCAAGCATGAGGTAAGTAGAGACCTGCACATATACTTGCATGTTTCCACTTCTTTTCTTGGGCCCCTGCCACAACCATGGGAACCTGCCTGAGCTAGCCTGCTAGAAGGCTGGGAGACACACATGGAGGAGAGCTGAGCTGACTTAGCCAAGGGCATCCTAAATCAGCCAGACCCTGGCTGACTTGCCAGCTGACTGCAGATGCACAAGTGAGCCCAGCCAGAAGCAGCTAGGCCTGCTAAACGCATGAGAAATAATAAATTATTATTAAATAATAATAATTCTAGGCTATGGAGTTTGGGGATGGTTTGCTACACAACATTGTGATTACAGATACAGTATTCAGTGCTTTCTCTGCTCATTCAAAGAATGCCTGATTCATAGACATTTACACAGGGTTTTCACATAAAACTGCTATTTATTGTGAAACAAAGAACCTTGTGTACTGTCCAGAGTGGGAAAATTTTCTATTAAAAAATTCTATCTATAAAAATACTAACTGTAGCACCTATTTACAGGCAACAAATTTTTGTTCATCTTTTAAGTCTTACCTGCTCTGTGAAGACTTCCCCATTACCCTGGGAAGGGTTTTTTCCTCCAGGCTTCAACGTGTCTTGCACAGACTTCTAGCAACGTACTTGTCTCACTGTATTGTAATGGACTATTTGAATTTCTCTCTTCCCATGGACTAGGCTATGAACTTCTTACAGACAGTGGCTAAATCCTTCCATCTTTGTACTCTGAGAACAGTGCCTGATACATATTAAGTGTATCAACTCAATGAATGTTGAGGGAACGAATGAATGACATGCAAAGACAATTGAGACAATGGACTCTGTCCTAGGAACTCAAGACTTTAGCATTAAAAAGTGACTTGAAAACAAAGAGTTACACTATACGGTGACCAATGCTATAATAAAGCATGTCAAGTGTTTATAAATAGCAACTAATTTTGTGTGTGTGAGGGTAGAGGGCTGAGCAGGAAAGGTTTTAAAGAGGAACCATCTAAGCCAGAATTTCAGTAGGGTTTGTGGCATGCTGGGGTGGGGTGGGGGTGAAGGGGAGTTCTGATTTGTAATATTTGCTGATATGTGTGGTATAAATACCCCCATCACAGCTGCTTTTCAAGTTAAAAACTGGCTTGCCAAATTCCTGAATATTTAACAAGCAGTTCTCCCTAGCTGGTAAGAGCTGGCTCCAGCCTACTAATGGATGGGGATGATAGGATGGATTCAGGGAACAGGAATTCCAGGAGGGCAACAGGTGGTACAACTACAACTAACAAATACAACACATGGTAATCTGGGAAGTTATAAGCAGTAAGCTGCTGAAGCGTCAAGGAGGGAAGAGTCAGGGGCTAGATCGAGAAAAGCTTAAGTATACCAGGCTGAGGAACATGAACTGTATCTTACAGGTGAGCCACTGAACAGTTTCAATGAAGGGAGTGATACGACCATATTTGGTCTTTAAAGAGGTCACCCTAGGAGAAGTGGATATAGTAAATAAGAGGAGAAATTAGAGACAGGAAAGCTAGTTGGGCAGCTATTGTAGTTGTCCCCTGAAGTGGTATAAAGGCCTGAGGTAGGCAGTAACTGAGGCTCTGGAAAGGAGACCAGTTTAAGACATATTTCAGAGGCAAATCTTTAGAGCTTGAGAGCCAGTTTTTTTGTTTTGTTTTGTGGGATGTGGTGAGAAAGAAGAAAGAGTAGACAATACCTCTTAGGCTTTTAGTTTATGTGTCTGGGAGGACTGTACTTAAACAACCAAGCAAGAAATGCAAGAAAAATGATAAGTTTTTGTTTGGGGATGTGTGTATGTGTGGTGTTGTGTAGCAGTAGGGTGGAGGGAAGGAGAGGTAGGGAAGGTTAACAGTCAGTTTGGCTGATTTGAAATGTCAGCTGAACATCAAAAGAACACATATCCAGCAGTGATTCAGGAGAAAAAGAGGTTAGCAAAGAAGATTCTGGAGTTGTCATCATATTGGGGCAATTAAAGCTATGGGAGTAGATGAGATTGCCTAGGGAGAAAAACCTGGCCATTTGGATTAGACCAGGTCACAATCTAATCAGACTTGATCAGATTTCCCTTTTGGGATGATCTCATTCAGGTGACTTATAAGAATGGACTACAGAGGAAACACACTAGCTCAAGGAGACTAAATGGGAGCTATTCCCTTCCCCAGTACAAAATATGACAAAACAAAACAACATACAAATGGAACGTAATCAAGGTTTTATACTATCTTAAGCCAGTACTGCAGGACCTAATAGGTTTCGCTCTTTTTGGAGCTCATCAGCTGCAGGTAACGGCTCAAATCTAGTCTGATACAGCATACCTGTATAGCATTTTACCATTTACAAAGCCTCCCATTCACAGTCTTCTACTTACCATATTCTGACAATTCTCGGAATTTCCTTGGTACTAACTAAAAGAAGCTTTACATTTAGGTGCTGAAGGCTCTGCTGAGGCAAAGTGCCACATGATTCTTTTTGCTAAAATCCCCAAGCCAACTGTCCAAAGCCTAGGCTGTCATCTGCCATGTAAGAAGGTCTACTCTATTCCTGGAACTACTGCGGCACAGATCCAATCATACCGAGGCACAGAAGGCCTCTAGCTGTCCAGAGAATCCTGCTGGTCCTACATCCCTGCCCTCCTAGGTCTAAATTTTTAGGACTATTTTTTCATCCCTTTTCCTTTATGCTTCTGGTAGTAAATCTAGAATCAAGGTTAATTTGAGAGAAAAGGAACAAAATAAAACTAAAACATAGAAATCTTTAAAACAGAACATTTTATTGCGACATTTCCTGAGGATACACTGGACAGCCCATACAGACATACATAAATATGCACCAAACACTGGAATCCACGGGTACCACAAAGTGTGTGGTAAGCTACCATTTGTGTACAGAAGGGTAGAAGAGGACTATATATACATATTTACTTTTATGTGCATAAAATATCTCTGGTGACCTTAGGAACTGGGTGGCTGTGGTATAAGAGGTAGGAAAGAGACTTTTTATTGTATACTGTTTAGAATTTTGAACATGTGAATATTCAAAAAATAAAATTTAACACATACCTGCACTCTTCTCTTATGCATTTAGCTGTGTGTTGATAGGATAGTGCTGACAGAACCGAGCCTGGCACTCACAAGGCTGACCATCTTTGTTTTTGTGGTTCTTAGAGCCTCTTTTTAATATCTTCAGAGTCTTAATTTTATCTCGGCATTCTCAGAGAACCAGAGCCCCAGGACAGAACATTATTTTAGTTTTCTTTAGCAACAGTTTAGTTTAAAACTTAAATGGATTAAGCTTAAAAAAAAAAAAAGCAAATCCTCACAAAAATATCTCCTACTGACTTTCCTTCATAGTTTCTCAACTTCCTTAATGAAATAACATCAAATAACTGGACTGAAGAAAGCTACGAAGAAAGGAGAGAATTGAAAACCACATTTCTGAAAACAATATAAAGAAAAGCGTAGAGAAGGATCTGTGAAAGAAGGAACAAAACAGTAAAAGCACAAAAGTCTGAGGACAAATTTGGAACACTGTATTTCAGTGGCTCATGCAGCAAATGGAAAGGTATATATATTTATGCCCATTATGTTAGAGAATGGCAGGTAAGGTGTGACATAAAGGTATGAAATGGGTTTATGAACCTGAAACTAAAATTTGTCTCATCATGTTACAGACACTGCCAGGTCTCTGGAAATACACCAGCCTCATATCATCTTGATGTTTATTCTGACATTCAAGAAAATCACTATCAACAACCAATTTTTGTTTTTAACCACCGTCTTGGTGGCTAGAAGAAAATGTTTTCAGCCAGCTGTAGACAAAGACTATGCAAAAAGTATTACACTAGATGTCTCACACCTCATGGAAAACATGATTAAGTTTTTACTTTAGTTCTAATCAGCCAATTTGCCCTAGTATGGCTAAACTAGTATGGCTCTAGTTTATATCCAGCATTTGTTCTGATTGTTGGTGCCTGTCATTCCAGTTGTTTAATATTTTAAATATCATCCCTGGTCTAGTATCATACATCCACGAGTGCATGTGGCCTGATAAATACTTCTAGATGGGCCAAGACCAAGCCTGTGAAAATGCATGGCTAACCTAGAACCAAGCATGCCCATGACACTTGAACACATCTGTGATGGAGTTATCAAGCCACTGGTTGATTTTGATAGCTCTAACCAAATGTGTGTGTGATTCTGAAAGAAGTATTCTCAATTTCTAAAGGAAGTACTCTTTCATAGGTATGAGTCAGAATAAGAGAACTGCAAAGATGGGAGAAGAGCCAAATCTCCTGTCCATTGCAGAAATCCCCTCCACAATGTATTTATCCAGTAAATCTTTGCTTTGAACACTTTCACTAATAAGAATTTCTCTTTTTCTTGGAGTATCTCAATCTAATATTCTCATTGAATGTCAGATCAGTATATGGCTCCTTCTCTTTCCGTTCCCTAAAAACGATTTTCAAAATCAGCTTTCTATTTTTTTCTATATTTTTTCTTTCATAGAGCTTTCTTTCACTCTCAATGTTCAAGGGTTACTTCATGGTTGTCTTTGGGCGTGATCTCTCATCTTTAGTCTGGTATTCCTAACTACCTCTGAGATATGGGTTTTTACACTTAAAAAGACCTAACAATATACTTCAATTTCTTTAAAATCCCTTCCCAATGTATATGCTATCTTTGCTGTGTATTTTCTCTCTTTTTTTAAACTCAATAATAAATTATTACTGTTTTATACAACCTGTGTGTGTTTTAACTTAGTCACTTTGTATTTTTATTGTTCTCATTTTCCTTTGCATCTCAAATAATTATAGATATTTTAGAACTTCCTTTAAAGAAGGATTTCTAGCAAGGGTCCAGTACTGGCAATTCTCTGTTTTTGTCATCTGGAAATACCTTAATTTTGCCTTCTTTCTTGAAAAATATTTTCGCTGGATATGATAGTTATTTTCTCTCAGAACAGTTTAGGTATCATTCCACTGTTCCTGGCTTCCTCTATTGCTACTGAAAAATCAGCTGTTGACCTCCTTTGAAGACAATGTCTTTTTTTCCTGACTGCTTTTAAGACCTGTGGCTATGACGTATGTCTGTAACGTATGGATTTAAAAAAAAATCCTGCTGGGGATTTCTTGGGCTTCTTTAAACACTGCCTCTGTCCCATATTCTTTCTTCTTCTTTGAGTATTCCAATTAGAATACTTCCTCTATCCTCCATGTCCCTTAAACTCTCTTTCAGTCTATCCTGCGCTGCTTTTCCATATAACTTCTTTAGTCCTATCTTCCAATTCACTAATTGTTTTTTATATTTCCCTGAACATCATCTCCTATATTCAGTCCTTTATAACAAATCCTGAATGATGGACTCTACCTTCAAATCTCTGATTTATTCCCAAATACTCGATTCTATTGCTATCATCCTAGTTGTGGGCCTTATTTGTTTTTAGCTAAGTTAGAGGAATTTGGGGGATCTAAAACTTAGCCTGCACATACCTAAGACTTGAAGCTTTCTAAAATACTGGACTTTTATTTGTTTTGTTGGTCTCCTATCACAGAATCTTTATCATCTCCCTCTACTTAATAATGGGCTGAGCCCCAAAATATCATTTTTCCAGGATCTGGTCCCACTTTGCCTATCCAAGCAGATTCTCAGCCCAAAATAGGCCTATCTTCTTTTTTACCTCCCACCTCAGTCATGTGCATTTTTGCTAACATGCTGTTGATCCAGTCTTCTAACCCAAATTATACCAATCCTTTCAGGCCTCTCTTTTGCAAAGTTTTCCCTGTTAACTCCCAACATGCTCAGTCTGCTTTCCAATTTCCTTGAGTTCTTGCACGTTCAGTACATATTTTAACTATCTTGACTCAGGTATAATTCTTTAGTATTTGAAGTTGAGCTATATGTAGCTTAACCATAATTCTAACCTAGGTCTGACTCCAAAGTTTGTTTTCTTTCTTTTTTTAAGATAATTTTATTTTATTTATATATTTTTGGTCATGCTGCGCAGCTATGAGGGTTCTTAGCTCCCCGACCAGGAAACGAACCCATGCCCCCTGCAGTGGAAGCATGGAGACCTAACCACTGGACCGCCAGGGAATTCCCAAAAGTTTGTTTTCTTTCTAATATAATAAAACTGCCTCTCACTATTCAATAAATATTTATTTGCATAAAAAAGAAACCAGATACTATAAAATCAGACATAAAATGCTTTACATTTCACTAGTTTATCTTAGCTTGGTTGGAACAAAACAATCTTAAATGGCATAAAAATTTTAAACTTTATTCATGTAAGTAAATTTCTCAGGAAATCCCCTCAAAGGGGATTCTGCAGCAGCTTATCAGTAAAGATAAACATTAGCTCCTTCAAATATAACCGCTCATTCTCTGAATCTCTAGTCAAACTACACAACACCATCCTTCAGGGTAAATGTTATTAACCCCTAAAGTTGTAAGCCTAAAGGAATAGCTTACACATCTGGAAGTTCACTTCCAGGGACCACTCCAGTGTTAAGGAAAAGGTACCAAAAGCCTAGTTTTATAAATTATTCTAATGTTGATAAGCAACTAATCCAGTTAAAATAGGTTGCACTACACCAATGTTACGCAATTCACTTTATAACAAATAGCCATTATGTCTAGACTAGACTTTAACAATTCAGTGAGAGTGACTGTTATTTGAGGCTTATAATGCAGAAAGTTCTTTCTGTGTTAAAGTGCTCTTGCCTCTCTTTTTATTTCTAAATAACATAAAAAATCAAATTGAATCTTGAGTTATCTTGAATAATTTGTACAGTCAGTTTTATATATATATAAAACACACATATATAAAAAAACCACATGTATACTTTACATATATATATTACATATATATTTTTTACGTTTATATATATGCGAAAGAACCTTCTTGGCATGTATATTTTTGGAAGATAGTTGCTTAATTCTAGGCCAAATAGGGGAGGATAGACTGGAAAAGGTAAACTACTCTTAGTATTTCTCTCATAGGACAGTGTTTATCTCTCTTACCTTTCCTGTCCCGTCCTTCATCAACAACATACTGGCAGACTTCCTAGGGCAATGCAGAAATCCAGACAAGAGAAGGAAGCACACTAAAATAATGGAGGACAGGCTACAGGAGATGGACAGTGTCAGACATCATGTGGGAGAAAAGAAGGAATTATCACAGTTAGCCACTTTGTTTAAGGGAAACTAAAACTAGTTATTTCAAAGGTAGAGAGATAAGAAAAAAAAGAAAGATCTTTTACTTCTTTGTAGAAAGGCTCTTTTCAATAAGAACAGAGAAGAGTTGCAGTTAATTTGGAAATTTGTCTTCAGAGAAACAGATATAACTTAGCAATAGTACAAAGGAACAAAAGATAAATAAGATTTTTCCAATTCCAAAATATTAATCGATGGGCCTCTCTGGTGGCGCAGTGGTTGAGAGTCCGCCTGCCAATTCAGGGGACATGGGTTCATGCCCTGGTCCGGGAAGATCCCACATGCCGCGGGGCAGCTGGGCCAGTGAGCCATGGCCGCTGAGCCTGCGCGGCCAGAGCCTGTGCTCCGCAATGGGAGAGCCCACAACAGTGAGAGGCCCGCGTACAGCAAAAAAAAAAAAAAAACAAACCCAAAAAACCAAAATATTAATCGAGAGATATAATTACAGGCTTTGAGAAAAGAAAAAAAAATCAGAACTATAATCTAGAAGCAGTTAAGAGAGTTGTTCTACCTTCCTTCTCCAAGAGAATACAGACTATTAAAAGCAATAGGAATCTCAATGTTTATACATACAAATGATGAATGAGGCATATGTGCTTAAGTATGCTTAATTACACGGTCTTACACTATAAAAAATAATAATATTGTCATACTTAACAATGAAGTTCTAGGAACTGAACAAAGTAGTCCCAGTGAGGAGCTTTATCACATTAGGGACAATTTTTTGTACATATTTGCCTGGTGTGAAATACCTCCTCTACCTCTGCCCCTCCTCAACCTGTGTCCCCGTCCCCCCCACGCCCAATCTAGATACCACAGTGCTTGAAACACCACCATTGGGAGACAAGAGTTCTTCAGATTTAATACAGCCTTTGTAATTTGGTATGTACCTTTCCCCCCCAAATAGAAGATGCTAGGAAAGTCTGAAGCTACTCACACTAGCAATGTGATTTTGTTTCTTCCAATTAGAGGTAGTTGATATAAAGGTGGATACCTGGATGGATCAAGGTATAGGAAGAGGGGCAAAAGAGGATATGGAACCTAAGAAAAACTATTTTACAACCTTGGATACAACCAGTTGCTTTATTATGAAAACATTATAGGTTAAATCCTCTGTATATGTGATTTAGGCATGTCTTTCAAATTAACGTTTAATTTCAACAAGTTAATTAAAATTATAACATTTCTAAAAAAGGTAAAGGACATTTTTCTCAACGCCATATTTTCTGTAAAGTAAAAGGCAATTTATTTAACAATGAATTCATTTTTAAAATTTGAGTGATTTTATCAATTCTGATAATATCTAATTAGTCTATCCAAATTTGTTAAATAAAATGCATACCTCATATTCTTTTCTGCAAACTCTGGAAATATCATTTTTTGAAGATGCCTAAAAAATAACAAATTTCTGCATTAATTTATTTAATCCACATTAAACAAACATTAGCTCCAGATATGCTAGAATTTCACTCTAACTTTTATGGCTTTAATCTCACATAATGACACAGTCCTTTTGTTATTTCAGAAACTAGATAACTTTGAAGGAAATGTAAATCAGAGGACTTTTTTTTAAAAGCTGAATTCCATTCTGTAGCACATTTTCTTGTGAAGCTCTGAAGCTCTGCTGCAGTGAATTTTCTTGTGAAGCTTTGCTAGGGCATTTATAGTTTACTTTTTCTTTAACTCTTCATGTTTTAAGTTCCCATATGAGCCAAGATCCATATATAACAGAGGAGACAACTAAAGAGGGAAAGGCAATGCCAGGCAATTAATAAGTTATTTTTATGTAATTTTCTTAACAAGTTTATGTAGAAGATATTATTCCTTCTACAGATGAGGAAACTGACACACAGAAAAACAGAAAGTTATTTACTACATTTAAGTATACACTTTCTATAAAAAACAAGCCAAAACAAATCTGCTGAGGGGTGGCTGTTCTTCCACATGATGATAATCCTCATTTAGAGACGTAGTTCCAGAGCCATGGACTCTGGTTCCTTGTTCTATTTCTTCCTGTTCTATCATCTAGGCTCATGCAATTCTGAATAGACCAGCTGATGAGGACAAGGAAAGCAAGAAGCAGAACGGACTGGCAACTATTCTGTGGCCCACTAGATGTACTATAGATCAAATGCTCTACAACTCAGTTTCATCTCAATGCCTGGAGGAGAACAGCAGATAGCTAGGCTATGTGCTGCCCAAAGAGTGTGGCTCAGTGGTCTGTATGAAAGGGAAGGCATCACCATGTCTCATATACTCCTGTCTAGAGACCAGTCACTAGAAGGAGAAAATAAGAGAAGGCTTTCCAGTTTAGTTTTAGGGACACTTAAATTTCCCAGTTTTCCATACTCCCACCATTTGGAGTATGAGGAGCCAGGAGACCAGTTTTTCCACAGCACTCTGAGGAACCACTATGAAAATATACACAGTGAGGAAGAGTTCAGGGGTCTAACTTGAATTGGACCTGAGATATATCAAATCAAAGAGAAGTCATAATTCACTGTAGGAGTCATGCTCACCTTAGGAGCAGAGAAGGTATAAAAGAACATACTCAGAGTAAACCTATGATGAAAGACAGAGGGAAGATGAAAGCAAAATAAGCCAACTGTGTCAACTGCTCTCATCCAAGCATGCCTGAAATTTACACGACCATTTGGAGTCATTCAGCATAGACTAAGCATGACCATAGGCAGAATACAAAAGGCCTTGATTCCTATAATATTCTTTCTTTGTGTGGAAGAGAGAAGTTAAGAAAGAATAAGAGAAGGCTGAGGGTCTTACATGCAGCAGCCATAACTGAAAAAGCAGCATGTCTAAAAGGAAATGGTCCATGTAAGAAATGCTAAATTTGCAGCTTTTATGGGTCACCTCTCCAAAGATATGAGGTAGGTTAGGTCCAAGACACAGCCAAAACTGAAACTCTACTCCACGCTGCTTAAGAGCCTGATTGCCAAGTGTTACCTGCTTGCATGCCTGTCGACACTCCAAGGTAATAGCCAGTTCACAGCAGCCTAAGCCAACCCAGCCATCAGACTTCTTAAACACACCTTAAAAACAAAATGTTCAAATGTTTTGGTCATAAGTAGTGACAAACACAAATAGAGTGCCAAACTGGTTCGTGGATACCACTACAAGTCAAAGCAGGTGTCCATAAGAAAGCTAGCTTAGATAGCAGGGTCTCAAAGTATGAAGCCCCTCCTCCCACCCTTACTCTCAATGCTATCAGTCTTCTCAGGGTCCCTCACAGCATAATTACCAGGTCCTTTGTTTTTTTCCCTCTTCTCCCTGCCCACCCTAAACTCTCTTTAGCTCATTCTCACTCTTAGGTAAACAGAATCTCTAGAGGACATACAGGCTAAGGAAAGCAATGAGAGGCTTTCTTCACCTTTGGACTATGAACCAGAAGAGGAAAGGATTCCAATTTAACTTGGTAAGCCAACAAATAAAAAAGGGCATGAGTATTATTGCATTCCAACATTCAAAATATTAAGTACCTAGAATAGCATAAAACACACGATGCTGTTTAAAAACTGATACTTAGTAAACAGACAGGAACATCTCCTGTGAGCCATGACTGACTTTGATGGGTACACTTTATTGTGGGGCAAAATGACTATTCTGGTTCAATTTATGCATAGCTCTATTTCTCCAACCAAATTACAGTGATACCAAAAGATGATAAAATTACAAAGTGTTCTAATGCAATTTTCAGATCCCTTTTTGCAATAATAAGTGTCAATGAATAACTCCCAGGATAAAATTAGGAGATATAAGTAATAATTATGAAAAAAGAAAAGATTCACTTGTAGGAATGCTGCAAATTCCTTCTTATCTCTAAGAAATGCTTTATGCTGCTTCTATATAATACATAGATCTGCAAATCCACATGTACATTAGATTATTATTTCCATTTTTTAAAAATGTCAGGGATTCAAGGCAATATGTAACATAGTTCTCTACACGAAACTAAGACCTAATATAATAAATAGAAGTATTCTGCTAAAAAACAAACCAAACAAAAGCAAACAAATGGCCCATGGACAGACAAAGCTCTCAAAATATAATCATAAACCATCCCAATGGTTAAAACTGGCTAAAAATCCTGCATATCATAAGCTTCTATAACCCTACATGTTTTAATGATATAAGGGGCAACAGACTCCCATCTAGTCCCATTGCCTAGGATAGTTAGTTTCCTCTCAATCTTTGTTGCTATTCAGAATCACTCATATTCTAGAAAGAACTTTGAATGGAATCAATGTAGGTCATAAACTCTGTGAACTTTTATACTATAATGCATTTTACTGCTGTTTTCACATATCCAGTGCCTCTTAGAAAATATTAAATTATTCAACAAGCATTTACATTCACTGAACCCCTATTATGTACAAGGCACTCTATTAGGTATTTTGTGGGCTATTAGATAGATAAATATATGATTTATCCCTTTATGGAGATTACAATTTGGTAGGAACAATACACACATATATATAATTGCAGACACTAGGGAGAGGGAGAACTGGGAGAACAAGCAAGGACGTGGGCAATTCTAGGAAGCAAATAGTCCAATTTGTTTGAAATAAAAACTTCAAACAGTGTGAGAGTCTTCAGAATTCAGAGAAACATAAGATATACTCCCTTTTTTTCAAGGCACTGGCTTTAACCAGGACTGGAAAATGAGCTTTAATCCTAGGAGACCATGAATACCAGGCTAGGGAGTTTGGCCTTTATTCCGATGGAAGTGGATATCCCCGGAGGGATTTTTTTTGAAAGGGGTGGGGAGGACAGCTATGGTGTACTGAAACATCAGTTACAAGGTTATTGCAATAATCTACCCCAAAGGTGTAATCATAAAGGCTTGAACTAGGAATAGTGAGGATAGACGCAAGATTTTACAAGAAGAGAGTCAATGAGCTAAAAAGAAAAAGCTATCAGAGATAATGACTTGAGGGCTTCCAGTCTAGAGTGTCACTCACAAGAGAAAGCAGTTATGAGTTTTGTTTTGAATTGGCACTTCAGATGCCACCTGGATGCATAGATCCAGGTAAAGACGTCTAGAGGTCATGAACAATGACTTGGACTTGAAAGTTATCTTCCCAGAGCTGATTAGATAACAGTTCTGGGAAGGAATGTGGTTACCAGGGTGAATGTGGAGAGAGAAGGGAAGAGGACCACACACAGAAATAACTGTGGCAGTTATGGGGGGGACGGTGTGTGGGGGAGGTGGGGATAAGAGAGGGCAAAGTCACAAGGCCAAGGTGAAGTCACAAGGAGGGAGTGGTCAATCATATCAAGTGTCACAGGGAAGTCAAAGAGAATAAGTACTGAGAAAAAGCCATAAGATCTAGGAACCAAGAGATCCTGGTGATCTTTCAAAGACCAGTTTCAATAGAATGGTAGAAGTGGAGTCAAGAGTACCATTAAGGACTGAGTGAATGAGAATTAATTATACATTTGAAAATTTGGGTGCCTACAGGAAGGAGAGGATAGAAATTCAAGGGTAAACATTAGGTTACAGGACTATGACACAGATTTTACAATCACAAAATAAGTTTTAAAAAATAAAGCGCTAAATGTTGCAGTTCTATTGCTTACCTGGCAAAGATGAATTCATACAACTCCAAATGTCAACCTAAAATTGTAATCACCAAAAGACTTTTATGTAGATAACCAGTTTCTAAATATGAAAATTTCTACAGAAATTATGTATAGCTAATTTGATTATGTTTGTGTCTATACAATCAATGATCTAGAACTATATGAGTATCAACCAGCTATTCAGGGAAGAAAAAATAGAACTGAGATGTAAAAATGCTGCTTGCTGTTTTCCCATCTTCCCATCTGAGAGTACTAAGGACAAATACGGTTACTCAGGATGCTTACTGGGATAACTGTTTCCAAGCACAGAGATAAAAGTACCTGTTGAGTGACTAAAGGAAAATATGTCAGTCAGAACTGTTTGATCATCAACCTTCCCCCCCATTTAACCCAAGCTACCTTATCTAAGGAGGCTCCCTCATGCCAGCTCAGACTTTCTTAGCCTGGCTCATGAGTATCCCAAACGTTGAGGATGGCCCACGCATTAGAGGCATTTTAAGTTACATGATTCAGACAGGCATGCAATGTATCTATAATATACCAGAAAATGGGAAGACAGAAGTAATGAGAAGTCACACATTTTCCCTTACCCCAAATCCAACTTTTTAAAAATCAAAATATATGTAAGAGTTATTATGGTTTTCATAAAATTGTCAAAATATGATAATAAGTAAAATTCCCAATTCCAGATAAACTATTATAATGAAATTTAAAGACTGGAATATATCATATACCTACATCATAGGTATAAAATAAACAATGAAAGATGAAAAACAATATTCTATCTAGCAATTTGTGTGAAGATCTTTTTAAAGTACCTAGTTAAATCTAACATTTTACTTTGACCACAAACCCCAATCACACTGAAAAATTTGCTAAATCTAAACTCATTAGAGTGCTTCATTAGACAAAAGCTTCCATAGTTCAGTTAAATAAGACCTACCATTGTTTCAGGGCAATAATCTGGGGCTCGCTGCAACAGATGTTTTAGTCGGGATTCACTTTTTGAGGAGAATATCTATTTGACAAAAAAAAAAAAAAAAAAAAGTTTTGTGGCATTTTTTCAACAAGAAAATAGAGGAGGTAAACTTATTATCTTCTAGATTTATGAATTGTCTAGAATATCTTCCAATTTCCCTTTATAAACGGAAAACCTTTGGAAAGATCTAAATTAAGGTGAGGTAGTATTTCTTAAAAGGTTGGTTAGCTTGGCAAATAATCAACAAAATCTAAATACGGCAAGTCTAATGATCAAAAATGGAGAAAACCAGGCTGTTAACCTGATAGGGTATAGGGGAGAAAAAAAAAAAAACAGAAAAGGAAGAAAAAACAATAAATTTATTCTAAACTGTCCTACAAACTGCTTTTAGTCAACTGACCACAATGAAAAATAGACTATGCCATACCCTTTATATTGGTGAAGAACAACTTTGTGAACAGCATTATAGCAAAAACTTCTCCACAGAATTCCATAAAATAGAGAAAAAGCCATCTTTTAAATAAAGCTGCTAAGGGGTTGACAAATTCACTCATCAGGCTAGTTGGCTCACTTCCAAATACAACTTTAATTAATGCAATTGTAATTTAATGTCTCTGTAAATTTAAATCATTACATATATTATTACCTGCAAATAGTCAAGATTGTAAAGTCTATGAATGCTAACGACAATGAAAAAGGATTTATCTCCAGTTAGTTTTTCTTTTTTTTGTGACGCGGGCCTCTCACCGTTGTGGCCTCTCCTGTTGCGGAGCACAGGCTCCGGACGCGCAGGCTCAGCGGCCATGGCCCACGGGCCCAGACGCTCTGCGGCATGTGGGATCTTCCCAGACCGGGGCACGAACCTGCGTCCCCTGCATCGGCAGGCGGACTCTCAACCACTGCGCCACCAGGGAAGCCCTCCAGTTACTTTTAACAGCCATTTTTCTCCCAAACCACAAACTATAATTAATAAATGAAGAGAGCTAGAATATCACCATTTTGCAACTCCTAGTGAATTAATGCACTGAGGCAATTATTAACAATGGCTGCTAACATTACAAAGAGACAACCAGACACAATACTATTTGAGTAAGACTTGCCAAACAAAACAAAAACAAAACCTAACCTGAATTTGATCAAGCCTCTGGTTCTACCCCATAAGGTAGCTGCCAGCCATGTGTGGCTATTTAAATTTAAACTTAAATCAATGAAAATGAAATAAAGTTTAAAATTCAGTTCCTCAGTCTCTTGAAGCACATTTCAAGTGTTTACTGTGCACACAGAGCTAGCAGTTTCCCTACTGGATCATACAGATATAAAATACTTTGATCACTGAAGAAAATTCTATTGGGAAGCTCTGCTCTTAAATCTACCTACCAATTACAGAAATACAGAGGAAAGAGGAACACATTAAATGATACCATAGGGCTACAAACAGCATGATTCAGACTGTGGGAAACTCCATAGGATAAATGACCAGATTTATCCATTAAATAAACTGCAAGGAGAAACCCATATTAAAAGATCTTTAAAAAACAATTGCAATGCTTATATCTCACTTGGATCCTGATTCAAACTTATGAAATGAAACTTATTAAACAGTTAATAAATTTGAAAAATAACTAGATATTTGAGTATTACATTTTTAAAGAAGTGGTAATGGTAATATGGTTATTTTTTAAGCGAATACTTATAATTTATAGATACAGACTGAAAATTTATGGAGCAAATGATATGACAACTGGGATTTGTTTCAATATAAATTTGCCTCAATATAATGCGCGCGGAGGGGGGGGAGTAGATGGGAGTGTAAATGAAACACAACTGGCCTTGACTTAACAATGAGAAAGCTGAATATGGGAGTTTACTGTATTTCTCTTTACTTTTGTATATATTTGAAAATTACCATCATAAAAAGATTAAAAGGAAGAAGGAAAAGAAAAAGAAAGGGGAAAAGACAACAATGAAAGGCAAGAAAGAATAAAAAACGTCAGGAAGAAAGGAAGGGAGGGAGGGAGGAAGGAAGGGAGAGAAGGAGGGAAGGAGGAAGCACATCACATTTGTAGTGGAATTGGAAGAAGCAGAGTTTTGAGTTAGGCACTATTCTAAGCACTGGGGGATTCAGCACAAACAAAGCAAACAAAAGTCCCTGTTCTAGAATATCTCCTCTAAAAGTCTTCTTTTTAAAACTGAGGGACTTTTCTCAGATCTCAAACTTCTTGAATTATATGGCATCTGACACCTTATTGTGCTATTATAAAACATCAGTCCTGACTTCTTATCTAAATTCAAATTCTAAAAGTTTTAACTCCAAATCTCCAACTGTCTTCACACAGTGGTTTTCACTGATAATTCAGCAACTCATCCCCCCACCATCTTTTTCCTAACTTTCCACAGCCATCAAGGGCACTAGTATTCACTCCAACTCAAAACCTAAATATCAGCAGAACACCACCCTTTCTTCATTTCCTACTGGTTGAAGAAATAATGATTCCTCACTCCTGGTAATTCCTTTCATTTTCAGTGAGCTCTACCAATTTTAGCACCCTGGCCTCCCTCACTTCTCCCGTGATTGCGATGACTGACTCATCTGACTGCCGAGTTTGGCAGGGGAAAGTGAACATATATAACCCAACCCTTACCTCTCCTCCTCTGGGAGTAAGTCTAATTCTGTAGTTTAGTGTGTACCTGGAGATAAATGCTACATTCAGCTTCTGTGTAACTAGTAATAAAAGTAATATTTGGGGTTTTACCTGCCTTACTCCTTTGCCTTATTTCTCAATTAGTTAAGAACTTGGTCAGGGAAGAATGTTTTTTTTAATTAGGATGACTACAGTATTCACTTAATATGCTAAATTATAGAATTTCTAGCACTTCATTTTTTTTTTTTTTTTTTTTCTTTTTGGCGGTATGCGGGCCTCTCACTGTTGTGGCCTCTCCCGTTGCGGAGCACAGGCTCCGGATGCGCAGGCCCAGCGGCCATGGCTCACGGGCCCAGCCGCTCCGCGGCATATGGGATCCTCCCAGACCGGGGCACGAACCCGTATCCCCTGCATCGGCAGGCAGACTCCCAACCACTGCGCCACCAGGGAGGCCCTAGCACTTCATATTTTAAGAAATTAGACCTTGCCTGTTGCAGGTGCCTCATAAAAATCATTTATCCTATGGAACCTTAGTGGAAAAAACAAGAGGAAACAAAGCAAAAAGTCAGGAAAGCAGTGCTTCCAAAAGTAGAAGAGCTACTTTAAAAGCTCCCTTATGGTGAAACCATCAAGAGGCCATTTTTGCTTTCAAAAGCTATTGTTCTGGCAGTAAACTTGCAGAAAACCTAATCTGCTATAGTGTTTTGACATGAATTCTCTAGCAGCTATTTATTTTTATTATTTTAAATAAATTTATTTATTTATTTGTTTGTTTTGGCTGTGTTGGGTCTCCATTGCTGCGCGTGGGCTTTCTCTGCTTGTGGCGAGCGGGGGCTACTCTTCGGTGCGGTGCGCAAGCTTCTCATTGTGGTGGCTTTTCTTGTTGCGGAGCACGGGCTCTAGGCACGTGGGCTTCAGTAGTTGTGGCACGTGGGCTCAGCAGTTGTGGCTCACGGCTCTAGAGCATAGGCTCAGTAGTTGTGGCGCACGGTCTTAGTTGCTCCGTGGCATGTGGGATCTTCCTGGACCAAGGCTCGAACCCGTGTCCCCTGCATTGGCAGGCGGATTCTTAACCACTGTGCCACCAGGGAAGACCCTCTAGCAGCTATTTAGATGAGCTGTTTTGTTTTATACTTAGAGTATCTTGCAAAATCTTTCTAAATTCATAATACTGTTTGAGAGAAGTTTTAATCCCAGTTAGGTAGTGCTCTCATTTTTAAGAAGTAACAAAATCCAGGTTATTACTTGAAAACTCCTCAAAAGATGACTGAGGTCGTTAATTCTCAAGTGGTAAGGCTAGAACTACACAATCAGGATGATGAAAGAAAGGTAAGACACAAACAGCTACTGTCTCAGTGGAACTTGCCTAAAAAGGCTCAAGCAGAAAAATTCAAAACTACAGAAAAGTTTCCAGAATAGTACAATGAACACCAACAGTCTTCATCTAGATTCACCCATTACTAACATTTGCAACATTTGCTTTAACTTTCTTTACATATACACATTATTACTATTACTTTGATGAAACATTTAGAATTCATTACAGACATGATCATTCCTAAATCCCAGCACATATCTCTTAAGAACAAGAACACCGTCCTAGCTAACCACAATATAATCATCAAATTCAGATCACAGCACTGGTACAATATTATTACATTATGTATGTATGTACGTATGTACGTATGTATTTATTTATGGCTGTGTTGGGTCTTCATTGCTGCGTGCGGGCTTTCTCTAGTTGTGGCGAGCAGGGGTTACTCTTCATTGCGGTGTGCGGGCTTCTTGTTGCAGTGGCTTCCCTTTGTTGCGGAGCACGAGCTCTAGGAGCGCAGGCTTCAGTAGTTGTGGTGCACAGGCTCAGCAGTTGTGGCTCACGGGCTCTAGAGCGCAGGCTCAGTAGTTGTGGCGCACGGGCTTAGCTGCTCCATGGCATGTGGGATCTTCCTGGACCAGGGCTTGAACCCGTGTTCCCTGCATTGGCAGGTGGATTCTTAACCACTGTACCACCAGGGAAGTCCCTACAGTACATATTTAAATTTTACCAATTTATCTCAATCATGTCCTCTATAGCAATCTTTTTTTGTTTTTATTCCAGGACCCAATCCAGGATTATGCACTAGCATTTAGTTGTCATGTCTCTTTAGTTTCCTTTAATCTAGAAGCTTCTTAGCCTTTGTTTCTTGTTGTTTTTTTTTGTGGTACGCGGGCCTCTCACTGTTGTGGCCTCTCCCATTGTGGAGTACAGGCTCCGGATGTGCAGGCTCAGCGGCCATGGCTCACGGGCCCAGCCGCTCCGCGGCATGTGGGATCTTCCTGGACCGTGGCACAAACCTGCGTCCCCTGCCTCGGCAGGCGGACTCTCAACCACTGCGCCACCAGGGAAGCCCAGCCTTTGTTTTTATAACACTGATACCTCTGAAGGGTACAGGCAGTTGTTTTGAGGAATATCTCTCAATCTGAGTTTGCCCTATTGTTTCCTCATGATTCAGGTTATGTATTTTGGGCAAGAATCCTACTTAAGATACTGTGCTCCATCATGTCAGCAGACACACGTTAATTTGTTCCATTATTGGTGATGTGAACTCTGAACACTTGTTTTAAGTGCTGCCCAGATTTCTCCAAAACAATTATACTAAATAATATCTTCTACAATTATTATGTAAGCTTACCTGCTCACATACATCACGGCACATTTGGTTATCCTTTGAATGATTACAACACAGTGCACCTAGGGAGAAAAAATAAACACTTGATGTTACCTATTGTTAAATAAACATGATGACTAAGCTAAGCCAGATGGTTACACAAACCATTTATTCAACAATTATTACTATTACTATCCATTTTAACTCAACAAACCTTTGCTGAGTACCTATTTCAAGTCAAGGACGGTGCTGGAGAACATGGTTTTTGCCTTCAAGAAGCTTACAACCTAATAGGGGAGACTGTCATTTAGTAATAGCTACTAGGTACTGTGTACTTTCTACATGCCAGAATTTTACTGCTTGCTTTATGTATTATCTCATTCAACCCTCACAATTACCCTATGGGCTATATTCTATTATTATACCTATAATGTAAGGTTAAATGATAAAAAGATAGTGAATTTTGTTTTGGACATGTTACATGTAAGCCTCCATTATCTCAGTGAAGTAGAGATTAGGTCTGAAAACAAAAAGGATTGAGATGGTGTTGGGCTCGAGGTGAGGATGTAGAGGTCTTGAACAGCCATGGTAGAGAATAAAGGAGGCAACTATAAATGTTTCTCAAACTTCTGTTCTATGAAACACTGTTTCATGAATTGTTAATATCTATCCCTCAAGAGAAAATGTTTCATGTTCAAGTAAATTGGGAAACAAAGGATTAAAAAATTAAAGAGAATTCTTTTCTGTAGGATTTTATGAAGGCTTTAATATGTTAATATGCATCATTAACCTCCTAAAAAGGGATCTAAGTAGACAGATTTCTCAGAGCACAGAATACTTTTTTTCATGCCACGTATTAACATTTCAGAATGCCAATTTGAGAAATACCAGAGAAAAGGAAAAATTTGCCAAGCAGCATTATGGGCCCAGAGAATTAATAAATTGGTGATAGAGATAATCAGCAGGGGCATGTTACTATTCTAGAGTGATGTTGACTGGAAAAAAAGTATACAACTACATTGATCAGTGCCTGTTTAGACTGCTAAGTCAAAAGAGACAAGGACATAAAAATATTATATTTCAGGCAGCTAGATCAAATACAATGGTTTTATATATATATATATATATATATATATATATATATATATATATATGCAACATAATCTCTTTAAAGGAAATCTATATAATTTCAGTATATGTGAAAGCAGAGCTTTTTTGATTGAAGGTAGGATTAGTATTGGGGAGAAATGAATGAATAAAAAAGGTCCTCTTTAGCTCTTACCAACAATTCTTTAAGTTCAAAACTGATCACTGTTAATCCGTAAAACAGTGACAGGGTATATGATATTACTGTGATATATAGTGATATTATAGTGATATTATATCACTATAGTTTAGTTTCATAAAAGACTATTGTGGGGCTGGCTTTCTAATACTATGTGGGAAAAGCTGTCTTAAAGTTCTAAACATTTGACTTTAAAATTCTGAAAAACATATAGAAATTCCATTAAGTTTCCGAAGTTAAAAAAATTCCTTGTTTATAGGCTGTAGTTGCTTTCTTAGAAGCTACTAACTGGAGGGAGGGCCCAATCACTCATGAGACTTTCTCACAACACCCCTTCTCCTCTGCCATGCCACACCATGCCAACCCCCTCTTCTAAGATTCTGTTATGTCCCCAGCCTCATTAGAATGGAGAGGACAGGCAGGAAAAAAAGGGGGGGAGACTCCTGTGTGATACTGATGTGCTCTTTTGAAGTGCTTAAGTTGTTGCCACTTTCTACTATTCTCCAACACAAAGGTCACACGAGGGCAGAAAATCCAGCTGATCAAGAGCAAAGATAGCTCAGGATAACATATGGTCCCAATAAGCACAGGCTTAGCAAAAAGTAAACAGTCAGGCAGACAAGAGTCTGACTTGGGCCTAAGGATTTTTGGAAAAAAGTTTCTTGGAGCAAAGGTCTATTTAGAACAGAAATATAAAACATGTCATAATTAAAACTCCAATAACAATGAAAGGTTTTATTAAAAATATAAAGGCCTGTTTTTTTCCTATTTAATGGTGAAGGTCAAATTTATAGTGGAGTGACCACCAAAGTTAAAATTTTAAAATAATTCATTATTTCATTAAGAAACCCCAAAATTTGGAAAATAAGAAGAAACATGACCTAATATTCCCACTGTCCTGCCAGAATGTGTGTTGACATTTTGACATATTTCCTTCTAGTCTTTCCAAAAGCCTTCTGAAATTTCTGACAAAATGGGATTAAAGAGAGCAGCCTGAAGTCTTCTGGCAATAATGCCCTTCCCCCTCCCAACCAAGCATTCCTCTGTAATAGTACATTTCCTCCCTTGAGAGGACTGCCACCCTCCTAGAACAGGCTAGGGGACCTACACTCCATCACATTTTCCACACTTCATTTTTAACCTTAGTCATCCTTATATTAGTACACATTTTTCTTTCTTTGAAACAACAAAAACTTACTAGAATCTTAAACACTGCATATTTTTTAAGAAATAAATATCTACAAATAGACATCAAGTCATATGCCTTCATTAAGAATGAGGGCAAAGGATTCAAACGCAATTAGTGTGGCAATTAAAGGTCTCTGTCTTTTTTAGAGCTTTTAAAATGGATTAATTGGGTCATTGAACTATTAGAGTGCAAAAAAACTCTCCAAAGCCTAATTTTTTATACAAGAGAAGACAGTGAATTCTAGAAATGTTTGGTTTTTATAATTTGATTCTAACCTAATTTCTAGTTCTTCAAGAATAATTTACAACTCTGGTTATTTTCATAAAATGGAACTGAACAGATAAAGGTAAATTAGTTCAAAATAACACTTGGTACTGACAGGATGAAAATAAATAGCACAGGTGTTATCCTTATTAGAGACATAAGGAAGAGCGTCATATTTTGCATTCTTATTCTAAAAGTCTGTAATTATAAAATTAATAAAAACCAAAAACTGATTACTAAAGGCCATGTATATTGGGTTTAAGAAGGTATTAATGTAACCTAGAAATATGCGAGTAGAATCATCCAATAATTAGAAACATCAAGGTTTGTCTGCTGGTTTGGACCACATGTCTACTAAAGATAGGCAAGTAAGCAGGAAGCACATGCTCCAGCCACAAGGGAAAAATGCAACTTCTAAGACCAACCAGCATTTAAAAAAAACAAATACACACCCTAATCTAAAGCTAAAATATTCACAGAATTATAGGATTTTTGAAGTTAAAAGAGATTTTGCCACAGAAGCCTCCCAAAAGCTGTAATTCAATTTGGTTAATGAAAAGCCAGTCTTGTTTTCTTTTCTAAAGAAAATAAAGATTCCTTCTAATTAATGTATTCCTAGAGAATTACTAGAACAGAATATATATATCCTGCACTACTGAAGGGGAAAAAACTAAATCCAAGCTGATAGCGGAAAACAGTCATTTCAAATAAAAAAGATACGTTAATTTTAAAAATCTCATCTTACTTTTAATCAAATTTTTATTTCTAAAACAGCCTGGAAATTGACAACCACTTTAAAAACATTTAAATGACAACTGCAACTTTAACTTATAAATGCATTCTTACAATTGTCACATTTAGCCCTTTAATGATATATATATATTTGTGTATATACATAAAATATATCATCAGCCAAGGAAGAGCCAAACAATAAAATGATTATTTATATACCCACCACCTGGATTCAACACTGCTAACATCTTGTCATACCGCTTTATTTATCTAGACAGATGGATATCCTTCTCCATTGCTTGCCTCATATTGCACTGCTACAACAGCCAATTATGCTCATTCTCTTCTATTATCAATGAGTGCCAGATTAATTTTTTAAATAGACCGAACTTTCATGATGTCACTCTTCTAATCTAAGGGCCTACAATGGCTTCCTGCTATTCCAGTTCTAAATTTTCCAAGTCATCTTCTTACCTCCCTTTCCCTGATCTTCTATTACTTTTTAACAAGGAAAGCCTACATTTACCTTGAACACAGCCTTCTGCCTGAAATGCTTAGTGCCCTCTTTCCTGCTGACATAAATCCTAAACATCTTTCAAGGCTGAAATCCCATGTCAACTCTTAGTAAGCCTTTCTTCTCCAACAGCTCCAGGCCATGTTGGTTTTTTGGTTATTTAATGTCCTACTTATTCCAGTCAGAACTGGAAGCTTTAACACTTAACTCTAATAATTTCATGTGTATACTAATGGTATCTCCAGATTGAACGGAAACTTCTTGTACCAATTTAGCACACTGCTCAGCTTGAAAATTTTTATTTATTCATTGGTTAATAAGTAATAATTTCCTATTTATACAATGCCTTTTTAATAAGAAAAGTAAGTACAAAAAGTTTATTTCTCCCACTATACCACTGCCATACCATATTTCACACGGTGACCAAGCCATGATTTAGCAAACATCATATGAGTTTTTGACCCAGGTCAGAAGATAAGCTGGACCCAATCATATGCACAGGCACAGAGGTATACAGCCAGTTGGTGGTGGGCTCTGCAACTATAAGGTCAAGATGAGCTGGGGCTGAGGAAGTTTTATGGTGTGCAGAAACCATAAGTAAAAGGAGGAAGCTGGTTGGTGGAGAGTGGGAAATGCAAGAGATGTACAGAGAGACTCTATGAGAGGTAGAGAGAGACTGTCTCTAAAAGTAGTCTTGGTTGCTGGCAGCTTTCCAGTTCCCACAGCAGTTCCTGAGGTTGTGCTGTGCTCAATTTCCTATGCTTGGATTTCCATGTGTTCCCTGTTAGATGCTACATAACTAGCTCCCTAATCCTGAGCAACCTTGGTTTCTGTTCTTCTGGGGGTCAGAAGAGCCTTAACACATTATCATTCATCATTATGAAACAACTAAAGCAAATGACTCCTCAGGTCCTCCCTGCAGATGCTAATAGCCAGTACTCTCAGATAATTCCCTTTTCCATTCTATGCCACAGGACACACATCTGTAAAACAAGGGATCTGAAAGTATTAATGCTGGCTCCCAATGGTACAGCCCATGGTCAAAATGTTTCTCTTAATACTTTTCTTGAAGTCTTCTTCATGTAATCTATGTGCTCTACAGCATCCATTACTTGACTAAATCACATTTTTCCTCAAATAATTCAGATTTAGAATATAAATGGATATGTACTAATATAACCACATAAATATTAGCAGTGTAGATATTATACACTTTTTGGTGATATTTAATGTCTGATGGTCTCACTAAACCTTAAACCCCATGAAAGCAGAGACCATGTCTGTTTTTGCTTACCACAGTATACACCTAGTGCCTATCACAGTGTCTGGCACTATTAACCCCTTAACAAATATTTGCTGAATGGAACACTTACAGGCATGAAATTAAGTTTAGAAAGCAATGGACCAAGGGGAGTTATTCCTAATATCCATCTTAAACACATACAAAAATGGAAATTTTGATTCTCTTCCTGACTCACCTGCCAACCCTCCAACTTGGTCCTCTCCATCTTCTCAACCTCAGTAAACAGCATTATTTTTCACTAAGTTGCTCAAGGTAAAAATCTATAAATAATCTTTACTGCCTCCTTCCCTCACTTCCCACATGCAATCCAACAGCAATATATCTTGAATCTCTCCTCTTCTATCTCCACCACCACTCCACTGTAAGACATTATCTCCTGCTTCGACTACTAAATGGGCTTCTAGTAGCTCTGCTTTTACTCCTACCCTATTTTTCATTCAGCAGCCCGCGTGATCTAAAATAGAAATCAAAGCACTTATCTCTTACTTAAAAGTCCATTGGTTTTTATTTGCATATAGAATAAAATCCACAGTCCTTACGTGGCTTTTTGCAAGGCCCAGCACCATCTAGCCCTGGTTTACTCTCCTTCTCATTATGTTGCAACCATACTGACCTTCTGTTCTTTCTTGCCTTAGAGCCTATGTACTTCCTGGTCTCCACCTCGGCCTTTTCTAAGGACAGCACCTTCGGTCTTCAGATTTCAGTTCAGAACCTTACCTTCTCAAAGAAGCCATTCTTGTCATCACTATGTTAAGGACCACTCCCCTCTACGCCAGGGGTCCCCAACCCCTGGCCATGGACTGGTGGCCCGTGGCCTGTTAGGAACGGCCCTGTTAGGGACCGGGCCGCACAGCAGGAGGTGAGTGGAGCTCCAGCGAGTGAAGCTTCAACAGCTGCTCTCCCACTGCTAGCATTACTGAGCGAACCATCCCCCTCCCCCTGCCCCCCACCCCGTGGAAAAACTGTCTTCCATGAAACCGGTCCCTGGTGCCAAAAAGGTTGGGGACTGTTGCTCTACGCTACCATCTATGTGTTTCCTTCACAGCATATTTATTCCTACCAGAAATCATTTTATTTAACGTTTATTGTCTGTCTCCCCTCTGCTAGAATGTAAGCCCCTTGAGAGCAGCAACCCTGCACCTAGAACAGTGCCTGACATATAGTAAACATGCAAATATTTTTTGAATAAACAAACCCCTGTAGTATCTGTTTTGCTCTTTTAAAAAAAACACATTTATAATATATAAAAACCACCTCCTTGATATTGTCCCACTTTCTTCCAGAAGTGGCATATGGTGAAAAGTATGATTAATGAAAGACTGTTTAAATCTACAGATATAAGATAGAAACTTTTAGTAGCTCTCCAGAATAAACTGTCATATCTGGTCTATCACCAATTCTAGCTCTTTGTACAGTGTGGGCCAAGATAGTTCTTAGGGAAGAGAATCTGCTTCTTATTACATTCCTCCAGATAGGCAGTTGTTTTTTCTAACTTAAAATTCATTACATTCTTTTTCAGGATTCTAGGCTGACTATTACATAATTTCTTAAATGTCAATTTATTGAAACCTAGCCCTTAATGTTACATCTTTCTCTCTTTTGTACTATTAGAAAATATCTTAAATAGAAACAAAGCTAATATCAGGTGCCATGACACACAGATCCTGAGACTGCAGCATAGGGTTCCATCCCATCCTCCAAAGGGAACACTAGAGGTGCTGGGGAGGAGAGCTGGGGGTGTTGAGGAGACCAGAAAGTACACCGGATAGGAAGTGTGGCATTACTCCAATGAGGAGGGTGTGGCCAAACTTCACAGGAGATAATAATAATTGAGCAAGTCAAATGATTCCTTCCCTCACCCCCTCTCCCCCAACAGGAACAAAAATCTCCAAGTCAGAACGGATGAGACTTGTGTAACGCTTTATACCAGAGGAGACAGGAGTACCCAACTTTGGATGGGGTAAGGAGATGGGAAAGAAGACTGTCTGAGCAGGAATATAAGTCAGGCCTTCAATGAAATACAATTTAATATTATGTTCTTAATTTTTGTTTAGGATTGAAGAACGTTTTCCACAGTTTATACAAATCCACAGTAGAAGCCTTTGTCCATTGTATTACTCAATGTCCTTTATGTAAGGAACCAAGCAATATATGCCTAAGAACTTAGTACAAGGGACAAATCTCACTTTTACATCAAACTTGGAATTTTTCTTCTTACCAAACAATGCAAACTCTATATTGTCATGGACTTTTTGAATTGGTAGGGCCTTTAGAAATCATCTAGCCCAGAACTTTCTAAAGTGTGCATTAGGTGTTATGAAGAAAAAGAGAGTTCTTTAAGCAAACAACTTTCTTTCCTTCTTTGCATAATAATTTTATTGAGATATAAATCATGTTAAATTAATAAAACAAGGAGGCCATTAGACTGAGGCAGCTTCAATGCCTCAGTAGCCTACCTAAGCAAACCAAAACTTAAGCCTATAGTGCCCCAAGGTTAAGAAATCAGAACCCTAAGGACAATCAATCACAAACAGCCACCTGGACTTTCCCAAATAAGGCACCTGCTCAAGCTATAACCAATCGAATATTTCCTTGCTTTGTTTCCACCTCTTCTATAAAAGTCCTTCCCCTAGCTCCTGTTACTTCCCATTTGGCACTGCCCAATTCAAATCAATTTTTGCTCAAATAAACTCTTAACATTTTAATATGCCTCAGTCTATCTTTTAACAATCATATACCACAAAATTCATCCTTTTGAAGTGCACAATTCAGTTGTTTTTAGTACATTTACAGAACTGAGCTCACCACTTTCCAATTCTGAACATTTTCATCACCCTAAAAGAAACCCCATACCCATCAGCAGTCAGTTCCCCATTTCTCTATTCTCCCAGCAACAAGTTTCTTTACTACAGGAATACTTGCGAATTATTATGAATCTAACATGTTTGTGAATTTATAAGAGAGGGGTACAGTGTACAGTGTTTCCCAACCTTAAGAGCTAACATTTCAGTGCTTACTATATGCTATTCTAAATGCTATACATGTATTACCTCAATTCGCACAATAAAATCTATGAGAATTTCTGTATACAATAAATGTGGATATTAAAGCACAAAGAGACTAAAGCTAACTAATTTGTTCAAATATTCTTAACTATATTCTACCCTACTATCTCCCACAGAATTGACTAGTTGTAGAATAAGAATGGACGACTAATTTTCTAATGAACCATAACTTTGAAAGTGCTTTAGTTCAATTTCTTTAACTTAATGAGAAAAATGGGACCCAGAAAGGCAAGCTGATTTAGCCACGAATACACAGCATTCTCTCTCTCTCTCCTTTGATTTGTCTAATTGACAGCTTGTTAGAATCCAATTATAATTAATTAACCTCAGGTTCCTGACAATCCTCTCCCTTCTTTAAATACTCGACTTAAAAAACCCAAAAAACAAAAAAAACCCTTTAACATTGTAAGCTACCTTATAACCTTGAGACTGATTTTGCTCTTTCTAGGTGTCTCCCTGTAAGCAATGCACTTCTCCACCACTTTTGCATGTATAAATCCCAGCCATCTTTTAATATCTAGCGCAGTTGGGGCATCACTCAATTTTCTTCCTACCCTAGGTGGACATCATCCATCATCTCTCTCCCTCTGTGCACTCGCAGCCCTTCATCTCCTCTGGACCCTTCTGCCTTGAATTCGAGCTGCTCATGTCTTGTTGCACCCCACCTCCTAGCCAGAGCTTCTGGAAAGCAGGAGATGGCAACAACTCCTAAAAGCCCAGCACGTGAGAGACACTCAATAAGCACTGAATAGCTTGCTATCCGCTAGTGGTCTAATTCCTCTAGAGCAAGAACTAAACTTTCCTCAAGCCAGTCAGCCCCCAAAGAGGCAGTTTACTGATTTTAAATGTCTCCTGCCAGAGCCCAGCGCTGTCTTGGACACACAGCATACCCACAGAGAACGGCAGCAGAATCGGATTTAGGAGGCTTGGACCTATTCTCTTCTGAGACTTCAGAAGTCAGGCAGGCTGCAGGGCCCATTAATGCTCGCTGCCCGAGGTCGGCCTTTCTGAACCGCGGGTCAAGGAACAAGCAACAATAACTGGCCAGGGCGGGGGTAAGGCGGCGGCACCTCAGAAATCCCATCCAACCCTCGCGACGATCCTGGGCAAAGGCATTTCACTCTCTTCGGACAGAGACCCGAGCCGGGAAAGGGGATAAGGGCTGACCTGGGGGCCCCTGCTCGGTGGGTGACAGAATAAGGCCTCGAACCCGGGTCACCGCTCCCAGTTCAGCAGATCGGGGCGGGGAGAGCGAGCGTGGAGAGGGGTCCTGCTCGTCCCGCCTCAGCTCCTCCTGCAGCCTGCTGGGACCTCCGGACCCTGGGTCACCGGACTTGGGCCGGGTCTGGGGGTCGCCGGCACCCCCGCCCCCTGCCCCGCGCCATCTTGGAGCGCTGAGGCGGCCGCTCCGGACCGCCCCGAACCGTTGCTCCAGCAATTACTCACCCGCACTGCCCGGGTCCAGGCCCCCTGCCACCTCCGTGACCCCCGCCACGGCCAGGAGAAGCAGTAGCGCGCCTCGCGGGGAGGCCCGGACGGTCGCCATGTCCGGGCCGGGGGGTCCGGAGCCGCGGGATGCTCGGACCCAGCCTGCCCGCCGCCGCAGCTCGCAGAGGCCCCACCCCGGCGGCCTGGGCCCTTGATGATTGGCTGAGGCGCGCTGAAGCCCCGCCCCTCGGCCGCACAGACTTTGCAAAACCTGCTGGGGGCGGGAACCTGCCCGAGACCCGGGCTCTTTGTTAAGGCCCAGCTGTGTGTCGACTTTTGCCGCTGAGTACCGCAGCCAGTGTTCTCCAAGAGGGGAGTCGGAGGATGTCAGAGCTGGAACTGCCCTTAGAACGCCTGGACCTCCCGAGGTTTGCAGATGTGGTCACTGAGGCTCAGAGAAGAGACCATCTGCTCCAGGTCACACTGCAAGTTCGCCTGAGAACTGGGGCATAAGCCAAGGCTGAACCAAAAGGACTTGTCCCTTTCACGTACCTTCAATGGTCTTAAAATCCTTTCTGCCAGACGCTGCCTCACTCCCAAAGAAGGCGTGCCACCCAGGACAACTCCTGAAATTGGAGGGAATCTGCCGCGGACACGGTCCCCTGACAAGGGCCCGAGGCCCGAATTCGCCACCAAAGCTCTTTGGCACGTGTAGCCTCAATGTGTCTTTGATGTTCTAGGAACCTATTCCTATCAGGAAAATGTGGGGAGAGGAAGGCTTGTATATCTAAATATGGAGAGCCTTGAATGTCAGGTTGGGTTTCAACTTTCAAGAGACAATTTGGAGGTGGGTCCCCACTCTACCCCTTATCCCCACAGCTCCTGTGGGGTATGTTTGAGAGGATTCACTTGCTATCAAATCGTTTTCCACCCCGGTCCCTCTCTCCCTCCTCTCCCTCTCTTTTCCGTTTGTGAATTATGTTAATACCTTTTTCCGTTCCCCTTCCTTTTTACAAAAACATAACCACAGTTACATTTTAAAATACCTAATGTTAAATATCCAGTAAGTTTACATTTTCGTTATTGTCTCATAATTTCCTTTTACAGTTTTTCAAGTTCCAACCAATGTCCATATACTGAAGTTGGTTTGTATGTCTTTTAGGTCTCTATTCCCTCTCTTTTAGGTTTACAAAAGGAAAACATGAATAAGTTACAATAATCTTTCTAAAACATTTGCTGTGGCAACAATTCTCTTGCTTCTCTGAGAGGCCACCTCTTTACTTATAAGATAGAATGATGTACAGTTATTCGACGTGGTGTCAGAGGTTCTCAGCATTTAGACCCAGTCACCTTTACCACTTCATCCCACCTTACTCCCCACTCCTCCCCAGGAGAGAAGAGTCAAAAATCCTAGAGTTGCACTAATATGGTAGCCACTAGCCACATGTGGCTGTTGAGTACTTGAGATGTGGCAAGCCCAAGTTGACATGTGCTGGAAACAGATTTGGAAGACTTAGTATGAAAACAAGAATGTAAAATGTTACTAACATTAATTTCACCTTTTTCTTTTAAACTTGTTTTTGTTTTACATAGGCTTTATTTTTTAGAGCAGATTTAGGTTCACAGAAAAACTAAGCAGAAGGTACAGAGGTTTCCCATATACCCCCTTTCTCAACATAACAACAATATGCACAGACTCCTCCACTATCAACATCCCACACCACAGTGGTACATTTGTTGCAACTGATCAACCTGCACTGACACATCATTATCACCCAAAGTCCATAGTTTACCTTAGGGTTCATTCTTGGTGTTAACACATTCTGTGGGTTTGGACAAACGTATAACAACATGTAGCCACCATTATTCTTTTTACTTTTTTAATGTGCCTTTTAGAAAACTTAAAATTACATATGTGGTTCACTCTGGCGTTTACATAGTTCTATTGTACAGTGCTGGTGTAATTATCTTTCAATCTAAACAAAGGTTAATGCTCAGAGGTCATCTTTAAAATGGCACTTAAAAAAAAAATGTTACCAGGCTTCCCTGGTGGCGCAGTGGTTGAGGGTCCGCCTGCCGATGCAGGGGACACGGGTTCGTGCCCCAGTCCGGGAGGATCCCACATGCTGAGGAGCGGCTGGGCCCGTGAGCCATGGCCACTGAGCCTGCGTGTCCGGAGCCTGTGCTCTGCAACGGGAGAGGCCACAACAGTGAGAGGCATGTTACTGACCAATGATTCTGTCCTGAGCTCAAAAACATCTTTCAGGGCCTCCCTGGTGGCGCAGTGGTTGAGAGTCCACCTGCCGATGCAGGGGATACGGGTTCGTGCCCCGGTCTGGGAGGATCCCATATGCCGCGGAGCAGCTGGGCCCGTGAGCCATGGCCTCTGGGCCTGCGCGTCCGGAGCCTGTGCTCCGCAACGGGAGAGGCCACAACAGTGAGAGGCCCGCATACCGCAAAAAGAAAAAAAAAAAAAAAACATCTTTCAGTATTTTAGATAAATAAACCCCATCAAATCTTTTGATTCATCTTTGTGTAGTATAATTTCCCCATCATTTTACTTTTGTTTCTTTATATTTAAAGTAAGTTTCCTGTAGAAATCATATAGTTGGTTGCTTTTTTTCTTTTTAATTTAATGACAATTTGTCTTTTAATTGGAATGTTTAGATCCTTTTGACTTAATACAACTATTGATATGGGTGAGTTTAAATCTATCTTGCCATTTGTTTTCTATTTTCTCCATTTGTTCTTTTTTCCTTTTTTCCACTTCTCCTACCTTCTTTTAGAATTATAAAGTGTTTGGAGTGTTGTTTTTATGATTTCATTTTATCTCCTCTATTGGCTTATCAGCTCTACTTCTTTGCTTTATTTTTCAGTAGGTGCACTGGGGTTTTAGTATACAGTTTAACTTATTACACTCCACCTTCAAAGAATAATCACTTCATGTCAAATGTAAGAACGTGACACCAGTATACTTCCATTTTCCCCTCCCATCTTTTGTGCTAATGTTATCATACATTTTGCTTCCACATACTGTTATTATTTTGCTTTAAATAGTCAATTATTTAAATAAGAGATTATAAAATGAGAAACAATGTGTTTTAAATTTATTTATTTATTGGCTGTGTTGGGTCTTTGTTGCTGCGCGCCAGCTCTTTCTAGTTGTGGCGAGCGGGGGCTACTCTTCGTTGTGGTGCATGGGCTTCTCATTGCAGTGGCTTCTCTTGTTGCGGAGCACAGGCTCTAGGCACACGGGTTTCAGTAGTTGCAGCACACGGGCTCAGTAGTTGTGGCTCTTGTGCTTAGTTGTTCTGCGGCATGTGGGATCTTCCCAGACCAGGGCTCAAACCGGTGTCCCCTGCATTGGCAGGTGGATTCTTAACCACGGCACCACCAGGGAAGTCCCAACAATGTGTTTTATATTTACCCACATGTTAAGCATTTCTAATGCTCTAAATTCCTTTATGTAGCTCCAAATTTCTCTCTAGTATCTAGAGGAAGAGAAACATTTTTATTAAGAACATTGCAAGTTTTGCTGATTTTAATTAACTAGGGCCCCATACATTGGTTTTTGGAATTTATGCATAGTAAATTCCTGAAGTTAATCTTTAATGGAAATAATTTTTCTGGGTTTATTTAGCCTAAACACATTTACTTATCACAAATTGACCTATCTTGATAAGGGATAGGTCCATTTTGAATTCTTTAAGACTTTATATATAAAGTCTTATATATATATATATATATATATATATATATGTATACACACACACATATATATGCATACACATACACACATATATATATATATATGGTGGGGCAATTTTTTGAAATATTAATATATTTTAAGTATATTCCCAGTAATTTCTTTACTAAAACTAGACATGAGAGCAAGGCATTCATTTCCTCAGGGATGATTATTAGAGTAGAGAAGTAGACAAAGAAGATAATTCCTAGCTTTTTAGTTTTAAAAACAAGACATCTGAAATTCCCAGAGACAGTGGTTTTAAGAGTAAAAGCTTTTGAGATATCAGAACCTAGCCCAAAAGGCTGAGGGCGTAAAATATTTGTCTGAACAATTGGCTTGTGAGAACACCATGGTCAGTCAATATAATCCCTCCACCCCAACAACTTGACTCCCTCTGATAGGGGAGGAGGAGAGCCACTGGAGAAGGGAGGCTACTGTGGGCTGGGACACAGAACCCCAGAAAGGCTTGAGAATATGAGATAAGAGGGGATCTGAGCCTCATTTCCCATGGAGCTCAGGGAAGTGACACACCTCATAAAGTTCCCCTGCACTGAGCATGATGGGAGTGTAGAGGAGAAATGGCTGCAGGTATGTACTGTTCCTTGCTCCCCACCTAAAGTGACACAGAAGAGGAGCTGAGTGTTTTCTATGCCCTTTGAGAAGGGCAAGGCAGGAGCTGAGAGAGCTGAGAGCCTGAAGAGGCCTCAAGATCAGAATGAGGAGGCTGTAGCTGGTATTTGCATGGTCTATACACTGGACACGAGGTGAGAATGCAGGTGTCAACAGGAATTGATGATGACAACTGAGGACCAGATGTCCTACCTTCTTCCTCAGTCCCAGTTGGTGGGTTTGACTCTGTATTTTCCTCTCAAAACTCGGGAGGGGGTTGGGGAGAGGCCTTGACTAAGGTGAGATCCTACTGAATTGACTGAGATTAAGTTCTAGTCATTCAACAGGAAGGGGACTTGCAGAGACAAGTAGCTGTCCATCACAGATTTGTGCAGTCCTTCTAGAAACTGTCACTTGGAAGCAACTGCCCAGCCAGAGCAAACATTTTCTAAGTGCCATCATGTTCTCTGTTGATTTACTAACTGTGAATATGGCCTTGGAAACAAACAAAGAATCCCATGACTTGGAGCAGAATCCGTGTATCGGAAAGCCCCGTTGGCCCCTATATTGAGATCTCACAGGAGGGAGAGAAGCCCTAATGCCAAGGCATCCAACACCAACACATTATAAAATTTAGCATTGTGACCTTAGTCTGTGATACTGGTACAATATCCTGCCAGCCTCCAGTAAGCCCTCTAAAGATATGAGCTTGTGAGTATGAAATTGTCCCCATTCTCTACTTTCCTTGCCTGCTTATTTCAGTAATTTTCAAACTTAAAAAATATTACTTTTATTTTTTAGCAGTGGAATCCTTTTCCCAACAAAATCTTACAGAGTCCTGCCATACAAAATAGAAAAAAGCTGTGTTTTAGTGCTACATTTATTTTCTAAGTTCAAATTTATAATAATTAACTGGTTCAAAGATAATAAATGAGAATTCAAAGATAATAAATGAGACTTTGATGAACACAAAAACTTGAAATCTGGAATTATGTATGATAATTGCGATCACATCAGTTTTGGCTTCCATTTCTGTATTTTGTTTTGGTTGCCTGCTGCTGTAAGAGAAAATCCTGATTGATACAGATGAGTAGTTTGAAAAGGGTCATGGTTTTTGAACTAGCCCACCTTGCAATCTCAGACTACTCTTTGTTCAAATTAAGATGGTACCTTGAAAAAGAAGTACTGAGAGATTTTAATTTAAATATTGACTCATGAACACTCATGTCCATACCAAAACCTGCACACGGATATTTATAGCAGCTTTGTTCATAACCTCCAAAACTTGGAAGCAACCAAGAGGTCCTTTAATAGGTAAGTGGTTAAATAAACTGTGGTACATCCACACAATGGAAGATTATTCAGCAATAAAAAGAAATGAGCTATTAAGCCACAAAAAGACATGGAGGAAACTTAAAAGCATGTTACTGAGTGAAAGAAGCCAATCTGAAAAGGCTACATATTAAATGATTCCAACTCTGTGACATTCTGGAAAAGGCAAAATTATGGAGACAGTAAAAAGATTAGGGGTTCCCAGGGGTGAGAGGGGGAGGGAGGGATGAAGAGGCAGAGCACAGAGGATTTTCAGAGCAGTTAAAGCATTCTGTACAAAACTATAATGCTGGATACATGTCATTACACATCTGTCCAAATCCACAGAATGTACACTGAGTGAACTCTAAACTATGAACTCTGGGTGATGATGTGTCAGTGTAGATTCACTGATTGTAACAAAGATACCATTCTGCTGCTGGATGTTGATAGTTGGAGAGGTTGTGTGTGTGGGGGGACTGGGTATATGGGAACTCTCTGTACTTCCTGATCAGTTTTGCTGTGAACCTAAAACTGCTCTAAAAAACAAACTGTATTGATTTTTTAAATGCCCATTAGACATTAAAAATAAGAAAAAATATTGATTTACTAATAAGTTTGGATAACTGCTCAAATTCCTTATCATAAATGTAGTCAGAGAAGTAACACCCCAAATGTACGGTTAATCCCAATACTATTTATAATGACATTATTACTGTGTGACCAGTTACATGTTCCCTTGTTATTGTGCAATCGGCTATGACACCATAATGAGAACATGTACCAAGCAGATGATTCTGAGCCTTGCCCAACACTTAATTGGGAACAGTGCACATTTGTACTCCCTGGTACAATTATAAATGAGCAGTTGAGCATAGGCTTGGATTAGGGAAAAGAGCAGTGCAGAATTACACTTTTTCTAATCGACACATTTAAAGAAGATAAAATAAATATGAAGAGATGGCAGGAAAAGATTTATTCTGAGGTCTATGCAAAGGAGTCAACTCAACAATACACATGCTATTGTGGTAGTGGCCTCTTGTGTGCCAAAAATCAAAACGTAAGTTTGCATGTGTCCATGGTCTTACTACATATTAAAAGTCATTTAGAATATATATACATATATATAAAAGAAACTCAAATCAAATACTTGCAGAACCCAACAAACCTCCATGTGGGAGAAGTTTGATCAGACCATATTATTCAAGAGTTTTGTGCGATGTATGTTCGAATATGTCTATTTTAATTCTGATAACCCTCTTTCTCTTCCCCATAACAGTGAATTATGCCCTCTTCCCCAGCTGGAATAAATATGTCATTCTGTTCTCTTTTTGTTTTGTGTAATCATGATAGTGTCTTATGTTTAATTCTAATCCATCCTAAGTTTATGGTAGCGTGTGGTGTGATGTATGGATCAAAGGCAAACCTTCATTCAACTGAATGTTGCTGCTGTCCCACTATTTATTAAAAAGTGCTTCCTTCTTCATGCTATTAATTTTGACCTGACATATATGTATTAAATTCTTATAGTTGGAATTAATTTTCTGGTATCTCTGATAACCACTGATTTTACAAAACTTTAAAAAATAGCCAGTGGTGTATCCTTCAGCAATTGTTACTTCGTAGTAAGTTCAAATCTGGCAGGAAGACTCTAACATCATTACTTTCAAAATTATTTTTGGCTGCATTGGGTCTTCGTTGCTACACACGGTCTTTCTCTAGTTGCCATGAGCAGGGGCTACTCTCCGTTGCGGTGCACTGGCTTCTCATTGCGGTGGCTTCTCTTGTTGTGGAGCACAGGCTCTAGGCACGCGGGCTTCAGTAGTTGTGGCTCACGGGCTCTAGAGTGCAGGCTCAGTAGTTGTGGCGCACGGGCTTAGTTGCTCCGCAGCATGTGAGATCTTCCCAGACCAGGGTTTGAACCCGAGTCCCCTGCATTGGCAGGTGGGTTCTTAACCACTGCGCCACCAGGGAAGTCCCGTTCAATTATTCTTCACTAGCAATTTATGTAGTTGAGTACAGTCTTCTGGGGAATTTATTGTTTGTTTGTTTGTTTATTTTGGCTGTGCCAGATCTTAGTTGCAGCATGTGTGATCATCATTGCGGCACTTGGGATCTTTAGTTGCAGCATGCAGACTTTTTAGTTGTGGCATGCATGCGGGACCTAGTTCCCCTAACCAAACCCAGGCCCCCTGTGTTGCAGCATGGAGTCTTACCCACTGGACCACCGAGGAAGTCCTGGCTTCTGGGGAATTTAAAACACCAAATAACTTTGTTTCTAAGTCCACGTTTCCTATTGGCCTTACCTCAGACACAGTGAAATTTGAATCATTGTGGTGGGGGGTAGAGACCAGGAATATGCATATGAAAGAAGTTCTATTTGTTACAAGTTGAGAGCTTCCCCCTTAGAAATTAAGGCCATTGTTTTGTATTTATACTCTCAAGCCCCTGGTCAGTCACTCCACCTTCTTTTATACTCCAACAACATGCATCATTTTTTCCTTGACACAGTCTGTCATGTCTGGAATTATGTTTTTTCCCAATTATTTGGTACTCGTTACTACTGCAGATAGGATATTATTTGTTTTGTTTTTTGTTCTATACTGATGGTATGTAGGAATACAATTGATTTTTGAGAAGTTACTTCTGTCTCCTTAACTTTTCTGAACTCATATTACTGATAATATTTTTCTGGTTAATTTTTAGAAATACAATTTTGTTTTCTGCAAAGTTTTACATCCGTTTCTTTCTCTGCTATATTTATGCCTCTAATTTTGCACTTGACAACACTGTTGTATCTATTTGCACTTGCACTTGACTGCACTTTTAGAGCTATTTGAAGTGGGAATGGCTGGTCTCTGGTCTAGCATGGAAGAAGCTTGGAAGACACCACTCTGTACTAACAAGTGAAAAGCTGAACAAACTGATAAACCAAAAATTCTTCTTAGACCTGTAAGAGAAGAGAGGTCACAGGGCAAACTGCTGCCCCCAGAATGGAGAGAGCAGCCTCGGTTGCCGATGCTGGAGGACTTGGCACACGCAGGAGTTGCTTCCCTGCCTCTCCCTTCAGACCCTTGGCCCTAGTCGCACATCTTGCAGAGCCTGCTACTCAAAGTGCGGTCCGAAGGGCAGCAGCATAGGCATCACCTGGGAACTTGTCAGAGATGCAGAATCTCCAGCCTCACCTCAGACTCAATGAATCCGAATTGGCATTTTCACAAGATTCCCAGGTGAATCAGGAGCACGTTAAAGTTCCAGAAGCACTGATCTCAGGAGCTTGCAGAAATGTCCACCAGATGGCGGGTTTGCAGCAGGCACAGGTATCCAGAGCCACAATCAGCCCACCCAAGTCTCCTTCAAATAGTGCCCTACATGGCCTTAGAAATTTGGAGCCATTGCTCATCATCTGTGAAGGATGGGGAGAGAACCCAGAGGAGATTCCTAATCAATGGGCGGCAGTGTGTGGGGTGTGAGCCATGAACTACTCCTCTCTGGGCTTTCCCCAGGTGTTTTTACACTCATTGTCTAGTGAGAGGGATGGGCCATAAGCTCTTATTTTACAGACAAAGGAATTAAGGTCCAGAGAGGGAAAGAAACTTAGTCAAGTGCTGAGCAGTGGCAAATGGTGTTGGAGGTGGAATTGGAAGGCAGGTTTCTGGCTGCCTGGCCTGGGCTGAGAGCACCTCTAGATGGACAGGGCAGGATGGTTCAGCCCCACTCTATGCTGACCTGGCTGACCCTTCCCTGTCCTCTCCCACCCAGTTGCTCTTTGAACAGCTATCTAGTTTTCTCTGGGAGTGCTAGAAGCAATTGTTGTAATAATACAATAATTTGGAATGTTAATGGGCTTTTCCCAATACTGAGGGTTCTGGACTTAACCCCCAGGGGAACAAAGCATCAGACTTAATTGGGAACAAACAGGACAAGCCATGGTCCCCAGACGGTCGCCCTGGGAATCTTGATGGTCCTTGAGTCTATGCCAGGACCAGCTATGAGCCACTGACTCTTCAATGAACTTTCATCCCAATCTATTTAGTTTTGTTTTTTTAGTTATAAGAACAAAGAGTCAGCTTCTGGTTGCAGAGGATCTTAGATTTCATTGGCATAAAGTAGCTATGATGTGACGTCACCGTGGTTATGCACAAACCAACAACTAGCCAGCATTTCTAGAAATGCGAAGCTCTTTCCTTCTAGATTCTTAGATAGAAGATTCCATTGCCTATGTAACAAGGGGAGGAGGGCCAGTTTACTTTTTAGTCTTACTCACATGGTCCACAACATGAACCTTGGGAGACTCCCTTCTCTACACTGGGTTCCCACTTCCCCAGGAGGACTGAGGAGTTTGGAGATCATGTGTTCTGGCAGTGTGGAATTCCATGACAGTCACTCAGATAGGTATTTCTGTTTTTTTTTTAAATTTAAATTTCTTTTTTAAAAAATTAATTTTTATTGGAGTATAGTTGCTTCACAATGTTGTGTTAATTTCTACTGTACAGCAAAGTGAATCAGCTATACATATACATATATCCACTCTTTTTTGGGTTTCTTTCCCATTTAGGTCACTGCAGAACACTGAATAGAGTTCCCTGAGCTATACAGTAGGTTCTCACTAGTTATCTATTTTATACATGGTATCAATAGTGTATATATGTCAATCCCAATCGCCCAATTCATCCCACCTTCCCCCCTTTCCCCCTTGGTATCCATACGTTTGTTCTCTACATCTGTGTCTCTATTTCTGCTTTGCAAATAAGATCATCTAAACTATTTTTCTAGATATACAATGCAACATTACTCACGTGTTTCTGACATACAAAGTTCTTCACAGCAGCCTTTACATCTTTGTTCCTTAGGCTGTAGATGATGGAGTTGAGCATGGGGGTCAGCACCCCATAGAAGAGGGAGATGAGCTTGCCTGAAAGGTCCTGTTTATCTGTCCCCAGTGGGTCCTTAGACTTGGGCTTGGCATACATAAAGACAATGGTCCCATAGAATATGACCACAACTGTGAGGTGGGCAGAGCAGGTAGAGAAGGCCTTTTTCCTCCCCTCTGCTGAGGGAATCCTCAGGATGGTAGCAATGATGAACACATAGGAGAAGAAGATGAACAGAACTGGGATGCCCAGGAAGATAATAATTGTTATCCTCAGACTGGTCACATTGATGGAGATGTCAGCACAGGCCAACTTCAGGACAGCCAGGATCTCACAGGTGAAGTGGTTGATGATGTTGTCCCCACAGAAGGGCAGTCGTATTGCAAGGGATGTTTGAACCCCAGTGTTGATGATACCAGCTGCCCAGAAGCTGGCCATGGGCAAACAGGCAGCCTTGCTCATGACCACAGAGTACCTCAGGGGGTTGCAGATGGCCATGGAGTGATCAAACGCCATCATGCTCAGGAGCACATACTCTGTGGTTCCCATGGCAAAGGAGAGGAACATCTGCCCGAAACAAGCTGAGAAGGAGAGATGGTTTTCCTGGGGGTCAGGAAGCTGTCAAGGATGAGGGGGACTGAGGAGGTTGTGCAGCAGATGTCCAGCAAGGAGAGGTTCCTCAGGAAGAAGTACATGGGCTTGTGTAGGCAGGAGTCAAGGATGGTCACCAGCATGAGGACCCCGTTGCCCAGGAGGGTCACCAGGTACATGAGCAGGATGAGCACAAAGAACATTTTCTCCAGCCTTGGGTGGGCTGAGAGGCCCAGGAAAATGAACCCCAGCAGGGGGGAGGTCCAGTTAGACCTGTCCATGGTGCCTCTGCTCTGTCACCTGTAGGAACTCAGGTCAACCTCAGCACCCTCTGACTCTGCAGTTGCTGGCTTGCTAGTGAGGAACGCCCTCCCTGCTAAGCAAAAGGAAAACAGCTTTAACAATGGATGGTCTCTCTGTGATTCTCAGTAAAATTCAGGGGACTAGAAAAGAATCTACTTTGTCATCTTAAGCCACTCTCTGTGTGAGACACATTCGAGATGCCCATGTGGTGATTTAATTTACCTGATCAGACATATTCATTTCTACTGGTATATGCTGGATGATGGACTTATCTTGTTAAATCTTGTTATCTTGTTAAATCTTGGTCAGAAAAGTGAGATAATATTCACTTCATGTTTTTCTCCCTTGGTGCCCAGGGCTGGTGAAATGATCAGCCCTGAATCTACAGCTCTTGGCAGGCTTTCTTCTCTTCATGTTACCCTCATAGAAACATCTGACCTTCCCCTTATCCTCCTGTAATAGACAGCCCAGGCCCCAGGCCATCCTCTCATCTGTCCGTTTACGCCATCCTGTCTTCCTCTCTCCATTCATCAGCCAACATGACTCATTCACACATGACAGAAAATCCACAGCCTTTCAGGGAAGGATGCATTGGCTCCAGAATAGACTACAGTTCCAGGGAGGGGGCACTGATAGGTCACTTTGAAAGGGCAAGATGGACAGGAAGGCCACCTGGGGAAGGTAACATCCAATCAGGTCCTTGAAGGAGGCTGAGGGCTGGGCTTGGGCAGCTGTGTTGTGGAGTGTGGTTGCATTCTAAGGCGCTTATCATCCCCCTGGCTATAGTGCTGTCCTGGCCACTTTGCACCGATGCCCTGGGAAGCCAGGCTGCATTAACAGCCACCATCTCAGCCTCCAGAGAGCTCCAGTTCCCTGGGTAGCTTCTCATACCATTGCCACTGAAGTCAGGCTAATGCCTCATCCCTGACTTTAAAGACTTCAGCCTCGGGCTTCCCTGGTGGCGCAGTGGTTGGGAGTCCGCCTCCCGATGCAGGAGACGCGGGTTCGTGCCCCGGTCCGGGAGGATCCCACATGCCACGGAGCAGCTGGGCCCGTAAGCCATGGCCGCTGAGCCTGTGCGTCCGGAGCCTGTGTTCCACAACGGGAGAGGCCACAACAGTGAGAGGCCCGCGTACCACAAAAAAAAAAAAAAAAAAGACTTCAGCCTTGGAAAAGGGACCTCCAAACATCTAGTCTCCCTGAATTTTCCATTTTACATCCAAGCTACTACTATCCAGTGTTTGCTTGATCCCATCCACCAATGAAGATCTCATCACCTTTTTAGGAAGCCAATTCTAGCTTTATACATCTTTTATCATCTGAAAAATTTGTCTCTTGGGTCAAGTCTCTTTATATTTTCCTAGTTTCAGTCCTAGTCCTGCTCTCTGGGGACACACAGAGCATTTCACCCCTTTCTGCCCCATAATAGCTCACCAGAGATCTAAAGATAATGGTTCCCTTAATTCTCCTCTTTTCCTAGGTTACACGCTGGGCCAAGTAAATCCAAATATCTGTGATGGAATCCAGGCATCAGGACTTTTTAAAGCTCCCCAGATGGTTTCAATGTCCAGCCAAGGCTGAGAACACCATCCTAACTTTGTATTCCCAGGTATTCCATTCTGCCGTTACGACCTTTTGAAAACAGACAATCAACAGACAAACAAATGAAAAGCATTCTTTAGAGACTTGGGTGATTTCTTCCTGGACATTTGCCTGATCAAAAGACTTCCCCAGAATAAGCAATGTCCACTGACAGTTTTTGAGGACAAGCCATCCTCAACCTCCTTGGGTTTTTCTGAGGCCCTATTACCAGCCGTGTTATCCCCTCTGCCCCTAAATGCAAAGGTCAGGCTAGATGACTGAATGCCCATCACTCCTGACCTCTTCCCCACACAGGTGGTGTCTGCAGGAACTCTGTATGGGGCCCCATACCTCCGAGGTCAGAGTCCTTCTCTGATCCAGGGGTTGGATGTCATGAATCCCCTTGAGCAGCTCCTCTTCCACTGGAGGAAGGAAACCATTTGGTTTATTCATGACTGGAATCATGGTTCCAACCTCTCCCTTCCTAAGAATAAAGAATGCTTCCCTTTGGCATCACTTAAGCCCAATTAATTGATTTGGAAGTAATTCATGTTTGGAAAGATTTTCCAAAATATTTTCTTTCAGCAGACATGCAAAAATAGTCATAGAAACAGTCATGGGGTGGATGCCACCTGCTTATTCAGGGCTACCTAAAACACACCTTGTTGGCCATCCTTCAGTTCTGGCTTTCATTATGCTGACAGACAACTGTAGATCCAGGCATGGGAGAGGCCTGAGGGTCGACCCAGGCCAACCACCGCACCCCCACCCTCAAAGCATGCAGGCCCACTTCCTTGACCATGGTCCTCTGGCCTCAGCTGGAATACTTGAGTAAAGCAGGCTTTCTGGTTGCTGAGGAGGTTTATTACATTTTAAAGTATCAATCCTATAGACAGGAAATTCTGCCTCGCTGCAAGTTCCACCCGGCTCTGCCTTCTGCAGTCCTCAAGAAAAGTTAGTTCTTCCCCCATGCCCTCCAGATATTCAGAAATAAGTTGGTTTTGGCAATAAGATGATAGAGAATGAACGTTGCTACTCTTATAGCGTCCCCCAAAAATGTCACATAGTTGAGAGGAACTGTGCATAATTCCTGAATAATTTTGAGATGTCTTTCAGGATATTATGTCCCACCATGAGGGGCTGTGCTGCATTCAGCACTTACCATACCACTGAAATCACCTCTTTCCCCCCATTTTGAGCCCTATTCCACTGAACAATCAGATCTATTCTTAGAAATGAGCTTGTGCTAATGAAAATCTCAGAGTCCTTTTACCAAAACCTTCACTTGCCTTTATCAGAAACATGATGTGAAAGAGTGATCACTCTTCTAAGGGTTGGGAACAGGCCACGTATCAGAAATAGCCACACTGGGTCTAAAGCAGGAAGAGGGGGGAGATTGTCAGTCTCTGTGATGGATAAAGGTCCAGGTCTCCCCACTCCACTTGCCTTGGTGCTCCAGGAATGATCTCCAAAGAACTTGCCATTGCCTATAGAAGGTAATTTGAGTCTCAGTTTCCTTTTGGGGACCAGTTTTGTCCCTAAAGTCATTTAAAGTTTGGAAAGTGAGTTGTACTCAGTTTAGAAACTGTGTATTGGGACTTCCCTGGTGGTGCAGTGGTTAAGAATCTGCCTGCCAACGCAAGGGACACAGGGTCGAGCCCTGGTCCGGGAAGATCCCACGTCATGGAGCAACCAAGCCCATGCGCCACAACTACTGAGCCTGTGCTCTAGAGCCCGCGAGCCACAACTACTGAGCCGCATGCCACAACTACTGAGCCGCATGCCGCAACTACTAAAGCCCACGCACCTAGAGCCTGTGCTCTGCAAGAGAAGCTACTGCAATAAGAAGCCCACACACTGCAACAAAGAGTAGCCCCAGCTCAGCACAACTAGAGAAAGCCTGCACGCAGCAACAAAGACCCAACACAGCCAAAAATAAATAAATAAAATAAGTAAATTTATTTAAAAAAACAACAACAACTGTGTATTGTTCTGGGATAATATCCCCAAATCCATTTATACTGAAGACCCTGGAGGAGGTTTTCTTCTTGCTGCCTCCCTCCCCCCTTTCCATGTCCTCCTCTCCTTTCTTTGGTCAATGTATTCCTATGAAGACATCACCCAGAGCCCAGAGACTTCTGGTCAGTCATCCTGTAGCTCACTCAGCCCCCAGGTCCTTTTCCCTCAGCTGCAGCAGCAGCTCCATCATCCCCAGCCTGGACTTTGCAGTGGTTTTGGGAGGAGAATTAGAGTTTGATTTCAGGATGACTACTCACCCGTAGAGTGGTTAGGCTCCTTGAAGCAACATGCTGTGTTCCTTCTGGATCCTCACTCTGCCTCTAGTAAGTTACTGTCAGTTCGGCTTCCTGTCCTCTGTGCATGCTCAATTCCTCATCTGAGTCACTGACAGGAGCACAACACAGGACAGGAATGGATACAGAGCACTGAGGCACTCCATGAAAGACTGCCTCTGTGGAGGGTATTATGCTCAGTGAAATAAGTCAGAAAGAGAAAGATAAATATTGTGTGTTATATGCAGAATTTAAAAAATAGAACAAAATAGTAAATACAGCAAAAAAGAAACAGACTCACAGATATAGAGAACAAGGTAGAGGTAGGGGACTAAGAGGTACAACTACTATGTATAAAATAAGCTATGAAGATATATTGTACAGTACAGGGAATATGGCCAATATTTTATAGTAACTATAAATGGAGTATAACCTTTAAAAATTGTGAATTACTATGTTTTACACCTGAAAATTATATATTATAAATCAACTGTACCTCAATTTAAAAATTCACTAAAAAATCTTTTTTAAAAAGGGCAATTTAAAATCTTTTCCTCAGTTATAATAGTGATTAATATGCATTGTGATGCCATGGGCTGTTTTTGTAGAAAGAAACTATTTGAAAGTATTTTTGGACACTGTTTCGTCAGATGTGGTTGCTAAAGATTTTGTTTTGTTCATGTATTCTTTTTACAATAGGAAGTCAAAAAACGTGGGGAATGACTGGAATAAAGGTCTGTGTGAAGGAAATAACTGAGTTATGTTAGTAAACTGTGGGAGAAAGCTTAAATGGGGCAGCCATAAATCAAGGCATTGTTATTAATCTTTTTCCATTCCAGTTATGTAATAAAACTTCACACAGAGACATATACATGCACACACATACATACATCATTCTTAAAAGAGATACCATTTTCAATAAGATAATTTTTTCAGGTATTGTAGATGGTACAATTACATTAGTAGGTAACATGGATTCCAAACTTCTATTTTTTTCAACTCAAATACGTTCCAAATATGTAGACTTTATGTAGTTTTCATGTCTACTATAGTTCTTTTGAAAATTAGTGTGTATGGGAAAGCAAAGTTGATTTTTCACAGAAGTTAATAACAGCTGGATTCCAAGTGCTGAAAATAAAAGATTTTATTTTTTTTATACAGCAGGTTCTTATTAGCTATCCATTTTATACATATTAGTGTATATATGTCAATTTCAATCTCCCAATTCATCACACCACCACCACCCCCGCCACTTTCCCCCCTCGGTGTCCATACGTTTCTTCTCTACATCTGTGACTCTATTTCTGCCCTGCAAACCGGTTCATCTGTACCATTTTTCTAGATTCCACATATATGCGTTAGTATACGATATTTGTTTTTCTCTTTCTGACTTACTTCACTCTGTATGACAGTCTCTAGATCCATCCATGTCTCTACAAATGATCCAATTTGTTCCTTTTATTGGCTGTGTAATATTCCACTGTATATATGTACCACTACTTCTTTAACCATCTGTCTGTTGATGGGCACTTAGGTTGCGTCCATGACCTTGTTATTGTAAACAGTGCTGCAATGAACATTGGGGTGCATGTGTCTTTTTGAATTCTGGTTTTCTCTGGGTATATGACCAGTAGTGGGATTGCTGGGTCATACAGTAATTCTATTTTTAGTTTTTTAAGGAACCTCCATACTGTCCTCCATAGTGGCTGTATCAATTTACATCCCCACCAACAGTGCAAGAGGGTTCCCTCTTCTACACACCCTCTCCAGTATTTTTTGTTTGTAGATTTTCTCATGATGCCCATTCTAACTGGTGTGAGGTGATACCTCATTGTAGCTTTAATTTGCATTTCTCTAATGATTAGTGATGCTGAGCAGCTTTTCATGTGCTTCTTGGCCATGTGTATTTCTTCTTTGGAGAAATGTTTATTTAGGTCTTCTCCCATTCTTTGACTGGGTTGTTTGTTTTTTTAATATTGAACTGCATGAGCTGTTTATATATTTTGGAGATTAATCCATTCTCTGCTGACTCATTTGCAAATATTTTCTCCTATTCTGAGGGGTGTCTTTTTGTCTTGTTTATGGTTTCCTTTGCTGTGCAAAAACTTTTAAGTTTCATTAAGTCTCATTTGTTTATTTTTGTTTTTATTTCCATTACTCTAGGAGGTAGATCAAAAAAGATCTTGCTGTGATTTATGTGAAAGAGTGTTCTTCTTATGTTTTCCTCCAAGATTTTTATAGTGTCCAGTCTTACATTTAGGTCTCTAATCCATTTTGAGTTTATTTTTGTGTATGGTGTTAGGGAGTGTTCTAATTTCATTCTTTTACATGTAGCTATCCAGTTTTCTCAGCACCACTTACTGAAGAGACTGTCTTCTCTCTGTTGTATATCCTTGCCTCCTTTGTCATAGGTTAGTTGACCACAGGTGCGTGGGTTTATCTCTGGGCTTTCTATCCTGTTCCATTGATCTATATTTCTGTTTTTGTGCCAGTACCATATTGTCTTGATTACTGTACCTTGGTAGTATAGTCTGAAGTCAGGGAGTCTTATTCCTCCAGATCCGTTTTTTTCCCTCAAGACTGCTTTGGCTATTCGGGGTCTTTTGTGTCTCCAATTGAATTTTAAGATTTTTTATTCTAGTTCTGTAAAAAGTGCCATTGGTAATTTGATAGGGATTGCATTGAATCTGTAGATTGCTTTGGGTAGTATAGTGATTTTCACAATATTGATTCTTCCAATCCAAGAACATGGTACATTTCTCCATCTGTTGTTATCATCTTTAATTTCTTTCATCAGTGTCTTACAGTTTTCTGCATACAGGTCTTTTGTCTCCCTAGGTGGGTTTACTCCTAGGTATTTTATTCTTTTTGTTGCAGTGGTAAATGGGAGTGTTTCCTTAATTTCTCTTTCAGATTTTTCATCATTAGTGTATACAAATGCAAGAGATTTCTGTGCATTAATTTTGGTTTTTTTTCCTGAATTTTTGAGTTTTATTTTATTTTTTTATATATCAGGTTCTTATTAGTTATGTGCATTAATTTTGTATCCTGAAACTTTACCAAATTCATTGATTGGCTCTAGTAGTTTTCTGGTGGCATCTTCAGGATTCTCTAGTATAGTATCATGTCATCTGCAAACAGTGACAGCTTTACTTCTTCTTTTCCAATTTGGATTCCTTTCATTTCTTTTTCTTCTCTGATTGCCGTGGCTAAAACTTCCAAAACTATGTTGAATTATAGTGGTGAGAGTGGACAACCTTTTCTTGGTCCTGATCTTAGAGGAAATGGTTTCATTTTTTCACCATTGAGAATGTTTTTGGTTGTGGATTTGTCATTTATGGCCTTTATTATGTTGAGGTAAGTTCCCTCTATGCCTACTTTCTGGGGAGTTTTTATCATAAATGGATGTTGAATATTGTCAAAAGCTTTTTCTGTCTCTATTGAGATGATCATATGGTTTTTCTCCTTCAATTTGTTAATATGGTTTATCACATTGATCTATTTGCATATATTGAAGAATCCTTGCGTCCCTGGATAAATCCCACTTGATCATGGTGTATGATCCTTTTAATGTGTTGTTGGATTCTGTTTGCTAGTGTTTTGTTGAGGATTTTTGCATCAATATTCATAAGTGATACTGGTCTGTAGTTTTCTTTTTTTGTAGTATCTTTGTCTGGTTTTGGTATCAGGGTGATGGTGGCCTCATAGAATGAGTTTGGGAGTGTTCCTTCCTCTGCAATGTTTTAGAAGAGTTTGAGAAGGATGAGTGTTAGCTCTTCTCTAAATGTTTGACAGAATTCACCTGTGAAGCCATCTGGTCCTGGACTTTTGTTTGTTGGAAGATTTTTAATCACAGTTTCAATTTCATTACTTGTGATTTTTCTGTTCATATTTTCTAGATCTTCCTGGTTCAGTCTTGGAACGTTATACCTTTCTAAGAATTTGTCCATTTCTTCCAGGTTGTCCATTTTATTGGCATAGAGTTGCTTGTAGTAATCTCTTAGGATACTTTGTATTTCTGTGGTGTCTGTTGTAACTTGTCCTTTTTCATTTCTAATTTTATTGATTTGAGTCCTCTCTCTCTCTTTTTTTTTTTTTTTTTTTTTTTGTGGTACGTGGGCCTCACACTGTTGTGGCCTCTCCCGTCATGGAGCACAGGCTCTGGACATGCAGGCTCAGCGGCCATGGCTCGCAGGCCTAGCCGCTCCACGGCATGTGGGATCTTCCCAGATCGGAGCACGAACCCGTGTCCCCTGCATCGGCAGGCGGACTCTCAACCACTGCACCACCAGGGAAGCCATCCCTCTTTTTCTTGATGAATCTGGCTAATGGTTTATCAATTTTGTTTATCTTCTCAAAGAACCAGCTTTTAGTTTCATTGATCTTTGCTACTGTTTTGTTTCTATTTCATTTATTTCTGCTCTGAATTTTATGATTTCTTTCCTCCTACTAACTTTGGGTTTTGTTTGTTCATCTTTCTGTAGTTCCTTTAGGTGTAAGTTTAGATTGTTTATTTGAGATTTTTCTTGCTTCTTGAGGTAGTCTTGTATTGCTATAAACTTCCCACTTAGAACTGCTTTTGCTGCATCCCATAGGTTTTGGATCGTCGTGTTTTCACTGTCATTTCTCTCTACGTATTTTTTATTTCCTCTTTGATTTCTTCAGTGATCTCTTGGTTATTTAGTAACGTATTGTTTAGCCTCCATGTGTTTGTGTTTTTTATGTTTTTTCCCCTGTAACTGATTTCTAATCTCATAGCATTGTGGTCAGAAAAGATGCTTCATATGGTTTCAATATTCTTAAATTTACTGAGGCTTGATTTGTGACCCAAGATGTGATCTATCCTGGAGAATGTTCCGTGTGCACTAGAGAAGAAAGTGTAATCTGCGGTTTTTGGATGGAATGTCCTATAAATATCAATTAAATCTATCTGGTCTATTGTGTCATTTAAAGCTTGTGTTTTCTTATTAATTTTCTGTTTGGATGATCTGTCCAGTGGTGTAAGTGAGGTGTTAAAGTCTCCCACTATTATTGTGTTACTGTCGATTTCCTCTTTTATAGCTGTTAGCAGTTGCCTTATGTATTGAGGTGCTCCTATGTTGGGTGCATATACATTTATAATTGTTATATCTTCTTCTTGGATTGATCCCTTGATCATTATGTAGTATCCTTCCTTGTCTCTTGTAACATTCTTTATTTTAAAGTCTATTTTATCTGAGTATTGCTACTTCAGCTTTCTTTTGATTTCCATATGCATGGAGTATCTTTTTCCATCCCCTCACTTTCAGTCTGTATGTGTCTCTAGCTCTGAAGTGGGTCTCTTGTAGACAGCATATATATGGGTCTTGTTTTTGTATCCATTCAGCAAGCCTGTGTATTTTGGTTGGAGCATTTAATCCATTCACATTTAAGGTAATTATCGATATGTATGTTCCTATGACCATTTTCTTAATTGTTATGGGTTTGTTTTTGTAGGTCCTTTTCTTCTCTTGTGTTTCCCACTTAGAGAAGCTCCTTTTGCATTTGTTGTAGAGCTGGTTTTGTGGTGCCTAACTCTCTTAGCTTTTGCTTGTCTGGAAAGCTTTTGATTTCTCCATCGAATCTGAATGAGATCCTTGCCAGGTAGAGTAATCTTGGTTGTATGTTCTTCCCTTTCATCACTTTAAATATACCATGCCATTCCCTTCTGGCTTGTAGAGTTTCTGCTGAGAAATCAGCTGTTAACCTTATGGGAGTTCCCTTGTATGTTATTTGTCATTTTTACCTTGTTGCTTTCAATAATTTTTGTCTTTAATTTTTGTCAATTTGATTACTGTGTGTCTTGGCATGTTTCTCCTTGGGTTTATCCTGCCTGGGACTCTCTGTATTTCTTGGACTTGGGTGGCTATTTCCTTTCCCACGTTAGGGAAGTTTTCGACTATAATCTCTTCAAATATTTTCTCGGGTCCTCTCTCTCTCTTCTCCTTCTGGGACGCCTATAATGCCAATGTTGTTGCATTTAATGTTGTCCCAGATGTCTCTTAGGCTGTCTCCATTTCTTTTCATTCTTTTTTCTGTTCTGCAGCAGTGAATTCCACCATTCTGTCTTCCAGGTCACTTATCCGTTCTTCTGCTTCAGTTATTCTGCTATTGATTACTTTTAGTGTATTTTTCATTTCAGTTATTGTATTGTTCATCTCTGTTTGTTCTTTAATTCTTCTAGGTGTTTCTTCTTTAATTCTTCTGGTATTTGTTAAACATTTCTTCCATCTTCTCGATCTTTGCCTCCCCATTCATTTCCAAGGTCCTGGATCATCTTCACTATCATTATTCTGAATTCTTTTTCTGGAAGGTTGCCTATCTCCACTTCATTTAGTTGTTTTTCTGGGGTTTTATCTTGTTCCTTCATCTGGTACATAGCCCTCTGCCTTTTCTATCTTTCTGTGAATGTGGTTTTTGTTCCACAGGTTGCAGGTCTGTAGTTCTTCTTGCTTCTGCTCTAAAAGATTTAAAACGTACCTGCAAACATTTTTTTTGGTCAACTTCTATGGCTTTTCTTCCTGTTTCATCTTATAATCATATACTCATTTCTCTTAGGACATAAAAGCAATGCTAACTGTATCTATTTATCTAAGATTGTAGTATATTTCTTATTTGTATTGAAATAGCTGTCATAGCATTAATAATAATAAAATGTGACATTTTGGTTAGGCTCAATTTTGTTTGGTGTACTTTAAAAAATACTTGTATATATGCAGAAAACCAAAAACTGAGTTTTTCTATTTTCTTGCTCTTTACTAACATTAAGTAATATAATCCATGTGTTTTATAATCAGTTAAAATATTGTTTTGAGTGTACCATGTATTATAAGTGAGACAGAGGGCAATAAAATAAGGCAGGCATCATGCAAACAGATTGTGTACGGGGGCGCCTCATCCTTTGACCTGATGGGTCATGCTGGAGGTTCTCACCATCCCAGGCTTACACAAGTGGACACAGAACAAGGTGCTTAATAACCCATAGACTGTTTTTGGCAGTGATTCATCTGAGGCCTCCTCATTGCCCCAGAGCCGATGAAACATCAGATGCTGATCACCCAGAGTGGGGTGGACGTTTATGAAGCACTTGCTGTGGTTCTTTGCATCCTTCAAAGTCCAGTTCAAATATTCTTTTTTTCTTGTTTTAAACTTGAACAACGTAAATTTATTTTCTCTCTGTTTTGGAGGCTGGAATTTTGAGATCAGGGTGCCAACATGTTCAGGTTTTGGTAAGAGCTCTCTTCTTGGCTTGCAGACATCTTCTTGCCATGTCCTCACATGGCAGAAAGAAAGAGAGCTCTCTGTTGCCTCTTCTAAGGACACTAATCTCATGCCAGCTCAAATACTCTTTCTTCCTTGAAGAAAGCATTGTAGTCCAGAAGAACAGGGGTTACAACTGTGGTAGGCAGGATTCTAAGCTGCCCCCAAGTTTTCTCTCCCCCTGGTGTACACACCCTGCATAATCCCCAGGACTGTAAAAATGATGGCTTTTACTCCCATGGTTGGGTTATACTACATGACATAGTTGGACTTAACATAGGGAGATTATCCAGGTGGGCCTGACCTAATCATGAATCCTTTAAAAGCAGAGAGTTTTTCTCTAGCTAGTGACAGAAATGGAAGTCAGAGATTCAAAGCACTGAAAGGATTTGTTGCACCATTACTGACATAAAGAAGGAAGGAGCCACGTAGCAAGGAAATGGGGACCTCAGTACTGTAGCTGCAAAAAAACTGAATTTTGCAACATAAATGAGCTTGAAAGTGGACTTTTCCTCAGAGCCTCCAGATGAGAACTTACTCCAGCTGACACTTTTGATTTCAGCCATTTGATACCCTAAGAACTGAGTCATGCCATGCTGGATTTCCGACATACAGAACTGTGAGCTATAAATGGGCATTGATTTAAGCTACTAAATTGTGGTGATCTGCTACACATCAATAGACAACTGACACAACCCTGGAGGAACTATCAACCAGTAGGGGAAGGTAGCTGGGGATAAAGTCACCAGCCTCCCATCCTTCACGTAGACAATTCTGAGAGGCATTTTTCATGCTCTTTGGGTCCCTCCAGCAGAACTGATCCCCTATTGCGCACAGCAGCCACCTTAATAATGTACCCTTATATTGGCTTTTCCTTTCACATCTCACTCCTCCTGTTCCCTCATGCCAGCTTCCTGAGATCACCTCCAAAATAAACTGCCTGCTCCCAAGTCCTTGCCTCAGGCTCTGCTTTGGGGGGAACACAACCAAGACAACTGCTACGAGGAGTAGCCCTAGAAAACATGCCCTCACCACTCAGATGGCAACAAGGACCCCATTTCTGTTGGTAAGTGAAGTGGCGATAACCCCTGGCCTGTTGTAGCATCATACTCATTAAGACATTCACCTGCATGGGGCTGAAATGTTTTACAGTCGAAGGGGATGCATGAGTTATTCAGTAGCTCTAGTACTTTGATCATATGAGGGTTTTGTTTGTTTGTTTGTTTTTTTGCAGTACACGGGCCTCTCACTGTTGTGGCATCTCCTGTTGCGGAGCACAGGCTCCGGACGCGCAGGCTCAGCGGCCATGGCTCACGGGCCCAGCCGCTCCGCAGCATGTGGGATCTTCCCGTACCGGGGCACGAATCCGTGTCCCCTGCATCGGCAGGCGGGCTCTCAACCACTGCACCACCAGGGAAGCCCTGAGGTATTTTTAAGGGTGGTAAAATTGACCCTCTTTTGTTAACTACCTTATAAGACTTAAAGAAAGAAAAATAGGCTCAGGTAAGCTAAGTGTAAACACAGAGCGTGCTATGAAAGCCAGAAGGCATCCATGGCAATTTTTAAAGAGATTCTCATCTCCTGCACCCACAAGGCAGATTGTGCTACAAGGCAGGGCCAGGACTTGACTGTAAAAATGGCAGAGCTACAAAGGAGACTGTGCAGCCTTGCCAGGTTTCCAATGCTAAAGTTGGGGACTTGACAGGGAAAGAGTGGGACCCTGCATCCTGGGATCAGGGTATCTGGGTGGATGCTCCTGAGAATCTAGAGACCTCAGATTCCTCTGAACCCTCCAGACCCACAGAATCAGCCCCTGAGTCCCCTCCCTGGTGCTGCCACAGAGCAGCCTCCGCTTTGCCTGGAGACCGTGCAGGGATCTCATCTGAGGCAGATACTCTTCTCAAGATAAAGCCTGGACTCCCTTCAGTACAGTTCCTGCTCTGAGAGGCAACAGCGACTCTGCAAAAGGATGCTGGGACCTGGGGAATCAGTGTGGGAGTGGACCTGGAGGGTGCTGGAGTGGAGAGCAGGGTGTGGGCATACCGGCTACATGGGGACAGTGTCTTGATGTGGACATGCTCTCCTTGACTCCGGACTGAAGACTCAGCAAGAATGCCGGAGCCGTCCTAACGTGCAGGACGCTGGGTTCATGAGGCTGGGATGTGACAGTGGTCCACACTAAATGAGGTAAGAAGGCTGGCGCCGCCTCGGCAGCATGTGGAGGAAGAAATGAGAAGGTTCAGGGAGTGTGAATGTTTAAAGGGGCTTCTGAGGGGAGATCAAAGAACCCACCCCCCCGGGAAAACACAGAGGCCACCCCCCACTAAGGCAATAAGGCAGGCACTGGTGAGGGGAGACCGACCTCTTAGAAAAGCTTGGCGTTGGCTGTCCTCCGTGCAAGCATTAAGCAGCCACTCTCTCCGAGACCCTAGGACACTGCCTTAGTGGAGGAATCTGTCCCACCCAGAGTAGGATCTGCCAACCTCCACACCTCCACACCTCCCTGCCTCTAGGAATCTCTCCTCCTTCATCTCACAGATGATCTTTCCCTTCCACTTCAGGACATCTAAATGAGTTTCTTTAATGGGCTTAGGCTTTTAAGAAAGTGAAGGGAACTGATGAATGCCAGCTCTGGCATTCTGTTGTAGTTCTCTGGACCATCCCCCATATGGTTCCACTGTACTTCCACCTACAAAAACATATCTGAGGCAAGGACCTGGATCTGGTTTAAGGGACAGGAGGGAAGAGAGAGGAAAGAAAGAGAGGAAACAATGTGTTACATGCTCACAAAACTCAAAGGACCAAAATTTGGCAATCGCTGACTTTTAAAAATGTCAAGTGGATTAAAAATCATCACTATAATACAGTAAATCTCACTTCTATTTCAATATGTTCCTTGAGCTTGGGAGAAAATCATGGACATAGAGCTCTGGGAGCGGCACTGACCTCACAGCCCATCTTGCCTGTGCCACAGAAGGCACCACTACTGCTCTCATTAGTTATAGGGTTGAGAACATTTCTGCATTTGCTTTCCCACAGTCTTTCTGGGGTTTCATCTCAGTGTGGGCAGACTCATGAAGCGTGTGCTGGATTTAACTGGCATCCATGAGCCATGTGGGCTGCGTGGACACTAGTGTAGGAGCTGCAGGCCCCCTGTCCTGCGGCACTCTACTTCTGCCGCGGTGGAGTGGCACACTTGCCTCTGACTTCCCTGCAGTGACAACAGAGAGGAGAACATGGTACATGACAGTATTCTCACTGTCCATCAGATCAAAACAAAGCAGCAGCTCAAGATAAGCCTCACTACGTCTAGTGCTAACATACGAGAGGAATGTCTGCCATGGTGCTAATGAGCACTATTGTACGTTGAGGCAGTTGTCATTTTCCAATTTATCAGATGGAGCCAAGGTCTCTGGGATGAGACCAAAGCAGAACAGGGGAAGCAATAGTTCTGAAACGGAGCAGGACCCTATGGTCCTTCCCCCATGTCCTCCACCTGCCTTTTATCTGTAAAAAAAACCTTTAGTCAAAAAATAAATTTAATCAGAGAAATGAAAAAACGCAGAAGCAAAGGACAAAATAATAGTTTAGTCATTAAACAAAGTCAAGGGCCTCTAGTTCCTGCTCAAGAGCTATAGATAATATTCTGAGCCATATCCTGTGAGCTGTTTTGTAGATACTAAAGCCCCCACCAGGTGGAAGAAGTTAACTACATGATGACCAGGCTGTAGCCATGACATAAGCTGCCACAGTTCCCTGAACTGGCCTCAAAAGAAATGGCAAAAAACTGACCCTGGAACTGAAGACTAACTGCACTTAAAACAATCAAGATGACGCTGATCAGACCACCGCATGACCAATTTCAAGACTACTCTCAGAGCTGACTGTGCTGTTTCAGCATGTAGCCCCTCCCTCTGCCTATAAAAGCTCTTGCCCACTGATTGTCAGTGGAGGGGGAATCAGCCTTTGAACAGGAGTCTGCCACCCACCACCAACCCCAGTTGCCGGCCTCCAAAATAAAGCAATCTTTCCTTTCCACTAACTTTGCCTCTTTATTGGCTTTTGAGCAGCAAGTAGCTGGACCCCACTTTTGCTAACAGTTCTACACAGAGAAAAACAAAATACTCGAAAGTCTTAGTACCACCAAAATTTCTGTTTGTCTCTTTGAACTATATTTATAACTTTTTTATGGGTATTCATCAAATTCTTGTATCAGAGGATTTCAGACTTAGGCAGCAAAATAAGCTATGATATGATATAGTATGGTTCTGGGTGAAGCCAACAAACTAATCAGCAGCACCAGAAATGAAAAGGCTCTTACCACTGACAACCTAAGGACTTCCCTGGGTTACCATTCCCCCACGAGGACAATGAGGAGTTTGGAGGCCTTGCACTCTGGCAGTCTGAGAAATCTGTGACGGTCACTCAGTTAGGTGTTTCTCATGAACCAGGTCCCTCACAGCAGCCTTCACATCCTTGTTCCTCAGGCTGTAGATGATGGGGGTCACCACCCCATAGAAGAGGGAGGTGAGCTTGTCTGCAAGGTCCTGTTTGTCTGCCCCCAGGGGGTCCTTGGATTTGGGCTTCCCATACACGAAGAGGATGGTCCCATAAAAGATAAGCTCAACTGTGAGGTGGGCAGAGCAGGTGGAGAAGGCCTTTTTCCTCCCCTCTGCTGAGGGGATCCTCAGGATGGTAGCAATGATGAACACATAGAGAAAAAGATGAAGAGAACTGGGATGCCCAGGAACATCACATTGGCCACAACCATGCTGATCACATTGATGAAGATGTCAGCACAGGCCAACTTTGGGACAGCCAGGATCTCACAGGTGAAGTGGTTGATGACATTGTCCCCATAGAAGGGCAGCCTCACAGCCTGGGATGTCTGAACTACAGAGTTGGTGATACCAGCTGCCCAGGAGCTGGCAGCCATGGGCACGTAGGCAGCCTTGCTCATGACCATGGGGTACCTCAGGGGGTTGCAGATGGCCATATAGCAATCAAACGCCATCATGCCCAGAAGCACACACTCTGTGGCTCCCATGGCAAAGGAGAGAAACATTTGCCCAAAACAAGCTGAGTAAGAGATGGTTTTCCTGGGGGTCAGGAAGCTGTCAAGGATGAGAGGGACTGAGGAGGTTGTGTAGCAGATGTCCAGCAAGGAGAGGTTCCTCAGGAAGAAGTACATGGGCTTGTGTAGGCGGGAGTCAAGGATGGTCACCAGGATGAGGACCCCGTTGCCCAGCAGGGTCACCAGGTACATGAGCAGGATGAGCACAAAGAACATTTTCTCCAGCCTTGGGTGGGCTGAGAGGCCCAGGAGAATGAACCCCACCAGGGGGTAGGTCTGATTGGACCTGTCCATGGTACCTCCAATCTATCACCTGAAGGAAGTCTCTGAGGTCAATCTCAGCACTCTCTGACTCCAAAAGTGCCTGGGCAGCAGGGCAAAAATTCTTCACTCTGCTGAGCAACTGGAGAATAGCTCTGACAATTCTGTCATGTCTAAGGGGTTCTAGAAAAAATATAGTAGAGATCAGTATTTAACTTGTTTTCAGTAAGAATGAAGAGTTAATATGGATTAACTCATCTGTAGGTGACAATTTTAAAAGCTGGGCAAATTATTTTTTTAAAATAAATTTATTTATTTTTTATTTTTTTATTTTTTTTGGCTGCCTTGGGTCTTCATTGCTGCACGAAAGCTTCCTCTGGTTGCGGCAAGTGGGGGTTACTCTTTGTTGAGGTGCACGGGCTTCTCATTGAGGTGGCTTCTCTTGTTGCAAAGCATGGGCTCTAGGTGAGCAGGCTTCAGTAGTTGTGGCACATGGGCACAGCAGTTGAGGCTCGCGGGCGCTAGAGCACAGAAAACTGGGCAAATGATTTAAAACATCTGTGCAAAGCACTGGCGAGGTAAATAAGACAACAAAGAATCATAGGGTCATAATTCTGGGGAAAAAAGGAATTCAAAGAAGTATATCCAGCATTTGAGGCTATGTTTCAACTAGGGCATTTGCAGCTTCTGGAGGTGGCCACTGAGAGGCCAAGAAGCACTATGCATAGCCTCCTGGAGGTGGGAACAGGTTTTGAAGTGCAAGGCCCACTGTGAAGGGCTCCTAACTAAACCTCCTCCCTTTGGTAGGGAACCCAAAGGGCAGAGCCATAGGAATGAGTGAATCAGAAAGAAACATGCATTTACAGGTGCTGTAGCTCAGCTTCAAATCAAGCCCTGAAATTGGATTGAGGTGGTCCCAAATCTTTGATGCTCCCAAATACCTAACAGAAGCAAACATAAATCTACCTTGAGGGAAGGCAATATCACCCAGTCTCTAAATCATGTCTACAAGTAATTTTGCAAATCCAACATTCGGCACACATTGAAAAAGAATAAGGCACACAGGAGACAAGACAACGTAAATGAAAACCAAGAGGAAAAAAAAAAGAAAATCAAGCCTCTTCTCTTAGGGGGAGGTGGGAGCCTGCAGTTCCTCTGCCCTGGTGTTGCCTGTTGAGAGAATTAACCCAGACACAGCGCCAAGGTCTTAACCTCCGGTTGATCCTCTTGTACATTTGGGGTACAAGTGAGCCTCTTGTGCACTGTGGCCAAGTTGAAGGAGAGTTTGACTGAATGTCCCTTCTTTTCTTCATTCTCCATCTGCCTCACCAGAGGCACTGGCTTCTTCCTAAGACTGTTCACAGACTGTCCCTGGGTCCTGCTCGGTCAGGCCTTCTTTCTGGGAAGCTTGAATCTCTCCTCAGACTTCTAAGAGCTCCCCAAACTAGGATTTATTCTGGACCAGTGAAAAACTGTAGGTGACACTGAGGATATTGGGCATTTGGTTTTATTTGCTCTGTATCAAAAATATTCATGAACTTCCCAGATCTCCATCTCTTCAAGTGCTCTCAGTCATCCAGCCCCTGCCTCAATTATATGGGGGCACTTCCTGTCTGGGGAGCTCTGAGACACTCCTCTGGCAGTGCTCAGCATTGTAGTTGGGATCAAGTCGTGCCACAATAATTCAATTCAGGTTGACATATTTATTGAGCATCTGTGCTGAGCCAGGCATAATTCTAGGTGCTGGGATCACAGCAAAGACAGTCACAGCCCATAACCTCAAAGAGCTCAAAATCTAGTAGAGGAAATAGTCATGCAAATAGTCACACACACAAGTGATTATATCACCCTCATCCTTATCAACCCAAACGATCGCTCTGATGCTACTGACAACAGGCCTTGGGATCTATTTCGCAATCTGCTCCCTTTCCAATGTGGAAAGCCCTTTGCTGCATTCCTCACAGTCTTCTGGCCTGCATTTGGCTCCCTGAATGATGTGGGGTGCTGTACTTCCTGGCAAGGCTCACTGCACTTTGAAGTAGTTCCCCTTTGATACTGAGCCAAAGTCTGCTCCTTTGCACCATTAATCCCTCTTCCACAGACAGCCTTCCAAGTGTCTAGAAATAACTTGGCTTCAGCATGAAGATAAACAAGGATCCATCTCCCTTTTTCTCCCAGGGCCTTAAAACAGATATATCTCTCATACGGGCAAATGTGCCATCCAGGAACTGACTACAAAGGCTGGTCAGCACTGAGAACGGCCCCCAGCTTGAGGATGGCGTATGTGCCACACTGCTAGGTGGATGTGTGTGCTCGGGCAGTAAATCAGTCCCAGGCTGGGGTTTCACTCTATGTCAGCCAGCCCTCCAACCTCTCCCCAAAACCTGGATCCTGTGAAGAAGATATTCCCCCCATGTCATCACCACAAGATCCAGAATCGTGGCTCATTATTATCGCTGGACTTTGGATTCTTAACCACAAAACAAGAAACAGCACCACCCCACACACCAGTCTCAATCAAGAAGAGACAACTGTGTAAGAAGGTTAGGACTGCAGGGTCCCAGGCAAGATCTTTCCCCTCAGCACAAAGTGGGGTGAGGGCAGAGGACCTCAGAGACACTTGCAGTTTGATGGGTCTATTTGACTCTGTGAGAATAACATCATATCAGTGAAAGGGCTTCCCACCTCCCCTTCTCAACTCCATTCCATTACAATCAAGTCTGACGGCCGAAATGCAGCCGCACGAATGAAACTTTTGGTGTGATCAAATCCTGTGCTTACCTTTATCAGAGACATGGTGAGCAAGAAGGATCTGCTTCCTAAGAGTTGGGAAGAGGTCACATGTCAGAAATAGCGATACCAGGTGGGAAACATCAGGGTGAGGGTTCGGAATGTGTGACAGGTGAAGGGTCCAGCCAGTCCTCTGCCCTCCACCTGTCTCCTGTGTTCAGGGTGCAATCTCCAAAGGACTGGCCGTTGCCCTTAGAAGATCATTTAAATTCCAGTCTGTGGGGCTTCCCTGGTGGCGCAGTGGTTGAGAGTCTGCCTGCCGATGCAAGATATTTGGGTTCGTGCCCCGGTCCAGGAAGATCCCACATGCCGCGGAGCAGCTGGGCCTGCGCGTCCGGAGCCTGTTCTCTGCAACGGGAGAGGCCACAACAGTGAGAGGCCCACGTACGGCAAAAAAAAAAAAAAAAATTCCAGTCTGTTCTTCGGGACCATTTTAGTCCCTGAAGTCATTTAAAGTTTGGAAAGTGAGTTGACTCAGTTTAGAAACTTTGTATCCTTCTGGGATTACACCTCCAAGATCCAATTGTGTTGAAGGCACTGGAGGAAGTTTACTGCCTGCTTCCTTTCTCCCTCCCTCCTTTTCTCCCTCCCTCCCTTCCTTCTCTCTGAACATCATAATCCCATTAACAGAGTCCAGCAGCCTGCTGGTCAGAACATGACTCACTCAGATGCCAAGTCTTTTCTCCTGTGCTGTAGTCAAGCCTCATTACCCCAAGTCTGTGCTTATGCAGTGGTTTTTAGGGGTCTGAGTGAATATCTTATATTCTCCTGGATTTTCAACTTGTTGGATGAGGGCCCTTGAAGTAACCTGCCGTGTTCTTCCTGAATCCTCACTTGGCATCCATCTAAGTCACTGTCCTTAGAGCGACCTATCATCTGCACATGTGCTCCCAGACCTTACGGTAGTCATGGACAGAATGTGACCCAGAACAGGGATGGGTCCAGAAAATGGGTACCCTCCTTTATCCAGCAAACGATTATTAAGTGTGTACTACACAGAAGGCAGAAATGTGCCGAGAACCACGGTCTAGAGACAGGAATGTGAAAAGAAAACTACCAAACAAGGAAGGAAGTGCAGGTCAGGGAGAATGCCCACGCTGATGTGGCAGCCCAGAGGAGGCAGGGGCCAGACCTCCTGGAGGAGGTGACCCAAGGTCTGTGGTGTGCTGGCGCTGGCTCGCAATTGTGCACATCTCTTCCCAACTCCGATTCAGTGACTTTGTTGGTAGCCTGAAATGGGCCATCCTGGGAGTGTTTCTATCACAGAAATCATCAAATGCTCCAGATCAGGACTTTTTTTGACTTGGAGATGGCAGTCGTTAAATATTCACCAGCACACCACTGGAATGGAGGAATGTCAATCTGCCCAATGAAGGGGAGTGGGTAATCATCCCAGGCAGAGGGGGCTGCATAACCAAAGACACAGAAATGAGAAAGAGCCCCAGGAGTGAGGAGTGACCAGCAGTGCAGTGTTGCTGGAGCACAAAGGGGCTGCTGATGGGGAGGAAGGCAGTGCTGGACCCAAGTTGATCTTTTGGGACATCCTGAGGAGTTAGGACTTTCTGCTGTAGGGGATGAGAAGGCACTTAGAAATTTTAAGTAAAGGTCCGCCATGATGAAATTTGCATCTTAGGTTGATCCTTCTGGGCACAATGTCGAGGCAAGACTGGGGGCAGGAGGACAAGGTCTAAAGAGACAGGGACAGACTTCCGGGGAAGATGGCAGAAGAGTAAGACGCGGAGATCACCTTCCTCCCCACAGATATACCAGAAACACAGCTACACGTGGAACAACTCCTACTGAACACCTACTGTACGCTGGCAGAAGACCTCAGACCTCCTGAAAGGCAAGAAACTCCCCACGTACCTGGGTAGGGCAAAGCGGAGAGATTCCCGCACAGAGGATCGGTGCCAACCAGCACTCACCAGCCCGAGAGGCTTGTCTGCTCGCCCGCCAGGGCGGGCGGCGCTGGGAGCTGAGGCTCGGGCTTCAGTCGGAGCTCAGGGAGAGGACTGGGGTTGGCGGCGTGAACACATCCTGAAGGGGCTAATGCACCACAGCTAGCCGGGAGGGAGTCCGGGAAAAAGTTTGGACCTGCCGAAGAGGCAAGAGACGTTTTCTTCCCTCTTTGTTTCCTGGTGCGCGAGGAGAGGGGATTAAGAGCGCTGCTTGGAGGAGCTCCAGAGACGGGTGCGAGCCGCGGCTGAAAGCGCGGACCCCAGAGACGGGAGTGGGACGGTGGGGCTGCTGCCGCTGCCGCGAGGCCTGTGTGCAAGCGCAGGTCACTGTCCACGCCCCCCTTCCGGGGAGCCTGTGCAGCCCGTCACTGCCGGGGTCCCGGGATCCAGGGACGGCTTCCCTGGGAGAACGCACGGCACGCCTCGGGCTGGTGCAACGTCACGCCGGCCTCTGCTGCTGCAGGCTCCACCCGCACTCCGTGCCCCTCCCTGCCCCCCGGCCTGAGTGAGCCGGAGTCCCCGAAGCGGCTGCTCCTTTAACCGTGTCCTGTCTGAGCGAAGAACAGACGCCCTCCGGCGACCTACACGGAGAGGTGGGGCCAAATCCAAAGCTGAGACCCGGGAGCTGTGAGAACAAAGAAGAGAAAGGGAAATCTCTCCCAGCAGCCTCAGAAGCAGCGGATTACAGCTCCACAATCAACTTGATGTACCCTGCATCTGTGGAATACATGAATAGACAACGAATCATCCCAAATTGAGGAGCCAGGAGTCAGTGCTGTGCCTCTGAGGTGGGAGAGCCAACTTCAGGACACTGGTCCACAAGAGACCTCCCAGCTCCACATAATATCAAACGGCGAAAATCTTCCAGAGATCTCCATCTCAACACCAGCACCCAGCTTCACTCAACGACCAGCAAGCTACAGTGCTGGACACCCTATGCCAAACAACTAGCAAGACAGGAACACAATGCCAACCATTAGCAGAGAGGCTGCCTAAAATCATAAAAAGTCCACAGACACCCCAAAATACACCACCAGACGTGGACCTGCCCACCAGAAAGACAAGATCCAGCCTCATCCACCAGAACACAGGCACTAGTCCCCTCCACCAGGAAGGCTACACAACCCACTGAACCAACCTTAGCCACTGGGGACAGACACCAAAAACAACGGGAACTACAAACCTGCAGCCTTCAAAAAGGAGACCCCAAACACAGTAACATAAGCAAAATGAGAAGACAGAAAAACACACAGCAGGAGAAGGAGCAAGATAAAAACCCACCAGACCTAACAAATGAAGAGGAAATAGGCAGTCTACCTGAAAAAGAATTCAGAATAATGATAGTAAAGATGATCCAAGATTCTATTTCCAAGATCCAAAATCTTGGAAATAGAATAGACAAAATGCAAGAAACAGTTAACAAGGACCTAGAAGAACTAAAGATGAATCAAGCATCGATTAAAAACACAATACATGAAATGAAAAATACTCTAGATGGGATCAATAGCAGAATAACTGAGGCAGAAGAACGGATAAGTGAGGTGGAAGATAAAATAGTGGAAATAACTGATGCAGAGCAAAATAAAGAAAAAAGAATGAAAAGAACAGAGGACAGTCTCAGAGACCTCTGGGACAACATTAAACGCACCAACATTCAAATTATAGGGGTTCCAGAAGAAGAAGAGAAAAAGAAAGGGACTGAGAAAATATTTGGAGAGATTATAGTTGAAAACTTCCCTAATATAGGAAAGGAAATAGTTAATCAAGTTCAGGAGGCACAGAGAGTCCCATACAGAATAAATCCAAGGAGAAATACACCAAGACACATATTAATCAAACTGTCAAAAATTAAACACAAAGAAATCATATTAAAAGCATCAAGGGAAAAACAACAAATAACACACAAGGGAATCCCCATCAGGTTAACAGCTGATCTCTCAGCAGAAACTCTCCAAGCCAGAAGGGAGTGGCAGGACATAATTAAAGTGATGAAGGAGAAAAACCTGCAACCAAGACTACTCTACCCAGCAAGGATCTCATTCAGATTTGATGGAGAAATTAAAACCTTTACAGACAAGCAAAAACTGAGAGAGTTCAGCACCACCAAACCAGCTTTACAACAAATGCTAAAGGAACTTCTCTAGGCAAGAGACACAACAGAAGGAAAATACCTACAATAACGAACCCAAAACAATTAAGGAAATGGGAATAGGAACATACATATCAATAATTACCTTAAATGTAAATGGACTAAATGCTCCCACCAAAAGACACAGATTGGCTGAATGGATACAAAAACAAGACCCATATATATGCTGTCTACAAGAGACCCACTTCAGACCTAGAGACACATACAGACTGAAAGTAAGGGGATGGAAAAAGATATTCCATGCAAATGGAAATCAAAAGAAAGCTGAAGTAGCAATTCTTATATCAGACAAAATAGACTTTAAAATAAAGACTATTAGAAGAGACAAAGGAAGGACACTACATAATGATAAAGGGATCGATCCAAGAAGAAGATATAACAATTGTAAATATTTATGCACCCAACATAGGAGCACCTCAATACATAAGGCAAATACTAACAGCCATAAAAGGGGAAATCAACAGTAACACACTCATAGTAGGGGACTTTAACACCCCACTTTCACCAATGGACAGATCATTCAAAATGAAAATAAATAAGGAAACACAAGCTTTAAATGATACATTAAACAAGATGGACTTAACTGATATTTATAGGACATTCCATCCAAAAACAACAGAATACACATTTTTCTCAAGTGCTCATGGAACATTCTCCAGGATAGATCATATCTTGGGTCACAAATCAAGCCTTGGTAAATTTAAGAAAATTGAAATTGTATCAAGTATCTTTTCCGACCACAATGCTATGAGACTAGACATCAATTACAGGAAAAGATCTGTAAAAAATACAAACACATGGAGGCTAAACAATACACTACTCAATAACGAAGTGATCACTGAAGAAATCAAAGAGAAAATAAAAAAATACCTAGAAACAAATGACAATGGAGACACGACGACCCAAAACCTATGGGACGCAGCAAAAGCAGTTCTAAGGGGGAAGTTTATAGCAATACAATCCCACCTTAAGAAACAGGAAACATCTCGAGTAAACAACCTGACCCTGCACCTAAAGCAATTAGAGAAAGAAGAACAAAAACCCCCCAAAGTTAGCAGAAGGAAAGAAATCATAAAGATCAGATCAGAAATAAATGAAAAAGAAATGAAGGAAACGATAGCAAAGATCAATAAAACTAAAAGCTGGTTCTTTGAGAAGATAAACAAAATTGATAAACCATTAGCCAGACTCATCAAGAAAAAAAGGGAGAAGACTCAAATCAATAGAATTAGAAATGAAAAAGGAGAAGTAACAACTGACACTGCAGAAATACAAAAGATCATGAGAGATTACTACAAGCAACTCTATGCCAATAAAATGGACAACCTGGAAGAAATGGACAAATTCTTAGAAATGCACAACCTGCCAAGACTGAATCAGGAAGAAATAGAAAATATGAATAGACCAATCACAAGCACTGAAATTGAAACTGTGATTAAAAATCTTCCAACAAACAAAAGCCCAGGACCAGATGGCTTCACAGGCGAATTCTATCAAACATTTAGAGAAGAGCTAACACCCATCCTTCTCAAACTCTTTCAAAATATAGCAGAGGGAGGAGCACTCCCAAACTCATTCTACGAGGCCGCCATCACCTTGATACCAAAACCAGGCAAGGATGTCACAAAGAAAGAAAACTACAGGCCAATATCACTGATGAACAGAGATGCAAAAATCCTCAACAAAATACTAGCAAACAGAATCCAACAGCACAATAAAAGGATCATACACCATGATCAAGTGGGGTTTATCCCACGAATGCAAGGATTCTTCAATATACACAAATCAATCAATGTGATACACCATATTAACAAATTGAAGGAGAAAAACCATATGATCATCTCAATAGATGCAGAGAAAGCTTTCGACAAAATTCAACACCCATTTATGATAAAAACCCTGCAAAAAGTAGGCATAGAGGGAACTTTCCTCAACATAATAAAGGCCATATATGACAAACCCACAGCCAACATCGTCCTCAATGGTGAAAAACTGAAACCATTTCCACTAAGATCAGGAATAAGACAAGGCTGCCCACTCTCACCACTCTTATTCAACTTAGTTTTGGAAGTTTTAGCTACAGCAATCAGAGAAGAAAAGGAAATAAAAGGAATCCAAATTGGAAAAGAAGAAGTAAAGCTGTCACTGTTTGCAGATGACATGATACTATACATAGAGAATCCTAAAGATGCTACCAGAAAACTACTAGAGCTAATCAATGAATTTGGTAAAGTAGCAGGATACAAAATTAATGCACAGAAATCTCTGGCATTCCTGTACACTAATGATGAAAAATCTGAAAGTGAAATCAAGAAAACACTCCCATTTACCATTGCAACAAAAAGAATAAAATATCTAGGAATAAACCTACCTAAGGAGACAAAAGACCTGTATGCAGAAAATTATAAGACACTGATGAAAGAAATTAAAGATGATACAAATAGATGGAGAGATGTACCATGCTTCTGGATTGGAAGAATCAATATTGTGAAAATGACTCTACTACCCAAAGCAATCTACAGATTCAATGCAATCCCTATCAAACTACCACTGGCATTTTTCACAGAACTAGAACAAAAAATTTCAAAATTTGTTTGGAAAAACAAAAGACCCCGAATAGCCAAAGCAATCTTGAGAACGAAAAACGGAGCTGGAGGAATCAGGTTCCCTGACTTCAGACTATACTACAAAGCTACAGTAATCAAGACAGTGTGGTACTGGCACAAAAACAGAAAGATAGATCAATGGAACAGGATAGAAAGCCCAGAGATAAACCCACGCACATATGGTCAACTTATCTTTGATAAAGGAGGCAGGAATGTACAGTGGAGAAAGGACAGCCTCTTCGATAAGTGGTGCTGGGAAAACTGGACAGGGACATGTAAAAGTATGAGATTAGATCATTCCCTAACACCATCCACAAAAATAAGCTCAAAATGGATTAAAGACCTAAATGTAAGGCCAGAAACTATCAAACTCTTAGAGGAGAACATAGGCAGAACACTCTATGACATAAATCACAGCAAGATCCTTTTGGACCCACCTCCTAGAGAAATGGAAATAAAAACAAAGATAAACAAATGGGACCTAATGAAACTTCAAAGCTTTTGCACATCAAAGGAAACCATAAACAAGACCAAAAGACAACCCTCAGAATGGGAGAAAATATTTGCAAATGAAGCAACTGACAAAGGAGTAATCTCCAAAATTTATAAGCAGCTCATGCAGCTCAATAGCAAAAAAACAAACAACCCAATCCAAAAATGGGCAGAAGACTTAAATAGGCATTTCTCCAAAGAAGATATACAGACTGCCAACAAACACATGAAAGAATGCTCAACATCATTAATCATTAGAGAAATGCAAATCAAAACTACAGTGAGGTATCATCTCACACCAGTCAGAATGGCCATCATCAAGAAATCTAGAAACAATAAATGCTGGAGAGGGTGTGGAGAAAAGGGAACACTCTTGCACTGCTGGTGGGAATGTGAATTGGTACAGCCACTATGGAGAACAGTATGAAGGTTCGTTAAAAAACTAAAAATAGAACTACCATATGACCCAGCAATCCCACTACTAGGCATATACCCTGAGAAAACCATAATTCAAAAAGAGACATGTACCAAAATGTTCATTGCAGCTCTATTCACAATAGCCCAGAGATGGAAACAACCTAAGTGTCCATCATCCGATGAATGGATAAAGAAGATGTGGCACATATATACAATGGAATATTACTCAGCCATAAAAAGAAACGAAACTGAGCTATTTGTAATGAGGTGGATAGACCTAGAGTCTGTCATACAGAGTGAAGTAAGTCAGAAAGAGAAAGACAAATACCGTATGCTAACACATATATATGGAATCTAAGAAAAAAAATGTCATGAAGAACCTAGGGGTAAAACAGGAATAAAGACACAGACCTACTTGAGAATGGACTTGAGGATATGGGGAGGGGGAAGGGTAAGCTGTGACAAAGCGAAAGAGAGGCATGGACATATATACACTACCAAATGTAAGGTAGATAGATAGTGGGAAGCAGCTGCGTAGCACAGGGAGATCAGCTCGGTGCTTTGTGACCGCCTGGAGGGGTGGGATAGGGAGGGTGGGAGGGAGGGAGACGCAAGAGGGAAGGGATGGGGGAACAGATGTATATGTATGACTGATTCACCTTGTTATAAAGCAGAAACTAATAAAAATAATAATAATAAAAAATAGAGAGACAGGGAAGCACTTCAGGCAAACAAAGATGAACATTGACTTGAGTGATTGAGTGGTGAAGATGGGGAGATTCAAGAAAGGTTTGGTAAGTACAAAATACAATAGGAGATTTTGGTTGGATATAGCAGGGGGAAAGAGGATAGAATCAATATTTCTAGCTCAAATGATGGGTGGGTGATGGTGACACCACCAAAGTGGAGAATATCAACCAAGTTGTTGGTTTTTGGGGAGAAGATGAATTCATTTTGGAGTATAGTGTGTTTGAGGAACTTCCAGCTAGAGATGGGGGAAATGTCTGAACTGGAGACTCATCAGCTCACCCATCACTTAGGGAGAGTGGCTGGAAGCCTGGAGATGCTAGCAGTGCTCTGCTGTCTGTAGATACAAGTCTAACTGTACTGCCATGGGAGATTGTTGGGGGCCCCCGGAAATGCAAATTCATAATATCTACATGGTTTCCTTGACCTCTGGGCCACTAGGGACCCATCCACTCTGTCATGAGAAACCTCTGAGCAAGTGGATTCTGAGGATAGGAATGAGGTTCGCTGCTGGCAGAGGAGAGAGTAAGGCCACAGAGACCAGTGACCCAGAGGAGGTCAGCAGGAGTGTGGACAGTCAAGGGTCAAAAGTCAAGAGTTAGGGGCAAGCAAGGACTGGAAGAGCAGTTGTCTCCAGATCAGAGGAATTACAGGCAGCTGTTCTGATCCTGCATAAAAAAACACCCTCCTTCCTCTTGGATTCCTTAGAAGGAATAACTGGGACCCCAATCCTAGGAAAAGTCTAGATAGACCAGTGCTTCTCAGACAGTAGCATGCATCAGAATCACCTAGAGGAATTGTTAAAACACAGACTGGAAACACATAGGCACACACGCACACACATATAGGTGCATGTGCAGGCTGCTGGGCCCCACCCACAGAGATTGATTTAGTAGGTCCCGGGAAAGGCCCAGGAATCTGCATTAACAAGTTCCCAGGTGATGCCGACGCTGCCCGCTGTCACACTGAGTAGCCCAGGGTTAGGCTTCTTACTAACTCAGTGTGTAGGGTCTCAGGGCATTGAAATTTGAGGTATTGCAGAAAATGCTTCTCCTCATTATTCCTCATTGTCTAGGGAAGGCTCAGACAGACCAGCCAAGGGGATACTGGGTTTTAATTGGCCAAGACAAAGCTTTGTGTGTCAGAAATCTCCTTTCTACAAGTGTATTTGTGTGTATGTGTGTAAATGTGAGTTTGCCATAGATAATTGGACCAAAGGGGTAGTCTGAACTCCACCAACCCCAGCATTTCCTGGGAAGCATCTGTTTATTGTGGCTTTCTAAGGACAAATGTGGACGTGACACCCCACGAAATTCATAAGGTCTGTAACCAGATCCCTGCTCGAAACACTTTCAGATTCTGTTGGGAGCCATGAGTAACAGCACATTCTCTGTAAAGGTGGAAAAGAACCACCACCATTTTGAGATAATACCAGGGCTGGAATCAGGTGCTATAAAGGTCAGAGAGACAGAACTTCCCTGAAGAGGGAGAAGGGAAGGGGTGGAAGGGAGAGGGGCCAAAGCACTGCCCCTTCATGGAGGGGAGCCCACTCATGCAGCAAGCACTCAGGGGAGAAGTAAGTGTATAATTTCTCATGTCTGAACGCTGGATCGTCTAAACAATATTTGCCTGATTCGCTGCTTCATTCCAGGAAGTATCACAGTCTCCTTCTGAGGAGGTCCCTTACATTGTTTCCATGCTTTGTACCACGAGGTGCCCTGGCCACAGGACTCACCTGACTGACCAGTGGACCCCTGTCTCAGGGGCAGTCAGCATATGGGCTGTCTGGTGGCTGATACTGGATGATGAGTAACCAAACCCCTTAGTTCTGTCTCTTAGGAGCTTGAACTCAAAACACCAGGACAGAGTCAGCAGCTGGTGTAAGGAAGGAAGGACAGGAAGGAGAAACCAGAGTAACACAAAGAAAGCGGGTAGTGAGGAGAGGCCTGGCCTGTGGGAGCTGAAGCTGAGTCACAGGGGGTCAATGGTCTCCTAGGTCTTGAAGTCATGTTTTCTTACAATTTACACTGCATGTTTGTTTATTCATTTATAAATGTATAGATGTTATGTACAAATATGTTATGTACATTATAAAATGCTTATAAAAATAGAAATTAAAGGGTTTCCCTGGTGGCACAGTAGTTAAGAATCTGCCTGCCAATGCAGGGGACACGGGTTCAAACCCTGCTCCGGGAAGATCCCACGTGCTGTGGAGCAACTAAGCCCGTGTGCCACAACTACTGAGCCTGTGCACTAGAGCTCACGAGCCACAACTACTGAGCCCATACGCCGCATCTACTGAAGCCCGTGCTCTAGAGCCCATGCTCCACAAGAGAAGCATGCACACCACAACAAAAAGTAGCCCCCGCTCGCCGCAACTAGAGAAAGCCTGCGTGCAGCAATGAAGACCCAACACAGCCAAAAATAATAAATAAATAAAAATAAATAAATTTATTAAAAAATAGAAATTAAAAAGATGGGATAGAGATAAAATAAAATATAAAAAAGAAGAGCTAACATGGGGCAAAGAAGAAAACAAGGGTAGGTCACAAATTTACTTATTAATTCATTCAGCAACTATTCATTGAGTGCCTACTGTGAGCCAGGTACAGTTTTTATACATAGGATACATCTGCGAACAATGCAGGAAAAAAAAAATCTCTGTCTCTGTGAAACTTGTTTACATTCTATCAGGAGAGAAACAGACAAGAAACAATGACTAATATAAGTAAGAAAATAATAGAGGGTGTTAGAAACTGCGTGGAATCAGGACTGAGGCATAAAGGAGGGCTGAACACATGCATCTGATTTTGCTCCTTCCTGAAACCCACAAAAACTACAGTAATATGATTTTGTTTTGTTTAATTTTTGTTTTTAATGGACAAAATCAACAAGGTTAAGGAGAAGAAGGGAGACATCACAGTGATAACATTTTGAAGGCTGGAAAGTGAATGGACTAGTGGCCATTTCCACAGCAGATCTGATAGAGTCAAATCCTAAGCCAGAACCTAGGAGAGCTGAGACACAACCAGACCTACAGCACAGAGGACTCGCTGTACCAGGTCCCTCTGGGACCAGGGATGAAGGGGGGTGCTGCTAAAATAAGGAGGATGAGGCAAAAAAACATAAAAGAAACAGAGTTCCTATACCCCCTCCCTCATTCCGTGACATTGGTCGACTGTCCCTTACCTACCCCAGCAAAAAATTTATTCTCTGGAAAGGATAAAACACATGCACCTAAGAAAGACTTCAAGCAAAAGGTCATCACTTCTGTGATCAACTGACCTTTTTTACAACTGATCTTTTACAGCAGCCCACAGCTGCGGTACCTGTGAAACTCTCATGGCAGGAGCCAGGACCAGATTCATTTATGACTCTCCCAATACCCTGTGAAAGCCTGGCTTATGGTAGGCACTCCGAATCTATTTAGTGGGACACAGACAAGAGGGAAACTTCTAGGTCACTTGCTTCTTTCCAGCCCTGAGATCCTGAATTTGAAATGCCAGGGGTGCTACAAGGATTTGTCCTGTGCAGTGGGTTTCACATTCTCCCAGATCTATTGTGGGCTCTGCTGAGAGTTCTAATTGATTGGGGGTTCATGTTAATTCTGGCAAGACCACAATGACCCTTCTTCTCTAACGCTTTCCAGTAGCTCAGCAGGATGGATACAAAGGGAGGGAGGGGGAAGAAAGTATTTCTGGAGGGACTTCAGAGTAATTGGATCTTGGGGACATAATCTCAGATGTATAAAGTTTCTAAATTTTGTCACTTCAATTTCTAAACTTTAAATCACTTCAGGGACTAGAGTAATACCAATAGCAGGGTGGGATTTAAATGGCTTCATAAATGCAATGTATGGTCCTTTGTGGATTTTTCTGAAACACAGAACAAAGACAAGAAATGGCTGCTACTTTCAGACCAGATTGGCTATTTTAGGCCTCTAGACTATTCCCAGCCCAAAGAAAAGTGATTTTCTTTATCGATCTATTTACAAAAAAGGTAAGAGAACACTTAAAAAATTATATATATATATATATAAACTTTTGAGGGCCCAGCCCCATTCCTGGCTTCATTCCTTTTGACTAAGTGGCATGTGGGGATCTTGAAGGAAAAGGACATCTTAGTGGTGTGACAGAAAGTCCAAGAACAAGAAATTTGTGAGATCACTTAGTCCCTGGGATGAAAAACCTTTAAAAATAATCCATTCCAGAGTGAGTATTAGGGAGCCAGATGTCCAAAGAGGAAAAGGGACTTAATGATTCCCAGGCACTGAGTAGTTGGCAAAGGCCAGCTCTTTGGGAAAATTCTTCCACGGAGTTTGGCAGGTGAGTGAAGGAATAAAAGGAATGAATATCCCAGGGGCCTGGGGATTGTAAGAGAGAGAACTATGAAAGAAGAGGAAGGTAATATCGAATAGCACTTGGAGAGGAATGGCCAGGAATTGAGGATGAAGAAGATCAGTTATTTCTACCAGTCCTATACCCCAAAGCAGGGGAAATCACACAAAGGGAATGTTAACACTTCTCACAAAATTGATTAAAATTAATTGGCCACACATGGTATAACTTGATGTAAATGTGTGATATCAATCTTGATTATGATTAGAAAAATTCAATCCAATCTGGTGACATGTCAAACACCTCTATGGGCAGACAAATATCACAAAGTAGATTTTCATCAATTTCTCTATTTTACTTAGAACAACACAAAGAACCCACCAGATTTCTAGAACTGTTGTCTAGCTGCTCAGCAGGACCAGTTTCCTCACTGATTTTCTGGCTACTTTAGGCATCAGAGAATCATGAAGTGGGCTTTTTGAGTTCCTGCAGGTGACAGAGCAGAGGCACCATGGACAGGTCTAACTGGACCTCCCCCCTGCTGGGGTTCATTCTCCTGGGCCTCTCAGCCCACTCAAGGCTGGAGAAAACGTTCTTTGTGCTCATCCTGCTCATGTACCTGGTGACCCTGCTGGGCAATGAGGTCCTCATCCTGGTGACCATCCTTGACTTCCGCCTACACAAGCCCATGCACTTCTTCCTGAGGAACCTCTCCTTCCTGGACATCTGCTACACAACCTCCTCAGTCCCCCTCATTCTTTGACAGCTTCCTGACCCCCAGGAAAACCATCCCCTTCTCAGCATGTGCTGTGCAGATGTTCCTCTCCTTTGCCATGGCGGCCACGGAGTGTGTGCCTCTGGGCATGATGGCGTTTGATCACCATATGGCCATCTGCAACCCCCTGAGGCACTCTGAGGTCATGAGCAAGGCTGCCTATGTGCCCATGGCTGCCAGCTCCTGGGCAGCTGGAAGCACCACTGTCATGATGCAGACATCCCTAGCAATGCAACTACCCTTCTGTGGGGACAATGTCATCAACCACTTCACCTGTGAGATCCTGGCTGCCCTGAAGTTGGCCTATGCTGACATCTCCATCAATATAATCAGTATGGTGGTGGCCAATGTGGTCTTCCTGAACATCCCAGTTCTGTTCATCTTTTTCTCCTACGTGTTCATCATCGCTACCATTTTGAAGATCCCCTCAGCTGAGGGGAGGAAAAAGACCTTCTCCACCTGCTCTGCCCACCAAACAGCTGTGGTCATCTTCTATAGGACCATCCTCTTCATGTATGGGAAGCCTAAACCCAAGGACACCCTGGGGGCAGACAAACAGGATTTTGCAGACAAGCTCACCTCCCTCTTCTATGGAGTGGTGACCCCGGTGCTCAACCCCATCATCTACAGCCTGAGTAATAAGGAGGCGAAGGCCGCTGTGAGGAACCTGGTAACTCGGAAACGCTTCACCCAGTGATGCTGGAGGGGTCCTGATGGTTCCTGTTCCCTGGTTTCTCTCACCTGAGGGTCTCAGAGGTTAAGATGAAGGGCTAACTTCATGCAAGTTTACGTAGGTAAATCTAATTACACAGAATCTCATTACACCCAAGAGCTTTGTGCAAACAGAAAGCATTTAATGTGAATTTCCCCCTCATTCTATAGGCGATTCTACAAAAGTATATTTCTGCTGATCAAGCCTTACAGTTCTCTATATCTGTGATGCATACTAAAGAAACTGATGTCAAGGAAAAGTAACTCTTCAAGATTTATTGTTTAACTCATGAAAAGCTCTAGTCTGTAGGACCATAATTCAACTACTCCTTGGCTCGCCCTTTGAATATATTTGAAAGGGTTCTTATTTTTATGTCACCTATGTCAACTCTTCCTACTCCATTATTAAATAACAGTAATATTTTTATCCTTATCCTCGTTGCCTCTTTCTCCTTATTGTCACTTAAATTCTTAAAACTGTTTCTTGAATCGTTCTCTTCCTGTGTCTTCAAAATTAACCTCTTTCTCTTGTCCTTAACCAAGTCCCCCACCAGAAAATCATTTACATCTTTGGAGCAGAGAGGAGAGTAAGGTGTGGCGAAACTGATACAAAGGTCAAAGGTTCAGGCCTTTTTTCTTTTCCCTTTTTTGAAAATGTTATTCATCCCTGGGTTCTTTCCCTAGATATCCTTGGCCTCCAAGGGTCATCAGAGTAATGTCAAAACTGAGAGGTATCGAGGAGAATCAAATGAATTCTATTAACCACCTGACCTGGCTTGACCGAGTGTGCAGCCAAGGGGTGACCATCGCTTGCTTTTCTACCTAAGAAACCCCAAAGCCACACGGTAGTCAGAGGGAGAGGAGGTGATGCTCAGAGGGAGGAGGAGACATCTAAGAATCACCTACATGACTGGTGAGGAGCTCCAAGGCAGCTCCCTAGAGCAATTAATCTAGAAGTCTAGTTAAAGAATGAGCAGAATAGAAAACCTCTGACAGTTGATATCAATTTTTAATCCAATAGAGAAGAAACAAACAATCGAAACAATCAGCCTTTGCTGAAAAAGAGTTATTGCAGGAAGATGGTGAAAGCATTAAAGAAAATTCTCATTGGTTTTCTCAGCAGAATTCAAAAGGTTAGTGAATCAATAAAACAAGAGAAATCTATGAAAAAAGAAGCTAGGAGAAAAGATAACTGGGAAATAAGAACTTTTTCTTAGGGGAAAGATTCCACTTACTGGATCAAATAAAATTCAGTAGAAAGTATTTAAAAGTAGGGAGCACAATTTTTTTAAATGAACTTTAAAATTAAAAATAACTTAAATTCCTCTCCTAGACTTCAGAGAGAAAAACAAAGAGATTTAAGTTATTTGAGAAAAGATGAGAGGCATGGGAGATAGACCAGGGGGATCCATCATGGAAAACATGAAGAGAAAACAGAGCAGACAAAAGACAAATAATAACTAAAGAGAAAAAAACACATTTCACTGAATAGAAGTTTTAGATATTTTGTTCACAAAATGTTCATTAATCACCAGATAAGAATTGTAGCAAAAGACACACCTACCTAGGATAACTATTCAAGGATAAGTTTTGGTTCCTATATATACCAAAATAGTTCTATAGACTTTTACACAGAAGAAAAGCACATTTCCTAAGAAGGAATGAGAATCTGACTGCCATTGGCCAGCTGTTCTGCAGCCCTAAATGTAGACATCAGTGGAACAAGGTTTATTAAGTTCTGAGGGAAATGGGCTGTGAGTCCCGAGTTCTACATACCCCTCATCATTGCACAGATACGAGGGTTAAAAAGACACTTGCTGTCATGTGTAAACACAGAAAGCACATACCCCTGCAATCCCTTCCTGGAAAAAAATTTATTTATAACATTTTCCCAACAAACAGTTAAAAATAAATAAATGAAAGGATGTGATGGATATGCCACAGAAGAGACAGTGGAGAATGATGAAATGCATAAGACCAATGAAGTCTAGTCAATTCTTATACCAAATTTGCAAAGACTAATATATGAAGGAATTATTAGCAATCATGTTGAGGTAAACAGTGACAAGAAAGCAATGATGGAGCTCCAGTTACAATTCTAGATGACTTCATCAAGCTGGGAAATGGAGAAAGAGAAGCAAAGGCCACTGAAGGTCTCATCTTACAAAGGATATGGTGGGAAGGGGTTCTTAGAAATACAATCCATTGCATTGATACTGAAATGCAACAAAAGTCTTAACATGATTGTTGAAAATTTACGAGTCAATACCAGTAGACAAGTATTAGAATTCTTTCTTTGAAAGAGTCAGAGGATTATGAAAGAACAAAGAAAGTTCATCAAATGAAAAAACTAATTTAGTGAACCTGAGTAGATTTAAATCACTGTACAGTAAACAAATAATACACATTACCCAGTGGGTTTTTTTTTAGGAATTTCAAGGTTTCTAACATTAGGAACATTAGGAGATCTATTACTGCAACCATTTTGTTAACAGATTAAATAAGAAAAAAAGTAATCCCATCCACAAATGTTGAGAAGTCATTTGGTAAAATCTAGCATCTATTTCTGACTTTTTAAAGTAGTGGACTTGAATAGAAGAAACCATCCTTGACATGAAGAACAACAGCAAACAGCATACTTGATGGCAGAATACCAGTGACATGCCTACAATGCATGTCTGGATTAGGACCTCTGCTCTCGATGTCTGCATCATTCTAGCTAATTAAACCAGATCAGAAAAATAAATAAGGAACAAAATATAGAAAAGAAGAAAACTATTCAGTAAGTAAACAGATGTTGTTTACTGAGGAAAAAAGTTTAATCAAGTGCAAAACTACTACAACTAGTAAGAAAGTACAGTAGGGGGGTTGTATATAATTCACCCCAGTCACAACTTTAAAATACCTAGGGAAAATACATAAAGAAGTTTGAGTACATCATATATTTACAATGGTCACGCATTAACAGAAGATATTTTAAAAAGATGTTTTGGGCTTCCCTGGTGGCGCAGTGGTTGAGAGTCCGCCGGCCGATGCAGGGGACACAGGTTCGTGCCCGGTCCGGGAGGATCCCACATGCCGCAGAGCGGCTGGGCCTGTGAGCCATGGCCGCTGGGCCTGCGCGTCTGGAGCCTGTGCTCCGCGGCAGGAGAGGCCACAACAGTGAGAGGCCCGCGTACCGCAAAAAAAAAAAAAAAAAAAGATGTTTTCATTTTGGAGGGAGGAAAAGCCCTGAATGTAAACCTCAGGGCAGTCTAGAGTATCCTTCAAGTGCCCTCATTCAAAGCCTTTTTCCCCCTTTCTAACAGGTTGGGATGACCCATGCTCCATCCATTTTCCCATCCCTAGAGCAGGTCCATCCTATTTGTTGGGAAAAGGTCCAAGCCCCGGTTTTGGAGGCAAACACAAAGGCTCACTCATCAAAGGTTCTCAGAAGCAAAGAAAACCAGTCTTTACTCCAGCCCTTGTTTTGAAGATAACCAAAGAGTTTAAACCAGACCACTGACAAATGGAGTCATATGTGCAAATTAATTTCTACCTGATTACTACTGGTGACCACTTCTCTCAATTTAGGATGATCCCTAAAACCTTCAAGAGAGTATAGTATCTAATGAAGGTTATCACAAAATATGACCAAATCAAACATCACAGATGATCACAGACAACGTGTCCAGAATGTAATCACCCAAACTGCATTTAAGGAATCAGAGCATTTAAGGAATCAGAGCATTTCAGATGCCGGAGAGGGAACGTGTCCCCTGTGGACATGACCAGGTGGGAAAGGACCAGGACCAGGTCCTGGTGGAAGAACCAGGTGGGAAAGCAGGAGCTAACTGCCTCTTCCTCCTCAGCTCCAGCCAACTGCTGCCAGACAGGAATGCAGGAAGCGGGTGGGGAGGGAATGCAAAGAGCTGCTCCCTTTGCTGCAGGCTCTACATTTATCTCTGGTGTTTGCAGAGTTAAGTGCTTCCCGTAATTCTTCAACAATATAAGTATTATGAGGACCAAACAAAATTTGTTCCTCAGCCGTTTTTGGCTATGGGTTGCAATTTACGACCTCTGCTAGAAGCACATTAAGTCACAGTATTGTTGGAGTTCCTAAGGATGCCGTCACAGAGGTCACTTACATCTTCACTGTGCATCTATTGTTTGGGGAGGAAACTGCCCTCTCACTCATTTCATGTGATTCTAGTGGGGCTGCCAATTGTACTACACCAACACTTGGCCACAGCAATCAGTCTAAGGGAAAGCATGTGACCTAGGTCAAACTAATCAGAACCATTCCTCAGCATATTTCAACTGGAGCAAGAAGAAAGGGGTCCTGTATTAGCTTTCTATGCTGCATAGCAGATCACCACTTGGTAGCTTCAGACAATACACATTTATAATCTTGCCATTTCTGTGAGTTAGGAATTCAAGCAAGTCCTCTGCAAGGCTGCAGTCTAAGGTGTTGGCCAGGACTCAGTTCTCATCTGGAGACTCAAACAGAAAAATGTGGATTAGGCTGCTGACAGCTTTCTTCCATAGCACGTGAGAAAGTCTGCTAAAAATGAAGCCAGGAAAAGACAAGTAGAGATAAGAACCAGATGAAGGGACAGAGAGTCCTAATGACATGGTGAGTCCCTAATTCCAGCTGTGCTTGAGACTGAATCCACCCTTGAACTTCTCAGTTGTATGAGCATTAAAGTTTGTATTGGGATTATGCTGGTTGGAGTAAGTTTTCTACCTAGAAACTTACAAAGTCCTGACAATTACAAAGCCCAAAGTAAAAGCATCTTTACATAGTCACCCTCTCTTGCTGACCACTGCATACTCCAGCTGCAATCTTATATTTATATTACATGGTAGATAATTCCCAATTGAGATACAAAAAACGGAAAAATAGTCTTGGTCAAATTCCAGGCTCTTTTTCAAATAAAATAGAAGGAATAAACTCTTTTCAGGCCTGCACTCTCCCTGAACATTGATGCCAAAATGCTAAATTACAAAAAATCAATAAAACAAATATAGTAATACACTTAGAAGATAATACACTGTGAGAAAGTTGCATTCATCCCAAAAAAGCATGGATAGGGTGAACATTAAAAATTTACCACATTAATAAATTAAAGAAGAAAAACCAAATGATCATCTCAATAGATGTAGAAAGTGTTTGATAAAACTCCATGTCCTGGGACTTCCCTGGTGGCTCAGTGGTTAAGAATCCGCCTGCCAAGGCAGGGGACACGGGTTCAAGCCCTGGTCCGGGAAGATCCCACATGCCTCAGAGCAACTAAGCCCATGCACCACAACTACTGAGCCCATGCACCACAACTACTGAAGCCCTCACGCCTACAGCCCGTGCACCGCAAAGAAGAGTAGCCCCTGTTCGCCACTCGTCGCAACTAGAGGAAGCCCACGCGCAGCAACGAAGACCTAACACAGCCAAAAATTAATTAATTAATTAATTTAAAAAATTAAATGTCTTGACAATAACCACTCTACTCCAGCCAGACACCTCAGGAAAAAACAACAACAACACCCTCACTCCACCAGCAAAGGCTGAGCAGACAGCCTAGACTTCCATTCTTACCAGGCCATGACAAGGCAACCCAACCACTACCCTGTCAATGTGGTATCAGAGGAGGCTGGATAGGGAGGTGGGATATTTATATCTGTTGGGCAGTAACAAGTCCCCACCCCAACCCACAGTGTCAGTGGAGACCACGTGGGAAGCTCCTTCTCCTTCCCACTTGGGTGGTATCAGAGGGGGCCTAAAGGACAGTCAGGACTTGTGCCTGTGCTAATGAGGCCACACCTTCCCACAGTGTCAGTGGAGATCGTGGGAGTAGTATTAGGCACTCCTGCCTCTGCCAGGCAGAAGGGAATCAGCAGAGCCCTAGTAGGGAGCTGAAATTCCCACTCCCCACCCAGCAGTAAGGAGGATCCCCTCCTCCCAGGAATACAAGGCTGGTTCAATATTCAAAGATCAGTCAATTCATCTACCATATTGACAGGCTAAATAGGAAAAAAATCACATGATTATATCAAGTGAAACGGAAGAAGCTTTTGAAAAAATAACACTCATTCATGATAAAAACTTTCAGCACTGAACTGGAAGCCCCAGCCAGTGAGGCACGACAAGAAAAAAAGACTACAAGTCTAACATTTTTGAAGGAAGAAAAACAAACTGTCATCATTCACAGATATTATTATTACCTACTATATAGGAAATCTAAAATAATTTAGAGATATAAGTATTTAAAAGAGAGTTCAGCAAGATTCCTAGACAAAATCAATGTTTAAAAAAAACCCAGGGCTTCCCTGGTGGCGCAGTGGTTGAGAGTCCACCTGCCGATGCAGGGGACACGGGTTCATGCCCCGGTCTGGGAAGATCCCACATGCTGCGGAGCGGCTGGGCCTGTGAGCCATGGCTGCTGAGCCTACGCGTCCGGAGCCTGTGCTCCGCAACGGGAGAGGCCACAACAGTGAGAGGCCCACATACCGAAAAAAAAAAAAAAAAAAAAAAAACCCAATTGCATTTCTATATTCCAGCAGCGGATTATGAAATATTTTTAAAGATATCAAGAAATGTAAATATAGATATTTATATATTAAGATATAAATACCACCACACAGGGGTAAATCTAGTAAAACAGCTCCAAGACTTTTATGCATACAATTATAAATTATAAAATGTTTTGAATGATATTAAAGAGAGAAATACTTCTCATTCATGGGTAGGAAAATTCAGTATTATAGAGATGTTAATTCTCCCACAATTGATCTCTATATATTCAGTGTAATCCCAAATTTTTAATCCCCAGAATTTAAGAAGCTGGTTCAATAATTTATATGAAAGAACAAAAAACCAAGAACAGGCATGAGGTATTAGAAGTACTGGAGGGGGGGAATAAAGGGGTTTACCCTACAGGAAATCAAAACATACAATAAAGCAATATTTATTAGGGCAGTGTAGCATTGACACAGGAATAGACGAAACAATGGAAAAGAATAGAGATCCGAGAAGTAGATCCATTTATGTTGGGAGACTTGATATATGACAGAGATGGTACTGCAGACTGGTGGAGAAAGGATGTGCTATAAACACAACTAGGACAATTGGGAAGACATATGTGTACCAGGAGAAAAGTATAAAATATTTATAGCAGCATTCAGTTGGGAAGCAACCCAATTATCCATCAAAATAGAACGTGTAAATAAGCTGTGCTACAGTCATATAATGGACTATAGCAATACAAACTAATGAATTTAGCTACACTTATAAACATGAATGAATCTCGCAAACATAATATTGAATGAAGAAACAAGTCAAAAAGAACACCTACAAGTGATTTGACTTTTAGAGTTCAGAAAGAGGAAAACTTAAACTACATTGTTTAAAGATGCATCCATAGGTGATAAAATTCAGGAAAAGCAAGGAAATGATTATAACAAAAGTAAGGAGTGTGATTATCTCTGGGAGGGGAGAGAGAGAGAGGGCTGGGAGTGGGAAGGAATACCCAGGCAGATTTCAAGGTACTGGCAATGTGGCAATGTTCTACTCCTTAAATTAGGTGGCAATTGCTTTATTATTCTTTAAATTTAAAATATGTGTTTTATATACTTTCATATGCATTTACATATATGTGCTATATTTCACATTTTAAATTATTTTAAATACCAAAAGTTTTAAATACTGCAATGAGATGTCACTTCTCAACTATCAGTTTGGCAAAGACCAAAAAGTCTCAAGACCAACATATTATGTTGACAGAGTATGGGAAAACAGACATTCTCATATACTGATAAGATCCTGTAAATTTGGCAATATCTATAAAAATTACAAATGTACATAAAACATATATTTTTACCACATGTGCTAAATTATAAATATGCAAGGATGTTTGTTGTAGCACTGATTGTAATAGCATAAGATTGGAAAGGACTGAAAAATCTAAACGTCCTTCAATATCAGACTGGTTAATTAAATGATTATCTATATTTACAATGGAATATATACAGACATTTAAAAGAATGAAGCAGTACTACATATGTTTTCTTCAAGGTATATATCTCCAAGGTATATTGCTAAGTGAGGAAAAGCAAGACAGTAAGATAGTGTGTATTTGTGCTAACTTTATTTTGGAGACAAATTTAGCACAAATACACAATGTCTTACTATCTTGCCTTTCTTACTTAACAATATGCATAGAACACCACTGAAGAAAAAGCATATAAGAAATTGCTAATATTGTTTGCCTCGAGGGAGAAGAACTGGGTGACTGGAGACAGAGGCTTAATTTTATTATACCTTCTATACCTTATAAATTTTGTTCCAAGTACAAGTAATACTTACTAAATAACAGTGATGATAATCATGATGATGATGATGATGATGATGATGATGGTGGTGGTGGTGATATCAATAATGATAAAGAGAATTAGATGTATGAGATTGAAATCCCATCTCTGCTGTTCACAAGATGTGGTCTTTGGTAAATCACTTAACTTTTTAAAGTCTGTTCCCTCAAATAAAAAAATAGGGCGATAATAAATACAATCTCCCAGGGAAGACTGGAAGTAGATACTTAACATACATGCATTGCTGGATTTTACTGAACTTACATAATGTGTGTAAAGTGTTTGTCACAGTGACGGGCACATGGGGGAGCCCAATGAATGTAGTTAATTCTGCAGCAGCTGCTGCTGTTAGATATCTGTCTGCCTCCCCATTCTGGGTGTCTAGGCCTTCACCTTGGGGACAAGGTGTGCTTGGCCCCTAAAGCGAGCACTGGCTTCTCTGAGACCCTGGGGAAGGCTCAGGAGGAAGCCGGCATCTGCTGTGCCCGCCTCTCCATCTCCAGTTGGCCATGTCCCGGTCACTGCCTCTAACTGCAACGGACGGCAGGGATGTGGAGCCCCCAAGTATGCTGAGCCCCAGCACCCTGTGCACACTCAACATTCCAAAGTTTAAATTGCTTCTGGGACTAGCAGGGTCCCTGTAGGAGTCCACGGCTGCAGCTTCAGGACTCCCTTCACTGCTGGGGAAAATGGACCCTTGGGATTCCTCAGCCTCAGACAAGGATGACAGGTCCTGTACAGGAAGAGTCTGTAACTGAAATACCCAGGGCTCAGCCAACACAGCTGGGAGGGACATGAGAGAAACACCCACCAGAGCCTAAAGTTCCCACAAGGATTCAGGGGGAAAAAGAAGAAAGAGGGTCTCAGAGGTAAAGGAAGTCAGGCAGGGGAGTGTCTGGGTCTTTCCCTGGCATCTAGGGTCTGGTCCTGGGGTGCAGTGAGGAGTTGAGAATTGTGTCTGGGATCAGGAGACTCAGAGAGGCGGCCACAAGCAGGACACAGGTGGGGAGAGCTGGGCTGTGATGGGGACAGAGGTGGTTGGCCATGCCTTCTGCAGAGCATTTCCCAAAGATGTACTTTCCCCTCCCCTGCCTCTGCTCTGAGAAACCTTCCCGCAGCTGATGCTGGAGCAGGGAGGAGCAGCTGAGAGAAAGTGCCAGGCCGTCCATCATGCTCTCCAGGGCTCACCACTTTCCAAGCCCCTGCCCTGCCCTTGCTGCTCCCTCCTCACAGGAACCCAGGGAGGGAGGCCGATGGGATTCCCGTCATCCCCCTCCTGCAGAGATTTCTCAGAAGAATGGTCTTCCTCAGGGTCAGAGGGTCAGCAGACCTGAGCCTGGTCCATCTGGTTTCCAGTCTATGGCTAATTCTTTCTGTTTTCCTCACTTTCCTTTCATAATTACTTAGATATTTTCCCCCTGAATACCAAGTAACTTGTGCCCATTGTATTAATAGAAAATGGGGTAATACTGAAGAGGTACAAAGAGGAATCCCTCCCCTACTGATTTTGCTATAATTTCCTTCCAGTAACTTTAATCCACACATATCATTTACCGAATTGAGATCATAACAGTGTGTAAAATTTTGTATTCTCCCTTTTCATTTACCATTATAGTGGAATAATATTCTGGTGTAAAAAATCACAAATATAACCTTAATTATATATTAAATATACATAATTTATGTTCCATTATATGAAGTGGCATAATTTACTTAGGCATTTCTTGGTGGACAGTTATTTTGTTTCCTATTTTCACTTGCAAATATTGCTACGTAAAAGCCTTTACTGTGAGACATTGGCCCTCTGCTCTCATTGATTCTGTAGAATTATATCCCAGAGATGGAATTGCTAAGGTGATGGGTATGCAGGTTTTTCAGGTTTTTACTTTTTCTAGGCAAACAGCTCCTCAGAAAGGCTGTATGAACATATAAGGGGCTTTTTGACTACACTGAGCTGCCTCCACTCCTCAGCTACCTGCTGGCTCCAGAGACAGGTAGAGGTGGGACCACTAGCCAGGCCAGGTCCTCAGGACAAGCCAAGGAGCCACACCTGCACGTACAGCCCCACAAAGGTGAAAGCTTCCGTTCCTCTCCCTGCTGGCCTCCTCTCCCTCCTCTCACTGGGCTATATGAGCCAGAGCTCTTTGTTTTCTTCCATCCTGAGTCCCCTCCAAGGCCTGACACAGCCCTACTTTATCTCCCCTACACACACACACACACACACACACACACACACACCCCACACACCCAAAGGAGTGGGCAGCCACCTTTACCAAAGACTGCTCCCAGCACGGGATAGTCCACAACAGAGTTGGGATGCCCAGGGAAGCACCTCATTCAGCCTTCTCAGGATGCACATGGGGAAACTGAGACCTCAGGAGGAGAAGGGACTTGCTCAAGCCACAGAGAATACCCATGTCATGGGCAGGGGCAGGTCCCACAGCTCCGGTCTTGGTGTGCAAGGTCTTCCTAGCTGTTCAGTTCAACCAACTTTTATTCAGCATCTCCTACGTGACAGGCACTAAGATTTCCATGGATGCAGCTCTCAGTTAGGTCAAATCTTGTGTATCACTCACGCCCACACCGCATTGTTCATGGGCACGACTTTCTGTGGGCACCGATTTGTCTGCTGGGAGTGGACACGACGGCTTCTCTAACAGAAGCCACTTTCCTTGGCTTCTGCCAGCACAGCATGTCCTTGTCACTATCAAATTTTGTTTGTGACACTGACCATAATGTTTACTTTTCATTTCCTGGAAGAGCTGGGAGAGACACTGGGAGGAATGTGAGGTAAGTTGGGGCAGAAGTTCATGGCGGGGCACACAGACTGGACCTGCCTCAAGCAAACAGAAACATCCTCATGTGCTGAGGGACTGGGGGGAGGGTAATAGGCTTGCACAGGAAATACAATGAAACCCGGGATTGCATAATGAGGGAGGTCTCCTGGATTAGGTCAATGGCTCTCTGCTGGGTGCAACTCTGCACACCCCTCTCCTCCCAGAAACATTTAGCAATGTCTGGAGACATTTTTAGCTGTTACAACTCAGGGAGTAGGTGCTACTAGCAACTGGTGGGTGGAGGCCAGAGATGCTACTGCTAAACATCCTACAATGCACAGGACAGCCCCTCACAACAAAGAATTATCCAGTCCCAAATGTCAATAGTGCTGAGGTTGAGAAACACTGGATTCAATTCAGGGCAGGAGCTGAACCGCCTGACAACACATCTGACATAAACTCTTCCACCATGAGTGAAGCAAAGGTATGCTGAACAAAGAGATGGATCAGAGAATATATAAAGCTGGTAATGGAGAGACAGGAGCTTTCAAAAATCTGTGCACCAAGACATCAAGGCAACTATTTGGTGGAAGGAACTCAGAATTGGAGCCTGCAATCCAACCCCAGAGAGAAAATCATTCAATCCCAATCTGTCATTCAACCCCAGAGAGAAAATCTTCCACTCCTCTGAGCTTTGGTTACTTCATCTATAGACCTTGAATGACAGTATCTTCTTGGGGTGTTTCAAAGAATGTAGCACAGAGTAGATGCTCCTTAATACTTACCACTCATCTTCCACCACGCCCCCACTCCTACACACACACCCATTGTAATTAAGAAGGAGCTAGAGGGCTTCCCTGGTGGCGCAGTGGTTGAGAATCTGCCTGCTAATGCAGGGGACACGGGTTCCAGCCCTGGTCTGGGAGGATCCCACATGCCGCGGAGCAACTAGGCCCGTGTGCCATAACTACTGAGCCTGCGCGTCTGGAGCCTGTGCTCTGCAACAAGACAGGCCACAATAGTGAGAGGTCCGCACACTGCGATGAAGAGTGGCCCCCGCTTGCCACAACTAGAGACAGCCCTCGCACAGAAATGAAGATGCAACATAGCAAAAATAAATTAATTAATTAATAAACTCCTACCCCCAACATCTTCTTTAAAAAAAAAAAAAAGAAGGAGCTAGAGAAATATTATCAATGAGGATTCTGAATTTAGCGTCTGAGCAATTGCAACTAAGAGACTAGAAATCCTCTACACAAAGGCATATAGGTCTCCCTATAAGCTAGTTGCTTGTACGGAACCCAAGGATGGGGTCAGAGAGCCAGAATATTACACAAGAATAAAATATAGCATAAAAGGACAAAGGAAAAACATTTCTTAGTTACCTCTGGCTAAGAAGTTCACCAATATTCCAAGGAGATGAGGTTAGAAGTTAATGCTGTACAGCCTACTATCTGGTACGTGTAGTTCATATGGCTATTGATCACTGAGTTAACTGGTTAGTAAGCTGCACAGTTGTCAGCCCATAGTGTGTGTTCAATCACTCCAATCAATCCTTGTGTTGACTTCATAAAGTTTCTCCCCACATAGGAAGCTCCCCATATATTGCTATCAATCTGTATTAAAATAGGCAGATTCCAATGCTGACAACGTCAAGTTTGTGTCATTTATGGTAGGCAGACTGGAGAAGTCATCCTCCATATGGTTGAGTCTTTACCTGGGCTTGTCTCTGTCTGTAAGTGGATTGACATTTTATATAAGTTTTGTAGTCAAAATTTAAAGAGGCTTTAAAATTTACTGGTTCTAAGAATTGGATCAGCTTGGGGATTTTCCTCCCTGAGAATCTAAGAAAACTCAGATTAAATGAAATGTCTATACATTTACATTAAAGAGAAATCATTCAAAGGATTTTCCAGCCGCTAGTCATAATGCGGAAGAAAATCTCTCCTTGACTAGGGATCAGGTCCGCTGGGGTCAAGTCCTGTCTCTGTCACCAACTTAGAGGACTTAGAAGACTCGGACAGGTCACTTCCCTCTCAAGATCTCAGTTGCTTGTATGGACAATGAGAGGATGTAGCAACTTCGGAAACACCCCTCACACACCTAGACTCCTTGAGGCCCTCGCCCAATGCTGGCCCGTTGTAAGCTCTGCTCCAACTCTGACCTTCTCTCATGTAAGAGCTGAAGATACCCTGCTGTCTCTTTCAGTTGTTTTTCTCTAACACACGTATGCTCTCCTATTACGCAGCAGGAGTGACTGCATACGATGCCTGGGACTCTTTTCCAGAAAGCCTGATGTGCTACTTTTGTAATTTGCTGATGACAGAGGGGATATCACATGGAAAAAGCTAATCAGACCTCCCCCCTGGTGGGGTTCATTCTCCTGGGCCTCTCAGCCCACCCAAGGCTGGAGAAAACGTTCTTTGTGCTCATCCTGCTCATGTACCTGGTGACCCTGCTGGGCAACGGGGTCCTCATCCTGGTGACCAACCTTGACTCCCACCTACACAAGCCCATGTACTTCTTCCTGAGGAACCTCTCCTTCCTGGACATCTGCTACACAACCTCCTCAGTCTCTCTGGCCCTGGATGGCTTCCTGGCCCCCCAGGAAACCACCTCTTTCTCTACCTGTGCCGTGCAGATGTTCCTCTCCTTTGCCATGGCAGGGACAGAGTATGTGCTCCTGAGCATGATGGCGTTTGACCGCTATGTGGCCATTTGCAACCCCCTTAGATACCCTGTGGTCATGAGCAAGGCTGCCTATGTGCCCATGGCTGCCAGCTCCTGGGCTATTGGTGGTGTTGCTTCTCTGGTACACACATCCTTGGCAATTCAGCTGCCCCTCTGTGGGGACAACATCATCAACCACTTCACCTGTGAGATCTTGGCTGTCCTGAAGTTGGCCTGTGCCGACATCTCCATCAATGTGATCAGCATGGGGGTGACCAATGTGATCTTCCTGGGGGGTCCCAGTTCTGTTCATCTCTGCCTCTTATGTCTTCATCATTGCTACCATCCTGAGGATCCCCTCAGCTGAAGGGAGGAAAAAGGCCTTCTCCACCTGCTCTGCCCACCTCACTGTGGTGATAATATTCTATGGGACCTTATTTTTCATGTATGGGAAGCCCAAGTCTAAGGACCCCCTGGGGGTAGACAAAGAGGATCTTTCAGACAAGCTCATCCCCCTCTTCTATGGGGTGGTGACCCCCATGCTCAACCCCATCATCTACAGCCTGAGGAACAAGGATGTGAAGGCCGCTGTGAGGAAACTGGTGAGTCAGAAATCCTTCAGTCAGTGTTGTAGGAGGAGTCTTCTGTGGTTCTCACCCCCATGGAAGAAAGGACTTCAGTCATTACAGCTGCCATTCTAAAGCCAAGTCAACTTAACTGGAATGATCTCTTGCCCTTAAGTCCATTTTCAGGGAATGTTTAACTTTTCAGAGTGTATTTCCTGAGTTTTGGCCGCATGTCTGACATTCAACAGATGCCAGACAATAAATCCTCTAATTGAATGATGAAGACATTCTGAAAACATGTTAAAACCAAGGAGACAGGGACCATTAGAGCAAGCCTAATGGCCCGTGTTGTGCCTAAACTGCAGAGTTAGTTCAGAGAGGTAAGATGGCTCTCACAGCAGCTTTGCCACCCCTTTGGAATCACAGGGAGAGTCAGAGGAACAAGGAGGAAGGGGACATTTTCACCTTGGACTTCTGTATGTTAGATTGAGTTTGCCTGAAATGCTCAGAAGAGACAAAATTTGCCACACTGAAAGACTTTGGGTGAGAATAACCTATTTTGATTAAATAAATTTCTTTTTTATCTATGAGAAAATTGAGGCTATATTTTTCTTGATGCACTGCACATTTTGAAACACTGCTAGTCAATCAAATTAAATTGAAGAAGGAGTATAGGGTTTGAATTTGATATTCATCACTTACAGCAATTCCCAATAGAAAAGTTAGTATTCTGTTACATAATAACTCACATTCTGTTAAAAAAAAAAAAAAAAACAGATGACAGGTAGATAGATAAAGAAAGAAATAGATAGTGGCTAGATATGTTTGAAGACTTTGGGGTGGGGGGTTAAAGTTGCCAGGAATTCTCAGAGCCTTTAATATACTAATGTACACTGCAAATGTCCAAGAGACATAAAGTCTGTAGCATTTCCTGAGCCTCCATAGTTTAGCACAATAAAACTGGAAAGCATTTTCTTACTTACGACCTTGGGCAGGTTGCTTAACATCTCTCAGCTTATTTCTTCATATTTTAAAAACCTAACCACTTTATTTTATGTGGATTAGATAAGACACTATAAATAAGTCCTCTGTAAATAGTAAGCAACATAGAAATGTAAGATATTGCTAGAAGTATTATTATGAGTGCTGCACAGTGCTAATGTGCCATGTGGAAGAGAGCAAGATATAGTTCCTATCTAGAACAATAGATACAAAAGATGGATGAGACATTTGAGATGGCAGTGGATGAACAGAAGCGGTTTTATGGCAAGTTATATTAAATTCTGAGAATACTGGAAAACTAAAAGAGAATTTAGAAAAGGAATCCAATTTTGAGAATATAGTAGATCTTGGAAATTTCTGCTTCAAGTGATATTTAAGTTTTCTTATATTTATTAAAAATGAATTGTATAAGACAGGGATGCACATTTTGTTAATAAAATTTCACTGTCTTATGTTAATCAGTCATGTTCCTGATTTCTACTTTGCACCAGCAAAAAAAAAAAAAAAAAAAAAAAAAAAAAAAAAGGACTTCCCTGGTAGTGCAGTGGTTAAGAATCTGTCTGCCAATGCAGGGGACACGGGTTCAAGCCCTGGTCCAGGAAGATCCCACATGCCATGGAGCAACTAAGCCTGTGCACCACAACTACTGAGCCTGCGCTCCAGAGCCTGCAAGCCACAACTACTGAGCCCACATGCCACAACTACTGAAGCCAGTGCGCCTAGAGCCTACGCTTGCAACAAGAGAAGCCACTGCAATGAGAAGCCCGCACACTGCAACAAAGAGTAACCCCAGCTTGCCGCAACTAGAGAAAGCCTGCAGCTTTGAAGACCCAATGCAGCAATGAAGAGCAGCAATGAAGACCCAATGCAGCCAAAAATAAATAAATAAAAAATAAACCTATTAAAAAAAAAATCTTGCTATTGCAAACATACAAGAGTGACATCTAGTGGCAATTTAGGCAAACTTCAGACACTTGTGGAGCCGTGCAACATCATCCGTAGATGAGGCTTCAGAGGTCTTCTTGTTCAACCAGAGCTACATGATGCATGGAGTTCCTCTCCAATATCCCTGACGCCAGTCATCCAGCATCTGCTTGGACACCTCCAGTGATGAAGAATCTAATCCTTCCAGATTCTAGCTGTTTCATTCAGCCCTACTAGCAAATTCTTCCTTGAATTATATGAAAATATATCCTCCTGTAGCCTCTACCTTCCCGTCCTAATTCAGCTTTGTGTCTCCACATGAAATGCACCTAATCCCTTTCCCTCTGACATATGAAGATAGTTCTTTCCGAGGCTATTCCCCTCCAGCCCAAACAGCCCCAGCCCTTCCTCCTGTGCCAAAATCACCCAACATTACCCAACTGGAGGTACCAAACTGTGTCTACAGCATCAACTCATTTATTCCGGCAATAGAAAGGATGTGATATTTCTGAAAATACCTTGGGAATAATAACACTGCTAAGCTAATTCTATTTCCCCAGGGTAACTGAGATCAGACTGACGTTGAGAAACACCGAGAACAAGTCTACCTTCTTAGTAGGCTGTCCTCTACTTTCTTTTCCTCTAATGGTAGCTGTGTCTTTTTATATTACAAACTACATGATCCTGATGTAATTATTAAATTAGAAATCACATAAATTGTTTTCTCTAGCAACAATGTCTAACCCTACTCCAACTTCACATTTCTTGCCTTTCAATGTCAGTCACCTTTCTTCTAGCCGACGCTTTCAAAAAGAACAAGATGCATTAACAGGAACAAGAAGAGACAACCAAACTGAGGAAATTTTTCACTGACTTAGGTCATCAGTCTTTCTGAAAAAGTATTGATATGACATCATACAATATAGGAACTCATTCCTAAAATCCCCCAAATGAAAATGACTAGAATGGATAAATTCTTTGGGGGGACAGGAATACTATCATATTATTATACTTATTCAAACAAATGTATTATTTCAACTTTACAGTTCTGGATCTGTGCTTTTTCAGGCTTTTATTTTAGTGACCAAATCCCCAATGAAATCTTTAAGCTGAAACTTCAAATATAAAGTGGATCTGCTTTGGCGGAAGCAGGGAAGGGCTGGGGGCAGAATGGAGGTGGGAGACAGTGGAGGGAGGCGGGTTCCACCTGCTCAGCCTGCCCTTTATCTCCACCCACCAGGGGTCCCCCAATCCGGATGGACCACCTAACTCAATTATGATGCATGCCACTGTAGCCAAGAAAATTAAACACTGTAAAAGCATATTTTCGCTCTACTCTCAGAAATAAATGTGAGAATCTGGGGAAAAATTATATTTTAAGAAAAAATAAATTACCTAATTAACCATTTAAGATTTAGACAATCTTAAAACACCAACTATCTAAAAAGAAATTGAGAAATTGTCAAAGATTGACCACCTGAAGATGTTCTAGGCCCAGGGAGTTTCACAGGTGAATGCTATTAAATAAAAGTTTTAATACTGTTTAAATTATTTCAGAGCATACAGTGAGAAAGATATCTTCCAGATTCCTTTAACCAAGCCAGCATAACAATGATATTGAAACATGAAAAACATGACAAAGAAAGTACAACTGAGAAAACCAGAGACCCATCTCACAAATGTATGTCTGTGTATATATATATATTATAGGTATTATACATATATAATAGAATTCAGCAATACATTAAAATAATGTCCAAGTAGATAAACCAATGTCCAAGTGGATTTACTTTTAAAATGTAAAGGTGGAAAAATTTAAGGATACCTACTGGGATAATTCATCACATTCACAGGTCAAAGGAGGAAAAAATAACCATTTCAATAGTTCCCCCAAAGTTATTTTTTAAAGTTTAACAAATCTAATTCTGAGTTTTATAAAACTTCCAATAAAATAGGAACAGGTGTGTTAACAAAATTAAAATGTCTCTAATTTTAAAAGTCTGCAACATGCTTAATGATGAATCAGTAGATCAAACCCATTACAATTTAACACTGTTCTGGAAATACCAACCATTGAATTAGAGAACAGAAAGAAATATAGAGTGAAAATAGAAGAAAGTGGGGAATAATTTTATTATTATTGATAACTTATATACTAATTATTTTATACCTCGATGAAACAGGAAAATCGATTGAAAAGCAATTTTTCTAAAATAGGAGAATTTGGGACTTCCCTGGTGGCGCAGTGGTTGAGAATCTGCCTGCCAACGCAGGGGACACGGGTTTGAGCCCTGGTTCGGGAAGATCCCACATGCCGCAGAGCAACTAAGCCGGTGCACCACAACTGCTGAGCCTGTGCTCTACAGCCCACGAGCCACGACTACTGAAGCCTGTGCACCTTAAGCCTGTGCTCTGCAACAACAGAAGCCACCGTAATGAGAAGTCCACGCACCGCAACGAAGAGTAGCCCCCGCTCGTCGCAACTAGAGAAAACCCGTGCACAGCAACGAAGACCCAATGCAGCCAAACAATTTTTAAATGTAAATAAATAAATTTTTTTTAAAAATAGGAGAATTCAATGAAGAAGTTGGTTATGAAATTAACAAGCAAAAATCAAGTTTTTCATACAAACAGTATCCAGGAGGAAATATTATGGGGGAAAAAGAATTCATCTATATTAGCAATGAATTGGAGGAGGGAAATACCTAAGAATAAAGTTAAGAATCCACAATACTTACATGAATAAAAGCAAAATACTCTATTGAAAGAATTCAAAGGAATATTGAATTGAAAAATATAACTCAGATAAGAAATCTTGCTAGTGTAAACTTCTCAAGTTCCCGAAATTAATACAGAAATTCAATGCAATCCCAGTCACTAACAAGCTAACTCTAATTCACACAGAAATAAATTATACATTATATATAATACATATAGAAAAACATGTCAGAACAGCCAGAAGTATTTGGAAAAAGACCAACAAGGGGAAATTAGTCCTACTAGATATCAAAATGTATGTAAAAGTACAGTAATTTTTCTTTTAAGTTTGGTACTAGTGGAGAAATAAATAGATCACTGGAACAGAATAGAGTCTAGAAATAGACCCAAATATATATGGTCATTTAATATGTGATAAAGTCAATGTGCTAATTATTAAGCTATTGTCTCTCAGCTCCAAAGCTATCCTTCTATACTATTCAGTTTTATGTTGCTGGGCTGGGATTCCAAACCACATTTCTGCTTTGCCAGCTGGCTCCCTATAGGTGCTGCCCATAGGGGGCGCTAGAGGGAGAGTGGAAGGCTGGAGGAGGAAAAAGGGACTTGCTCCTTCTGGTTTGCTCCCTATTCCCGGCCTTGTGGCCCCACAATGCCTTTGAGCAGCAGCAGTTGCTTCTTACATCAGTTGGTTCCAATGTCCTGCTTCTTTCCACAGTCTCGGAACCGGGCTCATTATTCTGGGTCTCAGTTCCATAAGACCCCTCCCCAAACACCAAGATAAATTCCAGAGGAATCAAAGATTAAAATAAAAAAAAATAAAATCTTAAAAGATTCTACTAGAGAATCCTCTGAGGATTCTGGGAAGACAGCAGTTTGTTCTGTAGAATCCATGATGCATCACAACCCAACCCCAATCCAGCGACTCTACTTTCCTAGAACAGGCAGCTGCTGAGACTCAGAGCCGTGGGCAATGCCGAGGCTATGTGAGAGTCCTAAAAGATGGAAGTGGTGAAGGAATTTTACTCCTCTGTACGAGGAGATCCTGGAGACAAGCATCACGTGTTGGGGCAAGAAAGAGAGGAAACGCTGTGGTATCTAAGAGAGTCTGCTTGGGCAATTTCTGGACCACAGAGGGGCAGGGCTGTTGCTTCCATGTGAGGGTCGCTGGAAGAGCCCAGGGGTCTGTCTCTCTGGCCCAGAGTAGAGAATTATGCAAGTTTTACTTGCCTTGGCAGCTTGGGGCCTATTAAAGGACTCACAAGAGGCCAGTGTCTCACACCCTAACGCACACGGGCAGACTACAGTGCCTGGCCCACTCCCAGGATGCAGCTGCCTAAAGAGCGCCAGCAGCAGAGCACCCAGCAGCCAGACAGAGGAGTAAACAGAACCTAGAGAAACAAGTCTCCTGATGCGAGTGAACCGCCAGAGGAACAAAAACATGCCAAGAGCACTCCAGGAGAGTCGAGTCCAGCACAAAAAGTCTTTCTGATAAGATGGCAGATTGAACACGTGTAACAGTGAAGTTAGAGAAGAAAAAACTTGATACGATGCAACTTGAGGAGAATGCAAGGTCAGAGGAAGGTCTAGGGGGGAAAGAGGGAGGAGGTGAATAAGAAAGACTTAAAAGTGTTCAGAGAAGGAAATGCCAGGATTTGAATCCAACTTCGTCTGACTCCACAGCCCATGCCTTTTGGCTCCAGCAGCACTTACCGAGGTTTACGGTGGGGCTCAGAGCCGGAAAAGAGCGAGCACAGACCCAGCCGGCGTTCAAGAGATTTCAGGAAAATGGGGAGGCGAGCAAACAGGTACAGGTGAACTATCCCGTTCTTTCTCCCAGACGGGGGAACACACATCCTGCATCCCTCAAGTCTGGCTGAAAGAAAACACAGGAGCGATTTTAGGCCCAGGGTCCTGGCAAAAAGGCTAGATGTGGCAGTTTTGCCTGCAGTTTGGCATTCTTACCACACCTCATAAGGACTTAGCTCACTGTTACCAAGTGTAAGACCCCTGTAAAGAGATTCGAGTTGCTGCCTCTTCCTGACCCCTCCTCTCCAGCCATACACATACCCCACATAATGACCAATCAGTAATGACTTGCTGCCATTATGGCTTTGAAGGTTATTCCACTTTTCAGACAGTGACTCCTTTAATTTAAAAAAAATTTTTTTTTCAGAATAACAATGTTTTTACCCAATGACATATACTACAAGAATATTTTGACTTTTGGTTTCAGGCAAAGACACACTCACCAACTTATTACTCAGCACAGCAGTTTCTAGCTGGAGAATATCATATGGAACAAACAGGAGCTGTTTGCCACATAGGGATGAACCCAAATGTATTGCCAAGCAAGACGAATGAAGAGGCAGTACCTCCTGTGACTCTTCAGTGGGCTGTGCACATGCACTATTTTTTACATGTTTTGAAGCATTTGTGTATTTATTTTTATTTTGCCCTAGAAGTATTTTGTGATATGATTTTATTTATAGTGCAGTTTGAATGCAAGATTACCACGAACCCGCAAAATGCCGAAATATTGTTGAAGAAAATAGGGCAGAAGGAAGACTCCACTTTCCAAAGAATCCCTTCTCCCCCAGCCCCACACACTATCAAGTCCTTCTTCCTCCCTTGGAAAGTACTGTGAACTTCATTATATTACATTTTACATATAAATTCTATTTATTTACTTTCTAACTGCTGTTTATTACATAAACTTGTTTTCATTGTTCAATTAATATATTCTTCTGTGAATACTGTTTAGGGTATCTTGGATCAGTATCCTAATTTTTCGTATTAAAATCATTAGAAAATTTTTTCCATCTACTGACTTTTTTCCCTTAGTAGAAAGGTTTTCACGAATGAATAGACATCCTTAAGCAAAGGATAGGTATACTTTTTGCATTAGCAATGCTCTCTGAAGAGTAAAAATGTAGTCACATTGCCTCATAGAGCTCGTGGCTATTATCTTCAGAACCAACTGAAGCAGCTGGAAAATTTAAGTCCTTGAGATTCATTGGACCTGTTCTTATTCATAACATGTTGAGTTTGTTATCCTAAGGACCAAGGTTTGGCCTCTTAACACTGACAGGAAATGGCTAGAGACCCATTGACTAAGGCCCATGAAGAATCAAGTAAACATAAAGATAAGGCTTTGTATCAGTGAAGATTAGGTTTAATCAAATATAGCAGAGCCTCACATTAGTAATGCTTACACAAGATAGCAGCTCATTTCTCTGTCTTGTATAAACATCTGCAGGGTAGGTAATCCAGGGATATTGTGGAATCTCTGTTCCTCAAAGACTCCACCTCCTTCTAGTTTACTGCTTTCTTATTACAATGGTGTAGTCCTTATCCTCATAGTCCAAGAAGGCAGCTAGAGCTCCAGCTCTCATGCCACATTACAAGTGGTAGGATGGAAAGAATGACAAAGAAGAAGGGGAGGGTGCTGGTTAATTTTATGTGTCAACTTGACTGACCATGGAATGCTCAGATTAAACATTGTTTCTAGATGTGTCTGTGAGAGTGTTTCCCAATGAGATTGGCACTTGAATTTGCGAACTTGATAAAGTTTACTGCCCTTCCCAGTGAGGGTGGGCATCATTCAATATGTTGAGGGCCTAAATAGAACAGAAGGTGGAGGAAGGAGGAATTCAGTGGGATATCCCATCTCATCCTGCCTCAGACTGCGATTTACACCATCAGCTCCCCTGGTTCTCAGGGCTTTGGACTCAGACTGAGTCTCCAGGATCTGCAAACAGCAGATTGTGGGACTTCCCAGGCTCCATAATTGTGTGAGCCAATTCCTCATAATAAACAAATAAATATCTCCCATTGGTTCTGTTTCTCTGGAGAATCTTGAATAATACAGGGTGCAAAGGGCATATGCCAGCTGTCCTATAAGATAGGTTTCTAGAAGCTGTCATGTTACAATTCTATTTGCAATCCATTCGCCTTAGTCACGTGGCTGTAGTTAATTGCAGGAGATGCTGAGAAATACAGCCTTAATTCTGTGCAAACATGTGACCTAGTTAAAAATTGGGGATTCTTTGATTCTGAAAGAAGAGATGACCAGATATTGTGGAACAATAAACAGTTTCTACCACAAAATCCTCCATAATTCTAATTCTGCATTATATTGTTTTTAATGTAAGAGCTGCCACTCACTCCCAGAAAGCCCCTTGTCTATAGAAACTTGCTCAGCTACATTGGGAAAAAGATAAAAGAGTTGACAAAATAGTTTCTTAGAAATTTTATCTCCGTATGTATCTGTTTCCCAGCCGGTCGGTCGCACAATTGCCAGGACAATGCTAGCCCATGATAAAATAGCTATCATAAGACTCTGAACTATGGGCAATACACATCAAGTTTAGCTAATGTGGCATTACGAATTTCTTCATCAAGTGATCAACACATTCTTCACCTTTAATTCTCATTCAGGTTCATCAGAGATGGACCTGGGCAGCATAATTGTGATATGGATTATGGATACTGGTTTGTCGTGTACATCTAATATAATAAGCAATATGTGTGGATGTGGAATCAGGTTCTTTGACTGGATCCAGATAATTAAAAAGTCTTTCATCTTTTTGGACATGTTCCCAGCAAGTATGACAGTAAAGCTTCACTTTGTGTTTCTCAGAGAAGATGAAATGTATTGATAATAGTTATCACAATTCCCTATCCTATTATCCAGGCTGCCTAAGATCTCATCATGTGTTGTACTACACCAAACACACAGCCAGATGATCCACACAGTCCTATAACAAAGGCAGTATGCTCGCTTCATGCCCCCTTCTGTAAGCTAGGGATCAACAGCCATGACATACATGTATATGTTTATGTTTCAATTTGGGTCCAAAAGCACCATCATGTAATTCCCATATTATTAATTCCCCAAAGAAATTCCAATGAGAAAAATCATGCAGGTACCAATGGAAGGACACTGGCTGCTATGATACAGAGAGGGACACACGACGAATGTACTATAGCTGAAATCATAAGGCTTCTCAGAAAAACCCACATACAACTAAGAATTGCCTTTCCTCATAACTCTGTCAGCCCTTTTCAAGCACAAACTGCCTTCCTTGGAGCCAATGAACTTACCCAAAAACAAAGATCACCTGCAGATTTTGTTTCTATAAACTTCACCTTCATCTCTGTCCAAGGAGACAATCTATGCAAAGTTTGTCTTCTCCATATACTGTGCTCTAACTAAATGTCTCTGAGTACCCTCTGATTCTCTAATAATGTTCCTAGTGTAAGAGCAAAAAGACGACTTCGGAGCGGAATTGATTCCCCCTCTAATGAAACACTTCACTGTTCGACTTCACCAACTCTTGTAAACAGTCCTCAAAGTGCACAACTGAATGTTCTGGCAGAAAATCCCAAGTCTCAAGAGGCAGTTGGGCCTAATGATATAATTAAACCAATTTCACCAAACTCAAGGGCATACAAGGAGGTGGCAGGAACCACAAAGAGGTGTCTGAAGCTAGTTCACCATCCATTTGAAAATATTGAGAACTGGTAACATTTTGACTCATCCACAGATGTTAAATGTCTATAGTTATGACCCATAGGTCTTGCTAAAGGCTTCTACTCTACCCAGATTCAGTTTTAATAGTCCATAACTCTAAAGTATCTCACTGGTCTCTCACAAATGCTCACCTCTAAGGGAACAGAAAGACTTCTCACCAGAAGTCTTAGGTGACTTCACCTTCCTAGACTGCAAGAGGGGTACTTGGGGGCCAACTTCTTTTTCTGCTGGTTAATCACAGGCTTCAGCATCTGAGTGACAAGGACTTGGAAAGTACTGAGCCCTTCAAAACCCCTCTGTGGTTGGCCACACCTTGAGATCTGACCTGTGGGACAGGAGAACACTGCATCATGACTGTAGGTGTAAGGAAACAACCCTTGGCCTACATGCATCTGGACTGGATGACCATGAGACTTCACTGGCACTTCTGTCATGCTGCTCTACAAGGTGATCCAGGGACCCACTTCTTTCTTTTTGCTCCACTCTCCCCTATGTTGTTGTCCTCATCCGACTGATCAAAGCTAGCTTACTACTTTAATTCAAACATTCCAGCCGAAAGAAAGGGGGACTGAGAAGGCGTGGACAGTTTTTTTCTCAAGGACTTGACCTGGAAGTTGAAAACATCATTTCCACTCAATCCCATTGGCCAGATTTAGTCATGTGGACACGCCCAGATGCAAAGGATGGTGGGAAATATAGTGTCTAGCCAGGAAGCCGGATGCTTAGTTAAAATTTAGGGATTTCTATTAGTGAAAGGGGAAATGAAAAATGGATATTGAAAGATTATCAGTCCCTGCCACAATGACATTTATTTAATGGATGACTGCTAGATCATGGCTAGTGGTTGACTAGATGATTGAGAATGCTTGGGGGAAGGGATTTGATCACTTTGAGGGGAACTGATTATTTTGGGGGGATTAATTAGCTTTAGGTATGATTAGGCTTACGGAAAGGAAGACCACTGAGTATGTCGGGATTGACAGTGACTGTATTTGGTGAGCCTGAATTAGTTGATTAGATAAGAATTTTGATAAGCTATATAACTCCCAGCTTAATATCAAAATGCAAAGAAAGGGTTCAGTTATGTTTGGTCATTTTGAGAAGTAACCTTTTTGGTTTGCCAATTAAAACTTTGAAGTGAAAGTTGGTTATACTTAGATATTCAAAAAATAAAAGTATTCAATTCTTTCTTCTGCTTCTCCTTGTGCATTGTACATCAGTGTCAATATTCATTCCATTCGAGGTCCATTTGGTCTCTTAAAAGCTAGCCACAAGTAGCTCTCAATAGCTCCTCTGGGCAGACACCAAAGAAGTAAATCTGATCCTAAGTAAAATCTAGTAGCTTGCCAATATTTTCACCAGTTAGGAATTATAGGAATTTAGCCATAGAATTTGAAAATAAATTGAAGTCTCTTTTTAGCCATTTTTTGTTTTTAGTAGAGACCAAGATCCCATTCATTGCAAAATGTTTTCCTAGACATGAATGCTTGTGTTTGATCCAGGAATAATAAATGATTGACTGTTACCCAGCAGCAGGGTGGGGTGGGATTCCTGGCACTTTTTTTTTTTTAAGCAAAGGAAAAAACAACTGAGCAGAATTTGTTCTTTCAAGAGCTTTTTGTGGAAATGTAGACTAAAGAGACTACGGGACTTTTTAAATCACTTATGGCAATAATTACAAATATGGTTACACAAAGCTAGTGGGAATGCTGTTTTAAATCACTATAACTTATCTGACCTAGATGTTGCCATTAGTGGTGTTAACTAACAAGGCATCTTCAGCTTGTTAACTTTATTATCTTAACGAGTTCTACGTTCATATGTTTTCTTTTTAAATATAAATATTTGATTTTGCTAAAGCTAATTTGAAATTCTTGAGTGTTGCCTTGACTATGCACAGAAAAGGTCAGTTTTTTTGGAAGCAGCTGGAAAATCCACTGTTGGAATTTAAAAACAGCTAACGTGTTGTAAGTCATTACATTTCATTGTAAAATTTTTTTTTTTTTTTTTTTGCGGTACTCGGGCCTCTCACTGTTTGTGGCCTCTTCCGTCGCGGAGCACAGGCTCCGGACGCGCAGGCTCAGCGGCCATGGCTCACGGGCCCAGCCGCTCCGCGGCATGTGGGATCTTCCCAGACCGGGGCACGAACCCGTGTCCCCTGCATCGGCAGGCAGACTCTCAACCACTGCACCACCAGGGAAGCCCTATTGTAAAATTCTTTACAATACAGAATAAAATTTAAAATCCTTTTTAACCAAAACCTTGATGCTAGGCGTCACAAAAGAAACGTTCGTCTCATTTAAGAAGTGCTCTAGGGCTTCCCTGGTGGCGCAGTGGTTGGGGGTCCGCCTACCGATGCAGGGGACGCGGGTTCGTGCCCCGGTCCGGAGGGGATCCCACGTGCCGCGGGGCGGCTGGGTCCGTGGGCCGTGGCTGCTAGGCCTGCGCGTCCGGAGCCTGTGTTCCGCAACAGGAGAGGCCGAAGCGGTGGGAGGCCCGCGTACCTCAAAGAAAAAAAAAAAGAAGTGCTCTAAACCAGCAATTCTCAAACATTTGTCCAGAAAATTAGCAGAAATTAAAAGACCAATAATAGCTTTAGATGTTGAAGAGGATAGAGAGAAATAAATACTCATATTCTGTTGGTGCTAATGTAAACTACGTCAATTTTTAAATATAAAGCTATGATATTAGGTAGAACATGCAGAACAAGGAGACTGAATAAAGAAATGAAAATTCAACCATCAACCATCCTCTAAGAAAGAAAACTAAGGGGCCTAAAGTTCAAAAGCCCTGTTTCACAGGTGGAGTCCCTACGCATTGACGGGCCGAGTTACCAGATTTAGCAAATAAAAATACAGAATGGCCAATTCAATTTGAATTTCAAATAAGCAAGGAATACTTTTTTTTTAGTATAAAGATGTCAACGTACCCAGGACGTGTCAGGTATTTTCGCCAGAAGAATCTTTGCCGGAGGCATCTTTGCCGCAAGCCTTTCCCCGCCCTTCCCCGCCTTTCCCCGCGTTTTCCCGCGTTTTCCCGCGTTTTCCCGCGTTTTCCCGCGTCACTAATTGGCCGTAAGGCAATTTTGCCGTAAAAGGACGAAAAATAAAAGGGGAACGAACATTAAAAAGGACATAATGAAGCATGAGAAATGAACAACAAAATTAAACAGACTTTATTGCAAAATACAAAACATTTAAATACATTTAAAACGTGTATAGATTCACGGCAATAATGCACAAATAACTGACTTTATTTGTGCATTGTACCTAAGCACGGAGTCTCTCATTCATAGTATTTTATACGCCCTCCCCCCGCCTTTTTTTTCTTTGTTCATTCCTCTCCTTGTTCAGCATCACACTTTTTCTTTTTTGCTAAAATTTGTTCCCTTGTTAAGAGAGCTGTCGGGAATTCCCCGGAGGTCCAGCTGTTAGGACTCCATGCTCTCACTGCCGAGGGCCGGGGGTTCAATCCCTGGTCAGGGAACTAGGATCCCACAAGTGGTGCAGTAGGCCAAAAAGAGAGGTGTCAGTTCCCAGAAACAGACTCACAGATAGAGAACAGACTTGTGGTTGCCAAGGGGATGGGTTGTGGGGAGGGTTGGATTGGGAGTTTGGGGTTAGCAGATGCAAACTATTATATACAGAATGGATAAATAACAAGGTCCTACTGTATAGCACAGGGAACTATATTCAGTATTCTGTAATAAACCATAACGGAAAAGAAAAAATATATATATGTATACATATACATATATATCTGAATCACTTTGCTGTACACCAGAAACTAACACAACATTGTAAATCAACTGTACTTGAATAAAAATAAAAATAAACTTAAAAGAGAGGTGTTAGTTCCCAATAACTAGAGTGCACGTTTGTGACCGAGGTTTGTATTGCATAATGAAAGCTTCTACACAGTTGTTTGTTCTTGGCATATTGTCACATGTCTGTTGATAGACGTTCCAAAGTTCTGTGGGAAGTGTGGGTTCAACGGTATGCCTTCAAGACACTCCGAGGTCTCTTTCTCTTCCACCCTAGTGTGTTTCAAAATTGGAAGCCAACTCTGGGGGGGCAGATCATCCCATCCTCATCTGTTAGCTCGATAAAGCCATCAATAATGTCGCCAACTGGAAGAAATGCTAACACATCTCAACCAGTTAACCAACCTGTCAAACCCAAAACTGTCAACCCGTTATTTTCTCTTTCACGGCAAAATTGCCTTACGGCCAATTAGTGATGCGGCAAAAATATTGCGGTGAAAATGCCTGTGGCAAAGATATCTACAGCAAACATGCTTACGGCAAAAGTACCCAGGACACTTCGGGACATACTTATAATACTTTAGAAAGTTTTCACTGTTTATCTGAAATTGAAGCTTTACTGGCAACCTATGTTTTATCTGGCAGCCCTAATTTAATATAAAACAAGAAGAAGAAAGTTGTACCTTGGATTGTTGCTAAAAATCCTGCCTTGAGTCTCCTCTTTTATGTTGTCCCTTCCCCCAGGAAATACTGCTGCCAACCACTTATAACAGGAATTGCTCAGCTAGTCCCTTTATTTTACCCTTATCCTTGAGTCTGTCTTACAATATCCTCCAATATCCGTCATTCATTTCCTTTTTCTTTTTCATTCATAAGCCTTTTCAATTTCAAGTTGCAGCTAACAGCACCAGGTATATTCCAGAGTCCGTCCTCTTACCTATCTCAAAACTATAAACTACTAAATTTCCCTAGGGAAGGGCATAAGAGGCCAAATCCAAATCAGAGAGCACAAATAATTAAAAGGCTAAATCTTTGGGGGTGCTCAACTGCAAAGACACAATTGCTTCACTACTCTCGGAGCTTTTAGAAGAAAGCAAACATCCTTTGGAACAGACAAGCCAGGAAAAGATTCTTTCAAGTACCTGTACATGAAGTTTACCTGGAGCCTGATTAGTTCAAATCGCATTTACCTTGATTTAGAACTAAACCCCTTCTACTACCACCAGATCTTTAGAGGCTTGAAATGGCCAGTTACAAATATGAGAAAATATAATCAACTAAAACATTTAAAATTATAAAGAAATTTGGATAATGACTTGATATTTGATGATATTAGGGAATCATTGTTCAATGTTTCAGGGTGTTGTGATAATGGTTACATTTTTAATAAAAGTTCTTATCTTTTAAATACATCCTGGAATGTTTGCAGATTAAGCGATAGTTCTGGAATTAGCTTCCAAAGGTAGGATGTGGACTGGGTGGAAGTATAAATGGAATAAACAAACTTCCATTGGGATAATGGGTACCTAGGAGCACAATATACTATTCTTTGTGTTTTTATGTATGTTTGAAGTTTGCCATAATATAATTTTTAAAATAAAAATTACCCATTCAACAGAATATTATACTTAAAAAGGAAGAAAATTCTGACACATGCTACAACATGGATGACACCTGAAGACATTCTAAGTGAAATAAGCCAGTCAAAAAAGGCAAATAGGGGCTTCCCTGGTGGCGCAGTGGTTGAGAGTCCGCCTGCAGATGCAGGGGACGTGGGTTCGTGCCCCGGTCTGGGAGGATCCCGCATGCCACGGAGCGGCTGGGCCCGTGAGCCATGGCCGCTGAGCCTGTGCGTCCGGAGCCTGCGCTCCGCAAGGGGAGAGGCCACAGCAGTGAGAGGCCCGCGTAACGCAAAAAAAAAAAAAAAAAAAAAAAAAAAAAAGGCAAATAGTGTATGATTTCACTTATACGAGGTACTTAGAGTATTAAAATTCATAGAGACAGAAAGTAGAATGGTGTGCTGAGGATGGGAGGAATGGGAAGATAGTGTTTAACTGGTACAGAGCTACAGTTTGGGAGGAGGCAAACAGTTCTGCGGATGGCTGGAGGTGATGGTTGCCCAACAGTGTGAAGGTACTTAACGCTACTGACCTGTACACTTTAAAATCATAAATATTATGTTGTGTATACTTTACCCCGGTAAAAAATGATATCAATTTAGTTTCGTAAGTAAAGAGTGCGACTTTCATAATGGATAGAAAAAATAAAAATGGAAAATAGCAATAAAATATAAGGGAATTAGAAACTAACTTTTATTTTTTTTTTAAAGTAATTAATTATTTATTTATTTATCTATTTTTGGCTTGTTGGGTCTTCGTTTCTGTGCGAGGGCTTTCTCTAGTTGCGGCGAGCGGGGGCCGCTCTTCATCGTGGTGTGCAGGCCTCTCACTATCGCGGCCTCTCTTGTTGCGGAGCAAAAGCTCCAGACACGCAGGCTCAGTAGTTTTGGCTCACGGGGCTAGTTGCTCCGCAGCATGTGGGATCCTCCCAGACCAGGGCTCGAACCCGTGTCCCCTGCATTGGCAGGCAGAGTCTCAACCACTGCGCCACCAGGGAAGCACCTAACTTTTATTCTTGAAGAATAAACACACATTCTTTTCAAGATGGAAAAAAAAATCTATCCTCTTAGTCTCCCCAGATAGCAAATTTAAATTTCCTTTTATCTTTGAATGTATAAAATAAAAAGAAATAAAAATAATAAATAAAACTTATCATAGAAGGCAAGCTTTGCCATGAGATGGCTTTTACCCAGACAGTAAGTATGACAATTCCCATAAGCCCCTATGTCCTCACTTTCCCTAAGAACCAGACCACAAACATCAGGTGAGAGCCGTTCCATATGGTTGAAATCCCTGTGCTGGTCACCCACCACCCACACCCGGCTGCTCTTCCATAGTCATCTTGAATCCTAGGGGTCATTACCTGTAATTCCAATCCCTTTGGCCAAATACCAGGAGCTTTACCACAAAAAACAAAAGCAGAAAGCTGATAAAATGATAAAGCAGCAATTTTTTAGCAATTCTAAGAAAATCCCATTACTATCTAGGATCCACGTGGCAAATTTGCTCACAAGATTAAACGTCTCCTGCTTTTGCATTCACTGTTTTTCATTTTCTCTTGCCCTGAAAGATAACTGACAATATTCGATTACCTCTAAAACGTCAAAGCCCACGGAAATAAACTAATCCTTGCAGTGTTCCCTAAGTACCCATCCCACCACATGTGTCTCTAATCCAAAGCAAGCACCACGGGCTTAGAGCTGAGGACTCTATGGGTCCTTTGACTGGGGCCTTCCAGGATGCCAACCCTCCAGGGAACTCATCCTCATGTAGTGACCTGGCCGTGCCTAGGGTCTACCTCCTCCACATCAGGCAAACAGCCCGAGTGACAAGCAGCACAGCAGTGAATGTAGCAAGGAAGACCCTGCTTCCATGGAGCTAGAGCCAAGAGGAGAAAATGAACGCTGAAGGAGTTCTAAGTGCGGAGAGTGCCATTGTTACCAAACCCAGGTCTGGCTGCTCGCCACTCAAAAGCCAATTCTCGAGAGACAAGCCTTGGTAGGAAAGGACAGGTTGCTTTATTTTTGAGACTGGCCACCGGAGGGGAGGGCGGACGCCTGTCCAAAGGCCGACTCCCCCCTTGACAATCAAGGGGCAAGAGCTTTTATAGATAGAGGGAGGGGGCTACATGCTGCAGAAACAATACAGTCAGCTCTCACAGTCATCTTGAAATTGGTCATTGGTGGTCTGACCAGCGTCATCTAGATTGTTTTAGGTACAGTTAATCTTCAGTTCCACTGTCGGTTTGTTTCCATTTCCCTGAGGCCAATTCTTGGAATTGTGGCAGCTTATGTCATGGCTACAGCCTGGTCATCATATAGTTAACTTCTTCCTCCTGATGGGGGCTTCAGTATCTACAGGACAGCTCCCAGGATATGGTTCAGAATATTACCTATAGCCCTTAAGGAGGAACTAAAAGTCCTTGGCTATGCTTATGACTAAACTATTATTATTCGGTCTCCTTTGACTGTTTTCCTCTGTTTCTGCATTATCTCACTTCTCTGATTAAACTTATTCTTTGGCTAAATATTTTCCCACGGACTAAAGGCAGGCTGAGGACGTGGCAGGCAGGTGGGGGGAGTATCATAGGGTCCTGCTCCGTTTCACCATGAAGGAGTACAGAACACTTTGGAAACCCAGGACGGGCTGCCTAACCTAGCCTAGTGTGGCAGTGGTCAGGGAAGGCTCCTCTGGCATGAGACAGGAAGAGGGGATCGAAGTTACAGCTCATCCTGGAAAAAAAACCTTCCAATGGGATGCCCTGACTCAGGAGGTATCCAGAGGGCAGAGCTTGAGTAGAGGATGCTGGGGAGAACAGCTTCCACCCTGGATGGGCTAGAAACAGGTGAAGTAGCACAGGCTGTAGAGACAAACAGTCCTGGGTTCCATTCCCAGCTCCATCACTTAATAACCGCGGAAATGTAGGCAAGTTGCTTGACTACCATATAAGTTGATATACCCTTAATATATTGTGTATGTATTATTATGCCACAAAAGTCTCTGTCTCTTTCTGTGCTTCGACTTGTGTTACAAAAAGGCGAACTCCTGTTATCCCAGCTTGGTGCGGTATGTCTCACTCATGCCAAAAGGGAGACGGTGTGTGACGGGCCCTAATAAAGGAGTAAGGAGTGGGGAAATCTTGCCACATAAAAATGGAGTTAACACAAATTGCACAGGTAGGACACATAGAATGTGCACAGTAAATATTTGTTGGGTAGAACTGATGAACAAAATTAGTAAAAGGCATCAAGCACAGTGCCTGACACACTGGGAATTTTCAATAACTACAACTATAAAATTAGTATTATTATCAGATGCTTGCTGAGATCTCTCCCATTTAACCACCAAATCTCTAAGGCATGAATGAGTCAGGATCAGGCTCACATCCAATGGACACTGAAGACCTTCTTCCTTGGGGCCCAGAACAGGGTACCCAGAGGAGCCACTGTGTTTGTGAACCTTCTCCCCCTTCAGTTACCTTCTCCCACTAACTCTGCACTCGTGGGAAGGCAGGACATCGTCCCTAGAGCCTTGGAGAGCACAACTCACATTCCAGACTTTGAATTACCTCTGGGATCAGCGTCTTTGCTGGCATCATTGCTAGATCTTCACATCTACTCTAGGAGAGAGACAGGCTGGATTCCTATCCACATTCTGCAGGTGAGAAACCTGAGGCTCAGAGAAAGAAGGGAGTCTGCCCAGCTCAAAGGGTGAGCCAGGACTCTGGATCCAAATCCTTAGCTCCTGATCCCCAGGCCAAAGCTATTTCTTTCCATTTTCCCATTTCTTTTTCATTATTTTCAATCCAAATGATGATTTTTTTTCAGAGCACAAAATAACACTTGCCCATTGTAGAAAGTTTGGACAAAACCAAAGCAGTATAAGAGGGAATTTGATCTCCTAGAGTTAACTGCTCTAAAAAGTTTGAAATAAGTTCCCTCTGTTAATTAAAAAAAACATTCTTTTTACAGTTTTATTGTGGTATAGTTAATGTACTACAATTTTTTTTTAATCTGGCTCCTTAATTAATTTATTTATTTTTGGCTGGGTTGGGTCTTCGTTTCTGTGTGAGGGCTTTCTCTAGTTGTGGCAAGCGGGGGCCATTCTTCATCGCGGTGTGCGGGTCTCTCACTATCGCGGCCTCTCTTGTTGCAGAGCACGGGCTCCAGACGCGCAGGCTCAGTAGTTGTGGCTCACGGGCCTAGTTGCTCTGCGGCATGTGGGATCTTCCCAGAGCAGGGCTCAAACCCGTGTCCCCTGCATTAGCCGGCAGATTCTCAACCACTGCGCCACCAGGGAAGCCCTATTACAATTTTTAATTATTCATTTTTATACACATTTTTATGTGATTGAGAATATTATTGTATGTGCACATTTATATCTTATGATTCACCTAATTTTATATCATAACCAGCTCTACTGTGTTACTAAAAACCCTTTGTTAACATCTTTTGATGTGTGAATAATTTTCCATTTCCATTATTACACCAGTTATTGAGTATGCAACTTACTGGTGGACACTATGTTTACAATGTTTCTCTTGTAAATGACGATGAGATGAACATTTTTGTTGAGAAAACTTGATTCATTTTTTTTAATGCTTTCCTTAGGACTGAGTTCTAGAAGGGGATTGCTGGTTCAACAGGTATCATCTGATCCCTGATGCTCTCACCAGCAGGAGGTGCTCAAAGGAAAGCCCTCTCCAGTTGATACAACTGTCATTCAGAAGCAAAGTAACTTCTAAATTAGTTAAGTAAATTTAATAGAAAAGTGTAATCTTTAACTTTTCAAAATATGCTTTGTATTTTTTTTGGGGGGGGCTGTGTTGTGTCTTCGTTGCTGCGCACGGGCTTTCTCTAGTAGTGGCGAGTGGGGGCTGCTCTTTGTTGCAGCGCGCGGGCTTCTCATTGCGGCGGTTTCTCTTGTTTTGGAGCACAGGCTTCAGCAGTTGTGGCACGCATGCTCAGTAGTTGTGGTGCATGGGCTTAGTTGCTCCACGGCATGTGGGATCTTCCCGGACCAGAGCTTGAATCCGTGTCCCCTGCATTGGCAGGAGGATTCTTAACCACTGTGCCACCAGGGAAGCCCACTTTCTATGTTTTGAAACATATTGGTCTTATGTCTGACAGCTTCAGTAGGTGTAAAACTTACTAAATATTCCAGCTGAAATTCAGTGAAGATATTATGGGATCGTGCTAAATTCCCAGGTACCATTAGAATAAGTTAAATAGCTCCTATTGTACCTAAGTTGCCCAGGTAGCAGAGGTCCACAAGAATAGATCTCAGAGCAATTTTGCCAGCCCAAACCCATCCTCCAAAGTCCAGACTAGAATAACACCTGCCTGCTCAACATCTCTACTTGGATGTACAGTAGAATCCTCAAATTTAATAAGTCCAGAATAGAACTCTCAGTTTCTCAGTGCCCCTCTTCCAACTTGCTCCTTCCCCAATTTTTCCCATATAAGTAAATGGGGCATCACCACCCACCTGGTTGCTCAGGCTGAAAACCTATGGATCTTCCTTGACTCTTCTTTCCCTCACCCTCTCCATCCAGTGTATCAGGGAGTCCTGTCTGCCTCCTTCAAAATATATACAAATTGAGCCTACTCAGTAGGTGCACGTGCTTCCCATTCTTCATGTTTCAGAGCACGTTCCTCCCCAGCTCAAAACCCACCCATGGCATCCTGTCACACTGGGAAAATAAATCCCAATTCCCACACAATCCATGTCCTGTCCACCTCTGCAGCCTTATCTCCCACCACTCGCCCCTCCTTCCCTTCCCTTCCCTCCAGCCACACTGACGTCCTCCCAAGCTCCTTACTTGACACCAAACTCCCAAGCTCCCTTCTGCCACAAAATCTGGAATGTGCTTTGTCCAGATTGCCAAACTTTGCTCTCCGTCACATCACTCAGGCATCTGCATGAAGCACACCTTCTCACCTACCTAAGATGGACACCCTGCCATTGCGTTCCCTCCCCCTACTACTTTATTCTTCCCCATAACACTCATTACCACCTGACAAGTAATCTCTTCATTTGTTTACTGTCTCCCCATGTGAATGTCCACTCCATGGGGGAAGGGGCTTCATCTGCTGTGTTCATTACTAACACATGGTGCCCAGCACAGGGCACAGTATAGTGCTTAACACATAGAAGTGCTCAATAAATGTTTGTTGAATGAATGCATGAGTAAGTGAGGAAGAAAGGTTTCATTGTGAAGAATGTGCATTAGATTCACTTTGGCTTATAACAAAGAAGAACAAAGAAAAGGTCATTCTCTGCAACTTGAACTACCATTGAGAGGGAATAAACTATAAGGGCTTGGTAAAGTGTAAACCACCAGACAAATGGAGATTATTATCATTACATTAATATGACATTGTGCTAGATGCTGTGTGCTCTGTAAAATGGACAGGACAGAGACCCTGCTCTCATGAATAAAGTCATCAGCCAGTTGAGATGCTCACAGAAGGCTCTTGATCAAGGGAAACAGTTTATTGTAGGTACACTAAATTTCTGAGACTATTGGAGACTTTTATTCAAAGAAAGCATTTAAGAAAGTAATAATTTCAATTTTAAGAATTGAACTTTGAAAATTAATTTTGTTTTCAAACACTAATAAAAATCAGTGTTTATTAAAAAGTAGCTATATATGGAAAAAATGAATACTTTGTTAATAAAGTTTAATTTACTGTAAAACAAGTGGATCCCATTTCTGGCTTCTCTAGTTGCACCATGAAATTATCTAGCTGCTGTAACTAAACAAGAGTGGCATCTAGTGGCCACAAGCATAAACTACAGCTCCTTGAAAGGTCACGTCAGAGAGAGCCTGGGTGTCATTTCATCTACCTTGCGGGTTACCAGATTTCCAGATTTCACAGAGATATAATTTATTTTTAATGGAGACTTACATGGAGTTGTTGAGATTTTATTTTGTTGAGTTAGGATGTTAAACAACAACAATAACAAATACCACCTACTATCTAACAAAAAATAGAACATAATCTCAGAACAAAGGAAATGTACTTCAAATATCAAATATTTAGCTTTAAAAAAAATGTTCCACATTGTTTTTTCTTTCTTCAATAGGAAAATGAGACCTGGAAATCTTTGTGGACAGGTACCAATGTGTAGCCTGGTAATTGGGAACTGGTGCTCAACTGAAACATTCTTTCTACAGTAGAGTGTCCTCGGCTTAAGTACTCCCAGCAGTGGAGAGGTGCCCCTCCGCTACCTCCTTCCAGCTCTGCTAGATAGGTTTCTCTTTAAGTAAGGGTAAAATTGGCAGCCTCCACCCATGTGTCCTGATTTTGGCCTGGGGGGTCTCCATGAAGAAGCCTAAACTCTTTTTTATTTTGACGTGTGAAAGTGGCTCTCAGATCCCCAGCGCTCACCTCTCATGATCTCTTCCCTAGGCCAGTACTTATACTCTCAGCTGGCGGAGGAATAAAGTACATTCTATGCCTTCCAGGAGTCTGGTTGCTACAAAGTTAAGATTACAGACATTCCTGAAAAAATCCTGTGAAGGATTAGAAATCTGAAAACTTCTTTCCCCAGGCTAACCAACTCAGAGCAGTAAATAGTTGGCTGGTAGGAAGCAGCAGCATAGCACAGGGAGATCAGCTCCATGCTTTGCGATGACCTAGAGGGGTGGGATAGGGAGGGTGGGAGGGAGACGCAAGAGGGAGGGGACATGTGTGTGCATATGGCTGATTTGCTTTGTTGTGCAACAGTAACTAACACGTATTGTGAAGCAATTATACTCCAGTAAAGATCTATTAAAAAAATTTTTACTTACTCGTCAACGTTGGCAGACAGGCAGCAGGCACCCAGGGGGCTACATTCTCTTACATTACAAATTATATCATTTGCACGTCTAGGTCAAATCTCCTCCCCCAGGCCTCCTGAGTCACTGAATAATGCTGAGTTCTTCCGTCAATCATACTCCATTACTGACCTTTCTAACTTTCTTGCTAGTGGTCTGTGCTTTACATAGGAACAGATGGGTTAGTCTGCCGTTTAATTCATTTTAGCTGTGAGCGATTAAAAGAAAAGAATAGTACGGCCTCCCTATTTAAGGACATTTCCCAGACATTGCACCCCACTTTGTTGGCCACTCCTAGCTCCAAGGGAGGCTGTGTTGTTTTTGTGCTAAGAATAAGAATGAAGGGGAGGGACTTCCCTGGTGGTCCAGTGGCTAAGACTCCACGCTTCCAATGCAGGCGGCCTGGATTCTATCCCTGCTCAGGGAACTAGATCCCACATGCCGCAACTAAGAGTCCAAATGCCACAACTAAAAAACGATCCCGTATGCCGCAGCAAATATCCTGCAAGCCACAGCGAAGATCCCCACATGCCACAACAAAGACCGAGCGCAGCCAAATTAATGAATAAATATTAAAAAAAAAAAAAGAATGAAGGAGAAAACAGGTCGGAGACAACCAGCTATGTTGACGACTAACTTGTGCCACGTGTACAAGATCAGACAGAGGTCAAGTGATCACTAATCAATCCTGGTGATCAGCCTCTCTGGAAAATCACTAAACTTAACACGAAACTGTATAGGACTCCACACCTAAAATGCCCTAAAATAAGATGAATGACAATGACCAGTGGGCAAAATTGGGACAAATGAAAACATACCCAGTAGAATCATGATCATTTAAACAAATGGGATGTTTTCACTCAGATTTTCTGGATTAGTGTTTCTCTGCAGGAATTCCTTCCCAGCATTTCTCAGAAATGTTATGTTTTTCCAAAGCCCAAATCCTAACAAAAATAAGTTGAGGAATCTAGAAACCTGAGAGAACTATTCCCCTGTGAGAATTAAAACTTAATGATCAACATAGAGATCTCACTAGTTCAAAGGAATCCACTAATACCAAATCGAAAGCAAGAGTAGAAAACGCAAAAGCATGTATTGGAAAATTAAGGTCGACAGTTCCAGAATGGAATGGGAGCAGGAAGGAGAGATGTTGTCACAATCTAATCAGTCTTGCCTGTGGTGGGGTAAAGCTGGCTCACAAAGGAGAGAGAGAGAGCCGGCCAGCTGTGAGCATATCTTTCTGACTCTCGGTGACACCACGTAGGTAGCTTGAAATTGACCCTAGTGGGAATATTTACACCTCCCCTCAGAAATTGGCAAAAGCTACATATTATGACTTTTCTCCCCCCCACCCCAGGGAGTCAGTTTACCAGCACACACTGGTTATAAGTGTGTGCTTGTAGCCTGGTCTGTTTCTAACAGCAACTCATTTCTACAAATAAAATAAATATTAGTAAGTTCATACACATAGGATATTTATACAAATCGTATGAGTGGTGTCAGAAAAAAATAACAAACTTTGGAAGCAAAACAAGTCCTTATATTGGCAATTTCAGGAAGTGATTCTGTGTAGTGCTGTTAACGGTGCTAGCAGGTCTGAACATTAATACTATATGAAAACTTTCCAAGAATGCAGCTGGCATTTCCAAATAGTTGAGTATTCACCGTAGGCTACAGTTCTTTGTAAATACTTAACAGAAGAGATGCAAAAGAAAAAGATGTGAGTGGTGTTGTAGAGCACTCCAACATGAAATCAGAAACTGCTCTAAAATCTGAATTGGCAAGAGCAATTTTTTTTTTTTTAACCCAAGCGCTGGATTTATTTGCTCACTCTTCATTTTCACGTCCCACCCTCTCCACAACTTTCAGTAAAGTAAGGACTACAAAACAGGGGTCTCCAATCAGGTCCAGGCAGTAGCCACCAGCAAGGGCAATATTAAATTCAATGGCAAAATCAAGACTAAGGCAAGCAGACCAAAAATAATAATAATAATTTAAAAAGGAAATGAGCTTCTATGAAGCAACATGCACCCTAATACTCAACTTGAAGACGTTTGGGACACACTCTTAATTCAACCAACATCAATGCAAAATGAAAGTTCTCTATGTCTGGAATACCTGTCACAAAGCAAAGATCAAGATTATCTTTAATTCTTGTCCTTTTAAAGTTGGAGCAATTAATTCTTGGTCTTTTTAAAGTTCATTTTTCAAATGATAACTTTTAAATATCAAATGTTTGTGGTATTCTCTTTCAATTTTAAGTGATTTTGTTTGGCATTTATTTGGGGTTAATGTTTCCTTCCTTTTAACGTTTTCTATATCCAATGTCTGTATTAGGTAGAGATCATTTTTCCATGTTATTGAAATAATCTTGTCATAATATATTGATTCATAATAATAACAAACTATAAAACTATGTTATTTACTGAAAACTTCTGAAACTTTTAGCATCATTCTATCACAGAAAATTATTCACTGTTTATTGCTATGGTCACTCATTATTTAAAGGCATGTAAATAAGTGTTATGAATAGTGCATAATAATTTATGATTTCAGAAATTCCCAAGAATTCCTGGAAATTCCAATCTGTCATCCCTGACTGCTGAACATTAGTATCAGTTGGGAATTTGGAAACATCATTCTGGATCATTGACTTTCAAACTTTCTGAAGCAGCAGATCTTTTTTTTTTTTTTTTTTTTTTGCGGTACGCGGGCCTCTCACTGCTGCGGCCTCTCCTGTTGCGGAGCACAGGCTCCAGACGCGCAGGCCCAGCGGCCATGGCTCACGGGCCCAGCTGCTCTGTGGCATGTGGGATCCTCCCGGACCAGGGCACGAACCCGCGTCCCCTGCATCGGCAGGCGGACTCTCAACCACTGCGCCACCAGGGAAGCCCCAGCAGACCTTTTTTTAATCAAATAAAATCTACCTTGGAAATAGAAGATATAAAGGAGATAAAAACTCTGGCTGAAGGAGATGGGAGAATAAGGAGATGTGACTCTGTCCTAAACTTTGTGACCAAATTGCTGAATGGCTTGGGGTTCATCACTTTAGTGTCTCGAGGTCTTAGTTTTCTCATCTGTAAACTACGGTCGATACCACTCCACTGGGTCCCCGTGCATATCGCAGGAGACAGTTGTGATGATGCTGCAGAAGAGCTTTGCAAACCTGGGACACCTTGTAGAGTTTCAGGTGCTGGACAGACAGAGAACTTCCACACACCTGATCCAGCCCTTGTGCTGTGAGCCTGATGGAAGAGCAAGGACCCCAGACTCCACGCCCCACCCTGGCTACTTTCCTAGGACTCTCTCTCTGCCAGTGTCCCTTCCTTTTAAGAGCTGGGGTTTCAAGACATAAACAAGACCTCAGATTTAAAGTGGGATCAGGCAGCAAAACACAGACATTTTTATTCCTCACATGAAAATTATGAATTATGAAAAGGGGGTTTGAATTTTGAGGAAGTTCCAAGTTCACTGAAACGGGGGCCAGAAAGTTGTATTTCAGTCTGGAACTGCCATACAGTCTAGAGCAATGTCAGGTCCCTCACAGAACGTCAGGTCACATATCTGTAAAAGGCCAGGCGGGTTAGGATGACTCCACTTTTCCACTCACAGGATTCATGTTACCTCGTTCCCCAGCTAAGCTCACACAGGAAAAGGAATCAATTTTGTTCATCTGTGTCCAGAGTGTTCCTGCTAAGTGGACCTCTGGCATTCCTCTGCCCAGAGAGCTCTTTTTGCAAATAACAACAGTAATAGTAAAGTTTGCTCTTTTTAACCTTTGTACTGTCTTTTTAAAAAATAATGTTACAGGGCTTCCCTGGTGGCGCAGTGGTTGAGAGTCCGCCTGCCGATGCAGGGGACACGGGTTCGTGCCCCGGTCTGGGAAGATCCCACATGCCGCAGAGCGGCTAGGCCCGTGAGCCATGGGTGCTGAGCCTGCGCATCCGGAGCCTGTGCTCTGCAAGGGGAGAGGCCACAACAGTGAGAGGCCCGCCTACCGCAAAAAAAAAAAAAAAAAAAAAAAAAAAAAAAAAGGGGCCTCCCTGGTGGCGCAGTGGTTGAGAGTCCGCCTGCCGATGCAGGGGATACGGGTTCGTGCCCCGGTCCGGGAGGATCCCATATGCCGCGGAGCGGCTGGGCCCGTGAGCCATGGCCGCTGAGCCTGCGCGTCCGGAGCCTGTGCTCCGCAGGGGGAGAGGCCACAGCAGTGAGAGGCCCGCGTACCAAAAAAAAAAAAAAAAAAAAAAAAAAATAATGTTACATGGAATAAAAAGCAACAAATTCTTGTTAAAATATATTCAAACGATGCAGAAGAATATAAAGAAAACAGTGTTTCCTTCTCTCTCCGAGCCTATCCCTAGTGGTAATCATATCCTTCCAGACTTTCCTCTATGTTTATACAAACACATACACATAAGTGTAATTTAGGAGTTTTTTGGTTCTTTTTTTTCCTTAGGAAGAAAGGATATTTGTTTAGTTGCTCCCCCTTTCTTCTTATAAGACCATTCTGTAACTTACTTTTCTTTCTCTATTTTTAGTAGGCAGTTTCCAAGTCAGTACATTTTTGTAATGACTATTATTCCATTTGTGGCTGTACCACAATTTGTTTATATATTTCTCTGTTGATGGTACTTGGATCTTTATAATATTTTGCTATCAAAAATAAAACTGCAAGAACACCCTCGCGTGCTTGTATGGCTGTCTCCACAGGATAGGACTGGGATTGCTGGAGATACACGTCGCATAACACCTAGCACAGCCTGGCAGTCACCGTGTTGTTACTCTCACCCTACTCATCTGAGAAGTATGATTTCTATCTTCCCATCTTTTTCTATAAAGTAGTCCAGCCCATCTATCCCCTGAGCCCAACCGCCTTCTTCAGCTCTAATACTTGCATCCCCTCAGATGCCACCTTACATGTTCCTCAACAGACAGGAAAGGGATTCCTGATGGGCAAATTCCAACCTTGGTGAGCACTAATGGCGGAGCCAAGGATACTCTGCTGCTGTAACAAATTACCACAAACTTAGTGGCTTAAAACAATACAAAGGTACTATCTTACAGTTCTGGAGCCACAGTCCAAGATGGGACTCACTGGGATTCATGTCAGAGGGCTGAGTTCCTACCTGGAGACACTAGGTCTGTTTCCTTGTCTTTTCCTTTCCATCTTCTAGAGGTTGCCCTCATTTCTTAGCTGGTGGCCTTCACATCACTCTGACCTGACTTTCATGCTTCCCTCTTTCACATTTAAGGACCCTTTTGATTACATTGGACCCATCTGGATAATCCAGAATAATCTTTTTATTGATTGATTTATTGATTTATTTTTGGCTGCGTTGGGCCTTCATCACTGCGCGCGGGCTTTCTCTAGTTGCAGCGAGAGGGAGCTACTCTTCATTGTGGTGCGCAGGCTTCTCATCGTGGTGGCTTCTCTTGTTGCAGAACATGGGCTCTCAGCATGCAGGCTCAGTTGCTGCAGCACGTGGGCTCAGCAGTTGTGGCACGTGGGCTCAGTAGTTGTGGCTCACGGGCTCTAGAGTGCAGGCTCAGTAGCTGTGGCGCACGGGCTCAGTTGCTCCACGGCATGTGGGATCTTTCCGGACCAGGACTTGAACCCGTGTCCCCTGCATTGACAGGCGGATTCTTAACCACTGCGCCACCAGGGAAGCCCCAATCCAGAATAATCTTATTTTAAGGTCAATTGATGAGCCAGTGGAATTCCATCAGCGACTGTAATTCCCTTTGCCGTGTAATATGAGTGGTGGCAGGGCAGCCCCTGCCAGCAGTGGGCCCTGCTATCTCCCTCCACAACAGTGCGAGGCGGAGGCAGGAGGCAGCAGAGGTGGGAGATGCCCTGGCAGGTTTCTCAGCCTTGCCTGAACTGGGGACCAGGGATGAGGATCCATACGTTCTCTCAGGACTCAGAAGGTAGGTGCGTCTAGCTAAGCCTCTCCCTCAGGCTAGGCTGAGTCCCAGGACACTCCTTCTACCCTCCCCAACCCACCCAAACACAACCCTCAGGCCCTGAAGTCCCTGCAGTCACCCTCACATCCAGATCCCAGCATTTCCTAGAAACTTAGCAACCATCCCCCAACTCCTCAGTCTTTTCTACCTCAACCTTGTGAATTACGCAGAATATGTGTGTGTCTGTCTGTCGGTCCTGAGAATTTGTCACCATTTCTACGTCTGTGTTTGACTGGGTTTTTATGTCTCTTCCTCAGATTGGAGTTGGTTCATTTTATAACTTAGAAAAATTAATTTTGTTCTTTTCCTTTGTAAGTTTCTTGCTTTCTCTTATCCAAAAGCAAACCATTTATTACAGGAAATACAGATAAACAAAAAGGGAAAACATGAAACACACAAACACCCCGCCCACCTGGAGACAATCACTACTTAACACCTGCGCATGTAGCTCTCCACAACCTCTTCTATGCATCTAAGTGTATTTTAACAGAAATAGAATTTTACCACAGGGCACGTTTATAGTTCTCCAATTCCCTCTACTTTTTACGTACTGATATATGATAAATGCCCTTTCATGGTAATGAGTTTAAATTTACCTCATTGTTTTTACACCTGCCTAGTGTCATGTTGTGTCTCTGCTAGGATTTGCCCGGCCCCCCTCTGATTGGTGTTTAGTCTGCTCCTTTCACTCTTACAAATGCACTGGATGAATGCATGTGTGTGTGTGTGTGTGTGTGTGTGTGTGTGTATAGCAGTGTGTGTCTTTTCAAGTGTCCTGTCCTGAGGGGAGCGGGGACTGGCAGAGCACAATGGCCCTTTTCAACTCCTTGGAACAAGTGGTTTCCTTTAAGGAAGGTACTTTTCCGGAAAACATGTTATTTCAGGGTCTCCTGATTCCAGAATCCAGCCTGTCCCAGAGAGAAACACCAAGCTGCTTGCAGGGTCAGGAGGGTGGAGGAAGGGCAGGCGGAGGGGCAGGGGCTCCTGACAGCTGGGTTTCCAGGCTCTTCCCTCCCTCACATGGCCTCTAGACAAGGGGGCAGGATTCTCACCTCCTCTGCACCAGGCTGAGGCCCAGCCAGTGAGTGGCGGGGGCAGCACTGGGACAGAGCTGGGCAGAGCGGAGCAGGGTTCTCCCTCCCCTTTGTCCTGGGGTGGACCTGGGCGTGGAGAGGCACAGTCCATACCTCTGCAGGGAGGCCTTGGCTGGGCAGCCCAGGGCTGAGGTCTGTTAACCCAGCAGTCCAACCCTTGGCAGAGTTATCTGGGGTGAGGTTTCCTGGGCTGCCTGTTCGAACTGTATATGGCAAAGACCTCTTCCTTCTTCAAAGAGAGATCCAGGTGGGTCACGTGTGAGCAAGGCTCTTGTACAGGGAGACCCAGGGCAAATCAGATCCCTGGTGCTCCAGCCTTTCCTTCATCCTGAAGATATGAAATGGGTCGGCTGAGACTTGCAGCCCCCATTTACAGAGGAAAAGGGCAGGTTCACTTTGTGTCTGCAGGTTCTAGCAGCGCTGGGACGCATTGGCCCAGAGTGACCCACAGCGGGGGCTCAGGTCCCTCGACTGTAAAATGGAGATGAGGGGGTCGCTGTGAGCAAAGACAAGATGAAACGCAGAAAGCATAGTGCCTGGCACACAGTAGGAGTCCAATAAGTAAGAACTAGTATCAGCAGAATGAACAGAGAGAATGCTGCATTTGGAGACTGAGAGATTGGGGGTTCAAGTGCAGCTCCACCCAGACTTCCAGGTGACCTGGAGCAGCCTCTTCCCTCACCGCCACCAAGTAAACACTCCCGGCTTTGCCAGCCTCCTGGTGCCAGCCTTAGCCTCTGTCCTTACACTGCCACCTCCTCCCTTGGGGATACAGGGGCTCCGTGCTGGCCTGTTAGAGAACCCCTCCCTCTTCTTACACAATGGGCTGCACTGGGAGGAATGGCAGGAGAACGTCAGGCCAACACACACCACGGCATGCTCACAAACACGCCTGACAACATACACACTCACACCATACAACGCACACACACAGATGCCACACGCACGCACCGCACCCAAACCACACACATTCTCGCCCCCACACACTCCACACACGTAAGAAAAGCAGGACTGTAGGAGCTGCTCCTCCCTTCTCTGGGGCATCATTCCAGGCTCTCCTTGACCCCAGCTCCCCTAGACCCATCTCTGAGCAGCTGCTCCTGCTTCACCAAGAAAACAGACTATCTGGCATGATGCCCTCATCTCCCACGCGCCCCACACACAACATGAGCATCTACCCATGTCCTCAAGCATCTTTCCCAGCAGCATTGCCCTGCCCCCCACCTGCCATCCAGACCTGACCCCTCGGACCCCCTCCGCGTGCTCCAGCTCCCAGCCCCACCCTTCCGTGGGTCCCTTCCTCGTCGGCGACTGTCAGTGTCTCCCTCTGCAATCCTTCTCCTTCGGGCCTTCCATATGCTCAACCTCCCTCCCCTTCTTAAAAAGACCAGTAGTAGGGGCTTCCCTGGTGGCGCAGTGGTTGAGAGTCCGCCTGCCGATGCAGGGGACACGGGTTCATGCCCTGGTCCGGGAAGATCCCACATGCCACGGAGCGGCTGGGCCCGTGAGCCATGGCCGCTGAGCCTGCGCGTCCGGAGCCTGTGCTCCGCAACGGGAGAGGCCACAACAGTGAGAGGCCCGCGTACCGCAAAAATAAAATAAAATAAAGACCAGTAGTAAACTCTCCCTCTGGCCACCATACATCGCCCTGCCTCCCTTCAGATTATCTTCAGCTGTGATCTCCTGCTGACTCAGCTCCCACTGCCTCCACCGCCCCTGCGCACGCACGCGCCCACGCACAAGCACACAGCTGTGGGGCTGCTCCCTTCACTCCTCTCAAACCGTTCTCGCCAAGGTCATTGTCAACTGTCACGTTGCCTAACCCAAGGTCTCTTCTGGGTGCTCACCTTCGCTGGCCCCCCTGATGCTTTCAACCAACTGACCCGCCCTCTCTGAGAACCACTCCCTCCCTCGTAGGGTTGTCTGAAAAAATACCAGACACCCAGTTCAATTTGAACTTCACATAGACAACGAGTAATGTTTTAGTATAAGTGGGTCCCAAATACTGCATGGGACCTATGTATACCAAAAATTATTTGTTGTCTACCTGAAATGAGAATTAACTGGATGTCCTGTATTTTTATTTGCTAAATCGGGTAACCCTACTCCACACTTCTCTGCCCCCCTCGCTCCCCACCTTCCTGCCCCTTCTCTAGCTGCTCCTCCTTGGCGCAGAGTCCTTCCTATGGCAGCCACGTGGCCAGAGTGGCCCATCCGGGCACCCTCAGAGGCCAGATCTCCTCTCAAGGTCAGTCCTGCCCCCTTCAACAGGCAGGTCCTGGGAGAGTCATTCCTTCAGGGCTGGCTGGAGACATGAGTCAGGAGACTCAGAATTCTGCACCCTTCAAACCATATGCTAAATATGGCCTGGCATTTGTTTCATGGGTACAGAGAAAACAGATTTTCTATAAATAAAAACTGAACATCTGGGCTTCCCTGGTGGTGCAGTGGTTGAGAGTCCGCCTGCCGATGCATGGGACACGGGTTTGTGCCCCGGTCCGGGAAGATCCCACATGCCATGGAACGGCTGGGCCCGTGAGCCATGGCCGCTGAGCCTGCGCGTCTGGAGCCTGTGCTCCGCAACGGGAGAGGCCACAACAGTGAGAGGCCGCGTACGTACCGCAAAAAAAAAAAAAAAAAAACTGAACATCTATTTATTTGTGATGCAAACAAGAGCTTTGTTACATACTGTCAATATAACATAACATTTTAACTTATTCGAAATTAACTTTCAGTTCTGTCATTTGGAGTTCTATCATTTTTCTGTCATTCCTGAGTGACCCAAGTCACTTAAAGTCTCTAAGAATAGAAGTGACCTATAAGAATATAGTAATAAAGTCTCATTCAAAATATGTTTCAAAGTCTTCTTTCTGGCTTTCCTGTTAATAAAACATCTTGTACTTTCTGTGACTCTATTTTTCTCTTCTGTTTCCTTTTGTGATTCCCCAACCCTGACTCTTGGGAGACCCATAAAAGGATATGCATTTTCAATTATAAAATAAATAGCCAGTTCCCAGGAAGCAGCCCTTTGGTTTCAGAATTTCAGGGCTGATTTCGGGTAACGGGTAGGAGGCAGATCTCAGGGGTGGGCTCTGCAGGATATGCACAGGCAAGTAGCAAAATGACTTAATTAGAGGAACAGATAAGAAGTGGTTTGTAAAACTGTCCACTGAGGGCGCTGCTTCCTCTGGTGGCAATAGAACCAGTTTCATAGGCATCCTGGGATAACTTGAGTTAACCAACACTCTGTTCACAATAAAGTCCAGTGATATTTCAGTTCACCGTGAAGCTCAGAAGAGCTGGCCCACCATGCCATCCAACTCTGCCCGGTCACTCAAGCTCCGGACCTCTCCTATGCCCCATCCTGTGGGTTGGGTCCAGCTGAGCTCTCAGGGGTCAGAGCTGACTCCCACCTGGTCCCATCACCATGGATCTCCCAGACTGGAGGCCATGGCAAGCTGGGATGGGATGGGACAGGGAGTTTTCTGGATACAGGCAGGGAAGGACAGGAATGACAGGCTTGATGGAGTGGGTCATCAGAGAAGGCTTGCTGGGAGGTAGATGAGTCTGACCACCAGCAGAGCAAATCCTGGGGGCTGGTAGGTCTCACATGAAAGTCCAGAAGTCCCGGACACCCGCCACTGGCTGGGCATGGTGACCTGGCCCCATGGAGAGAGAAGCCTCCTGGCGAAACGTGGCCACTGTGAAGCTGGGGCGTGGGTCCCCCTGAGAATCCTGGGTCCTTGAGTCACAGCTGAAACAGCAGAGGATGCAGGTGATGGCCACAGTGACCACAAATAGCACGGCCACCATTCCAATCACTGCCGTTTCCATGGCCCCGTTTGGCCACTGACCCACTAAGCAACCCGGGATGCGTCTCGGACCTTAGCTCCCCATCCGAAGCGAGGGGCTCTTGGTGATGGCAGGTACCCTTGCTCCTCCAGCTCCTCTTCCGGTGGTCTTCTAAGAAGATACCGGTCTGAGGCCCTGGCTGGTGTCCCCTCTGGGCCGTTGGGTGCCCCACAAGGCTCTACTCCGACCTCAGGGGGTCTCTGTCACTGTTTTCTAAGCCTCAGGCCAGGTTTCTAAGAGCCATGGGCAACTCCCCTGGCAGCTCTGGAAGAAGTGCTGTCCTGAAAGATGTGAGCTCAAGACTCCCTGGATGCAGAGGGCTGGAAGGAGAAGGCAGAAGACTTTGCTCAGAGGGAGCCTCACTAACCCGGCCCTCTGATGACGCATATGGAGTTCACGAGTGTTTTTACACTCAGACAAAAGACAAAATACTCCCCATCCTGTGGATCCGAGATGAGCCCAGGCTCCTCCCCTGCAGGAACCTTGGGCCAGTCCTTGAATCAGCCTATCTGCTGCCTCTCGAACCCCTGGCCCTGTGCTGGGGGCAGGGACGAAAGTGGGGAGGAGGCAACGGCAGCTCTGGGCCAGATGCAGGGAGTGCTTCTGGGAAACAAGTGCCCTTTCATTTGACCTCCTTTTCTGCACGGGCTGGGAGAGTGCTGTTGAGATAAGGCAGGTCATGCTCCCCGGCGGGATATCTGAGCCCTTCAGTAACTACTGTGGGCTCCTTAGTCCCTCTCCCCAGGCTTCTGCTCCAGCCTCCCCGCAGCCCTCCTCGCTGCCTGCTCGTGCCGTGAAAACTTACCCTGGGCTCCGCGAGGGACAGCTCTGGCTGTACGCAGTGCCGTGGGCTCCTGGCCCGGTGGCCACCCCAGGGGCCAGGCCATGGCACACTCATTCCCAGGGTACCGCAGCCTTGGTCCTGCCTGGGACGAGGCTCTGAGATGTCTGAGCGGCTGTGAGCACTTCCTGCATTCCTTCCTCCAATTGTGAGTGAGGGCCCAGGACCCGCACAGCTGCCGGCTCCCTTGGTGACTGCACTCACCCCACCTCAACCCCCATGCACACCCATGCCACTCCAGCCCTGCTCCCTGCCAGGGTCTCCACTTCACCGGCTCAGGGGAGGGGGTGAGCCAGGCCCAGGCCACGAGTAAGTCTGCAAGAAGGGGCTCCATCCTGACTGTCACTCGGTCACAGCCCTTCCACAGCCAACACCTCCTGAGACCACCACCACTTCCGGAAAGTAGACTGGGTTATTAGCCTCACTTTACCCAACCTTGGAGAAAAGGTATTGTGAGAAACAATAATTCCAGGTACTAGACACAGTCAGGTACTGTCTAGTATCATGGTTCCAGCAACATTGCGAAGTGATATTATCTCCATTTCAGAGATAACAGTGCCCATAGTCACAGAGGTTAAATGCCCTGCCCAAGGCCTACTGCTAGTTAGTAGTGATAACTAGAGTACCAAATAGTCTAGGAGGGGCTTCCTCCCTTTCCTCTTAGTTCGATGCTCTCTCTAGGTACCACCAGTCCACAGAGCAAGTGCCTCCTTCTACAGTTTTACTGATCAGAGTGCAAAGGCCCAGAGAGGGCCAAGGCCTAGCCCAGGGTCACACAGCCTGGGTCCTTTTCAATTTCTCCAAGCCCCAGTGAACTTTCTTTGGTACTAGTTGTAGGAAACTGCCTACACACAGAATGGGAGAGTGACAATTCGGAGTAAATGATACCCTGCTAAATTCTCTCTCTTCCCTTTTCTAAGATGACTGGACACCCACACAGAGGGGGAGCCCAGAGCCAGCGGGGGCTATGACAGAAAGCTGGACACTGAATTATTTGTATTAGCTGGGGCGACCAGAAGCAGGAGACAGGAAACATGATAAACCAATCTGTGGGGCCTGTGGTTTCAGACTGAATTACCAAAATCAATTAGTCAGTTTGGGAGATGGAGGGCACCAGGGGAACTGCTTGTCCTAAGGGTTTATTCCAGGTATTTCCTCTTCTTGTGACTTTTGTAATCCTATGATAGACAGTCCCTGCCTATGAGCCCCAGACGCAATGGGGCTCCCAAAGATGTCTACCACTTAGACACACATCTGTCCTCCCAGCATCCATCACTGTCTACTGGTCAGAAGAAAGACCACGCCCCGTACATTCCATATACATATATACATATTTTTTTTCTTTTGGCCTTACCACGTGGCATGTGGTATATTAATTCCCCCACTAGTGATCGAACCTGCACCCCTTACAGTGGAAGCTCAGAGTCTCAACCACTGGACCACCAGGGAAGTCCCCCATACATCCCACTTATATTAACAAGGGAAAAGATGATGGCAGGCATCCTGGTTCTCCCAGAGGATGCTCGAAGCCACACTTAGGAAAGACAGGCCAGCCAAGGCTGACATGGGGCTCTGCAGAGGGATGGGGGGCATGGTCCAAGCTAGCAGGCTACAGACCTCCACACACCCCCAACACTGGGGAGATAGGGTAGGAACACAAGCTCCCTCAGCAAGGCCCCAGGAGCTCAACAGCCTAACCCTTGCAGGGTCCTACTGCTATACCTGGTGTCCCTGAAGCCCCAAGCTTCTGGCAGTGGTTATTCCAAGCACATTTACTTTCCTAGAGAGCATGAGGCTCTGGGAATCCTTCCTGAGCATCTGTTGTGTGGACTGGTCCCACCCTGGGCGGTGGGGAGCCCTCAAAGAGTTCTCAGACCTATGAAGGCAGGGGCCTTTGAATCTTGCCGTAAATCTCTAGGGAAAGAGAGTGTGTTCAGTGTGCCAACAGAAATAACGATAACAACAACAACAACAATAATAATACATTGGAAACCCATAGGAGTGAGTAACAGATTCATCTTGGGCAAAGACACAGAGAAGGGAAGGTGCAGCAGTGCGGATAGGACAAAAGGAACACGGGTAGGCACGAAACAGACCAGGGGGCCTTGAATGGCCAACCAGGAGGCAGAGACTTTGTTCCAAGGGCAGTGAGGAGGCTACAGTGGGGGGACGCTTCACAAAGGGGCAGGGCTGGAGGTAGGCATCCCGGAGGGCCTGCGGCAGGAGTCCAGGATGGGGATGAGCTAAGGGCAGCCGTAGGGGGAGGCGGGGGAGGCGAGGGGAGGCGGGTTCAAAAGGCACCGTAGACCCTGATCCACTTTCCCAAGCCTGCCGTCTAGTCCAGCTCTCAGTGTGAAGTGGCCTCCCTCTCCCCCTTCCACCCCTTCCCATCCCAGCCCTCACACAGAATCCACCAGGAAATAGAAAAGAAACAGGACATTCTGTTCCAGTGAGTCAGTCATCAGGCCCCGGACTTTCTGGCCTGTTCTCCAGCCCCTCCCCACCACCTGGCCTGGCCCCCAAGCCTCTCCCCCTCCACTTCCCACCCTGGCTCACAGGACTTCCTTCCTCAGGGAAGGCGGCCTCAGTACAAGATTTCCTTCCTCACTTTGGAATTCCATCAGCTGTTCTGGGGTATTTGGGAACAGGCCTCCAGGCTTTGGCAAGAAGTTTCTGTCATCTATCCCATTTTAGGGAAGAGGAAACTGAGACTCCCTTGAGGTGAGCACTCCCCCAAGGCCACCCAGCACCACACCCTCCCTCCCAGACACAGCGCCAGCTACACCCAAGCACGGGAGGGGTCAGGCTGGCTGGAGACTCAAGGCCTGGATAAGAAACCCTGACCCAGTTACCAAAGAAACATTAATTCAGCACAGCTCATGCAAGGGGGCTTCTGCAGTTCCAGAGCGCAGTCTGCCCTAGAGAAGGACTGAAGAGAGCCCTGGAGGTAGAGCCCAGGGGCCAGCCTGGACGGCCTCACTCCTCCTCTCTCTGAGCCCTGTCTGGGCAGGGCTGCCTGCAAACCCTAACCTCCCCCTCATCAGAGCTCAGGCCCCAGGCCTTCTCACCTACTGTCCTCGGAGCCCTTCAGAGCCGCCCAATCACCCCCACTGCAGGGCCCGCACCAGGCACTCGTTCCCACCGGAGAGGAAGGTCCAGGGCGAGGCAGACACAGGGCTGGCCGCTCCCTCCCTCCCACTTGAGTTACAATCAAGAGCCTCTTCACAAAAGCTTCTTAGTGGTTTTTATTTTCTTGTATTAAGGCACCATTGACTTGACTGTGCAGCCTCAAACTGCCTTCTGCAAATGAAAGGGCATTACCAGGGCGCCTCCCAGCTACCGCCCTGGCCAGAGGCCTGGCTGTTCGGAGAGAGCAGGGTACACCTTCTGTGCATCCCCACACCCCTGTGCACCTGCACCAGACTGGCCGTCACTTCTGGTGCCCGTTGGGACTTACAGTCACAAGGTGGCGTCCGCCCCCGAAGGACCACCACCACCCCTGCTCTCAGCCCCATCACCCTCCGGTGTGCGCAGGGCCACCCCTGGTGCTCTTCAGTTCTCCGCCTCCGTAGCACACCGGCGGGGCACAGTAGGCGAATGAAGCCCAAGCAGGTCCCGACGTTCACCGCTGAGAGGTGCCCTTCTGCACGGGCACCTCGGGGTCCCCGCATCCTGGTGATGGTGGGGCAGGCTGCCATTCAGGCATCAGCGGCGGCCTCGCTGGGCCTGGTGGGCGCGGTGGGCGCGGTGGGCATGGTGGTGGGTGAGGTGAGGGTGGTGATGGAGGGTCGCATGGGGCATGTGAGGCACACGGCCAGAGTAACAGAAATGGTGCAAGCGTCCCAGGTGGCCCCGGCCTGAGGAGATCGGAGGCTGGGCCCACCGGACTCGGTTTCTCCTTGCAGCAGGGTGGTTCCTCTCCACGTCAGGCTCCTCCTGCCTACAGTACAAGCAGGCGGCCAGCAGCAGCAGCAGCAGAATAGCCACAGCAGCGCCTACGATCAAGCCCACGAGGGCCGTGCTCCCCAGGAGGCCCAGCATCTGGGAGTTGACAGCAGCCTCCGCTCGCTCGGTGGCTCCTCGCTCGGTGGCTCCTCGCTGCTGCCTCCCCTTCGGCAGCCTCTGCTCAGCCCTCACAGTCACTGGACTTTGTTTTCTCAGCTCCTGGGGGCTGGAGAGCAGCCAGGGAATGCGGGTGCAGCCTCTCTGGGCTGGAGCTGCCAGCCAAGGGGAGGCCTGGCCGCTGTTAGCTCTGGGGAGGCCCACAGCGAGGCTTGGTTGGGACAGAGGAGCTGAAAGGAGGGGCTGCGGGGTGGGGAGAGGCCGGAGGCTGGAGATGAGAGTCTAGGCCCCCAGTCCTGCTGTTAGGCCAAGTGACTGGGCCAGCTCTGTCCTCTCCCTGGGCTTCCTCCTCTCTTACAGAGAGCACAGCACATGGGTTCTCGAACCACATGACTCACTTGCCCTGTGATTGTGCACAAGTTTCCTAAACTCTCCGTGCCTCAGTTTCCTCATCTGTAAAATGGCTCATTAGAGCATATTTCCTCATAGGGTTTTCTGAGGATTCAAGGAGTTAAGATTTATAAGGCACTTAAACCAGATCCTGACACGTTTACCACTGATATTAAGGCAGTGGAGTTTGGACCAGTTGACTTGGGAGACCTCGTGCCATCTGAGAGTCTGCGGCTCCCTGTCCTGCAGCCCACAGAGGCCTCCTGGACTAGTCAGGTTCTATCGTGCAAGTGTCCCACACTTCAGGAGCTCAGGCAGGCCCCACAGGCAGGGTTTTATCATCCAGGGAAGCTGAACAACGGTCTGTGCATCCTCAGTCCTGCTGGATCTGGGAGCTAAGAGGGTCTGGGTGTTAGCCCAGGGCTGCAGGAGGCAGGGAGGAGGCCGCTGAGGTCAGAGAGGCCCCAGTGCCAGCCTCCTGGCTTCCAACCAACAGGCTCAACTGGCCATAAATGGCAGGCCCTCGCTCCACCCCAGCCTCCCTGCCCAGCAGTTGTGACACGCCATTCCTGCCTGGGGGAGAATTTACAGAGGAGGCAGGACCTGAGCAGTTTCGGATCCCTCTCCCCCTCCTGGTCCTGAATCCTCTGTTCATCTAGACAAGCACTTACCCGTCCCACCCACACGTCCAGGGATGGGCGCCCACTATCTCCCTGGGCAGCCCCTTCTGCTGTGGGCTTGTTGGACTGTTCTCACAGCTCTTCCTCACACGCTGCAGGGCCTCCCCAAAGACCCAGCTCTGCATCTCCATCCAGAGACCACGGACGCCCGGGGGCCCCCCACAGTGAGCCCACCTCTGTGGGACCTTGGACAAGCCCCTCCCCTGCAGGCTGTTTCCTCCACTGGAAAAGTGCCAGGGCAAGAGGTGACCTCTGGGGACCTTCCCTCTCTGACCTCAATCTGAGATGAGCTCTCTCAGGGAAGCCCCAAACCCTTAGGGCAAAGCTCCTCTGGATGGAAAAGCCAAGCATTCCCTTCAACCAAATTGGGCTCTGGGGGCAGCGGGTCTAATGAGTCCTGGGGCTTTCACCCTGGGGTGGGGGGCATGGAGGGAGGAAGCCACTGGTACTTTCAATGATGCTCAAGTGAGAACTCCCTCCTGTGGCTTCTAGAGGCCTGCGAGCCCAGCTGCCTTCCCTGGGGGCCTGTTAAGGAGGGAAGTGTGCTGGAAGGAGGAGGAAGCCAAACAGAACTTTCTCCTTCTTGGGAGCTTCTCCAAGGAGACTCCCACCCCACACCAGCCACGGGAGGGGGGCAAGGCCCTGCAACTGGAAGAACTCCAGTTAGCACTAAGGGCCTCTTGGAATCACACAGACCCAGCCCTCACTGAGAGCCAGAGAAACTGAGGGAGGGGACTTGCCTAAGGTACCCCAGCTTTGTGGGCTATTCTAGACAGCAAATAGTCAAGACAGCACGATTCCTGGAATGAGGGGGGCTCCAGAGTGAGAGCTGAGATCAGCTGAGGACCGTCCACAGAGATAATAGGGAAAGGGTGTGTGGATTTGGATGACTTTGGGGGGAGCAGGGAATTGGGGGAGCTCCCCTATCCTACACACACATACACACACATTTATTTTCTTAAGTGCAGAGTCACTCCTCATCTGGACAGAAGATACAATCCCAAGGTAGGCATTTGATTTGAAGCTTTGGGCACTCGGGAAGGTGTTGAGACCATGGTCCTCCAGGACATCACAAGTGACTGAGACCTCCTTGGAGGGCTTGCAGGACTGATGACCTTAGAGGATGTGTGGCTGTGTCTAGGGATTCCCTGCCTCAGAAAAGCTGTCCTGTGGCGTTGTCACTGTATTTCTCCCTTAGGGTCGGGGCTTCTGCATGCTCCACAAGCAGCCTTCCAAGATGAGAGGCCAGAGTTCCAAACAATACATACGGCTGATGGGTCAAGACTTTTGGTGTTCATATCATTAGCTTCATGCCCATGCTCTCCAGGGTGCACAGACCTCTGCATGGACTTGCACACATGTGTACCCTTGTAAACCAACATTGCACTGAGAGAAAACTCATGCACCAAGAGTTGTGTGTGCACACACTTATACACAAGTGCACACAAGTTCCCTACAAGCTCACAAACTTGTGCTTGTACGGGCTGCAAATGGTTTTCGGTTGTCCCATGACAGCAACCATTGTTTTCACTAATTGGTGGCGCCACCTAGCGGTGACATTGTAAATAAATCAGTTTTGTATTCGGACCTGTCAAAAGTTATAGCTCCCCGGGGCTTCCCTGGTGGCGCAGTGGTTGAGAGTCCGCCTGCCGATGCAGGGGACACGGGTTCGGGTCCCGGTCCGGGAAGATCCCACATGCCGCGGAGCAACTGGGCCCGTGAGCCATGGCCGCTGAGCCTGCGCGTCCGGAGCCTGTGCTCCGCAACGGGAGAGGCCACAGCAGTGAGAGGCCCGTGTACCACAAAAAAAAAAAAAAAAAAAAAAAAAAAAAAAAATCTAGAAACAATAAATGCTGGAGAGGGTGTGGAGAAAAGGGAACCCTCCTGCACTGTTGATGCGAATGTAAATTTATACAGACAGTATGGAGATTCCTTAAAAAACTAAAAATAGAACTACCATATGACCCAGCAACCAGCAATCCTGCTACTTGGCACATACCCTGAGAAAACCATAATTCAAAAAGAGACATGTACCACAATGTTCATTGCAGCTCTATTTACAATAGCCAGGACATGGAAGCAACCTAAGTGTCCATCAACAGATGAATGGATAAACAAGATGTGGCACGTATATACAATGGAATATTACTCAGCCATAAAAAGAAATGAAATCAAGTTACCTGTAGTGAGGTGGATGGACATAGAGTCTGTCATACAGAGTCAAGTAAGTGAGAAAGAGAAAAAGAAATACCGTATGCTAACACATATATATGGAATTTTAAAAAGCAGTACTGATGAACCTAGTGTCAGGACAGGAATAAAGACTCAGACATAGAGAATGGACTTGCGAGCACAGGAGGGAAGGGGAAGCTGGGACGAAGTGAGAGAGTAGCACTGACTTATATACACCACCAACTGTCAAATGGATGGCTAGTGGGAAGCTGCTGCATAGCACAGGGAGATAACTCGATGCTTTGTGATGACCTAGAGGGATGGGATAGGAAGGGTGGGAAGGAGGCTCAAGAGGGAGGGGATATGGGGATATATGTATACATATCGCTGATTCACTTTGTTGTACAGCAGAAACTAATGCAACATTTTAAAGCATTTATAATCCAATAAAGATGTGAAAACAAACAAATAAATAAATAAAACAGGTGGATTTTAAAAAAGCTAAAAGAAGGTTCATTTTGCTTAATTTATGTGGAACCCAAACCTCAAACGGATTAACATAACCAAGCTGGTGCAAACGATTTTCAACATTTGATTTGGATATTTTGAGTGTGTTGGCTACCTCCTGCATGGTATAACACTAATTGTTCTCAGTTAATATCTCAATTTGATCACTATCAACTTCAACTGGTCTACCCAACCATGGAGCATCGTCCAGCGAGAAATCTCCAGCACGGAACTTTGCAAACCACTTTGGACACATTTGTTCAGTCACAGCACCTTCTCCATACACTGCACAAAATTTTTTTTCTGCATTTCAGTTGCATTTTTCCCTTTCTTGAACTAATAAAGCATAATATGCCAAAAATGTTGCTTTTTTCTTCCATTTTCAATATTAAAATGGTTGCACAAAAATTCACCAATTTTGATAAGTTTTTTTAAAATGCACGCTGATATGACAGCTGTCACAATACAATCTAACAAAACTGTTTTGAATGAAGTTAGAGGCAACAAAGTGCTACTAGAGCCATCATATGGAAAAAACCAAACGAACCTTTTGACTAACCCAAGAATTGCATATCTAGAAACCTTAAAAGAATATGCTGGAAAACTATTCACACTAACAAGAGTTCAGTGAAGAAAAATTTTAAATAAAAATATAAAAAGCAGTGACTTTCCTATGTAATAGCAATAACAAATTCAAAAACATAATAGAATAAATATATCAGTAAAATTGGCAACAAAAATTATAAAATGTCGAGGCATAAACAAGGGTACTAATGGGCAGAAAAAAGACACCATGTTGCTGAGGGCCATGAAGGAAAACCTGAGTAACTGGAAGGACGCATGTGTGTCTGACCAGGAAGAGCACCTATCATAAGTCGTGCAAAGCTCAGTGAACACTAATCACGTGATCAATATTTACAGGCATCTGTTGAATTTATTGTTAAATGTGATAAAGGTAATTTTCGCAAAGTATTAACGCGCTGTTTTATTTTGCCTTTCTAAATATGTGAGCTTCTTCCTAGTTCATCTAGGGCATCCATCTGGAGAGAGATTTGAATTATTACAGAAAGAGTACAAAGAGGAGCTACTATGCAATCTTTGACACTTAAAGTAGGCTTTTGTCTTGCAAGTCAAGCTGTTTTCCTGAGAGGATCTTCTAAATCCTTTTTTCTCCCCCTTTCAACATACAGTAAGTCCCCTACATAGGAAACTTCAAGTTGTGAAATTTCAAAGATGCGAACGTACGTTCCATCAATGTCAGGCATGAGTGAAATTGCAGCTTGCCCTCCGTCTCCTATTGCTGACGATCCTTCAGCCCTACCATCTCCCACCTCCTCTCCCTCCTCCAGTCAGTAACTCTTCTTGCTGGTTTACTCAATGCCAGCCTCTGTATGCCAGCTCTTGTACTGTACTACTGTACTTTTCAAGGTACAGTACTGTAAGATTAAAAATGTTCTTTAGGGCCTCCCTGGTGGCGCAGTGGTTGGGAGTCTGCCTGCCGATGCAGGGGACACGGGTTCGTGCCCCGGTCCGGGAAGATCCCACATGCCGCGGAGCGGCTGAGCCTGCGCGTCCGGAGCCTGCGCGTCTGGAGCCTGTGCTCCGCAACGGGCGAGGCCACAACAGTGAGAGGCCCGCGTACTGGGGGGAAAAAAAAAAAAAAAAGGTCTTTATTTTTTTGTTTTTTACATATTATTTACGTGAAAAGTATTATAAACCTATTACAGTACAGTCCTATATAGCTGATTTGTACTAGCTAACTAGGCTAACTCTGTTGGACTTACAAAAAATTGGACTTACAAATGCGCTCTCGGAACGGAACTCGTTCATGCGTAGGGGACTTACTACTGAATGGAGAACCAAGCTGAGGACGCAGCCCATGGAGTTACCTCATAATGCAGAAAGCCACTCTGTCCCACTGGTGACAGCTGAGTAGCAGAGATTTGAAGCTCTCAGGAAGATAAAGGCCATGATATCCAGGGCCAGGGGAAGCCTGGTCTCTTCTGGCCCCAGGTGATGATGGAAAGGAGAAAGGATAGAGAAGAACGAGGAAAGAAGTATGGAATTTGTGAGGCAGCCCCTGAGGAACTCCCAAAACAAATGAATAGACTACAGAAGGATGGGTCAGAGATGGATAAACTGAGACACTGATGTTATTTGGATGGGAAATATGGGCTATAAAATCTGGGAATTCATGAAAATGTGACCCCATTTGTGCATTCGGGGCAGTTAGTGCTGGGAATGTTCATGTTACAACTGTAAACACACACAGGCAAAGGGCTGAGTTGCTCCCAGTGTCATAACAGTGCTCCCCTCTGATAGGGTTATAGGGGATCAACTTTTATTTTTGGCAACCTATATTTTTAAAATTTCAGCCATAAACATGTTACTTGTAGAATAATGAAAGCAACAAAAGTTATAGCTTTTGAAAAGTATTCAGAAACCGAGCCCACCCAAACAGAATAGTTCTGAATCCTGGCCAAGTGACCCACCTCATTCACCAAAGATGAGGGCAGCCAGACTCCAGAATCATAAACTCGATTGGTGTCAGCTTAAAGATGCCCAAAAGTGGAAGAAGTGTACCAAATTGGCTATCCTCAGGGGTGTGTGGGAGCTCATTAATACAAAGGGAGCTTTTCCCCACCCCAACCCCCCAAACAGCGTGCCCACGGGCTTTTAGATGTGCATATGTAAGTCAACGTAGTAAATTTTCTTGCGTCTCAGTTTCCCCTTATGCACAATGAGGGAAAGATTGGAGACATTGAATCTCAGGTTCTTTCCTCTCTGCCTTTCCAAAGCTCTAACTTTCTGAAATGACTATCTAAAGATACATTAGGGGGACTTCCTTGGTGGTCCAGTGGGTAAGATTCCGCGCTCCCAGTGCAGGGGGCCTGGGTTCGATCCCTGGTTGGGGAACTAGATCCTGTATGCATGCCGCAACGAAGATCCCGCGCGCCATAACTAAGACCCGGCGCAGCCTAAATTAATTAATTAATTAATATTTTTTAAAAAGAGGTGGTTCAATTCTTTAAAAAAAATAAAGATACAGTAGCAACCTTTAAAAATTGTGAATCACTATGTTGTACACCTGAAACATATAATATTGTACAAGTATACCTCAACAAAAAATTAAAATTAAAAAAATTTAAAATATTCAGAAATTTTAAAAAATGGCCCGGGATAAATTGTATTCTGAGATGCAGTTCAGTGTTCAGCCTCTCAAGGCCAGGCCAGGATGCACGAGATACATCACTGACAACATTAAGAAGGGTTTATTTGGCATGTATTTGCATGTAGTACTAGGTTTGGTTTAGATGAAAGAGAACAGTCTAGACCAGCGCTCCCCAACCTTTTGGGCACCAGGGACCGGTTTTGTGGAAGACAGTTTTTCCACGGACGCGGCGTGGGGGTGGATGGTTCAGGTGGTGATGCCAGCAGTGGGGAGCATGGGGAGCGGCACACGCAGCTTCGCTCGCTCACCTGCCCACCACTCAACCTCCTGCTCTGAGGCCTGGTTCCTAACAGGTCATGGACCGGTACTGGTCCGCAGCCCGGGGGTTGGGTCTCTCTGGTCTAGATACAGCCCTTTCCCAACTGTATCTTGCAACACACACAGGATGATTATGACCCCAGTCAGTGCTATGGGCCTTTTTGGTTTATAAAGAGCTTTCAGCAACACAGTAAAGTAGATAAAGCGGGTATGAAAATTATTTCCACTTTAGAGGTGAAGAAACCATGGCTCAGAGAGGTTAAGTGTCTTACCCAAGATCACACAGCTTGTAAGGGTCAGAGCAAAGATCCACTTCAGAGCATACACAAAGGGGTAATTGAAGAAGTTTCAATGAAAAGATACTTTGAAGAGCTAGGGGCAGGGCTAAGGGAACCGACAGAGGACTAGGAAGCAACCCTGAGTGTTATGGGTTGAACTGTGTCCCTCAAAGATGATATGTTGGAGCCCTAACCCACAGTACCTCAGAATGTGACCTTATTTGGAAATAGGATCAGGAATTCCCCGGCAGTCCAGGGGTCAGGATTTCTCACTCTCACTGTCGAAGGCCTGGGTTCGATCCCCGGTCAGGGAACTAAAATCCCATAAGCTGAGTGGCACAGCCAAAAAATAAAAATAAAGTAGTGCTTCCTCACTCATACTTTTTTAAAAAAAGAAAGAAAGAAACAGGGTCATGGCAGATATAATTAGCAAAGATGAGATTATCCTGGAGAAGGGTGGGCCATTAACCCAATATGACTGGTGTCTTTATACGAGCAAAAGAGACACAGAGATGAACGCCCTGTGACCAGGGAGGCAGAGACTGACGTGCTACACCGTGAGCCGAGGAACACCACGGATCACCAACCAGCCACCAGAAGCGGGAGAGGCAAGATGGATTCTCCTCTACAGGTTTCAGAGGGAGCTCAGCCGTGGTGTCACTTTAATTTTGAACTCCCAGCCTCCAGAACCGTGAGAGAATACATTTCTATTCTTAAAAAACAGAAAAACCATAGTATTACCGAACCAGGTTTGTTTTGTCCAACGTGCAGCAAGTGAAAATGCTGAGATGCCGAGATTTGCAGCAACGAGTGGTTTGTTTACAAGGCAGCCAAGCAAGGAGACCAGAGAACAAGTCTCAGATGTGCCTCCCAGAAGGCAAAGGGCTCGGGGTATTTATGGGATAAAGAATAAAGCAGCAGGGTGGTCTGAGGCTTAGGGGGCATGGGGAGCATGGCGAGCGCGGGGAAAGGTGATTGGGAAAAGGTGTGGTCAACATCATTCTGCTCAGGCATAACTAAGCTACAGGTTCTGCACAGTCAAAAATGGAGATGCTTAGCACGATCTAAGGGTGGAGTTTTCAGCCCTCTGATGTCAAAAGGTCACTGAACAGATACCCAGTTGGAGGGTCAGTGGTCCTACCCAGTCTTAACTGGCTCAGCTTGAACTAGACACAGCTGACTTCAAGTTCCTGGAAAACAACTCGGGCAAACATCTTGTTTAGGCAATTTGCTGCCTGGAGAACGTGCAAGTCCTTAAATGACCTTGCTTAGTGAAGGTAGGTGAAATGGATTTGACTGATAAGTGTCCATGCTTTCAGTAGTCCCTCCCCGACCATCCACGAGGAGGATATGTTCTAAGACCCCCAGCAGATGCCTGAAACCATGGATAGTACTGAACCCTATATAGACTATGTTTTCTCCTAAACATTTATACCTATGATAAAGTTTAATTCATAAATTAGGCACAGTAAGGGATTAACAATAGCTAATAATAAAATAGAACTATAACAATATACTGTAATAAAAGTTATGTGAATGTGCTCCCTCTCTCTCCCTCTCTCTCTCTCTCTCTCAAAATGTCTTATTGTTCTGCACTCACCCATCTTCTTGTGATGATGGGAGATGACACAATGCCTACATGATGAGATGAAGTGAGATGAATGACGCAGGTATTGTGATGTAGCGTAAGGTTACCACTGACCTGACAATACATCAGAGGGAGGATCATCTGCTCCAGGTGATTTCTTTTTCTTTCTTCACAATTTCACAGATAGAAAATTCATCCATGTCATAGATCTCAGCAACCTCAGCATACGATTTTTTTCTTTCTTTATCAAGAAGAACTTTCACCTTTCCACTTAAAGGAAGCACTTTATGGTTTCTCTTTGGTACATCTGAATGGCCAGCATCACTACTCTTGCACTTTGAGGCCATTATTAAGTAAAATAAGGGTTACTTAATCACAAGCACTGCCATCCCCTGACATTCAATCTGATAGCCTAGACAGCCACTAAGTGCCTAGTGGTTCTGGGCAGGACGGAGCTGGAGAGTGCAAGATTTCATCATCTTAACTCAGAACAGCATGCAATTTAAAACATATGAATTATTTCTGGAACTTTAATATTTAATATTTTTGGACCTCGGTTGACCACAGGTAACTGAAACTGCAGAAAGGAACACCACAGATTGGGGCAGGGGGAACTACTGTAATTGTGACACGTAGAATTATACTCATCTATTTAACATCTTTTTTCAAAACTATTTATTTAGTTATTGGCTGCGACGGGTCTTAGTTGCGGCAAGAGGGATCTTTCGTTGCGGCATGTAGGCTTCTCTCTAGTTGTGGCGCAGGGCCTTAGTTGCCCCGTAGTATGTGGGATCTTAGTTCCCCAACCAGGGATCAAACCAGCGTCCCCTGCATTGCAAGATGGATTCTTAACCACTGGACCACCAGGGAAGTCCCTAACTAACATCTATTTAACCAGGCCCTGTGTTTGGTGCTGAGGCTAGGGAGAAGAAAGACACAGTCCTTGTCCTCTAGGAGCTTGTTACCTTGGATGGGAGACAGAAGTATAAGCGATTACCATGTACCTGGTAAATTCTGGAACCTAAGTGTTCTCAAGGCCCCAGAAAAGTGCAAAGGAGAGGGTCATTCATAAGCAATAAACTCCTTTCCCTTTCCTCCCCAAGCTATTTTAATAACTGCTACAATACTTACACTTTACAAACTTACCTCACCTAAACCTCACAAAAACTCCATTATCCCCACATTATATATGAGGCTTACAGAGTTAACACACTTGCTGTGGGTCACATAGCTAGGAAGTGGTGGAGCCAGAATCAAGCCCAGGCCTGTCTGACCCCAAAGCCCACCTCAACCTCTGGCAACACTCTGCTAGACTGAGAGATGGAACCCATGAAGGCATGATGTCTCCCTCAGAAACAGAAATCATACCTCTGAGAATCCACAGGAAAGGAAAAGGAGGACATGAGAGGATGATGGAGAGAAAAAAGGAAGAGTCTTTCAAGGACCTTCGCCCTAAAAATTTGAAAAGCTCCTCGTCAGGCTTTTGTAGTGAAATGTTCAAAGACATAATAGGTTCCTGAGTGGCTTTCCAACCTATCCTGAACCAATCAATCAGTCAATCAAAAGGTCTTCTTAAAAGTAGGCAATAATCGGGACTTCCCTGGTGGTACAGTTGTTAAGACTCCACGCTTCCACTGCAGGGGGCACGGGTTCAATCCCACGTGGTGTAGCCAAGGGGAAAAAAATAGGCAATAATCAAAAAATAAGATGGTTGGATAGATGGATTGATGTGTGATAAAGCAAATGTAGGGAATGGTTAACAACTGTGGACACTAGATTTTAAGTACATGGCTATTTACAATTTTTTCAGCCTTTCTACGTGTTCGAAATTTTTCACACACACAAAAAAATGTTGGAAGCAGGGGAAATTAAGCAATAGTTGGGGGGCAGTAGGAGAATAGAGTTTTCTAGTGCTGTCCCATATGGTAGCTACTTAGTCACATGGCTACTGAGCACATAAACTGTGGCTAGTCTGAGTTGAGAGGTTCTATATGTGTAATTTAGATGTCAAAAACTTAGTACACAAAAGAATGGAAAATATCTCATTATTCATTTTTATCTTTTTTACATGTCGAAACGATCATTTTGATATATTGGGTTAAATAAAATACATTCTTGAAATTAATTTCACCTGTTTCTTTTTACATTTTTTATCCTGCTACACATTTAAATTACATACCCAGCTTGAGTTATGTTGCTACTGGACAGAGCCCTCTAGAGCATCCAGTCACCACCAGTCCTGGTCCTTTGTTCACTCACACCTGCTCTGGACCAAGCCCTGTGCTGAATCAAACACACTCACAGCCTCAGAGAGCTGAAGGTCTAGGTCCTGGGGACAAGCCAAGACAGATCTGAAAACATCAGAGGATTTCAGCATCTTAGGAATCTCAGTGAATTCCTTGCTTGTAGGTATCCACTTGGTACCTTTTGGATTAGACCTGGGGATAGAATCTTCCTGGAGAACATTTGGAAATATGTGGGGGTATTTGAGCTTGTCAGGTTGATTGGGGAGAGGGATCAGCACTTCACTTGCAAGAGCCAGGGATGGTAAACATCCCACAATGACAGGGGTAATCCAGGAAGAATTTTCCTGTCCAAAACACGAGTAGGGGACCTGTTGAGAAACCCAAAAGTAGAGAAAGAATGACACACCTGTTTCTGTCTTCTGGATGAGGACTTTGAGGCCTGTTCTCCAACCCAGAGAAGGCAGCACCATTATTTCTGTGGAGGCAAGAACAAGGAACTTCTTGGGGTACTGAATCACATAATCCAATTCATATCTCCTTAAGGGTAGGAAAACAGCTGGGACAGTCAGGGACACCCAAGGGCTTGGCTCCCAGCAGGAAACCTGTCTGGCTATAAAGACTGCCAACAGCAGTGTTCAATTAGCCTAGCCTAATCAGCCTTCTGAGAGCCTGTCTCCAGAGCTCAGGGCACCACCCTCCAGCATCAGGCCCTAAATGCCACAGGAACAGAGCATTTCTGGGAATGGTGCCCAGTGAAAATGAGTCATCCCTTTGGTCCGATCTTAGGGGCTGGAGCTATGGGAGATGGGGAGTGTGGATGGGTATCCCACATACCTCAAGTTGAAGGACATGGAATGTCAACATTCCACAGACCTCAGAAGGCCTTAGTTGAGGAATAGGTAAAGGTGTAAGGGTTCAGAGGGAGAGGGGGAATCAAAGCCACCTTATGAGAGGTTCAGAAATCCCTTCTTAGAAGAAGGTGCAAAAGCCCAGGCAAGAGATGATGGGTGCCTGCATCAAGGCAGTATCAGGGAGAGGAACAGGTGGAACAGATTTAAAGTATATTTTTTAGATGGAATTAAGAGGACATTCTAACTTTTTGATGAGGAGAATTAAGGAGAAGGAGGAGCCAAGTATAACTCCCAGGTATCTGGAATGAGCCACTGAGTGGAAGAACAGGCAAGAATAACTTTTTGAGAAACTTGTCAGTGAAGGGAGGAGAGAGATGAGGCAGCAGCTGGAGGAGGAAATTATGTCAAAGAAGGTTTTATTTTAAAGATACAAGAAGATTAAGCTTTATGTTCTCAGGGGAGTCACAAGGGGAGAGGAGTGACTCATGAAATGAGGTTCCTGAGAAAGAGAGAAGGATTAGGGTCAGGGATAGGGTGGAGTGGGATGTTTTGAGATTTATTCCCTGTCTCAAGGCCTGATGTCATGAGCCCCTGGCAACTAGATACTTGAAGTTATCGCCCTTGGGCTTCATTTCTCTTCCTTCCTGCCCATTTTTTTTTTTAATTTTAAAGCTATGTATAGTAATACTATTTACTATAAAAGTCTAAAAAAAGGTTATAGAAAAGTTGAAAGCAAAGGATATAAAAAGATATGTCAATCAAATGCTAAGCAAGGTCTTCCCTGGTGGTGCAGTAGTTAAGAATCCACCTGCCAGTGCAGGGGACAGGGGTTCGAGCCCTGGTCAGGAAAGATCCCACATGCTGCGGAGCAACTAAGCCTGCGAGCCACAACTACTGAGCCCACATGACACAACTACTGAAGCCTGCGTACCTAGAGCCCATGCTCCATAACAAGAGAAGCCACCACAGTAAGAAGCCCACACCACAACAAAGAGTAGCCCCCACTCACCGCAGCTAGAGAATGCCCGCGCACAGCAACGAAGACCCAACACAGCCCCAAATAAAAAATGAATAAATAAATAATTTTTTTTAAATGCTAAGCAAAAGAAAGATGGTATAATAATATTAATAATAGAAAAGTAGGACTTCCCTGGTGGCACAGTGTAAGAATCTGCCTGCCAATGCAGGGGACATGGGTTCAAGCCCTGGTCCAGGAGATCCCATATGCCACGGAGCAACTAAGCCCGTGTGCCACAACTACTGAACCTGCTCTCTAGAGTCTGTTAGCCACAACTACTGAGCCCTCGTGCCAAAACTACTGAAGCCCATGTGCCTAGAGCCCGTGCTCTGAAACAAGAGAAGCCACCACAATGAGAAGCCTGTGCACCACAATGAAGAGTAGCCCCCACTTGCCACAACTAGAGAAAGCCCATGCACAGCAACAAAGACCCAACACGGCCATAAATAAATAAATATAAATTTATTTTTTAAATAAATAAATAATAGAAAAGTAAAATTTTAAAGCAAAAAGGATTACTAGAGATAAAGAAGATCTCTATATACACATAAAAGATTATTTTCATCAGAAGGATATACCAATTCTACTCTTATATGTACCTAACAATATAGTCTCAAAATATATAAAGCAAAAATTTATAGAACTGTAAGCAGAATTTGATAAATTCATAATAAAGAGAAAGATTCTAGCACATATCTTTAAGTAAGTGAGAAATGAAGCAGACAAAACAATCCATAAGGATTTAGATTTGAACAAAGTAATTATAAAACTTGATAAAATGGACATATATAGAAACACTGCCCTCAACAGAGAAGACACATTATTTTCAAGCACACAGATAATATTTACTAAAAATGTCCAGAGAGTAGGTCATAAAGCAAATCTCAAAAAATTTTAAATAACATATATCATATACACCACATTTGCTGACTATAATGAAATTAAATTAGAATCAAGCTGAGATCAATTTTAAAAATTAGAAGATTTATCAAAAAACTTCCAGAAATTAAGAAATATACTTCTATAATAACTAGAAATAATAATAGTGAAAATTAGACATTATTTAGAACCAGACAAAAACAAAAATAGTATATATTAAAACTTGTGGAGTGAAATGAAAAGAGCATTTATATTAGAAAAAAAAGAAAATCTGAAATTTAACGAACTTAAAAAAATGAGAAAAAGGAAGGCCAAAGTTAGCAGAAAAAGAAAATAATGAAGATTAGGCAGAAATAAATCAAATAGAGAATAGAAAAACAATAGAAAAAATCAACAAAACCAGGACTTAGCTTTAAAAAATAAGCAAAATTGACAAACCCTTAGCAGAACTAAGAAAAGACTCAAATAAATAAAATCAGAAATGAAAGAGGAGACATTACAAGAGATGACACAGAAATAAAAAGGATTATAAGGGGTTATTGTGAACGATTATACACAACAAATTGAATAACCTAAAAGAAATGGATATATTCCTAGAAACACACAACCTACCAAAATTAGGAAGAAATTAAAAAGCCTGAACAGACCAATAACAAATAAGGAGATTGAATCAGTAACCAAAAACCTCCCAACAAAGAAAGCCCAGGTCCAGTTGGCTTCACAGGTGAATTCTACCAAACACTCAAAGAAGAATTAAAACCAATCCTTCTTAATCTCTTCCAAAAAAAAAAAAAAACAACCAAATAGAAGAAGAGGGAACACTTAGAGACTCATTTTATAAGGTTAGCATCACCCAGATACCAAAGCCAGACAAAGTCACCACAAGAAAAGAAAACTACAGACCAATATCTCTGACGAACATAGAAGCAAAAATCCTCAATAAAAATACTAGCAAACTGAATTCAACAGCACATGAAAAGAATTATACACCATGACCAAGTCAGATTTATTCCTAGAATGCAAGGATTGTTCAATATATGAAAGCGAACCAGTGTAATACACCATGTCAACAAAATAAAGGACAAAACTACAGGATCATCTCAATTGATGCAGAAAAAGCATTTGACAAAATTCAACGCCCTTTCATGATAAAAAACACTCAACAAAATAGGAACAGAAGGAAACTACTTTAATATAATTATCACATGTGAAAAACCCACAGTAAGCATCATACTCAGTGGTGAAAGACTGAAAGCTTTTCCTCTAAGATCGGTAACAAGGCAAGGATGCTTGCTTTAACCACTTTTATTTAACATGGTACTGAAAGTTCTAGCCAGAGCGATTAGAAGTAAGAAATAGAAAAAAAGAAATAAGAAAAAAAGAAAAATAAATAAATAAATAAGAAAAAGAAATAAAAGACATCCAAACTGAAAAGGAAGAAGTAAAATTATCTCTCTTTGCAGATGATATGATCTTATATGTAGAAAATCCTAAAGACTCCACACACAAAAAAAGCTGTTTGAATTAATAAATGAACTCAGGAAAGTACCAGGATACAAAGTCAACACACAAAAATCTGTTGCATTTCTATACATGAACAGTGAACAATCTGAAAGGAAATTACAAAAGCAATTCCATTTACAATAGCATCAAAAAATAAAATAAAATACTTAGGAATTAACCAAGGAGGTGAAAGACTTGTACAATAAAAACTAAAAAACACTGCTGACAGAAACTAAAGAAGACATAAATAAATGGAAACACTTCCCATGTTCATGGATTGGAAGACTTAATAGAGTATAAATGTTGATACTACCCAAAGCAATCTACAGATTCAATGCAATTTGTACCGAAATCCCAATGACTTTTTTTGCAGAAATAGAAAAACTCATCCTAAAATTCATATGGAACCTCAAGGGACCCCGAATAGCCAAAACTATCTTGAAAAAGAACAAAACTGGGGGACTCACACTTCCTGATTTCAAAACTTACTATGAAGTTACAGTGATCAAAACAGTGTGGTATTGGCATTAAGACAGATATATGGACCAATGGAATAGAATAGAGAGCCCTGAAATAAACCCTCACATATATGGTCAAATGATTTTTGACAGGAGTGCCAAGACCGTTCAATGGGGAAAGGATGGCCTTTTCAACAAATGGTGCTGGGAAAACTGGATATCCACACGCAAAGAATGAAGTTGGACCCTTACTTAACACCATATATAAAAATTAACTCAAAATGGATCAAGGACCTAAATGTAAGACCTAAAACAATGAAAATTTTAGGAGAAAACATAGGACAAAAGCTTCAGGACACTGAATTTGGCAATGATTTCTTACATATGACCCCAAGGGCACAGATAACAAAAGAAAAATAGACAAATTAGACTCCATAAAAAGTTTTAACTTTTGTGCATCAAAAGACACTATCCATGTAAAAAGGCAACCTACAGAATGTGATAAAATATTTGCAAATTATATATATGATAAGGGATTAATATCCAGAATATACAGAGAACTTCTAAAACTCAACAACAAACCCACAATCTGATCCAAAAAGGGACAAAGTACTTGAATAGACATTTCTCCAAAGAAGATACACAAATGGCCAATAAGCACATAAAAAGATGCTCAATATTACTAATCATTAGGGAAATGCAAGTCCAAACTACAATGAGATACCACCTCGCACACATTAGGATGGCTACTATCAAAAAAAAAAGAAGTGTTGGTGAGGATGTAGAAATTTAGAACCTTTGTGCACTATTGGTGGGTATATAAAAAGGTACAGCCACTGTGGAAAATAGCGTAATTAAAAAAAAATTTTAAAGAATTACCATACAATCTAGCATTCCATTTCTAGGGTATAACCCCCAAAAATGAAAGCAAGGTCTCAAAGAGATATCTGTACACCATGTTCATAGCAGCAGTATTCACAACAGCTAAAACGTGGAAACAACCCAAGAGTCCATTAAGCAAAGAATGGATACATAAAATGTGGTACATACATACAATGGAAGATTATTCAGCCTTAATAAGGAAATTCTACATTATGTTACAGCATGGATGAACCTTGAGGGCATTATGCTAAGTGAAATAAGCCAGTCACAAAAAGACAAATACCATATAATTCCACATGGTAGGTTCATCTTCTTATTTAAGATTCCCTATTGGTCTGTCTGTGGATTCAGTTTCCATTTACCATCTCCAGGAATCATGATGTAGGGGCTGGAGGTGTTACTGAGAGGATATCGTCTGGGATTGGTGGCTCCCCCATCCCTCCAGGAACTTCTCTTAGTCTCCCGTCCAAGAATTAACAATTACTGACTCAGTCTGAGGGCAACTATCTCTGATGCCCACTACCTGGACCTGCTCACTTGCTGCTAATTAGAGTCCCTACCAGTCATCTGGATGCTGGTCTCAGGCCCTTCCTCCTGCTCCTTGTAACTGTTGCCTCTGAGCTGAGCTTGCCCCCCAGACCACTCCCTTTATTGCAGTAATCCCTTTCTTACTTTGTTTAGCTGTGGTTTCCTCTAGCAATCTAACCTCATTTGCTTACCATTTTTCAGAAGTTCCTCCACATTTCTGGTCTGCTGGTGGCACTCTTGATAGGGATAGAGTAGGATACTTAGTCAGGTTAGAAAGCCCACTAGGGGACTTCCCTGATGGCTCAGTGGTTAAGAATCTGCCTGCCAACTCAGGGGACATGGGTTCGATCCCTGGTCCGGGAAGATCTAAGCCTGTGCGCCACAACTACTGAGCCTGTGTGCCACAACTACTGAAGCCCGTGTGCCTAGAGCCCGTGCTCCACAACAAGAGAAGCCACCGCAATGAGAAGCCTGTGCACCGCAATGAAGAGTAGCCCCCGCTCACCACAACTAGAGAAAGCCTGCGTACAGCAATGAAGACGCAACGCAGCCAAAAAATAAATTAAGAAAAAAAGAAAAGAAAAGAAATCCCACTAATTAAAGACAGGAAGAGAATTTTAGGGAGTTTGGGAGACTGTTGTAAGCTAATGACCACTCAAGAAAAAACATCCAGTAACCTAGCAACAATCTACACTACCTTGAAAGAAGACCAGGTGCATACAAGCGCCAGACACACTCAAGCCACAAACCCTGATAGTTAAAACACAAGACAATAGGGAATTCCCTGGCAGTCCAGTGGTTAGGGCTCCACGCTTCCACTCCAGGGGGCACAGGTTCAATACCTCGTCAGGGAACTAAGATTCCACATGCCATGGGGGTGGGGGGTGGGAGATGACTGGGGGGACCACAAGACCGTAGATATGGGGTCTGAATCTTGTTACAAGAAGTCAGGGAGTTAACAGTCCTTGAAGAGTAGCATTTCTACATGTAGTCAAGACAGAAATATAGGTGAAAGGGGACATTATACTGAAACCTGAGATGAATTATCATATTTTAGTATATGTTACCACCCTTTTACTAATACACATATGATTTAAATAGTGCCCTGACAGTCCCGGTTTAACCAGTATAGGACAAAGGAGGAACTAACGATGTAAGCCTTGACATTTGCCCAAAAATAAGAAAGAAGGTGGTCTTCTCCCCCTTCCCACTTTTCCTTTGTTTATAAAAATAAAGCCCTCTCAGTCCTCAGGGCAAAGTCTTCTCGCCTACCCGCTTGCATTTCTCAAAAGCATCCTATGTTAATAAACTCATTCTTTGCCTGCCACTTTGCCTCTGGCAGAATTCTTTCTCCACTGAGATAAAAAGACCTGAGCTTCAGTAAGTCCTGACATCAGGTGAGAGGTTTCAATTAAAAGACAGCGGGTTTGAGTCCCCTCCTAAGTCAGGGATTGTGGGTTCAAGCCCCAATCTGAGGCGTGGGTGGTTTCAAGTCCAAGCCCATGGGTTTGAGTCCCAGTCTGAGTTTTGGCTGGCTTCGAGTCCCACCCAAGAGGGAGTGTGGTTTCACCTTCACTGATTTTTCACCGCTGTTAAGAATTTATTTTCATTTAAACATACACAAGTTCTATTTTCGACAACTCTCAGTGAGATCTCTAAACAACTTCTGTGCTCCAAACTAGGCTGGCGCCAAAGACTCAAGAGCTTACTTTCCGGACCAAAGTTGGGACATAGTTTTCTGATTTGTAAGTCTGTTGATATGAAAAGCCATCCAGATTCATAAAAATGAAATTGTATTTGAGGGTTTACCCTCATCGAAAACGACATAAAAGATAAATATAAAGCTTAGAGAAAGGACATGTCAGTGAACAGACTGTTGGATTCTGAGAGAATATAGACTGTTTTAATACACATTTGGTCTCTTCTCTCAGGGTCTCTGAGCAATAAGAAACTAGTAGAGCCCAAGGTGGCAGGATAGAGACTCACATAGCTGGGGCACACACATTTTATGTCTACCAGATTCCTAGATCTATCATCCTGCTGCCATAGGGATCTGCCTAGGCCTGAGCCCTGGAATTCAGGGCCTCACAGCTATTTCAACACCCATCCCCAAAAGTCCTGAAGAATGGCCTAGTGCCCACCAGGTGGAGCCCAGGAGATCGAACCCTTCAGCTCACCCCAAATCAATCCTGCACCAACAAGAATGAAACACCATGAGGAAGAAGGGTTTATCCCAGAAATACAAAGAGAGTTCAACATGGGAAATATATCGATGAAAAGCACTTAATTAACATGTTAGGAGAGAGCTATGTGATCAGGACATAGTAAAAGACCTGGATTAATGGAAAGACAATGTTTCTGAATGGGAAAACGTGATTTTACAAAAATGTCAATTCTGCCCCCAAATTAGTCGATAAATTAAAGGCAAAATCTCAGAAGAATTTTTATGAAATTTGACAAGCTGATTGCAAATTTTTTCTGGAAAAGAAAATTTGCAATAGCCAAGATGGGCTTCCCTGGTGGCCCAGTGGTTAAGAATTCGCCTGCCAATGCAGGGGACACAGGTTTAAGCCCTGGTCCAGGAAGATCCCACATGCCGTGGAGCAACGAAGCCCGTGCGCCACAACTACTGAGCCTGCACTCTAGAGCCCGCGAGCCACAACTACTGAAGCCTGTGTGCCTAGAGCTCATGCTCCGCAACAAGAGAAGCCACCACACCACAATGAGAAGCCCATGCACCACAACGAAGAGTAGCCCCCGCTCACCGCAACTAGAGAAAGCCTGCGGACAGCAATGAAGACCCAACGCAGCCAAAAATAAATAAATAGATAAATAAATAAAAGAATAGCCAAGATATTACTGAAAAGGCTAGTAAGAGGGAATTTGTCCTAGTGGATATCAATACACTCTACAGATCTACAGTAACCAAATAAAATAGTGTGTATGAGGACAGTAAAAGACAATAAAAATTTCTTTAGAACATAACAGTAAGTCTAGAAAGAGACTCATAAATGTATGAGAAATTAGTATTGATAAAGATGGTATTTTTAAATACTGAGAAAAGGATTACCTTTACAATAAATTCTGTTGAGGCAAGTAAATAAACTTACCCTATCTTGCTAATAAATAAATAGATAAATAAATAAATAAATCCAGATAAAATAAGAGTGAAATTAAAAAACAAAACTTTTAAAAAGTACTAGAATAAAGTACAGAAAGGAAAATATATTTAAAACTTTGGAGAAATGAAGGAGAGAGAAATTTAATTACCCCAAATCATTAAACTTCTATGTAACAAAAGGCACCCTAAACAAACTTCTATGTAACAAAAAGGCACCTTTTTGTAAAAGGCCAAATGACAGGAAATATTTGCCATACATATAATAGGCAAAGGAATATCATAGAGAATACATAAGGGACTCTTAGGAAATCAGTATTCTTCAAAATTAGAAGAATGGGCATAAAGTATCAAGACAATTAACAAAAGGAAAAAAATTAACAGCAAAAATTGAAGCATGAAATCATACCTAACCTTATTGGTAATCAGATAAAGGCAAAATAAAACAATATGGTATCCATTTTCATCCATCATAACAGAAAATATAAAAGGCTGATAACACACAGCATCTGTCAGGGTATTGAGAAATTAGTACTGTTGCACACTTGGAGATTTAAATTAAGACAGCATTTCTTCCAAAAATGGGCAGAAGACCTAAATAGACATTTCTCCAAAGAAGATATACAGATTGCCAACAAACACATGAAAGAATGCTCAACATCATTAACCAGTAGAGAAATGCAAATCAAAACTACAATGAGATATCATCTCACACCGGTCGGAATGGTCATCGTCAAAAAAATCTACAAACAATAAATGCTGGAGAGGGTATGGAGAAAAGGGAACCCTCTTGCACTTTTGGTGGTAATGTAAATTTATACAGCCACTATGGAGAACAGTATGGAGGTTCCTTAAAAAACTAAAAATAGAATTACCTTATGACCCAGCAATCCCAATCCTGGGCATATACCCTGAGAAAAACATAATTCAGAAAGAGACATGTACCACAGTGTTCATTGCAGCTCTATTTACAATAGCCAGGACATGGAAGCAACCTAAGTGTCCATCGACAGATGAATGGATAAACAAGATGTGGCACGTATATACAATGGAATATTACTCAGCCATAAAAAGAAACGAAATCGAGTTATTTGTAGTGAGGTGGATGGACACAGAGTCTGCCATACAGAGTGAAGTCAGAAAGAGAAAAAGAAATATCGTATGCTAACACATATATATGGAATCTAAAAAAAAAAAAGGTCATGAAGAACCTAGGGGCAAGACGGGAATAAAGACGCAGACCTACTAGAGAATGGACTTGAGGATACAGGGAGGGGGAAGGGTAAGCTGGGACAAAGTGAGAGAGTGGCATGGACATATATACACTACCAAACGTAAAATAGATAGCTAGTGGGAAGCAACCGCATAGCACAGGGAGATCAGCTCAGCTCGGTGCTTTGTGACCACCGGGGGTGGGATAGGGAGGGTGGGAGGGAGGGAGATGCAAGAGGGAAGAGATATGGGGATATATGTATATGTATAGCTGATTCACTTTGTTATAAAGCAGAAACTAACACACCACTGTAAAACAATTATACTCCAATAAAGATGTTAAAAAAAAAAAAGACAGCACTTCTGAGGGCAATTTGGTTGCATCTTTCAAAAATTTAAGTAATTACACTTTTGATCCAATAATTAATTCCCTATCAAGACAGCTATCCTAGAGAAATATCTGTGTGTGTATCAAAGAGCTGCATAAAATCATATTCTTTGCAGACTGTTTGCATGGCGAAAGAAAAACACATTAGAATATAACCTAAATGTTTAAAACAGGAAATGGTCAAATAAGCTTTAGTATACTTATACAGTAGACTATTAAGTACCATCTTAAAAGAAACAAGTATATTGAAAGGTCTACACTGTAAATGTCTATATTGTAATTTATTTAAAAGCAAGCTTCACACATTAAGGAAAGACAGAATTTTTTTAAAGACCCAAATAGAACTTTTAAAGATGAAAAATATAATTTCTGAGATTAAAAAATACATTGGATGACTAAGTGCAACAGGTACCCTTGATTGGCCCCAGAAAGAGAAAAATGACATTAGTGGGAAAACTGGTGAAATTTGAATAAAGCCTTAGTTTAATTAATAGTGTTGTAAAAATACTAATTTCTTAGTTTTCATAGATGCACTACATTTATATAAGGTGTTTACATTAGAGAAAGCTTGGTGAAGGGTATACAGGAAATCTATGTACTATCGTGGAATTCTCCTGCCAACCTAAAACATTTTAAAGGTTTTTTTTTAAAACAAAAATACATTGGATGGGATTAATGGCAGACCAGAGCTTGCAGAAGAAAATATTGGTAAACTTGATGAGAGAGCAATAGAAACTATCTAGAATGAAACATAGAGGGGAAAAAACTGAAAAAGAAAAGAAAGAACTGGGAATTCCCTGGTGGTCCAGTGGTTAAGACTCCACGATCTCACTGCCGAAGGCTAGGGTTCAGTCCCTGGTTGGGGAACTAAGATCCCACAAGCTGTGTGGTGCGACCGAAAAAAAAAAAAAAAAGAAAAAGAAAAGAAAGAGCAGAGCATCAGTGAGCTTTGGGAAAACTTCAAGTGCCCTAATATAAGTACAATTGGAATCCCAAGGAAAGGAATGGTGGACAGAAAAAATAATGCGAGAAAACAATGGTTGAAAATTTTTCAAATATGATGAAAACTACAAATCCACAGATCCAAAAATCTCAACAAGCCTCAAGGAGAAGAAACATGAAAACAACTACACCAAGGCATATCATAATCAAATTGCTTAAAACCAATGATAAAGAAAAATATTAAAAGCAGCCAAAGAAAAAGACATACTATGCAGAGGAACAAACATAAGAATGGAGGTAGATTTCTTGTTAGAAATAATGCAAGCCAGACAGTAGTGAAACATCTTTAAAATACGGAGGAGGGTGGGGGGAATACTGTCAGAATCATATACTAAGTGAAACTACCTCTCAAAAATGAAGGCAAAATAAAAATGTTTTCAGACATACAGAAGCTGAGAGACTTTATCACCAGTAGGCCATATCTACAAGAATGTTAAAAGAATTCCTTCAGGTAAAAGAAAAGTGATTACCAGAAAGAAATTTAGATCTACACAAAGCAATTAAGAGTCCTGGAAGTGTAAAATATGTGAATAAATATAAAAGAATTTCTCCTCTAAATTTTAAACTTCTTTTAAAAATAGTTCACTATTTGAAGCAAAAGTAATAAGGTATTACAGGATATATAACATAAGTGGAATGAAAATATAGGACAACAATAGCTCAAAGCCCAAGAGGGGGGAAATAAAAGTGTACTGTTAAAAGGTTTATACTCTGTTGGTGAAGAGGTACAATATTAATGAAAGGTAAACTGATAGGTTATACTTAAGGCAACCACTAAAAATAAATAACTAGTATGCCAATACAGGTGATAAAATGAAATCATAACGAATACTCAATTAATCCAAAAGAATACAGAACAAAATTAAAAATGGAAAAAAATAACAGGTGGGGCAACAGAAAATAAACAGCAAGATGGAAGATTAAACCCAACCATATTCGTAGTCATTTTATTTTTTTTTAACTGGAGTATAGTTGTTTTGCAATGTTGTGTCAGTTTCTACTGTACAGTGGAGTTCCCTGTGCTATACAGCAGGTTCTCATTAGTTATCTATTTTATACATATTAGTGTATGTACGTCAATCCCAATCTCCCAATTCATCCCAACCCCTCTTTTCCTCCTTGGTATCCATGCGTTTGTTCTCTACATCTTCCATAGTCATTTTAAATGTAAATGGTGTAAACATCCCAATTAAAAGGCAGAGGTTGTCAGATTAAATTTTTAAAGACCCAAATCTATAGTAATAGCATATGAAGTAGATTTTAAAGAATATTAACAGTGATAAAGAGGATCATTAGAAAATGCCAAAGGGGTCAATTCATCAAGAAGCTGTAACAATAGTAAAAGTTCCTGTATCTAATGACAGCGCTTCAAACTACATGAAGCAAAAACTGACAGAAGAGAAGAAATAGACAAATCTCTAACTGCAGCCATAGATTTCATCACCTCTCCGTCAATAATTGAAAAAACAAGAGAAAATGAGTAAAAATACAGAAGATTTGAACAACACTCTCAATAAAATTGACATAACTGATATTTATAGAACACTTCACCCGATAACAGCAGGATACACATTTTTTCAAAATGCATAGAAAACATTTATCTTGGGGCAGGCAGGCCACCAGTATTTCTCATCCCCTCCAGCTCTGAGTCACAGAGGCTAAATTTATGGTCAGTGCAGCTGAGAAATTGGGGGTTCCCTTCCTCCCCTGAGTCTCCACTCATAGGGTGGAGGCTCTACCCCAGATGCAGCAGCCAGAGAATACTTGCTCCAATCTCACCCACCCCAGCTTTCAGGGCACTGGGAGAGACAAGTTGAGAAGACCAGAGGCTACTACCCCTCACCCAGCAGTGGCTCAGAGACTTAGTTCAGGGGAAGAGGCAGTCTATAAGAAGAGAAAATTTCAAAGTTCTCCCTCAACGGAACTGACTCTATTTGAAACAGTGAGGAGAAGTTAATCCTAAACGTGCTCTTGAAAACAGTGGACAATAACGCAAAGACAAATAACCCAATTTTAAAACGAGCAAAGGATCTGAATAACCATTTCTCCAAAAAAGATATATAAATGGCCAATAAGCACACGAAAAATGCTCAGTATCACTTGTCATCAAGAAAATGTTGGGGCTTCCCTGGTGGCGCAGTGGTTGGGAGTCCACCTGCCGATGCAGGGGACACGGGTTCGTGCCCCGGTCCGGGAAGATCCCACATGCCGCAGAGCAGCTGGACCCGTGAGCCATGGCCGCTGAGCCTGCGCGTCCGGAGCCTGTGCTCCGCAACGGGAGCGGCCACAACAGTGAGAGGCCCATGTACCACAAAAAAAAAAAAAAGAAAGAAAATGCAAACCACCATGAGATCACATCCACTAGGATGGCTATAATCAAAAAGGCAGATAATAACAAGTGTTGGTCAGGTTTCGGAGAAATTGGAACCCTCATACATTGCTGATGGAATATGAAATGGTGCAGCCATTTTGGAAAACAGTCTGGTAATTCCTCAAAAGGCTAAGCATAGAGTTATCATATGACCCAGCAATTCCACTCTTAGGTATGTACCCAAGGGAAATGAAAACATATGTCCCCACAAAAACTTGTACATGAACGTTCATAGCAGTATTATCCATAACAGTCAAAAAGTGGAAACTCAGGGGCTTCCCTGGGGGCGCAGTGGTTGAGAATCTGCCTGCCAGTGCAGAGGACATGGGTTCGAGCCCTGGTCTGGGAGGATCCCACATGCCGCGGAGCAACTAGGCCCGTGAGCCACAATTACTGAGCCTGCATGTCTGGAGCCTGTGCTCCGCAACAAGAGAGGCCGCGACAGTGAGGCCCGCGCACCGCGATGAAGAGTGGCCCCCGCTTGCCACAACTGGAGAAAGCCCTCGCACAGAAACGAAGACTCAACACAGCCAAAAATAAATCAAATAAATAAATAATTATTCTAAAAAAAAAAAAAAAGTGGAAACTCAAATGTCCATCAAATGATGAATGCATAAATTAAAATATCCATTGCCATAGACAATGTTTGTGTCCCCCAAATATTCATATGTTGAAACCCTAACCCCTAATGTGATATTAGGAGGTGGGGTCTTTGGGAGATGATTAAGTCATAAGGGTTGAGCCCTCACGAATGGGATTAGTGCCCTTATAAAATAGACCCCAGAAATGTAAACTGGTGCAGCCACTATGGAAAACAGTTTCCTCAAAAAACTTAAAACAGAGCTGCCATATGATCCTGCAATCCCACTGCTGGGCACATATCTGGAAAAAACTATAATTCAAAAAGATCCCAATGTTCATTGCAGCACAATTTACAATAGCCAAGATATGGAAATAACCCAAATGTCCACAGACAGATGAATGGATAAAGAAGATATGGTACATATATGTAATGGAATACTACTCAGCCATAAAAAAGAATGAAATAATGCCATTTGCAGCAACATGGATGGACACAGAGATTATCATACTAAGAGAAGTAAGCCAGAAAAACAAATACCATATATCACTTATATGTGGAATCTAAAATATGACACAAATGAACTTATCTTCAAAACAGAAACAGACTCACAGACATAGAGAATAGACTTGTGAGAGGGAGCGGTAGGGATGGAGTGGGAGCTTGGGATTAGCAGATGCAAACTATTATATATATGTATAACTGAATCACTTTGCTGTACACCAGACACTAACACAACTTTACTATACAGTAGAAATTAACACAACATTGTAAATCAACTATACTTCAATCAAATAAATTTTTTTAAAAAGAACACCAAGAAAATAAGAGAATGCCAAAAAATAAAATTTAACTTAATTTAAATTAAATTAAATTAAATAGACCCCAGAGAGCTCCCTCACCCCTTCTGTCATGTGAGGACACAGCTAGAACACGGTAGTCCAAGAACCAGGAAGTGGGCTCTCACCAGACACCAAATCTACCTGAGCCTTGATTTTAAACTTCCCAGCCTCTAAAACTATGAAAAATAAATTTATGTTCTTTATTAAGCTGCCCGGTCTATGGTATTCTGTTACAGCAGCCCAAATGGAAAAAGACATACATACCGTGGAATTTTATCTAGCAATTAAGAGAAATTCAGTACTGATACATGCTACAATATAGGTCAACCTTAAAAACATGCTATGTGAAAGAAACCAGTCACGAAGGGACACATATCATATGATTCCATTTATATAAAATGACCAGAATAGAATTATAGAGAGAGAAAGTAGATTAGTGGTTGCCTAGGGCCAGAGGAAGCTTGAGGGGAAACGGAGAGTCACTGTTAACGGGTACAGAGTTTCTCTTGGAAGTGATAAAAATGTGCTAAAACTGATTGTGATGATGGTTGCACAACTCTGTAAACATAATAAAAACTATTGAATTGTACACTTTAAATGGGGAAACGGTATGACATTTGAATTATAGCTCAATAAAGATGTTATTTTAGAAAAGAGCTATTGATACACACAACATGAATGACCCTCAAGATAATTACACTGAGTAAAGGAAGCCGTATTTTTTTAAAGGAAGCCATATTTTAAAAGAGTACATTCTGTATAATCCCATGTATGTAAAATGCTAGAAAATGCAAGTGATCTGTATTTACAGAAAGCAGGTCAGTGATGGCCTGCTTGGGGGAGGGAGGAATGGATTACCAAGGGGCGTGAGGAAACTTTGCTGATGACAGATAAACTCACAATCTTGTTTGTGGTGATGGTTTCATGACTGTATACATATGTTAAAATTTATCAAATTATATGATTTAAATGTGTGCCGTTGTATATCACTTATCTTCAGTAAGACTGCAACAAAAGAGCCTGCTAAAAAGCCAACCTTACACATGATCACAAAATCTATTTCTATGTGTAGATATGCAGATATGAAAGACCAGAGAAGTACCTGATAGACATACATAAAACTAATAACACTGGTCACCTTTGGGGAGTGGGGAGGAGGGCACATGAAAGCGGAGTGTCACTTTAACACTATATACTTCTGCATTCTTTGTATTTTTTACGAGAATGTTCTATATGTACAATTTGTACAAATAAATAAAAAGCTAATAAAATTAATTTTAATTTTAAAATAGTTAAAAATCCAACAGCAATGACAATACCCAGTTTCAAAATAAAAATTACCCTATTTGATAAAGATGTCCTTAAGCCCGCAGAGGCGTGGAGTCAGAAAACTAGAAGGAACCTCAAGGAGAATCCACCACGATGACTGTTTTGAGGGTTGGGAAAAGGGGTGGGTGGAGGTGAGAGGCACCCGATCACTAACTGACCCGGGATGACCTGTTTTGCATTGACTGAGGGACAAACGATTCAAGTGCAGACAAATCCAGGGCCATGTCTCTGCCTCATTAGGTGACCTGAGCCAGCTGCTTCACTCTAGGGCAGTTTTCCTGTCCATAGAGTGAGGGCTGGTCGGGATGGCCTGTGAGGACGCCCCTGCTCTGCTCTTCCGTAATTCTCTCTCCCTCCAGTTCCCTCCCCTGTTACACTCTTTCCAGATTTTGCATTTTCTTAAGATCCCTATGAGAGTTGAGCCAAAACCTCTAACCCTCCTGGCAAGCAACCCTGCCTATCATTTGTTCACTCACTCATTCCTTTTTCTTTAAATGTATTCTTATGCGTTGCTTTAATTGTGCATCCATCCATTCATTCATTCATTGATCCTGTAAACATTCTCGGCCTGCGCTGGCTGGGGATTGACCTCTGAGGGTGGATCCCTGGCCCTGAGCCACCTTCTCCAACTTTCCCACACCAATTAAGATTTCTAAGTAGACTCTGTGTAATTGGGTCTTTGGGACATCATCCCTGAAGCACCCCAAAGTTTCTAAGCTGGGCGCATTTCCTCTTCTCCCTCTAAATTGCCTTGGGGATGGTGCAGTCCCTTGGCGCAGGGAGCTTTGAAAGGTGCCTGCTTCCCGGGAGGCTGTCAGCTGGCATGGAGCTGGGAGCTGCCCAGGTCGGGCGGTCCCTGGCTGCCCATAGTAAACTATCGGGCACCCTGTTCAGCCTTGAGCCCACCAGAATTTCCTAATTCTACCAAACCTGACACATTTTCAAAGAACTCCACTGAATTCTAAGTACTTTGTCTACTTCCACAAAATTCTAAAAGCTCCACGTTAGTCTATCAAGTTGCAAGCACTTCGCTGAATTCTACAAAAGCCTAGGCATGTCTTCTTAGTTTGGAAAGCTGAATCAGTGTGAAACTCTGGGTCCTGCCCACCGGGGTTCCCTGGATACAGGAGGCTCAGACCTGCTTCTTTGACCTGTTTTCTCCTAGTTCCAGCCAGAGAAGGTTCCTGGTCTCTGCAACTTTTTCCAGGGAACAAGGAACATGGATCTGGAAGAGCCTGAAGGTAAGTGAAAAAAGAGGAAGGGGCTGGGAGTCAGGAGCCCCAGGGGAATTCCTGGAGCCTTGGCTTCCCCCTCTAACTCACTGTGCAGTGCTGGGCAAGCCTCTTTCCCTCTCCGAGCTTCACTTCCCCCGTATATAACATGGGAGTGGCCTTGCGGATCTGCAAGACCCCTCCCAGCTTGACCATGTGTCATCCAGGCTAGGAACAGCTCGTATCTGGCAGCCAGTTGCTCACTCCCAAGTTGTCTTAGCCCCAGGAAGTGGCAGCAAGGCAGGAAGAAGTTGTTTGTGGCCAGGCTGGGGCCTTCAACTTGGCCTTCAGAATCTGGGTGAAGAGGGGAGAGGGGTGGCACCCCTGTGGGCTGGCTGGGTTAAGCTCCAATTCCTGTCCACGCCTCCCTTGTAGCAGATGATTTCCTTCTCTTAGTCCTCCCATTTTTCAGAATCAAGAAGTGATTGAGTTCCTACCATATGCCAGGCATTGTGCTAGGTATTAGGGAAATGAATGAGAACACGTGTGCCCCCAGGACACTGGATCCCGAACATTCCCAGGCAGAACTCCTCTCCAGTTCCCACCCGAGCCTCATCCTGCTTCTGTTTGCACGCCTCTGGTGACAGGAAGCGCATTACTCCCTTAGACATAACTTTTCTTCTTTTCTTTGTGCCTTCAGGCCACTCAAAGGGTCACAAAATCCTTCCTGATACAGAGTCTCTCCGGGTATCCCTGGGCCTCAGACCCAGGCTTGGGAGGTGCATCCCAGGGTTTAGTGACATAGTGCCAAGTGCCCGAAACACCAAGGAAAGGTTAAGTCATGCTCCTTAGCTTAGCTCTTAGAAGATTAGGGGAAGGTTGGGGACTTGGGAGAAAGACGTCCATCCAGTGCGGTAAAAGACCAACCAAGATTTGGGTTTTAACAGAGGCAAACATCTGCTCTGAGCATGGTATAGCTGTCATGTTGTTGCGAGGATTGGATTCTAGACTCGCCTTGCCAGGGATCTGCTGTGTGGCCTCAGTTTCCCTACCTGCACAATGGGAGCTCCAACGAGTTGACCTCTCAGGGCATATTCCACGCTGATGCCTAGGAGTTCATGAAGTCAAAGCAGGCCTGGCTCAGGTTCAGAGAAAACAGGAGGTTTGGGGCAGGGCCAAAAGATCTATCAAATTTTCGTTCAAAAACACACGATGGAGGCAGATTCTGAAGGTCAATCCACACACAGTAGCCGATGAAGCAGGCCCTATGGGGGGACAGGTGGACAAGCGCTCTGGTAGGCTCAGAGGCCAGGAGCCTCTCCAATGCGAGGCACAATGTGTGCTTCATGCATGGAGACCAGAGATGACCTGCAGAGATAAGTCAGATTTCTGCAGGCTGAGGGAGAAAGAAGGGCATCCCCAACAGCGGGAACGGTGTAAGGTAGCTCAGGGGCTTCCTGAAAGCCAGGAGGACCCTCAGAGACCACCTAGCCCAGTGATTCTCAAAGTGTGGTCCCTTGGCCAACAGCAGCAGCATCACTCAGACCTAATGAGTTAGAAACTCCGGGGATAGAGCCCAGAAATCTGTGTTTTAACAAACTTTCCAAGTGATCCTAAGATTTGAGGACCTTTGATCCAGCCCGTTGCTTCCCAGACTATGTTGGTAGAATACTTATTTGCAGGAGGTTAATGGGTGCTCTGTAAAAGGGGGATCTATGGTCAAATAAGTCTGGGAATTACATACTCTACACTGCTTTCAGAAAGTCACAAATCACAGTGGGGCATTAAAGGCTCTGAGAAGTCCTGCAGTATATTATTTACTTTTGATTAACCCAATGTTGTTTCAAATTGATTTTTCAGATTGCCTACTAACATTTCCATGAATACTCTTAGGGAAATTCTGATCCACATCAATCCTCATTTTTCACGTGGATAAATCGCAGCCTAGAAGAATGGAGACTGCCCAAAGTCACAGAGAGAGAGTGTGTCAGAGCTGGAAAGGACCCTAACAATACACCTCATCCCTAAAGAGACTTTGTGGGCTCCCCGCCACCCTGCACCCTCTTTCCCTGCCTCCCAGCTGTGCCCTCCAAGGCCCTGCAGTATGGAGCTGGTCAACAGACAAAGGTTTCTGATTTCTTTCTGAAAGGATTTTTGGGCCACCCAGCCTTGGAGCACCTGCTCTTCCCTCTGTGCTCAGCCATGTACCTGGTGACCCTGCTGGGGAATACAGCCATCGTGGCAGTGAGCATGCTGGACGTCCACCTGTACATGCCCATGTACTTCTTCCTGGGCAACCTCTCCATCTTGTTTATCTGCTACAGTCCACCTTTGTGCCCCTGATGCTGGTCCACCTCCTGTCGGCCCAGAAGACCATCTCCTTTCTTGGCTGCGCAATGCAAATGTGTCTGAGCCTGTCCACGGGCTCCAGAGTGTCTGCTGCTCACCATCATGGCCTATGATCGCTGCCTGGCCATCTGCCGGCCACTCAGGTACCCTGTGCTGATGAGCCACCGGCTCTGCTTGCTGCTGGCGGGAGCTGCCTGGGTACTCTGTTTCTTCAAGTCAGTGACTGAGACAGTCATCACCATGAGGCTGCCCTTCTGTGGCCACCGTGTGGTCAGTCACTTCACCTGCGAAATCCTGGCAGTGTGGAAGCTGGCGTGCGGTGATACGTCAGTCAACGAGGTCTTCCTGCGGGTGGGTGCCATCCTGCTGCTGCCCGTGCCCCTGGCGTTCATCTGCCTGTCCTACATGCTTATCCTGGCCACCATCCTGAGGGTGTTCTCAAGTGCTGGACGCCACAAAGCCTTCTCCACCTGCTCGGCGCACCTGGCTGTGGTGCTGCTTTTCTATGGCACCGTCATCTTCATGTATATGAAACGCAGGAGCAAGGAGGCCCGCATCTCTGATGAGGCCTCCACGGTCCTCTATGCTGTGGTCACGCCCATGCTGAACCCCGTCATCTACAGCCTGAGGAACAAGGAAGTGACGGGGGCCACCAGGAAGGTGTGGGGCAGGAGATGGACCTCCAGGTGAGGGAGGCCGGGGCTCTGCAGGCTAGCAGGCCAGGCCTTCATTAGCCTACAGTGAGGGCTGCGGGTCTGGAATCTCCAGCTCAGAAACTCGGCACCAAGTCCCACTGATCCTGCCACAGAGGAGCTCACAATCACCCCTCTGCCCCTCCCCCGGCAGAGCCATGGGGCACTCTCAGCATCACTGCCTGCATCTTTACACCAGCCTCCTGTCTGGCCTTAGGATTTCAGTCTTGTTCCTCCCAATCTCTCCTCCAAGGGGCATCCAGAGGGATCTTTTAGAAAAGTACATGTGATCCTGTCACTCTCCTGACTGAAACCCCTGGACGGCTCCCCAGAGCTCTCAGGATGAACTGTGAGGTCTTCAGTGGGGCATTCGAGGACCCCACAAGCTGGCCCTGACTAAACCCCCTCCCCGTCCTGTGCCCCACAGCCTCCCTCCTGTCAGCTGCACACGCCAGCCAGCCGTGGGCCTCAGTGTTGCCCAGCACTGCCCAGCCTCATCACTGGCTGCTTGCCTCTGCCCTAACTCCACACACACACACTCTGCAGGTCCAGACACCCTGACTAGTCCCAGTTCCCCAGTAAAGATCAGTCTTTCCTGCCCCTGTCTCCCCCTTGCTGTTGCCTCCCATGTCCAAACACCTGACGTTTAGCTAACATATATTGGAGACTTACCACATACCAGGCTAGGCACTATACTAAGTGTTCTAAGTGCTTTCCTGCTTGGGGACCAGATGGGATGATGGAAATCTCAGGGGAGGAATGTGATACGGACACTGGTGACCAGAGAGAACACTCTCCCAACATCTTGGCATTATGGAAACTCATTCAATTCTCCCTCAATGCCCTCCATGCCATCCGGCTTCCAGAAAACCCCTTCTGATCCCTCCTAGCTGGGTGGGGTCTGTCTTAGCTCTCTCTCTTCAGTGCCTTCTGTACTCTGCTGTGTCCTGAATCCCAGCTATTTGGGCTCATGTGTCCTAGTGATTTCTGTGGAATAATATTTCTGATACAGGAACAGACACCTAGCCCACACCTCTCCTTCCTTCTCACCATTTAATTGGTGAGTGTGATGCGACACGTGATCTTCTCACATCACACTCTGCTCAGTGCCCGAAGGGACAGATGTGATTGCAGAAAGCAGAGAACAAAGAGATGTTTTCCTGGCACCTGAGTTTCAAAAGCCTAGGCTCTAAAGAGAACATAAAAGACTTAAGGCATACACAGAATACTTGGGGGAAAAATGTAAGAAAAAGTAGGTGTCCCCACCTCCAGATTAATAAAAGATTCCCTAAACTAGGGAAAGGAAAAAGCAAGGAGGAGGGGATGTAGTGAGAGCATTGGCATAGGAGGGCCCCAAAAGGGAGGGGTCCTGAGCCCCACTCCCCAGGCCAAGCCCCTGGACAGGTTTGCAGGGTGTGAAAGCTGAAGCAACTCATGCATTGTTGGTCAAGTAAAATGCAGAGCAGGACCCCAGGGTAGAAATGGCTTCAAGGTGCTTCTGGGTAGCCAAGGTCTCACAAGTCTTTGCATGTAGCACAGAAGTGGTGGAGAGCCTCAGGACTGAAAGGGTTACACAGATGAGGACAAGAAGCCACTCTGGGATGGCCTGCTTGTACCACTGACTGGGGACCAGGTGGGATGATGGAAATCTCAGGGGCGCCACATGGACCCTGGTGACCAGGGAGAACATCCTCGCAATATCTCGGCGTTATATAAGACCCTCGGGACTCAGCTGTGACCTTTGTGGAAAGAGAAGAAATCCCCAAATGACAAAAGATTGTTTCTGGCACTCGGGCAAAATGGAGACTCAAAACAGAAGTTACATTCTTGTGATATTTCTTGCACACCTGAGATTTGTACCCGCTAGTCCAATTTCCTGAGCCCTTAGCCGCCTTCCCTATTGGGTGTGGGCACCACAAGGGAGGTCTCACTGATTGAAATCATCTCAGCAAGTACACACACACACACACTCATACAACTCCCTACTCCCAGCTACTGCAGCCTGACACAATGGGGCAAAAGCCTCAGACAGTAGCTCCAGCAGCTCACACCAGCTGGGCTCCGTCACCCGTTGATTGTCTCAGGGTCCCTCTTTCCCTCCCCTCCCCACACCCTTTCCCTCAGGAAAAAAAAGGCAGCACAGAACCAGCAAATACTTCATTGGAGACACACCAGACTCCACCTGCATCAACTCAGGATACCAGCCACCGCAGCCCCAGTCCCAGCCCCATCTGTCCTGCATCCCCCTCCCAGCACAGCCCAGCCCAGCCCAGCCCAGCCCAGATGCTGCCTCTGGGAAGGAAGCCTGAGCCCAGAGTTGCTGAGCTGCTGGGAAGATCTGGAGACTCAGCTTCCCCAGGATGGACTCCGTTTCCTTAGGAACGACGCCATGTCCTGAGAGGGCCTGGTCTCCCAGGGAAGGAATCCATGTCCTCGGGAGGGTTCCATACCCTGGGAAGGGCTCCACACCCCTCGGAGGGACTCCTTGGTCCTGAGGGGGCTCTGTGGCCCTGCACGGGCTCCAGTCCTGAAGATGCAGGAGGACTCCAGGCCCTCGGGAAGTGTGCCAGGTCCCTGAAAGAGTTCCGTGTCCTTAAGAAAGACTCCATGTCCTCAAGAAATACAACTTGTCTCTTATCCCTGGGAGGACTCCATGCTCCCAGGAAGAACCCAAGGTAGGGCTCTCTGCCCCGGGGAAGAGTTCACGTTCCCCAAGGGCAGCCCAAAGCCCCTCTCAGCTGGCACAGATGCTGCTAACCGTGGCCCCTCCCGGGCCCACAAGGCCCAGCTCCTCCTGCTCATTGATGCACAGCTGGTAACCACAGCCCCGGGCCCGGGCTCCAGATGGGACCTGGCGGTCAGTCTTGGCACGAGGGGGCAGCAAGAAGCCCACACTGCCAGCGATGAGCATATGCCAAATGCTGTGAATGTAGAAGTAGTTGTCTCGGGTCTCCACAAAAGCATACAGCAGGATGGCACTGCCCGCGATAAGGCTGCCTGGGCACAGGTAGAAAAGCCAGCGGCGCCACGTGGGCGGGTAGCAGTGCCGGCGGCGGACGCTGCGTACTGTCTGGGGGAGGCAGAGAAGTGGGGCTCAGAAACGAGAGGCCTTGGAACCCAAGCCACTGCTGGTCACTCTCAGGCTTCCCCTGAGCCCTGGTGGTGACCTGAAGGCATTTGCCAAGACTGGAGTGCAGCGCTGTGAGCAGCACAGTGATGATGACATGGTCCAAGCCCACCTTAAACTGGGAACCACATACCCAAGTCCCTGCACCCAAGTCCTGCTGGGACCTCCCCACCTCCAGCCCTCCCAACCTTACCCAGGCTGTGGCCAAGATCCCCAGGGCAAAGAGACTGGGTCCAAGCAGGTTCCAGAGTCCATGCCGGTCAAGCTGCAGAGCCATGGACAGCAGCATAGCCCCCAGCAAGTACAGCACCTAGAGAAAGAGGTCTCCAGGGGCTGGGCCGGGATGGCGAGAGGCACTTGGCAATGCCCCCAGGAGAGATCGGGAAGTGGATTTCAAGTAGACTTTGGCTATGGTTGTCCCCCAGGGCCCACTCTGGACTGACCTGCTTGACCACAGGCTGTAAGCGAGCCATGGCAATGACAGTGACCCACACGGACATTAAAGAGCCCAGGAAGTCACAGAACTGCAGCACGTCGTAGTCCATGATGCAGAAAACCACAATGCCTGGCTGGTCACAGGCATGGTAGAACTGGAGGAAGAGAGGACAGGCATTGAGAGAACTTGCGGCAAAGGTCCAGGTCTACAAAACTGGAGAAAGAGGCCATAGGGGTGGCGTGCTGCTGTCAGAGAAGTGGAGGTCAGAGGGCACAGACTGAGCAGAACTGGGAAATGCCCAACTCCCCACCCCTGAAAAGAATGTGGGAGGGAGGCCCGGTCTGTGTCTTAGGCTGTACGTATCTGGCAGCCCTGAGCCTCGTCCTCACCTTCCTAATCTTCCTGCTTCTGGAATGTGCTGTGGGAGCACCAAGCCAAGGGATCCAGGTCTCTCAAGCTGAGGCCAATCCTTGCCTGTATCCCCTTGTGCTCGTGTGGGTCCCACCTGTAATCCTGGCCCAAGCTCTGAGGCTGGAATCTGGCCTCTTGGCCAATCCAGACCCCAAGCCCTGTCTGTTAGCTCAGACCCTGAGTTATGCTTCACCTTCAGACCTTGCACTAACTGGTCCTCTGCATCCTCTCCCACCCAATGCCATGGGGGAAAGGCGGGGGGACAGTAAGAAAAAAGGCAGTCCCTAAAGCCATGGAAAAGAGCATGGCACTTTACACCACGGGAAGAACATAGGGAAGGGACAGTGCTCACCTACCCTACACTGTGGGGAACACAGTAAAGAATAGGGTATTGAGGAGCTTAAAGGTGGGGTGCAGGGGACACAAGTGGAACTGGAACAAGCTATACTGGGTACTCCAATTAAGGAACCAAGCTCTGCTATCAGCCCTCGGGTCTGTGGTCGCAATCCCTGTGCCCCGCTGGATAATGCTATCAGGACCTCTGGCAGCCTGCATTCCCTTATTGTGAAAACAGTGACCCAGGGATTACCTGAGTTCAAGTTTATTTTGTCTTGGAACATTTGCTGTCACCTTTCTTTGAACTTCTGTGTAGAATTTAGGTAATCTGAGTACTTATTGATGCTAAACACTAAGGCCATGGATGGTTTCAAGAATATCTGGTGCGGAGATGCAGGAACACGCTTCCTTCTATATCATGTGCCTTACGAGCCCACCCAAAGAAAAGAGACTGGGCAAGGTCTCTGAAGACAAACGGCTCTGACCGAGAACAACCATCATAGTGGCATGCTCACTTCTCCCATCTCCCAACATCGCCCCTGCTCCGTGTCAGGAAGAATGGGTTATTATGGTAATGAAAGCAGGGTTAAGAAAAATTACGAAGCTATAATGCGAAAGAAAAAGGTTTTGACCTATGTAAACTTGACCAAAGTCTACTCATTGGAGCTGAGTTTGAGACACGCCAGCAGATTTTAGGGGATCAAAAAAGTCTCTTAAGATTCTGTGAATCAATCTGTTTGACCTCTGTCCCCTGCACTTTACCCCAGGTCCTCAGGGAGCCATGGCTACTGAGAGCACCTCTTGATAGGAGAAACAACTCAGTGTAGTTGCCAGGATTGGGCTGAAATGCATCAGGCTGAACCGAAGCTGGGGCAGGAAGGGTGTGCTGTACCATCCAAAGGTAGCCTTCCAAGTGGCTTGATCACTGACTGGAGGGACCCTTTAGGCACTACTCTCAGCCCACATCAGTTTCTTCATCATTCTATCAAAAGGCAACCCTACGTCACAAGGGCTCTGAGCCCAAAAGAGAGACAGCCTTACAGACCTCAGTGAGACAGGTATCCAGGCCTCCAGAGGCATGGCTCTGGGTGTGGGTAGGGAGAGGGCAGGGATATCCAGCCCACAGCTGAGGAGAGAGAGAGCGGAGCAATATCACAATTTCACTCACTGGCAGCATGGAGTCTCAGTAACTTCTGGGGAAAATGAAAATGGGAGTACCTAGTCTCCTGTTTGAATGAGTCAGAGCTGAGAACGAGAAGGTGGAGGCGAGGTCAGGAGGAAGAGTTCAGGGAAAAGGAGCACTATATCCCGAACTCATAGCACAAACCATGACACCCCGACCTCACTGAAACAGCAGCGACCCTAGGGAAAGCAGGTGGGAAACTGAAGTAGGTCTTCTGTGAAAGCTGACAGAAGCCAGCCCAGATGCAGAGCTGCCACCAACAGGATGGGAAAACAGACTCAAAAGTTTACTCTTGAGAGACAAAGGATGAGAAAGAAATTGCTAATGTTTCTTTTGAACCTGTTGAAGATTTCATCCAGTCATTCAAATTGCAAAATGTGTAACTTCAACCAACAGAGGGGAAAGGGTGAATAACATAAGGGCAGGGACAAGCTAGGAGTTTAGAAAACGAAAAATGAAAAAGAAAACTCAGGGATATTAATTGACACTGGGAAACCTTGGGTTTGATTCCTTCGCATTTTAAACTGCCAAGTCTTTTTTTTTTTTTTTTTTTTTTTGCGGTATGCGGGCCTCTCACTGTTGTGGCCTCTCCCGTCGCGGAGCACAGGCTCCGGATGCGCAGGCTCAGCGGCCATGGCTCACGGGCCCAGCCGCTCCGCGGCATATGGGATCCTCCCGGACCGGGGCACGAACCCGTATCCCCTGCATCGGGAGGCGGACTCTCAACCACTGCGCCACCAGGGAGGCCCATAAACTGCCAAGTCTTAAACTTGTGTACCTACCCTCTTTCTTTCCCTTCACTTTGGAGGTAAAGAATGTTGTCCCTTCAGGAAGAGACTGCTCTGGAATTATCATGTTTTAAGTGAGTATCCCAGGCTTTTCAGAGCGTTCAATAAGTTTGGGGACATAAATCCCTCTTTTATATTATTAAATAGAGAAAATGAGTTCTTACTGGGAAACTTGGAGAGACTTTTCATGTGGGTCCATATCAGTATTAGAATTAATGTTTGAATATACCTCAAAGGTTTATTTTTTAATTCTTTCTCCTATATGTGATTAATTGGGAACTAATTTGGTTCCTAAACAAATCAATATTTTGGCCTTTTTCTATTTCTCTACCTCCAAGACCGGATATATGTACTACTGCTCACTAAATTACCCAATACTGTTTTATGATTTGGATTTTATTTTAAAGCATTAATTTTACCTTTCACACTTCACCAAGCGCTTGTTTCATATGCCTGACTTTCAGGTATATAGAAGGAAATGCCCAAACACTTCTGGAAGAGGGACTTGTAATAAATCTTTCAATCTCAGATAAGAGAGGATAAATACCAGCAGAAAAAAGCAACGCTGAATCACCTAACATTGAAGACACATCTAAGAAAATAATTAGTTGAAGGTTGATTTCCTCCTAGGAATTTCTACATTGAAAAAAAAGAGTGGGGAATAATGGAGAGATCATCTCTGGAGTGGAGAGGTTTTGGGGGATATCATCTCTCTAATCTTCTATGACTGATTATTCTACAAGTATACTAGAAGGTCAAAGAGATTAAGGTTGTAGAAAACCCTTAGGGGTAGAGTTAAATTAAAACTGCAGTGTGGGGACTTTCCTGGTGGTCCAGTGGGTAAGACTCCGTGCTCCCAGTGCAGGGGGCCTGGGTTCCATCCCTGGTCAGGGAACTAGATCCCACATACATGCCGCAACTAAGAAGTCCGCATGCCGCAACAAAGATCCCGCATGCCGCAACTAAGGCCTGGTGCAGCCAAAATAAATAAATAAATAATAAATAAAAATAAATAAAACTGCAGTGTGAGGTAAACAACACAATCTACATTTCACCAATCCTGATCTGGCTACTGTCACTGCTGAATGTCCAAAAATGCCATCAGTAAAGTCCATCACTGACTCCCTCCCGGGGCACACTTTGCTAGGGAAACCCGCCAACAACCTGTGGCAGCTTGCTTCATTGAAACTCCTCAACCCGGAGGAGACAGCATCTTGTCATCATATATTCTAGGCATATGTTTGTCTCTTCTGCCTGCAGTGCTTCAGCCTGCTTTACTATTCATGGAGCAGGATCCATTATCGATTGCCATGGCACCCATTCAGCACCATCTTTAACCAGGAGGCACAATTTGTAGTAAATGAGGTAAAGCAAATTGCTCACCACCATAGATTTCACTGGTGTAACCATTTACCCATCACCTAGAAACAACTGGCTCAACCGAAAGTTGGAGTGGGCTACTGAAGGCTGAGTTATAGTGGCACCTGGGAAACTCTACCCTGAAAGTCTGGAATACTCTCCTGTATGTTTGGCACACAGTATGTGCCCAGTAAATTTTAGTCACCTTATAGTTATCTTATACTTTATGCCATGTATATTCATGGGAGAATATCCCCACACTAATAAACTTTCCCTTATGCAAAAAAAAATTATATATATATATATATATATATATATATATATATATATATATATATGGCACTATTGTTGTCTCACTGAAAATTGTGGACTAATTTTTAGATTAGTATTCCTTTTGTCATCAGCAATAAAAAGAAGTGGTAGAAATAACACAGAAAGATTAGGGGATTTAAGAAAAGAAATTCAGACTACTAACTAGCTTCTATTAGTATAATCTAATTTGACACCTTCCTCAGCTTTGGACATTTCTTTACTTACAAGGTAATTTTGGAAAATTATCCTAAATTGTTTTTCTCTGTGGAATTTTATACTTTTATAACATAACTATACAGTTTGTCTAACACTCCAAAACAGAGTATCCTGGCACTACAGAATTTAAAATTGAAGATGCAAATATATTCAATCCATACAAAGATTAGAATATTTGTACTCGGGATAGAATGAAACTTCCTGCTGTTCTCTTATTTTCTGCTTCCGTTTCCTCTTGGAAACAGTCATGGGATTTTGCCAAGGGCCACTGAGAATTACTTGTGCTGGTGTGAGGAACTGAAGAGGTAATGAGGAGGTGGGCTTGCAGCCAGGATCTCAGCAATCAACAAGGAAGGCTGCAGGGGCCCCAGGATGTCAGCTCTGTCTGGGTCTTTTGGGATCCAATTATGAGGACTCCTCTAGCACTGTGAAGGACATGTGGCTTGAACTGTATGAGTCAGAGGTGCACAACCGCAATGTCTGATATATTTTCCCTGTGATTTCTTGTATTTGGTTTGGTTATATTTCCTGACCTTTTGATTGGCTCTTTTTATCTTTTAAGAATTTGAAAACTACTAAAGTGAGGTCGTTAGTATTTCTACATACTCCAGGACTTCTGAGAAACTGAAGTCAGGTTAGAAATGTATCAATGCACACTCACTGCCCTATGCAAGGGGAACACTACAGCTCAGTGATTACATGAGAGGAATCTGGAGGCAGGCTGAGTGAAAAGTTTGGTTCTACCACTCACCTCAGGACTTAGGCAAAGTATTTAAACTTTCCTCATCTGCAAAAAAGGAATAATAATAGCAATACCTATTATTACAGTGCTATGGGGAGGATTCGATGAGCAGTGTCTGACACACAGCATGTATTCAGTAGATGTTGTTTTTCTGTTATAGTTATCTGAACTGTCCGCTATATACAAAATCAAGTGCTGGGTTTGTGGCTTGCTTTGTCTTGCTTTTTTTTTTTTACTTATTTACATTTTGCATTTTAAACTCCTGAAGAACAAAGCTACTGTCTGCTCCCAGGCCCTGGGTAGGAACTGACACACTACTCCCAGGTGTAGACTGTCCTGGATTTGAAGGCAAGGAAGAAGACTGTCGCCTACTATGCTGGTGCTGATACCTGCAATATGACCGATGGGTCCTTAAGTAGAGACTGCTGAGGAATGAAATAAGTCTAAACTAAATAAAGAACAGGAAAGAGTGACAACAGGAAACCTGCCTGTGAAAAATGAATCACAAGTAGCTCTACACTTTGGCACGTGTGGAAAAAGAACAGGAGTTAGAGCAGGACTTTAGGCAACACCTCAGAGCCAGTACCTTCTCCTTGATCATTTGCTTACTGCCTTATTTAAGAAAGTGGAAGCACTGCATGTGGTGCCAGGCACTTTCGACTCCCCCAGTGTTCCTACTAGGGGAAGGTCTTTTCTTTTCAGGATGATATGCCATCAAATCCAGAAGATAAGACGTCATCTGATACTGAATACCCTGGAGCCAATGCCTAGGATGCTTTGTGAAGTGCAGGAGAATGGATATGCTCTCCTCACACGCTCCAGACTCCTGACACACTTAGGTGTTCTTACTAATTGCGAACCACATTAGATCTGCACATAACCAAGAGTGCGCTGGTGAAAGAGCTGTTGCTAGAGGATTTGGTGAGCAACAATACAAAAAGGATCTGGAAACTAAAAAAAAGAGAGAGAGAGAGAAACAATGTTGAAAATAAAAACAGAGTGGGGCATTGTCAGAGCAGGTCTAAAAAGGGGACCAGTCAAACAAAACTGAGGTGTGCTGTTCTCATGCAGCTTAAGTGGCCAAGGTCCTGCTACATGGCTCGGTTACAGCCCACTGTTCCTCACCTGTGGAGAAACAACCAGGACCCTAGAACATGACTCAGTTTCAGGACATTTGCCCCCCACTTTCTCCTAGTTGATAAGTAGGATTTTTGTAATTTGGATATATGTCTGCTCTATTAATACTGGACAACAGAGAGGCATGTATTGGTTTTTGTGATATCCTTGTTGCTAAGACATGTGGAAAAGTCTAAATCCATCTAAGATGTTTGCAGTGCTCATAGGCAGGCACTGTACATCACAAGATACCAAGAGCCCAGGGATGAGACGAAAAGATCCCTAGATGTAGCATCTCAGGGGAATTGTACAGACACAATTCCAAACTGTAGGTCAGAGTTTCTCAGTCAGTGTTTTGAGGTAAAGGTCCCCTCAGCCCTTAGAGTGGACAGGCAGGGTGCGGGTCGCTGGAGACCCCACACTGTCTCCAATGACTGTTATCTTAAGTCGCAAACAGCCTTGCTCATATATCCCAATGTGCCTTATATAAATTATCATGTTCGCATGCCATGATATGAAGCGGTCAGGAAGCACTGCTGTACAGTGAAGAGGAGACATTCTCATACCATGAAGGTGTAGACATCCCCAAACCCCGTGGTGGACCTGTAGACTCTCACCCACCACCATGGATAAGGACTCGGTGAAGACACAGATGCCACCGCATACCGTGGAGAAGAACATGGTGAAGGTGTAGACAGCCGCTTCCAGCACATATCGGCTCCGAATGGCCAGGACCACGGGGGGCAAAAACATGAGGTTGCTCAGGCAGAGCAGTAACGTGGACAGAAGCTGGAATCCGTAGGTGAGCGCATCCGCACTGTCGGTGCAGCCCCATCCCCGCCATCCTGCGGATGGGAGGGACACAGGGTGGAAGAGGTGAGAAGGCAGCCCGGGCTTCAGCGGACACTTCCGCTGGCGGCCTCTACTCAAGCCCGACGCCAATGCCAGAGGAGGCTGGTCCCACCCTGACTCCGCCCCCCCTCAAACCCGGCTACTCAGGCTGCCGCCTCCCTCCCGACCGCCCCGTGTGGGGTCCCTCGCCAGCCCAGCCGGCTCACCGGCCTTGCACTCGCAGGCCGCGTACAGGTAGTTGTGCGTGCGCAGCAGCTTGCACTGGCCGTAGGGCCCGCAGTCGTCCACGCACGGGGAAAGGAAAGTGCGCAACCGCACCTCGGCCGTCGCGTTCCGACACCTCACGAACCTGCGCACAAACTGCCAATCAACCGGGCCCTGGCGCAGCCGCGCCCCGCCCCGCCGCGCCCGGCCGCGCCCCGCCCCGCTCACCGAGGCCCCACCCCGCACAGGGAGCGCAGGGTCAGGAACCAGGTGCCCGTCTGCGGGAACGGGATTCGCAGCCTGGCCACTCGGGAGGTGGCACTGACTGTGAGGAGGAAGCCGGCCAGGGACTCTGAGGGGAGAAGAGAGGAGTCAGTGTGGGGTCAGGACCTAAAGAACCCTCACCCGCCTGCCCCCAGTTCCCAGACGCCGTACCCACCCCCCTTCCCCCGACTTCCAGCCCCCCCTCCTTCCCCGGTTCCTCACTCCACCTTTGGAACAAGTCATTGCTGCATCCCCCAGGCTCAAGGGCACCTCGTGGGTCAGGCATCCGAACACTGTCACATTTTCCTGGCGCAGGGAGCTCTGGGCAGGGCGGGTATAAAGATGAGGCGGCCACACCCTCTAAGTCCTCCCACCAGCGCCCCCCGCCAGACTCCTCCACCTCTTAACCTCTCCCCAGAAACCCCTCCAGGCCCTCACTGGACACCCCGTTCCTGCAGGTGCTCTCCACACGGAAGCACCCTCCCCACCCCTCACCTCCTCGTTCTTACAACAGAAAAACTGGGAAACACCAGATCTTCCAGAGCAGAGATCTTTCAAAGACTGATGAGAAGGCAAGGCCACTTCTGAATCCTTTCTTTGGGAAGAATTGTTTAAATTCTGTCCAGGCAGGAGACAACACCCACTTTTTCAGTCCTATCTAGCTTGATGGGGGGAAGGGGAAGACCACTGTTGCTGGATGTAGACACTAGTTGTAAACAAAGGTGATTGTAAGGTTCGTCAGTCATCTTCACATCTTCACCTGGGCCTTGAAGGCGGGAGGCATGTAAAGAAATGCACTCTTCCTCAGGTGAAATAATTCTAGGTACTGAGCAGTGGTAATAGAACGCCTACGGGATTAAATGTAGCAAGCTGGCTGGGATTAAAAGAAACTGGATATCCACAGGAGTAAAGGGAAAGGGTTGTCTACAAGAATAAAGGTAACAGGATGCCATAAGCTCATCTCATTCAAGAAGGATTTGAGGCAGCTTATTAAATACATATAACAGGATAAAATAAATACATGAGGGAAATTTACAAATCTGTCCCTAGATGTGGGCCATGTATTTGCTGACTTCCAAGCAACCAAAGCAAAGAAGGAAACGTGAGTTACCACATTTGTGAGTCCACAAGATAAAAGTTAAGAGTCTCAGGAGAAGCACTGCACCCAAAAGGGTGGTTCTCAGTTAAGTTCACATCAAAGAAGCACTGTGTGCTGCCCCACCTCCTATCCTTAGCTGCGAGAGTGAATTTCATACAACTTGTTCATAACCTCCCTCAATGCAAGCCCAGGGCCATATGCCAAAGTATTTTTCAGCAAAAGCCATTCTGGTGGGAGCCAAAGAAAAAATGTTCTCTAGGTATGCAGTTCTCTGAGCCAAATGTCCAGTTTTTGATCCAAGGGAAAACATCAAAATACTTGAGGAAAAGATCAGAGTAGGTGTGCCAATATACCTTTCAGAATAAATAGAACAGGCTGTCTGAGGTGTGCAGCAGTGTCATAGCATGCAGATGGCTGGAATGTAAGCAGATGCCTTTTAGAGAAAATAGACAAGAATGCAGAGAAAGGGCAAAGCAGCAGGGGAGGTGGGCCTCTCCTCTCAGGATACTGAGGAAGAATCAGTATGGGTGGGGCTGGTCTGTAACATAGGCTCTATAGTTTCAAGGTCAAATCAAGACTTCACTGTCATTGCCCAAAGGCATGGCAATAAGCAAACACAAAACATATACAGTCTTAGCCAGAACACAGTCAGAGAATTTGAGTATGAAAATAAGGAACATCTTGGGGTTGAAGAGTCAGCTCTGTCCTGACCAGCAGGATCACTAGGAAGTTCTGAGCCATGTCCCATAAAATACCACCTTAAGACACAGACCAGGTCTCAGGTGGGTGATAGGAAAATGATTCCTGCCCCAGAGCTGAGGGGTAGTAAAGTTAAAAGGATTTTTGGGCCTCCCTGGTGGCGCAGTGGTTGAGAGTCCGCCTGCCGATGCAGGGGATACGGGTTCGTGCCCCGGTCCGGGAGGATCCCATATGCCGCGGAGCGGCTGGGCCCGTGAGCCATGGCCGCTGAGCCTGCGCATCCGGAGCCTGTGCTCCGCAACGGGAGAGGCCACAACAGTGAGAGGCCCGCATACCGCAAAAAAAAAAAAAAAAAAAAAAAAAAAAAAAGGATTTTTGACTGAGGGAACAGTAGATAAATAATTAGATCAACGCCAACCCAAGACAGTTGCCAATGGCCTGACACAGGGCTCTGCCCTCAGCGCAGTCTTGTTCAGTGCTGGAAATAATGACCAAGAGGTTTAGAAGGCCAGCTTTTCAAGTGTGTGAATTACACAAAGCAGTGAAGAGGCAAGGTCCAAACCAGTGTTAGGCAATGCCTCAAAGATGGACATAAATTCTTCCACTCAGGTTAAAAAGTGTGCTGCAAAAATCTGAGATAGGAATTGGCAGCGGTTCACATGAACCAAGCTCAGGGCATGAAAATGTGCATGGTCCTTGGTTACAACTAGATAAACACATCAGTTAACGTGGATAAGGAGTAGGAGGACATATACCAAAAAGCTAAGCAGTTGTGTTATGGAGGTGTCTTCCTCTATTTTCCAAAGCCTTTATATGTGATCCTATTATTTTTATAATAAAAAAGTAAATGTATACAATTGTTTTGAAGAAAAAAAAGGAAGAAAAGGAAAAAGATCCAGAGGTCTTAGTCCACCACAAGCCTCAGGTGACCCCACAGTGTGAGGCAGCAGCTGAAAGAGGTAACTTGATCTCAGGCTGCACAAATGCTGCCTGCCACCCAGGTCAGACCACCTTGGATCACTTATTTCAGAGGCATGATGACCAGAAGTATGACCAGAGGAGACGGCAGAGGATGAGAACTCTAAGATGCTGAGGCTGTTCAGCTTTGGCGAGGCTGAGAGGCATCCAAAGGGCTGTTAAAATTGGATAGGGATGCAACAAATGTACCACACTAATGCAAGACGTGAGTAATAGGGGACACTGTGTGGGGAAAGAGGGGAACTCTCTGTACTTTCCTCAATTTTCTGTAAGCCTAAAACTGCTCTGAAAAATGTCTATTAAAAAAAAAAAAAAGAAGGACGGGGTAGACTACTGGATATAGCTTCTGGGGCAAAACAAAGGTCAGTGGGTAAAAATCCATGGAGGCAGACTTTGATGGAATGCCAAGAATGCCTCTAGCAATCAGAGTGGCCTCAAGAGGTGGTGAGCTCCCCATCACAGGAGATATGCAAGAAAAAGTAAACACCTGCCATAGAGAGAGGCCCTTAGTGAATGGCAGGTAAGCCTATAAAACTGGGAAAATCCAGACCGCTCAGCTGCCCTGGCTGACCCAGACCATGTGTAGTAAATACTCAGGGCATGTTTGTTGACCAGAATTGGGCTGAGGCATGGTCTCTAACCATGAAAGGTGAAAGCAACCTAGACAGGCTTCCTGGAGGAGGTAAGGGCCCCTTCACCCCGACACCTTCCCCTTCGGGTTCCCCCAAAGGGCGACCTCCCCGCTCTCCACAAATAGTACCACGTTGAGCTGGAGCTCCAGGCTGAGGACGCCTCCGCTGTCCAGCACTGGCAGCAGCCTCAGGGCAAACACGGCTGGGCGTTCAGGGGGGAGGGCCACGCTGGGGCCAAAGAAGACGTAGAAGTGGACGGAGAAGGTGTCCAGCTCATTGCGCAGCGTCGGGCGCACTGGCCAGCAGTGCTCAGGTGGGGATGTGGCCCCGGGCCCCTCGGCAGGGGCCCCGAGGGATGACAGCTCTGGGGGCAGTGGCTGGTTGCCCAGTGACTGGGGCATGTTCATGGCAGCTCCGGGGACCAGGGCACGGGACAGGCTGGGCTGTGGGCACTCTGTGGGGCAGAGGAAATCAGAGCTGGGGCCTGCCGCCCTCACAGCCCTGCAGCCCCACCACACACCGGATCTTAAGCCCCACAGGGTATAACAAAGGGTGGGGAGGCTAAGAACTGGAATCGAATGTCCCTTTGGCGTCTGGCATCTAAGGTCACAGGACAGGGTCCAGGGGCTTCCTAGTAGTCACAGCTAATGGAATGTCATGTTGGAGGGACTCAAGGTCATCTCTCCCGCCCCAGGGGCAGTGAGGACACTGCTGAAACAGGTGATGGACCCTCTCACTGACTTGCAAGGGCTTTGGCAAGGACCATGTCCCAGAAGTCCTAGCTGTCCCCTGCCTACGCCAGGACACTGAGAGATTAAATCAAGGAGAGCAATGAGGTCCCTTAGTGAGCCCCAAGTCAGGTACCAAGAAGAGATCTGAAGGTCTTCCAATGACTTGAAGCTCCAAGTGGGAGGGCTTTGGCGAGTAAAGGAGCCTGGGCTGGGCCGGGGAGGTCGTAGGGACGTGGCCGAGGACCAGTGAACACAGCCACTGTGCCTGCCTCCTCCCAGCCACAGAAGTCGACACAAGCTGGGTGGCTGGAGCCGGTGTGGGGCTTCTGACCTTGCAACCGCACGCACAGCTGGAAGCAGACGGTCCTGACAGGGCCCCGGGATGGTGTCTCCACACGCACGTAGACCCAGTGCCCCCAGGGGGGCAGTGCCAGCTCCAGTTGGCATACCGAGGCACCTCCACAGGCCACAGAGCTTGAGTTGTGCAGGGGTGGGGCCTTGGGACGTAGGCGCAGCGTCAGGGGGCAGGCGGATGCCCCACGGCCCCCCACGCATACCAGCTGCGCTGAAACCCTGTAAGTGAAGCTGGGCACAAAGACCCTGGGCAGGGGGGAGGTTGGAGGTGAGAAAAGACAGGGTACAGAGAGGTGAGAGGGACACAGGATGAGGGAGACACTGGGAAGAAGGGAGGGGTAGGGGACGGAAGAACCGGAGGCCTTTTCGGGCCTTCCCCTCTGTGCTGGGAGAGGGGGAGGCAGGGGTGGGAGCCGCCCTGAGAGTCTGGGTGGCTCAGCAGTCCAGGCTGGGCAGAGGGAGAGGAAGATCAGCAGGTAGGCTGAGGCTGGGGAAGACACATGGGAAGGGCCCGGTGTGGGGCAGTATCTGACTTACTTGTACAGGGCTGAGCGATTGTGGAGGGAGAGGGTCTGCTCGGAGGGTCGCCCAGGCACCAGCACAGCCACGTCCAACAAACGCCGGACAATCAGCTGCGGCTGAAGGAGGTACTGACACTCATCCTGGAGACCCTGAGAAACAAGCAGGGGTGGCAGGAGGTGAGACAGCGAGGTGCTACTAAAAGAAGGTGAACAGCCTGCTGAGGCGGAGAACAAACCTCCTCTGGCCCTCCTGCTTCTGGGGCTGTGACCACAGTCCTCTAAGCTCTGGGTCCCTCCTAGGTCTGCAGGATCTGCTGGGATCCTCAGCATTGGCTGAGGTTTAGGGGCTCAAAGCTGGGCCCCTCCTGACAGTCAGGCCTTCCCTACCCCTCCTCCAGTAACCCCTCGTCCTGAGCGTTCCTGGACAGCCCCTCAAGGTAATTTCAAACCACCTCATTCCCCCACCAAGCCCTCAGGAACGTAGAACACTAGCACTCGAAGGGCACTAGAAAGCCCCTTAAAGGCTTCCAGTCCAAACCTCCCCGCTTCCGCCATCCGAATCTTTAATTTCCTTTATTGTCCACCTGCCCCTCCCAAGTGCTTGTCCAGCTTCTGCTTTAATACCCCCAGGGAAGAGCCACTCTGCCTCCCAAGGGACCTCCAGACTACAGGTAACTTGAGAACAGGAACCTGGTCTTATTTTGTTCCCCCAGACACAGAGCCTGAAGTAAACTGCACCCCTCACAGATGAATGTTTGCTGAATAAATGAATGAATAAGCAAATCAACCCAGCTGGGGGCAGCTCTGACCTGTATGAAGCCAAAGCCTATCTTCTGTCCCCCGACCACCGCTCTGCCTCCGGGGCCCACAGATACATCTGCTCCTTCTGCCTCAGTCTGGGTTTCCTCTGCCACTGGAGGAGAACCACCACATCTCCCCAAGCTACTCTTCTGGATAAAATCCCTAACACTTCTCTACTCGGGGGGACACCACTCTGGCCCTGCAGCATCTCCAGTGAGGATGGGCCCATTAATTCCGGCTCCTCTTCTGTGGCATTTGCAGCTCTCTGGGCCCTCGATTCTAGCAGTTCTGGGGAGGGGGGCTCCTGATTAGGCTTCTCTCATCTTCTGGACAAATGGTCGTATGCTGGCCCAATAAACTAGAGGCCACTGTTCACTTATGTGGTTATTCTGACCGAGACATACCATTAGCCTTGACCTGGGACAAGAATTCCAGGCTTTGACATCCCACTGAGTTCCATGCCACGGAAAAAGCCAGCCAAGGCTTGTTTGCTGACTTTTTTTTGTTTTGTCTGTTTGTTTGTTTGCTGACTTCTAGCAAAGCTCCACAAGGTTGGAAGGGGGCCTTGATGGATGCCAGGCTGGAATATCTCCTTACCCTCTGCCTGGAATTTTCCTGTACCTTTTGCATCACTGCACCCCCAATACCTAGCACACCACCTGGCACATACTAGGTGCTAGAAAATATCTGTTGAGTTAAAGAACAGGTGTCAAAAAGAGGTCCCTTCAAAGAGCTCCTGAACCCACCTCGTTGCTCAGAGACCTCCATCTCTGATATCCAAAGCAGATGTCCCTCATCGTTCGTGTCAAGCCCTAAGGACCAGAGATACTCTCACGAGTTATCGCATCAACCCCACTTCCTAACGTAGGAATCACCACCACAATAATCTTGTGGTGAATAAGTCCTAAGGGTGGGGACTCACACTCGGGAGACAGCCCCTGTCCTTACTATACAGTCCAGAGGGAAGAAACACTTTCTTCCACGTTTTGCTTGCTGTTGCCCTAACTAAAAGATCAGTGGACATGACCTCTCTATTTAAGATGTGCTCCTTCCTTAAACTGTATAATGTGCATGTCTAACACCTCCCTTATTGTGGACGGGAGCATTCAGTCAGTGGAGACCAGGGAAGGTGCAGCAGGGACCTTCATCCTGTAATGGAACCACAGAAAGGGCACCAGAAGTCAGGTCCTCAAGAGCTCCCAAGGCAGAAGCCAAGTGAGAAAATCCAAACTCAGAACACATCAGCGGTCTTGGAAGGAACAGAGCCAAAGCAAGGCAGCTTGAGGGACCAGGAGGGCCAAACGTGAGAAGGAGAGTGAGAAGCAATCTGAAAGAAGCTGGAGTGGAAGGCCTTAGATTGATGCCTAGACTGTCCTAGTATAGGTGGGCTGAGTTTCTTTAGTAAGGCCTGAGCCTCTGGGTGAGGCCTGCAGACTGAAGATGCCCAAAGATCTTGGCCTTCTCTGTGGGAATACTCCAGCACTCGGCACAGCCCCGGCCCACAGTTAGCTAGCACCAATCAACATGGAAGTAGGTGAGCACTGGAGAGACGGCAGGGGGCAAGAGTGGAAGCAGGGAGACCACTTAGGAGATGACTGTGGTGGCCCAGCAGACGGCTAAGGGAAGGTGTGCTAAGAGTGGAAACACAAGTAGATGCATCCAGGGCATCCTTTAGAAGTAGAGTCAACAATACTTTTTCTTTATGGATTAGTTATGGGGAAATAAGGGAAAAAGAAGAATCAAGTATGACACCTAAATTTGGGGCTTGAGCAACTGGTGAATGGCAGTGCCATTTACTGAGAAGAAGATTAGAGAACAAAGAGGCTTAGACGGGGAGAAGTGAAATAGGAATTAAAGAGATTTTGACTTGAGGCTTTGTTTGGATATGTACTTGCTAAGTTTGAGACTGGTCTTAGACATCCAATCAGAGATGTCAAGTAAGCCACTGGATATAAAGTCTGAGATTCAAAGAAATTTGGACTCACTTAATACACCTGGAAGACATGAACTTATAGGTGGTATTTAAAACTGTTGTGCTGGAGACACCTAGCAAGAGAATGAAGAAATAAAAAGGAGTTGTCCCAGGACCAAGCTTTGGGGTACCACACGTGAAGAGACCAAGCAGAGGAGAAGCCAAGAAAGGAGACAGAGGAGTGGGCGGTGGGCAGGAGGAAAACCAGACAGTTCTGTAAAGTCACAAAGGACAAGAGGAGAAAATGTTTCAAGAAGGAAAGAGTAATATAAGGAACTAGGTAACAGCTAGTTACTAGTTAGCTCTGGAGAGGAAACGTGGGGACTGAAAGGGGACAAAGGGAAGAGGAAGACTTACTTTTCACTGTATGCCTTTTGTACCTTTCGAATGTTGTACCAGGTGCATATATTACCTATTTGAAATACAAATAAAATAATTTAGAAGGAGGATGAAGAACAGAAGGAAGACTGTTAGCAGATTTGAACCACTTCAGCTGAGATACTGAGCCACACTTGGTCCTAGCGGGTGGATTCAACTGAATCCTTTCTTCTGTACAATCTGCTCCATTTCTTTCCTTATTGTTGTTTTCATTCTTTTATCTGCTTTCACTTACTTTCAAAGCTTGGAGCTGGGAAGAGGAAGCATTCGAGGAGAACTGTGCCCCAGACATTTGGAGAACTTCCCCTAATAAGCCATTTGGGTGCCAGATGTTACCCACAAGCCAAAGGGCAGCCCTTCAGGGCAGACTGGCAGCTGGACACCACAGGAGGAATACATGCGCCACACAGGAAAGGTAAGGAGATAGAGGGCACAGGTCAAGACAGAAGAGGCTGACAGAAAGAAGGAGAAAAGGAAAGGAGGAGAAATGAGATCAGTTTTGGAAACATGAGTTTGAGAAGATGGCAGAAGGGCAACAAAAATTTGCCAAGCCCCCACCATGTTCCAGGCTCTGTGTTGGGCGCTAGGAATACAGTAGTGAATAATACACACAGAGGCCAGCAGAAGTGTGGGACCACAGCCCAGGAGAGTGGCCTGGACCAGATAAGTCACTTCCCTTTTACAACCTCTTAAGGCTCCCTCTCATGCTTGGGATAAAGTTCAAACTTCTAGGCCCTTCCTGATCTGGCCTCTGTTCACCCCTTCAGCTCCCTCACTCACCCCAATGACTGCCCCACACTGAACCACTTCAGTTCTCCCTTCTAAGCTTTAGCCCATGCTACTCCCACCACCTGGAATGCCCTTCCCTGCTTTCTCAACAGCAGGTCTCACTTCCTAACAGTTTCCTAAAACCAACTCCCCACCACACTACCAAGCTGAGTTATCCACCTCTCCTTTGTCCTCTTAAAATACCTCCTGTATCTCACTAGTATACATCTTATTTATCTGTGTCCCTAGCACCCAACCCAAGGCCTGGGACAAAGCAGGTGCTCAAAGACTAAGGTCTGAAGGGAGGCCTGAACTCATCCCCAAAGCTGAGGAACAGTGCTGCCTTCTTATGCTGGGACCATTCAGTCCCCACCCAAGGACATCCCTGAACCCACAATAACTTCCTGTGTTGTCCAAGCCTTATAGGAAGTCAGGACGATGGGACGAGGAGGAGGCAAGCAGAGAAGACGGAGCCCTGGAGAAATGCTCTGGACAACCCAGCCATAGGCTTGATTCTAGGGAATTAACCAGAGAACTTAAGAATTCCTACAGCCCCATATAAGATTCCAGAAGATAATCAAATTCTTAGAGGAAACACAAAGAAGATCTTGCCCCCCAACCTCTAGAACAGGCCTGACTGGAGAGCTCCATCCCTCATGGGGTCCACACATGGCTGCCAGTCACAGGCAAGGGGTAACTGCGCCCTCTTCTCTCTAATCTCACCATACCCCAGGGATCTCTACGGGGTAGGGCTCCAGCTTGCAGTACCAAGTTCCCCAGGCCCCACTCACTATATCTAGATGCAAATGGGCACGTCAAGCCTGGTTCTGACCTCTCCTAACCAGGCTTCAGCTCCCATAATCCCAGCCCAGGCCTAGGCGCCAGGTTCCTCCTGCTCAGTCAGAAAGGTTGTTGGATAACTACAGCAGGGCTTCAGAAGGATTTTCTCTTCTCACAAAGAGAGTCAAGAATCAGAGCTGGGACCAGGAACAGGCTCTTTGGGATTTGGCCAAAGACCTAAGAAGACATTCCTCCTAATAGAAGAACGCTTGGTTCTGATGGGAGTCAAGAACCTAGAACCCAGAGCCACTTCTGGGCAAGTTCACAACATGCTCTCACCCAGAGGGCTCCCAGGCCTGCAGAGGAGGTTCTCCCGTACATCACTCTCAGGAAAATCTGGCCTATCACTGAGGCCTCGACATGCTCCCTCAGCCTGAGTTCCCATCTCTGACAACAGCAGTGCCCATACACTTGTCCCTGTGTAATTCTCAGCTCATTCAAAAGCATTATAACACCTCTGAATGCTGGGCCTCAGCAGGAGGAGGAGAGGGGAGTCTGACACAGTCCGGGGCCCCTGCCCTCAAGGAACTCACCCTGGAGAGAGATGGCCAGGTCAAATCCTCGCCTGACTGGGAATTTCTGCCCCTCCCAATTCTCAGTGGCCAAACCCTACTCACTTTCTTGTTTTCACGTCCTGTTCTTTAAATCCTGCTCAGCTCACACTTGGCCCTTTGCCATTACCACTGACCCCACACCCGTGGCCATCCCACTCTGACATGGCCACCGCATCCCACCCCCCTTCCCACCAGTGGACAGGAGCAAGAAACCTTCAGGTCCTCTCACAGTAATGAAGAGGTCTAGCCTGCCCAGTGCCTGGGAGTGGCAGGAAAACTCTGCAGCATTTCCTTCCCCTCCAAACCAGAATGGAGAAGCAGCTTGACCTCAACCCTACAACACTGGAGACTTTAACAAACTCTGCTCTATGAAATCACTGCCGATGTTTGGGGGAAAGAGCATCAACACTCAGGTTGGATGCCAGTCGCCCAAAGCTGCTTCTTAACAGGAAAAGGCTTCCCTGCCCCAGAGTATTCTCTTACCATCTTCCATAAGGTGTCAGGAGCTAAAATTATGATAGAAGAGGAACGTATACTCCCAAATGGACTAACGACTGGGCTAAAGCCTACAAGAGTCCGCGGGGCTATCACCAACCAAAACGTAGAACAAGACTAGTCTTGACACACCAGGTGACCTGCTGACCTCTAGCTATGCCCCACGCCAGCCACCCTTATGCTGTTGCCCACCCAGGCACAAGCCTGGTGTGCCAGGTAGCCCAGAGATGGAGAAGCAGCTCTGGCCCCTCCTACCCTGGACAGTATCAACCCACCTTGACAGAGATGTGGCCGTGGGTCCGGGGCAGGTGGGCAGCCAAGAACCAGTCCCCAGGTAAGGGGCTGCTGACGTTAAAGATGCCAGAGGTGCGGTTGGGCAGTGTCCAGCTGAGAGTCAGTGAGAAAACCCCAGGCACAGCCGTGTCCCCTGGGAAGTGTGTGTGCAGGGGATTGATGACAGGGGGTGCCCCAGAACGGAAATACCTGGGGGACCAGAATGAAGAGAAGAGGAAAGTAGGCAATGGGGTGGGACATGGAAAACGGGGGAAAGAAAGGAGAACTGTCATTTATCACCAGTAAAACAAGTGGATTCCCTATACCGACCCACACAACAAAGTGGTTCCAGATCAGGGGTCAGAACATAAGGGGCAAAAGATCAGCTCGGGCGCTCAAACAGTCACACAGTAGCCAGGAATGGTCAGGAGACAGAGGTCTTGGCCCTCAGCCAGTCACACTTCAATCCGGACAAGGGTCAGGGGTCAGGGTCAGGAGGTCAGCTTAGATACTCCTAAACTGGCATTTTCCTTTGGAAAGTGGCCTGGGGTTGGAAGCGGGGGTCAGGAGGTTAACTCAGACGCTCACACAGTCACACTTTGGTCTGGGCAGTGGTCCCCAAAGGTTCCCCCCTGCTCTTTGAAGATGATGAGGTTCCACACGGCCAGGAATGTGTCTTCGGGAACATGGAAGTGGAAGAGCTCAGTGCTGGCGAAGGAGCGGAAGGGACTCAGCTTGCGGGGTGAGCAGGTGGAGTAGTCAGTCAGGAAGAGGCCTCCTGGGGAGCAGGCGGAAGAGAAAGGAGCAAAGTAGGACAGGCCATTCCCAGCAAGCCCCAGGCACACCAAGCTGCCTCACCCACAGCACCGACTCAACAAAGGCTCTCCTCTGCCCGGGAACTGGGTCTCATGCTGCCCTCGCCATCATTTGCTTTCAACCTCACAGTGACCTTGGGAAAAATGACCTCTCTTTACGGATAAGGAAACTGAGGCTTAACGCTAGACCAAACTGAGGATTCAAACCTTGATCTGTCTGCATGCAAAACCAGGACCCTTTTGAGGACCCCACAGCTGCCCCTCACTTAGGAGCCTTTGTTCTCCTCTTACCAAGCCTAACAAAACGGCTGTGGATGGTGCACACGCGTGCGTGCGTGTACGCGCATGTGTTTGTGTGCATATGTGTGCACGTGTGTGTGTGTGTGTGTGCTGGCATGGACTCTTAGGCTACTGAGCAGCCTGGAACTCCACCTGTGGGCTTGGGAGTCAGCATGGAACTGTGAAACTGCCTTGTTTATTTTCTTCCCCTTTCTGTTCCCCTGTGGTCAGGAGCAATAAAAACTCTCAGAAGCTTCACAAGAGCTGTCTGTATACTGGCTCAGGGCGGCAGAGGGGAGCGGAAAATGTGGTGAGGCTGCAAGGGGCCTGCTTGGGTGGCAGAGGCAAGGACAGGAGCTGGCAGGCCACCACAAGAGCCCCAGGGAGAGGAGGAAAGGAGAGCCAGCAGGGCCTCTGGGATTCAGAAGGAGGGGCTGGGGGTGCTTCCTGGAGGGAGGCCCAGTGAGGCAGTCAACTGGTAAGCCAGTGGAATCTCAAACCACCTGGGAATATTCATATCCAGACGAGGCTGGGGTGGGAGGTGGGGAGAAAGCGGCCCTCTGTAGCCAAAATGCCAAGATACCTGATCATGGCTGTTAGCAGCAGAGCCCAGTGAGCAGGAAAGTCTGGTGTAAGCAGGTACCAAGCAAACACATAGGGACCAGGACTGCTGTAACAATGCAAAGAACCCAGCGGCTCAGTCGGATAGAAGAGGGCCCCAAATGACAGGCAAAGCTCTGGGGAATCTGACTGTTTTGGAGACTTAAGACCAGCCCCAGCGAAGCCCAGAAGGATGCCCCCAGGACAGATGAGAAGGTTGGGAACTCAAGCAGCTTCAGAACAAGAGTAGGGGCAGTGGGTAGGGGAGACCTTGAAGCAGAGTTTTCAGCCCCGTAGGAAATACCCACAGGCCTTGCCTATTCTGACAGTTTCCCCCTCTGGAGCTGGGAGATGTGACTCCAAAAATGAGGCATTTGAAATAACAGAGAAAGAAGCATCTGGAAAAGGAGGCTGCTGAAGGAGGGAACACGGATCAAGGTTGGCCCTACTGAACTTCAGCAACCTTGAGTCACCCTGCAGAGAGCCGTCCTATATAGGTGGAGGTCACTAGCCCTAGACTGGCCTGTGCTCTTCAAAAGCTACGGTTAGGGCCTCCCTGGTGGCGCAGTGGTTGAGAGTCCGCCTGCCGATGTAGGGGATACGGGTTCGTGCCCTGGTCTGGGAGGATCCCATATGCCGCGGAGCGGCTGGGCCCGTGAGCCGTGGCCGCTGAGCCTGCGCGTCCGGAGCCTGTGCTCCGCAACGGGAGAGGCCACAACAGTGAGAGGCCCGCATACCGCAAAAAAAAAAAAAAAAAAAAGCTACGGTTATACCCAAGGAATAGTCTGTGCAGTTCAGGCCACATGGTCACTCTCAACTGTCAACAAGGAAGGCCTGCCACCTTGCAAGCTGAGCACTGCTCAGGAACCAGAGAGGCTCACAGAGCAGCACTCACAGGGCAGTGGTGATGTATCAAAGAGGGGTGAAGGGAAATGAACCAAGGGATGAGGAAGAAAGGTTTCCTAGGAGCCCTGGCTGTGACAACTGGGAGGCAGAAAGCTAAGAGCTGAATGGCCCGGATACTATTGTTACAGGAAAGCAGAGCAGTGGAGCACCCCCTGCTGGAATTAGGAAAGGGCTCCTTCTCCTCAGAGCTGGTACCAGGTACGGGTCATCAGATGGGTCATTGCTACTGTTAGAAGAAATGCTGGCCAGGCCCCCAGTGCAGATTCTCAGAGAGCTGGTGATGAAAGCAGCTAATGACCTTTAGGAAACAACAGACAGACGTGCACAAAGAGCCCTGTGATTAAAGGAACATGGCATGGCCTGGAGAACTGGGGGACTAGTTAAGCCACCCTGAAGTGGCTAGGGGCTACAGAAGTCACAGAATAGCCTGGTGGGAAAAGGGAGTAAAAGAAGCTGGGGATGCTGGGAGGAGCCTAGAGGGCAGATGTTTGAGAAAGCATCCACAGCCCCATTCACTCCAAGCTTTGGTTTTGGGTTTCACCAGGACCTACAGAGCTGTGTCCCAGAGGAAGCACAAGTAAGGCCCTAACCAAGCTCAGATGAACCTGCCTTGGATGCGCCAGTGCTTCCAGATGAGGCTAGAGTGATTCTCCATCACCCCCTGAAACACATACACACACACACACACACACATACACGCACGCATGCATACACACGGGCTGAGGCTGGCCCTTCTAGTGACAGCACTCGGTAGAACAAAAGGCTATTTCTTGTAACGGCAAGGCATGCCTGGGTTATGCAACTGCAGTCAGACAAGCCCAAGGAAAAGACGCAAGGATTTGTTGAGACCCACTGTGCCATCACGGTCCTGTGACAGTGCTAGTCTCTCCTCAGGTGAAACCTCTCATCACCACCAGGTCACAGAGCACCCCTGCAGGCCAGTGACTAGTAACAGCACTCAGGGCAGCCCTGCCTGCTGTGGGACCTAGTCAGTGCTCATTTTCACCCTCATTATAATCCTCCCAAAGCACCAGAAACTGCTTCTGGGCAATCATGCTTTAATCCACATCTTTCAACTTTCTACAGCTCTGTGGCTGTCAATCACCCTCCTCTCTTAGTCAGCCCAGTGTCTGCTCAATGGGCTCATGAACAAAGATGCTGGGGTGGCAGGGATAGAAGCTATGAATTGGGCTTGACAGAATGGACTCCCCCTCACCCAAACTGAAAAACTGACCTGCCTTCTGCCTCTGCTGAGTGCCTGATCTACCAGCAGCAGTAATCAACACTGAGCAGTAACCAACACTGAGCCCCTCAAGGAATCTGGCTGGGGGCAGATGGATTACTCATGTATGTTGTGGGAGGCACCCAACACTGCCTCCAACAGGGAACTATCCACTTGGAGGTGACGCTTCAGTGATCTGTCTGCAGGAGGGGCAAGAAGAGCTAAAGAGGAACATGCATGGGCCACAACATGTACCTCCCCCTCCCACAGTAACACAGGCACTAAGGACACACAGGCTCACATGCACACAGCAGACATGCGCCTACACTTACCAACACACAAGCATATACACACACTGCACATGCCCAGCATTCCCACAGATCCCTCAGGTACACACACAGACGCATAAGTGCCCAGATACCAGTGTGCATCCACATAGAGCTTGCACATCTCTGCAGGGGCAGTGACCTTTGGTGCGCATTGATCTCCTCAAGCTTGTACACTGAACAAGGGCCCCAGAGCTCACTGAAACGCAGCCCCTCCACCCCCAGCTGCTCTGCTACTTGTTATTGCCAAAGACTTCCTCAAGCACATCCCCATCACCTCTAGAGTGCCACCCGCCAGAGATGGCTGGGGGTTGGGGCCATGATGACTCTTTATTATGGGGCCAACTTTACAGCACATATCCTATGGCCAGGACCCCCTCACCCTCCCACATTCCACCCATTAGGAAGTTGGGTATCTCCCTCTCCTGTCTGAATCACTTCCTCACTGGATGGTGGCCCTGGGCTGACTGACAACTGACAAGTGAGGATAGTTTGTGGATGAAGCCCCCTTGCGGGAAGACAGGGGAGAGGACAGGTTGTGCTTTGAGCCTTTCTGCACTTGGATCTGTTTTCCTATTGGGCACATATTGCAATGAAAATAAAAAACAGAAACTAAAACAAAAAACACCAGTATAGGGTAGGAATGAGGAAATCTTTTTCTAGCCCCACACTGCCACTGACAAGCTGTATGATCTTGGGCAAATTGATCTCTTGCTGAGCCTCAGTTTCCCCATCTGTAAAATAGTCTCCGAGTTTCAACCCTGCTTTAAAAGTGTCAGGAATTATTCCTAAGCAAATCAAGCTTATTTGGAATGAAACTCCAATGAATGAAACTCGTTACAAGAAGAAAACTCATTATAATGGCAACTAACCCATGCCCATGTTTTTTTGTTATTTGCTACATGTTATTTTCAAAACTGCTTTCTTAACCCTGTTTTAAGGCATGCCCAGTTCCTCAAAGGTTTAGGCCAGATCTTCCCACACTGGACTAGAGGCTCTCTGCTGAGGGACTATGTCTCCCCCACCAAACTTCATGAGCACGTGCAAAGCACTCAAGACTTTCTTGGAAAAACAAGAGTCAGAGTGGAGTCCAGATGGACCGCAAAAAAGGAAGCCTTTCAGTCTCTGTCAGCCACCTGCTGAGCCTCAAGCCCACAGCTACCACTCTTCTGACCCTGCCAATTCCTCTCAATTATGCAAGACTTCTTATTTCTCTCCACTTCTTCCCCAGTGATCTAGTTGCCCAGGTCCCACCTCTCCTGAATCCCTCCAGTCCGCCCCTCCCTGCCAGAACCCCATCCCTGCCTCGGTCTTTCCTGCTTCTGCACTCACCAGCCCCTGGGCCAAGGAAAGACAACAGCAACAGCAGCAGTAAGGCTGACGGCAGCTGGAGCCCAGACCTGAGTCGAGGCTGGGAGAGGGGCAGGGTATGAAAGAGAGGGCTGGGTAGTGGGAGAGACCTGGGTAAACACAGAGATGAGGGCAAAGACTGGGATAAAGAGTTGGGCTGGGCTGGGCATTGGGACTTATGCAAGGGTAGGGGATGTGATGGAAGGAGGGACTGTGATGGGGACTGGACGAGGGGCAAGGGTTGGGCCCCGGGCTTAAGCAAATTTTGAGAATGGGTCTGGGACAAGGGCTGGGCTGGGATTTGGGAAAGGAGGTGAAACAGGGGCAGGCGCTGGGATGGGGGCCAGGCCAGGGACTGGAGTGGGGGCCTGAGCTGGGACCCGGATCTGGGCATTCGCTGGGACCCAGGCCGTAGCTGGAACCTATGTGGAAAGCGGGGCGAGGGCGGGGTCGGGGTCGGGGGCCAAGGCCCGAATCGGGATAGGAAAAGGGACCGGGACAAGGACTGGGCCATGGCCCGGGGCAGGGGCGGGGCCGGACAGGCCAGCGCGGGCGCTCGCAGAGCTGACCCGCGGCTCCGCTCCCACCCCCGGGGGGTGACCTCCGGTGTCCTCGCGGGCCCGGGGCCGGGGTCGAGCCTGCTGGGGCCAGGCCGGGGACCTCGGTAGGAGTTCAGGTCTGGGCGACTCCGGGCTGCGCTGGACGGGCGATAACCAGGCCCCGCGGCGGCGGCCTCAGCCTAACGTCGTATGACGCTCCGCCCCCCGATTAGTTCGATTGGTCCTTCCTACTAAAGCCCGCCCCCGGCCCTATTCTATTGGTCTCTAACTTGGCCCTGCCGGGCTCGACGACAGACTCCGCCCCAGCTCCAGCTACCAGAGTCCCCGCCTTTCTCTCCCCAACCGCGGAGCCCAGATGCCCCCGTCAGATTCTCACAGCCCCCACTGACCACCCCACAGACATCTCATAGGAACCCTACAGAGGCCTTCATAAACCCAGACCCCCACGGACGTCCCCACAGATATCTGCAGACCCTACCCAGAGACCCTCACAGAGTCTTACAAAGATCCCGCAAAACCACTCACAGAGATCCGGCAAAACCCCATTAAAAGAAGTGACCCTCTAGGTTTGTCCCCTCCGGGTCAAATGCAGACCCCTCAGGAGACCTCACTCACCGAGGAGGTGACCAGACTACTGTTGCCACGGAGACTACTAGGCATTCCGGTTGCCCTGGTGACGGATCCTCCACTCCCGGCCAGGGTTCCAGAGGCTTCAGTCAAGCCCCTTCCTCATCGGCCCTGGATCCTCTCGTCCCTCCCCCTCCCACCCTTCTTCAGAACTGGCCAGAGCTCCTTTGCGATTTTCTGCAGGTGTCAAAGTCCCCTCCTCAAGTTGTGACTTGCAGGCAAGGCCTCTCAGCACACAGCACCTGCAGCCAGGGCTCGTCCACAACCTCAAGCGCCTTCTCTCCCTCGGGGCCAATACTTCCCCTTCCCGGCTACAGACAAGTTCCTGACCTAAGGACTTGTAACAGCCGAGACAAAGCCCAGAGGTATGTAGTCTCTCAAAAGGCCCCTCTTCCAAATCCTCGTCCCATTCCCTCCTAATACCTTCCTGTCCCTTCCCACCTCAGTCCAACCCCCTCCCATTCTCTACTTTTCATCCTAATTCTCTCCCTCCCCCATGTTTCTCCACTCAGTTCCCTCCTCCCCTTTTCCCTTTCCTCTCCTCCTATCCTCTGGTTCTTCACCCTCAAGCCCCTTTATCCTCTTGCTGAATGTCTGGCCATCTTCCTCCCCATCATCCTACTCTCCCCCTGCTTTCTGACACAAACTTCCCTTTGGAAGGGCCCTGATGAATTTACGAAATGATAAATATAGTATTTCTGGAGCATGGACAAAGGTAGAGACCAGGGGAAGGTAAGGCTGGAATCCTTAGGCAGTGTTGCAAATGATGACAGGCCTTGAATGTCAGGGCCAAGAAATTTGGACCTAATACTTAGGCTGAGTCACTGAGTGTTAATTTTTAAGCAAGGGAATGCTGTTGTTGGGTTGGCATTTTAGAAAAGTCTCGCCTGGGTCATTAAGGTGGACTGACCCCTTTTAGACATCCTTCCAAGATAAATTAGGCACACCCCACTCCCCACAGCATCCTGGGCTTACCCCAGCACAACACCAACTCGTTGGTATTGTCATTTTGGTTAACCTGTCTTCTTCCCAGATTCTTTCAACTGAGTCCAGTACCTGAGTAAAAGTGTTAAGATTAGGCTCTTTGTAAAAGTTACCTAAATCAATGAAAGAATGGGAAAGTGGATTAATATGCTGGGGAAGGCAGCAGAGGGGCAAAGTTATTACATAATCCAGGTAGAAAATGATGAGAACTTGAACAAAATTGGAGAGAAAGGAGGAGAGAGAATGGATTTGGGGAATATTTAGAAGATAGGAAATATAGTCCTTGGTGCCCATTTTAAGATGTAGGCTGAGGGGAAAGGAGAATTCTAGGATAATTCTCAGAGTTCAGTTTTGATGCCCTGTGGGACATCCATTTAGCAATGTCCAGCAGACAGTTGGGTATGACTGTGAAGTACAGGGGTTTAAAAAGGTCTGAGCTGGAAATATGGATTTAGGAGTAATCAGGTGTCATCAGCATACAGCTGGAAGTAGCTGAAGCCTTGAACATTAATGACATCACCAAGCGGTGGGGGAGGGGTCCCTAGACAAAACTAGACTGTGGTCATGGCATCCTCCTGCACTCTTGGGAGCAAACCCCCACTTTGGCTTGGTCTTCCCAGTCTCTAGAACTCCACAGCCTGACCTCCATGGTCCTAAGTTATGCCCAGAACCCTGCTCTTGGACCAGCCAAGATGCTATGTTAGGACCCCTCCTCTGCTACCATCTACTGATGGGATTCTGACTGCTTCAGCCTTTCAGTATGCGATATGGGGTCTAGGCACATGGGTGAAGCTCCTAGCACCATACCCTGGCCCAGAGCTCATCTGGCTTCCCCCTTATATCTCAGGTACACTGAAAACTTTATCCTAATTCCATAGCCCCCTGTGAATCCTGACTTGAGACCCTCCAATCCCAACCTAATGAAACATGTACCCTATTCTACCACTAGATGGAAGCAGACAAGGTCACAGAAGAGCCTCATACCACCATGGATGCGGAAGAGAGCCTTTCTTCAAAGGACCCCTCTGCTGAGGACTCACAGGAGCCCACTGTCCCTGAAATCCCCTTAGAGCCTGCCCTCTCTGAAACCCCTTTAGAGCTCCTTGCCTCTGAATCTCATATGGTGCCATCCATTTCCCAGATTCCTTAGAGACCCACACCTCTGAAACCCCTTTGGAGCCTTCCATCTCTGAGATTCCTTTAGAACACTCTGCCTCTGAGGTCCCTTTGGAGACCCCTACCCCTGAGACCCAGCTGGAGACTCACATCTCCAAGGTCCCAGAGAAACACCTTACTTTTCAGACCTCATCACTAAACTGTGTCTCTGTGTCTTCCTCTGATTACCTGAAGGAAGCCTTCTCTGAGTCTTCCTCCAGTGAAGGCTCATGGACAAGGAGGTCTATCCAGACCTCTGAATCTGAGAGCGTTCCAAAGCACTCCCTTTCGGGCCTTCCAGCCCAGGTCCACCTGGACACATCTGCAAAAGATGGGGAAGAGGAAGAAGAGGGAGAGAAAGGGGTCGATGCCACTGAGAGCACCGCTCACGCAGCTCAGCCTGAACACCAGCTGGGCAAGAAGAAAGGGAAGAAAGGAGTCAGCCGTAATTGCTCCTGCCCTTTCCCCCTTTCTCATCACTGTCTTTGACCTGCCCCAGGAGGAGGAGATTGAGTTACTCTCTGACCTGGCCCCTTCTCTTAGTTTTAGGGCCTCCTCACTTCCCCTTAATTACTCAGCCCCTTCCTCCCCAGGTTACACGGTCCACCCAGTGGTCCCTGCTGAGCAGGCAGACCTGGTGGAAGTGACTAAGGCAATGCACAAAGGGAAGTTTGGTGCTCAGGTGAATTATCTTTTCCAGTGGGAGAAGGAGGCAGCCCTGAATGCCATCCAAACAGGTGAGCCCAGGCAGCCTTTCAGGGGCTGGTGACAGGCCCATGGCCATCCTCCCATCCAACAGGATCTAGGAACCTGCCCGTTCAATGGATAGCCCTTGTGGAAATGGCAATGCCACCTGCCCGGAATCTGGGAGGGGAGCAGGCAGGTAGGCCAAGGTAGATGAGGATGGATGCAGACAAAAAGTGGGGATATTCATATAAAGCCAGGCAGGAACAGGTGGCTGAACGAAGGCTCAGATACCCTGCACCAAACAGATCCTAAGGCAGAGATGGCCCAGGACCCTGGACAGTTTCCAGGTGACTTGTTGCTCTGATATGGCAAAAGCCCTCAGTCTCCTTGGTGGAACTCCATTAAAAGGCTGTCGTGGGGAATTCCCTGGTGGTCCAGTGGTTAAGACTCCGCACTTCCAATGCAGGGTTCAATCCCTGGTCAGGGAACTAAGATCCCGCATGCTGCATGGTGTGGCCAAAAGTTAAAAAAAAAAAAAAGGCTGTCATCACTGCAGCCCCTCAAGTAGTGTCTGAGGTATAATTGCCATTCCCCTGGTTCAAACTTCAGTCTTCTTCACCTGAAAGGTGGGCAATGACTCCCACATCAGTGCTTAAATTTGACTCTCCCAGGCCCTCAGGCTAGGCCTTGATCTATGGGCACTAACACTTGTTCACCTCTGCACCTCACCTGTTCCTGCACTGTATCCTGCTACTCTGAACAGAGTTCAGAATTCCTCTAGTGGAATCCTGGCCCCTGCCCACCCGCATTGTGACTCGGCCTAAAATATGCCCTTTGAACCAAGCTTCCCTGTTGTAATGGGGCACTAATACCACAGGCTGGCAGTATCAAGTCAGAAGCATCAAAGCCAAAAGCTACATCTGGACAGGCTTAAGATCCTAAGAGACCAGGGGAAAGACAAGAAAATCTAGTTTGACAGACACAGAATTGTGGATTGTGGTCCTGGCCAGAGTCAAAGACCAGAGGACACTAACTCTTTCTCATTCTCCTTATGGAATTTCAGGGCTTTGCCTGGAATATGGAGTCTCTCTTCCCTCCTAAAGGAATTTGCTCACTCACTTATTCAGTCAAGCATCTATATTCTCTGAGCACCTATTCTGTGCCAGGTCCTGGGTTAGGACATCGATGAAAAGACTGACCCTTCCTTGAAGGAACTCACGGTCTAACGAGAATACAAGTGAACAGTCCATTATAATGCATTGTACTGTGATAGGAGTAGAATGAGAGCCACAGAAGGCAAGAGGAAGGGCCCCTAGACAGACAGGGGAAGTCGGGGACAACTTTCTGGTGGAGGTGACAGTTCACTGGAAACTTTAAATGGGAATAAGAGTCCTAGAGCTAAAGGCCCCACTCCTTGGGAACTCAGGACTCTTGGCTTGAAGTTGGGATACTCTCAGCTCTCACAGAGGATGAGAAACTCTGAGTGGGACATGCTCTGGTTCTCCTCCCACATTTACTCAGCACCACCCTTGCCTTGTGGTGAGACTGACCGTGAAGCCAGACAGTTTCAGATCTCAAGAGTGGTGGCCTCTTGCTGGTGCCTGCTCTCAGGGATACGTCTTAGCCTCACCTTCCTTTCCATGCCTCCTTTCTTAGCCTCACAAGCTTATATTTTTGCTTTTCACCACTCATGACTTCTGGCCTCCCCCTTTCTCCTGACCCTTGGAGAGCCATAGGCAGCCCTTCTCAAGTTCACAGTTCAGTAACACCAGGAACGCAGAAGGGAAGTATGAAGGTGCCAACCTGGAGAAGTGAGAGAAACCCTCCTCCTACCTCCTGGCACCAGGGCTGCCCACCCTCCTCCTCCTCTTCAGGTCCCTTCAATACTACGCTCCTTAGGAGCCAGTCCCCACCATCTACTCTGCACCTGGCCCATCATCTTCCCTTTCCCTCACCTTAGACACTTCAATGAAACAGAACAAAGGTGGACTCTAATGCTGGGAGGGGAGGAGATGAGAATCCCACAGTCACAGAGAACTCAGCGAGATACATGTTCATCGTCAAACAAAATTTTACATATAATCTTCCTGCTCGGCACTGAAGACCATCTTCTGTTCCCTCTGACAGGCTGACACAGGTGGAATGGATCCTAGGGTGGGGAGGGATCTGAAGACACTTGTGGGGCGATGAGCAAACGTTGAAGAAAAACGTCTAAAGGGGTAGGGATGAGGACTCGTGGGTAGAGATAGATACACATGGGGGAGAGCTGAGAACGCCTTGCGGGGAGCTTAGGCTATTTTTTCTCCTTACTTTTCCTTATTACTCAATCCCTCCACACCCAGGTCTCTATATTGGCTGGCGCTGCCCCCATTATCTATGGGACTGTTTCCGGATTGGGGATAAGTCCAAGTGCTTTTGTGGACACTTGTTGAGAGAGCACCAGATCATCTCAGGTGTAGAGTGATAACTGTCCTCTGTCATGTGTTGGGATGTATGAGAGCAAGTGTGTGTGTGTGTGTGTGTGTGTGTGTGTGTGTGTGTGTGTGTTCGTTTGGGGGAGGGGGTTGACATGGGAAAGCCAGGCCCTGTCAGGTGCTGGTCTAACCCTACCATCCATCCCCCTCCTCACAGACATATCCGTGCCCTGCAATGTGGGCCAGTGCCGCTGCCTCATGTTCTGCTTTATCCCGTCACGCCCAGAGGAGGTGGGTTAGTTCTGGCTCAAGAGGCGGGCCACCTTTGACCCCAGGGCTTGGAGAGCCCAATGTCACTGCAAACACAGCCATGAAGACCACGCAGCTACCAGGTCCCATTCCTGCAGGGTCAAAGGTACCTTCCAGAGCAAGGGGAGTGCAGGGGTGGGCATGGGTCGGGATAGGTTGCAAATAGTTTGGGGATGCAGATGGGGAGCTGGGAGGAGAGACTTGGGCTTGTGGTTGGTGAGGAAGAGATGAGAATGTAGTCAGCCCCTGGGGAAGCCCCAATACCCTATACTTTTCTTGGCTGCCCCCTTGCCCCAGGCTGTTGGTGCAACTGCTTTGAGTCTAATTTCCTCTGTGCGGCCTGTGACTGGCGCTGGGAAGAACATGAGACTTTGAGACTGAGGAGACCCCGCAGCGAGGAGGGAGGCCTCACGGTGAGGGGGCAACCTGGGGTAGGGGCCCACTCCAGGGTCTGTAATAAAAAGGCCAGGCAGGAAGGCACTCCTGCCCTCCACCATCCCATCCAGGACTACTTCACCCCTCCCTCCTGCATCCCATACCCGCACTGGTTTCCACCCCCAGGAGCAGATTATGTACCTTTCGCAGAGATGCCTACCCTCCGAGAAGCCATCATCAACAACTCTGACTTCGAGGCCCTCCACAAGAAGGGGCCCTCTGGCCACCCCAGCTCCCACCCTAGTCCCCCTGGGCTCCCTAGCCCATGCAGTGTCCAGCCTGGCCCCATATCTGACCCCTGTACCTGACCCTTTCACCTCTGCTCTTCCCTCCTCCAGGGACAGACACTGTCGACACCAGGTGCAGGCCTCTGTGAGCCTGGCCCAGATCAGCAATAAAGGGAAAGCCACTGGAATCTGGCTAGCTCTGTATGAGGCAGATAGAGACCGGCCCGGGGTAGACACACGGTAGGACCTTGGAGTTGGCACCCACAGAGGGTGAGAGAGAGCCACCAGGCAGGAGAGAGGCTGGATCCAGCCATCTGCCTCCACTGCACCCACGTTCAAACTGCTAGCTCTGGCATCAGGAGGAGAGTGGCTTCAAGGAAGCCAAGGAGGGAGGGGATTTCAAGAAGGAGCGGTGACGTTAGACACAGGTAGGGGCTCCAGTAAGACAAAGACTGAAGAGTGTCCATCGGATTTTGAGATCAGAAGGTCTTTGGTGACTTCAGAGGGTGCAGCTTCAGTGGTGCAGCGGACCAAACAGCAGTGAGTGTGAAGGAATTTCTTTAAGAAACTTAGATGAAAAGAGCAGGGAAGAAGTCAGACAATATCTACAGGGGGATGTGGGGTCAAGGAAGCATTTTGTATTTAGGAAAAAGGGAGGGGCCAGTAGAGAAAAAGACCTTGAAGGATACAGAAGAGAAAGAGAGATGCCTGGTGAAGCCACATCCCAAAGATGGAAGGAGAGGATGGGGTGAAGGTGGAAGTGAAGGGATTCACTTTGGACAGGAAAAACACCACTTCTTGAGACCAGGAGGAGGAGGAAGGAGGATGGAAGAAAGGATGGAAGGAAGGATGGGGCCTTCACTGAGCTGCACGGAGTAGGATCTGGTGGAAGTTCCCCAGTGAAGTAGGAGACAAGGTCACTTGCTGGTGGGGGAGGAGAGGGATAAGAGTGGGGGGTAGGAGACAGGAAGAGAGGTGAAGGTTTGGGAAGGCTAATGAGGGAAACTGGAGAAAAACCTGATCGGTGGGCAGTTAGGGATTCAGGTATAGTTGGAAGCAGGAACCTAGTTAGAGAAGCAGAGAAGCAAAATATTTAGATTAATGGGTAGTGACGGGAAGGGTATCAGGGAGGATGATCAGGAAAATAATGCAAAAGAAGGCTTGAGGATGTGGAGGGAGCTGACCATACAAATAGGAAAGTGAAGCCAGGAAGCAATTGACAGATTAAAAAATGGAACAGTCAAAGGAACAGAAGTCTCATTAGGTCCAGTAGCAGACGTAGTGGTAGGGATCAAAGTACAGGAGACAGTGGCCAGAACGCACAGAGTGCTGCAGCTTTCAGATGAGAGCAGCTGCAAGTGATCACAAGAGCCTGGAGTGGAGAAGACTGTGGGCTAGGGGCCAGAATCAGTGAGTGTTGGGGAGTGACTAGGAAGCCCATTGGTGATTCTTATGGGGAATAGGAGTTTCTGACACTAATGAGCTCTGTGATCTTAGACAAGTCACTTTCCCTCTCAGGACCTCTGTTTCTGGATCTATAAAATAGGATAACCTCTGTGCTACCTGCCTCTATGAGAATCCGAAGAAATAACCAGTTTCAAAGTGTTCTGTACTCACCTACCGCTCCTGGCTGGTTTCCTCTTCCCAGCACCTTTTATCTCTTGCCCTTCGCCAGAGCAGCTCTAGGGGCTGCTGCTGTCCCAGAGGCACACGGACAATGGCAGCCTCCAGGGCACTGAAAAGGCCAGTGTACATCTCCTCACGTTTAGGGAGGCCCTCTATTATTCCAAGGAAAGGTATGCAACTTTGACTGCTAGAACTCCTGGGGGAAACCACAGGGTCAAATGTCTGTCCTTCGGAGGAGAAAGGACTCTCTAACAATAATATGGCTATTCAAAAGAAATCATTACTATCTCCAGAAGTAGAATTCCCCATTACTGGTTATTATGCAAGTAGCACCATGATGACCACTCACTAAAACCAACTCAGCTAATAGTCAATAAAGGATGGTTACTGTGATAAACTCATTCAAGAAAGTATTATGCAGCCATTACAAAGTATATTTACATAAACTATGTAATAATATAGGAAATTGACTGTAAATGGAAGAATAAGAATATGTAATACATATGTATTATATATTATGGAAAAGGAAGAGAAAGAAAACGCCAAATGTTATTCATTCCACAAGTAATTATTGAGCACCTATATATGTCAGGCCATGTGCTAAAAACAAAAACAAAAACAAAAAACTAACGATACGGTGATGACTTTTCTCCTGTGTTAAACCTCAGACTAAAACTTTCCTTGTGTGAGTACATTAGCATTTTGTGACCCTATGTTTCTGATGTCAAAAAATATATATTCCAGCAGAACGAAATATACTTGTAACCTAGCTGTAATACATTTCCCTTGTCCTTCAAACTCGCCCGGCTCACTGAAAATGCCAGGCACGGAGCTAACCGTATCCCATACTTTTTCTGATTAGGAAAGAACATTGGATACATATTCCTTTGCTTACTAGTCGTGCAGCAAAGACAGGACACTCCTGTCCCCGCCCGTTAAAAAAAAAAAAAAAGGAAAAGACAAATGCAAAAATCGCCCCGATAACAAACTGCAGAATCTTTAGTCTTGGAATATTTTAACAAGCACATAAACTAAGGAGGAACTGCCCTCAGATGAGTAAGTTAACATCTTTGAAATGGTCAAGGGGTTGAAACTGTCCTTGTGGGGAAAATGCTGCGTATCTATCCCACCAGTTAAAAAACAAAACAAAACCCGTGCCCATTCACCTTCAGGCCAACCGCCCGGCGACCTCCACCCGCCTCTTTCTTCCGGGACTCCTACTGCCTGGAATTCCAGGGGTAGTGGTGGTTCCTGGGGCCAATAAGCGCGGAGCGGCCCCTCTCCGAACCCCGCCCTCCTCCTAACCAAGGCAATGAAAGGGTCCACAACCTCCGAGCCTCGGCGCGGCAGGTGACGGAGCACCGCCCCCTTCCTCCCAGCCCACCAGTAGGGGCCCGACCCGAATAGGAGGAGCCAATACGATAAAAGCCCCACTACCCCCCGCCCCCCGAGCCGCAACCTAAGCTGGGCCGGCCTTGTCTTGTGAGCCAATTGGAGGAAAATCCCACCTCCAGGTCTCTCAATCCTTCCAATGGAGTGAGAAACTATCTCACAGCGCAACTAGCGAGGGGATCCAATCGTAAAGGAACTTTCACTCTGACTAGAGGACGAAGCCAAAGGAGTAGAAAATTCGCCCTCGAGTTGGCACAAGAAGCCAATGGAATGAAAAGATCCCGCCTCTACCGTGGCGGCGGAGCCAGTGGCGTGCCGGGCCCAGAAGCGTGACCCAATGGGATGATGGGGTTCGCTCCCGGCCGCGGGCGGAGCCAATGGCCGCCGCTCACCGGCTCCCCGCCTCCCCACCTCGGCTGGCCGCAGAGCCCGAGCGCTGGCCGGGGTGGGCGGTTCCCGTGGCCGAGGGGAAGATGGCGGCAGCCACGGTGCTGGCCGCCGGTCTCTGCGTGGCGCGCCGGGCGGTGGCGGTAGCGGGGCCGCGGGGGGCGCAGGTGAGAGGTGGCCGTGGGGCGAGGAAGGGGTCCCGCGGGCTCTGACGCCCTCCAGGGCCGGGGGGCGCGTTCCTCCCCGGCTACCCCCGGCCTGCGCAGCCCTGCGGCCTCGCGGGGCCGGAGCCCGAGCGCCCAGCCGGGAACCTTGCCCCTCCCGAAGTGCAGGCTCCAGGGCTGTGCGGTGAGGTCGGACTGGTGGTCACGGCAGCATCTCTTAAAGCCTCCCCGCGAGAGAAACGAACCGGCGATGAACGACGCCCTGCACAGGCCCGGGCACCGAGGTCGACACAGGGTCAGTGCAGCGTCTGCTGCTATCTCCCAGCCGACCGAACGCCTACTCTGGGCAGCTCCTCAGTGCCCCCTGCGGGACATGAGCTTTTTCTCCTGGGAGCCAGTCTTCTGCCCCGTCAGACTCCTGGCTTTCTACTGAGCACTAATGCTAACTCCCCTTCTTCTTCCTGTTTGCCAGAGCGACTCAAGGGGTCAGATTCATTCCGTCCCTTTCCCCCACAATGTGACATCTCTGCCTTCAGCCTTCTCTCAGTCCCTGGGAAACTGGGACTTACCTACCCTCAATCCCCAGGGGCTGGGGTTGTGTTCACTCAACTGAACTCCACCCTCCACCGATTCAGGGGACTGGAGTGAAAATTCACAGTAAGAGGTCAGATGTGACACCCAGACACCTTTGTGTCAAACAGGGTAATTGTATTAAAACCTGGATAAGATAGTTAACACGGCTTAAAGATCAGAAAACAAGTAATGGAAGTAAATGGAAACATTAACAAGGTGAGAGTAAATGGAAAGAGCTCCAAGTAGTCTTTAAGAGATGATGCAAACCACCCCCTTTATATTTGAAGCCGAGAGAAGGGATTTATCTAAGGTAATTCAATAGTAAAATAGGAACTTGGACCTAAGCCTCCAGGTTCTCATTCTGGATCCTTTCCCCTGAACCGTGCTAGATTTCCTCAACGCTTTAGGAGCAGGAATCAATTGCACTGCTGAATCCTACAGTGAAATCTGCCTGTTATCTAACCAGGCCCAGCACTATCTGGCCCTACTCTCTGCTGCTGATGCTCTGAAAGTGAGGAACTTTCCCTTTGAGTGGGAACCACTAATAGATTCTTAGAAGCAGTGAAGTTAATGGCCAGCCTCTGCCAGCCCCAACTAAGTACATGAGACAGGTATTGCCAGCTTTCTCCCTTGGGTGTGTCTGACCCACCTTCAGGTCCGAGGAGTTGCAGCTGTGACTGATGGGAGTGAAGTGGCCAAGGCCCAGCAGGCAGCTCCTGGGGGGGCAGCCCCCACCATCTTCTCCCGGATCCTGGATCGAAGCCTCCCAGCTGACATTCTGTATGAGGACCAGCAGGTGGGGCGCCCTTAGGATCCCCTTAGGAATTTCATAAATACCATCCAGGCTGTTGAAGTAACATGGTGGCCTCTGGCCTGTCACTGCTCCCAGTGTCTCGTATTCCGTGATGTGGCTCCTCAGGCTCCTGTGCACTTTCTCGTCATTCCTAAGAAGCCCATTCCTCGCATTAGCCAGGCTGAAGAAGAAGACCAACAGGTGGGAGGAAAAGGGCCAGGGTCTGGCTGGGGGAGCCCTGTACTCAGCTAGAAAGTTTGCTCTCTGTAAATGAAGCCACATGTCTCCTTCCCCTTTCCCTGTAGCTTCTAGGACACCTTCTCCTTGTGGCCAAGAAGACAGCAAAGGCTGAGGGGCTGGGAGATGGATACCGACTTGGTGAGTGACGTTTGGCCCTTGAGCCCCTCACCTATGAATTCTCATACCTACTCCTCGGTATGATCTTCATTCTTTGACCTTTCCCATGATCCTGACCCCCTAACCCAAGCTCCATTTCAGTGATCAACGATGGGAAGCTGGGTGCACAATCTGTGTATCACCTTCACATTCACGTACTTGGGGGCCGACAGCTCCAGTGGCCTCCAGGTTGAACCTACCAAATGACCAAGGACCTCAGACTTGGATGCTTGGATGGGGGTGGGGAAAAATGGCACCCTGTAATGCTAATAAACTTGCTCTCCCTCAATTCTGGATCCCTGTCTTAAATATATAAAGATTTATACCACAAATAGGAAAGAAAACTGATTCAAGACTATGATCACCCTTGACTATGGTCTGAGACACTAAGGAGGCCCATCCTGTAGTTAAAGGAGCATTTGCCTATATATCTGTGAGCTCAGGACTCATGGTCTACCTGGGTCAGGCCTCTAGAAAAGTAGCAGTAGGAATAAGCCTGAATGAATAGGAAGAGACTGAATCCCAAGACTTGCTCAATTCAGATGCCAAGCCATGTTCTAAGGGGGGCTGGAAGGAGGATTGTCAGTGTGAAGGCCTTTTATTGAAGAGAAATAATCACCAAAAAAATCGCTACCCTTTGACTAATTCCCATGTCTCACCATTTTGCTTTTAAGCTGTTGTCTGATGTCTTTTCATCCTTAAAATTTTTGAAAAGATGCCCCCACTTTTGAGAATGAACTACTGTTGCCCCTGCAAAAACCTACCAAGTAGGCTTTCATCTGATATAACAGCTCTGTGCCTGTTCAATGCAAAGAACCACCTTTAGAAAGCCTCAGTAAGCCCTGCTTAGGTATGGAGGGCGAGGCCTTAGGCCAGCGGAACCGTAAAAGCCGGGCTGAAGCGGAAGGGAGGCCGGACGGAAGGCAGACTTCCCAAACTACGCCAGGTGCAAGACTTCCGCCCCGCAGAGACCTTGCCTCCACCCCCACCCTCCCCGTCAGCCCAGCTCTGGTTCTGCGCAGTCTCCTGGAATGATTTGCCGTCTCTATGGCAACCCGGTAGCTGGCGTCTGAAGATGGAGACCACTGAGTCTACCGAGGGATCACAGTCGCGGTGAGAGGCACAGCTCTGGCTGCAGGCTTAGGGGACAAGGAAGGTTAATAGACTCGCTTTGCTGCGCTTCTGACAACTTTGCCGCTTTCACTTTTTTTCAGATCTTTAGACGTACAGCCCAGCTCCGAAGGACTAGGGTCTATTTCGGATCCCTTTCCTTCTTGGGATGGCCGTCATAGGTCAGCCCTGGAAGCTGCAACCGCAGAAGCTTCAGCTGCTGCTGCAGCCACTGCAGCCGCCTCCACTGCCAAAGCAGCTGCATTATCTACAAAGACCCCAGCGCCCTACTCTGAACGGAGCCTTCTCATGGAGCCCTCCTCTGAAAGTCTTCTTGGGGAGCGCTACACTGGACCCAGATTTACCCACAAGATAGGCCACGGGAGACTTGGCTTTGAGCCTGTCTCTGTTTCCCATATTGCTTGGAATCCCTATACTGCAAATGACCTTAGTTCTAGCCGTGGTCCTGTTCCTGGCTCCAGCTCTGGCCCTGTTCCTGGTTCCAGCTCTAGCCCTGGTCTTGGCTTCAGCTCTGACCCTGGGCCTGGCTCCAGTTCTGGTTCTGGCAGTGGCTCTGGTCAAGGTCCTGGCGACGGCTCTGGTCGAGGCACTGGTCCTGGTCCTGCCGCTGATTCTAGGCATAGGCCAGGCTCTGGCCAGGGCCCTGGTTTCAGCTTCTCTGCTCCTTCAGGCTTCAGAAAACCCAGGGCAGATCTGCTCCCTAATTATGCCTCCTGGTGTCACCACAGCCACTGGGAGCCTCAGAAACAACCCTGGAAATTTTTGAAAGTCTCAGAACCTGGTGCCCGAGGGCTGTGGAAGCCCCCTGAGGTTGAAGGGACAAGTAAGGTTCTCAATGAAACACGGCCACGGGGCCAGTGCCTTCTCTACAACTGGGAGGAGGAGGTATTAAGGTTTTAACCTGCTCCCTTTTCTTGAAGGCTGCCCCCAGTTGATGAGGGTGGGTACCAGAAAGGATATCATGGTCACTCAACTTGGGGCCCACAGAGAGCCACCAACCACCTGGATCAAGTCCCAAGCATGCAGGATGGCTCTGAGAGTTTCTTTTTCTGGCACGGACACCGGGGACTGCTGACCCTGGAGCCACAGTCACCCATGTGCTCCAGCACCACCCAGAAAGACTCATACCAGCCCCCAGGAAAACACTCTCAGCCAATTCGAGGTATGAAACATGAGAGAATGGGCCAGAGTGAGTCTAGCAGAGAAGAAAAGAGAGGAATGTCTGATGAGTGTAAGGGCAAAGCTCAGTTTTTCTTCCTTTTCCCCAGTTTTTTTTTTCTTGGCCTGTTTCTTAACCAGACTCTCCCACTCTGTCCATTCCCTGACCTCCCACAGGGAAGCGTGAAGCCATGCTGGAGATGTTCTTGCACCACCAGATCTGGTGAGAGGCTGGGTGAAGGGGAAAGGGGAGGGGGAGGACAAAAATCAGGGGAGAATGGCCTTGATGACCCCCAGGCCAATGTAGTAAAGAGGTGCAGGCAGAGCAGGAACCCACAAGGAAGGACTCTGAGGTCGAGTCTGTGACACACCATGACTACGGAAAGGAGCTGGTGCAATCAGGGCCTCCTGCCCCAACAAAGGTAAGAACCCATCCCACCCCACTTGTACAGCTGGGCCCTGACAGGCTGTGGGAAAGCAGCAGGCCCAGAGGTTGAGAGAGGGAGCTTCAGGGCAAGATACTCAGTATCTCTCCCTCACAGCCTCACGACTACCGTAAGGAACAGCCTGAAACCTTCTGGCTACAGAGGGCACCACAGCTACAGGTGTGTGAGGGTGCCCAGGTGTTGGGAGTGGGGGAGAAGGACGGGAAGAGGCTGTTCGGTCCTGGCTTGGTGGAGAGAGGGCTCTGTCCTCATTCTGGCACTCCTCCAGGGTGTCAGTAACATCAGGACTCTGGACACGCCATTCCGGAAGAACTGCAGCTTCTCAACACCAGTACCTTTGTCTCTAGGGCAGCCCTTGCCCTATGAACCCGAGAATTATTCCCACCAATTGGGAAAAATATCTTCCCTTGGCCGTCAGGGAGGAGGGCAGGGTGGTGGAGGGAGGGGTAGAACTACTCCTGTCTAAGGGTCGAGGAGGGAAGTAGATGTGGAATATGGAATCTCCTTCTGTCTGTACTGAAGAGATGGGGAGGAAGTGAATTTGGTCTGTACTTGGTGAAGGGGCTCTTTACATAAAAAGGGTTCTCTCTCATCCTGAGACTGCTCATTCAGTGATTCTGTGAGTTACTGTGTCCATACCCCATAACCTTTCCTTGGAGTTGCCCCTAACAGGCTATGTCACCATGACTGTTTTTGTTTGTTTTATATTTGGCCAAAATATTCTGGTTTAGATACAGATATTTACAGAAGGTAGGGAGGAGGGGAACCAGGCCAGAGAGGGACAGGTATATATACAAGGCTGGGCTGCAAAGGGCAGCAACTTCCATATAAATTGGGGGTTTTTTGCATGTTGGTTTCCATCTCATGTGACAATGTCCACTTCTGCTATGTGGAGAGATGGTGGCCACTGCCCACCCGGGTACCAGCAGCAGGGAATTGTCTGAGTTGGGAAGAAGTGGGGTTTACAGGAGCCCAGCAGGTCCTTTCTGCTCTCCTAGGAGCCAGTAAGTTCGCATCTTTCCTTTTCCCTGGAAGCGGAGAAGTAGAGATAATTCAGATTCTTCTATGTTATTCCTCATATCTCCCTCCCTTCCCCCCACAAACCCCATACTTGTGTTCATCCTCCCATTCCATGACTCCCTCCCCATGGCCTGCCATCACCTTCATCTCCACATCCCCTCGAAGCTCTAGCTGGAAGCATCCTAGCTCATCCAGGGCATCCTTGGTGGTAGAGGAGACATGAATCTTAAGGGCTGGGGTGGGATAGGGGAAATGATGGAAAGAAGAATCAAAGAAAAGGCAACCGAAGAACTGGCAGCATCGGAGAGAGCTTTACCCAACCACCATCCCTCAGGAGGGTCTCAGTCTTCCCAGGGCACATGCACTAGAACCAAAATATGTCCAAGGATGGGGCAGTCAGAAACGGTGGTCTCTCAGAATGAGATCTGGAGGAACTCTGAAAAGAAGAAAAGGCCAACACAGGTTGAGGCTGAAGCTGGGGTTGAGGGCTGATGTCTCACCTTGACCATTAGACTCCATTCGGGAAGCAGTGTTCACTGTGTCTCCAAAAAGACAGTAGCGGGGCATCTTCAGGCCAACGACCCCAGCACAGACGGGCCCTGTGAGAAGAAATAGGTTGGGAGAGCCTGGGAAAAGTCGATATGAGGACAGGAGTGAGAGTCGGCCTTACCCGTGTGGACCCCTATGCGTAGCCTCAGCTGGTCATGGGGTCGGTGGCGGATGCGGAAGGAAGAAACTGCATCCAGTAATGCCAGGGCCATACGAGCAATTTCCGGGGCATGGCGCTGACCATTTCTGCCTGGGAGACCAGATACCACCATGTAGGCATCTCCAATCGTCTCTACCTGATTGAGAGGGGGATGAAAAGGTCACCTCTATCTGTATCAGTGGGGATGGGGAAGGGCAGAAGGAGACAAGCTGGGTACCACTATGAGTCATCCTGACAGCCTGGGGGCCAGAACATTGACTAGAAAATAAGTGCCATGGTCCTGAGAATCTGGGAGAAGGGGAAGTCAAGGGAATCTGTAAATCCTCCTGCCCACCCCAGCACCTGGCAAATACTCTACAAATGTCTGCTGAATGGACACCCTGTCTGCAACAGGACATGGTCAAATAGGCTCTGCTGTCAGGAAATGGGAAGCAAGACAACAGGGCTGCCCTAAGGAGCACAGAAGCTGGTGGGGAGGTCAACAAGGCCCAATGAAATGAGCCTCAGACAGCCTAAAGTGTCAAAAGGTAAGAAAGCAGGCACTTGGTTTCGTTAATTGTACTGAAGCTGTGTAAGAGAAGGTCCTTGTTTTTAGGAACTACACACTGACCTGTTTAGGGATAAAGGGGCACTGTGGGGCTTCCCTGGTGGCCTAGTGGTTAAGAATCTGCCTGCCAATGCAGGGGACATGGGTTCGAGCCCTGGTACGGGAAGATCCCACATGCCGGGAAGCAACTAAGCCCGTGCGCCACAACTACTGAGCCTGTGCTCTAGAGCCCATGAGCCACAACTACTGAAGCCCGCGCGCCTAGAGCCCATGCTCCGCAACAAGAGAAGCCACTGCAACGTGCACCACAACAAAGAGCAGCCCCCGCTCACCACAACTAGAGAAAGCCCGCGTGCAACAAAGACCCAACGCAGCTAAAAATAAAATAAATTTATTTTTCTAAAAAAGGGGGCACTGTGTCTGAAACTTACTTGCAAAAGGTTCAGAAAATAATATATGGATACATAGATTTTTTTAAAATAAAGCAAATGGGGGAAAATATAAGCAATTGGTGAATGCAAGTAAAGGGTTTATGGGAGTTCTTTGTTACAGTAATAACAGAGATGGCAGAGTAAGTCCAAAGGGAAGGGACAGGAGTGGGTAATAAATATTATTATCTGCACAATATTAGGCATTTTCCACAATAAATTTATCATTCCCATCATACAGATAAAACATCTGAGGCTCAGGGAGCTTCTGTTACTTGCCCAAGGCCACACGGTTGGTCACAAAGCCTGATCATTTTTACTTCCAAGCACAATAAAGCCTACCCTGTGCCAACTCAATGACTTCAACAAAAAGCTTTCACTACATAGCTTGTCCCTCACCCCAATAAATCATTCTATACCCACATCCTGTATGATTCCTCCATGTCTGGAGTGGATGAAGAAAAGAGAAAAGATGACTAGGCTATGCCTATACCCCCAGGCAAAAAGTGGCAGACAGGTTAGATCTTGTGATGGTTCCGATTAGGGAAGCCTTAAGGATTCACAAGAGATTAGACGGGAATGTACAATTACAGTGCCAGAGCCTCATTTGTCTACAAAGCATACTCTAGCACTAGGATGCTGGAGACCCAGGCAGGAAAACTGACCCTGGAACAGGTAAGGCATGTGGGATTCGGGGAGACTGGGTTTTAAAAGTGTGTCAGTGTAAGGGCAGCCCCAGCTCTCACCTTGTAGACGTCAAAGTTGTCAATTATGGCATCAAAGCAGGTATACAGATCATTAAGAAGTGTCACCACCTAACAGGGATGGGAAAGTAGAGGCCTTAAGACTCGTGTCCAACTTTCTAAGAATTCTTAACACACAAGCCATAACAAGATATGGAAACTACAGACCAAGCTAATCTTCCCTATTATCAAGGATCTCTATGCCCCAGTGAAGCTCCTGCAGGTCTCTACCCCACCCTCTGCCCCTCACCTGGCTCTCACCTGCATGGGGGTGCTCTCTGCTGACAAAGCTGTGAAGCCAACGATGTCACTGAAGTAGATGGTAACGCTGTCAAAGGCCTCGGCCTGTACGGTCTCTCCCCGTTTTAACTGCTCTGCCACTGAACTAGGAAGCAAAGGTACAGTTGGAGCCAAACTCAGAGAAAGAGGGTGGGAGGGCGCGAGAGAGGAAAGGAGTGTATGGCTGGAGCAGAGATGAGTTCTAACATGAAAGCTGAGCCTGGTGGAGGAGAAGGAAGGTGGCTGGGAAGGCATGACAGTCCAGGGCAAGGTAAGGTGTGCAAGTGGTGTGGGGTTGGAAGGGGATCCCTGGGGATGCGGGCTAAACGTCTCAAGTTGGGATTGTTCTACATACACTTGCTGGAGCAAAGGTCTGGTAGAGCAGTGTCCTAAGAAGAAGGGATGGGAAACCAGGAAGAAGGCAGCACAACTCATTTGGAGACAGAATGAAAACACACGGTCTAGAGCCAGAATGGGCTCATGGTAGCAAGATGTAACAAAGCAGCATTCTAAGGGTTGGGAAGTGAGTTCTCAGGAGCTTGATTAGGCAGAAACCAACAAAATACCAAAGGAAAATTCAGGAAGGGGGACAGAAGTCTCACTGGGGTAGAATTTGGTAGAGCAGAGCCTCAGCCTTGCGTTTCTCCTCCAGGTAGGCCTGTGTGCGTTCCTCCACCAGCTTCTCCAGGTTGTTGGCATACTGCTCCATGCGCAATAGGAGGTTGTCCAGTATGCTGGTGCCACCTTCCCTGGAAGGAGGCCAGGATAGGGTACCTGCTCCAAGATGCTCAAGACTCCCAGGGCTTTCTACCCAACCCACCCTCTCGGCCCCACCAACCCCACCTCATCCTCTAAGACTGATGAGTCTGCTAGCCCCGGGGAGCTCCTGCACCGTAGGGCCCTCTCACTTGTTAAAGCGGCGAATGAAGCCCTTAATCTGTCCAAAGTCGGGTCGCTCAGCTGCGTCCTGGGCCCAACACCGCTCCATCAGCAAAACCAGCTCTTCGTTCAGTTGGGTCCGGTCAATGCTTGGTCGGAAATAAGGCCGCTGACCATTTCGGACCTTCTGGACAATCTCTGAGGGTGATAAAGGGTTTGGATGAAGAACAGGTCCCCCAAGTAGAGGAGGCTCTGGGTAAGTAGATTGACTCTCACCTTTGGGGCTTAGGTCCAGGCCCTCCAAGTAGAAAGGACCACTGCGAAGTGCTATCTCCTGTAAGATTATCCCAAAGCTATAGACATCGGCCTTCTGCATGCCTGTGGTTGGCAAGGGGTTCCCAATGAGCAGTTCTGGGGCAGTCCACAGCTTCTCTGAAAAGAGGGAACAGGCTGGCCAGGTCCTCAAAAAGGGAATCCCCAAGCCCACCTGGCCTCATTCCCATAATGCTCGCCATATTACTGTCACTCCGTCTCCCTCTCCCACCCTCCCTAGGTGGAAATGATCAGGGCCAGGGGGCCCAATGTAAAAGCAGGTTGTGGGGGAAGGCCTCACTGGCATAGAGGGCGTGGTTGTCATCAGGTTCAGCAGTTGATCGGAAGCTGGCCAGGCCATAGTCTGTGATTTTGAGCACAAAACGACTATCCACCACACAGTTGGAGGACTTGAGACTCCCATGGGATGCAATAATGCTGTTATGGAGAAAGGCCATGCCCTGCAGGATACAGATCAAGTCATGGGATTGGATCATATCTGGCTTGGGATACCCCCTCTCCGTGAGATGGGTATTAGCTAGCTGTCTAAAGATCTTTGGACCATAAAAACAATAAGCTAATTTTGGAATGCATCCTTTGTACAGTTTCCACCCCAGGAAGCAGGCAAAATAGGAGAGTTGTCTCTTCCTGGTACCTTAAGCAGTATATCCGCACCCAGGCACCAGGGATAGGAGACATGCTTAAGAGGAAGGACAGGGCTTCCCTGGTGGCGCAGTGGTTGAGAGTCCGCCTGCCGATGCAGGGGACACGGGTTCGTGCCCCGGTCCGGGAAGATCCCACATGCTGCAGAGCGGCTGGGCCCGTGAGCCATGGCCGCTGAGCCTGCGCGTCCGGAGCCTGTGCTCCGCAACGGGAGAGGCCAAAACAGTGAGAGGCCCGCGTACCACAAAAAAAAAAAAAGAAGAAGAAGAAGAAGGACAAGGGGAGCTATCAGTTATTACCCTGGAAAGGGGCGGTCTGTCTTCTGAGTAATGAAGGGATCAGAACTCTGAGGGTGAACTCCAAGAATACAACACCCATGGTGGCCTCAAATGCTTGGCCACTACTCAGGAAGACATGGCTTGAGATCCAGGTATCAAGAGTACCTGGATGCACCAAGGAAGACTAGCCAGTTGTAAACTTTAACATACAACCATGTATAGGCAGGCAAGTCGAGATGGAGGAGGAAAGCGATCTACTACAGGGGATGTCGGGCCAGAGAGAAAGTGGAGAAAATAGTAAATTAGAAAAACCTGGGAATTGGACAAAGGTAGGAGGTAGCTACCAAGCCAATGCAGAAGCCTGAAACTTCTGGCCCCCCTGGGGTCAGAGAGGAGAGAAAGTTTGCCTGTGAGGGACTCTAAGGCAGGTCCTAAGAAGGCAGAGTGGTGCTTCCCCTGGGAAGTCAGTTCAGGTGGAACAGAAAAAGGATACAGTGTCCTGTATGCTAACCTCCTTTAAATGTTTAGCTCTGGGCTTAAACAACTCAAAACTCTAATCTCTGTGAACTCTTCCTTTTTATTCGTTTCATCTTGATATCAACAAACCTCTGGGAATCTCCAAACTTGTGAATACAGATATTAGGCTTCTGGCTTTGTTCTAAATCACCTTTCCATCAAATCACTGTTCTCTCAAGAGTCATGTTTTCCTTACATTTATCATCACACCTCCAGCTGAGCACCACATCAACTTTACCTAATATTTTATCTCTGATTTGATGGCAAACTTTAACACACACACACAAAATTTTTTAAATAACCTCTTGAAAGCTATGCAGAAAAACCAAAGCCAGCTCCAGGTGTGGTACAGGTGATCCACTAGGCTAGCTCACTGGCTAGGGGACTTGCTTCTAAACACCTGTCCCACCTGTGCAAGATTCAAATTTATGCCTCCACAAATCCACGGACCTCTGGGTCACTTGAAAATAACTGAAACCTAGTATATTAGAAGATACCAAACATTTAGTGTAATTTTCCTTGGCTTCTCTTAGTTTTACTAATAAATGTTCATTTCGAATTTCAGTTTTTCTGAACAAAAGAGCAGATACGCCAAATATTGGTTAGAGAGTAAATGATGAGAAAAAAAACAGCAGATAAATATGTTTGGAGACCCCATTAATTTTTCCTTTCTAAGAGATTTTAATATAAACTCTTGGAGGAAAAAGAAAAGATGACGGAGAGAGATTTGAGATATTTGAGATCTGAGATTTGAGATTGGGCAGGAAGACAGAAGTTCTCTACAAGTACAGGACTCTTTGTGGCAGATAAAACTCATTCCCCCCAATTAAAAGCCCCAAATCCATTGTTTACCCATTATTATCCAACCTTAAGAATAAGGGGAAATGGAGAGATGGAATTTTTAGACTAGGAAGAGAAACCATAAGCAAAGATAGAAAGAGGGAGGCATTTTAAAGTGGATGAACTCAGGGAGGAGTGGGGAAGACTCACCTTAACAAGGTCATTAATGAGTGAATAACGAAACATCCAATCCAAGTTGATGCTATCATTTTCCAGAATATCCTGGTAAGTGACATGGAATAGATTATGTGACTTTCCTAGCCCCACTATTACCTGCACAGTCAGTGTAACTCTGGGCCTATCTCTCCTGCGCCTATAATCCCCACCTATATCCCTCACCTGTAAACTCCCACGAGGACAATACTCGGTGACGATGCAAATGTTGGGAGGGTCTATGCAGGCGCCAATGAAGCGAGTGAGATGGTTGAACTGAACATCTCTCATCTAGAAAAAAAAAAAAAAAGGAAGAGAAAGAGAATTGAAAGAGCTAAAAATTAGATACAGAAATCTACCACTACATGAGAGGACCTTTCTCTTAATTGTACTTACAACTTGAAATCATTTATAAATAAACCCATTGCCCTCCTAGCCAATTTTACTATTCCCTAGTCCTCCCCTTCCCCTTCGCCTTCCCCTTCCCCATTCTTATTTACCCCTGGCCCTCAACCCATACACCACGACTTACATGTTTGAGTTCAAACAGAACCTGCCGGGTCAGCTCAATGCGCTTCTTATTCACATGTTTGATGGCAACAACATTTCCCTGATGGTGGGAGTGAAAGGGGAAGAGGGACATTAATATCAGAAAGGGTCTCTGGGTGCTGGGAAAGACTGGAGAACTGTGGGAGCAACCAGGAGCTCAGCTGGACAGAGAGAGGAGGGTTATGAGGAGCAGAGGGTCACGGGAAGAGGTGACAGATGCGGATGAGACAGGATGAAATGGGGGGGACCAGAACAAGTGGATGAATGTTCACCTTGAAGTGACCGGTGTTGGCAAAGATCTGGTATTTCCCATGGGCTGTCATGAGCGAGCCGTAACTGGATCCCCGCTGGGGCCAAGGGCAACATGGAGGCGGAAGGATGAAAGGAACATTAGATGGCGGTGGTAGTGCAGGTGCTATCATTACAGGCTGATGTGCTGGGAAAGGTCCAGGGTACGAAAGGACAGGCACTCAGAGGGAAGCAGAGGGACAGCTGAGACGAGGGCTCACCAGCGACAGTGTGAGGCGACTGCCTGCACCTTTATGGTATCGCTCTGAATTGCCAAATTGCAGCTCCTCCCAGCGAATGCGCCACAACATGCTAGCCAGCTCTTTCTCCAGCATCAGTTTTCTGTAAGGACTGCACACCTCAGTTGACTGGCAAGCCCAATCCTACCACCCCAGAAGCCAACAGCGGGGCTGCAGAGACTTCCCGGCAGCTCCTGAAGCTGCAGTTGTCACACCCCAGACACAGGACTGAGAGAGAGGGATGCAGTCCCTCCCCCATGTTCTGGGGGCCCCTGGCCTCAGCCAGAAGTCTGTGTGGAAACGGGAGGGAGGGAGTAGGTCAGCGGAAAGCCCAGAACTCACCGGAAAATGAGGAAGCTGGAAACGCCAAACATGATGAAGGTGATTCCTGTGCCCAGCGCCACAATTGCCAGAGTGGAAAGTGGGGCTGAAGGGAGAGGGGGCCCTGAGAAAGACTGTGTGTGGTGCTGTGAACGGGGAGGGGGGATGCTCTTAGGTGCAGGGAGCAGACAGATCTCTAGAGGTAAAGAAGCAGGCAGGGGGCATAGGAGAAGACGGGATATAGAGCTAAGGGTGGGGGAGCCCGTGAGGAGGAGGTAAAAGAATGGGAAGTCAAGGGAGGAAGGATTGCTCCCAGTCCCTGCACACACCCACTTTTATCACAGGATGGGTCGTCCAAGTCAAAGGCACAGGGGGGATTGTCCAAAGGGGGGGCCCCCTTCACCCAGGGGATGGGCCGTCCTGTCCACCAAATCTGCTTTTCGGCTCCCGAGTAGTGGGCTGCAGGCTGTGAGGAAGGAGAAAACAGGGCCCACAGGCCTGCTCCCACCAGCCTCCTCCCCGCAAACCCAGCTATTTGGGTGCTTTTCTCCCCATCCTACCGCCCACCCACCATGCAGCTCCAGCAGAGGAAATAAGTCCCTGCCTCTAGAACCTGTGATTCTGCCCCCGTTGACCCCCTGAAAGCTGGGTTTGCAGGCCCCCCACTCTCCTCCCTGCCTCGTCCCCCATCACCTGAAAGTCCCCAGAATCCAGGTCTCCCATGGCCCACAGGACAAAATCAGTCTCCCGGTCATTGTTCTTGTCCATAACAACCAGTCCAGTTACACCTAAGACAGAAAGGAGTACCCCTTACTTTGAGATCTACCCTAGGCCCCTCTCCTGTCCTCCCCAGCCCTCCAGTCACCTCACGGTCTGTCCCTGCCCCCATTCTTAATATGTGTCCACCTCTGCCATGTCCTCTGGCCCCTACTAACTCGCCCTCCTGCCCCTGGGGTCTGTGTTTTCTCCCGCCCACTCCACTCCTGAGCGTGACAGCGGCACTCTGGCCTCCAACTGACCCTCCCCGTTACCATGGTATCTTCTTCCTTGCATCTTCTCGACAATTCGAAGTCCATCTTCCCGGGTGCCTCCTTCCTGTATTGTCTCATTCAGGACTTCAGCATATAGCAGGATCCCATCGTAGAAGCAGCCAGCAATGAGGTTCATCTGGGGGTGGTAACGTCAGCAGTGCTCTCCAAAGGTCCTGCCAGGCCCCCTCCCCAGCCCCCTTTTCCATCTCTGGGGTCTCCTTCTACCTCTCCTCGTTCTGGTTTGCTTTCTTCCCTCCTCTCATTCCTAAGGTGCCATCCCTACCTCACTGAACACTAAGGCAGAAGAGAAAATCCTGAATGGAAGTGGACAGCCCCCAAAGTAGGGCTGGCTCCATGGCCAAGGCTTGATTCTGAGTTAGGGAGAAGAGGCTTTTCTCAAAGCCTGGCCTGATTCTCGGGGAAAGAGAGATCTACTTACGAGGGAAGGGGCCAGTTCCACACCAAAATCTTCCCGAGCTCTTATCAGAAGACGATTCTGGAATTCCTGATACTCAGGATTCGGGGGTTCTCGGTATGTGATGACCAATACCATCTGTACCAACAGCACATGGGAGAGTGGAAATGATTCAAGGTGGGCATTAGGGAAAGAGAGGAAGCAGGACAGGGAAACTTGCTGAAATATACATGATATAAAATGTACATGGGTGACTCTGAAGGCCGAGAGGATACTAAACTCTGTGTGTGTGTGTGTGTGTGTGTGTTTAACACTCTGGGGAGAGCAGGTGGCACACCTCCATACAAGATAGATAGATAGGATGGTTCTGGGAAGGTGGAGACTGGAAAATAGATGAAGTCAACTCCATCCCCCACACTGGGCTCCTCATCGTCCTGAAGCCCCTACTACCACCCAGGCCTCCCAGCAGGGCTGCCATGACACTCACAGCTCCTCTGTCCCATCCTTTCTGGGTACCTGTTTACTGGCAAGGACAACACTGAGCAACAGCTCCTCTCCCTGGTGTTAATTACTGCTAATGTTATCAGTAAAATGTTTACATTTTCATTTGGGCCACTTGAGCACGGTGCCTCCTCCCAGTGAATTAGAGATTTCAGGTCCTATGACAACTGGGGGAAATACTTTGAGAGAGTGATTCCATCTGTAAAAAGCCATGAGCCGGCTCCTTTAATGTGCATGGAACACCCACCATATGCAGCACCGTCCTGCATACTGGCATAGTCCCACACATCATGAGTCACAAGGAAAACAGTCACATGCCCACACACATCTCATAGATAAGCCAGTGGCACACATGGTCTCAGTCATGCACACTTCTCACTGGCCACGGTCAGCAAGTCTCTGTCTTTCACTGGGATGCCTGCCTGGCTCCCACTGGCCCACTGGCCTCACACACTTCCCGCTTCTTGGCCTCTGCCTCCACCTCAGGCCTCCACAATCACTGAGACCAGCCTCTGCCTTCGTCAGGAAACTGGCACTGCAACTTTGGGGAAAGACTTCAGATCGATATATTTTGTGAAACGTGACTTTGTGAAATGAGAGATTAAAAACAGTCATTTGGGGACTTCCCTGGTGGCGCAGTGGTTAGGAATCCACCTGCCAAGGCCGGGGACACAGGTTCGATCCCTGATCGGGGAAGATCCCACATGCCGCGGAGCAACTAAGCCCGTGCGCCACAACTACTGAGCCTGTGCTCTAGATCCCGCGAGCCACAACTGCTGAGCCCGCGTGCCACAACTACTGAAGCCCATGTGCCTAGAGCCCGTGCTCCACAACAAGAGAAGCCACCACAATGAGAAACCCGCACACCGCAACGAGGAGTAGCCCCCCCTCGCCACAACTACAGAAAGCCCATGTGCAGCAACGAAGGCCCAATGCAACCAAAAAATAAATATAATAAATAAAATTGATTCTTTAAAAAAATTAAAAATTTAAAAAATTTAAAAAATAAAACTAGCCGTTTCTCCCAGTTGTGTTCATTCCTGTCACAGAAAGTACAATAGAGATACTAGATATATCACTTACGATCTATTATAGATCAATTCATTCCAGGTAGGAAATAATGAAGTCAGTTTCTAATATACATTGATTATATTAGACTGGAGTCTACTTCATGATGTAATTATTCTTACTGGAGCATTTGGATGCTTGATCACACACTGCTAATACTCTCCCACTGTCAGGCAGAATTAAAAAGGAGAGGGAGACTGAGGGTGGGGTTGGAAGGGTTCGTTCAGTAACACCTATTCAAAGAATAAAAGAAAAATAGAAGGGTAGGATATGGTTGACAAAAAATGTAAAAAGTTAGTTTAAAAACTTGAGGGGGGGCTTCCCTGGTGGCGCAGTGGTTGAGAGTCCGCCTGCCGACGCAGGGGAATACGGGTTCGTGCCCCGGTCTGGGAGGATCCCACGTGCCGCGGAGCGGCTGGGCCCGTGAGCCATGGCCGCTGAGCCTGCGTGTCCGGAGCCTGTGCTCCGCAACGGGAGAGGCCACAACAGTGAGAGGCCCGTGTACTGCAAAACAAACAAACAAACAAACAAACAAAAAACTTGAGGGGCTTCCCTGGTGGCGCAGTGGTTGAGAGTCCACCTGCCGATGCAGGGGACACGGGTTTGTGCCCCGGTCCGGGAGGATCCCACATGCCGCGGAGCGGCTAGGCCCGTGAGCCATGGCCGCTGAGCCTGCACATCCGGAGCCTGTGCTCCGCAACGGGAGAGGAACCAACAGTGAGAGGCCCACGTACCGCAAGAAAAAAAAAAAAAAACTTGAAAAGATCAGGCTTCACACAATTTCTATTTCATTATAAAGGTTGATAATAGGTTTTCAATGCTTTTTAAAAAGTATTTTTTCCCATTTTGAAGATGAGCAAACTGAGGCTCTGCAAGGTTAAAAAATTTGCTTAAGGTCACAGGGCTAGAAAATGGCTAAGTCAGGCCTGAAATAGGTTGGAACTCTGTGGTCTTCCCACCACACTGCATTGCATTGTCAAGGGCATCAGGGGCATTGGTTACTAAAAGAGGTCCAGAATTGTGAAATGGAAGGACGCAATGAGTCATCTTTTCCACAATGAAAGTCACACGATGGTAAGGAGGATTGAATTAGGGGATTAATCCAGGGATGTTCGAGGACCTGCACGGCTGAAAATCGCTGATCTACATCCACCATCAGCATCATGGTAATGAGCTCCTTTGCAGAATCAGAAACGTTATCCCAGTACGGAGAAGGAAAGTCCACTTGCCCCATCAAAATCTGATCAAAAAGCACCTCCTGGTCATCACTGCTTCCACGGAATGGAGGGAAACCACAGAGCAGGATGTAAGTGATTACACCAGCTGCCCAGATGTCCACCTTGAGGCCATATCCGGTCTCTGCAATGATTTCAGGGGCCACATATGTCGGGGTGCCACACACGGTGGGTCTAGGTTTGTTTCTTTGCTAGACTAGCAGTTCTCAATCTTTCTGGTCTCATGACCCCTTTACGCTACTAGAAATTATTGAGGACCCCAAGGAGCTTTTGTTTGTTTGGATTACATCTATCAATATTTACCATATTAGAAATTAAAACTGACAAAGTTTTAAAACACAAGAATACACAAGCACACCTCCTATAGCTGCCGGGATGATGACATCATCACACGTCACATAACCTCTGGAAAACTCCACTGTACAATCATGGAAGAATGAGAGTGACGGAGGCAAATAACACCTTAGTATTATTTTAAAAATAGTTTTGCCCTCATGGTCCCCCTAAAAGGATTCCAGGGGCCCCCAGGATCCCAAGACCACACTTTGAGAACTGCTATGCTCGACTCTGTTTTGCTGTGGTTACTAGCTACTAAAAAAAAGAGAGAGAAGCAGAAGAACTTCCAAAGAATTTCTGTTCTTGCTCAGGGGCTAGAGAGAAGGTAAAGGTAGGTAACTGTGTCCCATTCCACAGGGGACCCCAGACGGAAAAAAAAAAAAAAAAAAGCAAAGGCTGCCAAAATGGGTACAGTGGTGGGCGGAAGCCAGGAGGGCACCTGGGAAATGTGCAAGGGCAGCAGATGCCTGGCTCTGCCTGTGGGCCCACCCACAACCAGACCCACTCTGGCTGCCGCAGGAGGCGCTGTCAACAGTGGCCTAAATTAACAGAATGGTCTCCACAAGAGATGCTGCCTTACACGGCCCTTGGTTTACTGCTTACTTCCATTCTAGCCGCTGGTGTCCCCCATCTGTAACCCAGTCTCATGCTGGTCACCTAGGTTGTGGCTTCTGCCTGGGTTTCTGACCCTGTAGAATGTCCTCAAATGTCCAGACAGAGACTCTGGATCCTTAGAGCCTAGTCATTTGGTTAGTTCCACCGTATCTACTTATTCTTCCCTTTCCTGGTTGATCATCTTGGTTTACAGCACCTGCCAGCTCTACTCTTGTCTAAATGAATTCCTAACCCCGTCCCCCCTCTTCCCAACACACACCTTGATTCAACTCAGCAAACGTGCTAGGCACACAGAATACAAAGATAAGCATGATCCCTGCCCTCAAGCGGCTATGGTTCAATGAGGGAGAAAAATCATAGCAACATAGTTAATTTTAGAGTCCTCTCCCCCAATAGCTAGTATCCAACATGAGCTGGGACCCCTTCCTTGGGCATGACACCCTCCTGGAAAGGCTGTGGGCATCTATATCAGGGACTCCTCACCTCTGCTGCCACCTTTTCCAGGCTGGCCTGGTCTGGGACCCCAGTGGGCCAGGTATCTCCGGGGTGTGGGCTCTCTGCTCTTTCATCCTTGTCTGGAGCTGACCACACAACTTCCCTTTGATTTTCCCCTCAGCATATTCTCGACTGCCCCTTCTCTTATATTGTAGCAAAATCTCCCTCTTTGTTTTTCTGTCTGAATAATGCCTACAGTGAGTGGGAGAGCTGAGAATTAATTTACAGTTCACCCTTGAAAAACTTGGGTTTGAACTGCATGGGTCCACTGATATGCAGATTTTTTTCAATAAACGCAGACCATGGTACTATGTGATCTACGGTTGGTTGAATCCACAGATGTGGATGGAACCTCCAAGAGGGAAGCCTGACTGTAAAGTTATACCCAGATTTTCTATTGCGTGGAGGGTGGGTGCCCCTAACCCCCACAGTGTACAAGAGTCAACTGTATGTAACTAACTGTTAGCAGACTAGATCCCTCCTCCTCCTACCCTAAGTGCTGGGGCCCCTTGGCTGGTAGGAATTCTCCCACAAGAAGAGAGGTGTTCCCTCCACAAAGAGAGTATGGCCCAGAAGGCTGTGGAGGCTTCCCATCTGGGAGGGCTAGAGAGACACTGCTTGACCACACTAGCTAAAGCACAATCCCCCTGATACTCTCCTCTCATACCACACTATGCTTTTTTTTTTTTCAGTAACACATCACAGTTTGTCCTATGTTTGTAACCATTGCTTGTTTCTCTCTGTCTGTTCTACTGAATGTAGAGGCTCCCAAAGGCAGGGGCATCTGTTATGTTCTCTGCCGTATACGAGCACCTCGCACAGTGACTAGGACATAACAGGTGCTCAGTAAACACTAACAGAAAGAGTCAGTCTTCAGGTGAATCAAACATTCACTGAATAACGTTGTAAGTTCTAGAGCAGATAGAGATAGGCACAAGAGTGGGAAATTCAGTCCAACCTGAGGATTCAGGGATGTTTCCTAGAAGGGAAAATAACTGATCTGAGTATTACAGAATACACAAGCATTATCCAGACACACAAAGGTGAGAAGGTCGTTTTAAGGCAAAAGTTCAGCAGCAACAAAACCTGTCCTGCCACTGCCCGTGTTCAAGTGTGACGGTCACAGACTCATACTCAGGCATGCAAACAGATATGTCACGCACAGTCAGACACTACCAAATACATAATCACAGCCACATAAAACCTTACTCGTTGGAGAAGGTGGCCACCCAAGTCCAGCCCTTATACACATCTACTTAAACTCAAAGAATCTCAGGGTTGAAAAGACCTTAAGGTTATCCTATACGCCACCTCAAATCCTTTTTGGGATCAGAAGGGGGTATGCGTAAATAAGTTTTAAAAAGTACTTATGTACATAAGTAAGTGAAAAATTGGTGGGAGAATCGGGGAGCAATTCATGGGTATGATTTTGAGAGGGAGAGATTTGGGGTAAGGGGAGGAAGACCACTGTGGACAAAAGCAGCAAAGACCCCAAAGGCAGGGGGGCAGGGAGGCCCGAGGTAGCAGGTCTGAGCGAGGTCTAGCCGGCTGGAGTACTCAGCAGTACTGGGAGGTAAGATTTTAAAAGTGGGTTGAGGACTGTATAAAATCTTAAATGTCATGATAAGGAGTCAGGACTTTATTCTGTAGGAAATAAGTCATTGAAAGTTTTGAGCAGAGAAGTGAAGACAGTCATGTCAATTTTCCCTACAAACTGTTTCTCATATCCATCTCTTTTCATTCCTGCTATCATCACCATAGTTCAAGTCCATACCTCCGTACCACCTTCTAACCTATTGCAGGTGGCCTCATTGTCTCCTCCTCTTCTAATCCAACCTGAGTTCTGTCAGTATATTTCTCGTCACAAAAAACACCTCGAAGACCCCACCATTCAAGTCCAAGCGCCTCATTCTTAGGTTCAGAGCTCTCCTTAATCTGAATCTACCTCTGCAGCATTATTTCCTGTAATCTGCTCCAAGTGAGCCATTCTTTCTTGTCAGGTCAGTATCTTCTTGGATCCCCAAACATGTCCATTCCCATCTTTTTTTCTTTGCTCCAGCTGCCTGCATCCTCTCACCCACTCTGACTAGGAATATGGCATCTATCTTTAAAGTCACCATAGAGTCTTGCTTCCTTTATAAAAGCTTTCCCTAAACCCAGCCCACAGTGACTCTCTCCTCTGAACCACTCAAGTTCTTAGTGTCTGTTCCAGGACACATCATCACATCCTTTCTTGTACTTGTATCCAACTGCACCACAATCATGCCTCGCCTCTCCAGAAAGGGTGGAAGCCCTCCCAGGGGCGGGGTCTAGATCTTTTCCTGAACTTTCCCCCAACCCCATGGTATATCTACCATTGGTACTTAGGAAAAGTCAGTGTTCCAGGATCTTGGGAGGTAGCCTTGGAAGACACACTGAGAAAGAGCCACAAAGATGAGACTAGACTTGGAAAGCCTCCGTCCATTTCACCCCTGGGGTTCACAATTCTTGCCCTCTTGCTGGGGTTTCTGTGGGGTCTTGTGAGAGACAGAGAATTCCCAAAAAAAGCTCCTCTCCCCACTCCCTTCAAGTTTGGCTCAAATGATACCTGAAAAGCTTCTCTGAGGGCCTCAGCCTGTTCCCAGGTGCGATTGTCCTGCCAGGGCCGGCCTGTGGAGCGCGTGGGGCCCGCACGGAGACTCTCCCCAAAGACATCCAGGTAAAAGAAGACATAATCTCCGTTGGTCAGGTTCTCCCTCTGGGCCTGAAGCAGGATCTCATGCAGCATCTCCAGAGGGCCGCAGATATACACAACTGGGAGCAGGTACATGACAGAGGGGCACTCTGAGAAAGCATCCAGGACCCTAAACAGCCCCCTCTCTGACCATCTGCATTTCCACCTTCAGCGAGGAAGAGAGGGCCTAATCTATCAACCACCCGGCAGATGTTCCCCAACCCTCCCCCCTTGGAGTCTATGTCATAAGTACCCTGGGACAGTATGGACCATCTGGCAGAAGTCAGAGGCTGATTCCAGACCCCAGAGGAAGGGAGCTATCCTTCAAGCCCCTCCTCTTCCCAGAGTCCTGCCTGCTGCTCGCCCCCCAGCCCTCCTCACTCCCCCACTCTGCCCTGTCTTTCCCTAAGCTCAAAGGCACTGACTGCTCAGAATTTCTCTCAGTGTGAGCTTTACCTGTCTTTCCCAACCTAATCAGCTGCACCGCAAAGCCCATTTATGGAGTCTTCACGCTTTTTATGCCACCAAGGGGTATTGGCGGCCCAGTCTGAGAAGTCTCTGCTCACAGACAGGCACACATTTTGGAGTGACCATCAACCACATTCACTACTCCAGGGAACTCACACTGCTCCCCAAATTCAACTTCCCCCAATCCCACACTCTCCCCGACACAAGCTTCTCCCCTCAGGCCATCTTACTCTTTGTTCACATCTGTCTGTGACATCCACAAGCCCCCCAACATAGCGCCTTAGCCCCTCCCAGGGGCTCCATCCACACGTGTTTCTTGATCCCAACCACCACATTCGGCTCCTCCACGGCTATCTCCATCTACAGCTTCCCAGCGCTCAGCTCCAGGGACACAGCGACCCTCCTCCCCTGACCCTAAGTAGCCCGGGCCACACTCACTGCGCCCGTTGGCCCGGATGAAGTGGGTGGCCTGCTCAGGGCCCCCCGGCTCACGGGCATACACCTGGTGCTGCACACTGAGGTTGCTGCCCTGCAGGGCCTCAAAGACGCCCTCGATGGTGAAGTAGTGAGGCCGGTCATCTGTGCGAGCATCCAGATACAGCAAGGCAGCACGGGCAGTCCAATTGAAGTGCCCATGTAGCGTCACTACAAACTCACCCAGCTTGGGAGCAGAGGGACCAGTGCGCACCAGGGTACGATAATGCTCATTCTTAGCCGCAAAACCAGAGGCCACAGCACCCGCAGTCAGCAGGGGAAGGCGCCAATGTGAGGCAAAGCGGGCCACAGAGGCAGCGGGGTACACGCAACCGGGGCCCAACAGAAGGTCGGGATCGTGGTAGAGCTTGAGGTCCACAGCGCGCAGCGGGGCCAGGTACTCAGAGCAGGCGCCATCTAGTTCAGAGCTGACGAACCGTAGGTCCACGGGCAGCGCCCGGCCCAGCGCCTCCACAGCGAGTGCCACAGCGGGACCCACCCGTGGCCAGGCCCAGGCATAGCTGAGGTTGTGTTCTGGCAGCACCACCGCCAGCGTCAGGTTCCGCGCCCCCGGAGGACGCACCCCACCTGCCAGGGCTGCCACCACCAGCAGGAGTGATGGCAGTGCCATGGGGAGAAAGCAGCGGCCCCACCCCCCCCAGAACCTGGGGCCACTCTGGCCTACGGGGGAGCCACAAGCACCGCCCAGCCTGGAACCTGGGGAAGGCCGCCAGGGAGAGAAATGAGGATAAGCTAGGTAGGCTGGGATACAGAAAGTGGCAGGAATCGGGGAGGAGGAGGTGGGAGGAAGCCCCGGGGAGTGGGTAAGGAGTGGGTCCACCAGCCTAGGGCAGGGACGGAGGAGGGCTAAGAGTAGGGTGGCAGGAGGAGGGAGGGACCAAGGGGGCCTGTGACTGGGATGGGGAGAGTGAGAGGTGAAGTCGTCTGATGAATCTAAAGCTGAGAAGGAAAAGGGGATCCGAGACTGGGATGGGGTGGAGGGGGTGGGGAGGCTGGTACAAAGAGAAGGCCTGGGGGGACCTCACCGCTGAAAGGGCTAGGAGGGCAGAGAGCTGCGAAAAGAAGGACCAAGGGGATAAGGTGGGAGGGGGCCGGCGCGGCGGAAGGACTGGGACCATGGGCAGGCGGGCAGCGAAGCGAGGCCTGGGCCGGAGGAGAAGGCAAGGCAGGGGTAAATCTCCCTGTGAAGGCTTCTCCCGAAGCTCCTGCTTGGACTAACGGGCCCAGGGCGCTGGTCCCATCCGGAGCTGCGGCGGCCCCGCCCGTGTCCCCGCTCCTCTCTGCTCCGCTTCTCCTGGGCCCGGGCGGCCGGCGCTGCCCCGCGCTTCCTCCCGCCCCCCGTCTGGGCCCCCGGGCGCGCCGCTCGTCCAGGTCAGGTTGCCGCGGCCCGGCCGTCTCCGCTCGCTGCGCCGGCGGCTGCAGAGTGTGACTCCCCGGGCAGGCCGCCCGCCCCCGCCCCCGCCCCCGCCCCGCGCCTTCCCCGCCCCCTCCCCGCGGCCCCTCCTCCTCCCCCGCCCGGCCCCACCCTCCGGCGCCTGCTGTCTCCCCCGCTCCCGATTCCCCACTCCCAGCCGGGCGCCCGGGGACCTCCCAGGTCTCCAACCCACCCGGCGACAGCCCGGGGGCTCCGCGCAAGGGCCTCTCAGGCCGGCGAGGTTCCGGGCGTCCCCTCACTTTAAGGCCTACCCCGTCTCCCCCAGGCCCTTGGGCCACCCCGCCGCGCGCTCTCCATCTCACACACTCCCACGAGCCCAGGGCCTCCCTACCCACCCCTCGCGTATCCTTTCTTAACTCCCCTGAGCCCCTCAAACACTCCAGCCTCCAGGAAACAGTCAGGGATCCCCACATATTTGGTATCCTCACTTGTCCTCCACCTAGTAAACGACAGCACCCCTCTCATTGACGGGAACCTCTCCGTCCTTCACCAGTAAGACATGCCTGCTCCCTGGAAGATAAGCCCCTCCGGGAGCAAGGCGCTCCGGTGACCGATTTTTCCTGAGTCCTTACGAAGTCCATGAGTCTCCTTCTTCCTTAGGACTCAACCCTCCAATCTCCCTCTTCCTGTCCCCACGCCCCCTCTGTGCCCTTCCGTGTCCTCAGAGGCCACCATAGCCCACTGGGCTCCCACCACACCATCTGCTCCAGGGAGGGAGCCCAGAGCAGCCTCTTCTCTCTTTTGTCTTCCTGCACAGCCTGGGCTTGCACCTGATAAAGGCTCAGAGACTGATTAAGCAAAACGTTTCCCCAGCAGTGGAAGCCCATTGTGGCCCCCTTGGGTTTCACCCCACTCCCAAGTTTCCATCCTAGAAGGCTCACCCCAGACACCCCATATCTGGAGTGCTGATCTGATCCCGAGGAACAGCTCGTGAGGGATGATCTCATGGTTGCTGGGAGGGGCTGCATGGGACCTTAGGGAGTTTTCCTCAAATTGTCATAAAGGAGATGCACATAAACCCATTCTCCTCCCCCTGCCAAGAGCCACAGTTTGTCTCCTGCTTCAAGCCACTTCTCCAGAAATCAGAGTGCCAAGAAGCTGAGAAAGCTGGAGTAGAGGGAGGAGGGTGGGCGGGCAGGGAGTGGAGGGGCGTAATTTCTCTGAGATGAAGGCGACACCTAGTGGTTTTGGGGGAAATTAAGGACAATGCCATTTTATTCTTAGGTATGATACTTCTTTATTGAACACTGGCTGCCTTGCACAAGCTATGGGGGTGAATACAAAAAGCTGAATGATACAGACTTACCTTTGAGGAGCATACAATTGGAATCCCTGGGGCACAGAGGCCAAAGGCCAGCCCCCCAACAACGTCTCTTGCCCTCAACCTGGTAGAAATGGAAACCTTAGGGCAGCTCTTTCTTTAACACAGATGGATTAACTCCAGTTCCAGCTCCTGACACTGTTAATGTAAAGAAATTTCGTCCTATCTGAGCAAGGAAAAGAAGGATATAGACCAGTCAAAAGGGTGATGGGACAACCTGAAAAAGACATGGCTCTAACTTCAGACCCAATCCACCAAATAATACTTTTCAAGCAACTACACACATTTTAATGAGAGAAGCAAATCCAAATGACACAATCTCTGCCAGAATCACAGAATTTCAGGGCTAGGAGGAATCTTATAAGTAATATTGTTCACTCCCCTCATTTAAAGATAATTGAAAACTGAGTCTCAGAGAGGGAAGTCCCATAAGCGTCCTCCCCCGCCCCTCTCCCCCAATCCTACATGGCTTTTTTTTTTTTTTTTTTTTTTTCGGTACGCGGGCCTCTCACTGTGGTGGCCTCTCCCATTGCGGAACACAGGCTCAGGAGCCATGGCCCACGGGCCCAGCCGCTCCGCGGCATGTGGGATCCTCCCGGACCGGGGCACGAACCCATGTCCCCTGCATTGGCAGGCGGACTCCCAACCACTGCGCCACCAGGGAAGCCCATACATGGCTTTTTAATAGCAGAGCAGAGACTAGAATCCAGGTTTCCTGGTCTCTAAGGTGGGGCTCTGTACAGATATTCTGCTGACTCAAGGAATTTACCATGTGAGGCTGTGCTTAGAGTGTAATGGCCACTAAAGACCCAGAAAAGTCTCTCTGGAACACCTGCAGACCCAAGTGAGGACGAGACACCACTGTTGCCCAGACTCCCCAGACAAGTTTAAATGCATGACATGTCATTTCAAGCATCTTGCCCCTTCCCGCTTCCTTCCAACTGGCCACTTAGACTAGAAAGTGGGAAAGGTCAGGGAAATAAAAGTTAATCACTTAATGCTGTTTCTTATTTTTTTTTTTTTTTTTTTTTGCGTTACATGGGCCTCTCACTGTTCTGGCCTCTCCCGTTGCGGAGCACAGGCTCCGGACGCACAGGCTCAACAGCCATGGCTCACGGGCCCAGCTGCTCCGCGGCATGTGGGATCTTCCCAGACCGGGGCACGAACCCGTGTCCCCTGCATCGGCAGGCGGACTCTCAACCACTGCGCCACCAGGGAAGCCCATCAATGCTGTTTCTTATTAACATCCAATGAAAGTTTTTTGTTTTGTTGGTTTATTTGTAGGGAGAGGCTGAAAATATTAGATAAATGAGATTGATTATATATTCCAACTATCTAATTATCCTCACTGATATGGACAATAAGATTTTGTCTGTATTTGGTGGCCCTACTGCTACCCATACAAAGCCTGGGAAACCTAAAGGTCCTGCTGGCCTGAGCAGCACCCAGCTAGGAGCCAACTTTATCTCTGTAGAGTTGGTAATGCCTCCCACTACTTCACAGACACCATCAATAATTTCTTCTGGGACAGGGCCAGCCCAAACACCTCATATCTGATCCGGAACTAAATTGTGGAGCATCAGTTAGCTAGCTGCTAGAAGCTATGGTAGTTTCCAAGTTGCCCTCTTCCTTAGTGCAAAGAAGTCCTGAGGCCTGTCACACTCAGGCCAAAGGAGCCTCAAGACCCTTGCTGAGTTCTGAGATTGACATGGGATTCAGGCTCATGCCAATCTCCATGTCAAGCCCTGATGCCCCAAACTCCCAGTTCAGTACTGAACTTGTAACCTCCCTGATTTCACAGCTAACTCTGGACCCTCCGGTTTGCTCTACACCAAGACTGTGCCTCTACACCAAGACTGACAAGCCTGTAGGATTCCAGAGAAACAAAACACCTTCCAGTCTTCTCTCTGCTTAACCAACCTGACTTGCAGAAAAAGGTTTTGACTTATATGTGAATGTCTCCTGCACACAAGACAGGTCCAAAAGAACTTGCCAACAGAGGGCATAAAGCAGCCGTGGAAAGTAAGATAAAATAAGGCAGGAAAGATTCATTTTCAAATGCAGCATTTCAGTAAGGGAGAGGGAGACGCAGTATAAAAAAGAAACACAGTGGGAATTCCTTGGCGGTCCAGTGGTTAGGACTCCTCACTTTCATTGCGGAGGGCACAGGTTCAATCCCTGGTGAGGAAACTAAGATCCCACAAGATCCCACAAGCCACACGGCTGTAGCCCCCAAAAATTTTAAAAACAAAAACAAAAAAACAACATACTGAAATATATTAAAGGCAAAAAAAGACCTTACTAAAATTCTGCATTATTTCTTTTATCCCTAGTGAGGGAAAGAGAGACTCCTGAAAACAGGTCAAACCCCCATTATTGTTCATGTGGCCCACTCCCCTCCCCCTCCCGACTCCCCTCACCTTCCACACAGCAGCACACAGCATGGTTCTAGACCTTGGGTTCACCTTCTCATCATATTCAATATCCCCAAAGAGCTGCTATTATTGTTTACAGGGTCAAGGGTTTTTACTTTGAATTCACACACAGTTTTCTTGTATAAGTTAGAAAAGTTTTAAAATTTAAAATATTTTCAAATCAAATCCCAGCTTCTAACTTACCTGTCTGGATATGTATTCTAAAAGTTGAAATGATACATACTGTGAGGGCCACAAATATCAGTTTTGTGAAAAGAAGGTCCAGAAGAGCAGTTTTTTCCATGGAAAAATGCTTCATGGAGAGCCAACGATTCCTAAGAAGCAATTTAAAAATTGTCAGGAGAAGCCACCATATACATTTATCTCCATGATGATTCAAGCTCCAGGTGAACCCATTTTTTCACCCATCTGCTCCCTCCAAGCCTGGACCAGCACCTCTGTGAGTGTCCAAGAAGGTCCCAGTGGTTCCCACTGCTCTTCCACACTTGGCCTGTTCTCCCAGGTTTATATACTGTTTCCCTATGTTCCTGTTCCCACCCTTCAGCATTGTTAACATCCCCAGTAATGACTTACCACCCCTTGGGAGCATCTGATGCCATAAAGTCTTAAATATAATATTCTCGGTTATGTTTCCTTCTCTACTCTACTTAAAATTATACTTTCTTCGCAAAATCTTTCACTGAGAAAAAGTGGCATGTGTTCCCTCACCTTTTAAGTCCTGCTCAATTTACAAATATCTCACATAAAAAGAAGCAAAGGAAACATAATCTTCTAGATCTAAACAACAGCTTCTAGAGAAAAGAAATGTATTCATCCCTATTTTAATCTTCTGCTCTGCTTAGAATTTTCTAGAGAAGCCAAAGACTGGGACAGGAGGAGAAATCTGAAGCAAGATTTGACAAAACTATACTCTTTTTACATGGCTGAATTATGTCATAGAAAACAAAAAGTGTAGCTACGGTGGCAATGTAGGATTGGTTGGCAGACAGACTGAAAGCAAGAAGATAAGTTAAGAGGCTCCTGGAGAAATCTAAGCATGAAATGCTAAGCACCTAGTCTAAGATGATGGCATAGTAATGGAGAGAAACAAATACAAGATGATTTGAAGGAAGAAACAACAGGACTTGGTGGCAGACTGGATCCATAGGTGAAGAGGAAAGAGTCAAAGATTCCTCTAAGGCTGGGGTCACAAAGGCACAGGCCCTCCAGGGCCACGCAGGAAGTGTAAATGTGAGAGGCAGCTGGATGGGGATTTACAAACCATGAAGGCCCTGCTCCATCTAAAGTGGATGCTGCCACTCTGGGATGGAGCCCAGAGTCGCCAGTTCTTACAGTTTTTCCTTGGACCATTTCAATGCCTCTGCGACAGGTCTCTGGACCTCCAGTCTCACCTCTCTCTAATCCATCCTCTGCGATGACATGTTCAGATGCCAGAATGACCCTTTTGAAACAAAAACCTAATTATGTCACTTCTCTGCTTGAACTTCTTCAATGGTTCCCCATGGGAGCTGTACTTTTCAAAGTGATATTTTTAGCAGCAAAACCCTTCCTTCAAACAAAAGATTAAATGTAAAACAGAAAAGAAGCCCAGGTGCTCCAGGAGAAGTAGTAGAAGTGAGCCCAGAAATCCACATCCCCTGCCCTTCGTGCCCTCTCAGAGAGAGCTTCTGAGCCCTGAACCTCTGGGCGGTAGCCTTCAAGCAAGGGGAGTACAGAAAGATTTTCCAAGGGCTATGTATATACAGATCGTTTCAAGGGAATCCATTTCCAGACCCTAGTCTTCCATATGTACTCTTTCCTAAAATTCATCTTCTGGAGAATGAACTTGGGCTCACATAGTCCTTCCCTCGCTTTACAAAAGAAAGGCATGTCTCTTGCCGCCAAACCTTACTATGGTTAATTGTTCTAGAGTGTAAATACTGGGACACCCAACAAAGGGATATATAAATGAAGATACTGGTCTAGGGAAATGTTTAAAGATTAATCAAGGGGCCTTAAACTAATGGGGCTTCCTGCCTTCCTTACTATATACATACTTCTGTTAAGGGTAAAACTTGGCGTTGGAAATGGGGTGTTTAGCCCATGCTGGGATTCTCAACAATTGGCACAGCCAAAGGAAAATACATTAGTGACATACTTTCTTTTAAAAGTAACTGGAGTACACATTTGAATTTTACCATATATAAATTATACCTCAATAACCTGACCTTAAAAAAAATGTAATTGGAAAGTCTTACAGGCCACGAAAAAATTCAGATACACTGAAAAAACCCATGGATAAAAAATTCAGTAACTTATTTTGTATTTGGCATGCTCTATTCAATAAGATAGTTCAAAGTCTACTTTGTCAAATCATCATGAAATATTTTTTATGATTACAGTCAATCCTCAGCTTATTTCAACTTATAAAATGATAAGTATTTTCTATCTCCTGTTAACAATACATAAATGTAAACTTGGATAATAAATGTTAGGTTTCAACTTAAAACTGTGTGAGGGGGTTATTGTTATTTTAGGGAGCTCACGAGCAAAACATCTGAGCTCTGTGGCTCCAAACAACACTTTGGAAACCAATGGCTACATAGTGGCTCTCGATCCTATCAGACCTAAGTCTCCCTTCTTCTAATAAATATTTTAAATAACAGCACCTTTACTAACCTAAAATGGAATTCATAGATAATACAAGCTATCTATACACATAATTTCAAAACACCAATAAAATGTCCTAAATCTAATATAAAAGAGAAATAAAAAATAACTTATAATAAAATAATAGGTATTTCAATACATAAATGATTGCACATGACCATCATAGAAGACTTACTGAAGCACTCAGATTCTTGCACCTAATTATAAGGAATGAGTAAGTTAGGATTTAAGAGAAGTAAGATCAGAAGCTGTTTCATTAAAAAAAAAAAAAAACCCGGTTAAACACCAGTGTTAGGATAAGTAACAACAGACCAGATATATTTATATATGACACCCTATACAAATGTTTGGTGGAACATTCAAAAATCATGCAGAACTCAAGTCATTTGACATCCAAAATGTATTGCCAGTGTTGAAGTACAAAGATTAACAAGATAAAAAGTCCTTCTCAGACTTCCCTTGGTGGTCCTGTGGTTAAGACTCTGCACTTCCACTGCAGGGGACATGGGTTCAATCTCTGGTCAGGGAACTAAGATCCCACGTGCTGTGCAGTGCAGCCAGAAAAAAAAAAAAAAAAAAAAAAAGGCCTTCTCTCATAAAATACATGACCTAGTGGGGTAGGCAGGTATCTACTTAAAGACAATATATTCTTTTTTTTAAATTTTATTTTATTTATTTATCTTTGGCTGTGTTGGGTCTTTGTTTCTGCACGGGCTTTCTCTAGTCGCAGCAAGCGGGGACTACTCTTAATTGCGGTGCGCGGGAGTCTCATTGCGGTGGCTTCTCTTGTTGCAGTGCAGGGCTCTAGGTGCGCGGGCTTCAGTAGTTGTGGTACGTGGGCTCAGTATTGTGGCTCGCGGGCTCTAGAGCTTAGCTGCTCCGCGGCATGTGATATCTTCCCAGACCAGGGTTCGAACCTGTGTCCCCTGCATTGGCAGGCAGATTCTTAACCACTGTGCCACCAGGGAAGCCCTAAAACAATATATTCTTAATTATGTGGAACTGTCCTCACATTGCAGAGTCTAGCACCTGTGGCCCCTAACTACTAAAACGCCAGTAGCTCCCACCTTCAATCACTATCGCAATGAAAAATGCCCCACAACTGTCCAAAACGCCCCTCCAGGGGCAGTACCACTGCTGTGAAGAACCACTCGCCTACAGAAGAGAGAACAAGCACATTAGCCCATCAGGATCTGGCTCCTACCTTTCTCTCCAGCCTCCTCTGCTGCCACATCTGCCTTCCAAACATACAGAACTATCTGTAGTACCCTAAGTGGGCCACATTAGTCCATGCCCACTGCTTTTCCATCAACCTGAAACGTCTTCTCTTCTTTTGCCTTCCAACTACTACTCTTCTTTGAAGCCTTCCAGGCCACTTTTTATAACCCTTAAGATGTTGTTTTTAAAGCAGGTAGTTACTTTCTACCCTACCCAGCTAGTTTGTGTATTCTACAAGGGAAAAAATTCTTTCATGTTTAATCTTTGTACCTCAACAGGGGCAATACATTTAAGATGTCAAATAAATGCTTTCTCAATGAACAAACAAGAGTACAGATAAAGGGATTCACTTTACAGAAAAAGAAATATATCCCCTTAGACTGCAGGGGAAGATAGAACAATGAATTCAGGGATGGATTTAGTGATAGATAAATGTAACTATTGGTTGAGCACTGAACTCAGCTAGGTATAAACATTGCCGCCCACCCCATCACAGTCTTCATCTGTGCCTTGACATGTCTCCTTCCCACTCCTCACAAGAGCACAGACAGATTCCACAGCTCTCCGCTCCTTTTTAGTTATGTGACAATTCAGTCCAATCCAATTGATTTAAACTCCAATCTCAGGTCCAACACAGAACTCGTCTCCTCCCCTCTTCCAGCCCAAGCCTGAGCCATGGCTGAAGGAACCTGAAGTGGGGAGGAGAGCATGCTCCCTCCTGTAGCTTCTCCTCCTCTTCTACTTCTCTAGAAGGTTCTCTACAAGGGGTCTAGCTCTACAGGGGCTGGGAACCAGGAGGAGAGCAGAGAGGGAAGAGATAACTCTCTCCTCACTTAATAAGGTAGCTGTCATCACAAACCACTGTTGGCTGTGGATGACGGGCCACCCGAGCCTGTTGTTTGACAGATGTCAAAATGCCAGCTCTCTTATAGGGCACTTGTGAGGCCTCTCAACTGAGCTGTGCCCTAATGGAAACAATCCCGCTCCAGGTCACCTCCTTTAACCCTCCTAGCTTCTGTCCAGCAGGCAGCCTCTTGCATGGACTACCAGCAAGATGGCTCAAGCCCAGCTATCTTCCTCAGTATCCCCGGAACCACAAGAAACTCACATGTCCTTGCTAAGCCAAACAGAAGGAATACAGGCTATTCTACCGCTAAGCCCCTGTCTTTCACACCTAATTGCCTTTCTTCTTCTCAGATAAATGCAGAGCTAAACAAGTCCACTGTTCAAACACAGAGACTAGCCAGGGAATGAGAAATCAGTCTCTCTTTCATGTAGACTCTCTTTGATACCCTCCTGCTTGGTTTGGGGGGCAAAAGGAGGGGGAGGTACTCCCTGGTAGGCTCATGACTCCCTCCCTTGAGTCCTCTTACACCTCACACAGACTGGGAACAAGGTGATGAGGGACGGGTGGGGTTAGTGGTTAGAGGTACCAGGGCCAGTTCTGCTATCTCTTTGTAAGCCCTTGAGAGGATGACTGACCCCAGCTATTAGCAGCTCTCTCCAGAATGTGTGGTGCTTAGTGTTTCCTTGTCCTCACTTTTAGACCCTAGTCACCAATTCCAGGGCAACAGGAAAAATTCGACTCAATATCTTCTACAATGTGCTGAAGTGAAGGAAAAATTCTGTGAAATAAGGGGCTCCACTGCATGCCTAAATGAAGATGCAAAATCATCTTCTGAGTGAGGGAAAGAACTAGAAGTTGAAGGTTCAGGCAGAATAAAGAAAGAAGACAGAGACAGGCTGGGGGTAGAACATTGAATGAAAGCCATGAACACGTTCTCTCCCACCCCTAACCCCCAAAAGGCACATATATATATTACACACAAAAGTTTGCATATCATTTTGGGAACACATGGACCCAGGATCTTCTGAGACCCTTGAAGGCCAAAGGACCCCAGATTAACAAGTCTTAGGCTAAGAAAAAGCAAGCAGGAAGTGAGAGGGCTTCCCTGGTGGCGCAGTGGTTGAGAGTCCGCCTGCCGATGCAGGGGACACGGGTTCGTGCCCCGGTCCGGGAAGATCCCACATGCCGCGGAGCAGTTAGGCCCGTGAGCCATGGCCACTGAGCCTGTGCGTCCGGAGCCTGTGCTCCACAACGGAAGAGGCCACAACAGTGAGAGGCCTGCATACCGCAAAAAAAAAAAAAAAAAAAAAAAAAGGAAGTGAGAGTCCAGTGTTCTCTATGTAGGAGGAAGGAGTGGTATTTATGCAGATAAGGCAAATCCTGAAAGGTCAGACATTTAGGGACGTGCATACATCCAGAAGCAGTCCACACCAGATGCCAGTTTTCTAAATGACATGTTTAGTCCAAACTATTCTGATTGGTTAACACTGTTCAACTTATTTTTCCATATCATGCCATGATACCCACTTATACAGATTGTTTTTTTGATTAAATAGGTACTACAGTACTACATGGTTGGTTAAATCCACAGATGAGGAACCACGTATGGAGGGCCACCTCTACAATTATACATGAATTTTAGACTGCCTGGAGGGTTGGTGCCCCTAAACCCCATATTACTCAAGGGTCAACTGTACATATATACATATTTGGATTAGAATAGGGCTCTAAAAACAACAGGTGTGCTACATATGACTGCAAAGACCCCATGTGAGTAGATGAGATGGTCACTGTCTTCAAACACCTGCTAGGTCCCTGAGAGAGAAAAAATGGAGCAGTAATGTGATGCCAGTCTCTCCCAACAAACGGCAGCTGAGAACATGTCCATCAGCTACTGAAAGTAACTAAACTGTCTAACAAAAAGGGCCAAGAAGATTGCCCACCATCTGCGATTCAGAAAGAACAAGAAAAGAACCCTGATGTTTTCCTTTCAAATCTAAGCTTTACGCCAGTCTGACAGAGGACAAATAAACGGATTCCAGGATCCCCAGATTAAAACCTACTTATGATGAAAATAAATGTAAAAGTACTTTGTAAGTTGTAAGGCATTGTATAAATGTTAATTATTATGGTAATTATTACGGATATTTCCTACCCAAAAAGGAACTAGACCCCACCATCAGCAGTTTGAGGTCACAGTCTGGAAAGGTGAAATGTTTGAAGAGAATGAGTCTGCTTATTTTCATAGCAACTGTGCAAAGGTCTTCAAAATTTTCATCTCCCCACTGAAAAGTCTAAGAAGAGGAGCCAGTCAGTGATACATGACCAAAAGAGAGTTTAGAAATTCGGTTAAATTCGGTTCAATATAACAAATATTTATTGAGAGACTTCAGAGGACACAAAAATAAGTCAGAATACAGTTCCCTGCCTCACCCACCCTGAAGAAGTGTACTAACTAGGAAGGGACAAAAGCCAGTTTATGTGGCAAAGTGGTGACGGGCTCCTTCCTGCGCCCACTGGCCCAACCCACCCATTCAGTCCTTGGCCTGTTTCTTATCAGATCCACACCGCTCCCTCTCCAGCGAGGCTGACATTCACAGACTGAGCCCTTGGCTCCCGGATCCCTGCTGAATGCCGTCAGCGAGGGGCACTGACAGAAGAATGTCAGAAGGAAGCCGGAGCCAGTGTTTCCTCCCCTTCTCCCTCTGCCTTGGCCAGCATCTCCCACAGAAGCTGTGTGTCCCCTGTGGCTGCAGCCGCCCTCAGGAAGGCGCTCCCAAGTTCCAGCTTCTAACTCATCCTTGTTCCTTCAGCCCAGGGATGATAAGACGATTCCTGCTGTTGCTAATCTCTGGGTTGCCTCGCCTTCCCTTGAATGGCTTCCCAGCTCTTCCTTCATTTTTATAGCTAATTATCTGGATGAAATTCCCTTTGATTTAAATACTTAGAGTGATTTCTGTTTTCCTGGCTGGACTCGAAATGTGGCAGCTAAGCCAAAAATGAACTGACTGCTATTGAGAGCAAAGACCCCGATTCCAACATTGCTAAATTCAAAGCTCACTGCTATTGGTGTGAGTTCAGACTGAGTTACAGAGGAATGAAGAGACAGAATTGATTTTCCTCTTCTTCCAAAAGAACACAGGAAATCAGGAGAGAAAAAGAGTTGGGGAAAAGAGAGAGAAAGGAGCATTATGGACTTCCTACTTCCCTGTCCTCAGGATAATTTAGGGAAGGGGCCACTAACAAGGGCAAGGACAATCCCCTCCTTAAAATTCGGATGAGTCAAAGAGGAGACTAGACCTGCACAGGGCCAAATTAGGGTCTTTAGAAATCCCAAACACTGAAAGATTATGGTATTCCACCCGCCAAAAAAATTAATAAAAATAAAATCAGTCCTTTACACTTACAATATAATACAATGTAAATATAAAGTACAATAAATTTGATTTTTTTCCCACAGTAACTACTTTCACATTAAAAAAAATATATCAAAATCTTTTCCTCCAAATCTATTTTGTGGCCCTGCTTTGCTGGTGCCCTAAGCACACATCTAGTCTACCCATTGGATCATCCAGTGATGGACCTGGGAAGCCTGCCTTGTCCAGAGCTCCAGTGGCCAGCCTCTCAGGGAAGGTGCATGTACTATTATGGGGGGTGCGGGATGCTGGAAGGTTGAGTCTCCTAAGGACCCGGGAGTGGAGAGAAGGGATTCTTAAATTCATATGGGCCCAGAGGGAACTGTAGGCTTTAGAAGGGAAAGTGAGCTGGAGTGCCAACCCTAAGAGTCTCTGAAAGAGCAAGAGGATGTGCAGGGTTCACCTGCTGGTGATGAGGTAGACAGTGGATGTGTCTCTAAGGAGTTATCTATGCACCATCCATCAAAACCACCACTGGCCATCATCTTCTTAGAACCAGCTATTGGTACTCAGCCATAAAAAAGAACGAAATAATGCCCTTTGCAGGAACATGGATGGATCTAGAGATTTTCATACTGAGTGAAGGAAGTCATACAGAGCAAGACAAATACCATATGATATCGCTTATATGTGGAATCTAAAAAAATGGTACAAATGAACTTATTTACAAAAGAGAAATAGAGTCACAGATGTAGAAAACAAACTTATGGTCACCGGGGGGAAAAAGGGAAGAGGGATAAATTGGGAGACTGGGATTGACATATGCACACACTACTGTATATAAAATAGATAACTAATAAGGACCTACTGTATAGCACAGGGAACTCTTCTCAATACTCTGTAATGACCTGTATGGGAAAAGAATCTAAAAAGGAGTGGATATATGTATATGTATAACTGATCTACTTTGCTGTACACCTGAAACTAATACAACATTGTAAATCAACTAGACTCCAGTAAAAATTTTAAAAAGGACCAGCTATGGGGAGAGGAGAACATGACAAGCTGTTGCAGAGGGAGGAAATGACCAAGATAAGACTCATAACAAGGATACAAGCCTCCCTACAAGTGCCTGGCTTGCATCCTTGAATTCAAATTCTGAAGGATAGAACTAAACTGGTAGAATGCCCAGAGATATATACCTGATATCTACAAGAGTAAGCTTTCCTCTCTCAGTGGAGAGGGGGGGATACCAGTTCTAAAAGCAAAAGTTAAAATCTCTACACCTCCAAGTCTGTGACTTGTGCAATTTATACCAATTACACATTTATCCACTTCCACGATTTTAGCTAGTGCCAGAGGTTCATAATACCTAGATTTCTATGTCCAGCTTTACTTGCCTTCATGCTCAGGTGATTCCTTCTGCCAAGAAAACCCTCCCCACTCCCATCCCATATTTCACAAATTCAAATCCTAACCCTTCTTCAAGGACTGGTTCAAATATTGCTGCCATCTGTTAGAGAACTGTCTCTCACCTGAACCCTCATGGTGCTCTATCTGATCTCTTCTGCGAGGCTTTCGCTTTCTGCCTCATATTAGAGTAATGAGGGTACATCTCATCCCTCCTGTGAGGCAGTAAGCTACCTGAAAACAGAAGACATGTTTTATTCGTTTTTGGATCCTCTCAGCACCTACAGTATCTGTTGATGGAAAGAACAGTATCCTTCGGAGTCTAGATGATCACTCCCAAGATGAAGCCTTTAAAAAACTGTTTCTGAAACATCACTTTTGATGTTGCCTTCAGCCAGTTTGAGACCACACGAAAAATCAGGCTCATCAATGACTACTGCTAATATTTATTCTGTGCCGTATGCCAACTACTGGGCCATGCGTTTTGCATCTAGTTGTCTCATTTAATCTGCCTAACAACTCTCTAAGACAGGTACTATTATAGTGCTCATTTGGTAAAGACTCTGAGGCCTAGAGGCATTAACCAATTGCCCAAGACTATCCAGTTAGTAAGTGACAGAACTGGGATATGGCCACTTCAGGGTCACATCTACATTCAGTCAAAAACTGTACTACCAAGATGGATCATTCATCTTGTTAAAACACGTCTGTTTTAATAAAATTTATCTTCGAAGAATAAGTATTTGCCACCAATGAATATATATATGCATACACACACACACACACACATATAAAATGGCTATAAAACTTAAATAACAATGAAGGACTATTTTTTCACCTATAAAAAAGGTTTTTTGAAATAATAATACCTGACAATAGCAAGTGGGTAGGAAAATGGTACTCTCACATACTACTAGTGGGAGTACAATCTGGAACAACTTTAGAGAGCAACTTGGTGATTTCCATCAAAAGCCTTTAAAATATTTTTACCATTAACCCATCAATTCCACTTCAAGAATTTTAGCTAAAGAAAACAATCATAGATTTAGCTTCAAAGATACTCAATACAGCACTGTCTGTAAAATGAAAAATTAGGAAAGATCTTTAAGTTTCTAATAATAGGACATTGTATAATTAAATTATGTTACACTCATACATTAAAATCCAAGCAGCCCACTAAACATTGTTTCAGAGATGTGTGATATCAAAGATTGTTCACGATATATCATTAAGTGAAAACAGAAAGTTGAAAAATGTATGGAATGAGCCCAGTTTCATTCAACACACACACACACACACACACATATAAATACACAGTAGACACCTGGGATGATATAAATCAAAATGTTAAGAATCACTATCTTTTGGGGATGAGTCATAATTTTACATATAACTCTATTTTCAATGATTATGTATCACTTTTATAATAAGAAAAAATTAGATGAGGATTAAGGAAAAAAAAGGTATCACAGGGATGAAAGGATACCAAAAGAGGTTTCTTCAAATGTCACTGAAATAGGTCTGTAGTTTCAATTTAACAAATATACCATTCCAAACTGATGGAGCTTTTATGTACAAATTAACCAGTATATTTATTTATAAAGACATATTACTTTAAAACACTTTCTACCTCTTTTATACAACCCCACCACAGTTAGTATGCAGCTCAGTAAATACTTTTTTTTTTTTTTTCCGGTACGCAGGCCTCTCACTATTGTGGCCTCTCCCGTTGAGGAGCACAGGCTCCGGCCGTGCAGGCTCAGTGGCCATGGCTCACGGGCCCAGCCGCTCCACAGCATGTGGGATCCTCCCGGACCAGGCACGAACCCGTGTCCCCTGCATTGGCAGGTGGACTCTCAACCACAACGCCACCAGGGAAGCCCTCAGTAAATACTTGTTGAATAGAATTGAATAGTCTAGTGTAAAATTTTTATAAATAATCGAGATGAGGAAGAACCCAGTGAAGTTCCTACTTTACAGGGGACAGTAAGTTCCTCCACTATACTTCGAACACATTTGACACTGTCGGCCAACACCTTCTTCTTAAGTCTCTTACCATGGCTTCCACCACAGCTCATCCTCCTAGTCATCATTCCGTCTCAGTGTCCACTGATCGCTGTGGTGCAGATCCTCTTCCTCCTCTGAACTGTGGCCATTCACCCCCACCCCCATCCCCCCACCAACGCTCTGGTCCTCCGCTTTTGGCATTCTTCTTCCATAGTCATTTCCTCGGAGAGTTCATCCACAATCACGGCATGATCTATCACCTCAATGGAGATAATTTCAGGTGGAACGTGACCTTGTTTCCCTGGGTGTGGGCATGTGTGCTGTCATTGCTACGTACATAAGGCATTTTGATATGGCACAACAGTAATGATTAGAATTTTACAGTATAACTCACCAAGGAGAAGACTGCTTGGAGGAACTGAGGAAGAGTTGTTGGCATCAATGGCAGTAAACTCCTTCCCCCGTCCCATAAAGTAAACCAAATAAAAATATACAAATAGAGACTTCCCTGGTGGTTCAGTGGGTAAGACTCCAGCTCCCAATGCAGGGAGCCCGGGTTCAATCCCTGGTTGGGGAACTAGATCCCTCATGCATGCCACAACTATGAGCCCACATGCCGCAACTAAGACCTGGTGCAGCCTAAATAAATAAATAAATAAATAAATAAATATTTTTAAAAAATACAAACAGAAAACGTCAGCAAAGCATGTGTTTAAAATTCTCAGGTTAATGGTATCATACTTTGTTTGGGGAAGGAAGAAACTAAGTAAATGAAATAATTAGCCTACAAAATATTTTTTAAAGGCCCTAGATTCTATATTTATAAAACTCACTTATATGAACAAAGTACATATTTTCATTAAGCATATCTTTGTTTTTTATTTTTCTGGTGGTCAGTCCTAGTCAGCTGATCACATTACTCTTTGGACTCAGCTTCAAGATGAATCTTCTAACCGCCTCCCTCCCCTTCCAATCAGATTTCTGCCCTTAAGCTTCTGTATAGAAATTACAAGCCACCACTGGGCTTACAGATTCATTATTTAGACCCAGGGTATGTTAATCATGGGTCCTGAAATAAGCTAAGGGCTACAGTCATCCCTCAGACCCAATACATGGAACATAAAGGTTACAGACTTTTGGAATAGGAGGGTAGCAATTTGAGGCTAATTTTTGACTAATCCTGGCAGGAAAGAAAGCACATGGTAGAAAGCTGCACAGAATATTACTCCACAGGAAAAGCCATCAAAAGCCTTAAGGCCATGAATAAGACTGGGCCCAGATACTAGCCCAGAATAACAGATATAAAAGCCAAGTTTCACTGAAAGGTAGAACCACCTTAAAATCTAGCTAATAAATATGCTTCAGCCAAGCAAAACAGAAGAGAAGGAGATGACTGAGAACTGAACTTCCAAGGCTCAGAGCAACTAACACCTCTAGAGGGGGTAAAGGAAGCATCTACACTTATTTAGGCCTATAAAACTGGGCTGTGCTCGGTGGTGACTGCTTATTATAAGCACAAGGAGGCAGCTTCCAGGGCTTGCCAGTCAAGCAGAGGGGTTATTAGAAGTATGTGTATGTGTACACACTGCTACATTTAAAATAGATAACCAATACTGTATAGCCAGGGAACTCTGCTCAGTATTCTTTAATAACCTAAATGGGAAAAAAACTTGAAAAAGAATAGATACATGGGGGGCTTCCCTGGTGGCGCAGCGGTTAAGAGTCCGCCTGCCAGTGCAGGGGACACGGGTTTGAGCCCTGGTCCAGGGAAGATCCCACACGCCGTGGAGCAACTAAGCCCGTGTGCCACAGCTACTGAGCCGGCGCTCTACAGCCCGCAAGCCACAACTACTGAGCCTGCGCGTCTGGAGCCTGTGCTCCGCAACAAGAGAGGCCGCGATAGTGAGAGGCCCACGCACCGCAGTGAAGAGTGGCCCCCGCTTGCCACAACTAGAGAAAGCCCTCGCACAGAAATGAAGACCCAACACAGCAAAAATAAATAAATAAATAAATAAATAAATAAATAAATAAACTCCTACCCCCAACATCTTCTTTAAAAAAAAAAAAAATACAGGTGGCAACTAAGCACATGAAAAGATGTTCAGTATCATTAATCGTTGAGAAAATGCAAACTAAAACCACAATGAGATATCACCACACAGCTACTAGAATGATTTTTTTTTTTAACTGACAATACCAAGTACTGATGGAGATGCAGAACACTGGAATTTTAATACAATGCTGGTAAATGTAAAACTGAACAGCCACTTTGGATAAGTTTGGCAGTTTTTTCTTTATCAAGTTAAAAACATTCACTTACCACAGGACCTAAGATTTCACTCCAAGGTATTTATCCAAAAAACATGTGTACATATCCTCAAAGACTTGTATGTGAACGTTCACAGCTCGAAGTGGAAAATAACTTAAATGTCCATCACCAGGTGAATGGATAAACTAATTGCGGTATATCCAACAATGAAATACTACTCAGCAATAAAGGGATGAACTATTGGTATATATACAAAACCATGGATGGAGAGCAAAAACATAATGCTGAATTAAAGAAGCCATACACAGGATACATACCGTATGATTCCATTTACACGAAGCTCTACAGTAGGCAAAACATCTACGGTGAAATCTGATCAGTGGATGTCTGGGGTGGGGTGGGGAGAGACTGACTGCAATGGGCAACAGGAGAATTTGGGGAGGGTGAGAAATGTTCTACATATTGACTGCAGAGATGATTACACGGGTGTAAACATCTGTCAAAACTCAGTGATTATCATCTCACACCAGTCAGAATGGCCATCATCAAAAAATCTACAAACAATAAATGCTGGAGAGGGTGTGGAAAAAAGGGAACACTCTTGCACTGCTGGTGGGAATGTGAATTGGTACAGCCGCTATGGAGAACGGCATGGAGGTTCCTTAAAAAACTACAAATAGAACTACCATATGACCCAGCAATCCCACTACTAGGCATATACCCTGAGAAAACCATAATTCAAAAAGAGACATGTACCAAAATGTTCATAGCAGCCCTATTTACAATAGCCCGGAGATGGAAACAACCTAAGTGTCCATCATCGGATGAATGGATAAAGAAGATGTGGCACATATATACAATGGAATATTACTCAGCCATAAAAAGAAATGAAATTGAGCTATTTGTAATGAGGTGGATAGACCTAGAGTCTGTCATACAGAGTGAAGTAAGTCAGAAAGAGAAAGACAAATACTGTATGCTAACACATATATATGGAATTTAAGAAAAAAAATGTCATGAAGAACATAGGGGTAAGACAGGAATAAAGACACAGACCTACTAGAGAATGGACTTGAGGATATGGGGAGGGGGAAGGGTAAGCTGTGACAAAGTGAAAGAGCGGCATGGACATATATACACTACCAAACATAAGGTAGATAGCTAGTGGGAAGCAGCCGCGTAGCACAGGGAGATCAGCTCGGTGCTTTGTGACCGCCTGGAGGGGTGGGATAGGGAGGGTGGGAGGGAGACGCAAAAGGGAGGGGATATGGAAACATATGTATATGTATAACTGATTAAATTTGTTATAAAGCAAAAAATAAAAAAATAAAAAATAAAAACTCAGTGATTACACATTTAAAATGTGTGCATTGGACTTCCCTGGTGGCGCGGTGGTTGAGAATCCGCCTGCCAATGCAGGAGACACAAGTTCGAGCCCTGGTCCAGGAAGATCCCACGTGCCGTGGAGCAACTAAGCCCGTGCGCCACAACTACTGAGCCTGTGCTCTAGAGCCCGTGAGCTACAACTATTGAGCCCATGTGCCACAACTACTGAAGCCCATGCACATAGAGCCTGTGCTTCACAACAAAAGAAGCCACTGCAATGAGAAGCCCGCGCACCACAACAAAGAGTAGCCCCTTGCTCGCCACAACTAGAGAAAGCCCGCGTGCAGCAACGGAGACCCAACACAGCCAAAAATAAAATAAAAATTTTTTTAATTAAAAAAATAAATAAAATGTGTGCATCATCTTGTCATTTCAATAAAGTTGAAAAAAATAATTATTCTTCAACAGTTAAGGAGCTATTTAAGTCTTTTTTTGTTATCAATGGTAGCTGGTCAATAAGTCATTACAGAGGTTAATCAGTCTATTGTGGTATAAGATTATCCTTGGTCCATCAGCCTTCTGAAACATACCAGAGGAATGGATTCTCTGACCAGCAGAAATAGAGTTAGGTCAGGGAATTGGCTTTCCAATTCACAGAAGTTACAGTGTGAATTTGCACACTCTCTTGTGATTAACTCAAGTTAATTTTCAAAAAGTCAGGCCTAAGCTATGTGAAGAGGTGAAGAAAGGTATTTTTTATCAGAAGGTTAATGCTTCAAAAGTGAAGAATCCCCGCTGTGAGAAAACAAAATACTTTTGGCACATACTCTGATTGGGGTCTGGACCTTCCAAATACAGCAGACAGTCATCTGGTGTGTGTGCTGGCAGGGACACATACACGGGAGAGGGACAGAAATGCCTCCCTGGTCACAGTCTACATGACACAGGGGAAGAATGGTTCCTCCATCAGAGGAGCAGGTTGTTAGAACAGCCAGAGGGATAAGGTTTTTATTTGTAACTAGACTCACAAGTGTTTATTATGATCATTTTTTTAACTGTCAGTCACTGAAAAGGCTTTCTGCGCAAGCACAGGAAGGAGAGAAAGCAAAGTAAACCTGCTAACTGCCCTCTCTACCTGCCCTACCTTACCCTTCTCCTCTGCCTCATCCCCTTAACTCACTGCCCCTTATTCTCTAGTAAAGGTTAAAACCACACCAGAGGGACTTCCCTAGTGGTCCAGAAGTTAAGACTTCCACAGCGGGGGGCATGGGTTCGATCACTGGTTGGGGAACTAAGATCCTACATGCTGTGCGGCGTGGCCAAAAAATCTTCAATACATAATTGAGAAGTAAACGCTTCCATCTTAAAAAAAAACTAACAAAAAAACAAAACCACACCAGAGGGCTTGGTTGAGCCAAAAGAAAAGGCAGGCCTAGGATCCAGATGCAGATAGGTGGGGGAGGGGTGATAAAGTCAATGGACATTTGTCATTTCTAGCCCCCAGCATCCTAAGACTACTCTGATGTCCTTTCAGGCAACTGACTCTCCAGCGCTGTTTATAGCCTTGTTGGGAGAGTAAAATCAAATGTTTGCCCTCTCTCGACAGAAACCAAGGAGCTTCCCTAGGGGGTCCTTCCCCCAGATCCTTTCTCTCTATATCCTGATAGGGCCATAGATGGGCCTTGACTTAAGCTTGACCAATCAGATAATCTCATGCGACTTTTGTTTCTTTCCAAGAGTGATGCAAGAGGCAAAGAAATGGCTTGCAGTGGAGCCAGGCAAGACAACTAAGCAGTTCTTTCTCTTGTCAGTTCCAAGCCTGGTTCCTTAGGTTTCCCTTCCACCCTGTGAGGCTTTCCTCAGTGGAGAAATACATATTTTAAGTTCCCACCTTCCTCCCCTACTTCCCAACTTTTCTTAATCCCCCTCATCAGAGTTAATGTCTGTCACCAGTTTGGTGTGTTTTCCCCCAGTTTCTATATATCTCATTTTTGTTTTTAAAAAATGCATGTCATATAATAAATTGGATTATATTATACGTATTGTTATACAACTTGCTTTTTATTAGCTGTGATCTTTAATTTCTTTTGTATCTTATCATCATCCCTGATTAAAAATGTACATAAAAATTCTACCAAAGTTGGAGTCTAGCGGTAGGGTGGGACTTGGTTAATCTATTACACAGCCCATAAGAGAATGGGCTCAAGTTCAGCTGGCTGAACAAGGATCCTAAGGAATGCTAACTATGTGCCAGGCTGTAAAGTTCTCACAGGCGACATAAAGGTTCTTGAGCAGGGAAATCTCACGATGAAGACAATGTTTCATGAAGAGTAACTTGGCAACAGTGAAGATAATATAGACAAGAAGAAGTAGAGATTGGACAGCAGGGAGACTAGTTCAGTGGCTAATAGAGAAGAGTAGATCTGAAGAAATAAAATTCTGGATTACTGCGGTGGTCAGAAAAATGGAGAGAAACTTTTCCTGAATTATAATAAGGTAGACTAGTAGAGTGGAAGAAACAAATGATTGGAATTAGAAGAGTTAGATTTGAATTCCAGCTCTGAAATTTATTAGCTGTGTGACATTTGGTAAGACACGTCCCTACTCCATATCTTTTTCCCTGTCAATGAGATGAAGAAACTGGAATATCAGGGCCTTTAAGTGTTGGGTTTTTTTTCCAGCAGAACCCCCGCTCCCCGCACAGGTAAAGGGCTCAGAGCCCCAGCTCTCCTTCATTACACCTCTCAGCCACCTCTGAGGCATTCCTGAGGAATCAACAGAGGACTAGTGCACAGCATTAGAGAAGTCTCTAAACACTCTACTACCAAATCTAATACTCAATGACTGAGGTGGGTAAACTTGGCAGAAGTGTCTAGGAAAATCGTACTGACCACAATAGTTGCCACAGAATCATATTAGAAAGGGTGAATTGACTTCTGATAAATCTGCCTGTTTCTCTTTACAGGTCAAATCCAATTAAATGTCCAAAATCTCATCCAATGCTTCTGCAAATGGTAATCTGACCTCTATATAAACAATACAATCACAAATAATTCATTGCCTAACAATTCAGCTCATTCCAATTTGAGGTCCTCTAACTATTCAACTGTTCTTCCTTATTAAGTCAAAATTTGTCCGCCATCACTGCCATCTGAAATAAAGTTCCTTATTCCACCTTGTGAAGCTAAACCAAGTAAATCTAACCCCTCTTCCACAAGACAGTCCTGCAATTGTTTGAGAAGAGCTCTCAAGTCTACCTTATCCCCCCTTATTCTCTCTTGCTCTGGCCTACCAGGAATGTTCCACAGAAGTGGCCTGCTCCAGTTTTGGATCAATTCAACATTCTCTGAGCATCTAAGTGCAAGTAGATCTGCACTTATTCACAGCTTTAAAGACTTAATCAAATCAGATGGTCTTCCTTGAAACAAATGACTAGCTTTATAATAAAGTGTAAATAGAACCTAAATTCATTATCTGGTAACCATTGTTTTCTTACTAAACATTAGCTGGTGCCAGTGTATCAGAAGTAGATTGCTAAATCTTTTAACCCAAAGCAAATTGTGAAAACATCTACTCAGGGATCCAAAAAGATCCAAGACTCAAGGTCCAATGCAGCAAGTATAAATAACATAAATAAAGCTTATACTCTCATCAACTCTCAGGGGAATGTAATTCTCACTGGTACAAAAGTTAATTATTACCAAGGTGACTTGGAATATCAGTGTTAGTAAGAAAGCTTCATTCACTATTCCTCATCCCACCCACTCCATATTCCACCACCAGGTCTGCAAAATCAGGGATCTGTGGCTTAGGCCTGGGTATCCTCCAGTCTGGGTAACTTGGGGATGGGGATTAGGAAGTGTGACTGAGTCCCTAAGGAGAAAGCGAGCGGGCACAGCCAGTCTGTGACGCCTGTGGGAGTGCTGAGCCTTTACAGTTTCCTGTGCCCTGGTTGTCCTAGTAACCTGAGGCCTCCCTATTTGTGTTGGCTTCGTGGGGTCAAGAGCGGAAGCAAAGCTGAAGCACCAGGAAGACTTGCAGGGAAAAAATGCGGGTAATGCAGCAGTTATGCCACAGGAAGGTCAAGCCTAGGGCATAAAATTACCTCTCCCTAAGGGGAGCTGGAGCACGAGGAGCACACCCAAGAATGCTTCTCCAAGACGAAGGGGGCAGAGGTGTGCTCAAAGAGCATGGACGAGGAAGGCTCAAGGAAGAGGGGGAAAGACGTTTCTGAGAAGGAAGGGAAGAGAAGGGAGAGGGACTTCAGGGACTCTCAGGGAGAGAGATTAAATGAGGGATTTTTTTAAAGTGTTGCTTTTGAGATACGGGAGATGAGATATAGCCTTCATCTCCTACCCCTTCTAAGAAACTTCCAACAAAAACTGACATTACTCATCAGGGCTTTGGGGGTTGGATTTGTGTTTTTTTCTAGTTGTGACAACATGTAAGACCGGCCTCCAGACAGATCAAGAGCCCAGTTACATATGTTTTTACCAGGTCTGAGGTGACCATAAGATTTCTGGAGCAGCCAAAAGACAGCCATGTGACAGTGTACTAACTCCCAGAGTTTAGAGCTATGCTAACACAAGACTCACTCACCTCATCCAGCTATTTAAATTAAATTAACTAAAATTTAAAATTCCATTCCTCAGTCACACTAGTCACATTTCAAGTGCTCAATAGCCACATGTGGCTAGTGGCTACTGTTTAGACAGGACAGGTAGAGAACATTTCCATCATCATAGTAAGTTCTATTGAACAGTGTTGGAGTAAAGAAAAAAGCTTAGATAAATAGCTAACACAATACAAACCCTTTCAAATCTTTAAAGAGCTGCCACATTGAAAAACAAGTAGACTTTTCCCATATGTTTCAAGGAGCAGAACTACAGGGGAAAAAATGAGATGCTATAGCAAGCCAGATTTAGCTGAACAACCGCTAGTACCTAAAGCTAGATGACAATAGAATGGGCCAACTTCACCACAGGTGGCAGTAATCCATTGCATTCAGTAGAGACAGTTAAGCAAAGACCTCCTTGGTCATATTTCAGAGATAACAAAGAACTAGATGCCTTCTCAGTATCTAGTTTTGAGTCTACAATTTTAAGAAAAGAGCAATTTACAAATGAGATAAAAGTGAGAGTCATAAACGGCATTTTAGAAGTCACTACTACCACAAGTAGACTGTGGGGCAGGCAGGCAAAATTAAAGCATATAAGTAGATAAGTAACTTAGTCAAAATTAATGATGGTTAGCTGGGGGTTAATTATCAGTGGTGGGGCTATCATTTATGTACCGATTTATAAGCAGAAAAAACTTAAAAAGAAAAAATTGGTAAGAATGGTTCTAATGGTGCAGAGACAAGGCCGGAAAACTTCAATACAGGTTATCAAGAGAAACTTGACTATAGTTGAAACCAGTACCACAACCAAAGAACCTTTTATATTCTCTGCCAGAGAGAATATGAGCTGTTTGGGTACAGCAACTGTCTGTTCTTGGGACTCTGGCCCCTTCATCCCATCCTCCTGCCATTCACCACAGCCTTACAAGTCATCTCTCTCAACTCCTGAAACTCAGCCACCTTCAAACAGTCTCTTGATCTCCACAGGCAAGACTCTCTCCTCTCCTTCTCGTCTGAATACAGAATGCCAAAGGATACTGTCTCTTAACCTTCTATCCTAGCTATGAATTTACTCATCCTCATCTTCCACCCCAAAATGTATTTGGCTTGATTATAATGTAATATACTGAATATACATATTCATAGTCATTTACTGACTTATGGTTCTACTATCTGTGTACTCTGGTGTGTATACATATATGAGAACATTCATGCATACACATGTGATAACATCCATTACTGGTAAGCATTTAGCAATCTGGCACCAGGATTATGAAATGCACTATACAGTGCCTAGCACGACACCAAGCTTAAGTGGTCACTCAATGGACTTTACAATAATAGCCACGTCATGACTCTGGATGCAAAATGTTTGAAGACGAGACTGAAGTAGATGTGAATTTGACGACTTTTTTTTCTTATAGGAAACAGAATGGAAGCATAAGCATCTTGTGCTGTATATAGAGGAAGAATGTTTAATCACAAGGAGAAGGTTGAAGCCTTGCTGAAAGAAAGCATAATAGAGTGTACAAAGAGTCCAGAATAAGAAAAAAGTGATAGAAGAGGAAGGAAGACAGAAGTGGATCACGCAGAATAAATAAAGCCTAACCTTTTAAAAATCCGAGGTCTTACCAAAGAGAAAGGAAGAAAAAGAGATTTCAACATAAGAGAGTTTAAGATGGAAAAGAGCCAGAAAGGGCTGTAGGCTTAAAAAAACCAAAATCAATGAAGAAGCAGTGGTGTATGTTGGCACAGAGAAGTGTAGAGCTGAGGGGAGGGAGAGAATTTATGGTAGAGGAAGTTGGTGTGAAGTTTTCCTCTAAAGATGCCCAGCAGAGCAAAGAAGGAATGAAGGCAAAGGCCACTAGGAATAAGGTAGGGCTGGGGCTGAAACAGCACAGGAGAAAACAACAAGGCCCAGAGTGGGAAATTATATTCTTTCTAAAAAATTAACTGACCCAGATTTTCTTGCTTGGGGCCAAAGGTAACTGGAATTTAAGGATCTTGAAAATAAATTATAACAATCCTAATCTTTGCAATTGCCTTTGGCCCAAGATAACATCAATTTAAAAGATCATGATAGAATTAGTGTCAGTTTCTGACACTGTAGAGTTGATTTTAGAAGAGAAATAAGACTAATAAATTGCTCTGTTTATAGAAATACTATCCTGAATAACAAGTTTAGCTGTATCTCTCTATCAGCCACAGGGTAAATATAGAAACTTTATAGTTACATACATGTCCACAGAAGATAATAAGTAACCTAACATATATGGTAAAGCTGGGTTACTTATCTTTCTATACTGTAGCCCAGTGAAATGTTTTACTGGATTTAGGATACATAGTGCAAGTTAAAGGGCTGCACAGACAAAAGTTAAGGTTAAAAGTAAAGACCATAAGATGAGGGAGAGGAAAACTAGAACTGCTATGCTACTGACATAGAACTGAAGCATTAACAACACAAGAACTCCCACGTGAGGGGAAAATGGCACAAAAGCAAGACAAAGGAAAAGACTCCATGCCATATAACTAATCTTGGTAGCCTCACTTTTGGGTTTTAAATCAAATACTGAATCAGATTCTTCAACTTTTCTATTTTTAAAAATTCAACGAAATTACTTAAATCGTTTGATAAATGTAGTCATGCAATTTTAAATGACTATAAAAATTAGAGGATCAATGCCTAATCCTTTGGCAAAGATTGAAGGCGGCAGTAGTGCTAGACACAGATAACGTTGCGTTTAAGCTCCTCACTACTGCTTAGAGACCATCGATTCTGCCTGCGAGGCCAATCCGAATTCCTCATCTCGGCATTCAAAGCCTTTAGTGACCTCGCCACAACTGTACCCAAAGAGCCCTAACTCCCGCTGCTCCCTAACCTACTTCTCACTCTCGGAGCGCACCGGCCTCTGGACAGACCTGATCTCTGGGGGGGGTGGCCATTTCCCCTTTCCCGCCTGGGTGGAAGTCTCCATCTAAGGCTCTGGCTGGCCCAGGCCTATCCAGCACTCCAGCCAACAGCGCTCTCGCTCCGCAGCCCCGCACTCCTCCAGGCCCTTTCCGGGTCTCTCCTCCCTGACTCTCTCGGTGTTGCCCCGGGGCCCCTCTCCCTCGGCTCCAGTGTTCCCCCGGGGACTCACCCGCCTCCCCGGGCAGTCACAAGCTCTTCGGGTCGGTGGATGTCTGTTAGGTGCTTCGAGCCTGGGCGAAACCCAGACCCGGACCCCTCGGGGCCCTCCCCCCAACTCTCTCGGGCGCTTCCACGACCCTCCCCGGGCTCCCCACGCCAGCCCAGCTGCCCCTCGGGGCTCCGGCCCCCAGACCTCCCCGCCGCCGCCGCCAGTCCTTCCTATCCTATCCGGCGGGGGTCGGCGGTGACTCACCGAAGGGCCAGCGGCTGGGGGGTCGGAATGCGCTCACTTCCTCCCCGCGCGCACCTGCCCGGAGCTGTTGGAGCGCCGCCCAGCCGAGCCTCCGGCGGATGTTTTTCTGTCCCCGCGTGGGCAGCGCTCGCTGGCCGCCCCCTCCCGGCCCGAGAGCCAGCCGTCGCGCCCCCCACCAACTGGCATCGCGGAGTTGAGCCCTGACCACAGAACCCCCAGCCCCCAACACACGCGGCAACCACAAGCGTGGCCTCTGGCCCCGAGAAGCTAGGCAGATACACACGCAAGCGCGCACACCCGCAGGCGTGCAAGAAGCGGGTTCAACACCTCCCCGCTGCCCTCTCCCCTACCCAACTTCTGGGAAAGGGCTCCTGGCTCCGCCCCAGCCTTTCTTTCCAGAAGCCCCCTACTCCTGCCCCTATATGCCTACCTCATCTTCATTACAGGCGGCTAACTCTCACCTCTCCTGTCCCATGACCTCACACACACCAATCCCCATCGGGCTCCCCCTGCCTACAGCATGACCACCACCACCACCTTCAAGCTCCCTAGCTCCCCCCTAGTGTCCGCCCCCTATTGGTTTGGCTCCAGGATGCAGAAGCAGAAGGTAGTCTACGGTCCAAACATCAAGGGTGTCAGCTGGTGCCCCACAAAGGCACCAGCAGAGCTATAGACCACTGACAAGACTTCTGGGCCCTTCTATTAGTCAGGCCTTCTAACCCACCTGCTCCAGCCCTGAGCAGTCCAAGGCCATGCCTCCCACACGCCAGCCTACATCAGGGCACCTTACTCCTCTGAGTTTTCTTTTTTTCTCTTGGTGCTCCTCTGAAATAGAAAGGATATCAGACCTGACTAGGGTGAAGGTGTGGTGCAGTCCGCATCTCCAGCCACTTAAGCTGTCTTCTTGGAAGAAAACAGATAGGGAGTTTGGGGTGGACTGGTGAAGTTGTTTCTGAATGGTGAGGAGGTGAGAGGAAGGGTAGCCCTCTGGAAAAGTCAGCCAGAAGTAGTTAGATCTGAACCACTGGGTGGCAGGGAGTGGGAGTCTTGGGGTAAGTGGAACTAGAGACTTACAAGGAAAAATAGAATAAATGCCAAAGTGATTGGCCCTGTGGGTAGGAGGAGAATAGCTGGAACAGGGGTCTTTGAAGTGTGAAAAAGTCCAGCCTGATTGGGGCAATTAGTACCAATGAGATGGCCAGCATTAGACTGGTCAGAAAGGAGAATTTGAGAGTTCACTTGAGTGGGGATGCGAAGAAGTGGATCAGAATCCTTACCAGAAAAAGCAGGAGTCCTAAAGTTAGCTGGAAGGATGGAAAAAGGATACCTCTTCCCAGGGTAGAAGTGAGGGTACTGACCTAGGAAAAGTAGGCTTATTAGCAACACTTTCTCAAAGCAGACATTTAGAATTTCAAGGATACACCGACCAAAAGCAAAATGTTGCTGGAGGCAGGTTTTGAAGGTGGTAGGGATGACAAGAAGCATAAGTGTGAAAGGGGCAGAAGTCTGTGCCAGGAGATAGCAGCCCCAGCAGAAGCTTTCAGCTGTGCACACAGAGCTGCTCACCATCATTCAAAGAAAGGAACGTGTAGCACCAGCCACAGTGGTCACTCTTTTCGGAGGGCTATGTGCCAGGGACAGTACTAGGAGCATTACACGCATTATCTCATTTCATCCTCTTGACAACCCTATGAGTTAATATTGCTATCCCAATTTATAGATAAGGAAACAGGTTTAGAGAGGTGAACTAACTTGCCCAGTGCCACACAGCTCTTAAGTAGAATCAGGATCTAAATCCAGAGTCTTTGACTCTATAACCTATACTCTTAATCACCCATCTTTGGGTTCTCCAGAACCTGCAGGAAACCCAAAAAAGGATGTCAGAGGATAAGTTCCTAAATTCTCATTCCATAATGTATAGGAGATAAGAGTGGTATCTCTGTGAAACTGGAGTGACCCATACCATTAGGGCATTTAGTGATGTTCTTCTTTGAAAGAACCATCCCCAGACATGGGGAGAACCTTTATTTGCAGTATGTTTGGGGGTGATGAACAATGGATAATCTCTGGGATGCCTGTAAAAAAGAGACATCTGCCCCCCCAGCCCTAATCTCTGAGGGGGAAGCCATTATCTCTAGGATACTGCAAGGAGACCCTGCCCTAGGGTCTGAGAGAAACATTCTCCACTCCAGGTGCCTGTTCGCTCTCCTGGAGCCTCTGGCTGTCGCACCCTACTGCATCTCCTCGGTTTGGCTGGGGCACAGGATTAGCCATCCCCAGGAAATGCCTCCCTCCGGTCCAGGCAGGGATCCCAGCATACACACCCCTGGAGTGTGTGTGTGTGTGTGTGTTAGTTACAGGGCGGGGGGAGATGGTGGAATGCTTCCTCTCCAGGCCAGGGAAGAGTTCTGGGGACCACCTGGGGGCCCCCACTCCTCCCACCTCCTTGCTGGGGAAGTGCCCAGTCCAGTGCCCCTTCCATGGCCACCTCCCTCCCCCTAGCCGTGTGGGGCATGAATCAGCTCTCACAGCTTGTTAAAGCTAGACCTCTTGTTTTCATGCCCTCACCTCAGGAAACAGAGTTACAGCTTTTCCAGCTCTACTCAGCAGGGGGCCAGGGTCCTCACTTTATAAACATCCCCAAGCCTGTGAGAGGGCACGGAGATGGTGCGAGACAGGAGCCCAGGGGAGAAAGACAGCAACTAAGACTCAAGGAGAGAAATAAAGAAAAGCCAAGGAGACAAGACCAGAGTACCTGAACAGAAGCCAGGAACGGTCCGAAAGGGCCATACTGCAGGAATGGCCTTATGGATGCTCTGGGCTGGACAGGCTAAAGGGACCCTGGGCGGCTGGGGGATCACCTGCTTGGTGATATCTCTGCTCCTCCAGCACCCAGGAGTCCACAGCAAGTGCTACTTCCAAGCTCAAGGTAAAGCTGGGTGAGGCGTTAGGGAAGGACAGCAGAAGGCACTGGGAGGACGGGGGCTCAGGGGTGATCCTGTGTCAAAGACCCAGACCCCCCAAGCTGGGAAACAGGAGAGGGTAAACGCGGGGGCGGCGGCACTTACTCCCTCAGCTCCAGCACACTAACATTTCCTGGTCTTCCCTAGCGCCCTGCCACCATGAAGGGAAATATTTCACCCTGGGCGAGTCTTGGCTCCGCAAGGACTGTTTCCACTGCACCTGCCTGCATCCTGTCGGTGTGGGCTGCTGTGACACGTGAGTGACCACTGAGGGCCAGAGAGAATGGCTCTGATGTGAGTGACTGAGAGATGGCCAGGGCATGACTAGATTGCTGCGGTGTGAGAATGAACAAAGTAGCAGTATGAAGCTGGCCGAACCTGAAGGTACCAACAAAGATGTGAGAGGGAAGGCTTCAGGCTACAAAGTAAGGGGAGTTGGGGTGGATCTGGAGGGAAAGTATTCCTGCTATGAAACGAAAAAAATCCATATATGGCAGGCAAGAGCTCGGTTAGGGGGGACAGGGGCACTGGGGGAAGATATGGGAGGAATGCTGGGAGGGGGGGGATGCGAGGCAGGGGTAAAGGTGGACCTTCACTGTCCTGACTCCTTCCCCGTCCTTTGGTTCCCCAGGTCCCAGCATCCTATCGACTTCCCCGCTGGGTGTGAGGTACGTCAGGAGGCAGGAACGTGCCAGTTCTCCCTGGTGCAAAAATCTGACCCTCGGCTGCCCTGCAAAGGGGGAGGGCCCGACCCAGAGTGGGGCTCAGCTAACACCCCTATTCCTGCGGCTCCTGCTCCCCACTCCAGCTAAACTCAACCGGTCGCCCTCTTGCTGGCTGCCCACTGCTGCTGCCACTTCCAGGGAAACCACTAGCAGCCGCCGATTTATTCTGAATAAATAAATTAATGCTACAGCCGAAAGCCTGCCTCTCATTATCTGTGCCACGACCCCAGGTGGAAAAAATGGGCCCTACTAGAGTCCAGGTGCTGAGTTCTCAGGATCCTGAAGAAAGTAGTGCTACGTGGGCCAGTTTCAGATGGTTATGGTGCTGGTGCTGGGGCCTGGGGCCGCATAGGAGGCCAGGGTAGGGCTTGTAGGCAGCACCTTGATGGGGAGGTCCCAGCTGAAGGTGTCCACGGGCACTTGCTCAGGCCCTGTCCAGGTGACAGGCTCGGGCTGTTCCATGGGAGGTAGGAGCACCAAACCTGGTTCTCGGGATGTTACAAATTCAAAATGCAAACGCCACTTCAGGGATACTGTGGGAAAAAAGATAAAGGTAGAACATTAGAAGCCAGGAGTAAGACCCAATGACAGGATGTGGTTAGCAAATGAGGAAAAAAAAAAACCCTGTATTCAGGAAGAGCGGGGAGGTGTGGGGCAGGGAGCTAGGATCGAGAGTTAGGCTGAAGAAATCTAGTATGTAAACTGGAACCGTGACAGTAAGGACGATGGCATCAACTACCTAATAACCCAAGTGTGGGACAGTCAAGACTTGGTAACTTGAAGTAAATGCAATGGCGAGTCAGAGATCAGTGCATCACAGGGTCCCAGTGGGTAGGGGGAGTGAAGATGTGCAAAGCTGTTAAGAATTTAGGGGTCAGTGCACCCAAGAAACAGGTTGAAGGTCTGAGAAAGTGTTGAGGGTCAGAGGCTGGACGTGGGTATGTCTGGGAGTGTGTTAGGAATCAGGATTCATTATACGCTACCTAAGCACAGCATCTTACCATGCCCCCCACCCCCGGTAATAGTCAGGGTCTCACCAACGGCTGTGCAGAAGCCTGGTGTGGAGCTGAGAGGGATAGGGAGGGAGAAGCTCGTTCTGGTTGTATGTAGGCAGGACTCTTGGTGCCGGGCATGAGTGACATGAGACACAGAGGGGGCACCCCCTGCCCCGCGGCGCCGCTGGTACTCAGGCTGCACACGCTCCTCCGTCTGTAAGCTCACTGAAAACTGGGAGCAAGAAGAGAAGTGCGTGTTGGCAGGCGCTGGGACGCGCTGACTCCGGGTGAGAGGGTAGCCCAACCTCACACTGTTTTACCAGAGGGACCCTGGGTGACCTCACTGCCCATTTCTACCTGCCACCCCTCTTTATGCAGGCCCTCTCTTTCTACCCTAGACCTTCAGACCCAGTTCCCCCAAAGTTCCTCTCCTTTCTCACCTGCAAACAAGCTACAGTTCCTTCCCCTAAGTTTAAGGTCCCCACCACGTCCTCGCCAAGTCTGTATACAGATTTGAAGATGCCAAATGTCCCAACTTTTCCTCGGCCATCACTGATGTTGTACAGATCTGAGGAGAATGGGACACAGTAAGCCTGGGGTCCACACTGGGGAACGTCTAGGGCTGGAAGCCAGAGGCCAAAAGGTGGGGCTTTTCCTTCAGAATCTGGGGTGAGGTAGCACTGGATCCTCAGGAGAATGTGGCAGCTAGGAGACTCCGTCTCTGAGACAGGAATACTATGAGGGGAGGATGGGGTGGGGCAATGTGAAGGGCTTCTCACGGAGGCTGCGGCAGGATGTGGCAGCCATGAGGCGCTCCCCAGCCAGCTCAGCGAGCCATGAGTCCTTCTTGCCACATTCATCCTCTTCCAAGAATGGACTGGATGGGGCAACTGCCTCCTCCTGGGGAAAGCGGACATCTTGAAGGCCTGGAGAGAAAATGAGTGGAGAGGTGGTGGGAGAGAACAGAGAGAAGAGTAGTGGGTAGGGTTTTAGACTCCAGCCTGAGAGGGCTGTAGGTAAGGGGCGCCACGGCGGAGGTACGCATCTCACCTATGCTCCAGAACCTTCTCTCTCCAACCCCCTCACACCTTCACTAAGACCAGGAAGCTTCCCTCCAGCCCCTCTCACAAACCCTCTAAGGATCATTTCTGCTTTGGTGAGGCTCTTCTCCAGCCCTTCCCTCCAGGAACCCTTACTTACCAGTCAGCACAAGAACCCTCAGAGGGACCCTGAGTAAAGTGATGGGTGAGTTGACACGCTGGCAGCCAATGGTCAGTTTGTAGACATACTTGACTGACTGACCCCGAAAGGAGGGTGGTCCCTCTAGAGGCAGCACTTCGCTGTAGGAGTCTGGTTGGGAGGTGGTAGTCAGGGCAGCCAGAAGCAGCCAGAGAGGCCCTCCCTCCAGGAGCCTCAGAAGGCAATCGAGGGGTCCGGGGCAGCCACTCACATGATTTTGACTCTCCAGGGTCTAGCCTCAGGTCACAGAATAGGATTTTTGGTGGGGTGGAAAGGATACACTGACCCCTCTCACCTAGAAAAGATAAGACGGCAACTTAATAACCCCATTGTCTAGTACTGGAGAAGGCTAGCACAGCAAGTGGGGGCAGTAAGCACTGCCAACAAAGGGCAACCCAAACCAAGCCACTCCTCTTCTCATCGTGAGATAGGAAGTTTTACGCCGCCAAAGCAATAACTACACTCTCCCACATCCCCAGTGCGACAGAGACTATAATGACCCACCAGAACAATCTGACCATTTCACCCTTGGGTAACAATGATTCCGTCCCCCTCCAAAGGCAAATGCCCCATCTCTAACCTCGGTGTGGTAGAAAGACAGTCTGGCTCTCAGGCTGGACATCTGGCTGACTGGAGTCAGGGGGAGGCAGTGCTACTCGACTCTCACTGGCATGGAACTGGCAGTGGATTTGGGCACTGGCCCATGCCAGAGCCTCACTGTGGGAGGAGGAAAAGAGGACATCAGAGGGCAGTTCCTGACCTCACAAATGCTCCCCCAAACTCCCTACCACACTGAGAAGACCAACACAGTGAGGCGGCTGTCCTCTGGACCAGAGAATCCAGAACCCCAAAGAGAAACCATTAAACAAAGAGAAGTATACTGGGTAAAAGGGGGAGTGGGGGAGGCGAGAGGAAAGGAGAGTGGAGGGCTATGTCACCCACATCTTAAATGTTAAATAGCCTTTCCTACAATGAGAGCAAAATGAGCAAGAAGGTGGTGCCGTAGTCACAGGACAACCTGAGCTCTGGCTCAGCACTATAGATACCAGGCTTCCTCCCAGAAAGACCACCTTCTTCAGTACCGGCATCCCCACCTGGATGCAGAAGTGGCCGTGGGGGGCAGGGGGTTGGTGACGGTCACCACACACTCCAGCGCCTCCCCTGCCAGAAACACAGGACCTCTGCTCAGCTCTGCTACCACTTCAATCATGGCAGCTCCGGAATCGGATCTAGAAGGAAACAAGGGGTATCAGAGGTCAGTACCACGGCCCGGAGGGGTGTCACAGGTGAGCCTGGGGGTGAGGACCCGGGGAATGGGCGTTCAGCACCAGGCTGTCAGAGGGAAGCGCCCAGATTTGGGATGCGGGAAGGCAGAAGGGAGGTATGGCGGCAGCTGACTCGGCACAGCGGAGTGAGAGGGAGTCGCTCTGGATCCCAGCCCCCCGCCCCTCTCAGCACCGAATATTCCCCCTACCCCGCCGGGACCCCCAGGCCGCCTCCGCCCCCTTCCCTCGAGGTTCCACGTCCCAGCCCAGGGCTACGGCAGCCCGGCATCTCGCGCCCCTAGCCCGGACACCTCGCACGGTCGAAACTGGGGGCTCGGTGCACCGAGGCCCTCGGTCGCCCGCCCCTCCGGGCCGGGACCTAGTGCGTGGCTGCGGCCGCGGCAGAGGCGGGACTTCCCTCGCCCCCCCATCTCTTCCCCCTCGGAGCCCCTTCCGGCCGGAAACACCCGGCCGGAAGGGCCGGAAGGGGCTCGAGTGGTCCCGCCGCCCTGGGTCACCTTCCCACGGGCTGGCACCCAGGTGAGAGCGCCGTCCCGGACACTGGCCGGCGGGACCCGGCGCCCACCCCTGGGGGGGCCTGGTGCCACGGCCCAGGGACTGGGCCGGGGCTGCCGCGAGCTCCCAGGCCGGCCCCGGGGGCGGTGCCTGGCGGGCTGGTCCCGGGGGCTCCTCCCCTCTCCGCGGGCCCAGTCGCCCTTTGGCAGGGCCAGCTAATCACCGCGGCCCAATGACGTTGAGGCACGATCCTTCCCGCCTAGGACCCAGAGAGACGACCGAGGGGGAGACCGTGGCGACTTTATTGCTGTCGCCGCCACCGCAGCAGCAGCAACAGCTCCCCGGCTCCACGGAGACACCAGCTCACCTCAGCTTTCCCCAGAGGCCGGCCCTCCGAGAGAACACCTAACAATCCGCGCCCACATCTGGGCTTGGCTGGCCAGATACTTTGTACCAGAAAGCTCGGGAACCGAGACCACCGAGGTCGTGGGGACCCAGAATCCAGGGAATATGAGAACCGGAGTCCCAGCCTCAGAACAGACCAGCTGTGCCAAAGGGGATCCACAGGCTTATTGCCCTGAAAATACTGGAGGCGCTGAGGCTGTGCAGGTTACAGACTGCCAGAACCCTGAAGACAGTCAACCCCAGAATGAGCAGGGCTACAACAATCCGCAGGACTTTGGGCAGCTGATGGCTTCCTATGAGGGTAAAGCCAAGGGCTACCAGGTGCCTCCCTTTGGCTGGCGCATCTGCCTGGCTCACGAGTTTGCAGAGAAGAGGAAACCCTTTAATGCCAACAATGTCTCGCTAAGCAACCTAATGAAGCATTTGGGCATGGGCTTGAGGTGAGTAGATCCCATTGCCTAGACTACCTTATACCTCACTTTGTTCCAGCAGAGGCAGGAAAGGGTGAGAAAGTAGGTGGATACCTTGTCCTAGTCAGGTGGCCCCCATTCCCAACGTAATTCTTAAGCCCATGGTTTTGGAGGGTGAGACCAGGTCACATCTCTTTGCAACCCCCTTCCTTCCAGTAACTTGTCTTTTTAGCAAGAAAGAGCAGGAGCATTTGGGCCTTGTACTCATTTAGGCTCCCTCTCACATACACCCTCTTTTCCAGAGATTGCTGTTTGGGATTAGCTATACTTTGTGACAAGGTAGGAAGGGATACTCTGGCAGCTGTGGTACTGATACAATGTTGTTTTCTGGGGAGGGGGCGGGATTCTCAGCCCCAGATTCTCCTGAGCAGCTGGAGTATTCACTGAACCTTTTTTAGGCACAGCATTTAATAGTCCCAACACCCATCAGCTTCTTTCCTCAAGCTTTGGCTCCAGGGAGAGGGTGAGAGCCTTCCTGCTCTCAGCCATAAGGAGAGAGCGATAAGAGGTGCTGTTCACTCTATGCCGGAATAGACGGCCCATCATATAAAAAGCAAAGACCTTTGACCAGAGAGGCATTGCCTTAGGTGTCCCCAGAGCTTAGTAATAATCTTCCAGAGCATTTCCTGGTCTCCCCCCACACAAGGGTGGCAGACACTCCAAGGGCTTATCCTGGGCTGTAGAACTCCTCCAGATCCCTCTAGATCCCCACTGAGTTCAAAGACTAGTGATGAGGCCAAGACCTATTAACAGGAACAGGTGGATGTGAGAACAGAAAGCATCACCCAGAGGTCATCCTGAGTCAGTCCACACACAGTAAACACAGAGCTGGGGAGGGAGGCTTAAAGTTCGGGAAACCCAGCCCTGGCAACCTCTTAAATAGGGGCTCCTTCTCTTCCGCAGTCAGTGCTCTGGGGCTGGGGTGGGGAGCCCGTGTACCTAACCCAAGCCCTAGGCAGTGGGAAGGGCCTGTCGCTGCCTGGGTATCTGACTCCTTTGCCAGTTCCCCTGGGTGGCCTGTACCAGACAAAAATAATCCCTCCAGGCTGCTTCTGAAATTGACCCAGCCTAGTTTTGACCCCAAAAGGCTCCGGGTCAAAATAGGATCTAGGGCTGGGGTACGGAGAGCAGCACATTGGGGTGCATGTGGTGGGGACATGGAGGTCAAGAACCCATCTGTAGGCATCCAACCCCCCAGTCCATAAGTATGAGCCGAATCACAGAGGCCTGAAGCTGTGCTCAGCCCCCTGGACTTGGCTCTGCATCCCAGGACAGGGTGGGGATCACTGACACAGGGGTTTTGGAATGAGATGAGGCCCTGCATTGAGGAGAAAGCAGGGGTGAGACAAGGAAGAATTCTGAATGATTATTCTTAAGTGGGGGCTGAAATTATGGAAAAGGCCAAATAGGTCAGGAATGGCCAGCAGCTAAGTGGAGTGAGAGAAAGGTGGGCTCTGAGAGGGAGCTGAACTGTGATCAGGAGCTCCAGCAAGACAGAGTTCTCTTGGCCTTAGAGCGGTAAGAACTCAATTTTGGTTGCTCTCCCTTTCAGCCAGAATCCATTCATTCAATAAATATGTATTGAGTGCTTGTTCTGCGCCTGATACTCCTTTGTTCTGCCTATCTTCATATCTTGCATTTCTCCCTCACTGCCCTAATCCGTGCTGTGCCCTCCCTCCCTTCACCAATCCTTTGTGGCCTCCAGTTTCAAAGTCCAGTTTCCTCTAAGCTGGCAAAGAAGATCTGCCTTCCCATCATCCCATCCTTCGTCTTCCCTCCCTCTCCTCTCACCCCCAGAATGTACCCTCCCTGTTCTTTAGTCGGATTTTCCCTCCCCTTGCTCCTGCCCCTGTTCATTTCTCTTATGCCCCATTGTCTGTACATACGTTCTTTGTAAGTTCAGCAAATAGTTACTGACTGCAGACCATGTGCCCTGCCCTGTGCTTGAAGCTGTGGGTAATAATCAACTAGTCTTTGTCACTGTCCCTTTCCCCAAGAAACTTAAAAGTATGTCAGACTCACATGAGGAACACTAAAATAACAGGACAGTGTCTGATTGGGAGTTGAGACAGTGTATGCACAGATATTCCACTTTGTGGCTTTCCTATCTACTGTGCCATTTGCCCTTCCAACCATTCCTTGAGGTAGGAAGGGCAAGAGGTATCCCCATTTTGTAGATGAGGAAACTGAGCCTCAGCAGGGTTACCCAATTACATGGTTACAAGTGGTGTGCTTGAACAATGTGTATAAACTAGCTGGTGAGGGAGAAGAGTGGAATTGGGAGAGAGTTTGGCAGGGCAGGGGTTGCTTAATGAGGACCCACTGTGAATGGGCATTTGTAGGAAGGAAAATTAGAAAACAGACTGAGAGAGATGTCAAAGCCTTGAATCCCAAACAGAATCATTTGCCTATTGGATACAGAGCTGTGATAAGACCAGGAAAATGTTGGGGTTTTTAGAATGCTTTACTGGGATATTATGAGAGAGCAAAATTAGAAAGCTTACAGCTTAAATGCTGAACTTAAAAGAAAAAGAAAAAAAAAACGACTTAAAAGGAAATGCCCCAAAATGTAAACACTGGTTGTATATGGGTGGGATTTTTTTCACCTTCCACCTAGTGCATTCTCCAAATTTTCACCTTTCATAATCAGGAAGAAAAATCATCATTTTAAAAAGAAGAAAGTTATCGCAGCAGCCTATGCCTGTATGTGGGGTGGGAGTGATTATAAATCAGGAAACCATAACTGGCCCTTTCAGCACCTCAGACGAAAGTTCCTGGAGTAAATTAAAGCAGTCGTGGTGGAGTTAGTGGTGTGGAAAGATCAGAAAGCTCCTTCTAAGGAGAGTAGAGAGGAGAAACAAAGACAGTTCCATACTGTGACCTGGGGTGACTGGGAAGATGAGAGGACCTTGAATTGTAGAGATGTTGAGAGTAGGAGAGGTTTGGAAGTGAAGGCAATGGGTCCTCGGGACATTTAATGGGAAGTCACAGCTGGGTGTCCAAAGAGAGGCCGGTGACTGCCACCCACCGCCCCTCCACTCACACTGCCCCTTGCTCCTTAGGTACTTGCAGTGGTGGTACCGGAAGACCCAGGTGGAGAAGAAGACACCTTTCATAGACCTCATCAACTCTGTGCCCCTGAGACAGATCTATGGTGAGCCTCACTCCAGCTCTCCCCAGTCAGAGAGGCCCCAGCGTCCAGGCCTACTGCAGAGCTAGGCAAAGAGGCTTTCAGCTTATTTAAGTTGCACTGACCCATCCCCTAGGGTTTTTTCCCCAGCTTTATTGAGATATAACTGACATATAACATTGTGTAAGTTTAAAATGTACAATGTGTCGATTTGATATCCCCATGGTGTTTAGAGGAACCCATCTTTATAGTCTAGAAAGTGAGAAATGGGCTCGTTTTCCTCTCCCATGCCCCACTAACCATCCTGATTCTTTCTCTAGGTTGTCCCTTGGGTGGCATTGGGGGAGGCACTATCACCCGAGGCTGGAGAGGCCAGTTCTGTCGTTGGCAGCTTAATCCTGGAATGTACCAGCACCAAACAGTCATTGCTGATCAAGTAAGAGCCAGGAGGTGGAGGAGAGGTCCAGGCAGTACTTCCCAGGCCAGGAAGGGTCTCTTTGCTAGTGTAGGATGTGGCAATTAGAGATGTACATGATTCAGTCCAGTAAGTACTTTCAGGATGCTTTCCGTGTGCCCAGCCCTGTGCTAGGATGTACTATAGGAATGAGACACTCAGAGCACACGTTCCCTGAAAGAAAAAAGGTACCCCTGTGCCCTTCATTTTTCTAGTAAATGCCTCCTATACCTACTTTGCTGCCCCAGTTCCACTAGCTGAGCCAGTACCCAGCTACAGAGAGTCAGAGAATTCCAGGATCACTTAACCTGGTTGAAAGATCAGAAGGGAAAACAAACCAACAGTCTGCAAATGCACAGGAAGACAGGATGCACAGAGTGCCCACTGCTCGCCCTGATTTGCCAGGCTTCAGCCAGAGGCCAGCTTCTCTGCTAGTGGTCACTCCTCTGGAGGTCTCTCTGGCTGGGGGCCTGGGAAGACCCTCTCCCAGGCATAGATCTCCAGACTTCTTCCCTTTTCTGAAGCTTCACTTCTTTTACCTATGTTCCTTCATCAAGGAGTGATGAAGGCCTTTGATTGCCAGAGGCATGTGGTCTACCTTTCATCACATCTCTCTAGTGCCCTCCCATGTTGAGTTGTCCACCAAGTTCTTATTTCCTGTCTGAGGGAGGCCTCCAGCTTTCAGCTTATTTTCAAAGCAGAAATGACTAGCAGACCTTGAGTCCTGTTAATGATAATGCCCTTCCTAGTTCAGGTTTACCAGCCTTGCCTAATGCCCCAGGCTTCCTCTGTGGCTCATCCCTGAGGTATCCCGGGGGAATGTCTTCCAGCCTTGTGACTCTTTTGTATAATATTTAATATTTAAAGACAGTCCTACAAGGGAAGTACCATTATTAGGCCCATTTTACACAAGAGGAAACTAAGACTCAAAGAGATTTAGTAACGTGCCCAAGGTCACATGGTTGGTAAATGGAAACACAGGGATTCAGAACCAGTTTTCTCTGCGGTTAAAAGCTTGTGGTCTTAACCATTACCTACTATTCCAACAACATAAAAAAATTATTTGATATATACATTAAAGATAACAGGCTTGGGCCTCCCTGGTGGCGCAGTGGTTGAGAGTCCGCCTGCCGATGCAGGGGATACGGGTTCGTGCCCCGGTCTGGGAGGATCCCATATGCCGCGGAGCGGCTGGGCCCGTGAGCCATGGCCGCTGGGCCTGCGCATCCGGAGCCTGTGCTCCGCAACGGGAGAGGCCACAACAGTGAGAGGCCCGCATACCGCAAAAAGAAAAAAAAAAAAAAAAAAAAAAAAAAGATAACAGGCTTATATAAAGATATCAGGCATACTTTGAACCAAGGAAGAGATATTAATCCCTCATAGCCCTCCCTTCCAGAGGAGTCAGGGAGTCAGAATGTGAGCACATTATAACATGCTAGACCAGAGGGGTAGGGGGACACACAGGAGAATGACTCACTGCTTGAGGAGAGGAGATGGCATTTGACTTAGGCCTTGAAGGATGAGGGGTTTTACCAAATGGAGAATGAACATGAGCAAAAGCGTGGAGGAGGAAATGTAGTGTTCCCAAGGAACAGTATTTGATATGAGCAGAATATAAGGGCTCGAACAGGTAATGAGTCTGATGGGCGAGGAGAGGCCACATCAAGAAGGGCCTTGAAAGCCAGGTAGATGAGTTTAGACTTTAGCCTGAGGGTCACGGGGAGTCACTGAAACATTATAAACACAGACTAACATATCTTGATTTCTCTGTGAGAAAGATCAGTTTGAAATCCAAATTTCAGAAGAGGCAGAAGAGTAAAAGCAGAGATGGTGAGGGCCTGGCTTAGGGCACTAAGACCACATTAGTGAGAAGGGAGATAGATGGGGGAGGCACGACTCGGTGGTTACTCCGAGCCTGGGGGGAAGGCCTGGGGGATGAGTGAGGCTGTGGTGCGTCTGTCGCCACTGCGGGCTCTGGCAGGGCAGGAGCTACTCTGAGGAGAGGGAGACTTGTTTGAGGTACCTGTGGGTTACCCCGTTCCAGCCCACGTACCTTCTTGGTTTAGTTCACAGTGTGTTTGCGCCGGAAAGGGCAGACTGTGTACCAGCAAGTCCTGTCTGTGGAGCACCCGAGTGTCCTGCACAGCTGGAACTGGGGCCTGTGTGGGTACTTTGCATTCTACCACGCCCTGTATCCCCGAGCCTGGACTGTCTATCAGCTTCCTGGCCAAAATGTCACCCTCACCTGCCGCCAGATCACACCCATCTTGCCCCATGACTACCAGGTGAGGCTCCCCTTCTGTGTTTCCTCCATTGCTCTCCTTTCCCCAGATCTGTCTCTCCTGGCAGTTCCATGACCTATGCAAGGGGGGGTGGAGAGTGAACATCATGCTGGTTTCCCAGGACCACCGCCCAATTGGTCTTCTATCTCCTGGCAGACAGCCTGCCAGGCAATATGGGGAGATGCAAGTGGAAGACAGAGTATATTGCTGGGTATTTGAGTCAGATCCTCGGTGCCAAGGACTGATCCTGGGGGGTGGGGCCAGAAGGGATACGCTGGGACCATCTGAGTCTGATCTTCTGCTCTCAGGACAGCAGCCTGCCTGTAGGAGTCTTTGTGTGGGATGTGGAAAATGAAGGGGATGAAGCCCTGGACGTGTCCATCATGTTCTCCATGCGGAATGGACTGGGGGGTGAAGACGATGCCCCAGGGGGGTTGTGGAATGAGCCCTTCTGTCTGGAGCGTGATGGGGAGACTGTACAGGGGCTGCTTCTGCATCATCCAACCCCTCCAAATCCCTACACGATGGCTGTGGCTGCACGACTCACGGTATGGAGGAGCCTGCCCCCTCTGAACCCCTACTCTCAGCCTGGCCCTAGCCCACCCCCCATGCCACCATGGTCTCTTCACTTCCTCAACTCCCGAATCCCACCCTCACCACCCTAGCCTCTGGAACTTGGAGGCGGGAATATATCCAGGAGAATTAGTCAGGAGCCAGAGTACCGGTGGAGTTTCTCCTCACAGAGTCTTTGGCCCCTTAACAGGCAGATACCATGGTAACCCACCTCACAGCCTTTGACCCTGACAGCGCTGGGCAGCAGGTGTGGCAGGATCTACTTGAGGATGGACAGCTGGACTCCCTCGCTGGTGATGGGGGGTCTGACAGGGAGGTGGTGGGAAGAGAGGTTGTCCCTGTCTTGGGAGCAGGGGTGGGAGGCCTGGTAATAAGCAGGCTTTATTCCCATGTTAGGGACCCCTGTGGCCAAAGGGGGTGCCTGTGCTGATTCATCTTGTGCTTCTCTCAGGCCAAAGCCTCCCCTCGCAGAAAGGAGTAGGCATCGCTGGGGCAGTGTGTGTTATGGGCAAGCTGCCACCTCGAGGCCAGCGCCGCTTGGAGTTCTCACTGGCTTGGGACATGCCCAGAATCATGTTTGGAGCAAAGGGCCAGGTCTACTACAGGTGATGGGAATGAGAGAGCACAGGATCCATGGTGCTGGGGCTCTGAGCTGGAGCCCACATTCTCATCCCTCCCCTTTCTCTCCACCCCAGGCGGTACACAAGGTTCTTTGGCCCAGATGGTGATGCAGCACCCACCCTTAGCCACTATGCACTGTGCCGATATGCAGACTGGGAAGAGAGGATCTCGGCTTGGCAGAGCCCGGTATTGGATGACAGGTGCCAATGGGGCCCATCTCTTGCCTTCCTCCCAGGCACTCACACCTCAACTGGGACTCCTTGATTCAGTCTCCACCCACCAAACTCAGCAGAGTTGGGCTGGGATTCACTTGGGACCCTTACTCTGCTGAACCCCAGAATCCGTCCTTTCCTGGGAGGTCCACACTCACTGGACTATTCCCTCCTCCTGACTCCCCAGATCCTTGCCTGCCTGGTACAAATCTGCGCTGTTCAATGAACTATACTTCCTGGCTGATGGGGGCACAGTATGGCTGGAAGTTCCTGAGGACTGCCTACGAGAGGAGCCGGTGGGGAGCATGTGTCAGCTCCGCCCCCTCCTACGAGAGTATGGTCGATTCGGCTACCTTGAAGGTATGGTCCGCTGGTGCACGCAGTATGGCGGGCCATATCCATGAGGCCAGGGTAAAATCCATCACCCCCCCAGGCGGGATGATGGGTTTTGCCTATCCCAGGGTACTGGTTGGGATGAGGGGATAAGTGTCGGATATGGAGTGTGATGGTGCCCCACCCCCGGTGCTAGAGGAGCAGCTAGGCAGGACAATATGAAGGAGCAGCAGGAATCCTGGCAACAGTGTGTCTCCCTCCTTCCTCCAGGCCAGGAATATCGCATGTACAACACATATGATGTCCACTTTTACGCTTCCTTTGCCCTCGTCATGCTCTGGCCCAAACTTGAGCTCAGCCTGCAGTATGACATGGGTGAGGGTCCCTTTTGTGCCTCTTCTGCCCACTTAGCTCCCCATGCCCCTGAACCTGTGTGGTCCCTTCCTTGCACTGTCTCTTCCACCCAAACATAATGTGGATCCTGCTTATTGGTTCCCTTCTGGAGTCACACACACACAGTTCCGTGCCCTACCTCAAGCCTACCCATTCCCTGCCCCGCCCCCACCGCTTGTGTATCTGCTCCCCCAGCTCTGGCCACTCTCAGCGAGGACCTGGCACAGCAACGGTACCTGATGAGTGGGATAATAGCACCTGTGAAAAGGAGGAACGTTGTGCCTCATGACGTTGGGGATCCAGGTAAAAGTCCCTCCACCACAAGTGAGCTTCTCTTCCTCAATTTTTGCACCCTCTACCCTACCCTGCAGTGCGGATGAAACAGGTTTTCTCCCCTCCCCAGATGATGAGCCATGGCTCCGGGTCAATGCATATGTAGTCCATGATACTGCGGACTGGAAGGACCTGAACCTGAAGTTTGTGCTGCAGGTGTATCGGGACTATTACCTGACGGGTGACCACTGCTTCCTAAGGGACATGTGGCCTGTGTGTCTGGTAAGGGATGCATGTGCAGTGGTCATGCCAGGGGCATGCTGCTTGGTGTCTGGGGAGAGCCCAGCTGGCTACTGTTGTCTTTTCTTAGCATCTAGGTCTTCAGTATCTTGGTCCCTCTCTAGGCTGTGATGGAGTCTGAAATGAAGTTTGACAAGGACCAAGATGGACTCATTGAGAATGGAGGCTATGCAGACCAAACCTATGATGGATGGGTCACCACAGGCCCCAGGTTGGGGGGTAGGGATTTCCAGGGGCCTGAGGTGGGGAACTGGGCATCAAGGGATTGTGGGCTTAAGGACGACTGACTGCCTATTATTTCTACATGGGAGTGGCTAGAGCTGCCAGGCTAATTCCCTGAACCTGTGTCTCTGATCAGTGCTTACTGTGGAGGACTGTGGCTGGCAGCTGTGGCGGTGATGGTCAAGATGGCTGCTCTGTGTGGGGCACAGGAGGTCCAGGATAAATTTTCTTCCATCCTTAGCCGGGGCCAAGAAGCCTATGAGAGACTGCTGTGGAATGGTGAGTTGGGGGATCCTAAGGAATCTTAAGGCAGCTCTAGGGAGGCAAGGAGCCTTACTTTGTCCTTCCCCTCCTCCAGGCCGCTATTACAACTATGACTGCAGCTCTCAGCCTCAGTCCTATAGCATCATGTCTGACCAGTGTGCTGGCCAGTGGTTCCTGAGAGCCAGTGGCCTAGGAGAAGGAGACAGTGAGGTGAGAGACTAGGAGGAGGAACCAGAGAGAAAGGTAAGGGTTTTTCCTGGAGGTGGGAACCAAGTTTAAGAGACTGTGTTTCTTCCCTTGCCCCATTAGGTATTTCCTACCCCACATGTGGTCCGTGCTCTCCAAACTATCTTTGAGTTCAATGTCCAGGGCTTTGCAGGAGGGGCCATGGGGGCTGTGAATGGAATGCAGCCCCATGGTGTTCCTGATAGATCCAGTGTCCAGTCTGATGAAGTCTGGGTGGGTGTGGTCTACGGGCTGGCAGCCACCATGATCCAAGAGGTAATTCACTCTCTTCCCCATCTCTCTGCCATTTGTACCTTGGCCTAGCAAACTTCCTCAGCCATCAAACTTCTGTACAGCCTAATTCAATGTCATCTTATCCATCCAGAGAGCCTCCCCCTTTTCCCTGGCATGCATTCTGTCTCCTGCCTTCAGGCTTCTGCCTGTGAGTCAAGTTTATCTCCCCCACTGGCTGGGAACTCCCTGAGGGCACAGACCCTATTCTCTCCGTCTGTCCAGCTGAAATAGCTACTCAGAGGTTGCCAAGTAATATGACTGCCATCTCTCCCGACAGGGCCTGACTTGGGAAGGCTTCCGGACAGCTGAAGGCTGCTACCGAACTGTGTGGGAGCGCCTGGGCCTGGCCTTCCAGACGCCTGAGGCGTACTGCCAGCAGCAGGTGTTCCGCTCGCTGGCCTACATGCGGCCGCTGAGCATCTGGGCCATGCAGCTGGCCCTGCAGCAGCAGCAGCATAAAAAGGCCCCTGGGCCAATCGCCAAACAGGACACGGGACTAAGCACCAGGCCCAAACTTGGACCAAAGGAAGCCGTGGCAAACCCAAGCCCAGATTGCGCCTCGTGAACTGTGGCAGGAGGCGCTAACAGCCGAGCCTTCAGCCTGGCCCTTCCTCCTCCTCCACACCCGCCCCCACTCTCCTGCAGCCCTGAGCCACCAGGACAATCATGCCCTCCCTTCTTCCCACCCAACCGCGCCAGTAAAGAGGGGTTGAGGGTGACCCATGCATCAGAACCACTTATTTATTTCTCTCTTCACCCCGTCCCCTCACTGCATGAAGTGTTCAAGGAGGTCAGTTGATTCCCCCAGGCCCATTCATGGGGTGACAGACATACATGGGTACAAATAAAAGACCCAGAAAGCCAGTAAGTGTGGTGTGTTTGAGTCCTCAGGCTTCCTGACAGGGCACCAGGACCTGAGGCGAGCCCCCTCCCGTCCCTTTCCCTCTGAACACAAACTGGGGGCAGCAGACCATGACTGAGGCCCCCACATCCTCACACCTATCCTGAATATCTGCCCAGCAAGATAACAGACGTGGAGTTGTGGGTAGAGAGCCATCCTCCCTCACTTGTGAGATTTGCATGCAGGGGAGAGATGGGACCTGGGCAGGAGAACATTGAGAAGCTGTCAGGCAGTGGCAACTTCAGGGGAGGCTCTGCGCTAGGAGCTTCAGGCATGTGACAGAAAAGGTAGCAAGAATTGCTAGGAGCCTGGAGCTCATGGTCCAAGCTGTCCTTTGGTACCTCTGACTGCAGGGCAGGCAGCTCCAGCTGGGGAGGGTCCTCACTGGGGAGGGCACGAAGCTGGCGGGACAACACTGAGGAGACAAATGCTGTTCAGGGCAGGCCGGGCTTCTCCCCTAGCCCTTCCTTAATGGTATCCTCAAGGCTCTCACCTCCACGCTCAGCTGGCAGGCTCCCCCTTGTGTCCGACGAGTACATCACAGGTACGAAAAGGAGACAGAAAGAGAACAGCAGGACCTAGAGCACAGAAGAAAAGAGGTGAAGAAGGGCTTTGCATTGCACCCCTATCCCTGCCACCTGAGAAGAAAAGCTCTCCTTCCATCACCATCCTCACCAAGACACAGGTGCTGCCGCTGCTGGCTTTGTTTGCTGTCTGAATCATGATGGCCTGGAGTCTCCTCAACTGATCCAAAAGGGACCTAGAGGAAGAGAGGGGACAGACAGCAGCCCCTGGCCTTGCACCCTGACATACAACAAAACCCTCCTGTTAAGTTCATCCCCTCCACCTGTGCACTGGATCCTCTCTTACTTTTGGACCTATTTTTGCAAGTGATCTCTTCCTCTCTCTGAACAAAATGCCTGACCTCACTAAAACAAACACACACGTCTCTGCCCTGATTTAAACTCCTTTTGCAAATCCCTTCAGTGGTTCTACACTGCCTGATCAGCTCTGCACACAATCCTCACTAGGGGTTATACGTTCTCTACCTTCCAGCCCAACTCACCCATGTTAGGGTTCCAGCCAAACTGGACTATGCTGTGTTCTCTCTGCCTAGAATGCTCCCCACACCTCCACCCCAGAATCCTATCTACTATCAAATGCCATCCACCACATGAGGTCTTTCTTATTCCCTCCTTTCTCCTTCTTGATACTTATCCATAGTTACTTGTGAATTTATTCCCCGCTACTATGAGCTTCTTAGAATCAGAGACCCACTAAAGGCCAAGTACCAGACCTTACACGTGGGAGCTGCCTAGTTAGAAATCAAGTGTGGAGCAGGAGAAAGACTGAGACAGTATTAAATGGGAGGGATGAGAAAGGACTGATGTCGAAGAGTTGCTTACAGATTCTCTTCCTCCAGGAGCTGTACTTTGTTCTGTAGCTCCAGATTCTGGGCTGTGTATTTCAGGACCCTGGAGGAATAACAGGGATGTGGGGGCATGGCCTGTATCCTCCCTTCAAAAACCTAACACTTCCAATTTACCTCTGTTCTCCCCACCCCCGAGTCCCCCTCCCTTTTATACCTGCTCTCTAAACGCCCCACATACACCTTCTTCTTCCTGCGGCTCTCCTGAGCAGACTTTTTGTTTCGAATCTTCCTCCGCACTCGTTTCAGAACTTGTTCCTCCATCTGAGAGAAGACAGGAAAAGGGGTATCATCCGAGGAACATTAGACCAAAGAGTCTGAAGGCAACTGAGTTCAATCTTCCCAATGTGGAAATTCCTTCTACAGCTTCCCTGACCCACAGGCACTCTGCTTCTGTCTGAGTGCCTCCGAGGACCAGTTGTTAATGTCCTCACAAGCCAAACCCCTGTAACAATTTGTGTGTGTGTGTGTGTGTGTGTGTGTGTGTGTGTTACGCGGGCCTCTCACTGTTGTGGCCTCTCCCGTTGCGGAGCTCCGGACGCGCAGGCTCAGCGGCCATGGCTCACGGGCCCAGTCGCTCCGCGGCATGTGGGATCCTCCCGGACCGGGGCACAAACCCGCGTCCCCTGCATCAGCAGGCGGACTCTCAACCACTGCGCCACCAGGGAAGCCCTGTAACAATTTTATTAACTAAAGAAAACTTCCTTATCATGAGCCAACATCTGCCTCTATTATTTCTACCTATTGGACTTACCTAACACCTGATCTCTGGGGCCGTAATAGAACAAAGGTCTTTAGCTATTTAAAAGCACTTGACATTTCTTCAGAGTTAAAAAAAAACTGGGCAAAAAACAACTCATCATCTTATCTACTCTTCTCAGGATGGACTGCATCCTCTTAATATCTGTCAAAGATCTGGGCTCAAAACTGGACACTAAGATGCTTTCTGGCCAGGAAAAAGGAGAGCAAGATGGTTACTGCCCTTCTAGCAGCAATGCTGTTAGTTTACTGGTATCCGACGATACAGCTTCCAAACTCCATTCACTTTCTTAGTAGCCATATCACACTGTTGACTCAACCTGTACTTTTTTTTTTTCGCAGCTCGTGGAATCTTAGTTCCCCGACCACGGATTGAACCCTGGCCCTCGGCAGTGAAAGCACAGAGTCCTAACCACTGGACTGCCAGGGAATTCCCTCAACTTGCACTTTTAAGAACTTAAAATTCTTTTAACCTTTCTGTTAATGAACATTGACTTCATCACAGTATCACAATGCTGTGCATGTGAAGCCGCCACTCACTGCTTGAAAATCGGGATTTTACACTTATTCTTGTTATACTACTCAATCCAGCCTTGATGAACCCTAATACTTAATTCTACTATTCAGCTATAGGTAGATTAGCGCGAAACCAGTGAAATATAAGTGTCAGGGCCCCATGCTTGCACAGTACTTTCCAAATCCCTTTACTAATATTACCAGGATAATTTTGAATTCTGACTTAAAAAGAATGTACAAAATTGTACAAAATTTGTACAAGCCCTGCAAAACCACCATCTGCCCTTGCACCCAGCACACTTAACTACATGCTCCAGCTTCCTAGTAACAACAAATGTGCTAATCTCTCACCTCAGTTCTTTTTCAAGTTACTGATATAAAATTAACAGAACTGGCCTACTTGGGACTCGCAACCCTCCTCCAATGGGAGTCTTACCTTAGTGAGAGGAAGTGTTTCAGGCAGGGTAAGCCCCTCCTTCTCCAAGAGCCTCTTCTCCTCCTCAGTCAGTATTAGCCTAGCAATCTCCTGGGGTTCCTGAGAGGTGGGCAGCAGAGTTGCAAAGGGATGTCAGAAAAGAATGGGGAATCCTGCCCCAATCCGTGCAATGCGGGGAATAATCCTCCTGTAAATCAAGTCAAGTACCTGCTCTGCCAGCTCCTCCACATGCAATGGAGTCATCTGAGCCCCCTCTTCTCCATATCTCTCATTATCTGCAAAAGGTAAAGTATGAATAGCCAGGCCCGTGAGTCCTCTCCTCCCCCAAAACTTCACTTATTTCAGACTTACCTAGATCTATGGAGACATGCCCCTGTGAGAGAGAATAGGTGTGATCATGGTGGACAAGACAGGGGTTAGAGTTGCTGAAAACGTTCAACGATGCTGGGGGACTCGGCAGGCAGCTCAGGAAATCCTCTACGTCCCAATTGCTCAGAGCCTGCACAGGGTTCAGATGAACAGGCTTTAACCTATCACCTCCCACTGTCTCAGGGACACACCCCACAGCCGGCCCCGGGCCTCCCCGACTCAGACCCCTACCCACCTCAAAAAGTGGCAGCTCCCAACCCAGCGGAGCCTCCAAGGCCTCATCGGGCGCCGCCACCAAACCTCCGCTTTCCTCTAGCAAGAAGCCCAGCAGGTCATGGTCACCCGGGTCCAACGCCGGCTCCATGTGAGACATCTACGGAAAGGATGTGCAGAAACGCAGGAGTTCACCCCTCCACCCGGCCCCAATCCCCAACCCTACGCGCGACCCGGACCGTCAGTCGACCCCACCTATTGGCTCCTCAGCAGGGTTTTCCTCCTAGCTGCTAGCAGGGTCTCTGAAAACGGACCCGCCTCCCAGACTCGATTCCCCGCAACCTCCAACACAACACAAGTGACGCACCTACCCGAGAGGCATTCCGGGACTTGGAGTTCCCCGCGACGCGGAAGCGGCGTCGGTGCGCGCCACGTCCCGGGCGCTATGCAAATAGAGGGTACGTGCCTGCCGCCCCCTCACTCCCTGGGGGCGGGCATTCTGGGGAACCGCCCTCGCCTTCTCCCCGGGCTAGAAGAAGTAAGGGTTAGAGCCTAAAAGGGAACTCCGGCGCAGTTCGGGCGCTTTCTCTGACTGCGCCGCACCCTCGCTTCCTGCCCGGGAGGGGCTGCCGGTAGTCGGCAGGCTCCTGAGCATCGAGAGCTGGAGCCAGAGCAGCTTCCTGCAGCCCCCGCGACCATAGAGCGCGGGCCCAGGGCGCCGCCCGCGGGTGGGGGACGTTCCCGGGACGGAAGTGGCCGAGAGAGTGTCGAAGAGAGGGCGAGGCCGGAGCCTGAGAGGCACCCGGAGAACGATCGGGTTAGCGGACCAGCGGGCGGGGCACAGAGCCGGGCAGCGCAGGTAGGGAGGACCGGGCGAGCTGGGGCTTCAGGGTGGGGCCGCGAGGCCAGGTCCGGGAGGCGGGTGTGCGGGCGGGGCCGCTGACTCTTCTGCGTCTGTTTCGGGTCCTGTTGGAGAGGTCAGCGTACAGTGTATCTCCGCTTGTGCTCGGAGTTAAATAGGCCGTTTTTCGGGAGCCAGGCCCTTCCTGGGAGCAGATGGGTTTGGGGGAGGGTGAGGAGTGAGTGGCAGTGTGGCGCAGGGCGGGGATCGGCTTTGAGGTTAGTTGATAGCGGTTGAGTAGGAACACATTGCGTGAGTTGCGGATTAGGTGGAGTTGGGTTTAGGAGTTAAGGTTAGCTTTTGGAGTTATAAAACCGGGGTTAAAATTTAGATTTATTAGTGTGAGTCAGGTGCGTTTTGTGTAGGTGAAGTTTGGATTAAGAGCATTATTTTGTTTTCTAGGATGGCCAACATAAGTCAAAGTTAGAGTTCAGGGTCAGGTTAAGGGTCACCAACAGGAACTAGGTTAGAAGTCCAGTTTTAGGGATTAGAGAAGGTTGGCATAGTCAGTATTAGGGATAAACAGGGAAGGGGTGAATCAGGAATCAAGTGACAAATGAACTTTAGGTTTAAGGGTCAAGATTTAGGGTTAAGGTCGGGATTTGGTGCTAAAGGTAAAAATTAAATCAAAATTAGGGATCAGGGATTGGACTCAGGTGTGTGCTAAGAAAGAGATGAGTGTCAAAGCCAGTCCTGGGAATCAGGAGACAAATTAGGGTCAGGGTTAATGTTAGGAATTTCGGGCAGTTTTCGGTGTTGTAGTTGAGGTCAGGGTGGTTGACCTCGAGCAGGTAAAATTTAAGAGATTGGCAGTACGTAGATGCCCTTGTTTTGCGGGGAGGGCTCTTATGCCTCTGTAGTCACAGGGGCTTCTTTGGCCCAGAGAAATGACAAACTAATTTCAGGCAAGGGTTCTGGGCTTCAGCTAGAATTGCAAGCATCTGGGATTCCAGCTTCATTCTACTGTTTAAGCCTAGGGCTCTTGCTGTGACCACCACAGTTGAGGGGCAGGGGTTCCTGGACCATGTTGTTTACAAAATAGGAGGTGGGAAAGGGTTAGGGACTCAGGAGGTGTACAAGGCTTAGTAACAAGTGGAGGACTAGCTAGGGGAGAAGGGATGGTGATTAAGGGGGAAGCAGACCAAGGAAACTGCTCCCATGGGAGAAGGGGACGGCTTAATCCTCTGAAAGTTCAGCCCTACTGCCTCCCTCTTCCCTTATTCCCCGGATATTAAACCTTCCCCTCCAACTCTCCTCCCTGGCCCTGCACTTCACACCCTTCAGGCCTACCCACTTACAGAATACTTCCCTTGCCTTTAATGCTCCCGTGTTGTTCACCTTACCATCCGTTCTCAGTGTCAATTCTGCGTCCCTTCCCACCCCCGAATCCACACATCCTACTCTCGTGCAAATCTGAGCTTTCCCATCATTTTAAAGCACTCTCCCACCATTTTCACCCACTCATTCAAGTGCATACCTCCTGGTCATCTGCTGAATACCCCACCACCAGTCCAACACTACTGCCAAGTCTTTACGGTCCCTGCTATGTGCCATTCCCTGGTTCTAAGGCTCCTTAATTTCTTGGTCCAGTTATAGATCCCCTTCCCCCACTCCCCCAAGAGAAAAGAGGAAATGAGACCCAAAGAGGAAACTGGATCTTGCTGATCCCACGCCCAGCCAAGCCACTGACCACACCCCCATTTCACTCCCAGCCTGACCCTGCCACTGACCACAACACTATCCCCTACCCAGCCTGACCCGGCCACTGGCTGCACCCCATTCCCCTCAACTCCATCTTCACTTAGACACTGCCAACGTCCCTTCGCTCTCCCCCCCATCCCACTAATGTAGCCTAATTTAGCCACTTACCACATCTCTTCTCAACCTCCTGCAGCCTGACTTGGCCTCTGACCTCACTCCATCATTCCCCGTCTTAGCCACCATCCACATAATTATTCTTCCTCTTCCCCCAGCCTGATCCAGTGACTAACTATAGACGTATTTTTCCTACTGTTACCTTCCCCAGTCTTTCTTTACACTTTGTCTTCCCCATTTCCAGCCTGATAGAGTCACTAACCCCATCCCTTCTGCCCCTACCTGGCTGCTAACCACATCCCCTAACTGCAGCCTCGTCTTCACATTCTCAGCTCCATCTGCTCCTTTCTTTCCCCCTTTCCCAGTTCCTTGCCTAAACTCAAGCTCTCCCAGCCACTCTGAGTGCCTACTGATGACGCGAAGCAATGGGACCCCAGCCTGACTTTGGGCCTTGGTTTCTGAGGACAGACTGTCATCAGGTCCTGTCAGTTCTACCTCTTAAAATTTGTAATGAGTGATGCCCTCCTCTCCACCATTCTAACTCTGGCTTCATTACCTCCCACTTGTGCTAATGCAGTGTCTTTACAACCAATCTCCAAGGTAGATGCCAGAGTTATTTTCCTAAAGTTTAGTTCTGATTGTGCCCCTTCTCTGATCAAAGCCTCCCTTTGCCTCCTGTTGCCCTCCGGTAGGTGAAGTTCTGCGTACTCCTGCTGAGTTCTCCCCTGCCTTTCCACCTTAACCTTGACTTCCCCATCACTGCTCACTTGCAGGTACCCTGTGCTTCAACCAGCCTGCCTCCTCACTTCCCTGAATGCCCCTCCGTGATTTCCTGCTTCTCCACCTTTGCTTATGCTATTCTCTCTGCCTAGAATGCCACCCCTGACTCATCTCCGGCTGGCTGGAATAGCGGCGAGAGCTTGGGCTTCGGAGTCAGAGACCTGGGTTTGGATCCTGGCTTCACAACTTATTAGTTTGTGTGACTTATTAGCTGTGTGACTTGTTCAAGTTAAACACTTGAACAAGTGCTTAACTTCTTTGAGCCTCAGTTTCCTAATCGGTAAAAATGGAAATAACGACACCTACCTTGCAGGGTTGCTGTAAGAATTAAATGAAATTATGTACACAAAGCAATTGACATATAGTCAATAAAAGATAGATCATTGTTATTTTTTAAAATCCTAACTTCAAATGACACTTTTTGTGAAGACGTTTTAGTCCCCCTTCCCTGACCTAAAGGGATCTCTCCCATGAGCACATACCACCTGGTTCTTACCACATCCTGCCTTCTGTAATTTTGTATGTAGCTCATCCACTCTGCTGACTGGGAGCCCATTGAGGGCAGAGGCTGGGGCTTACCCGCCACTGAGAGTTTGGCCCAGGGCCTTCCCATAACACACCCTCGAAAATGCTCGCTGGATGGATGGAAGGAGAATGTCTGTATAATGGGAGGAGAGGTGTTGGGGCCTAGTGCTGTGTGCTTGCCGATAGAGGTGTATTTGTACATCCCAGCTGTGTGCGTGGGGTGGAGTCCATGGGAAGACGACGTGGTTGTGATGGATCTGTGTAGGGCTGCGTGTTTGAGATAATGTGTATGTAGAGACTGTGTAAGTAGCTTTGTGGGAAAGAGCTCTGTGCATAGGCTGGGGTACATCTAGGGAGAATGAATATGCATGGATCTGGATGTAGGTGGGGAAGGGACGTGCTGGGGGAAGTCAGGTCCAGCCCTTCAGCTGCCCGGTCCAGCCCTAAATGAGCCTCCAGCAGCCTGAGGCCGGATATGTCAGTCTCACCCACAACCCTCCCCTCCCTCTCAGCGGTTACAGACTCAGAGGCCAAATTTGGTAACAGACTGAGTGTTACTCCCCCAGCCCTCTTACATTCTGACTCTGTCTTCAGCTTTCTCTCTCCCTTTGTCCCTCTCTGTAACTCCCTGTCTTTCTGCAGCTCCCTTTGTGGGTACCTGCTCTGACTGTATTCTCTATGTACCCCAAATTCCTTACCCCCAGTACATTTACATTCCATTCCTTGCTGGGATTTGACCTCCTGTCCTCTATTCCCCCCCCCACAATTGCCCAACTCCTCTGGAATGTATCTCAGGAATGTCTTGAGGGAGGAGGAGTTCTCTGGGAGGGGGGCACAGAGCGGGGGCATTGTTGCTGTTCCATAAAACATGATAGAAAGGGGAGCAAAGTTCTCAGGCCGGAACAGGAGTTGGATAGCTGCTCCCCATACTTCCAGGGGCCTGGTTCTGTGCTATCATTGCCCCCGACTCGCTCAGTTCCCTTTCCTCCCTCACCCTCTTGTAGCCATGTGGATGTCCACTGAGGACCAGCCTGAAAGTGAGGGTAGCCATGACTCAACTCCCTTATCGGGGTCTCACCAGAGGTTTCCGTGCCTGAGGAAGAAGGGGGTGTCCATGTGTCCGGAGGAAATGGGGGGAGACATGCAATTTCAGCTTAGGGTCTAAGGTCTTTTCAGTGCGCCCTCAGCTTCGCAGACCTTCCAGCGACCCAGCAGCCAGGTCTGTCCAGCTCTGGGGAGAGGTGCTCCAGGAACGGGGAGGGGAGTAGAGACCTAGTAGTGGGGAGACTGGGAGAGTCCGCTCTTGGGAGTAAAGATAGAGGACGAGCTGTGGCTGCTGCTTTTTTGAGACTCTGTACTATTTATAAGGTTAGAAATTGTCAGATCCCTGGTCCAGACCTTTCCCACATCTGCCTCCCGCCTCCTGTTTCTACCTAGATTTTCAATCCCTCCTAATCTCTTCACCCTCCAAAAACATACCCCTTGCCAAGTTCCCTGGTCCTCAGCTGCTGTTTCCTAACACCCCCACCTCTACTTCCAGCCTTCTCTCTAGTCTGCTTTCTCCCCTTTCTCCCCTTTGGGGCTAGCAGTTTGCAGAGAGGGCAATGGGCAGCCTGGATTTGCTCACTCTCTTAGGTAAGAGGCACCAGTCTTTGTGCGGAGCTGGGTCACATCATCAGCTGCCAGGCAGACTTGTGGTCTGGTACGCTCTGCACTGCCTGCCGCCTCCACTGAGAGGTGGTGCCGGGAGGGTTCGGTGAGACTGGTGTCCCCGGCCACAATGAAAATACTGTCAGGAGAGGCAGCTGAGACGGAGGGCAGAGGTTCAGAAGGACTAACTGAAGATGAGAGAGCATAGGAGGAGTTACAGTGAGAACTGCGTAGTAACTTGGTGACTTAGAAGGAGCAAGGACTGAGTTAGAAGGATTGGGCTCTTTCTCTGACCTGCTTTGAAACACACACACACACACACACACACACACACGCACGCATGCACGCACGCACACACACACACGCACACACACACACACGGTCTGATTCCCCTTCAGCAAAATTAAAGAGTTGATTAGATCACTTCGGAGATCCCTTTGGGTTAGAAAATCATGATTCTAGCTTGACTGCTGGGGAACCAAACACGGGCCGAGCTCCTCCGGGAGGCCCCCAGCACGTCAGGTTAGAGGAAAGCTGAGACAAGTGGGCCTGGATGGATTGAACAGCAAGTGTTTGGCCTCCCTGCCGAACTAGCTAGAGACAGTGTTTGCAGGTCTCAAGAGCCCTTGGGGATTATCTAATATAACGTCTTCATTCTGCAGAGGAGGAGGCTAAAGCTGTGAGAGGGAAGATCATATGATGAGTCAGGGCAGAGCTCTGAAAATTCCAGACAGGAAGAAGCCAGCAGGGTATAGTAAGAGACAAAGAGAGAAGAAGACTGAACCAGGAAGGATGAAAACAGGGCAGAGGCGGGGCTGGGAAAGGAGGTGAGCAGGGACAAGGGTAAGAGAGAAACACTTGGAAGAAAAAAGGGAGGCACAGATTCCAGTGCTGGGGGCGGGGCGGTGTCCTTGGGTAACACTGCGTTTCAGACCTGCTTTTGTACCTTGCAGACCAGCCTCTCCTTCAGATGTCTTAGACACCTTAGACATCCATCTGATGCAACTCATCTTTCATTCTTTTTAAAATTATTAAATAAGACAAAACCAACTTCACTGCTATCTGCTTTGGTGACTCCCGTTCCTGGGGCTCCATCTGGGGGGCCTCCTCTCCTCCAACAAGGGTGTATTCTAATGCCCTGATGCCACAGGTCAGGTGTAGCCAGGCTGGAGAGGAGAAGCCGCCACCATGGTTGCACTTTCGCTGAAGATCAGCATTGGGAATGTGGTGAAGACGATGCAGTTCGAGCCGTCTACCATGGTGTATGACGCCTGTCGTATCATCCGTGAGCGGATCCCAGAGGCTCTGTCTGGCCCTCGTGAGTCTGACTACCCAGTGGCTGGGGTGGGAGTCCTTGGTCCCTTCTCGTTCCCAGGCTCTGGGCCTTGGGGGATGGCTTTGTTGTCCCCCAAGGCTTCTCATCTCTCAGGTCTGTGCTCCTTGGTTCCCTCCGTCCCCTTTAGGCCCCAGATCACTGAGAAAATAATAAGGGGCAGTGGTGCAGCCACTCAGCCACATTGGGGTCCTTATAAGTCTGAGGTGATCCATCCTCTCTTTTAGCCAGCGACTTTGGGCTATTTCTGTCAGACGATGACCCCAAAAAGGGTATATGGCTGGAGGCCGGGAAAGCTTTGGATTACTACATGCTCCGAAATGGGGTGAGTATGACTTCATCAAGGACCACCAATATCCTCTTCCATCACTTCCCTCCTTCCACTTCCTATTTTCAACACCCACATCTGTTGTCTGTGACTTCCCCCATGCTTGCTTTCTATTACAGGCAGTCATAATACCCTGCTTTCGAGCAAGCCACCATAGTCTTCCTTTTAGTAATCTACTTTCCTCCTGCCTCTGGCTGCCTAAAAAGGAAGTAATACCTTTAGCTTAAAGTGGGCCCCTGCCTCCTATTCCTGCCCCAATAGGACACCATGGAGTACAGGAAGAAACAGAGGCCCTTGAAGATCCGTATGCTGGATGGCACTGTGAAGACTGTCATGGTGGACGACTCTAAGACCGTCACTGACATGCTCATGACCATCTGTGCCCGCATTGGTAAGGGGCTCGTGGGGCCGGAGGCTCAGGGGGAGGCCCCAGCTCTGCCGGAAGACCTGGCTGCAGTGCCTGGGATGCTGCCAACCCACCCCCTCCCCCAGGCATCACCAACCATGATGAATATTCACTGGTTCGAGAGCTCATGGAAGAGAAGAAGGAGGAGGTGACAGGGACCTTACGAAAGGACAAGACACTGCTGCGAGATGAAAAGAAGATGGAGAAACTAAAGCAGAAATTGCACACAGATGACGAGCGTAAGCAGAAAGGGACAGAAGAGGGCATTCGAAACAAGCAGGGTGGCAGGGGCAGCCGTTTCTGTGTTATTTACTGAATACTTGCTTTTGCAAGGCACTGTTTAAACCCTGGGGATGCATCTGTAGTAAAACAAAGTCCTGCACTCACAGAACTTAACATATTAGTGAGAGAGGGTAGGAGATGAAGAAACAAACAAAAAGCCAGAGGTTAGATGGCGTAGGGGCTCTAGGGGCTTGACATTGAGGGGACTCTCTGTGTCCCAGTGAACTGGCTGGACCATGGCCGGACGCTGAGGGAACAGGGAGTGGAGGAGCACGAGACGCTTCTGCTCCGGAGGAAGTTCTTCTACTCAGACCAGAACGTGGACTCCCGGGACCCTGTCCAGCTGAACCTTCTCTATGTGCAGGTAGGGAGAGGACTTGCCTGGCATGGGGTGGTAGGGAGAGAGGCAGAGGCGCAGTGTGGGTATCTCTGTACCCCAGACAACATTCGCCTCCTTTCGCTGTGCTCTGCAGGCACGAGATGACATCCTGAATGGCTCCCACCCTGTCTCCTTCGACAAGGCCTGTGAGTTCGCTGGCTTCCAATGCCAGATCCAGTTTGGGCCCCACAATGAGCAGAAGCACAAGGCTGGTTTCCTCGAGTGAGTGACCCTCATCCCATACCCTGTCAGGACCCAGGACTCCCTGCCACTGTGGCACAATGGGCCTGTCTCCATCCCAGACCTTCTCCCCTATTTCCTCTTCTCAGGTCCCAGGGTCTGACCCATATGGGTACCTTTTCAGCTTCCATTGTCCATTTGTCTCCTCCCTGGCCTCATGTGGAATATAAATGTAGTCCATAATCTCTGCCCCTGCCCCCTACCTCTGAAGTAAGCATATAACTTTTCTGAGATGCTCTGAAGAATTGTACTGCAATAGCCAGAGGGAAACTACATTTTCGTCACAGGGAACATCAGATTTCAAAAGTCTCACAGGTCTCATCCACTGGTGTTTCTCAGAATATCTACAGTTTGGGGTGGCTTTCTCAGCTTCCTACGAGCATGGTCATCCTTCTCGTGAGCTCCTTCTGCCCTTGGTCCCCTAAAATTGTGCTCTCGACCCTCTTTTCCTGAAGGAATGAGCCTCCAACTCAAGTTCCCTTAGTCTCTTTCCCTGTAAGGAGGGACACAGGCTGTATTCAAGAGTTAGTACTAAGTCATCTCGATTTCAGGGACAATCCAGACTCTAGTCCCTTGAGTCTTCTTTCTCCCCAAAGATAATACTCTCCTAGACATTTCCTTACAACCCTAGGCCCACAGTCCATGGCCCACATAGCCCTGATGCTGTCCACTACATGCTGACCCTCCCTTTTCTGGTGTAGCCTGAAGGACTTCCTGCCCAAGGAGTATGTGAAGCAGAAGGGAGAGCGTAAGATCTTCCAGGTGATTGGGGATGGGGAAAGTGTTTGGGATGACCCGGGAGCTTTGCTGCTTAATCCTTCTGACTAAACGGACCCCTACCCCCTCCTCATCACCCCTACCCTGCTTCCACCCTCCAAGCTGTTCTCCCATCCCTCCTGCACCAAGAAAGCAGAAGACCTGGGCTTCTGGTCTCCACCTGCACACTGCATCTGCTGTGGAACTCAGTTCAGTAATCTTGTTTTCTTTTCTTTACCTCTAACATGGGATAACTATCTTCCCTGAGTAGGATTGGTAGGGGAATCAAACGAGGTAGTATGCTTAAATTACTGTGAAGAGTGTATATCTTCGTACAGACGGAAGGTGTTATCACCACTCTGAATCCTCAGCCCAAAAGGCCTTGTGTTTGATCTTCTACTTCCTAACCGTCCATTCACGTCTACAGAATGTCTGCAAGTCCCTTAACTGTATCCCTCGCTTCTTGAATAATTGCCTCTGCATATCCTTTATCAGCCCCATCCCCTCACCTTCTCATTTTTTATAGCCTGCATCCCCTAATTTTTCCTCTGTTCCCATTATGCTCTCCCATCATAGTTCACATCCCAACTTAACTCCTCATCTGCAATATCATCCTCCCCACATTTTGCTAAATGTTTCCCCATTTCATACTCGAAGGCACACAAGAACTGTGGACAGATGAGTGAGATCGAGGCCAAGGTACGCTACGTGAAGCTAGCCCGTTCCCTCAAGACATACGGCGTCTCCTTCTTCCTGGTCAAGGTGGGTTACAGATTCTTCTCTCTGCCCACCCTTACTTCCACTCTTACCCTTTCCTCTCTGAGTCTCTAACCCTGCCCCCAGTCACATTTCCCGTTGTTCCCCAAGAATCCCATTCTCTTCGTTGTGAAAACTTGCCCCTTTGTCAGTTCTCCACCATCACTTCCCTCCTTACCCTGCATTTTCCTTCCTTTTCCCTTTATCCTAACATAGCCTTGTCCCGGGTCCATCCATAGACACCCTGGTTTAGCTCTCCTGCCCACCTCAGCACCCCACTGTGGTCTGGATCTGATCCCCTGACCAATAAGACCAACGACAACCTCTGCCCCACAGGAAAAGATGAAAGGAAAAAACAAGTTGGTGCCCAGGCTTCTGGGCATCACTAAGGAGTGTGTGATGCGAGTGGACGAGAAGACCAAAGAGGTGATCCAGGAGTGGAACCTCACCAACATCAAACGCTGGGCTGCCTCTCCCAAGAGCTTCACCCTGGTGAGCTGGGGTCTCGGGGGAGAAAGGGCTTTGGAGTTTTCAGAGAAGGGGCAGCCACAGAGGCCTCCCCCGCACCCCTGCTCAGGGGCAGGTGCACTGAATGCAACTCCAGAAAAAAGGAAAACTTTGGAACTATTGCAGGAACGTGGAGATTAGAATAGAAGGGAGACTCTCCTGGAGAATGAGGGAAGCTTAAATGAAACATTTTTTTTTTAATCAACAGAACAAAACTGTAACCAGCAAGCTGAGATCACAGGAAACTTGGGGAGAGGGAAGAAAAAGGTGACAGAAAGAAAAATAAGCCTCCCCTCTTTCAGCAACAGCTACTTACAGTAGTTTCCTCCTCTAGCTTTATGTTTTGGCATTATGATTTGAAAACTGGTCCCACCTTGAGGAAGTGCCCCACTGAGAAGGGAAATTAGTAAAGGTGGTTTTTCCATTTTGGGTACTAGTACTAATCCTTAACTATGGTCATTTAATGATAAATGATAAATGTGTCCTCCCAATTCAGGGTGAGAGAAGAGAGATTTCCTAAATGCCACACATTTGAAACTGTGTAGCATACAGAGCACGCCTCGGAAATAAAGTATTTCCCTCCAAGGAAAATAAAGAAATAGGAGATTGAAGAAAGGCCGTTGTCCTAGAGGCTGCTGGCACGGGGCGGGGAAGCGCCCCTCATCAGCTCGATCTTGGGCTCCCGCCCCACCCTTTCCCATCCTGAGTGGATTCAGGCTTTCCCACTGAGGCCCCACCTTGTCTCCCTAGGACTTCGGGGACTACCAAGATGGCTACTACTCGGTGCAGACAACTGAGGGGGAGCAGATCGCACAGCTCATTGCTGGCTACATCGATATCATCCTTAAGAAGGTGAGCACTGCCTGACCCCCACCTTCTCCTCCTCCCTTACCTTGTCCCCAAGCCCGGTCCTTTAGAAATGGGGACCCAAGTTCCGGAAGATGGCTGACTGCGGAATGAAAAGGCTGCCTTTTCCACTTCCCTCTTCTTTAACTCTTGTTCTTTTTTTCTCCCTACAGAAGAAAAGCAAGGATCACTTTGGACTGGAAGGAGACGAGGAGTCTACTATGCTGGAGGACTCGGTGTCCCCCAAGAAGTACGAGGGGAACCGGGCTGACCCCATCCCTCGGGCAGGGAAGGCAAGGCAGGACCCCAAGGACTGTGGGATGTGGGGAGTCCTTAGGATGCCTCTAACCAGTTGCGGGCTGTGGTGAGACCTCACGCACCGCCCAGACCATAGGACGTGTGGAGGCGGTAGAGCGGGGTGGGAAGGGATGAGAGGAGGAGGTCCTCGGAGTGCTCCCCGTACGTCCCCTCTCTAGGTCAACAGTCCTTCAGCAGCAGTGTAACCGGGTGGGGAAGGTGGAACATGGCTCCGTGGCCCTGCCTGCCATCATGCGTTCCGGAGCCTCTGGTCCTGAAAATTTCCAGGTGGGCAGCATGCCACCTGCCCAGCAGCAGATTACCAGTGGCCAGATGCACCGAGGACACATGCCTCCTTTGGTAAGAGTGCCCCCACTGCCACCACGATTCCGGGCCTAGCCCCCCTTGGCTTGGCTGGGCATAGCCAGGAGTTCGGCAGTCTTTCCCATGTCCCTATTGGTCTCCTTCTCAGCCTCAGGCTCTCTTTTACCTTCTCTCTCCTCTAAATGTTCCCTGTTACTTCTCTGTTTGTCTCATAGACGTCAGCCCAGCAGGCACTCACTGGAACCATCAACTCCAGCATGCAAGCTGTGCAGGCTGCCCAGGCCACTCTGGATGACTTCGACACACTGCCCCCTCTGGGCCAGGATGCTGTGAGTATGGGACGGAGGAGAGGCCGATGGTGCTGAAGCTGGGACTCCAAGGAGCAGGGTTGGGGTTAACTGCAGCAGAGCAGATCCTGAGGTTTGTTTCTCTTTTCTCTCAGGCCTCAAAGGCCTGGCGTAAGAACAAGATGGATGAATCAAAGCATGAAATCCACTCCCAGGTAGACGCCATCACAGCCGGTACTGCCTCCGTGGTGAACCTGACAGCAGGTAGGCCGGATGCCCAGCCCTCTGTGTGCGGTGGCGGAGGGGAGGGCGAGCATGTGCAAGCATGAGGGTGACTGGCTCGGTGTGACTGCACCTTGACTCACGGAAGGGACTTTGTATGTCTCTCTCAGGACGTGTGTGTGACTAACTGCCTGTGACTGGCCTCCTCTTCTTCCTTCTCCCCCCCAGGGGACCCTGCCGAGACAGACTACACCGCAGTGGGCTGTGCAGTCACCACAATCTCCTCCAACCTGACGGAGATGTCCCGTGGCGTGAAGCTGCTGGCTGCCCTGCTGGAGGACGAAGGTGGCAGTGGCCGGCCCCTGCTGCAGGCAGCGAAGGGCCTGGCGGGGGCGGTGTCAGAACTGCTACGCAGTGCCCAGCCGGCCAGTGCCGAGGTCAGGGGCCAGGGGTTGGCACTAGGGAGAGGGGAGGGTTTGAGCCCAAGGAGAAGGGGGCGGTCCAGGTTGCAGGATGGAAGGGTGAGACCCATGGGCGTGTAGGACCCGTGGACATGTGGGCGGGGATTAGGCAGCTTCTGACCGGTGTTCACTCTCCACAGCCCCGTCAGAACCTGCTGCAAGCAGCTGGGAACGTGGGCCAGGCCAGTGGGGAGCTGTTGCAGCAAATTGGGGAAAGTGATACTGACCCCCACTTCCAGGTTGGTGACTTACCCAACCCCCAGAACCCCAGCTTCTAGGAGGTAACCTCTGATCCTGAATCCAGCTCCAGTCCTGCTACTGTAAATTGACCCCTGAGAGCCAACCTGAACCTCTGTTTCCAGGGATGACACTGGGAACCCCCAGTCCCTTTTTTGGGGATAAGAATTCAGAACCCCTGAATCCAAACTTAACCTATTAGTTCACCCTTGGCCCTTATTGGTGATATGTTTTTGGTCGCCTTTCCCAGTCTTCCCCATATGTAGCCCTCACCCCAACTTGAGGGCATCTTGAACCCCCGCTTCCAGTCCTCTCGCTCCCCCTTCCCACCCCATGCCCGTCTCCTCAGCTGACTTGTCATCCTGGATTTCCCATGCAGATCTGTGCGCCCAGAGGGGCTGGGGTTCCATCTCCCCCCGATCCCCCCACGGTAACGGCCTCTGGCCTGGGCCTTCCCAGCTTCGTCCTCTCTGAGCCGCATACACTCGCTCTGCCCCCTCCCCTGGCCTCCTGGGGGAGCAGAACATGACGGGAGCTGGGGAGGCACGGCACAGGCGGGACTTGAAAAAATGGGGTCCGAAGGGTAGTACACGGACTTGTTCCCAAGACTCCATTGTGACTGCTTCCAACCAAGATGGAGAAGAAATGGAGAAAAGACGCTGGGGGTGGGAGGGACCCCTCCCTCCATCCCATTGTAACAGCGCTGCCCACCTTCCCTCCCCACTGCCGTCCGAGTGTATCCGCCTCATGCGTTTCTCCCTTTGGTGTAGACACTGTTTCTCTCGGTGTGGGTCTGTTCCTTGGTGGGGGTTCTGTCCCACTTGGTGCTCGAGGCAGGGGCTTGGGGTAGGTTCTGGTTGCTTCTGCACACACTGTTCTGTGATTGGAGGCGGTGGGACTAATGAAACAGCTTATGCCTCTGAGAAGGGTCCGTGGATCCCAAACTGGACCTCAGGCCATGCTGACTGCTGTTTTCTCACAGGAGGTGCTCATGCAACTAGCCAAGGCCGTGGCAAGTGCTGCAGCTGCCTTGGTCCTCAAGGCCAAGAGTGTGGCCCAACGAACAGAGGACTCAGGGCTCCAGACCCAGGTTATTGCTGCAGCAACACAGTGTGCCCTGTCCACCTCCCAGCTGGTGGCCTGTACCAAGGTGAGCCCCAGAGGTTGCTGCAGCCTGTGCCCAGGGGTGATGCTACCACACACACAAGAGCCTCTCGTTCTATCTCTCTGGCCCCCGAGGCCTCACTACCCAACCTAACAACTATTGTGAACACCACAGGCACCCCTACCTCACGACTCCTTCCCCTCGCCTACATCTCTGACACTCACTGTGCCCACAGGTGGTGGCTCCTACTATCAGCTCCCCTGTCTGCCAAGAGCAGCTGGTGGAGGCCGGACGGCTAGTGGCCAAAGCCGTGGAGGGCTGTGTGTCCGCCTCCCAGGCTGCCACAGAGGATGGGCAGCTATTGCGGGGAGTAGGAGCAGCGGCTACAGCTGTCACCCAGGCCCTGAATGAGCTGCTGCAGCACGTGAGGGCCCACGCCACGGGGGCTGGGCCTGCCGGCCGCTATGACCAGGCCACTGACACCATCCTCACTGTCACCGAGAACATCTTTAGCTCCATGGGTGATGCCGGTAAGGACAGCCCCCTGGGAAGACAGAGAATCCCAGCGAGGTTCCCCGCGTCCGCTGGAAATTCCCTTGCAGACCCATCACCCCCACACCAAGGACTCAGCACAGTGGGCTGGGTGTTTAATCTCTGAAATCTCCAGTTCCCCATCCGTAAAGCAGGAATATGATATCTGCTCTGCCTTCCTTGGTGTATTTAAAGAACATACCAAAGTGTACACAAAAATAGATGGAAAATGATATTATTAAGAGATAGCCATCCCCATTCTACTCCCTAACCCCCCAAATCCTTCACAAAGAGTCTCATCCTCTCAAGACTACTTACGGAAAATAGCCATTGGAGACTGCCCCCCCGACCCTCCCCCCCATCAAAACGCACCAGGAAATCTGTTCCTTTCCAAGATCCTAAACCCAGGAAACAGTAACTCCAGGGAAATCACTTCGAGAACTTTTGTGTCTCCTTACTGTCCCTAAAAGCCCTACCTACCTTGTCCGCACCACTTTCCTCCACCCCCGACACCCTCTCAGTGTCTCTGGCTCCCTTCGCTGACTGTGCCTATGTTCTCAGGTGAGATGGTGCGACAGGCCCGCATCCTAGCCCAAGCCACCTCTGACTTGGTCAATGCCATCAAGGCTGATGCCGAGGGGGAGAGTGATCTGGAGAATTCCCGCAAGCTCTTAAGCGCCGCTAAGATCCTGGCCGATGCCACAGCCAAGATGGTGGAGGCTGCCAAGGTAGAGAGCCTTCTATGCAGACCCCCAGACTGGGCCCTGTAGGGAAGTAGGAGGGTCCAGATAGTCACCCTCATTTATGGGAGGTGAAAAGCAGAAGATACAAGAGAACAAATACAGGAGCACTGAGGAAATAAATGCGCCCCTAGGCGGTGAGTGGATGGCGCCAGGCTTCCAGCCATTGTGACTCCCAGAGTCCTTGCTGACTGATAGGAAACTGTACCCTTTTTCTTCCTCTAAGTCCAAGGCCTGCAGTTCCTACTTTGCCCTACTTTGCTGCCACCACGTGTCTGCTTCCTGGATCCCTCTGCTTCCTGGTCTCCTGTGAATGCACGCGGGCATTCAGTCCCAGGGGATCCACTGCTAGCAGCACAGAGAAAGACAAGGCAGTGGGACACGGGGACCCAAGGATGCAGAGGACTGTCAGGAAGAAGCCAATAGATTCCCAGGCTCCCTGGGCTCTGGGGCTCTTCAGTTTGCAGGAGTAACCAGGGCCCCTGCTTTGGTATCCCTGAGATCCCCACTCTAAACTGCGTTCTTCTTGTCCCAGAGAGCCCTGCTCACCCCCATTTGCTAGTGGTATTTTGTGGGGAGGGGGGGAAGAAATATGGCCGCTTCCCCAGAGAGGGGAAGCAGAAACAATTCTACCTAAGGAAGGGATTTCAGCATCCCAGATGGAAGCCAGAGCCCCTTTAGGCTCCCCTTTTGCCTGCCTGAGGTAACTCGTCTCAACTATGATTACCTTTCAGTGGGGGTAGTTAGAAATGATTTCAGGAAAACACCTCTGAGTTTGGAGGGGTCAGGGAGGAGCTTATTTAGGGTCCACAGGGACGCAGGGTGGTAAATGTCCCCTCGCCACCTCTCAGGGAGCAGCCGCCCACCCTGACAGTGAGGAGCAGCAGCAGCGGCTGCGGGAAGCGGCTGAGGGTCTCCGCATGGCGACCAACGCAGCTGCACAGAATGCCATCAAGAAAAAGCTGGTGCAGCGCCTGGAGGTGAGGCTGGGAACCAAGCCAGTGTAGGTGCTGTAGGAGGAATGCAACTGGGAGGGCTGTGCGGGGACGCTGACGTTTCCTTGGGGGATAGCACGGGCAGGGTAAGCCAGGGCCAGGGTGTAGGAATGTCTGGGCCTCGTCCTCACTATTCTGTCCTTAAAGCACGCAGCCAAGCAGGCTGCAGCCTCAGCTACACAGACCATCGCTGCGGCCCAACATGCAGCCTCCACCCCCAAGGCCTCTGCCGGCCCCCAGCCACAGCTGATGCAGAGCTGCAAGGTGAGACGCCAGGAAGCGCGTGGGGGCGGGAGGAGGCATGGAAGATGGGGGACTTTCCCCCAGCCTGCGGAGAGGTGGCTCTGATGACATTTTCACCTACAGGCTGTGGCAGAGCAGATTCCACTGCTGGTGCAGGGCGTCCGAGGGAGCCAAGCCCAGCCTGACAGTCCCAGTGCGCAGCTAGCCCTCATCGCTGCCAGCCAGAGCTTCCTGCAGGCAAGGCACCTTCCGCTCACCACTCAGACCAGACCCTTCCCACTCCTCTATAAGACCTTTAGATTTAATGTAAATCTCTGCCAGTAGCCTCTCTCCCAGTACTGAGCCCCAGCGCTCACCACATCCTGACCGTCATCAGTCCCTGTACCCAAGCCCAGAGGGCGTATGGTACACTTCATCTGCCCACCTGTTCCCCAACAGCCAGGTGGGAAGATGGTGGCAGCCGCGAAGGCCTCAGTGCCAACAGTTCAGGACCAGGCATCGGCCATGCAGCTGAGTCAGTGTGCTAAAAACCTTGGCACCGCACTGGCTGAACTCCGTACCGCTGCCCAGAAGGTATAGGAGCTGGCTCTCTTTTTGGAAGATATGGGGGGAGTCCTAGGATGATGGAGAATATCCTAAAATGGGTAATTGTGTAAACTGAGGCGTGAGTGAGACACACTGTACCTCCTACACCTCAACCCCCCCCCCCCGCCCTCCATATCTTTGTAGGCTCAGGAAGCATGTGGGCCTTTGGAGATGGATTCTGCTCTGAGTGTGGTACAGAATCTAGAGAGAGATCTGCAGGAAGTGAAGGCAGCAGCTCGAGATGGCAAGCTTAAGCCCTTACCTGGGGAGACGGTAGGTATTCGAAAGACCTCATTCTTACTCAAACCCTGAGGTCTTCCTTCTCACCCATGCCCCAGAGCTGCCCAGAACCTTCATTCAAACTGCCAGCTGTCCCTGAATAGCTTCTCAGGTTCCCTCTTCCCCGTTCTTCCTGCACCTGATCCCCTGAGTCTCCTCCTTCATCCCTAGATGGAGAAGTGTGCCCAGGACCTGGGCAACAGCACCAAAGCAGTGAGCTCCGCCATCGCCCAGCTGCTGGGGGAGGTTGCCCAGGGCAATGAGAATTACGCAGGTACGTGGACAGGGCTGGGAATGGGGCATGTGGTGAGGAGGATGGGGGAATGGGGAGTTGTATGGAGGAAGCCACCGGCATCAGGGCCTGGCAATGAAGGTGCCTTTTCCCCTCCTTCCTCTCTCCTCGTTTCCCCAGGTATCGCAGCTCGGGATGTGGCAGGTGGACTGCGGTCACTGGCCCAAGCCGCCAGGGGTGTAGCTGCCCTGACATCAGATCCTGCGGTGCAAGCCATTGTGCTTGACACAGCCAGTGATGTACTGGATAAGGCCAGCAGCCTCATCGAGGAGGCGAAGAAGGCAGCTGGCCATCCAGGGGACCCTGAGAGCCAGCAGCGGCTTGCGCAGGTCAGGTATTGGGACAGGGCCACTCCCTCCCTCTCCCCCAGATCCCATCAGAAGGCCCACCCTGACCGGGGAAGAGTCTCATTGACACCGCAGCTCCTCCGTGGATTCTGCCCTTCCTTCTCAGTCTTAGTAGAAGTGTCTTAGCTGGACTGAGGCAGGGGCCTAGCTGAAAGCCACATTTGGGGAAGTTTGATCACCATCACTTGATACCCAAATGTGATACCCTGGCCTATTCAGCTAAAACACCCCCTTTCTGCTTTCACTTTCAGCGTCTCCCATGGGTGGAGGAGGGGATCTCCCAGTTGTTTCCATTTTGGCAACCCCTGTCTCCTTTCCCACCTCAGGTGGCTAAAGCAGTGACCCAGGCCCTGAACCGCTGCGTCAGCTGCCTGCCTGGTCAGCGAGATGTGGACAATGCCCTGAGAGCAGTGGGAGATGCCAGCAAGCGACTCCTGAGTGACTCGGTAGGAGGACAGGGGTGTGGGGGGAACACAGGGAGGATGAAGGACTCCAAGCTTCTACCTCTGGACCTCTCCTTGACCCTGACTCCCCAGATGTATCCCCTTTCATTGCCCCCAGGCTCTGTGCCCACCTCTCAGCGCTCCTTTACCAGACTCTCCCTCACGTCATTTCCCATTCTTGCACCTGACTTTGTCTCTGACCCTGCAGCTTCCCCCCAGCACCGGGACTTTTCAAGAAGCTCAGAGCCGGCTGAATGAAGCCGCTGCTGGGCTAAATCAGGCAGCCACAGAACTGGTGCAGGCCTCTCGGGGAACCCCTCAGGACCTGGCTCGAGCCTCAGGTCGATTCGGACAGGACTTCAGCACCTTCCTGGAAGCTGGTGTGGAGATGGCAGGCCAGGCTCCGGTACGAAGAGGCACTGGGTCCTGTTCAAGGGTTAGATCAGGGGCATCTCTGTGGCCATGGAGTCCCCATCTGCTCCTGGCTCACTCCCCTCCCCAGTCTCTAGCAGTACTTGAGTGTCTGGGACAGAAGATCCCTTTTAGAGACAGATAAGAAAGGACTGGACAATGTGTTGACCATCTTGCCTTCAACAGAGCCAGGAGGACCGCGCCCAGGTTGTGTCCAACTTGAAGGGCATCTCCATGTCTTCAAGCAAACTTCTTCTGGCCGCCAAAGCCCTGTCCACAGACCCTGCAGCCCCCAACCTCAAGAGTCAGCTGGCGGCAGCTGCCCGGTACGTAGGAGCTGGGAAGCCCAGCCCTAGAATGTTGAAGAGACTGGGGAGGGGACATCTCATGAGAAGTCCCTGGCTTAGGAGTCGTTCCAGGCAAAAGAGAAATGGCTAGAGACGTCCTACACGTACAGGATGCAGAAATGATGACCTTTGCACCCATTCACTTGACTTTCTCTTCCTCCCAGGGCAGTGACTGACAGTATCAACCAGCTCATCACCATGTGCACCCAGCAGGCGCCAGGCCAGAAGGAGTGTGACAATGCCCTGCGGGAATTGGAGGTGGGCCCTGTCAGGCTAAACGGGGTGGGGGTTGAGGAAAGGGTTCTTGGTTGGAGGGTGAGGGGGGTGTCTTGGATCTCACTTCACCCTCCCCCTCTACAGACGGTCCGGGAACTCCTAGAGAACCCGGTCCAGCCCATCAACGACATGTCCTACTTTGGCTGCCTGGACAGTGTCATGGAAAACTCAAAGGTAAGTGCACCCAGGAACCCAGGAGGGCAGAGGACAGGAAGATGGAACTAACCGGGGGCTGCTCTATCCCTCTGAGAACAGGCTCTGACTCTCCTGACACACTCTGTTCCTCAGGTACTGGGTGAGGCCATGACGGGCATCTCCCAAAATGCCAAGAACGGAAACCTGCCGGAGTTTGGGGAGGCCATTGCCACAGCCTCCAAGGCCCTCTGCGGCTTCACCGAGGCAGCTGCGCAGGTTATTCTCCTGAGATGGTCCCTGGAATGCCCCTGCTTTCCCTACCCCACCTCCTCGCAGCCTGACACACTTGCAGATAAGTCAAAAAGTTACGCTTGCAAAGCCAACTGTATGGAAACTGGGGATCTTTCCCCCTCCTAAAGTAGAGATATTTGTCAGCAATCATAGAACACCAGCAATTCTGATCACTGTCACCCCTGAGCCCTGGTGCTTTGAGTTATGGTTACACTGTCCAATCATTAGGCTGTTTCCAGACCCAGCTTTCTTGGTATATGCTGATTAGCATATGCAAATTATTTTCACATAATTATTACTTTTGCGGGGGGCGGCGGAGCAGGGGGGTGTGCCGCAAAGCATGTGGGATCTTAGTTCCCTGACCAGGGATCGAACCTGGGCTCCCTGCAGTGGAAGTCTTAACCACTGGACAACCTGGGAAGTCCCTACACAATTGTTACTTTATTAGAATAGTACCAGGGACTAAATTTCCAGTTACTTGCGTCACCACTTAACTTTGCCTTTTTCTACATTATGAAGTGTAAAACGACCTATTAGCTCAGAGTATTTTGCTTTCATATATGAATCCTTAAAACAAACTGGCTTGAGAGCTCATCATCTCAGACTGTTTCTCTGAAGGCCTATCATCCTGCTCCTTCAGTCTCCCTACCTCCCTGTGTCCTGTTCTGTTGGGTGGCCTGCAGTATATGGTTTAATTTATTTCTGGAAAAGCATGAAGAGGAAAAAGCAAAGCTACCATGTGTTGGGTGAAGTAAGAATCAAACCTTATGATGGTCTTCCAAGCAAAAACAGATTTTGGCAACCATTATACCCATCCCTTCCCTCTTTCCAAATCTCTGAAGCTTGGAGGTATCGTGTTAATTAGCCTAACACCCTCTATAGTTTTACAGCTATCTCTAAAAGAGGTTTTGTGTGTGTGTGTTTGTGTGTGTATGGGGCTTTCAAACTTTTTTTACTGCCACTTACAGTAAGCAGTACTTTTCACCTTAAGACCCAGCATACATACACATAGAATTTTAATAAAAACCTTATTTTGTGTCTTTCCTTTTTTTTTTTTTTTACTTTTTTAATCTTCTGAAATGTTTGAACAAATTTAACAAAACAGGAGAGGTTTTTTCCCTCTTACAGTGTAACTATAGCTGATACACCTCCACTCACGTAGAACCCTGGCCACTAAACTTAGCCCTGCTCCCCATTGTCCCCACTATGGCTATTCGAGTCCCACCTAAGGAATATTCCTTGTTCCTCACCCCACCTCTTCTCTCTCCCCAGGCTGCATATCTGGTTGGCGTCTCTGACCCCAATAGCCAAGCTGGACAGCAAGGGCTGGTGGAGCCCACGCAGTTTGCCCGAGCAAACCAGGCAATTCAAATGGCCTGTCAGAGTTTGGGAGAGCCTGGCTGCACCCAGGCCCAGGTAACTCAAAGGGACAGGCACCATGGACAAGCCTGGGAAAGGCTGCTGAGCCAGGACAGACCAGCCTCGTCGGGGGAGAGGGAGATGCAGGACATGTGGGGAAGGAGAGGTTGGGGCCCCAGCTCTGACCTCCCACCCACAGCGTCTCTGGGTCATTGTCTTCTCCTGCCGTGCTTCTCATTGTTCCTTCAGTTACTGCCAAGTTCACCACCTCTTTATGGATGTTTGAGCTCACTCTCCTACAGAGCCTGTTACTGTTTCTCCATTAGTGGGTCGGCTTTTCACCTTCCTTTCCCCCACACCCTGCTCATGCTCATCTCTGGGTATCTCTCTCTCCCAGATCTTGACTTTTCAGGTGGCTCTGTCTTTCCTAATTAGACTTCCAAGGGTATTGCTATACATGCCCCAAGCGAAAGGGGCTGCTCCCTGGAGTGGACACTTCCCTCCTGCCCTCATCGTGGCTCTTCCACGATTCTGTCTCCTCAGGTGCTCTCTGCAGCCACCATTGTGGCCAAACACACGTCTGCGCTGTGTAACAGCTGCCGCCTGGCTTCTGCCCGGACTGCCAATCCTACCGCCAAGCGCCAGTTCGTACAATCAGCCAAGGAGGTGGCCAACAGCACGGCCAATCTTGTCAAGACCATCAAGGTTCCCGGTGTTTGAATTCTCAGCCTCCCCCTGACCTATCCAGGGAGATAGGGCTGACCCCCTGTCACTCCCTGAGGCTTTCTACCAAATCCCGCCTGCCTGAGCCCAAGGCCTTTCCTATCCACGCTGGTCATCACCAGCCTCTCCCCACACCCTTTAAGCTCAGGAGGGAGACCTGGGCTGCACCGCCTTTGTCTACAGTCCGTCCTGAGGGCCTCCCCATCACTCCCTTTTCAGGCGCTGGATGGGGCCTTCACAGAGGAGAACCGTGCGCAGTGCCGAGCAGCAACGGCCCCGCTGCTGGAGGCTGTGGACAATCTGAGTGCCTTTGCATCCAACCCTGAGTTCTCCAGCGTTCCCGCCCAGATCAGCCCCGAGGTGAGGCTGGGTGAAGGCAGAACGGATGGGCCGTCTGCCGCCTTATCTTCCCAGGAGTCTTGAGATTCACCTCCCTGCTTCCCCTCTCCCCAGGGCCGGGCTGCCATGGAGCCCATTGTGATCTCTGCCAAGACAATGTTGGAGAGTGCCGGGGGCCTAATCCAGACAGCCCGGGCCCTGGCAGTCAATCCCCGGGACCCCCCGCGCTGGTCGGTGCTGGCTGGCCACTCCCGTACTGTCTCAGACTCCATCAAGAAGCTCATTACAAGCATGAGGTACAGGGGGTGGGCTGGAGAACCGGTGTGACTGGGGGATATACATTGTGACAGAATGGAGAGGTGGGCACTTAGGTGCAATGAGATGGGATGGTGTTGGAGGACACCTGTTGTCCAAGATTCGGGGGATACAGGGAAAGGCAGGCTAGCCTTATGTTAAAGGGACGTTCTTGGTGTTGGAGCCTGTGATGCGTCTGCAGGGACAAGGCTCCCGGGCAGCTGGAGTGTGAGGCGGCCATTGCAGCTCTGAACAGCTGTCTGCGGGACCTAGACCAGGCTTCCCTTGCCGCAATCAGCCAGCAGCTTGCTCCCCGTGAGGGAATCTCTCAAGAGGTAAGGGGGAAGGGGGTCTATGAAAGGTGTCTGGGAGGAGCGATGGCAGGCTTGAGGAAGGTGGGGGATCTGGGAATGGGCTTCACAGAAACATCGAGGGTATGGAACATGCCAAGGGGGTTAGGTAGTTGGATGTGGAAGGAAGAGTGGGGTCCTGTGCAACTAGAGGGTCCCTTTGCAGGTCACAGTCAGAGCTAAAGTTCGCTTCCTCCCCAGGCCTTGCATACCCAGATGCTCACTGCAGTGCAAGAGATCTCCCATCTTATTGAGCCACTGGCCAGCGCTGCCCGGGCGGAAGCCTCCCAGCTGGGACACAAGGTACCTGGGGAGATACGTGGGGAGACTGGGATAGGGTAAACAAGGGTACCTGGCCCACCTGACCCATTCCAATCCCTTGCCTCAGGTGTCCCAGATGGCCCAGTACTTTGAGCCACTCACCTTGGCTGCAGTGGGTGCTGCCTCCAAGACCCTGAGTCACCCTCAGCAGATGGCACTCCTGGACCAGACCAAAACCTTGGCCGAGTCTGCCCTGCAGTTGCTGTACACGGCCAAGGAGGCTGGCGGTAATCCCAAGGTACTGAGGGCCGGGTTGAGAGGCTGCTACTATAGTAAGAGAAGCAGGAACAGCTGGGCCCCAGCTCACTCAGTCTGCCCCACAGCAAGCAGCTCACACCCAGGAAGCCCTGGAGGAGGCTGTACAGATGATGACAGAGGCCGTGGAGGACCTGACAGCCACCCTCAACGAGGCAGCCAGTGCTGCCGGGGTTGTCGGCGGCATGGTGGACTCCATCACCCAGGCCATCAACCAGGTTGGAGTCTTGGGGTGCCCATGGACAGAGCCTACTGTGGACCAGGGTCCCTGAGCCCAGTGGCAGAGACCAACAATCTTTCCCCTTCCCCCATTCTCTCCCCTTAGCTAGATGAAGGACCAATGGGTGAACCAGAAGGTTCCTTCGTGGATTACCAGACAACTATGGTGCGGACAGCCAAGGCCATTGCTGTCACCGTTCAGGAGATGGTGAGTTTGGGAGAGAAGAAGAGGACTGCTCTTGGAAAGTTGAGTTTGGACATAACTTCACTTCTTCCACTGTCTCCAGGTAACCAAGTCAAACACCAGCCCTGAGGAGCTGGGCCCTCTCGCTAACCAGCTGACCAGTGACTATGGCCGTCTGGCCTCACAGGCCAAGCCTGCAGCTGTGGCTGCTGAAAATGAAGAGGTAACTTGGAGGCAGTTGTGACCTTCCCCAGCGCCTCACAGAAAACCCCAGAGGCATGCCCCTTGTCCCATCATGTCAGCCTCTGGGGCTGTCCCACCCTCGCCCCCTCTGATCTTTCATAGAAAGGGGAACTCCTCCCTCCTCAGGGCCACTCCACGAAAGAGTGATCAGGGCTCCGCATAGGGACAGCATCAAAGCCTTTGGTCACAGGCATAAAGGAGACAGCCCAGAGTCTAGAGCTTTCCTGGTGTGCCGCTGTTTCTCTGCTGACCCTCCTCTGGGCCTGTGGCTGCTTTTCTGCTGTGCTGCAAGCCTGTATTCCCTTCCTGGTTCTTCCTGTTGTAAAGCCCTGAAGCGCTTCCTTCCCTAAGCTCCTGGCTTTCCAAGAAAGCAAGTAATTGGATTTTAGCATGACACACCTAATCCCCAGCCCCAAACCCTTCCACAACTGCACACAGGCCAAATTTTAAGCCGTGGCCTCTGATTCAGGTACCACAGCGTGAAGTGCTTCTCCTCTCCTCCTCACTGCTTAACAAGGTCCTCACAGCTGGTGCCCACAGGCCAGTATTTTCCATGTGTGGGAGGTGACTTCCTGACGGAAGGCTATGAAACAGGACAAGTCTGTGCTGGGTGCTTTTTCTCACTACCTCCTCAGTCTGCAGTGCATGGTTTCTTAGGTCCTTAGTGACTCCTCCGAGCGCACTGGACCTACCCGAGCGCCTCTCGTAAAATCCATCTCCCACTTTCATCTGCTCACAGATAGGTGCCCACATCAAGCACCGGGTTCAGGAACTGGGACACGGCTGTGCTGCTCTGGTCACCAAGGCAGGCGCCCTGCAGTGCAGCCCCAGTGACGCCTACACCAAGAAGGAGCTCATAGAGTGTGCCCGGAGAGTCTCTGAGAAGGTGACTGAGCTCATCCCCACGGACTGAGGGCCAGGCTCCCCAACCCTGCAGCCTTTCCCATCCTCCTCCAGCCTTCCCAGCCCTCTCCTCTGTCCCTTCTCTCAGACACCGGTGACCTTTCCCTTTCACGAGGCACCGGCCACAGTCGCCACATGACTCTCCTCCCCCAGGTCTCCCACGTGCTGGCCGCACTCCAGGCCGGGAATCGTGGCACCCAGGCCTGCATCACGGCAGCCAGTGCTGTGTCCGGCATCATTGCCGACCTCGACACCACCATCATGTTCGCTACCGCTGGCACACTCAATCGAGAGGGCGCTGAAACTTTTGCTGACCACCGGTGAGGAGGGCACTGGGCCTCATGGAGGCAGGGTGGGGTTTGGGCCACAGAGGCTGGAGGGGCCGGGGAAGGCCTGAGAAGAGCTGACTGGGCCGGACCCTCCCCCAGAGAGGGCATTCTGAAGACTGCAAAGGTGCTGGTGGAGGACACCAAGGTCCTGGTGCAGAATGCAGCTGGGAGCCAGGAGAAGTTGGCACAGGCTGCCCAGTCCTCTGTGGCCACCATCACCCGCCTCGCCGACGTGGTCAAGTTGGGTGCAGCCAGCCTGGGAGCCGAGGACCCAGAGACCCAGGTATCCAACTCACCCCTAATTCTGGCCAGAACCACTTCCTGTTCCCCCTTTTCTTCCCACAGACCAGAGCCCCTGCTCCCCCACACAGGTGGTGCTGATCAATGCAGTGAAAGATGTGGCCAAGGCCCTGGGAGACCTCATCAGTGCAACGAAGGCTGCAGCTGGCAAAGTTGGGGATGACCCTGCCGTGTGGCAGCTCAAGAACTCTGCCAAGGTCGGAGGAAATGAGGGCTGCTTCTGGGGAGGGAGCGGATCATCGTGCTTCCTCCTGTTCCTTAAAATGATCCCTCCTTCCCTCCCTCCTCTGATGCCCCCAGGTGATGGTGACCAATGTGACATCACTGCTTAAGACTGTGAAAGCTGTGGAGGATGAGGCCACCAAAGGCACACGGGCCTTGGAGGCAACCACTGAGCACATACGGCAGGAACTGGCGGTGAGTGCAAGTCGGGGGCATCAGGGACTTGGGTCGGAGAGCAGGGTCGTGATAGATTGTGAACTTGCGCCGCACACACACAGATGTAGATACACAGTCTCCAGACTTCTTACACGAGCTGCACTCTTGTCTTCCCCTTCCTCACCTATTTCCTCTCTAGCGTTTGACACCTCCCTTTCATCCCCCCACTTTCTCTGGTCACCAGTGGCCTCTCAGCTGCCACATGCAGTGGCTGCTTCTTGGCCTTCATCTTCTTCAGACATTTCCAAAGCAGTTGACTCCCTTAGCAAGCCTCTCTCTGAAAGCCTTTCTTCCTTTGGCCTTCTTGACACTGGCTTTTCTCTTGCCTCCCACGTCTCTTCTATAGTCGTCATTGAATCACCTTCAACCTGGTAAACGTAGAGGCCTTCCCAGAACTGCACACATCGCCCTCTTACTCTATCCTCTTTTTTGGCAAGTTTAACCACTCTCTTTATCGTTCTCTAACAAGTTGAATTCCAATTCTGAGTTTAGTTATTTCCAACTGCCTGTTTGACATCAGCACCGAGATGCAGTGCCTCCCAACCAGCTGTTCTTCCTGACGTGCTGCTTCCCACTAACGATGGTGACAGCCTCCCGGTCCTGAAGGTTCCCTCTCAGTCATCTTTGACTTCACTGCCTTACTCACCATATTCAGGCCATCGCCAGGTCCTGCCAGCCACCCTCCTCTGTTCTCTTTTCCTTTCATCCCTCCTCTCTGGGCCCACTGGCAGCATTCTCCCTCACTTTGACTGCTGTGCCAGTTTTCTACCTGGTGTCCCTGCCTTCGGTCTCTATCACTTTCATCTTTCCTACTCATCTTTCTAAGTTTCTTTTTTTTTTAAAATATTTATCTATTTATTTGGCTGCATTGGGTCTTAGTTGAGGCATGCGGGATCTTTTGTTGTGGGCTCTGTAAGTTGTGGCGCGCGGGCTTAGTTGCCCCACAGTTCCCTGACCAGGGATCGAACCCGCGTCCCCTGCACTGGAAGGCGGATTCTTAACCACTGGACCACCGTGGAAGTCCCTCATCTTTCTAACTTCTAAATTTGTCTTTCTCATCTTCTGCTTTCACCTCTCCTTAGAGATGTCTAAATTGAAATTCCTAACTTTCTGCTTCCCAAACCTCATCATTCCCTCATCTTTCCCATATCAGTAAATGGCACCTCTTAGTAACTCAGTTCCTAAAGACAGAAACCCAGCTTTAACATCTTTCTCTCGTTCCCTACATCTGAACCCAGCAGCAGTTCTTTTAGTGCTCCCTCCAAATAGATGTCATTTTCCCTTTGCCCCATCTCTGCTACCACCACCTTGTCCAAACTATCATCGGTCCTTAGCTGTGTTTATGTGATAGCGTCTGTCTAATCTCCCTGCTTCCCCACTCCACTCACCCACTCCAGTCCATCCTCTCTACATGGTAGCCAGAATAATCTTTTTTTTTTTTTAAGGCCGTGCCGTGCAGCTTGTGGAATCTTAGTTCCTCGACCAGGGATTGAACCTAGGGCCATGGCAGTGAAAGCGCCAAGTCCTAACCACTGGACCGCCAGGGAATTCCCAGAATAATCTTTTAAAAATATACATCAGGTTATGTCACTTCAGTGCTTACAACCCTTTAGTGACTGCCCTGGCATCTGTGGTAAAATCCACTCTCCTTACCATCGCCTCCCAGTTCCCAGGGCCCCCTGCTCTCCTCCCCTTCCAGGCCCCAGGCCCACTGCATTCTCAGCTCTGCCCACTGCAGGCCCTTGCTCTTGCTCTCTTCCAGCTTTTTGAACATCTGGTTCCTTCTACTCTTTTAGGCTTCAGCTTAAACATCCCCTCCTCCTGAGGCCTTCCCTGACCACCTTTATGAAAAAGGACTTCCTTTTTCTTTCTCATCACAGCACCCTCTTTTTTTCCTTCACAGTCTAGTTTCTCTGCTTGTTTACCTATGTATAATCTGTTTCCAAAACCAGAATGTAAGCTCCACGAGAACAAGGGCCTTGTCTACCTTATCCCCCATTGCATTCCTAGCACCTCACACAGAATCTGCCACCTAGCTGATCTTTAGTAATTTGTTGGATGAACACATACATCAAAATATTTTTATGGGGCTTCCCTGGTGGCGCAGTGGTTGAGAGTTCCGCCTGCCGATGCAGGGGACACGGGTTCGTGCCCCGCTTCGGGAAGATCCCATATGCCGTGGAGCGGCTGGGCCCATGAGCCATGGCCGCTGGGCCTGTGCATCTGGAGCCTGTGCTCCGCAGCAGGAGAGGCCACAACAGTGAGAGGCCCGCGTACCGCAAAAAAAAAAAAAAATTTTATGACTTTTACATATTATATGAAATTCTAACTTCCTTATTCTGATATTCAAGACCCCAACAGGGCTTCCCTGGTGGCGCAGTGGTTGAGAGTCCGCCTGCCGATGCAGGGGACACGGGTTCGTGCCCCAGTCCGGGAAGATCCCACATGCCGCGGAGCGGCTGGGCCCGTGAGCCATGGCTGCTGAGCCTGCGCGTCCGGAGCCTGTGCTTCGCAACGGGAGAGACCACAACAATGAGAGGCCCACATACCGCAGAAAAAAAAAAAAAAAAAAAAAGACCCCAACAATCTTTTCTCCTTCATCAGCATATTCTAGAACATTCCTTGATACTCTTCCACTTGACGTCCTGGTTATTCATGCTCTACCACTTACCTAAAATGCCCTCCTGTTATCTATATTTCTTAAGACCCAGCTCCTTGCCCACCTTCACCACTCACCCTGTCAAGGCTTCTCTTTAGTTTACGAATGAAAACCCAGCTCAGAGGTACTTCTTTAATTTCAAACAAATAAATTCTCCCTGATCACTTCAGTCAGAAATGACGACCAGCTGCCTTCTATTATATTAGCTGTGAATGTGTGAAAGTCTCCAAGCACTTGACCTATGATAAATATTCAGTGAATGCTTGTTGAGTGAACACATGGATGAATAAACCAATCACATGACTGCTGTGCTATCTTACAGCCTCACTCACTGTGGAATTTTTCTTCTTGTTCTACCCCCAACAGGTCTTCTGTTCCCCAGAGCCACCTGCCAAGACCTCTACCCCAGAAGATTTCATCCGCATGACCAAGGGTATCACCATGGCAACAGCCAAGGCTGTTGCCGCTGGGAACTCCTGTCGCCAGGAGGATGTCATTGCCACAGCCAATCTAAGTCGCCGTGCAATCGCAGATATGCTTCGGGCTTGCAAGGTAGACATCCTCGTGGTGAGGCAGAAGTTTGAGGCAGTGAGGCAGCTTTAGGGCAGAACATGGTAGGGAGAAACTGTAGGGACTTGGGGGACTGGGAGCTCCCAAAGGATCCTAAAGCTAACATATTACCCGGTGGTATAGGAAGCAGCCTACCACCCAGACGTGGCCCCTGATGTGCGGCTTCGAGCCCTGCACTATGGCCGGGAATGTGCCAATGGCTACCTGGAACTGCTGGACCACGTGCTGCTGGTAAGGCGGGGGTTGTCTGCTCCTCACACCGGCCTCCCTGAACACACAGTGCTCTTCCCACAGGCCTCAGACCCCACTCTCTAATTTTTTGTTCAAATCTCCCCCTCAACCCCACCATCTCTTCCCCAAATCTGTTCTTATTTCCAAGTCTCCTTTCCACTGGGGCCCCATCAGTCTTAGCATCTTGGGTTCTCCCACTCACCTCTTCCCTCTTTTTGTTTTCTCCTCTCTTCCCACCTGACCTTCTTCTCTACCTCGTCATCTCTTTCTTCTCATTTCATCATTCTCCTTGTTCCTTGTCAGCCGGTGAGTGACACACAGCCCAGCCCCCCTGTCTTCACCATGTGTGCCGTGTGATGCCTGGAGTCCACCTGCATAGGCTGTGTGGCGTTTGAGGCTGTGGTGTGGAGCGGTCTAGGAATGGGGGCGGGGTGGGGAGGGTTTTGATCTGCCCTTTTTCAAAGGTCAAGGTAGACGCTAAGATCTGATGTTCCCTGTTCCCTGCCCCCGTCTTCCCCAGACCCTGCAGAAGCCCAGCCCAGAACTGAAGCAGCAGTTGACGGGGCACTCAAAGCGTGTGGCTGGTTCAGTCACTGAGCTCATCCAGGCTGCTGAGGCCATGAAGGGTGAGGGGCGACCAGGGGCAGGGAGGGAAGGGAGACCCTTGTCCCGGGGAGACCTCTGCTTCCGGTAGTCTGCTCGGAGCTGGCCTCTGCCCATAGTCCTCACAGATGCCAAGGCCCCGGTGCTAGTAACCGTGCTGCCCAGTGCTCCTGACCTCCCTGCTCTGCCTTAACCTCTTCCTCTCCCACGTCGTCCCACCAGGAACAGAATGGGTGGACCCAGAGGACCCCACAGTCATTGCTGAGAACGAGCTCCTGGGAGCTGCGGCTGCCATTGAGGCTGCAGCCAAAAAGCTGGAGCAGCTGAAGCCCCGGGCCAAACCCAAGGTCAGTCCTGCTCCCTCCCTCTTCCCTACCCTCAGAACATCTGCACCTTCAGCCCCTCGAACTTTCCATCTCTCTCGGCAACCTTCGTCTGTTCTTTGCAGGAGGCGGACGAGTCCTTGAACTTCGAGGAACAGATACTAGAAGCTGCCAAGTCCATTGCAGCAGCCACCAGTGCCCTGGTGAAGGCTGCATCAGCTGCCCAGAGGGAACTGGTGGCCCAAGGGAAGGTAAGGACTCGGATAGCCAGCAGAAAGGGGACAGCAGCAGCTTTGCCGTCCACACCTGCCGGCATTGTAGCCGGGAGGCTCTTAGGACCTGCGGAGAGCACAGGTCTAAGCAGGCTCCCGCCTTCCTCCACAGGTGGGCGCCATTCCAGCCAATGCACTGGATGATGGGCAGTGGTCCCAGGGCCTCATTTCTGCCGTGAGTGTATAACTCCCCCTACATCCCTCTGAGCTTCAGAGACTTGAGAAGGCTGGAGAGGGGATGGACCAGGGCAAGAGGCATATTGTAATCTAATCTCCCTGTTTCAGGCCCGGATGGTGGCTGCAGCCACCAACAATCTGTGTGAGGCAGCCAATGCAGCTGTCCAAGGCCACGCCAGCCAGGAGAAGCTCATCTCATCAGCCAAGCAGGTCGCTGCCTCCACAGCCCAGCTCCTCGTGGCCTGCAAGGTCAAGGCAGACCAGGACTCTGAGGCAATGAAACGGCTTCAGGTGAGGAACCCTGACCCATCCCATTGTACCCTGAGCTGTGCTGCTTTAAACTGTCACCCCCAAGGCATGCTTTCTGTGAGGGAGTTGAGGGACTCTCTCAGCTGGGACCCTACCTGAGTTCTCAACTCATGCTGCCTTCTCTCTACCCAGGCTGCCGGCAACGCAGTGAAACGAGCCTCTGATAACCTGGTGAAGGCGGCACAGAAGGCTGCAGCCTTTGAAGAGCAGGAGAACGAGACAGTGGTGGTGAAGGAGAAGATGGTCGGGGGCATTGCCCAGGTAAGCTCTGTCCCAGACGCTGTGAGGGACACTGTCAGCAGGGCGGTCCCAGTGCCCGTGCCGGTCTCAACTACCCTAAACCCTAACGCACATACGCACTGACCTGAGTCCCTGAACTCCATCCCTCAGATCATTGCCGCCCAGGAAGAGATGCTTCGGAAGGAACGAGAGCTGGAAGAGGCACGGAAGAAGCTGGCACAGATCCGGCAACAGCAGTACAAGTTCCTGCCTTCAGAGCTTCGAGATGAGCACTAGGGCAGCCGCTTCTGTTCGACGCAGACCCAGCCCAGAGACTGTGCCTGCCACCACCAAAGCCTTCTGGGCTGTCGGGCCCAGCCTGCCACCCCAGCACTGCCCGAAGTGCCTGCCAAACCCCGGGCCTGGCCCTGCCCAGTCCCACTGCACATCCCCTGTCCCTTCCCGGATCCAAGTGCCTTCATGCCCTAGGGCCCCCTAAGTGCCTGCCCCTCCCCAGAGTATTAACGCTCCGAGAGTATTATTAACGCTGCTGTACCTCAGTCTGAACCTGCCAGGGCCCCAGCCCGCTGCACCCCGCCAGCAGCTTCCAGCCAGTCCCCACAGCCTCCGCTCTTCTCCTCCTTTTTGATACTGGCGAGCCCCACCCCCAGCTACCTGTGGGGGCCGTGAGGGTGCAAGCCCCCAACAGGTCATGCTCCAATAAAGGTGATTCTGCCTGCAGCCTCTGCCTGGCTTCATGAGGAGGTTCCCCCAGGGCAGGGCAGAGAGAGTGGGATTCAGTTCTGTACCCACTTGAGCTGGCTCAGAAATGGAGTGGGGGCAGACCGGCAGTCTGCCCCAAGGCCCCTGCCTCCTACTTGCACCCAGATCCCTGAAGTCATCCTCGTCGGGAAGCTGTCCCCGAGGAGTCGCACTCCTGTTGTCCCCTAGCTCGCTGGCCAGCGCCTGCGCCTCACCAAGTGTCATTCTTCTGTTGCTGGGACAGCAGCTGCCGCTGCTCTTTGTGGCCGCAAGGACACTGTGCTTCATCACTGCTCAGAGTTTGTGAACAAATCCAGTCCCTAGCCAAATCCGAATTTGCAAAAAGCAGCTTTGCTGAAAACAGTAAGCCTATGGATACAAGTGTCTGGGCCTAAGAGAACTGTGGCCACGTATTTGGTTGAGGCAGTTAACAAGCAAAAAATCCAACCGGAGGCTGCCTCAGGTAGGCTCAACTATTGACTGGGTTGGGCCCTTCCGGGCCCTTCCGCGCCCTCCCCGGCCTTGCTGCTGCACGGGCCTAGAATAGCACTAGAAGAAAAGTAACTGAAAAAGCCGGACCCAAGTGTGAGGCCGCGTAATCAGAGACCAGAGCTCCCCTAGTGGCCAGGCGGGTGCTGGCAGCCCTGTTCCAGCTGCCCTGCTCACCTGTAGGGTTGAGTGGAGGGAAGCGGTCAGGGAGGTGGGTGCTGTGTGCTTCCACTTCCTTCCACATCCGCCCACGCTGCCCACACTGCATGGACCACCTGGCAGTCCTCTCAGATCTGCCGCTATTTTCATGCATGATTCTTTAACCAGCCCTGCTGCCCAGTTTATTTCCTTGCTTCTCCCTCCAAGTAGAACACAATTACCACCCATCTGCTGCGACTCTTGTCACCTCCTGTCACCTCCTTGAAGCCATGACATCTTCTATCCCATTAGAGTAAGTTTAAAGTAGACAGAATGAGTTTGTCCTCGCCAGGGCTGCCCATTAGGGGAGGTGCCAACTTCCTACCATCAAGCCTGTTGCCTGTGATTAATTCATTCAATATTCACTAAGCCATGCCCATGCTAAGCACTGGAAAACAGAGATGTATTATCACCTCTCTGACGCAGACTGGCAACTGCCATACGTACTGCTGTGGCTCCCTAACCCCAGATCCAATGTCCTAGCATCGTTGACCTTAGAGATCAAATCCCTTTTACAACTTCCCCAACAAGGGGTAGTCCAGACTGTTTGAACTCCTCCAGCTATGAGCCCAGGACAGCTGCTGACTCCTGCTACCACTTCCCTGCCATATCCTCAGGAACTGTGACCAATCACGTACCTCTCACTAGTGATGCCTCAGGGAGCCTTCTGGGGATAGACTTCAATAACCATTAGACCAGCAGTTCTTAAAATGTGGTTGGCCCTCCGGCCCCTAGAGGTTCCCAAGACCCTTTCAGGGGTCCATAAGGTCAAGATTATTTTCATAATAATACTAAGACATTAGTTTCCTTTTTCACAGTGTCAACATTTGCACTGACGGTGCAAGAACATTGGTGGATAAACTGCCTTAGTACAAGTCGAGGCAGTAGCCCAAACTGTACTACAAACAGTCATTGTAGTCTTCACCACCATGCACTAGCAATTTAAAAAATAAGTGCTGGCTTCTTACTTAAGAATGTCCTTGATGAGGCAGTAAAAAAATATTAATTTTATTAAATCTTAGTCCTTTAGTAACAATTCTTTTCAATATTCTGTGTGATGAACTGGGAAGTATGCATAGAGCACCTCTGCTGCACACCGACGTGTGGTGGTGTCTCAAGGAAAGAACCTAGACAATTCTTTGAGTTGTGAGCTGAACTAGCTGCTTTTTTCATGGAGCACCACATTTACCTGCAGGAATGACTGACAGACAAACCATGGTTATCAGGCTTGAGTATCTGGCAGATCTTTTCTCGAACAACAAAAAAACAAAACAAAAAACCAGAGTGTGTCACTTCAGGGAAAAACCTGACGGTACTTGTTGCCAATGATACAATTCAAGCTTTCAAGTGAAAACTAGAATTTTAGAAAACTTGTTTCTGCCATGAGCTTTACAGCTTCCCCACACTTAAACTTTTCTGTTGAAACCATCATGATTTTTTAAATAATATATAATGAAAGGTATTGACATTGGAAACATCTGCATAGTTCAGTGAACCATTTTCCAAATGACCAATGCTTGATGTTACAAAATTATCCCTGGGTAAAAGATCCAACCAAAGTGCAATACAGACTAATTGGTTACAATGAAACACTGTACAAAAAGGTTATTGATATGGTTTCAGGTTCCTCATTGCAACTAACCCTTAAGAGCATACCATCTGTCAAGTGTTGATGTAGCATCAAAGAAGAATATCCAGAATCACCCAAAAAGGCCACAAATACCAATGACCCTCGAACAACATGGGTTTGAACAGCACTAGTCCACCTATATGTGGACTAGTTTATTACAGTACTATGTGATCTGCGGTTGGTTGAATCCAGGGTCGCAGAATCATGAATACGGAGGAACCGAGCATACAGAGGGTTAAGTTATGGATTTTCAACTTCACAGACCCCTGTCTTGTTCAAGGGTCAGCTATATACTATTCTCTTTTCCAACTATGTATCTGTGTGAGACTAGATTCTCTTCCTATACAGTACTTTAAACAACCAATACATAGCAACAGATAGAAAGCTCAAGTAGATTTTGAGAATCCAGTTGTCCTCTATTAAGCCAGATATTAAAGAGATATGCAAAAATGTAAAATAACTGCCATGCTCTCACTAATTTGGGGAGGTGAATATAGTTATTTTTCATTAAAAGTATGTTAACATGGTAATGTGTAATGGGTTTGTTTCTGTTACTTTTTTTTTTGTAATTTTTATTTATTTATTTATTTATTTATTTATTTATTTATTTATGGCTGTGTTGGCTCCTCATTTCTGTGCAAGGGCTTTCTCTAGTTGCAGCAAGTGGGGGCCACTCCTCATCGCGGTGCGCGGGCCTCTCACTATCGCGGCCTCTCCTGTTGCGGAGCACAGGCTCCGGACGCGCAGGCTCAGCGGCCGTGGCTCACGGGCCCAGCCACTCCGCGGCATGTGGGATCTTCCCAGACCGGGGCACGAACCCGCGTTCCCTGCATCGGCAGGCGGACTCTAAACCACTGTGCCACCAGGGAAGCCCTGTTTCTGTTACTTTTAATGAATTAATAAATACTGAAATTTTTTCTTAGTTTCCATTTTAATATGGTAAGTATTGATAGATATGACCCACTCCAACAAAAGCTTTTTGAATCTTCAAACGCCACTCTCAATTTTTAAGAGCGTATGGGGGTTCTAAGATGAAGAAGTTTGAGAATTGGCCCACTAGACCATGAGTTCCCCTAGATCCACATAGTATCTTTGTGAATTCTGAACCTGGTGCACAAAAAATTCACCCACCAAATGTTTACCAAGTGCCAACTCTATGCCTGATGCTATGCTACACTGGGGATTCAGAATTGAAAAAGACAGTCCCTGTTCTGGAGATCGGTGAAGGAGGCAAACAGGTACAAGGACAGTTATAACAGGGACTATGAGAATGTCAGTCAGGAGCCTTCACCAAAAACATGCACCTATTAGGTGGAAAGGGTGGTCGGGACAAGTGGCTAGGGAAGTCTTCCCAGAAAAGCTGCCACTTGGTCTTTACAGCCACCAGGAATCAGCCAAGGGAAGAGCATTTTAGGGAGAGAGAACAGAATGCATAAAAGGTGGAAGCTTCAAGAAAAGTATGGTGATTTCCAGTTCCTGCACTTAGCTCAGTATGAATGCTGCACAGAAGTACAAGTCTGTGTACTGGGGGTGAGGTTGGAAATGAAAGGAGGTAGAGCTAGAGAAGCGGGCAGGAGCCAAAACAAAGGGCCTTATATACCATATTAAGGAATGTGGATTTTTCCCATCAAAAGAGGGCGGGCAAAGGGAGGGGTTTGGGAGGATTTTAGGGTCCTACTTGCACCCACTTTAAAAAAAGACTTTTGTGTAACAATGTCGAGGAGAGCTGGGGAACCAGGAGTAAGACCACAACAGACCCAGGCAGGAGGTAATATAAGGAGTTGCCCAAGGCAACCCCAGAGACTTCTGAGGAGGAACCTCATTTGTAGGAAGTAGAACCTACAGGATTAAGTGGATGTGGGAAGTGAGGGGCAGGGGAGCTCTTGATTACCCGCCAGGGGTCTGGCACTGGCTACAGGGTGGATGGAAGCGACTCTCAAAAGAGTTTGGGGAAACAAGGAGACGGAGTGAACACCGCGAGATCAGTTTTGTTCCATGTGTAGCAGCAGTCGCCTAAGCAGATCTAAATACATTTCAGAGCCCCCTCCCTCCCCGCCCCCATCTCGCCCGGGCCCGGGACCCATGGTTCCCACGGTTCCCGCCCCGCCAGCAAAAGCCAGGCCTCCCGTCCCTCTGCCCCTGGGGAGCAAGGCTTCCTCCGCCTGGTCTCCCCTTTCCCCCCTTCCAAGGCAGCTCTCCACTTCCTCTCCCCCCACCCCACCCCGAGAAAAACGAAAACAGCCTGGCACCCGTGCCTCTGATTTCCCGACCCTAGGCCCCGGCTCCCGGAGCTCCTTCTGGTGGCCTCGGTCCGAGGGGACACCGCACCCCCAGCTCCTGACGCCCAGCAGCTCAGTAACTCTTACCCTCGCCCCTGCCTTCCTCGCCCCAGCCCGGCCCCGCCTCCCCACGGGAAACATCCCAAAAAAGGGCAGAAAAGAAATTTCAGCGTAAAGCTGGCTCACAAGGGAAGAGAGGAGAGTCCGCCGGGAGAAGGGGAGGAGAAGGGAGGGCGCACGGGGAGGTTAGGCGAGAGCGGGGGTGGGTGGGGGTGAGTGGAGGGGCGGTAGGGGCGGTGGGGCCGGTGGAGCCCGGAGGGGGGCAAGGAAGGGACGCAGAGGGACGCGTCCCGGGAGGGGATGGAGACGGGGGAGGGGAGCGCGCCGCGTCATGCCCGGCTTCTAGCCGCGTGGAAAATATGCGGGGCACGTGGGGGTGGGGCAGGCGGGGCACGGAGCTGGGTTCTGAGGCCCGGGGACCATGGAGGAGGGGCCCTGGCTCCAGAGGCAGGGGCTGGAAGGGAGAAGAGAGGTCAGGCCCGTCCTCGGGGACAGCCAGCCGGGCCTCGCCCCGCACCGCGACCGGGGCTCTGGGCTCCCCTCCTGACTCAGTTTCCCCAAGTTCCTGGAGAGACTCTCCGCTATCACTGCCACGTCGGTAACGGAAACCCAGAGTCTGGGACTCAGGGTAAACTGAGGCACTCGAAAGGCGGAGGAGCCCCGCCTTCCAAGAGACATTTAATCCGAGGGGATTTACAGGAAACTTCTAAATTAAGTGCAGCGGCTGCTGCAGCTGAGCGGGGGGACACTCCGGTCCTTGCGCCCGGGCAGCTGCCGTGAGCTCAAACCCCGAAATAGCCCCAGGGCCCCCAGCCGCAGCTGCCACTGGGCCGGGCTGTCACTCAGAAGAAGCGCGGAGCCCCCAGCCCCAGGGTCTCCTCCCCTCTGCAACGCTACGGTGTTTTCTTTCGACAGACTCTCCATCTACTTTCCCTTCAGACGGCCGTGTGGGGGGGGGTTTGGGGGGGGAAGGAGGGGGGAGAGGCGGAGCTCCGAGGGGGCGGTCCCGAGGGGGTGGGCGCAGGGGGTGGCCGCACCCCCCGACCCTGCAGCGCTTCTGCCCCTACAAGGTTTGGGCTGCGGTGGGGGAGGGTCCTGGCCCCCGGCTCCGCCCGGTCCCTCCCCGCCTTTTAGGCGCCCGCGCGGCTGGGACATCCCAGTCCCGGTTGGTCCTCCTCACCCGCCACCCGTGCGACCACTTCGCGCAGCCAGCCCAGTCAGCCCAGTCCACCACACAGCCCGCCGGCCGGCCGGTTTCCCACCGCAACCATGGACGCCATCAAGAAGAAGATGCAGATGCTAAAGCTGGACAAGGAGAATGCCATCGACCGCGCTGAGCAGGCCGAGGCTGACAAGAAGCAAGCTGAGGACCGCTGCAAGCAGGTGGGGGCCCCAGGCCCGGCGCAACCCCCGGCGCATCCCCCGCCGCCACCTCACGATGCGGGTGGGGTAGGCCCTGCCCGGCGACCCCAGCCTCTGGCCTGCTGTCCAAGGCTCTCTACTGTCCAGTGTGAGGGCTGCTGGGCCTTCACGGTAACCCCCAGGGCCCTAGCCAGAGCCACGCTTCATCTCACCATAGCCTAGGTAGCCCCGGTGCCTCCCTTTCCACTCCTGCCCTTGCAGAGCCATGATGGCCCTTGCTCCTTGGGGTTGGAAGCTCTCTCTCCCCTCCCGCCAGGTCCCTACCACACCCCTGGCTGCACTGTCCCTCTTCTGCTATCCCTCTTCCTCCCTGACAGCCTCTACATATCTCTTAGTACCCCCTCACACGCACCCTTGCCTCCTGCCTGGGCCTGGGCCTGGCTGACTGAGGCTTTTCTCTCCCAGCTGGAGGAGGAGCAGCAGGCCCTCCAGAAGAAGCTGAAAGGGACGGAGGACGAGGTGGAAAAGTATTCCGAATCAGTGAAGGATGCCCAGGAGAAACTGGAGCAGGCTGAGAAGAAAGCCACCGATGTGAGTGTGGACCTGGGGGATGGTGGGAGAGTTAGTGCACTGGGAGGGGTCCCAGATATGGGGATGGAGGAGACCTTCAGCACCAGGACAGAAACCGTTTCCTCGCAGGAACCCAGGCTAGGGCAAAAGCTGGCACAAATAATCCAAGACAGTGGGTAAATCAAAACCACTTCCCACTTCCCCCAGAGGACACAGCATTGTAATTCCGTTTGGTTCCAGCTCTTAGCGTGTACAGTGACCAAGCAATGAGTCACCGTGGGGGTGGGTGGTACAAGAATTTACCATCCATCTCAACTAATCCCCCAGCTGAACATGGAGAGGAGCCTGCAGCTACCTTTTCGGGGTGCGGGTTGTGGCTGTAGGTGCCGTTGGGCAGGGGGAGGGGAGAGGAGTTCAAAGAGGGGCCCTGACTTGAGCTACACCCCCGGGGGGGCATTAGAAATTCCCTGGCCTTGACTTCTGGCTCCAGCAGCCCTGCTATGCACTGGGGCGCCAGCTCAGGTTCTGTCGGTCCCTCACTTACCCTCATTAAGCTCTCGGCCTCGAGACCATACCAGGCCACGGGGCAGAGGGACAGAGCCACAAACGCCACGGCAGCCACCTTGGCAAGTTCCGCTCACTTGGAGATTTCTCTGCCCACCCCCCACCCCCTAACCAGACTTCTCCACCTCCTGCCATTCCCAACCCCTCCCACGAGGTAGGAGAACGGCCATCAGACTTTGGACATGGTACTTTCTCTGCCTCATGCTCCCCGTTTGCCTTCCACCCAGGCTTAAGTTTAAGATGAGCCTGCGGTTGGGTGGTTGGAGGGATTTGCATAAGCACAGTCTGAACATCCGAGATCAGAGATGACATTACTGTTCGTATTGACCATTATCCTTGTTCCCCATCCCCCCCTTAGCCCCAAGGTTGGTTTCTCTGACCTCCAGCCTTAGGTTTTGGTTCTTCACCAGCCCTGGCACTTGGGAGGGAACTGACCTGCAGCTGCTAGTGAAGACGACCCTGGGCATCTGACACTCTATAAATAACTGAGGCCCAGTGCAGCTGGAGTAAGGACTGGAAACCCAAGGAGCTAGGTGGGGGCTGGAGGGAGGAGGGGAAGACCGGGACAGAGCTGGGGAAGCTGGGCGGCAGCACCAGTAGAAGATAGGAAACGGTGCCCAAACTTATTGTGTGACCTTGAACACAGCACTTAACTTACACGGTGCCTCAGTTTCTCCTTTCTCTCTTGCTTCTCATTTGTGCAGTGGGGACGGCACTGCCTGTCCTGCGGTTAGAGGGCAGCATCTGTAACTGGGAAGAACTTGAGAAGCAGAAAATGGCAAAAGTCATTCCCGTGATGCGAGCCCCAGGACTTCCCAGATTCTCCAGAGTCATTTGTCACCCCACTACCATGAAGAGTTTCCCTTTTACAGAGTCTCATCTCTCTCTAGAATAGACCTCCAGTGTCCCCCAGAGTCATTCTTCCCAACCCCAGTGCTGTCCCAGAATCCTTCCACACTGAGTCACGTGGCCCTGTGCCCAGGATGGGCTCTTGTCACTCTAGGTGGACTTCAGCACCTGGAGGATAAGCTGCAACTACTTTCTATGTATGGTGTTGTTTCCCCTGCCCTACACTATCACTCAGGACCTGCTTTCTACTCCCTCTACCCCCAGTGCTGCCACCCATCTCTTCCCTCTCACTCTCTTCTTCCCCTACACTGGTCCTTTCTCCTTTCCAATCCTAAATCTCGCGGTTTCTGTGTTTTGTCCTTGAGGGAGAGACAAGGGATAACCTAACGTTTATGGGGTGTGGACTCTGCAGGCACATATTCAAGTGCTTTTTGCATATTATTTTACTATTTCCCAAGATTGCTTATCATCAGAATCCCTTGGAAGCTTTAAAAAAAAAAAAGAAAGAAAGAAAGATTTCTAAGCCCCTGCGCTGGAGATCTCAGTTCAGTGGCTCCAGCATGGAGCTAGAGAACCTGGTATTTTTTATACACCTCCCAGATGATCCTGTTATTAATCCAGTATTAGAAGCACTGCATTATCTCAGAACAGCCTACAAAGTAGGAACTGCTATTGTCGTCAACTCCAATTTAAAAAGGAGGAAACTGAGGCTTAGAGAGACTAAGTAAGTTACCCAAGGTCACACAAGTAGCTCAAAGACAACAGTGTCACTCAGAGCTGACGCTCTTAACACCAAGTTGCACTACTTCTCTCATTTTCCTTTACTGGGGCCCTTCTTGCTCTGTCCTCTCTTTCTCAAGGTATCGTCTGTTTCTGTGCACGTTCTCCAAAACCAACATGATTTTGCCTCTGTACTGCAGGATCAGTGGCTGATCTGCCACTCACACTGCCCTCGCACCGACCTCACTTGCCTCGGGCATTGGCAGGGAGTACCCTCGGTACAGCCTAGGGTGTCCTAAATAGGCCTGGCTTGCCTCCGGAGCCTCCCGCTAGGAGTCTGCCTGGCAGCGAGTGACATCACAGAGCTTGATTCTGTGATTGGCGGTTTTTAGCAGCACTGCAGTCTGGTTGGCCTGATTCTTCCCCACCCCTTGCCTGGACCAGGCTCTGCTGAGGAGGAGTCAGGGCTGCCTCAGACCTGGTCCCAGCAGTTGGAGGGGCTCTCAGGAGGGATGTAGGGATTTGTGTACAGATAACCATTGGAGATTATGCACCGTGCTAGGAGAGTCCCTTCTAGCAGGGGAGTGGAGCTTGTCCAGGAGGGCATGTTTTGGGCTGGAGCACAGAGTCTGCACAGAAGATGGTTGGTTTGGGGGAAAAAGAAATAGGTTGAAATTCTGGAGGTCAGGAAACCTAGGTTCCTTCTGACAAGAATCTTAACCATCCTCTGAAGCCTCTCTGATCCTCAAGGCAGACAAAGGCTTTCTGACCTCTGACCTTTGACTCACAGGCCGAGGCAGATGTGGCCTCCCTGAACCGCCGCATTCAGCTGGTAGAGGAGGAGTTGGACCGGGCGCAGGAGCGCCTGGCTACAGCCCTGCAAAAGCTGGAGGAGGCTGAGAAGGCAGCTGATGAGAGTGAGAGGTGGGCCGGGGGTCCTCAGAGGGTGGGCCGGGGAGGGGGCTGGGAGCCTGTCTCTGCTGGTCCTAGCCCTCCCCCTCCCCCTCCCCTGCCTCTCAGAGGAATGAAGGTCATCGAAAACCGAGCTATGAAGGATGAGGAAAAGATGGAGCTGCAGGAGATGCAGCTGAAGGAGGCCAAGCACATCGCTGAGGATTCAGACCGCAAATATGAGGAGGTGACAGCCCTGCCCCACTTCCTTCTCACTCCCAAGTCCCAGACACCCCCAGTCATTCACCATGGATCTCCTCCTCCTCTCTTCCCCATCCCCACAGGTGGCCAGGAAGCTAGTGATCCTGGAAGGAGAGCTGGAGCGCTCAGAAGAGAGAGCTGAGGTGGCTGAGAGGTAAGGACACGGCAGGGCGGCAAGTGAAACTCGGCTTGAGCCCATGGCTCTGGGGCACTCTGCACAGTGGGCAGGCAGTTTCCCAGGCGTGGGACCACAGGGACAGGGCCTGCCTCTGACCCCTACCTGCTGCCCCCAGCCGAGCCAGGCAGCTGGAGGAGGAACTGCGAACCATGGACCAGGCCCTCAAGTCCCTGACGGCCTCAGAGGAGGAGGTAGTCACCTCTCTGGACCTTTCCGGGCAATGGCACCTTCTCTAGGCTCACCTTCCCCTCCATCTCAGGCTGCTCTCTCTCACTTGCTGCGGGTCGGGAAGGGCCTGGGGCTCCTAAACTCTGCCTGCTGTCACTCTCACAACTTTGCTCTTCTCTTCTCTCCTCCACCCCTCCCCCACTGTGCCATCTCCGCTGTCTCCCCCACTGTGCCCTCACACGCCACCCTGCCACACACCCCCTGCAGTAAATGTGGGGACCTAGAGGAGGAGCTGAAAATTGTTACCAACAACTTGAAATCCCTGGAAGCCCAAGCGGACAAGGTAGAGGGGGGTAGAGGGGCAGTGAGGATGGGGTCCTTCAGGGGAGGGAGGCGATGGGCCCAGGCAGGGCAGGGCCGGATGTTGGATGGAGACAAAATCAGGAGCAGCCTGTGGGGCTCCGTGGAGAAATGAAGGACTTGTGGAGGCGATGAACTGATGGCATGTGTCTGTCCCTAAAAGTATTCCACCAAAGAAGATAAATATGAAGAGGAGATCAAACTGCTGGAGGAGAAGCTAAAGGAGGTGAGAGTCCTTCCAGTCCAAATCCCCCTCAAGCCCCCCAGTACCCGCCAGAGACCTCCTGTGGCAGGGAATTTGGGGACAGGGATGGAAGAGAAAGTTGATAGTGTCTGGGAGGGCCTAAGCTCTTGTCATTTTCCCCATCTTGCCTTTACGTCCAGGCTGAGACCCGAGCAGAGTTTGCCGAAAGGTCGGTGGCAAAGTTGGAGAAAACCATTGATGACCTGGAAGGTAAAAGGGATATTCCTCTGTACCCCTGAACCTTTTAAAATAGGTCCATACTTCCCATGACTTATCTTCCCATCCCATGATACATGCCAGTGGTAAATTAGGGTTGGACCACCTAGGACTCCACAGACTCTGGCGGTCTGTGCCTCCCATCCAAGTAGATGTAGCCCCATCAAATCCAGTGCTTCTCGAAATTGAGCGAGCATGAAAATCCCCTCAGAGTTTTCAAAACACAGATTCCTGGGTCCTACTCTGAAGCGACTGCTGACTTTGGGCCGAATCTGTGTCTAACGAGCTCCCTGGTAATGCAGATGCTGCTGGCCCTCACACCACACTCTGAGTAGCACTGATCTAGACAATTCTGTTTCCAAGTGCAGCACCTTCTTCATTAAATAGAGAGCTATTTGGTTTAATATCTAGGTTTTCATGATAACATTAATGGAAAATACTTTTTGAAGCTAGATTTGGTGAAAACAAACATCCAGGCATTTGCTAGTCTGTAGCTACTTCTGTTACCGACAACGTTGTGCCTAAAACTGTCTTTCCTTTTTACTTCACTCTCATAACTCCCTCTTCTCTTGCTTCCAGCCTTCTCAGGCAAGCCTCAGTTTTCTCTCCAACTTTAGGACTTTAGAACTTTCTGGCTTGAGCGCCCTCCCCTTGAAGCAAGCACTCCTGCTTATGCAAAGCACTGTGCCCCCAGGCCCCTGGGGGAGGCAGGAGCTCCTGGGGCGAAGCACCAGTTTGGGGTACAAAGAAGAGCAAAAGACATAGGGGTACAGAGAGGGGAGGAGGGGGCCCTGACAGCTGTCCAGCCTGTTCTCTGGCCTGTCTCTCTCACTCCATCTTCGTCCACCTCTCTCTGATTCTTGTTCTCTCTTTCCATTACCCTCTCTCCTTCCGTTCCTCTTTCCCTCCATTCCCTCTCCCCACACTCCCACCTGGCCCCCCTCCCCTGGACCCCCCCAGATGAAGTCTATGCACAGAAGATGAAGTACAAGGCCATCAGTGAGGAGCTGGACAACGCACTCAACGACATCACCTCCCTCTGAGCCTCTCACCAGTGTGGCCCGCGACCCCTTCTCTCTTCTCCTTTCCATTCTCTGTACGGGGAGGGGGGCAAACAGGAGGAGCAGAAATTGCCAACATTGCACAGCCAGGCTGGACGCAGCCTAGGAGAGCCCCCGTCACAGCTGCTGCCCACCCTGGCACTTGCTTCATCCTTCTATATCCATCCACTCCTCCCTCCACCCGCCAGCCTCTCCCGCTCTCTGCTGCTTAATAAACTCAACTTGGTCTCCACGCTGTTTTCCTGCCCTCCAGAGAGCACTTCCATCACCCCCACAGAGCACTGGTTCACTGCTGAGACCCTGGCTCCTACGGGCACCCCTGATCTTGTGACCCCCCCTCCCCTACTGATCTCACCCACAAAACACTGTGGCCCACACCGGAACCCCTCTGCATGACTCTCACTGCTGCTGTGGGCACGTATGACCACGTCAGTCAACCACGGGCCCTCTGGTGCCTCTGAGACACACGCCCTTCTACAGACCCAGGCATGTCACTGCCCTTGGAGCGTTCAAGCTGTGATTCCAGGATCTAAAAGAATGACTGGAAGGGAAGTGGAATGGTGAGGTGCAGGGGAGGGGCGAGAAGGTTGTGAATGGTCTGGGATGAAGTTTGGAAACACACTGGATGGCAGCACCATGGGGCTTTCGCTGCAGGTCTGTTTTCTGCCTCAAATCTGTCTGTCTGTCTGTCTGACACTCCCTTTCCTGGCTCAGTCTTTGTCTTTCCTCCTGCTTCCAACTCTCTTCAACCTTTTAAAGAAGGAGGGTAAATTAGTTTATGACTCAGGCCTTCCCATCCCACCTCCATGGCCCCAAAGCCTTGAGTGAGGCACCCCTGTCTGCCTTGTTCAGTCCATCCATTTGTCCCACCCACAGGGTCCTCAGATCCCTGAATGTTTGAGTCTTCCTGTGCCTCCAACCCACTCCGTGTCTATTTGTCACATCCCCTGTCCATGCCTCCCCATGTTTCTCCCCCCCCAACCTCACGGGTTGCTTCCCCTCACAGAGACCTTGGCCAGTGCCAAGGAGGAGAACGTGGAGATCCACCAGACCCTCGACCAGACCCTGCTGGAGCTCAACAACCTGTGAGGGCTGGCCCTGCCCCCAGCCAGGCTGTAGTTGCCACCGAATAAAACTGATGTTACCAGCATCACGGGGCCCTTTAAGCCTTTCTTGGGTGTTGGGGATGGTGGTGGTGGTTTTCCAAAGTGGAGAAGGTGGAGAGGCTGCCCCAGGGGAAGAGTGGAGTTGGAAGGACCCCTGAGTGAGCCAGAGGGGTGGGGCACTGGGCTCACGGAGGAGGGGCTGTGAACAGGCTGTGTGAAGCAGAGAAGCCTGGCAGGGCTGGGGGAACATCTGGCCCTTACTCTGCACAGAGCAAAGGAGCTGCTATCAGCGGCCCTGCCCCATTCCAGCAAGCGGCTGGGCCGGACAGCACGACTGGAAGGCAAAACTGCAAAGCTACATAGGTTTTACTTGAGCAGGGTGAAAACCCAAAAGCCTCAGTGTGATTTTAAGCCTAGAGACCAAGCCTGCCCACACACACACACACACACACACACAGTCATTCCAACAATATCGGTCGTTTCTCCCTGCTTCCTGATAACATCTACATGAGGCAGAATCATGTCCCCACACCAAAGATGTCCATACCCTAATCCTGTGAAATGTTACCTTACATGGGAAGGGGACTTTAGTTAAGCTAAGGATTTTGAGATGGGGAGGTTATTCTAGGTTAACTGGGTAGGCCCAACATAATCACAAGGGTCCTTATAAGAGGGTGGCAAGAAGGTTAAAAGCAGTTGTAGGAGATGTGACAATGGAAGCAAGAGATTGGAGTGACGCAAGGAAGGGGCCACAAGCCAAGGAATGCCTGGCTTCTAGAAGCTGAAAAAGGCAAGAAAATATCCTCTCCTCAGGAGTGTCCAGAAGGAACCAGCCCTGCCAACACCTTGACTTTAGCCCATAAGATTCATTTTGAACATCTGACCTCTAGAACTCTTAAGAGAATAAATTTCCATTACCACTGTTTGTGGTAATTTGTTACAGCAGCAATAGGAAATGAACACACCATCCTGTTGATTTGGGGAACAAGGATATGCCTTCCACAGATTTTATTAGAAGTATTTATTTTAAAAAAATATCTTTGGAGGTTTAAAAGGAAGTAGTGTAATGGGCAGGACAAAGTCTCCAGCTCCCCCTCACATTCCTCTGGCCAGCTTCTCTGCACATTCTCCAAGTTGCAGGCCTCTAGGCAACAGCCTCCGTGACCTCTGCCGGGTGGTACCTGACACTTCCTTTGGTCCCACTTGGGTGTCTACACAACAGGGAACCCTAATCGGAAATCTCACCAAGGATGAGCTCATTTGCATGCAATTTGCATGAAGCTGTTCTGGACTCCACTTGGGGAGCAGGGGCTGGGCCTAAGGGAGAGGGTTAGTAAAATACCTTTGCTGCCTTCTCATTTGCACAAGGAAGGCGATGCTGGTAACAGCAAAGAGAAGGCCAAAAACCAGGGCCAGGATGTCTCCTGGAGGGAGGAGGAGAGAGACTGCCTCAGGGAGTGAAGAGGAGTCTGTAGGGTTCCCTCAGAGCCTCTTCCACCTGTCCCCCATCCCTGCCCCAAGTTCTCCAGCTGCCCCCAGCGTCTTCTAATCCAGCAGAGGCCAGCAAAGGGATGGGGGTGGATACACAAGAAGGGGTAAGATAAGCACTTTTTTCCTCTCTAAAAACAAAATGAAAGAGGTTGTTTGGGAAGGAGGATGCAAGGAGATTCCGGAGCTTCATTCTGACCAACTCTTGCACTGGGGACAACAGGGGAACCCCCCTGCCTTGATGTGACACTATCCTATTGGGGTTGGAGTGTGTTCTTCAGAAATGGAGAGGTAGCAGTGGTGGTCCTGACTAGCCCCTGAGGCTGAACGGTGCCAAGGGATGCCCCCAGCCTCAGGAACCACAGGAGGGGCACAGACTCACCAGCAGCAAAACAGGAATTCAGGTGGACTGAGGAGAAAAAGGAGACGTTAGAGCCAGGGGTTGTGATCACCAGTGACAGACAAATGAGGACACATGGGGAGGATGAGGGACCTGTGGCTGGGGGCAGGGGGCGTGGCATCAGTAGACAAAGCTGCACCTGGCTCAACGGTCCCAGGGCTGCTGTCCACTCCAGCAGGGAAGGAGGCCTCAATTATTCGCCCATTCAAAGGCTGTGTAGCTCGGAAGTTCAGCTGTAGCCGAGAGTCATCAGGTCCCCACAGGGAGTCAGAGAGGGCGTGGAGCTAGGGAGGTCAGCAGACAGTGGGGGTGGGCTCATGACACAGAAGCAAAAGGGTCACAGGCTTACAGCCAGCACCTCAGGGACCCACTGTCCACGTCCCCCTCATCCCCAACACGGCTGCTTCATCTCTTTATGCCTCCTCTTTCTCACCTCCACCTACAACCCTTTCCCCCTCATCCCCTATGTCACCACCACACCCCAGCCCCACCTGCTTAGCACTCAGCTTTACTGTCTGGTTGAACACAGTCCAGATGACTCCCTGGGCACAGGGGGGTGTGGTGAGAGACCCCTCATATCGGAAGTAGCGGCTGAGGTCAGAGGGCAGCAGTGCAGATACATCCAGTCCTGGGACCCAAGTCTCAGAATCTGTGGAGAGGACCTGTGCTGGAGTCCCACATAGACTGACCACCCCGCCATACACACAACAAAGCTTTGGGGTACAGGAATACATTTTTATCTCCCAGAAACCAAGCTGACTCAACTCCCTGAAACCACTTCTTCACTGAGTGTATCCCTTCCCATAACTCAGCACAACAAGACATGACTCAGAAGGAAGTAAAAGGCTTTGGGGCCCACAGAGTGAGAGAATTGCTCCCCTGGCCCTCCCTCGGAGTCTTCACTCTTACTCTGCACACTGTGATAACACGCTGGAATGCAGATTTAAGCCCAGAGTAAATCAAAAGAGAAAATGAGTTGAATAACTTGTAAATAAATACCTATAACTTTAAAAACAGACACAAAACTCAAAAAACACAGCTCTCTCTAGGTTAGCAAAACTTAAGGTCCCGTTGGGAAAGTGAGGTTTACAATGACCTAGAGTGACTGAGAAGGAAATAAAGATTTCCAACAAAAGTATTTACACATTTAAAATATTTGATGCTTATGAAGGAGTAATAGACATCTCTCAGAAAAATTTTAGACTCAGCCAGACTCAACCCCTGAAGTTCCAAACGCTATTTTTTGGTCTTATTTGGTTTTTCTCTTATCTTAGTTTCTGTTTGGTTTTTAAACGTAAAGCCTGTGGCCAGCAGTTTGCCTTTGCCTGTTTGCCTGTGTTCTGCTTCATAGTTATTATCAAGGTCACAGTAGGCCAGTTCACATTTCAACCCCTCTGTGTGGGAGGGAGCCCTTCTCCATCCTCAGACCTGAGGCTCCCCAAGGGCGGTTCTTTATGAACACGGGTATCAAGGGTAGTGGCCAAACCAACAAACTGACCTTCCTCGGCGATTTCTTCCAAATGTGACAACAACTGCTCGTAGGCGCTGTTTTCTTCGGGGCCTTCCTAGGAGATGATAATGCAAGATAGATTCATACATGTAGTCAGGGTCATGGCTGGAAGCCTGAAGGTGAGGTGGGTTCCCATAGTCCTCCCCCAGTTCCCAGCTCTGAGAACGCTGGGGGAACACAATATCTCATGTATTATTACTCAAGGTCGATATACTCCTACTTTGCAAACTGACGTAACTAGGCAGACTAGTTTTCAATGGCAAATTGGAGGAAGAGGAGGATGGTGGGTCACTTTACTAGGATACAAGGTTCTCTATGATGGGCTCTACTTACTTTTCCAATCTCACTCATCATTAACTCCACACACATTCTATGTCCCCACCACAGAAAACCCCAATAACCTTTGTATTCATGTTAGCTCTGTATTCACCTTAATAATTCATGTGTTTGGGTTTTGGAGCCAGGACATGCTATTCCCAAGGTACTTCTCTGAACTTTGTGCTGTGAGGCTGGCGTTCATGAGTCAGGGAGGGAGTGAGCCTAACAGGTGTTTCAACATCCACAGGTGTCTCACCATCCCTCCAACCTACTAGCCTCCTCTAATCATTGTGTATGTACTCTTGATCAGTATAGGTCCAAAGAGGTCACTAAATGCTTCTCTAGACAATATTGCATTTCGCAAAGGGGAAATTATGGGTTATAAGAGTATTAGATAAATGACTCTTCCTTATGTCCATTCTACTGCATCTGCCATTCCCCAAATGGGCCATATTCTGAGACTTTACATGTACCGTTCGCTCTGCATGGAATATCTCCTTTTCTTTCCCACTAGTGAAGGCTTCAAGTTTCACCTCCTCTGTGAGGCCTTCCCTGACTACCTTGTTGACTCTGCGTCCTGTGTATATGTCTATCCTGTCAGCCTCCCTCACTGGCTGTGGGGAGACAAGGATCCACAGTTTCGGAATCTTTTGTTGAGGCCCAGCTCACAGTGGGTGTTAATGAAAGAACTAATGAGTAAATGAAGATGATAGCCAGGTGTGGGGTGGGGTCTCTGGGGCAAGATACTCTGAGCCCGAGGGCTGGGGAAGCAGGGGTGGGGGGTGTCCAAGGCTGGTACCTGCAGAAAGGCGGCCAGCACGGCCAAGCCCCCCGGGCGCCCCAAGGCCTCGTCAGTTTTGGCAAATGCAGTGCTGAGGTGAACCACATGGATCTGGAGAGGACACGGTAGGAGTGGGCGAGATCCCCTACCCCGCGACCCACTTCGACCCTCCGCGGACAGCTGCGCGCTCACCTCGGCAGGGAAACGGTGACCGCCAACCGTGTGCTCCGAGCCCGGGCGACCCGCAGCCCCCCAGTGCAGATGCAACTGCTGGGCCCGGTACTCCTGCCCGGGACCCAGGGCCATCTCCAGGCCGGGAGGCAGACTCAGCTGAACTGCGTGGTGAGAGGCAGTTGAGCCGGGCCCACCCCTCTCTCCGGAGAGCGCGAGCCTAACTCCCAGGGACAGGCCTTCATCCCCAGATAGCCTCCGCCCCTTCCCGGAGGCTCCGCCCCGAGACCGCCTCACCGGTGTGGCCATTGTTGCGCAGGCGCAGTTCTGGTTGTGGCGGGATGTCAAAGCCAAGGAGTTCCAGGGGTCGCAGGGCTGGGCAAAACGCTGTGAGCTCTGGACGGATATCTACCGGGGATTGAAAACGGCCAGCGCAGGCGGGGGACACCTGGGGCCATGGCGGAGCGCCTGGAGTGGGAGAGTATGTACAGGAAGTTTGATGACAAGATCAGGAACTTTTAGGGAAGCTGAGTAGAAAAAGTGATGGGGTCGAGTCAGGAGGCATCCGGACGGGAGATAGAAATAAGGGATGTGGAGGGAGAGAGGCAGCGGGTGGTGTCAGGGACTGGCAGACGTGGATGCGGGGGAAGAGGGCAGGGGGTGCGGGCATCAGCAGAGCTGAGCTGGGTGCCCAGATTGGGTCTGTGCAGGGGGTGGGTGTCTCACCTCCATAACGCCAATGACTGTGGTCATCCCCTGCATAAATGAGAAGAATGAAGAGGCTGATCTTTGAGCCCAGTCCCTCCCCAGCGGCCCAAAGGAGGTGGGTCTCCTTCACTAGCAGAGGTTCACAAATTCAGATGTCTTACAGAAGCATAGCAGGTAACAGAAATGCCTGAAGCAGGCCAGGTGTAAAGCACTAAGATCCTGCTGGCCCCGGAGATACCAGTTTGCGACCACTGTCTTAGGGTCTGTAAAATGGGTGGAGGCCTCAGTTCGCAGGCCCAAATCAGTAAACCTTTTTCTCCCTTATTCATCCCTCCTCCCCACTCATCCTGTTCCCTTTCTGGTCTCCAGCTCATTTTCCAAAGTTCCTGGCTTGAGAGTCAAGATACCAGGTTCTCCTACCTGCTGTTTCCTTAGTCCTGGTCTCAGTTTCCTCATCTGTAGGCTGAAGATGAGGTGATTTCTACAAGCCCTTCCTGCTCTTCCTCTGGTACACCCCCATCCTTCCTCTTCTCTCCCCTCATACTCTTCTCTCCACCTTTTCTCTCCACATTCCTATCTTTCTCCTCTCCAGCCTCCCCCTTTCTTCTTTCCCATCTCTTCCTGCTTACCTCTCTCCATCTGTGCCCCATTTTGTCTCCCCATCTGTGCCCCTTTTTGTCTCCCCATCTAGCTCTGAAAGGGGGTAAAGGGCTAGTGGCATGGGAGCCCCTGGGGTTGGGAAAAACTACCATCAGAGTACAGGCTCCTCTCCTTCCCTGAATAATCCCTACTTGGGTTGGGGTTTAATGAGGGGAAGCATCAACCTGCTGGAGCCCAGATTTGCAGAGCTGATGACCACTTACCGTTTTTGTCTCTGTGGGCATTATTCTGAGGGCCTTGAGTATGCCTGGGAGTCTCAACAGTAGGTAGATCCTCTAACTTCAGAGAATCCTCTCCTCCTGCTTCCGTCTTCATTCCAGGTGGGTCCAACTTTCCAGGTATATCCTCTTCACTGGGCAGGTCCCCCTCACCCAGTGGATCATCTTCCCCAGATAAGCCTCCTCCTGTGGTGGGAGCCCCCTGCATCCAGAGCAGGCTCTGGGGATGGGCAGGCACCAGGAGGAGCAGTAACAACAGCAATTGCACAGCGGGGCCTGGGGCAGGGGCCGGGATCCACAGAGGGAGCCAGGGGCTGGGGCACAGGGGAGCCATGTGGCTGACTGTGGGGTGTCCTGGGACGCGGTGTGTACGGGCTGTACATGCATCAGAAACAGGAGCTGGATGGGGGAGGAGCAAGCCTGGAGGGGAGCAGACTGGCTCACAGAAGGCCCTTTTGTAGAGATGGAGCCAAAGCCCTGTGGGTCTGTCTGGCCCTGTGCCCCCTCCCTGATAGCAAAGTGGGCATGGGGTGGAGTGAGCGGCAGGTATGTGCGCAGGCAGAAGGTTATCAGGGTCATGGGCTCAGCCTGGAACCCAAGGCACCACCTGGTACTATACAGGTTCTCCCTGGCACCGCCTGGCTGCTTGCCAGCCAACCTCAGCTAACCTTGGCCTGCTTCCCAGTCCCAGGCAGCTGGGGACCCCACATCCTCTGGCTGAGAGGGGAAGCAGCCCATATATACATCCCTGGCCCAGCCAGGGAGCAGGTGAAGGGGTAGGGCAAGCTGCCGGGGGGAGTCTGGGGGTGGGAGGGTGGATGGATGGGTAGGTGGGAGGTGAATTTGAGTATGAATGGAAAACTGTATATATTTATGAAAGAGCCTGATAGGTTTAAACTAAATGTATTATTCATCATATTACACCTTTGCTCAAAAACCTTCATTGGCTTTCCACACTCTACCAAAGTATCTTCTATCTGCCCATCTTCTCCCTCAAGTTGACTTCCAAATCCCCTCAAAATCTTACCAAAGAGACTTTTCCATCTTTTCTCCTACTACTCTCCATCATACCCTAGCCCAATTAAACTATTCATTTTTTACCCAAACCTTTGACCACCTTTGTTCATTTAGTTCTCACTGCTGGGAATGCCTTTCACTCTTCTATTTATTTAGCATCTACCATATGTCAGGCATTGGGCTAATGGACTAGATGTATGGAAATGAATAAGACACAGTCCCTGTCCTGAGGAGCTTGCTGTCTTGTGAGTGAGGGCAAAAATTATCATAATATTTGGGGGAGAGAGATGAATTCTGCCTCAGAAAGTAATACAGAAGTAGGCAAAATTTGATCAGGGCTTAAAGAAGTAGCAGTTCAATTGTTTTTTTTTAAATGGGGGAGGGGCTTCCCTGGCGGCACAGAGGTTGAGAGTCCGCCTGCCGATGCAGGGAACACGGGTTCGTGCCCCGGTCCGGGAAGATCCCACATGCCGCGGAGTGGCTGGGCCCGTGAGCCATGGCTGCTGAGCCTGCGCGTCCGGAGCCTGTGCTCCGCAACGGGAGAGGCCACAACAGTGAGAGGCCCGCGTACTGCAAAAAAAAAAAAAGGGTTGGGGGGAAATGGCATTCTGGGCAAAAGGGAGGCACCAAATATTTTGAGCAGAAAAATGACAGAATCCAAATCTCATTCTAGGTTATGTTGAAGAGTAGTGTGGAGCACGAATTGGAGGGGGAAAGTGGGTGCAAGGAGATGAATAGTGAGAGGACCCCAACAATGGGCTGGGATTCCCAGTCTGCCTATTCACTTAACATTTGGTAAGCTTCCTCCAGTCCTCCAGGCACTGTTCTAGACCCTAGGGATGCAGCATTGAACTGGAGAACAGCCTCTGCTGTTCTACAGCTCACATCCTAATAAGGCCCCTATGGCTTCAACAAACCAGAAGAGAGTAAGGCCATCTCAGGAGATTCTTATCTGGGGCTAACATTCAGTAGGTACATACACCAGTATGGTTGTATAGGTAATTAAATATATTGAAATATTTATAATCTGGTTGGTAACTAGCCCCTAACTCCAGGGTGCTCCTGCTACCCCACTCCTCCCTAGGGACTGTCCTGACCTTATGAACTCACTAAAGAAGTAATGCTTGACACAGCAGGGGCTCCAGGACCCCACTTGAATGCCCCAACCAGTTTCCACTCTGGTAGGTCAGTACTTGTGCACGAATGCACCCACTAACATGTTAAACAGTTTTACTATTTCCTCTGTCTAAATCCCTTCTATTAGTCAAGACTCAGCTCATACAACCACTATGGAGAACAGTATGGAGGTTCCTTAGAAAACTAAAAGTAGAACTACTATATGATCCAGCAATCCCATTCCTGGGCATATATCTGGAGAAAACCATAATTTGAAAAGATACATGCACCCCAATGTTCATTGCAGCACTATTTACAATAGCCAAGACATGGAAGCAATCTAAATGTCCATCGACAGAGGAATGGATAAAGAAGATGTGGTCCATATATACAGTGGAATATCACTCAGCCATTAAAAAAGAATGAAATAATGCCATTTGCAGCAACATGGATAGACCTAGAGATTATCATAGTAAGTGAAGTAAGACAGAGAAAGACAAATATCATATGATATCACTTATATGTGGAATCTAAAAAAAAATCATACAAATGAACTTATTTACAAAACAGAAACAGACTCACAGACTAGAAAACAAATTTATGGTTACAAAGGGGAAGGTGGAGGGGAGGGGTAAATTAGGAGTTTGGGATTAACCTATACACACTACTATATATAAAATAGATAACCAACAAGGGCCTACTATATAGCACAGGGAACTCTACTCAATATTCTGTAATACCCTATATGGGAAAATAATCTGAAAAAGAATGGATATATGTATATGTATAACTGAGTCACTTTGCTGTACACCTGAAACTAATACAACATTGTGACTCAACTATACTCCAATATAAAATAAAAATTAAATAATAAAAAAAAAGACAGCTCAAAGGCCATCACTTCTAGGAGGTCTTGCTTGACCAACTCTACACCACAGGAAGAGATTTCTGGTGCCTCTGAATCACCACAGTTCTTTGCCCTCCCTAACAACCTTGTCTAGCATCCAATTCATATTAAGGTGATTTATGACATTATATCTGCTCTAATAGCCTCGAGGTCCATAAGGGCAGGGTCCAGTATTTAAGTGTGTCTTTTCAGTATTATTTTATTACTGATCATTTTTCTCTCTGCAGATCACCGAGACAGGGCTTGAGAAAAACCAAACTAAATGCCTTCCCTGCCCTCAGGGAGCCCATTGTCAATGGCCTGTGTGTGTCAAACCGCAATTATTCCAGGAGCAGGATATCACATTTCTACAGCACCCCAAACTGTCTGCCTTGCCAGAATGACTGTCATACTGTATGCCAAAACTTGTATGGCTGAACAAGCAGTCTTCTTAGGAGGTAGTCAGCCTAACGATCTAGGTTGCCATTTCTGGAGCTAAATTAAGAGCCGTCCATGGCAATCTGATCCAGTGTGAACTCCTGATGGTCAGCTCATTGTCTTGGTCAGCTGTGTTGTCAGAACCTTGGTTGGACCCAGACACATGGAAAGTACATGGTAATATCTAAATTGGATGGGCCTGGACAAGACAGAATGTGGTAACGACTAATCTAGTTGAGGTGGAGGAGGTCATGGGAAGCATGGAGGACAGAAACACCATGCTAACTGAAGTCTGTATGTCTAGAACTTTCTCCAACACCAATCTTAATTTTATTTCATTTTCCCTCTTTCCAAACGTTTTGAATGTTTCCACCTTTTTCCTTTTTAGATCTCCGTCAGGGTCTCCTTGTACAATTCTCCTTGGCACTTCTTTGTGTCCACATGTCTCCCCTCCATCTCTGCTGCTTTTTCTCAGTATTTCAGAGTCCAGATTGCATCTAGGTACAGCTCTCTCTGTGTTACAGCTCCCTAATTTCCCAAGTGCCATTGTCCATTGTGCTCTCTCTTTCTTGAGCTCTCTGTCTCTGTGTGTGACTATGTCTCTGGTCTGGGTGGGGAATGTGGACTCTGACCCAAGATCGTGCTTTTGCAACTGGGAGTCTGCCAAACCCTGAAACAGGTTTGAGCTCCCAGAGTCTTGTTTCCTGAGTCTCCCCAAAGACAGAGTGTACTCAGGACTGATTGACTAGGACACCCCCCTTCCCCCACCCCGGCCTGACACACGACCTCTCTGTGGTTGTTTAAGGCCAAGTTTTTGGTCATTAGGGTCTGTGTCTTAAGACATCGAGGGCCATGTCTCTGCTTATCCCAGGGCTGCAGAGGAGGGAGCTATTTGCTGGTGAAGTAGGGGGAAAAAGAGCCCCCTATTCCCCAGACATGGATTGGAAGCAAAGACAAATCACAGCCCTTCTGGGGCCCTGGGGAATTACCTGTAGTAATAATAGCATTTTTTTTCTAATTACAAAGTAATGCATGCATGCTCAAGCAGAAAACTTGGGAAAAGCAGAAACGTATAAGGGAATTTAAAAAATCACCCTGTTTATCCCATTCACCCCCTCAGTGGTCCAGTGCCTGGAACAGATTTGGTGCTTAATAAATATTTGTTGAATAAATTATCTTTGATCCCATCACCCAGAGATAAAAGCCACAATCACCTTTTGATTGTTTATCCTTCCAGTCATAGCTATGTTATACTACCTAAATAAGATCATATTGTACACAGTTTTATGGCCTGCTTTTTTTCTCTCGGCAATATACTATGTGTTTTCCCATATTGATAGCTTTTTTACATAATTAATGCTTTCATATTATTCTTCAAATGGCTCTACCATAATTTTCCCAGCCAATTCTCTACCATTGGGCATTTAAGTGATTTCCAGTTTTCTGTTGTTACAACATCTTGCCACCCGTCCTAGTACATATGTTTTTGTCCACATATCTATTTTTTAGGATGCATTCCTAGAAGTGGAATTGCTGGGTTAGAAGAGTAGGCACATTTTAAGATATCTCATGCATACTGACAAAATGGCACTGCTAATTTACCCTCCAGGGCTATTGCCAGTTTTCAAAAAGACCTAACTAAGTAAAGAAAATCTGGTACATTTTATCTCTGACTAGGTAACAACAGACTCATCAACTCTAAGCTTTTGGCCAGAATTACAGCAATTCCGACACACCATGTTAGTTATTGACACTTGCTGACCGGAAGCTAACTGGCTATCAGGTTTTGGATCAGTATGGAAAGAGAAAGCGCGTTAGTGACTTAAAACCTATCAACTTTTCCGGGGGCCAAAATATTCAAAACCTGGCGACCCATGAGGATTCCTAGTAATGAAAGCACTGGGGACAACTGGACCCCGGTATTTGGCATGGGCCCAGGACAGAATCTTAATTCTACAGGTGGGACACTGCGACCCTGCCAGTGTCTAAACCCCCAACTCTCCTGGCTCAAAGTCCACGCTGCTGCCCCAACTTAGTGCTACTCAAAGGAAGGCCACCCACTTGCCCCAACCTGCCCTGCCCCAGAAGGCGCCGCACACCGGCAGCGCCGCCCTGGCGGTGACCTGATGCAGTTCAGCTGGCAGCTGCGCATGCTCCGTCCTGCGCGCAGTCTCCAGGCGCCAGAGGGCGCGCTCCCCTCCAAGGCCCCGCCCCCACGGCCCCGCCCTCGGAGCCGTTGGGATTTGAATCTCCGGAGGGCTGCGGCTGGAAGTGCCGACCCCTCAGTCCGGCATGGAGATCCCGGGCCCCAGCACACGGTGCCCGGTGCAAGAGCAGCGAGCCCGTTGGGAGCGGAAACGCGCCTGCACTGCCCGGGAGCTGCTGGAGACCGAGCGGCGCTACCAAGAACAGCTCGGGCTGGTGGCCACGGTGCGGGGCCCGCACACCCTCCCGTAGGGGCGGGGACCCCAGGGTGTGAGAGGGCCCCTACGAGGTCGGTGACCCTGACTGGGGTACCGTGGGTCCTGACCTGGACGCCTGCACGTAGGGAGCTCAGGCCGACTTACACAGTTTCTAGCGGCGCCTTGGCACTGGCTTCATGTTTCTGCGGACTGCATACCGGTATTCTCTCCTTCCGCAGTACTTCGTGGGGATTCTGAGAGCCAAGGGCACCCTCCGACCACCAGAGCGCCAGGCCCTGTTTGGGCCCTGGGAGCTCATTTACGGCGCCAGCCAGTGAGTAGAAGGGGCGTGGGAAGTGAGAAGGAGGGAGAGCTCTGGCCTCTACCAGTGCACGGAGCTCAGAGTCGGAGCGACCCCGGCTCACATTCGGAGTCTGCCAGTTACCTCACTTGTGGTCTTGGCCCAGTGCCTTAATCTGCCCCAGTTCTCCACCCGCCAAATGGGGTAATAGCACCACCACCGGGGCAGGGGTAGGAGAATTAAAAGAGGTGGTGCTTGGGCCGCTCTTTTATTGTCCTGACCTACGCAGAGAGCTGCTTCCCTACCTCGAAGGAGGGCGCTGGGGACAGGGGCTGGAGGGCTTCTGCCCCCACCTGGAGCTCTACACCCAATTTGCTGCCAACGCTGAGAGGTCCCGGACCACCCTGCAGGTAACCTGAAGATGACCTCAAGTCCTCCTTCCCCTCTTCCTCCATACATTGCCTCTTCATCTGCAGACCCAAACTTCATTTATACTGTTCCTGCATTTATAGAGCCCTGTGGGTGTCCAGCTCTGTACTAAGTTCCCTGTAGGGAGACGGGGTTCTCTCAGGAGCACACAGCTTCCTGAGGGCTGGGGATGTGTACACGGAAGAATACAATAGTAGGAGAGGCTTCTCTCCCTGCTGCCAACCCTTTCCCCGTCACTCTAGGAGCAATTAAAGAAGAACAAACGTTTCCGGAGGTTTGTGCGACTTCAGGAAGGTCGCCCTGAGTTTGGGGGCCTTCAGCTCCAGGACCTGCTCCCTCTGCCTCTGCAGAGGCTCCAACAGTGAGTGAATTCACCCTGACTCAGCCAACTTCTCGTAGAATTCTGAGTCTGTATGATTGCTGCTCTCAGCTTTGTGGGATTCCATGGGATTTGTCCCACTGTGTCTCTCCTGGGACAAATTGCTCCAAAATATTTTGCAAGAGTAAATGTGAACCCACTGGAGTACCCGGGCTGTGCAGCCTCAGGCCCTTAGCTGGGACTGTGGAACTTACACTGAAGTGAGGGGCCTGTAATAAGGCTAGCAACAGGGTTTCTGGAGATGAAAGGCTCGCCTAGCTTAGAATTTGTCCCTGCGGATGAGTTAAGAACTTACAGTCAGTTGTCTGTAGCATCCTCAAGTTGATTACCTTTCACCTTGGGATCTGGCCTCCTGAACCTTGCTCAGTCTGCCCCTCTGACTCTTCAATGTGGAATGGAAGAGGGCCATGTGGTGTGAACCCAGGTTCTGAGTCTCAGATGAAAGAGGGGGATACAAGAGCCACAAGCAGGTCTTTCCTGGCTTTGCAACTGAAGTTTGTACAGGGGGTGATCTGTGTGTCAGGCAGAGGAAATTGCCCAGCTTTACTTCCCCTCGTAACGTCCAACTGTCTAATTCCAGGTATGAGAATCTTGCCATTGCTTTGGCTGAAAACACAGGTCCCAACAGCCCTGACCATGAACAGCTCACAAGTATGTTCTTGCTCCTCCACAGCAGTCCTTGGAGACTGCTTCTCTTGTATCCATTTCTGGTTCTGACCTCCAACAGTGTCTGATATGCCCCTATCTTCCAATGACTTGTATACAATGTTCCTATTGCCCTACATACTCTTCAAGAAGTTAGACTCTGACCCTGGTCCTCTCTGGAATAGCCTTTCACCACCACTATTCACCCAAAGTTGTGCTGGGAGTGGGGCATGGAATATTATTCCAGGGGCTGCCCGGCGGATAAGTGACACTGCCCAGAGAGTCCACACCATCAGTCAGAAACAGAAGAATGACCAGCACCTCCAGCGTGTCCAGGCTCTGCTCAGTGGACGGCAGGCAAAGGGGCTTATCTCAGGTAGTCTGCGTGCTTCCCCTCAATCCTCAAACTGCCCTTTTCCCACCCCCCATCTTCTCTTTTGCCAGCACATACCCACCATTTCCTCAGCCTCCCTTTCCTTCTATGCCGTGCATCGCGGTCCTGAAGCTGCACCAGAATAACAGCTCTCCCATCCCCCAGGTCGCTGGTTCCTACGCCAGGGTTGGCTGCTGGTGGTGCCTCCCCGAGGGGAGCCTCGGCCCCGAATGTTCTTCCTCTTCTCTGATGCGCTCCTCATGGCCAAGCCTCGACCTCCATTGCATCTGCTGCAGAGTGGCACCTTTGCTTGCCAGGCCCTCTACCCCATGGCCGAGTGTCAACTCCACAGGGTCTTTGGCCACTCAGGAGGGCCCTGTGGTGGACTGCTCAGCGTAAGTAACAGGCGAGAGCCCTAGGTGAGGTAGGAGAGGCCCAAAATATACCTCAAGTGCCTGTGCACCATTCATCTCCTAGGCCTGGGCCCCCCCTCACAGGAACTGAGCCACGTAAATTGAGAGCATAGTTGGGCTTGGGATTCATACCTGGTTCTCACTTCAGCCCTAAATTACCTCAGTGGAAACAGCAGGGCCTTTGGCTTAAGGCTGGACCTTTCTGAGCCACGTGCTAAGAGGTGGTCTCTCCCTAGCTGTCCTTTCCCCACGAGAAGCTACTGCTTATGTCCACAGACCAGGAGGAGCTGTCGCACTGGTACCACAGTCTGACTCTGGCCAGCAGGTCAGTTATTGTCCCTCAGAAGAGTGCTGTGGTGAGGCCCACGAGCTGGAGGCAGCAGTCTGGAGCCCCTCTCACGTCTGGAACTCACTCCCCCCCTCACCCCACTCCCCCATCCACACCCTGGGTGGTTTTGTCAGAGTAGAGTGCTCATGCCAGTGCCTGAACTCTCTTCTCTCCACAGCAGCCAGAAGAACTAGAGGCATCTTACAAATTCGAGTCCAGGATACCTCAGGGATAGGTCAGAGTCGGGAGTACAAAGGAATCTTCTTCAGTACTAACAAAACACAGACTCTTCACCGTTTGAGAAGGGTCATTCTGTGTTTGCGTGAGACCAAGACACGCCGTGTCATTTGACCAGCTCTTGAGAACCAGGACACCAAACCTGACCCAATTGAACCTCAGCTGAACCAGCTAGTTTTATGTTGTATGTAGTTTCTACAATTTATTTTCCCACAGGATTTTAGTAAAGTTTTTTCCTTTTTGGAGAAGCCTTTTTATCTCAGCTATGCAATATGAGAAAAGGGGTTTTTGTGCCCTGAAGGCTGGCATGACGGTGGCCTCAGGAATACAAAGAGAAGGACTGGAGCTCACGGGAAGACAGCCTCTTCCTGTCCTAATAAGGGAAGCTTTTCAAGAAGGCCCGGTTGTTTTTAGGCAGAGAGAGAGAGAGAGAGACAGAGAGAGACAGAGAGAGAGAGAGAGAGAGAGAGTGTGTGTGTGTGTGTCCAGCTGGAATGGAAAAAGCACACAGGATCATCCAGTCACAAGAACAGACTCTGTTTTACTAAACTGTCAGCTGTTGTCCCTCCTTCCCGGTGGGGGCTGTGACTGGGGCCCTTTGCTGCAGCCTTCCGGCATCTTCTCCTTAGCCCCTGCTCCATTTCCCTCGGAGTAGCTAGGTTCCTCGTCTCTGTGCTCCAGTTTAGGGGCTCCTCCCAGGCCTGATTGTCACCAGCCTCTTCCTCATCCTCCTCTATAGATAAGTCCTCAGGAAAGGGTGTGCTGGCCTCTGTGAAGAGGAAGATCAGGCATGTTCCAGTTTGAGAGGCTTTGTCTCTACCTCCACCAGACTCTCACCTCCCAACCCTGTACCTGGTTCTGGAACCTCCACACCCTTGTTTGGTTTGCTCTCTTGTAGCAGCTGGTGGATGGCCTGTAGCTTCATGTGCAAAAGCTCCTGCTGGGCTCCAGCCAGGGTAGTCACACTGCAGATATGTCCACTCAGAGGCTGCCCAATCTCTGTGCCCACCTCTCCCACCTACCACAAGTTCCCCTGGCCACAGGGTCATTGCTCTCCTTACTGCTCAAAAAGGGGCTCCAGCTGGGCCATCAGACTGTTCAGGTGTTGTTCTGTCTGGGCCAGCTGTTGTGTCAGCTGGGCCAGCTGTTGCTCTGGGGGTAAGGGAGAAAAGGAGAGCAATGGTTACCTACCTTCTGCTGTCCCTTAATCCCCTCCAAGTACAGACTTCTGCAAAACCCACCTGACTGCAGTGAATCCTTCTTGCCTGCCTCCTCTTGGAGAAAGGTAGCCTCATCTTTCCCCTGCTGTGGAAAAAGGCAAGGACAACAAGGTTCTCAATAACCTCAGCCTTGGGGCTTCCCTGGTGGTGCAGTGGTTAGGAATCCGCCTGCCAGTGCAGGGGACACGGGTTCGAGCCCTGGTCCGGAAAGATCCCACATGCCATGGAGCAACTAAGCCCGTGCACCACAACTACTGAGCCTGCGCTCTAGAGCCCACGTGCCACAACTACTGAAGCCTGCACACCTAGAGCCTGTGCTCTTCAACAAGAGAAGCCACCACAGTGAGAAGCCCACACACCTCAGCAAAGAGCAGCCCCACGTGCAGTAACAAAGACCCAATGCAGCCAAAATAAATTTATAAAAAAATAAGTAAATAAATAACCTCAGTCTCCAAAGCCAGAAAGAGGAGGACAATTTCAGGTAGACAAAACTAGTGGGTTTTTACCTCAGAGAATCACAATCACAACTAGTCCAGCTCCTCACCCAGGACAGGAAGCAACATGTCAGTATGCCCCACACGGGGTTGTTTAGTCTACTGAAACACCTCCAGGAAGGAGCAGCTGTCATCAGTTTGATAAAGTTCTGGTTGTTACTTTATACACAAAGCCAGAAGCTGTCCTGCGTGTATCTTCTTTTCATGGTACTGATCAGAGCCTTCCAAAATCATATGTTTTCAACGTGATAGCCCCTCAGGAATTTGAAGAAATTGGTCATACCCCCTGTCTTCTCTGGTTTAATAGTGCCAATCTTTTGCAGTCAGTGCTCATTTGACACGGTTTTCTCTGGTCGCTTTACTCTGGTTTGTTTTAAGAGCCTGTACTGCTCTTAAAACAGTGCCCTCAAGAGAGTAAAATTCTCCAGGAGTGCTCTGATCAGAAGGTAAAACACAATACCTCGTTCCTAGCGTTGATTTGGGAAGTGGGTTATCACATCACACAACTGAACTTCGTCAAGTAATAAACTGCTGCCAAATTATGTTTCTTTCATACTATACTTGGGTCCAAGAATAGAATTTATTATCCTTGTAAAATTTCATCATTAAATCAATCCCTCATTCTAGCCTGTCCGGTCTATTTTGGATCACGATTAGCCGTCCCTCCTAGTTTCATATCATCTCCAAATTGGCTCAGCCCTCTATTTTCCAATGCAGGTAAGTGATAGGGCCAGGGCTGAAGGGAGAACCCTGGGAGGTGCTACTTTCCACTTCAACAGTTTCAATTCACCACAATATACTGTCAGTTCACATTGCAGGGCCTCCTTCCCAAGGAGAACTTGAGACTGCTCGTTACCTCGAACTCTAAAAGCACTTTGGCTACAGTAATCAACTGCTCGTGCCAAGGCTGGAATCTCACCGGGAACTGCACTTACTGTAGTATGGACATTTGCTGGGTTCAAATCCCAGCTCCACCAGTTACTAGCTCTGGGTGGTCTTGAGCAAGTGACTAAACCTCTTCACTGGATTGTTGGGAGGATTAAATGTGATGATCATTGTTTATTTACAATTTACCAAGGGCCCTTCACATCCACTACCACGCTGGATGCTCAAAATAACCCCATAATCGTAGCCAGGGAACTCTTGTCATTTTACAGACTGAAGGGAAAATGTGTCTTCTTCTTGGCACCACTGAGTCCCCGTGGGAGATTCAGGCTCGGGGCATCCCCACCCTTGGTCGTCCCGCACCTGTAAACACTTGTACAGCACAAAAGCCACGGCGGCTGCGGTGTACAGCGCCCCCAAGGGCAGCGCCCCGGCCCAGGCCCGCTCGCGCTGGTTCTTGGGCGGCGGCGGCGGCGGCGGCCGCCGCCGCCGGGTTTCCGTGGCCCCAGGACTGACCTGGGCGGCGTCCCCTGAAGAGGAGGGCAGAAGCGGTCAGTACAGCTGGGGCTTGGGGCCTGTGGGCAGTCCCAGCCTCCCTCCAGCTGCCCTCGCTGGTACCTGGGTGTGCCCGGCGGTCGGGGCTGGGACGGTCTCCGAACACCTCGGGCAGCGCAGACACAAGTAGCAGCCCCAGCGAACCCGCGAGCGACACCACGCTCGCCATTGCAGGCAAACACCGCGAGAACCGAGGCGGCGCCGGCGTAGGTCGGACGTACCCGAGCGCTCCCGAGCCCGTTCAGCTCCCGGCTTCCCAGGAAGGTCACGCCCACCTAGTGAGTGGGCGGGGCCATGCTTATTTACATAGCACTGTGGTTCCAGCTTAGTTCATTTAAGAAATTAGTTCATTTCTTACCTCTATATAGGTATTCTGTTAGCCAGAATGTCTCCAGAAGCGTACAGTCTTAGAAGATTATAACTGGAAGTGGTTTTTATTTGCCACGCCACCAATTTCCTCACCCTAACCGTAAAATAAATTTCCCCTTGGAGCTATAAAAGGTTAGAGCGCGCGGTTTATGCCGTAGTTCGTGCTGAAGGCCTGTTTCCTAGGCTACAAACGGGGGACTAGTTCCTTACTTGCGCCTAGGGGAAAGTCCCCGGACCCCAGGCAGAGAGTGCCGCGTGCGCATGCACGTAGACTTTCCCTGCTTCTCACAAATAAGTCCGCCAAGAAGCGATCCCGCATCTGGTGGGGGAGCCGAGCGGCGTGTGGCTGGGGGGGTGTCATCCGTCTACTTACATAGTTACGCAGGCAGTGCGCCTTGGTGCGCACCAACCACACGGGGCTCATTCTCAGTGCGGCTACTTTTTGTACCTCTTAGAAGGTAGCAAGTTACACCCCCTACTACTACTGGAACTACTTACTTGTTCCTCCCGTGAACTACTTGTTCCTCCTGTGGCCTAATACATCACTATCATTTTTTTGCAATTCCCATTTCGTGCAACGGCTTCCTCTTCCCCACCCTTTCCATCTGGCAAGTGCCTGTAATAGCCACCGTTTATTGTGTAGCATGGTAACACGATAAAATTTGATCTCTGCCTGGGTTAGAATCCTGCCTCCCCTATTTGACTAGCCGACCACCCAGAGGCAGCCTGGGCTGCAGAGCAGAGTAGTCCAAACCACGACTCTAAGCCAGTTGACATAACCAATGTAAATAAGTGGTTCAGGCCAGGTGTAATAGGATAAATGGGCCCCAGCTGATGGTTGCCTTTAGGGAATTTGGGCCCACTATTGCCAGCTCTTCTGATTTTTTTCCAATAGATCAACAAATCTGGATTTCAAAATTTGGAAATCTCCAGTTTTTAAATGTTGACAAGGAATCAGTGGCAGACTTAGCATATTTGACACCTGAGAGATTTTTTAGAAGTCTCCTCTTCTATATGACAAAATTATTTTCAGTAATAACCAGGAAATGAAACAAATAATAGGGTCCAGAAAAGAAACTAATAATAATAAGGGCCAGAAATTCAAACAGTGAATTATTTATTTTATTGAACTCTGTAGATACAATCTTGACAATATTTTAAAAATAGTTAAAATTAAATATACATTACAGAACAAGAAAGGGTAATGGGTTAATATTTCTTAGTTACATTATTGTATTTTTTGAGAAAGGGGCAAAAAACTTATACTTACATTTAACCTATCTGAGCAATGGATAACTCTAATTTCTTTTTTAAAGTTAACTTCTGCAAATTCGTCAAAAGTAATTTTTGCATATTCCTATTTAATAGAGAATAGAGCTAGATTTGTCAATCTCCATGCATAGTTGATTAAAGAATAGCTTTTACTAATTTTCATATCAAAAAAGTTTCCTTCACATGAAGCAACAGACATACAAATAGGAAAAGAAAGTCTTAAACGTAAAGATGTTTGGCAAAGGTTCATAAAAATTCCATTTGTCAGTAAATTCCAGAAATTTTCAATACAAATAAGAACTAAGTGGTCACCTAGAATGACAGAATTAAAGTAACTCAATGTCAATTTATTTGACTTTTTAATCACTGTGCTACCATTGTTCATTGTAAATCTACTGGTTAAATGCAGGACTGTGTAATATCACAGGAGACAGAAATTGTGCCCAAACCAAAGAACAACTCCAAATTGTTAAGAACTAATTCTGGCTATAAACACACGTAAGATGAACCTGTTTGTGTCAGGAGCCAGTTGTATAACTGGGCGTTCTACAGATTAACTTCCATGTAGATTATAATAGTTTTTTTTTTTTTTTTTTTTTTTTTTCTGGCCGCGCCACACCGCACGCAGGATCTTAATTCCCCTGACCAGGGATGGAACCCTCATCCCCTGCAGTGGAAGCATGGAGTCTTAACCACTGGACTGCCAGGGAAGTCGTAGATTAGAAAACTTCTAAAGGATAAGTAATATAAATGTGCTAATTTGAAGCTTATATAGTAGTATTAAAACTCATCAGTAACTACAACAATTTAGAATGTAGATCTACAAAATATTTTTGAGAAAGGAATATTTTATCACTGACATTTTTTAGAATTGCTGAAACTTGGTGATAATAAAAAGGAGACTGATTTTTAGTCAGTTTTGTTTTTAAATTCTCTACAGACAATACCCTCTTATTGCCTGGAGGGGCAGGATCTCTCCTGCCATCCCCATCCTTGGCACATCACTGCAATTATTTTAAATTTTTAAAAAACATCGTATGGGCCAGACAAAACAGATCTCTGACCTCTGGTCTAAGGTTTATATTTGGAACTTAAATCCCTCTTCCCACATCAACAGCCTCCCATGTGGTTGGGCTGTTTCTGGGCAGGGCAGGTACTCTGCTGCTCCCTGAAGCGAACAAGTGCAAACGCAGGGCTGTTTCCCAGGACAGATCTGGGGCAGAGGTTACTCTAATTCAGCTAACTTTTTTTTTTTTAAAGCCATCTTTAAATTTATTTTCCAAAGATAAATCTCAGTTAATGTTCATACACTGTCGTTCAGCTTCAGGCTTTTTTAACCTAGAAAAATATTCTCTTTTTAAAAATACATCTACTGAGGTATAACTGACAAACAATAAAGTACAAACAAAGGTGCACAATTTCATGATTGCTGACGTATGTATAATGCACAAAAGCACGAGCATCACCAAGGCAATGAAAACATCCATCAGCCCCCACTCATCTTCAATCTAGAACACTGCTCCTGTCCCTCCCCGTCTCTGTCTTTCATGATATTGACTTTTAGGAAAGCTTAAGGTCACTTGTCTGGTGGAGTGTCCCCCATTCTAGATTTGCCTAACTGTTTCTTCATAATTTGATTCCCATTGAACATTTTTATCCAGGACATCACATGGGCAATGTAGAGCTCCTCCCACTGCATCCCATTAGGGACACAGAACATCACTTTGGGCACTTGGCTCAAGAGGTGTCTGTGAATGTCTCCATGATAAAGGTCCCTTTCCCTGTCATCATCACAAGTGGTCTGTCTCTGGTACCCTGTTCCTTAACAAAGGCTTTGACCACCAGTGAGGATTCTTGCTGGCTCAGTGATGGCATTGTGGGTAGCAGATGGTGGTTCTCTAATTCTGCACAACTACACTTCACAGCTGGCATCTTCTCTAAAGAAGACCTTTCCTTCCCTGACTCCTGCTCCTGTGTTTCTAAAGGCACCCTTGGGTTCATGAATTCTTTTCCTCCATCCAATGTGTATAACCCAATATCTTCCTTTTTGAGGTCCAAAGTGTGCTGCAATGCGCCAGTAGAGCCCTTCACCCTGCCTCTGCATCCTTCTGGGTCCTAACTAGTTTTCAAGTACATCACTGCTGTCAGACATGAGCTTTCATTCTCCTTCTTTCCTGAGAGTGGACCCAGAGCCAAGCATTTCTCCATGACACCCTGACTGCCTTTATTGGAAGGACATTGAAAAATCAAGATCTGGGGAAGTAAACCCTTTTCAATGTTTGATGTAAAACATTTGAGGGTGTACATGTCAAGAACTATGAAGGATCTGAATCAGCTAACTTTTGAGCTTGACAGTTCCTAGGGACAGTTTGGATGAAGTGGACCAGGGGGAGGGAATCAAGCTTCCTCTAGCCCCCAAACTATTATACCAATAATAATAACAATGACAAAGGTCATCTTAACACATGCCCCTCGGGTCAGCCTTAGGGTGTAGTGGGACTGTAAGTACCAGGGGGCCCCCTCATCACATTTCACTTCAAAACATGCTCACTGAGGAATACCTTCTCTGTTCTCTGTCATGGGGCTCAGAGTTGGAGAGAAAAGGCATACACCCTGTGGCAGAAAGGAATCTCCACCCTAAGGCCTGGCTGGCTTCCTTGTCTTGTCGCTCCCGCCTCATGGCACTTCTGCCCGCCTTGGGGTCTTCATGAGCTCACATGCCCAGTGGCTCAGTAAACCCAGGCCTGCCTCTTCTCTGGCCCAAGTTGCTACAGGGTACAGGGGAGGGATGGGGGTGGGGGCGGAAGCCCAGGAGCTGCTGGGTGGTGCAGGTGCAGGCACAGGGTGGTGTCTTTGTTCTTTCACTCATCCCTCCCCGCCCCCTTCCTCCCCGGAAACCAGTAACTTTGCCACCACCGGTATTGGAGGTGCTGAGCCGTGGGGGCCAGGCCCAGGGAGGGGTGGGAGTAAAGGGGGCTGCCGCAGCTGTGTTGGGCCATAGATCAGGCTGACCCCTTGGCTCAGGGCAGGATGCCTGCAAATTCGGCTTCTGTACCAGGAGGTCTGAGCAGAAGTGACAACTGTACGGATCTGCTAGTGCCTGGTGAGCTGGGCGGGGCAGGGGCAGGGGGAGGGGTCACGTGGCTCCATGTCCCACCTGCTGGGACCTGGAGGGTTAGGCTGGGCAGTAACACACACCACCACCCCCATCCTCTCACATCTACAGGAATCCCCTCCGTGACCAAGGCCTGGGGACTATGGGCCCTCTTAGGGGCTGTGACGCTGCTGCTTCTCATCTCACTGGCTGTGCACTTATTCCAATGGACTGGTGGCTGGAGCAGGAACCATCCGGGACAGGGACGGTGAGTGGGGGGCAACAGAGATGGGTTGGTCGAGAGTTCCCCCTTACCAACAAGCACCCTCTCAGCCCCTAAACGCTGTGTTGCAGGCCTGGAGAGTCTGCGGAAGAGGTCCCTCTGTACGGGAACCTGCATTATCTGCAGACAGGTAGGAAGCTTTCAGAGGATAGGGGCACAGTGGCCAGGGTGCAGGGGGAGGAACAAGAAGTGACCAGATTCCTGTTCCCTGTCCTAGGACGGCTGTCTCAAGAACCGGGGCCAGACCAACAGGATCCAACACCTGGAGGCCCTGCCAGGGTGAGTCACTTGTGGCTGAAGAAGAGGGGAGGGAAGGTAGTGGGGGATTTTTCAAGGGTCCAGTGAACTTCTAACAGCCTTGCATCTCCAGGCTGCAGAGGAGGTGATGTGCTATACCAGCCTGCAGCTGCGGCCTCCTCAGGGCCGGATCCCCAGCCCTGGAAGCCCCATCAAGTACTCGGAGGTGGTGCTGGACTCTGAGCCAAAGCCCCAGGCCTCGAGCCCCGAGCCGGAGCTCTACGCCTCAGTGTGTGCCCAGACCCGCAGAGCCCGGGCTTCCTTTCCAGACCAGGCCTACGCCAACAGCCAGCCTGCACCCAGCTGAGACAGGGCTCCTGGCACAGTGGGGCATACAACTCCCCCGCCTCCTCTGTTGCCAGGGTTACTGCTACCCTGTCTGGGGCATGACTGTTTCCCAACCACCCCCTAAAGACAGGCAGCCATTGCTCAGTCAGGAGTTTTGCTCCTCGAACTTCCTATCTGAGCTGTGAGGGAGACATCTCAGAGGAATGGCAGGCCCCCCCGTTTCCTGAGGGTGGAGGAAGCAAAGGCAGTGGCCCCCTCTCCACCCGTTTTTTCCATCTATTCCTCTCGCCCCCCAAACTCCCAGGTCCTCACTCCTCCTTCCGGAGCTTAACCAGATCCTCCCCACTCTGGCTGCCTCTTAGTCTACCCCTGACACCTCAGTGTCTCTTCAGACACAAGAAGTGGGCAGGGGAGGGAGGGGGTAAGAGTCTGAGAGGACACACAGATGGGCATCCTCCTCAGGAGCCCACAGGCTGGCGGGGTCCTGGAGCTCAGTGACCTGAGAAACCCAAGCCTGGTCTCTGGCTTGAGAACCCTGGCAGAATACCAGTCTCCATCCTGCCACCTCTGTTATGTGCCCAAGTTTTTAAATAAAACTTCTGAAGAAGTGTTTAGATTTCACCCAGAAAGCCACACACCTGCAACAGGCCCCACGTGGTGGGGCGGTGACCTCTGCTCTCTGCACAGAGCACTTCTGGGAACGTCTACCTGGGAAAGAGGGGCCAAGAAGGGCCGCAGCATCAGTGACGCAGGGGTGGGTGCTACGGGTGGAGGCCGGAGCCCAGCTGCTGCTGGAACGTCCCCAGGATTTGCGCACAGAGCCTCCCCACTCCCATCACCCGCGGTCTGCAAGTTTCCCACCCTCTGACCTACTTTCCCCAGGGCCATCACCCACAGCCTGAGGTCTGGGCCATTTTCCCCTACAGCCTCTGTAGATCTCTTGACAGACATTACTGAGGTTTGAGCAGAAAAAAAGGGGAAGCTGAGGCTTTTACTTCCAGACTTCTCTCCTTCCTACTTAGAGTCCCAGAGAAAACCACAGAAAAGGGAACCTTGAGCCTGAGACCAGCCTGGTGGTCCCAATGAGAAGGGGGCCCCGCCTCTCCACACACACACACTAACCCAAATGCCCCAGGGTTCCTGGACCTCTGAGGACCCCAACCTGGGCCTCCCCAGAAGAGGCCCCGGTCGCGGTTAAGGGCAGGCAGCTGGGACTGTGTGGGAGGGAAGGTGGCTTTGGGGGCGGGCACCGGATGCGGGGAACCGCGGGCAGCGGGATGTGGGGTTCTGAGGGCTGCTGTGCTGAAGACGGCTCAACGTGCCCGCGGCCTGGGAGACGTGACGCCCTGACCTTGGAAGAAGCAAGGGTTGGGGTCCCGCCAACCTCCTGGGACGAGCCGGGAGCCGCAGCCGAGGTCTTAAACGCCGCCAAGGTAGGAAGCCGACCTCCGCTCCCCAATCTCCCTCTCCCCGCGGGGTTCCGCGGCGCCCGGACCAAGCCCCGAGCGCCCCCGCCTGGTGCGACGCGGCCTCGCCACCACCTCTGCGCAGGCGTAATACTGCCCTGCCCACAGCATGCTGGGAGATGTAGTCCCGACTGTGCGGGGCGGACCCCGAATGTCTCCCGGGACTTCGGGAAGCACTGGCCGTGTAGCTCTCAGAGCTGCCGCCTCCCCCGTTCGCGGAACCTAGCGGACTCACTCTGCCTGAAGCTGGGGTGCTATTTGAACTTTGTTCTCCTTCCAGTTCCCGAAGCCTGGACCCTCTGCCTTCCCCCTCCCCTACAACCCTTGAATTTTTCTTACCGTCTTATCTCGCCTATCACCGAGGTTCGTGCCCTAGCCTAGGCCCTCAGGACTGAACGCCAGGACTGCGGCAACTTACTAATTGATCCCTGAGTCTAGGAAATAAGTCGGGGCAGCCAGATCCGCCTCAGACACCCTTGCCACATCTCGCTAGCTGATCAACTCTTCTCACGAAATACCTGGTAGTTCTCGCCCCTTCCACAGCTCCAGGTGCTTTCCCTAGCAGCCTCCCTTCCCTCACTGGTGTCTGTTTCCAGCCAGAAGGAGAGCCCTGTCCTCGGCAAACTCCCAGGGGCGGATCCTTAGGGGAAGCCACCAGGGCCCGCGGGGGTGGGGGTGTGGCCCCGCGTTCCCCCTCTTCCTGAGATTCCGGCTGGGAGGATAGGGTTAGGCTCAAGGCTCAAGATGCAAAGAGGCTGGGTCTTTGGGTCGTCAAAGGCTCAATGATAGGAAGTTCTTAAGGAATTACTTATAGGTGGGGAAGGGCCTCGAAGGCCCTTCAGCCAAGGCCCCTCCAGCGTTGGCCTTGCTCTGCACTGTCAAGATAACTCTAAACTTACAAGCTGGTTTTGGCTACAAAGGAGGGAAACAAAGCTGGGACATGGAGAGAGACCAAGTCTTAATGACTTCATTTGAAACCTGGAATCCAGCCATGCCCAGAGCTAGACCCGTCTACCGAACTTTTTGGTTATGTAAGCTAATACAGTCCCTTTTTTGCTTAAGTCAGACTAAGTTAGATTTTCTAACTCTTCCAACCACGAGTTCTGACTAATTCTGTGGGGAAGAGCAGCTGACCAAGCCCAACTGAAGATGCTAAACCTCTTATTGCTCAACTCCTCCACCAGCCACCCTCCTCTGATTTTTTTTTTTTTTTTTTTTTTTTTGCAGTACGCGGGCCTCTCACTGTTGTGGCCTCTCCCGTTGCGGAGCACAGGCTCCAGACGCGCAGGCTCAGCGGCCATGGCTCACGGGCCCAGCCGCTCCGCGGCATGTGGGATCTTCCCGGACCGGGGCACGAACCCGTGTCCCCTGCATCGGCAGGCGGACTCCCGACCACTGCGCCACCAGGGAAGCCCCTCCTCTAATTTAATACTTGAATGTGCTATCATGCCATTTGACCCTAAGAGATTTCTGCATACTATGTGAGTTAACCTAGCCTCTTGCCAAGCTTTTACATTTCTATAGAATTGTATAGCTGGAAGGAGGCTGACAGATCTGACCCAAACTTATACCCACTGCAGGAACCACACTATGAGCTTCTTCTTAAACACTCCCAGAGATTCGGAGCTCACTACCTTACCAAATGCTGCTTTCCCATCTTTCTTATTGAGACATTTTTTTTCGGGGGGGGGAGCAAAATCTGCTTGCATGTTACTTTTTTCACCAATTCTGCCTCCTAAGCTACAGGCATACAATCAGTCTTCTTCCTCCTGTACGTGACAGCCCTGGAGGAATTGGAAGCCAGCCTTGCTGGATGGCCTAAGCCTTTTCCCCCCCGCTTCTTCCCAGGAAGAGCTTTCTAAAGTTCCTTTTACAGTTCTTTTATAGACCGTATTTGCAGCCTACTCATCCTTCCCATTGTTTCACTTGACCAGAATCTCTCTTAAAGTGTGGCGTTAAGAAGTGAATATAATACTGGCAGTAACAGTGGGGGCCCATCTCTTTATTGGGCACTAAATCTACAGGGACTTTGTTGATAAGGAATACACTCATTTAGCCTAGCTTAAGTAAAGGGGTGTTTATTGTAAGGAAACCTGGGGTAATTAAGAGACTGGATGGAATGGGAATCCCAAAACAGTGGCTATGATCTGACTGGGCCTGTGCAGACTGTTATTGGATCTCAGATCTTGGCATCACTGCGGACCTTGGGGACAGGAGGATGTGGGTCTTCACACTCCTGCTCCTCCAGTCCTGTGACTCAGATTCTCCGTCTCTGCCTCTTTTATTTATTTCCCAATTTCTTCCCACTTTGCTAATTTGCATCAGCATCCCTTAATGTATATTCTCTACTTCATGCTTCTGTTTCCTCACAACAGCTTTGTATTTCCTCCTCTGTCTCATAACCTCAGTTAAATGTTTAATTATAGGAATAGTGTGAGCACATGATTTAAAAAATCAAATAAATCTGAAGGGTATACAACAGTGGTTCTCAACCAGAAGTGACTGTACCCTCCACGGTTTATTTGGCAATATCTGGAGATATTTTTGGCTGTCCCAATTGGAGAGGGAGTGCTATTGGTCTATAGTGGGTAGAGGCCAGGGATGCCGCTAAACACACAGATCAGCCAAGCTCAACAAAGAATTTCTGGCTGCAAGAGCTAAAAGTGCCAAAGTTGAGAAATCCTAGAAGAGGGGGAAAAAGCAAAGTAAAAGGTTGTAGTTCCCAGAGGCACCTACTATTAATGGCTTCTGTTTTTAAGTCTTTTGGTGAATATCACTATATCTGTCAATAATACCTAGACTACCCAGAGCGAGGGGATTCTGGGCATGTGGCAACCCTACAGAAGCTTCCACACCCCCCGACAGCTCCCAGCTATAGGTGATGAACTTTTTAAAAAATTATTTATTTATTTATTTATTTATTTTTGGCTGCATTGGGTCTTCATTGCTGCACGCGAGCTTTCTCTAGTTGAGGCAGTGGGGGCTACTCTTCGTTGTGGTGCGTGGACCTTTCATTGCAGTGGCTTCTCTTGCTGCAGAGCATGGGCTCTAGAGCGCAGACTCAGTAGTTGTGGCGCTTGGGCGTAGTTGCTCTGCGGCATGTGGGATCTTCCCTGACCAGGGCTCGAACCCATGTCCCCTGCATTGGCAGGCGGATTCTTAGCCACTGCTCAACCAGGGAAGTCCCTAGGTGATGAGCTTTACGTGGGCTCTGCTGAACTCCTGGCTGAGAGAATTCCCTGCAGACAAGTTTCTGGAGAACAGTCTCAGAGCCAAGAGCAAAGACCTTCAGGAAGGCAGCAAGTCCCAGAAACAGCCTGCTTCCCAAGAACAATGAATGGCTTTACTGAGTTTCCCTGACTCTCCAAAAAACTCATGGTGGATTGACTTTCTCAGCCCTTGAGGTTGGGAGAATGCAAACAAACCAGAGGGCAGAGAGACCTGCTGGAGGAAACAGATGAACCTCTGACTGAAAAAATGAGAGCCTGGAGGAGATATGTGTGAAGCTCAAACACAAAAGATTTCCCTGAACATGAAAATGTGATATCAGAACTAAAAATGTCCATAGATAAATCAAAGGAGAGGATAGTCACTGATAAAACTCAAAAACAGGTCTAGAAAATCAAATAGATGAAATATCTCAAAACATGTAACAAAAATATGCAGATGCAAATCATGTGGTGAAAGATGGAAATTGGAACAGACCCAGGAGACTTAACTGCAATTCTATGAGTTCCTGGAGAAAAAGGAACAGGAGAGGAGTGGTCATAGTTAAATAATAGATGAAATTTCCCTGAGCCGAAGAAAGACTCAAGTTACAGACTGGATTGGTAGGAAAAGATACACACTTATGAAGGCAGTCGAAAGGCACAAACTTCCAGTTATAAGATAAATACTAGGGATGTCATGTACAGCATGATAAATATAACTAACACTGCTGCACGTTATATATGAAAGTTGTGAAGAGAGTAATCCTGAGTTCTCATTACAGGAAAAACATTTTTTTCTATTTCTTTAATTTTATATCCATATGAGATGATGAATGTTCACTAAACTTATTGTAATAATCATTTCATGATGTATGTAAATCAAATCTTTATGCTGTACACCTTAAACTTATGAGTGCTGTATGTCAATTATATCTCAATAAAACTAGAAGGAAAAAACCACACACTTAGCCACGTACAGATTAAAATTCCTAAGCTCTAAGGATATGGGAAATCTTACACATATCCAGGGAGAATGAAAGTTCTTTCTTCTTATCTGCTACCGTGGAAGTTAAAAGACAGCAAAACTGAATTTGAGTTAATGAGAGAAAAGGCCTGCAACCCAGAACCAGCCAAGAAAGAAAGAAAGATATTTGAAGATTTGCAGTAATCACTCAGTAGCTCATCTTGAGAAATACTTTTAAGAGAAGACTCTAATGAAACAACAAATGAATCAGAACAGAGACTTCAAGATAGGGGAAGATGAAGAGAAGAGGAAAGAAAGCAGTGGGGAGCAACGAACCATGATCTACGTATTTATATCTATATCTCTATGTATTTATAACATGTAATAAAAATGCTAAGCAAGGACTCTTGGAACAGATGGAACACACTGTGAGGGAAATTCTAATAATGACTAAATTATCTCAATAAAACTCTGGAATCAGGTAGTGGAGATAAGGGGAAGGTAAGTGTTCTAGTACTTAAGTGGGGAGGGGTTGGGAGGATGAAAGAGAGGGAGGGGTAGTGAAAATCATCTAAAGACCATATCTTATGGGGGTGTAGAGGAAGTAGAAGATAAATCGAGTAGGACGGAAATAGCTGTTCTGGGTTCACACACTAGGAGAGTCATGTGTGCTTATATAGAGAGCAGGGCAAAGGATAGTAACTATTAGTAGAATGATGAACTCCAAATAACAAGGGGGGAAATGGGACGAATGGCCATTCATTCAATCCAGCAAAGGTAAAGAAAAGACGAGTTCACAACAATGTTAAGAAATTTAAAAACAAGTAAGATGGAAATAACAAATCAAATATACCACTCATTACTGTAAACATGAGTGGACTGAATTCTTCCATTAAAAGTCTGTCAGACTCTGTTATAAATCAAATTCTGGTCCATATTATTTAAAAGAAACACACTTAAAGTGATGAAGAAACTTTCAAAATAAAGATGTGGGAAAGGGATACTAGGCAGATAAACAGAAAGCAGTGGTAATGCTGATATCCAACAAAGGGAATTTAAGTTTCAGGCTGAAGTTGATGTGAGGACTGCTTAGAAAGCGGTAGGAGAGAATTTTGGGGTGCTGGGAATCTTCTGTATCTTGACTGTGGTGGTGGTTACATGACCAAATACATTTAGCAAAACTCATAGGATTGGGGCTTCCCTGGTGGCGCAGTGGTTGGGAGTCCGCCTGCCGATGCAGTGGACACGGGTTCGTGCCCCGGTCTGGGAAGATCCCACGTGCCGCGGAGCGGCTGGTCGCGTGAGCCTTGGCCGCTGAGCCTGCGCGTCCGGAGCCTGTGCTCCGCAACGGGAGAGGCCACGACGGTGAGAGGCCCTCGTACCGCAAAAAAAAAAAAAAAAAAAAAAAAATTGACTTCATATGTACTCATATGAAGAAAGTTATACAATATAATTAAAAGATACAAAGTAAAAGTGGGACAAACAGAAAATCAACCATCTCTCTGGCACTGAAAGTGCTGAATCCTAACCACTAGATCACCGGGGAACTCCCTCAACCCTCCCTCTTCCCTTCCCTTGGAAGGGAAGATAAAATATCAGAAAAAAATGTCAATTCTCCCAAAATTAAAGTATACCATTAAGATAGTTCCAATCTGTATCTCAAAGAATAGTCAAGGACAAATATTTTAAAAGAAAAAGAGAAATTTGCCTTACCAAATATCAGAACATGCTCTAAGACCACTTAAATCAATAAGTAAAGGGGAATCAATAGGTAAACAGGAATCCCAAACTAGGTGTTTGTGTATAAGGGAACATGGCAATTCAGTTCATTGGAGAAAGGATGATATAATAAGAAATGGTCCTGGAACAGGAGGCCGTCCTTACTGCGAGCCGAAGCTGGGCTGGGACTGTGTACCAGCTGGGCTTTTGTTCCAGAGCAGTGGCACCTGGTGGGGGAGGGCACAGCTTCTCTTACAGGACACTCACAGCATCACAGCTGGAGGTAGTGAGAGACAGACTTGGCTTCCAGGCTGTCCTCATGGGTCTGGCTTATCCCTGCCCTGCCACTTTCCATCCGCCTTGCCTCCCCAGCTGCCTGCCCTGCAGACTCCCAACTCCAGCATCAGAAGCAAAGATAATGACCTTTCACAGACCGTTTAACTAGTTCTTATAATTGCATTAATTGGGCAAGGGCAATTCCCTGTAACAAATCTCTTAACTGAAAAAAAATTATGTGCGTGTATGTATATGTGTACGCATACCCTAATGGTCTACTTCTCTGTGCCATTTTTTACTGAGATATAATAACATTGTGTAAGTGTAAGGTGTACAATGTGTTGATGTGATACATTTATATACTGCATTATGCTTACCACCATGGTTAGCTAACACCTCTATCATGTCACATAATTGTCATTTCTTTTATGTGGTGAGAACAGTTTGAGCCTTGACTGGCATACTAGATGAAGGACATATAAGTATTCATTGTATTATTCTTCCAAGTTTCCTCTAGGGTTTGAATTTTCAAAATAAAATTCTGGAGGGAGAATAAGAATACAAAGGATCTAACATCAATAGAAGAGCAAATCCAACTGGTTAACAAACATGAAAGTACATTCAAATTCACCAGGAGTCAGGGACATGCAATTTAAAGTAATAAGGAGGTACCACTTTACGTCCATGGTGGAAAACTGGGGCTCAAAGCCATTGGGAAACTCTGAGAGCCAGTGTAGACCATGTGCCCTCAGTTAGCCCCCCAGGGTGAGGTTGCTAGGGGGTGCACCGGTTCCCACCAGTCATCAGTTGAGCTGCTCTGGTGTGAGGTACTGATTTCCAGCACTTTCTCACTGCCTGCCAAAGAAAAGCTTCAAAGATGCTGGCAGTTGGAAGCCAGACTGAAGCACACCAAGTGGAAAGACCAGGAGGACAGGGATGGCTGAGGCTCTGCGCGCTTGCGCCTGCATCACTCAGATCCACTTATGCCCCTCCTTAGGTCACGCTGTCACTGCTTCTCCAAGGTCACAACTTCTTAAAAGTGGAGGAGGAAAGAGAGGAAGAAAACCCTACACTAGGAGGGTTAGTGGGACAAGCTACACTACTGTAGCTGGTGCTAAGGCTGCAGCGGAGATTCTTCCTTCTCTCCATCCATTCTAGACTCCCCATCGCTCTCAAGCAGCACTTGATGCTGGTCTAGATGGCTTGTCTGGTGGGTAACCCAGACCTTCATTTCCAAGGGGTCGGAGCTCCGACAACTGTGTCCTTTTCAGGCTGGGGTGGTCACCGTTGCCCATTTGTGGATAACGTATCACTGGGCACGAAGCACCGAGGGGTGCCCACGACTCTCCCGCGTGCAGGCCCGCTCCCCCGGCTCGCGATAGGTAGCAGCAACCCCGACTCCCCGTGATAGTCAGGCTGGCTTACCTGCCGGGATAATACCCCTGCCCCAAGTGTGTGAGAGGGTCGGAGCCAGGCACAACTGCTAAGCGTGGGAGACTCCGGGCACCACAGAGACTCTCTCTCTGCATCCTTTCGCCTTCTGCTCCCACTGCTACCTGAGTGTTCATCTCCATGTTCTCCCATTGAAATTCCTGAGAACAAAAATTTGATAAGCTCACATCCTCCCCGATTTCCAGGCCAGGCCACCCCAGAGGCCACTGGCTGGTCTCTGAACAGGCCAGCCTTGAGTTTGCTGTCCACTTGGTTATCTCAGTCAGCTGAGGTCAGAGGGGTTGGAGGTCACATAACACAATTTTAGGGGTCTAGGGCTGCCTCATCAGCAGGGGTTTGGCCCCCCCTTAGAAGGGGCTGTAGGTGTGGCCGGCACAGTGTTTGGCGTATTTGGTAAAGAAGCTGTAGTCCTATGGGGCAGCCTTTTGTCACCAGCCCTCCTAGTCATACGGTTAATTCATAATGAACTTATAGCCCACTGAGTGGAGTTTCCTAATTTGTAAAATAAGTGGGTCAAGCTAAGATCCTTCTAGCTCCAAAACGACTGATAACTGTCTCTCCCCTCAGACATTTATACATAAACTATTTTTAAGCCAGGACTGCCTCCAACCTATGCTTATGTAATTTATTTATTGAGCCCCAAGTTTTTTGAGCCCCTTTCCACACAGCAAATTCTTTCCCGAGGCCCTCATAGCTGGGCTCCCTCCTCTTGTTTACCGTAGAACCACTCCCTGAAATAAGCATGGAGGGGTCAGGAGAGGGCAAGAAATGGGCTTTGGTGTTTGTCCTCTAGGATCTCAGATGAAATTATGATCCTGGAAAAGCTGAAATGTACAGCACTGGCCCCTCAGCTCTGAGAAGCCCCCAGGCATTCCTGACATTTGGGTAGGTGAGGTGCAGCTCAGAGTTACAGCTGTCCTTTCTGATGTCCAGCCTCGAAAGGAAATATACATGTCAATATCGGAAAGACCCCATGTGGCACACATGGGGAAGGAGACGTACTCTGCTCTCATACCTTCTTCACAAAGGAAGGCCACACGTTGGTCTAGGACTGAGGGAATGCAGAGTGTCATAAGGAGAGGTATATCCATCACCAAAAGAGCAAAGAGGACAGAAATACAGACCGGCTGGCCTAAGACGTCCAAGGCATTGTGGGCGTGCAGTTTAGCTCATCCAGTCCCATTTGGGCACCCTCCCTCCTAAAGCCTCCCCAAGGGTCGAGTTAGGCAGCATGCCCATTGATTCCTTTTTTGAGCACATACTCATTTGAAGCTTGGTTTTGGCATTTTACCTGGCATCCAGGCCCTGTTGCACATGGGTTCTGAAAACTGGGACATTATCTCTAGTTTACAGAATTCCTGCAAGTGTTCCTGCAATTGATTTACACACACACGCTGTCCCTACACCCCATGCCCTGTGCACCACAGGTACCAGTACCCTGACCACACCCCCTCACTCCTGCCACCAGCTGCTCTATGCACTCCCACTCACTCTCACAGGCCCCTGAGGCCCCCAGGGAGTCACCAGCACATGCCACTCTCACTGTCTGGGAGAGGGGGCTGGGGTGTTGGAAACTTTAATCAAGCAGGGACGGTTAACAGCTGCAGGGACACCCTAGGAAAGAGTGAGCTTTCAAAAGGATATACTTATAGACTCTGTCCCCGACCTTTTAAGACTTCTGAAAATGACCTGTCATTTCCCGCCATGGAAAAAAACCACAGCCATCACATGCACCCTTCAGGCCCCAGAATCCTCCATGCTTAACCCTCCAGGCAGGCTTGGGCAGAGATGCTCGCTTCTCACAGACGCCCCAACAGACTGCAGAGACCTGGGGATGCGGGTGCATGCTTGCACACTCACACCCATGTGGATGTCTGCCTCTCCCCCCGACACGTTTCTCAGGTGACAAATGTGTTCTTCTGTGTCAGTGGGCACTTTTTCTGGGCAGGCTGGGTGACACTGTTGGGTAGAGCTCTTATCAGACCCACAGGCCTATCACCCCTCCACACACCACTAACTGTACAGTACAAGCTGCTAGCGTGGGGGGAGGACCTCTTTCTCCTTCCTTTTTCCTCCCTGCAGCTGCGGGTTGGGGGAAGGGTTCTGAGGGGGAGGATGTCACCGGCTCAGGGTGGGTTTTTCCCACCTCCATGCCTTGTCTTGCCCCAGCCTCTTCTCACCTGCAGTGAGCCCTTCGGGGGAAACGTTCTGATAAAAAGAACTTAAGGGAGCCCTCTGCAGCTCTGCTCAGCATGCACACCCTCCCCGCCCCCCCGTTTCCTCTCCTCCATCAGCCAGGCCTCTCAGCCCCTGGTCTTCCCCCACAGATGCCCCTTTTTCACTGGGGCTGGGAATAAAGGGACAGTTAGTTTCTGCTGTATAACAAAGTGAATCAGTTATACATATACATATTTCTCCATATCCCCTCCCTCTTGTGTCTCCCTCCCTCCCACCCTCCCTATCCCACCCCTCTAGGTGGTCACAAAGCACCGAGCTGATCTCCCTGTGCTATGCGGCTGCTTCCCACTAGCTATCTATTTTACATTTGGTAGCGTATATATGTCCATGCCGCTCTCTCACTTCGTCCCAGCTTACCCTTCCCCCTCCCCGTGTCCTCAAGTCCATTCTCTACGTTTGCATCTTTATTCCTGTCCTGCCCCTAGGTTCTTCAGAACCTTTTTTTTTTAGATTCCATATATATGTGTTAGCATACGGTATTGGTCTTTCTCTTTCTGACTTACTTCACTCTGTATGACAGACTCTAGGTCCACCGGAGGGACTTGTTAACGAAAGAATTTTACTAGGAGAGTACGAGGGAAGCCAAAACCAAACCAAGAAGAAAGCAAACCCTTGGCTGGTCCAGAGTCTGCCCGCTCAGAACCCAGCCCTGCTCTTGGCCTCCCCTCTGAGAAGCCGCAGTCCATCTTCACCCCATGCAAGTCCTTTGCTTGTCTGCTCCCTGACCCCCAACAAGGTGCAGGAATAGTCAGCGCTGAAGGTTTTTGCAGAGGCACACAAACTGTGGTGTCCCTCACCCTCACCCTCAGCCCGGCCTTTCCCAGAGCTTCTGCCTCTTGCACTCAGCTTGCTGGGTCTGGCTCAGATATTGGAACACAGGGGTCACGTCCGTCTGCCAGAAGGCAGGATGGAACAAGGAAGAGGCAGACTGGCCACAGGTGTGATCATTAGGGCAACAAAGGTGAAGGAGGCCAGGGAAAGGCTGTGAAGCGAGAGTTTGGGGGTGTTGACACAGGACGAGCAGTTTGGTCCCAGATGCTCTGCATCCTCCAAAGCGTTGCCTCATTCCCAGGAAAGGCTTTGGACTGAGAACGTCTCTGTGTGTGGGATTCTCAGCAGCTCTGTAGGACTACAGTAGGAGGGGAGCCGGGCCCACCCTGAAAGCCCCCAAACTGATGGAGAGAAAAGTCCCACCAAATCAGGGACCCCCCTTCTGGGAACTCATATCTACTGGGAAGCTCAGGATGAGGAGGAGGTAGGGCTCCACACTAGGACGCCTCAATCTGATGGGGAGGATGAAGCCTCACCCTGGAGCAATGATTAGGGAGATCCTCTTTGGTCAGTTGAGCACAAAAGAGCTCCGACTGCACATAGAAAGCCCGTGGGCTGGGCAGCCAGGAAAGAAGCGTGGGGCAAATCAGGGTAGAGGATGAGGGTGGGCGTTTGGAGCCCAGCACTGTCAAGGTGGGTCCGGGATGCATGAAGGAGGAGCACAGGCAAGACACAGGGACAGGCCTGAGTATTGGTTCTGTGACACCCCACAGCCCTGAACCCCATACTCTGGACCTCAGGTTCCCCTCCCCTGCCCCTCTGGCCGGGGCTCAGGGATGCCGTCTGCTTCACTGAACCCATCTGTCTGAGGCTGGGTCACATCTTCCTCTTTTGTGACTGGAAGTCACAGGGCAAAGCACTAAGCTGTACAGTCACGGAGGGAACACAGAGCTTAAGAGTGTGAAGGGACAGAAGGGAGAGTGGCAAGAAAGCCTGGGGCCGGTGGGAGAGGAGGGAGGCGGGCGGGAGCAGAGGTGCTCAGGACCATGGCCGAGGCCGTCACCTATGCAGACCTGCGATTTGTGAAGGCGCCCCTGAAGAAGAGCATCTCCAGCCGGCTGGGAGAAGGTAAGGGTGGATAAGGTGTCTCCTTGATTCTGCATCTCCACCCTCCTTGAAGACCCCACCCCCACCCCAGAGACCCCAATCCTGACACCACCTTTTCTCTCCTCTCCATACCCAGAGGCTGATGAAGACGGAGAACTCACCTATGAGAACGTTCAAGTGTCCCCAGGCCCAGGAGGACCCTCAAGCTTGGCTTCCGCTGGATTAGGGGACAAAGCAGGTCTGGAGAGCCCAGGGGATGTGCGTTTATGGGGGACTGTGTCTTACGCTGGGGAGTCCACACAACGTTCTTGGGAGGACAGTACTCTTGGAGAAAGGCTGGGGATTCTCAGGAAGAGAATGAGCACCAATTATGGGAGCTAAGGAAGAATAAAGCTCCCGGGGGGTAAGGTGGAGATCCCGGTGGGGAGCTAGGGCTCCACGGAGGGATCAGGCAGCTCTGTTGGGGAGCTGAGTGCGAGTGGGAAATGGGGAGTCCCGGGAGAGAGAAGAGGGGGAGGGGGAGGGGGAGGGGGAGAGCCCTCCCGGGGAGAGGGTTTTGGCAGGCAGATGAGGGCCCCCAGAGTAAAAGATAAAGGGAGACCCAGGAGGGCGATAGAGGGTCCCCAGGGAAAGGATAAGGAAAGACCCAGGAGGGACACGAGAGTCCCAGGGGAGATGCGGAACTCCGGAGAGCGCTAAGGGTGTCCCAGAGCAGTGGCAGAAGGCACCTTTGGACAGACTGCAGTCTCGGCGCGGTGGAGGGCGTGAGGGTGGGGAGAAGGGGTATTTCCTGGCTTTCCCACCTTCGAACTGGAGCCGATCCCTTCCGCAGGGGTCCAGTCGGAGCAGCCAACTGCCGCCTGGAGCCCCGTGACGTCACCAGCTGCCGGGCGGATTCTCCCCTGTGAGTACCCGGTTCGCCCCGCCCCGCGCGCGCCGCCCGCTGCCCAGCTCGTCTCGGGCCAGCGAGTGGGGGCGGGGCGCGGCTTCGGGCTGGGCAGCCCTTCCCCACCAGGCCCCCCGGGGTGGTCGCGGAGTCAGGTGCTGGCACCGGTCCCCGCGGGAGGTGGTGCTGGGCCCCGCGGTGTGCAGGTCTGGCCCGTGGATTGAGCCCGGGGCGCAGCCCTCCGGTCAGCCCGGGCAGCCCCGTGACACCCTCCCCTGCCGCTTTCACCCTCATCCTTAGAGAGATCTTTCCGACGCATCGACCCAGATCCTCAGCCCCCTTCCCCCTTACTATGGTCCCCATTCACGTACCCCCCCCTCCGGTCTCCGTCTGAGATTTAGTTCCCCGTCCTACCAGGTAGTGCCCCTCAGTCCTTACTGGTAACAATCCCCAGCCCTTATTCTGAAGACCTTACCTCCTCCACCTGCGGAAACCCTGCCGGACAGAAACCACCGCGCGTGCTCCAAGTCCTCTGCGGGATGCTCTTTCCCGTGAATCTCCTTCACCCACACCCCCTCAGTCTATCAACTTTGGTGGGGCTCACTGCCCCCCAACCCACTGTCTCCCTAAGGCCAAGCATCCTACATGCAGTACCTCCTTCTGGGCCTGCTCCTCACCTGCCTGCTGTTAGGGGTGGCTGCCATCTGCCTGGGAGTGCACTGTGAGTATGGCTGCCCCCCATTTCCCATTTACCCCAGACAACTTTCTCCCCCACTCTCCCCAACAGCTGCCCTGCCTCAGCAGGGCCCGGAATCACTACCACCACATCCTCAGCTTTCGTCTGGCTGCCAGCCAGGTCTGTTTCAGAGTGCCGTGACTTCCTAAATTGTCCTCACCTAATCCAGTACCTCCTTAAGCTTTAGGCAGTCAGATCTCATATTCCATTCCAGCCTGTTATGCAAAAAGTTGCAAGAAGCAGCAAAAGGACTGATGCTGAAGCCTCAGGGCACCAGAGCATGGCTGAAGATGTCCTCCAAATCTCTCTTTATGGCCAAACAGATTTCCAGGTGTCTCAGCAGCTCCAGCAGATGAGCAGGGCTCTGGAAGCCACTAACAGCACCCTGAGGCAGCAGCTGCGCCTAAGGATAACCGAGCTGGGGCAGAAGGAAGAGGATTTGCAGGGGTCCAGGAGAGAGCTGGCCCAGAGTCAGGAAAGACTACAGGTGGAACAGAAGGTTGGCCAGGCTACCAAAGAGCAGTTGCAGGCCTGCCAGTCGGATGGGGAGCAAACAAAAGAGGCCTTGAGAAATAAGGAGATACAAAGTGTGAACTTGGAGCAGAGGCTGAGCAGCGTGCGGGACACACTGAAGCCCTTCTTCACATGCCCCTCACCAGGTATCTGCTCTGGGAAAGGGGAGATGGTAGGACCTGCCATGAAGGATGGATTGAAGTGAGGGGTCTATCTATCTATTAGGGAACCACTGAGTTGTTCAGGAAAGGGGTAATGAACCAGAGTGCTGGCTGACATGACCTGTGCAGCCTGGGCCAACAGGGCGAAGGATCTAGCTGCATCCTGGTTTTAGGGAGGGCTCACCCAGCTCTAAGGCTGATCCTGTAGGGGAGAAGAGGGTGGTAGCCAGCAGTGCAAATGACACTGTCCAGAGCAGCAAACTCAGGGCTCACCTGGCTTGACATCAGTGTCAAGGATCTGGGAACCCCCTGAATTTGGATGTGAAATTGATTGTTCGCATGTTTTTCTAAAGAGAGGACCTGTAGCTTTAATTAATTCTCTCTACATCTGAGATTCCCCAAAAGATTAAGAATTACTGATGGATGACGTACAGTCTGGGGTTGGGGCAAGGCAGCTGAAGCTCTCGCAATGAGGTGGCCAGGGGTGTTGTAGGACAGGGAATTAGGGTGGAATGCTCATCCCTTTTGAAAGGAGGAGTCCAGCCCGTGTGTGGGGATGAGGGAGGGGGACACATAGAAGGTCTGCCAAAGTTGGCTGAGGTTGAGGCAGGGTCCCCAGCCCAAGGGGACTGGAATGTCCATGGACTGGTTGTCTAGAGGTTAGGCTCTGTCTAGCTCAGGGGCATCTGGCTACTCCCCCAAGGCTTAAAACAGAGAGGTTAGGTACAGACACCCCCCGCCCTCATTTCTTTAACCTTCTCATTCTCTACAAGCCTCAGTTCCATGACAGTGCTGCCCCCTCCTTCCCCACAGCTGAACCCTAGACCTCAGCATCCCAAACTGCTCTTCCGCTGAAAGGATGGCTTCGGGTCTTCACTCTGACCACAACTGTCCCTCTATAGGCTTTCCATACACTTCTTCTTCAACCTCACGGAGGCCTCCAACCTGCTGGCTCCCCTGTTTCCTCCCTGCCCATCAGCCATCACCTGTCTTCACTTCTCTCTCTACCCATCTTGGATTTGGGGACCCATCACTTTAGCCACCCCACTCACTCGTTGGCTCCATTGTCCTGGATGAATGCACATGCCTGCACCCAGGGGTGACAAGCTGTGCAGTCATTCTGCTTGGTGCCACAAATCTCTAGTCTCAACTTCAGCTGGGGCCCCAGCACTGCCTGCCTGGCAAATCTGCAGTGGTCGGCTGGCTCTCTGTACCCTACTACCCTCTCTCTCACTCTCAGCAGGTGCCCTACTCTGTCAGAGAGGAACTCCCTCTATTTTTTGATCAACAAGTCTATATATCCATTTGCATTTTTCCCCATCTTCATGTCTTGCAAGGATAACTGCAACAGCTTGCTGAATGTTTTTCCTAAACATCCCCCCTCCAAATCCACTTTTCATGTTGCAGCCAGAGTAATCCTTTAAAAACAAAAATCTGATCATGTCATCCCAGTTAAGATCATGTCACTTCACTTAATTAATTACATCAAAAGTTATGGAATACATACTGTATGTCTAGCACTGTACCCAGGCACTTGGGATACAACCAGAGTACAAAATGCTTCAGTGTAAAACCCTACATTGACTTTCTCTTGCTCATAATATAAAAATAAAAAAACCCTCAACCCGGCCTCCAAGGCCCCTGCCTACCTTTCAGCATGCTGCTTATCCCCTCGCCCTTGTCCATTTGGCCACAACGACTGACTTCTTTTTATTCCTTTAAGTTGCTGTTAGACGGTAACCTAAGGCGGTAGCTGGGTGGGGATGAGAAAACGGTAGACAGAAGAGAGGGAGCTGGAGGAGAAGGAGTGATTTTTGAGTGACGGAGGTAGGACAGATGGGACAAAGCAACGGAGGGAGGTCGGTTGGGATCGGGAGCATAGACTGGGGTGCGGGATGGTAAAGAAAGAGGGAGGTTTATTTCTGACAGTCAGGAAAAGAGGAACAGAGAAGAGACAAATTTTGAGGTGGAGAGGAGGAAAATGGAGAGAGTTCACACGTCAAGTATCTGACAATTTCAGAAAGCAGGCAGCGAGGTTGTCTACTTGTGCAAGAGTGGAAGGGAAGGTGGTGGCTACCCGCTTGAGGAGTGTGGGAAAGTTTGAATATGCAGTGAGAAATGCTTTAGGGAGCCAATGAGATGAATGGGAGGCCTATTGAACACTTGTTTACCGGGGGCCCAGGTGAAGTTAGCCAGAATGGGGGAGTAAACGGCAGTTGTTCAGAAATTGGAGATAGTACCACCAGTCCTTTTCAAATAAACCTCCGATATTTTAAGGAGTAAAGTTGATGAATGTTAAAGGCTTTTACTAAGTATGCACAGGTATGGCATTTCCAGGGGAGGCAAGAAAGAAAGATTGCAAAGATTAAGGACCAGAAGTCAGTGAAGGCACTGAGGTTCGACCCCAGGGAACATTGTTAGCAACCAGATTGCTGAGTATTCACTTTCATCCCAAGTGTTGAGATCTCCCTCCTGGGTCTGGGCAGAGCTGTCACACTCTTTCTGCTTTTTAGATTCCTGCTGTCCCTTGGGATGGATACCGAATGAGAGGAGGTGCTTTTACATCTCAATTACGAAGAGAAGTTGGGAGGAGAGCCAAAACCATTGTAAATCTCTGTCCTCTGAACTGGCCAAAATCAGCGAAACTTATTCATATGGAGTAAGAAAACCCCTATTCAAAGACGGTATGGGTATCCTTGGGTAAAGGGACATATGTCATCAAGTCAGGGATGGCAGTGCACACAGGGCGTGCGTCCCTTTTCCATGCAGCTTCTCAGCACAGTGCTCCAGATGGCCCTATTAACTGATTAGGGTTGGCGTGAGAGTTGAAACTTAACAAGCCATCTTTACGTTAACCTGTCTCTCATCTCAGCTTTCTGGTCAGCTCTGGGCTGCTGAACAGGTTCTTTGACTCTCACGGCCTCTCAGGCAGACAGGTTCCATACCTGGTGGGCTGGATTGTAGGGGTTGGTTCCTTGTGACCAGAACAGCCCACAGAATGACTCTTCAAAGGCTGGCAGAAATTCTTACCCAGCATGTGTGTGTGTGTGCGCGTGTGCACGCATGCACGCACGTGAACTGAAGGGTCAGCCTGCGTGTGCAGGGTGGCACTTGAAGGATGCGGGGATGGTCACCGATGAGCCGATGTCACGCACCAAGGTCGGGCACAGTCCTCTTGCCAAAGCTCATAGCCCCTCTAGTGTTCATTTTCTTCCATCAGCCCAGGTCCCCTCCTCCCGACACCCCCTCCCTCCTCCTATTCCAATATTTCCCATCACTCCTCACACACCTCTGGTCTCTCCGAATCTCCCTTCAGACTTATATCAGAAGCTTACGTAAGGTGTTGGCACAAGGTGGTTCAGCTGAAACATACTGGATTGACTTCAGAAATAAGTTCTGGCCGTGGAATGATGGTACAAGATACAATGGGTAAGTTTGTTAGGATTTTTGGGCTACAAAAATCCTCTATAATCCCTTCATAAAGACACAGTAATGAGATCTCCCTCCAGGTCCTACTCTCAAAACTTTTTCACAAATCAATGTTATAATTGCCTATTTGTCCATTTCTTCTATTTGATTAATAACAGGCAGGCTTGCTTTCTATTCTATCCCCAGTATCTAGCCACCCCTGGCATGTGATTTAAAAAAAAAAAAAAATTACCAGCTTGGGACCTATGTCATCTTTCTCTCAGGGGGATAAGTTGAGGATTTAGCTAGGGCTTCACAGCTGATGAAGAACCCCGGCCTTCTAACTTCTCAGCCCAGACAAGGCTACCCAAACTGAGGTTGTACTTTTTCAGTCAAGGCCACTTGGTATACTAGAGTTGCCCCAGGGAAGTGAGAAAGGAAGCAATGGGGTTAACTTTGAGAATCAACCCCAGGGACCCTGAAACAGGGTAGTTACCTAACTGGAGTTTCCATCTTTAGGACCTTGGGTGATTTTTTCCCTCCCTGGTCCTTTAGCCTCTTCGGGTTGGGGTCCAGACACCTGTACCTGAACCATCCCACACACTGCTTTAGGTAGGCAGGGTGAGTTACGACTGGGTTAGGTTTGTGCAGGGCAAGAGAAGGGAGGACAGGGTAGGAGGGAGCCAGAACTTACCCCAGTGCTACATCACCACCCTTTAGGTTTTATAGTCAAAGCCAAAGATGTGTCAAGGTAGAAGGCGAGCGGCTGGCGAGTCTGAAGGTAGAGGACTGTTATTCTTCTCTTCCCTCCATCTGTGAGATGGAAGCTTTCAGGTATCCAGATGGGGACCCCTCTTTGCCCTGAGCTGGGTAAGTGTCGGGGATGGGACTGAGGCGTGGGAGTCCGGGGGCAGAGGGTCTCAGGGCAGGGGCCCAGAGGCCAGGGGGAAAACTTGTTCCTGTAAGTGACAGCCATGTCCACAGCCTCCAGGCTGTGCTTATATAAGGGGATGCTGGGCAGGGGAGGCTGGCTATGTGGCTGTCGAGGGAGCTGGGGAGGAGATGGGGTGAGCTGGATGAGGGTTCTTAGGGACAGTCAACTGTGGAGCTCCCTGATTCTTTAATCCTCCAGATACTCACGCCAACGAGAGCCTGTGCCCTTCATCCTTAAGCTGTAGCCTGCAGGTCCTAAGATCCACCTCCCTCCAGCGTGTCCTCACTCTGCCTGGACAGTGCCTGGCCAAGGGCTGATCCACGCCCAACATTTCTAGGCAAGCCTGCTGCCAACAGAGATCCTGTCCCAGAAACTGGACTGTTCCCAGGGAAAGAGTGAAGCAGCTTCTAGAAGAGATTTTGGCCTCCCCCAAAACCTCCCATAGTGGAATGGGTGGGGAGGGCGCATGGGCTGAGCGGATAGGGGCAGCCCGGAGCCAGCCAGGCAGTTTTATTGAAATATTTTTAAATAATTTGCACGTGTTAGTCTCGTGTGTCAGCAACGCTTTGTCTGGTTCAGTGATCCCCACGGGAGAGCAAGCTCAGGGGATGCGAAAGAAATGTTCTGTTCCTCACGTCCACGCCGAGGTTCCCCTCTACAGGGAGAAGAGCTGCTCAGCCCATCCGGGGCTGGCACAGTCCAGCATGTGCGCTCTGTCCTCACAGGGCATCCTGAAGGCCAAGGGTGGAGGCCGGAGACCACAGGCCCCACTGCTAAGAGCGTGCCCCAGGCAGCTGCAGGCTGGTTGTGGGTGGCTTGGCATGGTGCCCCCGGTGGCAGAGGAGACTGCCCGCCTCGCAGTTCAGGTTGCGGTAGCGGGCCACAGCTGGTGTGGGGCGGGGGCACATGGACAGGAAACCAAAGCTGAAGGGGCCGAGGCAGCATCCAGGGCAGGGCAGCCCCTCCTCGGGCTCCCGGGGGGCTGACGGGGGCGGCGAGGGTTCTGTCCGCTCCAGGGCTGCTGCACGGGGCAGGCTATGCTGGGCCCGGTTCCAGGGCTCCCCAGCCCAGCCTTGTGGGGAGTTCACCACAACGGCCGGGGGGTTGTTGTTAAGGGGGGCTCCTGATCTAGGGGACCAGGGCTGGGAGGCTGCGGAACAAGTGCTGATGAAGTTGTCTGTGGCCACGGCCAGGGGCAGCTGGGGAGCTGGTCCCGGGGGTTCTGGCTCAGGGCTACTGCCCTCACACTCCATCCTCTCTTCAGCCGAGGGGCCCACAGCAGGAGGGCCAGGACCTGGCAGTGCTGTCTCCATACGTCGGGGAAGTTCAGGGGATGATGGTAGTGAGCGGCAGCGGCGGGCAGGTGTCCCAGGCTGGACCAAGGTCTCTGGAGTGGTCACCAAGGGCAGCTGGGTGGAGGGCAGTGGTGATGGTGGTACAAGGGGTAGGGGGGCGACTGGCTTGCTGGGTGTGTCCAGGAGCTTGATCTTGCCACCTCTGAGGTCTTCCCGTAGTGAAAAGGGGTTGACTCGAGTCAGACTGTCCCCCCAGTTGGGGGGCGATTCTGGCGATGGGGGCAGGAAGAGGTCTGACCGGCTTCGGGAGAGCCGGGGGTCTGGCCTGGGAAGTGTGGCAGAGGGACCCCCTCTTGGAACAGACCCTGTAGACAGAGAAGTCTGTGGTCACTGTTCTCAGCACTGATCATAGTTCCCTGAGGGTCTCATTATTCACCAGGAGGCTGGTGGGACTAGAGCTGAGAAAAGGGAGTCCCACAGGGTGCTTTGGAAAGGGGGAGATGTCCCCTCCAGCCCCCTTTACCTCTTCTTTCCTTGTTCCCCTCCCTCAGGCTCTAGAATTAGAAAACCATCTTCTCTGAGATGTCCTCTCACCCCACTCCCGCCCCCAGGCTTCTCAACTAATAAAAACACTTAGTCTCCCCGGATGATTCTGAGTTCTAAGGAAGAGAGAGGCCAAAGGACCCCAGTTGTGCTCACTTACCCTGACTGTGTGCCAGGGGAGTCCTGAGGAGGGGGGCTGGCTCAGGCAGCTGCTCCAGGATCCATTCCAGGTGCTGGGTGATTTCAGTGAAGGGAGCACGAGTGCTAGGTTCCATCTGATGGGGAGAGACGGGCAGCTTCACTCAGTGCTCCAGAAGAGGGTCCCTGAGTTTCCTCCTTTCATCTGGGCCGGCTGGCCTTGTCAGCTGGTGGGTGGGGGTGGGGGCAGGGAGGGAAGTGAGGCTCTTACACTGCAGCAGTGGATGGCCAGGAGCAGGAAGGGCAGTGGGCAGTCATCCCCTACCAGGGTTCGGAAAGCAGGCACATCCAGGCCAAAGTCCTGTGGGGACAGAGAGGAGGGGCCTCCAAGTCAGCCGTCCTCAAGTTCTCCTGCTGTCCCCCAGTCAGGACCTCAACCTCCAGGGAACCCTCATTGGCTATGATGTGCCTAGTCTGGAGTTCCTCCTTTTAAACCTGGACGCCTCATTCACCTCGGTACGGGGTAGGTAGTCAGGGTCCGCAGGTACTCGTGCGATGAGCTCACAGAGGACAATCCCAAAGGCAAAGACGTCGGCCTAGGGGTAGGAGCGAGTGTCAGGGGGAGGCATTGACAGTTTCATGTAAGAATTTTGTCAGAATACGTCAGAATTTGGGGGAGTCTTGACAGTTTTCATGTGTTGGAAGGGGTATGAGGGGTAAAGGGGATCTTGGGGGTCTTCTGAATATCTGGTAGCGTTGCTGAGGAACTTGGGATGGAGCCTTGTAAGAGTATCTCAAGGGTCTCTGGAAGGCCTCGCGGATCTGAAGGGCTGATATCTTACCTTCTCATCATACAGCTCACCCCGCAACACCTCTGGAGCCATCCAGTATGGGGAACCCACCACAGCCAACGGCTCCTTCCTCGCCCCTTCCCTGCAGGGGCAGGGGCAGAGTGGTCAGGAACATCCTACCCAGACATCCTCCCCAAACAAAAGGGCATGAGGTCAGCCCCCTCGCTACCCCAAGGGGAATGTCCTCGTGGGCTTCACTTAGATAAGGGGCATCTGGGAGATTTAGGGGGATGGGGCATTCACCTCACCTATACACAGGAATCTTTTCAGCCAGCCCAAAGTCGCCCACAACAGCTGTGAAGCCTCGGTCTTCCCGCCGGATCAGACAGTTCTGACATATACATATAGCATCCCCACATACCCATTACCTTCTGTTCTCTGACCTCCCAAAATGCACCCCAAGGACCCGTCACTCCAGAATAACTCCAACCCTCTCTGATCTCCCAGTTTTCCAACGCACACCAATCTTGCAACATCATTCGTCACTCCAAACACAGCATGGTACCCAGTCCCTCAGAGCACTCCCCTCACCCCAGTCCCCCATTCTCCAGTGTCTTGCTGCCCCAACATCCTAATGCTGTCTATTATCTGCATTCCAATACCCACGGGCTAGTTACAATCTAATCTCAAAACCCCTTTCATGCCTCCACCCACCTGGCCAGCCTACCTTGGATGTGAGGTCTCGGTGGAATACACCTTTGGCATGCAGGTACCGCAGGCCGCGGGCGATGTCCAAAGCCAGGCGGAGCCTGACAGGCCAGGATAGGGGTTCGGGGGAGCTGAGCAGCTGTTCCAGGGTCCCCCCATTCATATACTGGGACACAGGGGTAGGAGAAGGGGAATGAATATCAAAGTTTCAGTCTGTCCTCTAGGTCTCCCACTTGTAAGCCTGGGGACACTCAGGAGGATCACAAAAGTCAAGAGGGTGAGTCTGTGCCCTAGGGTCCCCCATTCATATCCTAAGGCTAGCATGTCCCACACAGGTGCACCTATTTAAATTTAAATTATTAAGTTTAAATAAAATTAAACATTCAGTTCCTGTCACACTAGCCACATTTCCAGTGCTCCTTAGCCACATGTGGCTAGTGGCTATGGTTTTGGACAGCACAGCTATAGAACATTTTTATCACTGCAGAAAGATCTGTTGGACAGCACCCTTCTAAAGGATAAAAAGGACTGGCACCAGCTGAGGCCTTTTATTTGTGGTTTGCCTGAAGGGAAGTTCAGGGAAGCCTCCCCCGGGTCCTTTTGCCTCTCATTACTCCTCTGTAGATGCACCAGGCCGCTGACTCTCTCTCCCCTTGGTGGTGGTTGTGGTGGAGTCCCCCCCTTCCTGGCCCATCCTCACCTCTGTAAGAGCGTGCAGCTGCCCTTGGTGCACACAGACCCCCATGAACCTGGAAGAGGATGGGAAAGATAGCAGGGTAGGCTGTAAGAGCCCCGGCCTCTCCACAGTTCCCACTTTTCCCGCGGGATTTTCCCCCTATCCCCCAGCAAGCTTCCCAGCAAGCGCCTGGGGCCGCTCACCTTAGAATGTTGGGGTGCCGGAGCCGGTTCATCAGCTGCACCTCCCGCAGCGTGTTTCCCCGGTTACTGGGGAGCCTGTTCATTTTCAGCACCATGACTTGCCCTGACTGTCGGTGCCGAACCTGGAGGCAGCAGGGGATGGCGAGTCCCGCGCAGGTCGGGCGGGTCGCCAGGGTCCGGGCCCCCTAGTTCCAGCCTGGCGTCTAAGTCTCGGTCCCGCCCCTCTGCCCTCTCTGCTGGTCCTACCTTGTAGACCTCAGAGAAGAAGCCGGCCCCGATCTTCTCGGCGCAGTGGAAATCATCCACGCGCGCCAGGCTGGACACGGCGCTGCGGAGAGCCCGGTAGGAGGAGGGGCGGCCCCGGCCCGGGCCTCCGCCCGCGCCCCCGGGCCCCGGAGGCCCCTCCCCCGGCGCCTCTCCGGGCCCGGGCCCTGGGCCCCGTAGTGGGGGCCGTTCCCCGGCCATGGCCGGGCCCCCAGCCCGGGGCCTGCCTCACATGGCAGGGTCCCCGGGGCCCGGGCAGGCCGCGCTCGCCATGGGAGCGGGCCCAGCCCGGTCAGGGGCGCAGGGGCTCCCGCTCCCTCTCCCGCTCCCGCCCAGGAGAATGGAAGATACGCCGAAGATCCTGGGCCCGCCCCCGCCGCGCCGGCTTGCTGGGCCCGGGTGGATGCCGCTCTGCGCAGGGCCTGGGACAGGGCCTGGGACTGGGCCGGGCGGTGGCGGTGGCGCTCCCGGGCGCCGGCGGGCAGGCGGGCGGGCGGGCTCCCCGCAGGCGGAGGCGGGCGGGCGGGCGGGCGGCGGTTGCTCCGCTTCGCCGCTGGGGCTCAGGCTCCAAGGCCTGCCGGGGCGGGGCTGAGCCGGGCCTCTGCTTAACTCCTTCGAGCCCGGCCTCCGGGCAGCGGCCACGCCCCCTCAGGTGCGCACCCCGCAACCAGAGGCCGCGACGCACTAGGCGAGTGGGTCTGCGACGTCGGGGTCAAATAAGTTCAGGCCTGAGCTGAATAACTGAAGGGAATTCAGGGCTGATTGTGCGTACGCGCAGCTCAAATGTCTTTTAGCTGCCCTGGGAGTCCTTTCTCCCCTCCCTCCCTCAGGTCACTGTCGGTTGAGGGTCTGGCTCCGGAAGCCGCCAGATTCCTGGGCTCCAAGGACCGGCAGGGCAGAAAAGTAGACCCCTCTGGCCCAGCTACAGTCGGAGGTAGCCCAGCAACCTACCCGCCTTCCCAGCCTCCGCCCTGGCCCAGCCTGCCCATTTCCCAGTTCTCGACCTTTACACCTTAAACCTCTGGACTCCCTGACACTTTCTACCTTCTCGGGCGGTTGTGATGCCCCAGAGCTGTAGTGAGCCCTTGGCCAGCCCATTCCGGGTGTGGCCCCGACTCCTCCTCACTCCATCCCGCCTCCCTTGAAAAAAGTTCAGATTCCAGCCTGTACCTTACTCTTACTATTTCGTCCAAATGCCCCTCTCTCTCAAAAGAGAAGCCTCCACCTGTAGGGAAGCCCCTCTTTGCGCAAGATCCCACCCCTTGGCAAAACCCCGCCCCTCAAGGAGCCGTTCCCCTCGGAGACCCCTCTCTTTTTCAGTGAAACCTCTCCTCAGTATGGCACCGCCACCATCAGTGTGTACCAGAATCTCTCAGGGCGACACCCCTCCTTTGTGTGTTCCTCCTACCCAGTGAGACCCCACCTCTCAGAGTGACTCCACCAGTCATTGTGACCCCTCCTCTCGACGTGAGTCCGCCCCTCAGTGTGACCCCTCTAGGCAGGTACCGCCCCCATCACGTAGGAATCGGGTCTGCCCCCTCAGGCGGGAGGAGGACCTGCAACCAACCTCTAAAGCGGTGCGGGGTCCTGAGTGCGCACGCAACGTTTCAGGACCCTGTGCGCTCACCGTACCCAACGCTTTCGGTTCTCCGCTGGCTCCTCCCCCCGGTCATCGGAGGAATAGCCAATCATCGCCGGGGATGGGTGACGTCACTCGATCCCGGTGACTGGGTTGGGACTAGCGGTGGTGGGCGTCGGTGAGCCGCTTGCCACCTAGCGGCGGAGTGGAGGGAGGCAGGTGGGCCTCGAGAGTGAAACGGGCTGCGACAGAGCTTGAGGGAGTGAGGCTGAGTTCTTTTCAAATACTCTAAAGTACTATATTTCTATTTCTGTGGTAAGCTAAAAAGGAAATAATTGCACAGTCCGCGTCCGTCTGGGTGACCGCCTTCTGACAGAGCCCTGTCCCATGTTTGTGGAGAGTTAGAGCCTCCTACTATTTAATTGTCAAGGGCTAATGAGAAAAGAATAAAGGCACTCTTAAATTATAAACGGTGCAGGAGGGTCGAGAGAAGGCCAGATGCCGTCTCAGTACAAGCGAAGTTTTCGCACAAGGTTGGAGAGGAAAGAGCTGGAGAGATTCACAGTCCTTCCACAGCCAGTGGAGACAGGCCATATGCATCATATTCATTCTTCCAGAGGAATTTGGTCTCAGCAAAACAAGGTCATTTGTCACATTAAGTGTTAACATCTACAACTATGTAATTTGTAAGTTTGTTTTCTATAGTTGTATAACGTCTGTAAACACTAGGAATTTATGCCTCCTTTTGTTTAAGTAATAGAATAATCGACTTGTGTCTGACCCTTTACCCAAGTTTGAGAATATCTATAGCTGGTAATAGTAATTCTAAGCAGAGGACAGATTATTGTGGTTGTATGGAGGCAGGGAGACTAATTAGGAAGGAGGTGCTGACAATGCTTCTGGTGAGGAGAGAATGAGGACTGAACCAGGATAGGGATAATGGGGAAGGGGAGGAGGAAACAATCAGCTAGAATGGGAAGACGTGATTGATTAGTATCCGAAGTCAGTCAGTCCTGTAGAGAGAAAGAGCATCAGCCAGGATAATTTTAAAGTTTCTAGCTTAGATGACTGAGTATCAACTGAGATAAAGAATCCAGGAGGAGGAAAGGTTGGGGGTGGGGGAGGTAGGTGATTGCCATGAACGAAGGGGTGATGTGATGGTAAAGGAAACTGAAGGTGGATGCCCTTATCCAAGTAGGGAAGGAGAGATAGGCTGATAACGTATGCACAGATATATCGCCCAGGCAAGACAATTTAGACTTATCCTTGACCCCTCTCATTCTCTCTATCCTATGTCCAGCCCATCAGCAATTTGTGTATGTTCTGCGTTTGAAATCTATCTGTGACCTGACCACTTCTGACATTTCCACTGCCTCTAACCCAATCTAAGCCACCACTGTCTCTTGCCTGGGTTGTTGCAATAGCCTCCTTTATAGTCTCTCTGCTATGCCTTTGTCTCCTTGCAGCCTATTCTCTACACAGTAACCCGACTACCCTTTTAAAGGGTACGTTGAATCATTTTGTCACTCTGCTCAAAACCTGTCACCTCACTGAGAATCAAATCCAAAATCATTCCTATAGTTTTCTAATATTTATACCTTTGCTTTCTATTCCTTTGCTTAAGACCGTTAATACAATGTTGCGTGAAGTAGTGGTAGTAGACACTCAGGCTTGTTCCTGATCTTTAAAAGAATGCTTTGAATGTTTCACTATTAAGTTTTATGTTAACTGTAGGTTTTTTTGTAGCTACCAATACCAATTAGCTATTATCACAGAAGTGCCATGTAACTAGCCATGTCAAAACTCAGTGGCATACATTTGCAGCTGCATGGATGGACCTAGAGATTATCATACTAAGTGAAGTTAAGTCAGAAAGAGAAAGACATATGATTATCACTTATATGTGGAATCTAAAATATGACACAAATGAACTTATCTACGAAACAGAAACAGACTCACAGACATAGGGAACAGACTTGTGGTTGCCAAGGAGAGTCGGGGGAAGGATGGATTGGGAGTTTGGGGTTAGCAGATGCAAAATATTACATATAGAATGGATAAACAAAAAGGTCCTACTGTATAGCACAGGGAACTATATTCAATATATTGTGATAAACCATAATGGAAAGGAGTATGAAAAAGAATATATATATATATATATATATACAGAGTTATACATATATATATGTATAACTGAGTCACTTTGCTATAGAGCAGAAATTAACACAACATTGTAAATCAACTACAGTAAAATTTAAAAAAACCTCAGTGGCATAAAACATTTATTCTCAGAAATCTGTGGTTTGACTGGGGTCAGCATTCTAAATTAGGATTGGCCACATGGTTTAGCTGCTCCATCTGTCTCTCACTCCTCCTAGGACCAGCAGGATAGCCTAGGCATGTTCTTGCCGTGGTGATGGAAGAAGAGTAAGACAAGAACAGTTTTGCAACTGCTGTTCATGTCTTTGGGTCACATCGTGTCTATCAACATTCCAGTGGCCAAAGCAAGCCATATGGCCAAGCCCAAAGTATACCGTCTATAGAGGTGGTGGTAGGAAGGGGAAAAAGATTTCTAAGCAATGGTACATTATATTCACTGTCTAATGTTAAACCAGCTTTGCATTTATAGAATAAACCCAACTTGATCTTGATGTATCCTTCCTTCCCCCTTCCTTCCTTCCTCCCTCTCTCCTAACCTCCCTCCCTCCCTGCCTTCCTTCCTTCCTTTCTCTCCTTTTTTTACATTATTAGATTTGGGTTGCTTTTATTTGCATTTTACAATTGTATTTAAAAAATTTTTTATATAAATTTATTTACTTATTTAGTTTTTGGCTGCGTTGGGTCTTTGTTGCTGCACGTGGGCTTTCTCTAGTTGCGGCAAGCAGGGGCTACTCTTTGTTGTGGTGCGCAGGCTTCTCATTGTGGTGGCTTCTCTTATTGCAGAACACAGGCTCTAGGCGTGAGGGCTGCAGTAGTTATGGCACGCGGGCTAAGGAGTTGTGGCTCGCGGGCTCTAGAGCACAGGCTCAGTAGTTGTGGCGCACGGGCTTAGTTACTTTGCGGCTTGTGGGATCTTCCTGCACCAGGGCTCAAACCCATGTCCCCTGCATTGGCAGGCAGATTCTTAACTGCTGCACCACCAGGAAAGTCCCTATAATTTTATTTTTTAATCAGCTTTATATTGAGATATAATTCACCCATTTAAAATTTATAATTCAGTGGTTTTTATTATATTCACAGAGTTGTGCAAATATCACCACAATCAATTCTAGAATATTTTCATCACCAAGGAGAAACCTCATGTCCATTAGCAGTCACTCTCTGTATCCACACCCACCACCACCCAAAACTCCCTTACCTCCAGCCCTAGGCGACATGAATTCACTTTCTGATTTTATAGATTTGCCTCTTCTGGACATTTCATGTATGGAGTCATACAATATATGGTCTCTTTTATCTTGCTTTTACTTAGTGTAATGTTTTCAAGGTTCATGCATGTTATAGCATGTAGCAGTACTTCATTCGTTTTTTCATTTCTGAATAATATTCCACTGTATGAATATACCATGTTTATTTACTCATCAGTTGATGGTCATTTGGGTTGTTTCTACTTTTTGGCTATTATTAATGATGCTCCTATGAACAATCATGTACACGTTTTCTGTGTGGATGTATGTTTTCATTGTCTCATGTCTTTTTTGTTTTGTTTTGTTCCTCCTTTACTGCCTTCTTTTGGTTTAAATAAATATATTTTTTAGCATACCATTCTAGTTTTCCTATTTTTTTTTTTTTTTTTAGTTTTCCTTTTTTTTTTTTTTGCGGTACGCGGGCCTCTCACTGCTGTGGCCTCTGCCGTTGCGGAGCACAGGCTCCGGACGCACAGGCTCAGCGGCCATGGCTCATGGGCCCAGCCGCTCCGCGGCATGTGGGATCTTCCCGGACCGGGGCACGAACCCGTGTCCCCTGCATCGGCAGGCGGACTCTCAACCCCTGCGCCACCAGGGAAGCCCAGTTTTCCTATTTTTTAAACGTATATTTTAATTACATTCTTAGTAGTTGCTCTAGGGATTACAATTTAGTCAAATTATTGAAAGACAAACCACAATGACCTATACCACATATAGTTGATTTGCTTTAGATAATCCTCTGAAGAACACCTATTCTGCCATAATGCTGGAAGCGCAAGTCCTCCAATATGTCATCTAACCAGTAATGCTGGCTAATATGAAAGCTATTAATATTTGAATATATTTTTCATTTAATAAGCCATCTGATAATACTCTTATTAGTTCTTGTTGTTTTTCGGTTACTTCTCTGGGTTTTGTAGTTAAGCAAGTAAACTTTTCCTTTCCAACATTTATGGTTCTTATTACAACGAGCCTTTGGTTTCTGAGGGGGGAAGTGGGAGAGGGTTGGGGGGTTAGGGGGTTGGTTCCAGGACCTGCCAGAGATATCAAAATTCGAGGATGCTTAAGTCCCATAGTCCACCCTCCATATCTGCGGTTCTGCATCATGAATTCAACCAACCACTTATCTGTAGTACTGTAATATTTATTGAAAAAAAAAGGTCCATGTGTAAGTGGACCTGTGCCGTTCAAACTTACATTGTTCAAAGGTAACTGTACTTATTTTTGTTTCATGCGCTGTCTAGACCATATAGAACAATGTTGAATAATAAAGGTGATAGTGATCAGTCTTGTCTTGGTTCTAACTTTTTTAAGATTGCCTAAAGTGAAGGATTATCAACTCTACACGCTAGCATCCATCTTATGCCCAGAGCAAACACAACTAATCCTTAGCACTTTTTCCTGCTAAGCCATGACCCTATTTCAGAAACCTCACAGTAACATTCCCATAAGTGACTACAGTTAATTGGATTTAGTACAACGCATAAGATCCGTTTGCCAATCCTGGCTCTGGCTTCTCTCTTTGATGTAGTTTGATATTGGTTGTTCAAGTATTCTTTATCATGTTTATATTCCTGGTTTACTAAAAATCCTTTAAAAAATAACATGGATATTTAATTTTATGAAAGATTTCCTCAACATCTGTCAGGGTGATCAAATGGCTTTGATTTCCTTTGGTTTATTCATGTTAATTACATTGACAGTTTCTATTTTAATCACTGTTGCAGTCCTGAAATAAATCCTACTAGTTTTTTTTTTTTTTTTTTTTTTTTTTTTTTGCGGTACGCAGGCCTCTCACTGTTGTGGCCTCTCCCGTTGCGGAGCACAGGCTCCGGATGCGCAGGCTCAACAGCCATGGCTCACGGGCCTAGCTGCTCCGCAGCATGTGGGGTCTTCCTGGACCGGGGCACGAACCCGCGTCCCCTGCATCGGCAGGCGGACTCTCAACAACTGCGCCACCAGGGAAGCCCAACCCTACTAGTTTTAATGAATGTTATTCCTTTACAGTATTGCTAGATTTGTTTAGCTTATATTATGTGCCAGACACCTGTGCTTGATGCTGGGGCTACAACTGTGAACAGGGTAGACAAGGTATCTGCTCTTATTGAGCTGTCAACTCAGGGGTGACAAAGAGCAGAACATTTGCCAGCATTCCCCTCATTCTGAACCTCTGGCAGAAATCACTAAAGATATGCTGTCTTGCAGAGCCTTGGGAGGTCTCAGAAAGTGGGCTGTGATCATTTAGTGGTAACTATTATTGGATTCAAGGAAAGAAGACCATGATGGCAAGCATCTTGCTACGTGCTATTCCTGGCTTGATGTTTCATTTAGATTTTTCATCTGTTGTAAGACTTGTATGAGGTTTGTTAGATCTTGAATTTGTTAGGTCTTGAATTAAATTCATACTAATTTTGTAAATTAAGTGTAGTGTGGGTCTTCTGGTAGGTGGCAACTATTTGACCGCTTTTTCAATTTCTTCTATGGTTGTTATTTTATTTTCAGATATTCTGTATCACTTGGGTTGATTTTGATTTATATTTTCCTACAGAATTTTAATCTCAGTGAGATTTTCTGGTTTAGTTATATAGAGTTTCAGCTAGTGTTCTTTTATAATTAAACAAATTCCTGTGTGTCTGTGGTTTTAGCCACTTCCTCAAGGCATTAGGGGGTTTGTGTAGTGTTTTTTCTTTTGGCTATCTGTGCTAGTAGTTTGCTTATTTTGTTGTCTTTTTTAAAAAAACAGTTCTTATAGTAATAATTTCAATTGTTCTCCTATTTTCTGATTTATTGGTTTCTATTGTCAGCTTCATAAATTTTTCCTGTTTTCCTTAGCTTATGAGCTTCCTCTTTTTCTAGCTTCTTGAGTTGACTGCTTAGTTATTAGCTAGTTCAGTTAGTTGTTTTTAGACCTGTTTACCAGGCTAGTTTGTGTGCAGCCTGTTCTAGTGAAGCCATCATGGTCAGCACCACATGACCTTCTGCCCTCTCTGGCACAGCTAGTTGGTAAGTGTAGCCTATTCATCTGCTGTGAGGCCAGGCTTGAGAGAGATGAGGGTGGTATAAATATTAGTGCTCATCCTATCTGCTTCTCCTTCCTTCCTGGGCACATGGAAGCTTCTCTGAGCTGCAAAATAATGGTAAATTGGTAAATCCATGTAAAGGTCATATTTTTATTGCAATTTATCTATAAGTTGATTTTTTTTCCAAATAAAAAAGCTTTAAAAAAGTACACCAGGGCACTAATTTCCAGAATAACCTGGATAGGGCCAGGCATAAATATTTTATAAAATCACTGTAGGTAAATCTGAAGCACATCCCTGCTTAAGAATCAGTTGTAGAGATGCTGGGGAAGAGGAGTTCGTTTCCTGATGAGCCACACGCACACCGGAGTTATGATGTGGCAGACACATCCATTTGGGAAGGGGAGAGAATGGGGAGGGGGCAGAAGAGAGGAGACGTGAGGAGAGGGAGAGGGAAAGAAGGGAGAGGAGGGAGGGAGGGAGAAGAAGAGAGAATGAGAGGATAAGAAGGAGAGAGAGACTGAGCAGATGTGCAGAGGGAAGCACATGGCCTCAAGGAGAAAAGAGCGAAAATAGCTGCCTTAGCTCCTGTTAGCTTTCAAGGTCTCAATTCCAGTTTCCATGAGGCCTGGCTATAAAGCAGGCTATACAGTCCTTTCCTTGGACACTGATGAAATCTAATTCATCCTTAAGATAACCTCTCTTCCTCTGTACTTGCTATACGTGGGCTGGCAGAAGTAGACAGTTGTTTGTTGTAACAAAAATAGCTCCTACTGGAACACTTGTTTAATGATAATTTTGACAGTTTATTAGGTACCAATAACTATTCTGTGTCACCTATACCATTTAAATTAATCCTTACAGTATTACCATTCTCATTTCATAGATGAGGGAAAAAGAGATACAGAGAGGTTTACTAATTTACCTAAGATTGTACAGTTAGTTAAGTGATGGATCTAGGATTAAGCCTATGTCCTTAGTCGTGATGCCAGTATACACTTGCGGGTAAAAATTGCCCAACATTTAGACAATTTTTAAATGCCCTCTCAACTTGGGGCAAAGAAAAGAAGTGTGATTATACACCATCTTTTAGAAATAAATGAGAATTCAATCAAAGCTGAATTCAGAGGCAATTGGGGTTTTTTGTTTGCTTGGTTAACCTAATTTTTGTTTTTTATTTACAGGTTTGTTGTGTTTGTGTGAGAAAATGTGGCTTATTTGTGCTTGTTGGGATTTTTGAGATTTTTCTTTGTGGCCTATTATAAAGTCAGTTGTTTTTGTTTAAATCTACATTGTGGTGTTTATACTGATTTCCTCTGTAGCTCTCACTCCTCTTTAAAATTGTAAAATCACTGAGGTCAGGAATTATATCTTATTCATCTATTCATCTCTGTAGTGACCAGAAGGTAATTACCTAGCTGAGATGGTTAATGAAAGTTAGTGGAGGGACTTGCCTGGTGGCGCAGTGGTTAAGAATCCGCCTGGCAGGGCTTCCCTGGTGGCGCAGTGGTTGAGAGTCCGCCTGCCGATGCAGGGGACACAGGTTCGTGCCCCGGTCCGGGAGGATCCCACATGCCGCGGAGCGGCTGGGCCCATGAGCCATGGCCGCTGAGCCTGCGCGTCCGGAGCCTGTGCTCCGATCGGGAGGGGCCACAACAGTGAGAGGCCCGCGTACCGCAAAAACAAACAAACAAACAAAGAATCCGCCTGGCAATGCAGGGGACACGGGTTCGAGCCCTGGTCTGGGAAGATCCCAAATGACGTGAGCAACTAAGCCCGTGCACCACAACTACTGAGCCTGTGCTCTAGAGTCCGCGAGCCTAGAGCCCCTGCTCTGCAACAAGAGAAGCCACCACGATGAGAAGCCTGCACACAGCAACGAAGAATAGCCCCCGCTCGCCGCAACTAGAGAAAGCCCGCGGTGCAGCAATGACCCAATGAAGCCAAAAATAAATAATAAATTTATTAAAAAAAAAAACTGGTGCTGTGGATTTGAAGAATGTTATACATGTAAAAACGCCAGAAAGAGATTCTGCCATTTCCTTTGCTTTGATCCATCCTCTATGCTCAGAGCAGTGATATCCAGATAGTGGCCTATTTTCAGGAAAATTTTTAAGTTGAATAAGGCTCATTTGGAGCTGCATCCTAGGAGGCACATGCACATTTTAAAGTATGAAACTTTAAAAATATAGTTGCATTTAGAAATAACTCTAATTAGCAGATGCAAACTGGTATATATAGAATGGATAAACAAGGTCCTACTGTCTAGCACAGGGAACTATATTCAATATCCTGTGATAAACCATGATGGAAAAGAATATGAAAAAGAATGTATATATAACTGAGTCACTTTGCTGTACAGCAGTAATTAACACATTATAAATCAACTATACTTCAATTAAAAAATGACTCTAAAAGCACATCAAATATTCTATTTTAAAAAATCATATATATTTTATAATACATAAATATGAATATAAAATGTAAGATAAATATGTAATACATAAAAATGTAAAATAATATGTATATATGTTTAAAGCCCATATAATATTTGCATTGGCAAATAGAGAAGGGAGTAGGAACTGGAAGGAATCTTAATAACAATCCAGTGCATCTCTTTCATTTTACAGATGTGGAAACTGAGGCTCAAAGACTAAGCAATTTGCCCAAGCCTGCTCTGTTAGGCAGGACTAGACTATGGCCAGTTTTTAAAGTTCCCTGTGTGTAGCTAATAAATCATCCTTATTCAGATTCTGTTCTTTAATATTTTGACTTCTTGAGCACTAAAACCAGAAAGTATATTCAAGTCTTATCAATACCACTGTTTCTGATCATTTCTATTTGGATTCTCCTCAACCCCACCCCATTCCACCTCTTTGGATGTCAACTGCACAGATTTGGGTTATCATAATCCTTGGTTTATGATACACTCTCATCATTGGCCCATGGTTTAATTCATTCATTCATTCTAATGTGTAATAATAAGCATTTATGAAATCACCATCCCAAATGAAAATTGAGACCTTGACAATAACATCCATCTACACGTGTGGTCTCCTCCCCCTCCACTGTCTCACTTCCATGCGAGGTAAGCATCTGAACTCATGTTCATCATTACTTTGCTTTCCTGTTTATGTAGTTTTATTGCATCTATATATTTTAATTTTAAAGGGTGTTATGTTGTATGTAATCTTTTGGAGTTCATTCTTTTCACTTCTTGTTTCAATTTTGGTTGTCTCTTGATCTGAGGAATTTTTTCCAAAGGTCTCATGATTTTCTTTTAATTCATCCCCATAGAGGGGACTTATGCTTGCCCAGTATTGACGTACAATCAAGTGATTGATCTGGGATCTATGTGAAAATTTTTTGGCTGATAAATATTCTGATTTTAAAAAATTGAGATATAGTTAACACATACCATTATATTAGTTTCAGGTGTACGACACGATTCGATATTTGTATTTATTTATATGAAATTTTACAGCAATTCCCGGTCAGATCAAAGGCAGAGCACAAGAGAGTTGTAGACTGCCATTTTGGAGACCCAGCAGGCTGTGTGGAGTGAGCAGGGCACTGTCGTGGCTTTCCTAACTGGACCTTCATCTTGTAGATGGGTGTAATCCCAGCGAAACATTTCTCTCTGCTGCCACATCCAACACTGGCCGCTGGGTGTGGCAGCTGTCATCAGGAACAGGTTGTGGGTAGGTTACCGTGATGACTATCCCTCGGAAGGAGGCACCAAGGCAATGAACATTCCTACAGGCCCCTCAGCTAGCTCTTCCACTCCTTTCCCAGGTTAGAATGTCCTTCCAATCTTCAGGGATTTAGAAATACTCTTTACACAGATGGAAACAATAATAGTAACAAGCCATTTCACCAATAACAGTGAGCTGTTTCTTCACAAACCATGAATCTAAGACTAATGATAATTTGTCTCCTAACATATTAACTCTTACCCAGATTCTAGCTGCCATGGTCTTTTCTGCAGAACTTGTTCCAGTCCCTGCATCCTAATCTACATGCGAATTTGAAATTCTAACCTTTCCATTTCTCAACTTCACAGACTCTTTCCCCTGAACTCCTCCCAGTCTTACTACTTTTTTTTCTCCCATCCTACCAAATTCTAACTAAACACAATGAATTGCTATTTACTTATTAGCAAGTTAGACACTGGGCCAGCTGCTCTTTTTGCATCATCTCATCTACCGTATCCTGTTCAATGAGGTAGCAACATTAGTTTACCCATTTTACAGATGAGAAAACTGAGGGCTGATGAGATGAATTTGGCCAGGGTCTGTATCTCTAGTGACTAGGATTAGAACTAGTGTTTTTGTTTTGTTTTGTTTTACTTTTATATTATGACGCCTTTGGCTCTAAGTAAAAGGAAACTTAAAGTGACCTTAACAATAATGAAATTATTTCATAAGAAGGTTGGTTAAGTCAGAGGCTCAACATTACCATCAAGGACCCAGGCCTTTCTATTCTGCCATCCACCCTGGATGGATTCAGGCTTTGTCCCCAGGTTAGCTTAGCTTTCCACAGGTTTCATGATGCCTGCCACGGTTCCAGCATCACATCCACAGAATTTCTAGAGGCAGGAAAAGACATCATTCCTTCTTGTCCATCTCTCTCTAATTTGTTATGCATCTTTTTAAGAGCAAAGAAACTTTTCCCAGGACACTCCTTCACCCCAGCAGACTTGCCCTCATATTGTCCAGGTTGCCACAAGCCCATGCCTAACCACTCACTGGCAAGGGGAATGGGACTACTATGATGGGCTTAAGACTAATCAAGACTCATTCCTATGGCTGGCTCCAGCTTCCCTGAAGTTCCTGACTGCTTGGCAGAATGAAATTAAAGTTCTGTTAGGAAGAAGGGAGACGGGGGTAGGGAATAGGTATGAAGTGTGCAACCAACAGTGTCTGTTACAGAATCCAGAAGTCCAGGTTGTTAGCCTTGACGTACTCCTGCTATCCTGGGCTCTCCCCTCAGCTCCCACCCTCACTCTAGCATATTTCCTGGGAGCCAAGTCCTCTCTAACTCTAGCCCTAAATAACACATACCAAGTGTCCACATACCAAGTGTCCTTGGCAGAACACTGAGGAACGTGAAATGTATTCTTTGGGGCCCTCTTGTGCAATTCCCAAGAAGTCGGTGACACATGCTTGGTTAGCCCAGGCACTGGCACAGTCGGGCGTGGGGAGGACAGCAGAGGCTCTGTGTCCTGGAAAGGTGGACCAGCCTGGCCCTGAACCAGCCGCAAAGTTCGAATCATGCTCCCCTCCCCCCATCTGTTTCCTGGTCTGTACTGCTCTTAGGATCTGAATTGTTTTCTTAACAAATTCTAATTTGCCCCCTCATTAAACCTCAACATTACCTTCATATCTCCTTCTCTTGAACTCCCACAGTGAGAAAACCTGTAACCCCTGAATTTACTAACCATTCATTGATCTCCCGTTTGTGTTAGACGCTTACAGACAATACTAAACAATAGGAAAGGAAATTAAGTTTTAGCAGCTGGGTGCCAGCTGGTAAGTTCTTTCATACACACTGTCTGACTTTATTTTTAACACCACCTTGGTAGGTTAGGCTATTTTAACCTTCATGTTAAGAGTTTAGGGATTTCAGGTTCAGAAGAAGCCACCTGCTCAGAGAAGGTAAGGTCGGCTCAAGGTCACAAGCTGTTAGGAGCCCATGGCTGCCTGACTTCACGCCTGTGCCCTTTCCCCTACCCCACCATTCTGGCTTCAAGGTGTTTGTTACAAAGCACATGTGCATACATTAATCTGAGCCTCACAACAGTAGCAGGGTGAATAGCAGCACCTGCATGTCATAAATGAGGATAGTAGGGTTCAGAGACACTAAATGACTTGCCCGTAGGCACGTGGGGCACAGCCACGCTGTCTCCTACTGCTCTGCGCCTTGAGCCGCTGTAGAGCGTGCCTGGCAGAGCAGGGCATATTTGTTGAATGGAGGATGATCCGTATTATAGTAGTACTTCTTGTCCTTACATGACTGAAAATAAACAATGTCACTGCCTAGAGGTCTTTAGGTTCCTTTTCTCCCTATCACCTCCCCCCTGGGCTTTCCTAGGGACTCCATCACCTTCAACCAAGACTCCCAGAGAGTAGAATACACATCTCCTCAGACAGGTGCTTAGAGAGGGGCTTCAGAAGGGAGGGCCCTCTTTCGAGACAGAGCTCAATGGGCCTGTCAGTCTTTGCTCCCCCACCTCCCACTTCAGGGCTTCCTTTGGTTCTGCAGCGGCGAGGCTGTACGCAGCCTTCTCCCTGTCCCCAGGTGGCAGGGCTGCCCTTGATCCGGAGTGGACGGACCAGTGAGCCTCTACCCCACTGCGGTCCGGGCCCTGACAGCCATCACACTAGTGCCCCCACCCCTCTCTCCTCCCCGAGCCCCGCCTCCTGCCTCTGGCTCGGCCTCCCAGCCCTGGACACAGTCGGCACACACAGCCCAGGAGCTCGGCTCAGAGAAACGAAGGGAACTTCGCCTGGGTTCCCACGGCTATGGCTAGCACCTTCATACCAGGGCTGCACCCTCAGAACCCTCATTATATCCCAGGGTAAGACTTCTACCCAGAGCACACACGTTTGCTTCTGGGAACAGGGGTGTAAAAGGGTGTAAAAGGTGGCAGAGTTGTGCCACCTCGGCCTTGGGGGCCAGGTGGACATTCTGGTATGGGAGGCTTACGGCTGGGATGTCTATGATGTTGGATGGAAAAGGAAAAGCAAGGGAACAGTAGTAGCCGGGCCTGCTATGAAGCTTTGTGTTGTGCTCTCCATGGTAACAGGGTAACAGCGAGGGGAAGGGTTGAAAACCCAGACAGAGAACTAAGAAACACCTGCTCCAAATATATACACAGCTGAGTCCAGAAGAGATCAGGGCTTCAGAGGTCTCTGCTTCTGCCTCTGGGGATGGTGAGGCCGGGGATTCTGGAGGTGAGTGGGTGAGACTTGTGCTACAGGTACACTGGACACTGCCCGCTACTTCGGTTCAGCATGGGCCAGACCTATGGGCAGATGACTGGGCAGCTACTTCGTGGCTCTCCTGGCCTAGCCTGGACCCCTTCCCACCGCACACTTCTGCCTCCCATGCGGCCTCCAAGATCTCCCGAGGGTCCCAGGAAAAGCCTGCCTGTCAGGCGTGGACACAAAAGGCTCAGCTCCAGCATGATCCCTGGGTACACAGGTATGTACACAGGTATGAACAGGTACTCCCCCATCCCAGAACATGGGTCCCACACACTAACAAATCGTCCTTGCCCCCTGCCTACCTAGGTTTTGTACCCCAGGCACAGTTCATCTTTGCCAAGAACAGCAGCCAGGTCTGGGCTGAGGCTCTGAATGATTTCACTCAGTGGTATGGGCGACAGAGGAGTCAGGAGCTGCCAAAGGAGGCCAAGGGAGAGAAAGACGTGGAGGAAGACCAAGAGCCAAAGCTGGAGGCAGAGCTAGAGACGGAAAAGGAGCCAGAGCTGGGGCAGGAGGCGGAACAAGTGAGACCGAGAAGGCTGATGGGGAGTACGAGGCTGGAGTGGGGAGCCTTACCTCTGTGTGGCCAGGTCTGGGGTGGTCATGTGTAGCATGGCTGTGGGACAGGGGATGTGGGCTAGACCGCCAGCTTCACCTCCCTGGGAGCTTGTGTTACAGCCCAGGGGCTGAACTTGATAGCCCTGTTTTTCTTCTATCAACTTCTCCTCAGAAGACTTCCCCTTATTCCATGGATGACAGAGATCCTCGCAAGTTCTTCATGTCAGGTGAGAGGAAGTGGGTAATGACCAAAGGCCTGGGGAGGTGCCCAGGAGGTACTGACTTAGTATCCTCCTCTCCTAGGCTTCACTGGTTATGTGCCCCGTGCTCGCTTCCTCTTCGGTTCCAGCTTTCCTGTGCTCAGCAACCAGGCACTGCAGGAATTTGGACAGATGAAGCCAGGGGGCAGATCCCAGAAGGATCCTAAACATCTCCCCTCACTTTCCAGGACCTACCCTCAGAACCTAGGCCTTTTACCTAAATATGGGGGCTATGTGCCAGGTGAGGACAGCCCCCAGAGGGAGGTTTTGGGGACGAATATTTGTGTGTGTGTGTGTGCATGTGTGTGTGTGTGTGTGTGAGAGAGAGAGAGAGAGAGAGAGAGAGATAGTTGGAGGTGGTTTAGGGCTTGGAACTAGTAGATATGGGGGGACCTTGGGTCAGCTTTATCACTGGGCAGAAAAGGAAACTGATGTAGCTCCTAGGGGGTAGTTAGGACCAGATTTTGAAGGATAACTTGGAGGTTCTAGGCAACTGGCTGAGAAATAACTTTTCTATGCCTCTGGCTACAAATGATAGAATCTTTTGGCCACACAGGCTATAAGTTCCAGTTTGGCCGCACATATGGGCATCTCACCCATGATGCTCTGGGCCTCAGCACCATCCAGAAGCAGCTCCTGGCGTAGGTACCTAGACTTCAAGTTCTCTCTTTCCTTTTCATCCTATCCCAGCCATCCTTTTGCAAAGAAGAAAGATGGTCTGGAGAGTGGGAGAAGGCACAAAGAGAGAATGGTTTGGAGGCCGAGCACCTTTTTTATTAATAGGTGTAATAAATAAATAAATAAATACATAAACAGAGCCTGGGCTCCTCCTCCCTCCTCTGACCACCAGGCACTGGCCGCAGCCTACTTACAGCTGGGGGCTTAGGGAACTGGCCCCAATACTGTCACCCATCCTTCTCACCACCTGGCCTAGGGACCCCCACAAACGGGCTTTCTGGTCACCTCCCTCCACAGGGACATGCCTGTCTGTACCCATGGGAGGGCTGGCCAAGATGGGCTGGGGAAATTCTGGCAGCCCAGTGCTGTGTCCCTTCCCTCCTTTCCTGGGGGAAGATCTGGACGAGGTCACTGGGACAGTTAAGGGGGAGTAATTGATACTGAGCACAGGGATATGTGGCCCCCAGCTCTCGGTCTACTCTCTGTAACCAGGCCAGAGGGCTTGGGAAGGGCTCTCAGGCTATGAGTCTAGGGGTTGTGAGGGTCCCTGAGGCCACCAGCATGCACAGGGCCTCAGTTTTGGCTGCTTCCAGGGGTTGGACTTGGAGTTGGGGTCAAAGTCACATAGGCCAGAGGCACCAGGCCAGTGTCCGGGCCACGGCTGCAGCGCAGCCAGTCTCCTCCGGCTGGCCCCAGCACCCGCAGGATGTCTCCCTTGTGGAAGCTCAGCTGTCCAGGGCCTGTGGCCAGATGGTGGCACAGTGCCTTCACCTCGCTGGGGAAACAACAAATGGAGGTCAGAGAAACCCCACCCAGAGCCAAACCCAGCCCCCAAATCCTTCTGCTCCCAGGGCTCACCATGGAGTGCTGGAAGGCAGGGCTGGAGAGTGTGGCTCCTGCAGGCTCTCCTTGGGCTCTGGCTCCCGGCGGGCACCCACTGTTTGCGCCACTAGCTGGAACATGGACTTGTCCAGGCTGAGCCAGTCCGAGGGTAGCCTAGGGGATAGTGGCCGGGCTCTGGCTCTGTCTGTGCCCTGGCTTACAGCAGGCCCCCCTGCCCGTCTGTCTACACCAGGGGCTGTCTCTTACCTGTTTGTGGGCCGGGCCTCCCGCTGAGCCTTTCGGGACCCAAAGAGGTGTCCCCACTTGATGACCCCAGGTGAAGGCTCTAAGGCTCCTTCCTCATTTTCTGCTGGGGGGGCAGTGGACCCCTCCCTCTCCCGGCTGCGCCTCAGCTCAGCCAGTACAGAATCAGGGGGGCTCCCCATCCAGAAGGGCCAGCCCCTCTCCCGGCCAAGGGTCTCCTCAGGGGCAGGGCAGGCCTCAGCTCCCTCTACGACTCCCTCTCGGGGGGGTGGCCCCGCACCTCCTGTCCCTTTCTTTTTCTCACTGCTGCTGCCGCTGCTGCTATTGCTGCCACCCCGGGGGAACCTAGAACCCTCAATGGATCCATCGATGTAGACCTGGGAGCTCTGCATGAGCTGGTACCACCAGCCAGCCTGCCCACTTCGGGCCCACCTGCCACGCCCTGAGCTCCCAGCTGCCTCTGTCTCCTTCTCTTCTTCCTCATCTTCTCCACCTTCTGGGGCCCCCACACCCTTCACCCGCTCCCCATGGGCCGCCCCGTCCATGTCTCCAGGGCCCTCCTGGCCCCGGGAGCGGGCCAGCTGCAGTGTCGAGTGGGCGGACAGCAGCAAGTCCTGGGACACCCGCAGCAGCTCCTTGTGCTGCCGCTGCCGCTGCCCACTCTGCAGCAGCCGGTGCTGGAACAGCAGGTCGAGGCTGAAGGGCAGGAGGGCCAGGGGCTGGAGCAGTAGCAGCAGTTCCTCCAGGAGGCCAGGGCACACTGTATGCGCCGCGTTCAGGAAACCCCACGGCTGGTAGTGGGTCTGGATGATATCTAGGGGAGAAAGAGAGAGGGACTGAGCCACACAGAAGCAGAGCCCGGCCTGGGGTGGGCCTGTGAAAGGCAACCTGGGTGGAGCCACTGCGTACTGCTGCACAGGCTGTGTGCCGTGCCACTTAGATGCACTACAGTGTAAACAATGCCTTCTGAAGTTGTGCAGTGCAGAAGCTCCACAATCTTAAGTGGCAGCCGTGAATTCAGAGGAGAGAGGTTCCTGGCCACCCTGACTCCCAGATTGCCTGAGTATCCCGCTGACTCCAAGGCTCTAACACAAGCAGAAGCTGGGAGAGGACTTGGGTAGAAGCCCAAGCCGTGAGGATGAAAGCTTGTGTGGTTCTCCTCCCCACTTCTAGTATCTGAAAAGACAGCTGTGCCTCCCTCTTTTGATCCTCCAATGTCTGGCCTCTGTTGAGTTTGCAAGACACAGCAGGGTTCTGAGCATTACCTTCATGGTTATAGAGGTGATTAAACCAGAACTCCAGGGACCGGATGCTGTAGGGAGAGAGGTGAAGAGAGTTGAGTCTTGTGTGGATATAGCCAGATGGTAAGATACAAAGAAGACAGATATGGGGGGGTCACGCACAGGGCAGAGGTGTAGGTGAACATCTCCCTGCTATGGCAGTGATGCTACCTGGTTAATAGGGAGGGGGTGAACATGTGATTCACAAGCCAATCACTTCCTCTTAGAATGGAGTTGGCTTGCCCATGACCCAAGAAGTCAGGGCAGCTACTGAGTGAGAGTACAGGATAGCTCAGGACCAAAGGGGATAACCTTGGCCCATACTTGAGAAAAGAAGGATACTGTGATGTGGGTGCCAAGGTGAAGTGGGTCAAGCAGGATTTGGAAGCAGTGCTGGAATGGACAGGATCAGGGTTACAATATCCAAAGAAACTGAGAACCAGGTTAATTTCCAAATGAGCCAGATTATAGATTTGTAAAAGCAGAAGACCATGTTGGTGATCAGTGCCAGAGACTGATGGGTCTGGTGGGAGACCAGTGACCTACTGAGAGAGGCTGTAGCTAGGTGGGGAGAGAGTGAGCCTGGGCCCTGGCCAAAGATCCTGCAGATCCACCCTTTCTGACCCAGTCTAGGGAGCTGGTTCTTCGGAGGTGCCAGAGCCTGGGGGAGGGGACCGGTGGTTTGTAGATTTCCACACACTCACTTGAGCAGGCCGAGGATGAAGGCGTTGAAGCGCATGGTATGACTGGTGAGCTCTGGGAATTGGCTGACTTTGTTGTACAGGCCGTGCAAGACCTTGGTGGATGGGCCTGGGAGGAAGCCAGAGTTGGAGGTCACGTGCCCAATCCTGGAACCCTAAAATTCAGCCTGGGGTCCCTATCTTGCCAGCCAGCACTTACCTAGTTGTGTGGAAGCCTCAACCACACTCCACGGGGTGTTCTTCCGTTGCCCAATGATGACATCTAGCACAAAGGCCTTGAGCCCGTCCTCCAACACCGCCCGGACCGCAGGGCACAAGTACTTCAGAACCAGGTGGCCTACATTGGGGCTCACAGAACTATTCCCCAGCTTTGCCTGTGGATGCAGTAGGGAAGTACAGGGAATCATCTGGAGCCTGACCTTGGTCCTCTCTGACTCTCTTAGTCCTTACGGTGCTTCTCTTGCGATCCCCATCTCTAAGTACCCAACTCTGAGTTCTAGAGGCAAGAGAGCAAGGGCAGGTGGTAGCAGAGAATAGGTGAGGGTCAGCAGGGTAGAGCTCAGCTCTCCACAGTTTCTTGCCTACCTTTACCCCAGGATCCCGGCTTGTGCCAAAATGGGCCACAATGAGGTCTACAGCCGTGTTAATAGCTTTCACCAGCCCTGCAAGTGAGAATTTGATGTGATGGGTCCCTAATCAAGTCCCTGGGCAACTCAGCTGGGACTGAGCCTTCAGTGGGGAGAGGGAAGGGCTTCCACACACACACACACACACACACACACACTCACTCACTCTCTCTCTCTGTCCCTGCACACACACCAGGCCCCGGCCTCTTCCTGTTTTTGCTCGGTTCTCAAGCCCCTCCTGTTTTCGCCTCCCTGCCCAGACCCACCTCAATGATTCCATGGTCAAGACAGTCAACATCCTCACTTCCTTGCCCTCTTGCTGCAAACCTGGATCACTCTAACCATCTGTCCTCTCCACTCTGAGAAACCAGGCTATTGGCTGTTGTTGGAGAAAGTCCAGCGCTACTCACACCAGTGCCTGGGAGGGGCACTTCTTTGATGTGTGCCTTGTAGCACCCTTTGCTATGCTCTCAAGTTGCCTTGCCAAATCTTGACGCCTCTCTCTCAAGCCCTTGGCACTACTTCACACAGAGAACAGAGGCCACTGGTGATGAATTCAACTTCCCTGTCCATCCAAAAGACAGAACTACATTACAACTATCTTCCTTCCCACCTGCCCTCTCTTAATCCCTTTCCAACTTGGAGGAAGGTGGCTATTCCCCTTCTTGCCTAAGGTTCTTCCCTCTCCCTAAACTCTGAGTCCCCCACTCTGCCTCTGCGAGGGACTTTAGCTTCATCTTTCTCCCTTTCACAGGCTGCTTCTCTAAGGCCCGCAGTTATGCTCAGTCCTCTCCCCATCATCTCACTTAAACAGGTCTGCTAAATAGACTGGTTCCTTGTCAGTCCTTACCTTATAAGATGTTACCATCATGTTTACCCAAACCGCTAGAGCTTGTAGCACTTGAGCTCCCCCAGTATAGCACATGGGAGTCTCCCTCACTATACTTAGCTCCCTGAGGGAGGAAACTAAAACCTGATTCTTAAGCATCTGATAAAGGATCCTTGCTCACTTGCAAATACTCACGATCCACAGTACAAAGACTTCTGCCTCTTGCCCCAGTACCTGTGCTCTCTAATTCCCTCCCAGCACTTGGAGTTCTAAAACAGGGAAATATTCTGAAGGGCTAGATAGTAGGGCAACAGGCACAAACAGGTAGTGATAGCAGATTTCCCGTCCGGAGCTAGGAGTTAATAATTCACCTTTTTTCTGAAGGAGATCAATGGAAACAGCCTCTGAGTTGCCATCTGGGGACAGACAGAACTCAGCTGGAGGCTTCTCAGTCAAGGAAAAGGGGTCTTGGAAGTCAGGGCAGGTCAGTGGTAACGGCTTCACTACTTGACCTGAAAAGAAGAGAAAAATCAATCCCAAGCAATTCTCTTTCTGAGTTGCAGCTCACTTCTGTGCCTCATACCCTCTGAGCCGTGTGATTTTTGGGACTGACCCCTTCTCTAGCCCCTCCCAGCTATGGCAGAGCCTGCCCTGGGTTTACTGGGGACCTGGCCCACACACCATTCAGCCGGCAGTTCAGATGGCCAGCAGCACCGAGGGAACCAGGGAACTCAAAGATGGGGTTCCTTCGGGCCAGTCGACCATCCTGTGGCCTTCGGTCTAGGCTCCCTGACAAACCAGGTGGCCCTAGAGGGTTCTTCCTCCTGTATTCCCTCCACTTGAGTGCTTGAGGGGATAGATGGTTGGCTGAAAGCAGAACAGATTAGCAAAAGAGAAAGGAAATAGTTAGAAGACAGCATTTCATACCCACCCAGTGGGCCCATATAAAACATGAGGGTTGGGATGTTAGCCACAGATGCAAACACCGTAACCTCTGACCCCAAGCTGGAGTATAAGAAACCATTCAGTGGGGAGGTAGCTTGCTTGGGGTGATGTGGGGGGCAGGCACTGAACCTCATACCATTATTGGTCCTGGAAGCCATGCTGCCCTCACCACCTCCCCGGGCCAGGCTCTCTGCCCGGCTGAGGCTAGATCTCCAGGAGCCCAGAGGAGGCAAGCTTCCTGTTCCATGGAGTCGGTACTCAGCCAAGGTCAGTATCTTCTGATGCTCCTTTTGTGGCTGCTGGGAGGTGGCAGGCCGGACAGCAGGAGGACAGGAGCGGCCCCATGGAGGTGGGCTTTCTGTGGCTGTGGTCTGCTCTGGGGGAGGGGAGCACGAAGTGGAGGCAGAAGAGTCGGTGCTGGGCCCAAAGGGGCCGGCACTCCGGATGGGGGAGTAGCTGCCCAGGGGTGACGGCCGTGAGGTTTGTGGCTCAGGCCCAGCTTTCCTGGCACCTCCGCTGGTGGATGCCTGAGACTCCCCTGAAGGAGTGTGGGCTGGGACCTGAGCAGTGGGGGCAGCCAGGGGGGCACGCTGCGGTGCACGGGTGCAGCCCGAGAGGCTGTAGAGCTGGGAGAGGCTGTGGAGGGCCCGGGACTTGGCCAGCTGTTTGGGGAAGTGGTGCTGGAACACGAAGGGCTGGATGGGCAGCGTGGTTGGCCTCTGCTCCTTGCTGTAGCGAAGGACTGGTCGGCTCTCAGCACCACCCCCTGCGGCAACAGGGATGGAGAAGGAATCAGATGAACACTGAAACTCACATAAGGGGAAGACAAGAAGCAGTCAGGAGATGATGCTCCCTGGGGAAAGGGGATGAGAGGGGCAGGACCTGGCTGAAGGAACTGAATGGGGTAGGGGTAATTCAAGTTTGTGGAATGTGCTCCTCCTGTCTTTTGTAAAACTTTTCCTAGTGTTTTTATGATATTGACCTGTCTTGTACCTCTTGACTGTTCAGCCCTTCTTCATTTCCTTGACTTCAAAGATGGGCGTATCTTAAGGCTCAATTCTTATATTTCACTCTACACTTTCTTCCCTGCCTTGTTCACATTCAGACAGTCGTACAGGCGACTCCTGAACCCATGGCTTTAGCCCCAACCTTCTTCTTGATCTCTAGATCATTCTGCTTTAGGGTTCTGCTTTCATTTAAAATTTGCCATTTTAAAACACCTCATTCATTCTCCTGATGATTTCCATTTCTGCCAATGGCAGAAACATCATTTTCTCTGTTTCTAAGGCCTAAAGACTTGGAGTTAGTAATATATTTTCAGGGTCAAGATGTTAATTTACTTCAAGCTTTCGCCCATCATCCCCTGTCTCCACTAGAGCTGACACATTTCATTTTTGAGCAAATCTAACCACAATAAAATATTTCTTTACTTGCAGCTAGAATTAGCCCCCTGTCACCCTATCCACCCTACTCCCACTCTTTCATGATCCTGATATTGGAGCCCCAGAGTCCACATCTGCTCCCTCTACATAGAGGAGTGGTCCTCTCCTGTTCTTTCAGCCAGTCTTCTAGTTAGTGTCCCTCAAAACATGGGTCTCACTCCAAAACATGGGACTCACTCACACAACAGGACACTGCACAGAGGGAAAGTCTTTGTGTATGAGCTATGCTGCTAATGAAACACTGCACACACTGTCAACATGTGAGAGAACACAAGGTGGCGCTATAAGCATCCATACCACCTGAAACCCTGGGTGTGGCTCATTGGCACTCCTGGCTCCACAGTTCTGAGGAAGGAATTAGTATCCATACTTGAAAGATCTGGGTATTGGAAATTTAGAGATTAAGTCATTCGCCCAAGGTCACACAACTAGAAAGCGGCAGAGCTAGAATTCTGCCTAAGTCAGAGTTTGACTTCGGGGCTAATGTTCTCTTTACCACATTGTACTACACATGAAATGATATCATGCTGGATTTTCCTATTCCTCGTCTTTCCCCATTTATTTACTTCAGCGAGTCTTAAGGGGATGGTGACCACAACCCTGTAAGGGAGATGTTTCAGAACCACTCTCAGTGGACATTTTCAGACTATACCCTCCTGCTATTCCCAGTCAGTGATCAGAGAACAACCCTTGTCATTCTCCCTTGCTCACTATGCTCCAGCAATACCTTCTTCTGTCCTTCAACATGCCAAGTTCATTAACATCTCGGGGCCTCTTGTTCTCGCTGAAATTGTCTCATCATTCAGGCATCAGCTCAAGCATCACTTCATTAAGACCTCTGACCACCCCAGTCCCTCTGGCAAGTCATGCTCTCATCACCCTGTTTTATTGCCTTTTTAGCCATTTTTCACTATCAGAAATTATCTTATTTGTTTATTGTCCATTACTCCTTATAAGGGCTCCAGAAAAGCAGGGATTTTTAAATTGTTTACTGCTGTATCCCCAGTGCCTAGAACAGACCCTGGTGCATGGTAGGTACTGAATAAAGATTTGTTAAATGAGTGAAGCCTCACTGTCATCCTCGGTTCAGTATAGTCTCACTGCACCCAAATCTTCTTACATATACCAGCTTTAGGAAGTATTTTATTTCCTGTGGCGCTATTGCCCACAGAACAAAGTCTAATCTTCTCAGTCAGGTAGGTGTCCACACCTGCCACACATTAGCTGCTCTCCCCTCAAACGTCCACACCTGCCATGCTCATTGACACCACTCTTCCCCCCACCATTCCCATCTTTAAGCACACTGCTTTTCCTACTGGGAAGGTCTTCATCCTCTCCACTTATTTAAATACCAAATTTCAAGACTGAGCTGACGCTGGCTATCAGAGTGGGCCCTCCCAATCCCAGCTTTACTGTACATGCTATGTAGAGTATGTCTGAATTAGACTATCTATTCCTACTCTTTTAAAAATCCTCCCTGCTAAGTTCTCAGGGAGTAAGATCAGGGAAGGGGGAGGGGTGTCTCCTGTGGGGAGTGGGTATCAGTTCTACCCTCAGGGAATACAGGGAATAAGTTTTCTCATTTTCTATGTGACAGCCCTTAAGAAAATTGGAGATAGAGACCATATTCACCCAAGTCTGTTCTTCTGTGGGCGACACAGCCTCAGCCCCTCAGTTCCCTCTTAAAATGGAGTGTCCAGAACTTCCAGGTGGGCTCCAAGTGGTTCACAAGGGTGAGGGGGACTATCAACTCCTCCCTTCTCGAGTCTCTAAGTGAATCCAACCATTTTAACTTTCTGGAAGCCCTTCCAAACTGCTGACTCATTCTGAGTTTGCAATCAATTAAATACCCCAAATCAACTCAAGTATAGCTTACATTATCAAAGTTCATATTGGTCCCTGAAAGAACAAAACGTTCTTTCCTGGCTTGGTAAAACCCTTTTGAATCTTGATTCTGCTGCTCAGAATCTCAAAGAGATCTCACTTCTTTTGTCATCATTTTTTGATATAAAAAAAAAGTTGTACAGAACCAAGAAAAAAGCCCTGTGGTAAGTCACTGGAGACTTATGGAACAAAACAGCATCTCAATATGAAAATTCTTGATAGCAAAAACACTTTTAAGGCCTCTCCTCCCATCTCTGACCAGGGCTGCTCTTGCCCTCAGAGTGCAAGCCACAGCATCCCCTGTGCCTAGATATCACCCACCAGACACTGCAATCTCAGAAGAGCGTGGTTCCAAAGGACTCTGGCCAATCCCTGCTGTTCCTGACCCCCCTCTTCCCTAGAGACCCTCCTGCATCCCTTCCCCAAGGGCACCTCCTCTGTGTATGTTTAGGAGTGTGAAGTCTTCTGATAGACTGTGATCTCCCTAACAGCAGAGATAACACCATTTATGATTTTTTAACCCCTTTCCTTTGAGAAGCCAACAGACCAACCTAAGGCTACAGACAGCCAATTCCCCTTTATCGACCTTTCCCCTGCTTTATCTCCCCTTTCCTTCCAAACCTTCTGAGATCTGGCTTCTGCCCTGGCCACTCCCAAATGCTGCTCTTGGGATTCTTAAGCCTTAATCCTAGTGATTTCTTTTCAGATCTCATTTGTTGAACCTAACTCTTTTTGAAACGTTCTCCTCCTTTGGCTCCTGTGACTTCACCCTCTCCTGGTTTTCCCTCTATTTTCTTGGCTAATTCTTCTCAGTCGCCTTTGAGGGTTGCTCTGCTCAACCTTAAATCGCTGTATCCCCAGGGCTCTGTCCATCATTCCCTTTATACACATTCTCCCTGGATGTTCTCATCCACTCATAGCTTCAACTACTATTTTTATTCCAATGACTCTCTGATCACAGGGGTCTCCTGACCTCCAGGGAGACATCCTTTCTAATCTACCTTCCACCCAACCAATCAGAGATCTTTCTAAAATGCAAATCAAAACATGCCACTATGCTGTTACAAACCAAAAAATGCCACTTCCCTGATTAAAATCCTTTAATGGTTCCATTCACATTCCACTATGGCTATACTAAATTATTTGCAGTTTCTGGAAAGCATCAAGATACTCTGTGCCTTTGTGATTCTGTACAGACTACTGTATGGGCCTAGAATGTTCTTTTTACGAGTCTCCACGAAGCCTATTCCTAATCATTTCTCTAGACTGTGCTTAAATGTAAACCGTATTAGCACTCCTCTGACATTCTGGTCTGTTTAGCTAACCCTCTCATAGACTAGTACCACACACTGCCATCTCTACATTTTAATTTTGTTTCCTTTTCTGTTTCCACCCTTCATCGCAACTCCTTGAGGACAGAGATTGTTCCTCTCATCTATCACCAGCACCCACTTAACACAGAGCTTTTAAAAAATAATTAGTTACGTGTAATAAAGTAAATAGGGAAAGAGCTGGCCCGGGAGGCTTAAAGGTTAAGTGTCAGGTCTCAGGTTCTTTGAAGAGTGGCTACAATCACTGGTCAAAGAATGACCTTACTGATACCCAGGGTGGTTTGCCTGTTGGACATTTCCCTTAAACACTGCAAATTCCTTAATGTCCAAAATGGAACTCATGCCTTATTCCTTTTCCAGTAAATCTACTTCTGTGTTTGCACTCCCTAACCACGTTATCAACATCCTTCCAGTCATCCAGGCCTAGAATCACAATCTTTTAGGTAGTTCCTTTCCCGATACATCAATCTCTAAGTTGTGCTAATTTTATCTCCTTGGTGTATTTTTTATTCTCCATCCTCCTTCCCCCTATTACAACCGTAGGACATGCTCTGGACTGGAAAGATGATTGATCTAGGCTGAGGGACCTCTAGTGGTATGCGTGGGGTGGTGGGCAGGGCCCTACTACTGAGGAGGCTATGCACACACCCTGGTATTCTCCAGCCTTTAGGTTCCTTACCGTCAGCTCTAGCTCTTGCATCCCTCTGGGTATGGCTGCTGGCTGGGCTCCCTGGGAGAGAAGGCCCTGGATCCATCAGCTGGGCCAGGGGGCCTTGCCCAGCAGCTCTGAGGCCAGCAGGTGGCATCTCATTGGACTGGGGGCCCTGACAGACCTGGGTGGACCAGGGCTCTGGGCCAAGTAGGTCCAGGCCTGGCCCCAAGGGCATGGGTGGTAGGCTATGGCTACAGTGAGTGCCCTCATCTAGTGGGCCCACCCTATCTTGCTGGGTTTCCTGGATGGGTGAGAACTCCAGGGAGGAGTCCCCAGCGCTCACTCGCAGTGGGGGGGAGCCAGAGCCTGCAGCTTTCTTCCGGCCCTTGGCGAGTTCAGCAAAGGAGGTAACCCGCCGAGGTGGGGAACTAGGCCCAGTCAGGGCTGCAGGGCCCTCACTCAGGCGTACTGGGCAACTCAACATGCGTTCCAGTGAGCCCAGGCGGATAGGAGGGCTGCGCTCTAGGCCGCGGTCGTAGCTTCGAGAGCGCGGACGTCCGGTGCTGAGGTTGGGGGGTGAAGTATTAGTGTACACCTGCCCCTCGATCACAGTGGGGCCCACGGGAGCGGGTGCTTCCACTTCGGAGCCCACTGCTTCTTGTTCCTCCGGCTGGACTTCTGGCTTCTGGAACAGGTAATACTCAGAGGGCTGTCTAGGGCCAGGGTCTGGGCCAGGGCCTGGTGCAGGACTTATCTTGGTGTGTTCTTCTGAGCAGCTGGTGATGGAAGAGCCAGCTGGGCTTGGGGATGATTGGGAGGACAGGTCACAGGTGACAAGTTTATAGTAATTCTGTGTGGCCACAACAAGACGGGCCTGGCTCTGGAAGCAGGCTGTGAGGTCAGCCATAGCTGGGCAGGGCTCACAGTGCGAGCGGTAGGAGTTGCAGTTGGCATCAAGCTCAGGAGATGAGGCATGAGGACAACCATAGCCACCTTCCCTCCCTCCGCTGTCAGGGTGGTGGGACTCACAAGACATCTTAGACTCAGCTGGGGAGGGCTGCAGGTCCAGGTAGAAGGCGCTGGGGTCTGAGTGGCTGCAGAAGGAAGAGTCGCTGCAAGATTGCGGGACAGAGTTGAGATTGGCGTGGGAGTTGCCGTGCATCTTGTTGTAGAGGGTACTGAAGGTGACCAGCACACCGTCTGAGCTGTTGCAGGAGGAGTCGCTCACATAGCCCATGGACTGGTCAGCCGCCTCAGACTGACTGGATGTGCTACTGCAGCGGCAGTGCTGGGGTCCTAAGCCTGAGCATCTGGCGTTCCTTGGGGATTCATCTGAACTGAGTTTCCACTCCTGGTCAAAGGAAAAGCCAGAGGTATCACTGGCTCCACCCCCGCTGCCGCTCCCACCAGGGCCCCCGTACTCATCCAGCTCCATGGTCTCTGCTTCCGGCTCTGGCCGGCAGCTGTGGCTAGTGCTGCACTGCTGGGCATCCAAGGTGGTCACTGGCTCCTGTTCCTGCCCCTCCACCACTCCAGCCCGACTACGTGTTGCCTCCCATGGCCTGCCCACTCTGGGGCCAGGTGGTGGCAGCTGGAAAGAGGAGGGATGGAAGGTGGGCTGGCCAGCCCCGTGCAGGTGGAAGGACTGCTGGGTGGCACTATCACCAATGCTGTCATCATACAGGTCACCAAGTCCTGGCTCAGCAATACCCTCTTGCAGCATAAAGGGATTGTGTCGTTTAGGGGCCCCGGGGCCTCTTCCATCCCGACCCCTGTCCTTGGTGCTGTCTGCAGATCGCGCAGATCCCCCGGGAGCAGAATGCAAACTGTTGTATAGCAGGGAGTCGGCTTGTCCCAGGTCTTGATCAGGCTGGGTGATGCCCAGCTCAGGTGGGCAGAAGGGATTGGGTCTTGTGCTCCCGCTACCTGCACTTGCCCCTCCGCAGCATTGTCTGTCTGGGACTTGACAGTGTACCAGGGGGATGTGGTGGACGATGAGGGTCTCTCCAGTCAGCTTTGGGGGACTATCCATTCTGGAAAGTTCGAACAAGGGCATCAACAGCACCAGACACTGCCCCTGGAGCCCAGTGGGGCAGAACACATTTCATCAGGAGAGCTTGGTACCTGGAGAGAGAGGGAAAGAAAGGGAACCTAATGTCACCTTCCCGAAGTCAGGGACATGCCCTTACCCATATCATTCTCAGATGGAGAAGAGCCCAAGAGGAAAAAAGATTCAGAGTCAAGATGGAGCTGGATAATACAGCCCGTCAGGGCACATTTTCTGCATTGCACAGGTCCAGCTCTTGAGTTCCCCTTCATTTTAAGTTCATCATGCATCCACTTGCAACAAAATGCCACATCTGAAGGTCTGGGGAATCTCAGGGATAGCATTTTCTCCTCCTCTTTCTTAGCAGTAAATAACGACTAGTCCTGAGTACAAAAAATGTATGAATAATGACATAACTAAGAAAAAACTGTCTAAGATGCCTGAAAGGGTACTAGGCACTGAGGAGATACAGAGATGTCTTGGACACAGCTACGGCACGTTTACAGATGAGGGGGGAAATCACAAATAATGTATCATGTATGCATAGCAATAAGCTATAATTTTGCAAGAAAAATAAATTCTAATGTATTACATCATTTGATGCCTATGTCATCTTGGACACCTTTTCTCCTCCTCTGAGCCCCAGAATACCTGTCCCTCTCTGATGGCTGTGGGCTAAAGATCCTCACTCTCTCCACTACTGTATTGGAGCTTCTTAAATAGAGACCGAGTTAGGCATCAGACTACTAGTATGGCTGATGCCAGCCTCTTCCTTCTCAAAGTGGGTAGAGGTCTGTTTTTATCTTTTTTGTATCATTTTAGCACACCAGATAAGGCTTGGCAAACATGAGGCGTAATATATCCTTTTTAAAAATTAATTAATTAATTAATTAATTTTTGGCTGCATTGGGTCTTCACTGCTGTGCACGAGCTTTCTCTAGTTGTGGCGAGTGGGAGCTACTCTTCGTTGCAGTGCGCGGGCTTCTCATTGCGGTGGCTTCTCCTTGTTGTGGAGCACGGGCTCTAGGCGCACAGGCTTCAGTAGCTGCGGCACGCAGGCTCAGTAGTTGTGGCTCGCAGGTTCTAGAGCACAGGGTCAGTAGTTGTGGCACATGGGCTTAGTTGCTCCGCAGCATGTGGGATCTTCCCAGACCATGGCTTGAACCCACGTCCCCTGCATTGGCAGGCGGATTCTTAACCACTGCACCACCAGGGAAGTCCCCAGGCAAAAAATATTCTTAATATTTATCTAGCTCAGGGTACAGATCTGAAGTGCCCAGATTCTGCCCAGTTTTAGCCAAAACTTTAACTATGAGGGTCCCCTAAAAAGTCTTCTCTTCCCAGTTTTACTTCTGATAGGTTAAGGTCAAGTTCTCTACACAGAGCCCATTCTAAGCTTCTCTGGTCTCTTGGCTGGACCATGGCAGAATGGCCTCCTCAAGTTCTAATCTCCTGTGCTACCAAGTTCAGGTCCCAAAAGACTTCACTTGCTCAGACTTCTCCTATCTAATTTCTCCTAATTCATTCATTTCTCTTCTTTTCCTTATCATTCCTGTCATTTTCCTTACCTACCATGAGTCTAAACCCCCTCACTGCCTATAAGTTCTCCAGCATTTAGTTGAACCCATATACCACCAATTTTTAAAAGTGTAACTCATTTAGATCACAGGATCAGAGCTCTTCATGTGGAGTACAGTAAAGAGCCAGGCAAGTCACACATGCTCAAGGACATGAACAGGCAACACACAAAAGAAAAAATTCAAATGGCTAATAAATACATGTGCAAGGGACACTATTAAATATATTTTTTTGTATTAAGTTAAATTACATTAAAATTGAAAAGCAAGTATTTACCTTCTTTCTTCCTCCTTTCCTTTCTGAGAGGAAGGCTCCTCTGTTGGACTTCCCAAGCCTTTGTGTGTTGATTGAGGTAAGGAGTAGATATGCAGAAAGGCAGAAATCAGAGAGGCTAAACTGAGCCACAAGGCTAAGAGTTACAGAAGAAAACATGGGAGTAAATGCATTATTTTAGATTAAGATTAAGATTGGATGCTTTCTTAGATAAGATATGAAAAACACAAGTGATAAGAGAAAATAGATAAGGTAGATTTCATAAAAATCAAAAACCTTTCTGCCTCAAGGGAGACCATCAAGAAAGTGAAAAGACAACTCACAGAATGAGAGAAAATATTTGCAAATTGTGTATCTGATAAGAGTCTTCTGATTAGAATATATAAGGAACTCTTACAACTCAACAATAAAAAGTACATAACCCAATTAAAAACTGGGCAAAGAACTTGAATAGACATTTCTCCAAAGAAGACATACAAATGATTAATAAGCACATGAAAAGATGTTCAACATCATTAGTCATTAGAGAAATAAAAACCACTATGAGACACCACTTCATTCCCACTAAGATAAAAGGCAGTAACAAATGCTGGTGAGGATGTGGAGAAACTGCAACCCTCAAACAGTGTTGGAGCCATTGTAAAATGGTGCAGTCACTTTGGAAAAACAGTCTGGCAGTTCCTCAAAATGTTAAACATAGAGTTACCATATGACTTAGAAATTCTACTCCTAGGTATATACCCAAGAGAAATGAAGACATATGTTCACACAAAAGCTTGTATACAAATATTCACAGCAGCATTATTCACAGTAGCCAGAAAAGTGGGAACAATTCAAATGTTCATCAACTGATGAACAGATAAACATAATATGGTATACATAATGGAATATTATTTAGCAATAAAAGCAATGAAGTACTGACACATGCTACATACAGCATGACAGAATCTCGAAAAGGTAAGTGAAAGAAGCCAGTCATAAAAGGCTTCTTTGTATGATGTTATATGATTCCATTTACATGAAATGTCCAGAATAGGCAAATACACAGAAACAAAAAGTAGAATAGTGGTTGCCAGGGACTGAGGGACTGGAAGATGGGGAGTGACTGCTAATGGGGATGGAGGTTCTTTTCGGGGGTGATGAAAATGTTCTGAGATCAGACAGCGGTGATGGTTACACAAGTCTGTGAATAAAATGTGAATTATGTCTCAGTTTTATAAAAGAGTGGATTTTATGGTATGTGAATTATACCTTAACAAAGCTGTTAAGATATAATTTTTAAGTAGGAAAAAAGATTAAGGTCTATGGGAAGAGGGACGGGAACCAGTATTTAGCAGTGGAGAGGAGTGGGTATTTGCAGAGACAAGATGAGAAAAAGAAAAGAGAGGAACAGCTGCCTTAAAGTATGGGATTTTGTAGAGAGGGAAAAGATAAATTTTAGGAAGTTTTGCTATGAGGTACGTGAGATAATTTCCCCTTCACTCCTTCCCATCTCTTCTCTTCCTTTGCCAAGAAAACTTTGAACTCAAATATGTAAGCCACAAGGATAACAGAAAGTTGGGAACACACTAAAATTCCAACAATAATCAGTTTTAAAAGTACAGAACAGGGACTTCCCTGGTGGCACAGTGGTTAAGAATCCGCCTGCCAATGCAGGGGACACGGGTTCGAGTCCTGGTCCGGGAAGATCCCACATGCCGCGGAGCAACTAAGCCCATGTGCCACAACTACTGAGCTTGTGCTCCAAAGCCCACGAGCCACAACTGCTGGGCCCGGGTGCCACAACTACTGAAGCCTGTGCGCCTAGAGCCCGTGCTCTGCAACAAGAGAAGCCACCGCAATGAGAAGCCCTGAGAAGCCCACGTACCGCAACGAAGAGTAGCCCCTGCTCACCACAACTAGAGAAAGCCCACGAGCAGCAATGAAGACCCAATGCAGCCAAAAAAAAAAAAAAACCCAAAAACGTACGGAACAGAGTATCATTAAAACAATGTTGTGTTAATTTGATTATTATTGACTTGAGAAAATATTCACAAACTATTAAGTGAAAATAGCAGATTACAAACAGAATTTACAGTATGACACCATTGTTGTAAATAAATATATCTCTATATCTGTCTTAGTCCATTCAGGCTGCTATAACAAAATGCCTCAGACTGGGTGGCTTTATAAACAGCAGAAATGTATTTCTCACAGTTCTGGAGGCTGGGAAGTCCAAGATTAGGATGAAGGTTCCAGCATGGCTGAGTTCCGGTGAAAGCCCACTTTCTGGTTCATAGTTGGCACCTTCTACCTGTGTCTTCACATAGTGTAACGGACAAGGGATCTTTCTGTTTTATAAAAGTGCTAATCTCATTCAGGAGGGCTCTGCTCTCAAGACCTAATCACCTCCCAAAGGCCCTACCCCTTACTACCATTACTTTTGGGACTTAGAATTCAACACATGAATGGGGGGGAGGGGACACACAGACATTCAAACCATAGCAATATACATGGAAGAAAATTTGAAAGCATAAACAGTACCAAAATCCAAGGGTGCTCAGGTCCCTTATATAAAATGTTGTAGTATTTGCATATAACCTACACACATCCTCCCGTTTACTTTAAATCATCTTCAGATTACTTGTAATACCTGATACAATGTAAATGCTATGTAAACAGTTGTCAGAGCATGGCAAATTCAAGTTTAGCTTTTTGGAACTTTCTGGAACTTTTTTCCTGAATATTTTTAATCCTTGGTTGGTTGAATCTATGCATGCACAACCCGCAGATATGGAGGGCTGACTTTACAACAAAATGTTAACAGTGATTATTGCTGTTGAGTGATTTCCGATTATTTTTAAATTTTATTCTTTTTGTTTCATCTAGCTTTCTAATAAATATCTGTTATGTACATATATATATATATTTTTATTATCTATTTATTTATGGCTGTGTTGGGTCTTTGTTGCTGTGCGCGGGCTTTCTCTAGTTGCGACGAGCAGGGGCTACTCTTCGTTGCGGTATGTGGCTTCTCATTGAGGTGGCTTCTCTTGTTGCGGAGCACAGGCTCTAGGTGCATGGGCTCCAGTAGCTGTGGCTCATGGGCTCTAGAGCGCAGGCTCAGTAGTTGTAGCACACGGGCTTAGGTGCTCCGCGGCATGTGGCATCTTCCCAGACCAGGGCTCAAACCCGTGTCCCCTGCATTGGCAGGCGGATTCTTAACCCCTGCGCCACCAGGGAAGCCCCTATGTACATAATTTAAACAGTTTTTTTTCTTTAAGTGCTACAGATACTGTGGGTTTGGGGCTAGGGAAGGGGGCTTCCGCTTATGTGCAGTACTAGGCTTCCCCAGGGTCCAGGCCACAATCTGAGGCCTGGACTAAATGGAGCTTAAAGAACTTTCTTGTACACATGCAACTAATTTTAGGAGTACCTATGGGCTACAGCCATCACTTGATCTTCAATGAATACCCCTCCACCCCCTTTTATAGCACCATTTTCAAAAGGCATTCACAAGTAATATGCACATAAGAGTTTCTGATTTTGACCCACAAAACCACTGACTGGGTCATATACGCATTCAAATGGAGAAACAGAGCAACACATAGAGTCTGGAAAGCTGACTCTCTGAATCAGCGATAAAGCACAAATGAATGTGGAGGGTGATGGAGAACCTTTGGCTGGAGGGCGCTGAAGGTTTATTATGTTATGCTTACATATCTGTCCCCAGACTAGAGTGCAGTTCCTTGAGGAACAGGGTAGGGACTGTATCTAGGGATACAGTCAACCCTGTGTCCCTAGAACCCACGCATTGTGCTTGGAACATGGTAGGCACAGTAGGTTAGTTATCGACTCCTGTTCTACCCATTTAAAAAACTGACTTGTCTTTTTATTGTTGAGTTGTAGGAGTTTTAAAATTTATTCTGGATACAAGTCCTTTGTCAGATGTATGTCTTGAGAATATTTTCTCAAGTGGCCTTTTCTCAAATGTGACTTGCCAATTTGTTTTCTTAATGGTGTTTTTTAATTAATAGAAGTTTTTAATTTTATGAAGTCCCATTTATCTGTTTTTTTCTTTATGGTTAAATCTTTCTGTATGCTGGCTAAGAAAGCTTTGCCTGTCCCAAGGTCATAAAGAAATTTTCCTCTTTTTTTCCCTAAATGCTGTATAGTTTTAGCTTTTATATTTAGGTTGTGTTGAATCCTATTTTAAGCGTAAAGCTCTTTCACTGGTTGATTCCATTTTATTTTATATTTTTGTATCTCGGAGAAAGTCTTATTCCTTCCTGATCTGCCAATAGTTTCTCCACAGACAACTCCAGTTCAGCCAACTAAGGTAAAGTTCTACAGACACCTCATTAGACTTTGTACTCATGCTTTTTGCCCTGACACTTTCACAGTTTTTACAAAGCACTTCTTTATGTATGTCAGCTCATTGATCCTCACAACAATGCACCAGAATAGGCAGAGCCATTTCTTTATTTAAAAAAATAAGGAGGGCTTCCCTGGTGGCGCAGTGGTTGAGAGTCCGCCTGCCGATGCAGGGGAGACGGGTTCGTGCCCCGGTCCGGGAAGATCCCACATGCCGCGGAGCGGCTGGGCCCGTGAGCCATGGCCGTTGAGCCTGCGTGTCCGGAGCCTGTGCTCCGCAACAGGAGAGGCCACAACAGTGAGAGGCCTGCTTACCGCAAAAAAACCAAACCAAACCAAACCAAAACAAACAAACAAACAAAAAAAACCAAAAAAAAAACCCCCAAGGAAATCAACACCTAGAAAAAACAAATGACTTGCCCAAGATCTCTCAATGGATAAATGACAGAATTAAGTCAAGAGTCAGGAATCCTAATGTTTGACCTTTTTTCTTGATCAGTTAGGAATGTAATGAGAGTATACTGTACACGTGACTTGATTTCAAACACCACAGAACACATTTACTGAGAGCATATCTATTAGACTTCTCCCCCGGGGAGAGACATGTTCTATAACAAGACAAGTTCAATATTGTGGCCCATGAGCGCTAATAAAGGTGAAGACAAAACAGTGAGGTGGAAGAGCTCATTCCAGACGCTTTTTGTACCCTGATTAAATGGAGAGACATGGGAGATGAAGATGGGGAAGGAATAGAGAACCCAGAATAGGAAGAAAGTGGAAGAAAGTGCTCAGCTCTGCCTACCAGGTCGACAAAGAAGTGGTGGGCTTAGTCAGCATAAAGTTACCTGGTCTAGATCTCTAGAATCAGGGAAAGCTCTCCACGAGAGCCCTCTTCCTGGCCCTCATCACAAATGGGTGTCTCCTGGCCTATTATAATAATACTACTTATTAGTGATAATTTACTGAGAACTTACATGTAAGTTGTTTTACATATATCATCTCTAATTTCACTATAATCGTTTAAAGTAGACATAATCATCCCCATTTTACAGATGAGAAAACTGAAGCTTAGCAAGTGTGAGAAGTTAGCCCATAATTATACAGCTGAGATGGACGCAAATCCAGGTCTGCCCAATTCTTAATTCTTTCCACTACAACTGCCTCTCAGAGAAAAGATCAGGGCCACTCCCTCTTCCTAAAGCCCCTACATTTACTCTGTTACCAAAGTAGATGCTTCCTACCTTTCCTGGATAGGCTCACACACTAGTTTCCATTTACACAGTTTATACTTACCCACTTTACTATTCTCTGAACCCACAGTCCCTTTCATATTACTGCCCCATGCTCTAATAAACACTCTTCAATCCCACCTCCTGCCCCAGTTCCCAGCTCACATCTCCCTGCCCCATTCACAGTCCTCAACGCCCCTTTCCCCTGCTCTGTAGTTCACATTCCTAGGTGCTTCTTGGGAACTAACACCTCCCACAACTTCCCCATGTATTATCCAACCACATTTTGCGCAACATGGAACTACTGACTCCTATTAGCATATGTTTTTGAATCCTCCACCAAGGTGATCAATGGAGATGGGAATTTAAAGAACTCTTCCTATCTGCTCAGCAACTGGCTAACTCTGGGCAGGAAGATGTTCTAAACTTCAGAAGAAAGGTTTCCCTTGTCTTTGGTCTTCAGCATCTTTCTGCCAGTCATAGAATCCCTTCCCTCTTTTTTTAGCCTCCTGAGGAGGACGGGGAAGATGGTGATACTTGGCTGTTACTCTCTAGCAATCTGACCTTGACCTGAGGTCTGATGGGGAGCCTCAGTAGGACTGATAACCCTTTTCCTGTCTGGGTTCTCTCTTGGACAGGATTGAAGGGAAGAGAGCAGGAGGGTGGGTTTGGGAGTATCAGCTTATGCTCAGGTCTCTTCCTGTTAGGAATCTAAGCCTGTATAAGAAGACCAATTATAATAGGTCAGGTGCCCTAGGCACTACTTATCCCCACCAACCAATAATGTGGAGCCTCTTGGGCAACATTCTTTCTTATTCCATCCTTATCTGTAGCCTCTTGGCTCCCACAGCTCCAGAAGATATGGTATGTGTGTCTATGTGCACGTTCCTATGTGCATGGAGGTAAAGGGTGGAATCAATGCTTCCCAGTACCTCCTGTGTGGATCCCTGCATGTCTCCATCATAAACTTACAGTAGCTGTAGGGGTATCTCCTCCCTATTAAGCCTTTGTTTCTAGATCTGACCCCCTCTACGCTGACCGGCACTATAACAGCCTCATTAGAGATGCTCAGAAAGGAAGAAGGGGATTTTCTCCTTCTTGACAAAATAGCATTAGCCCAAGCCTGTTTTTCCCCATCTCTGCACCACAGCCCAACTGTATGCATGGATGAGCTTGTCTAATGTTTGCGCTCATGCTCGCGCGCTCTCTCTCTCTCCCTCTTTCGGGAAGACAAAGCCAACCCTCGAAACCAGGGCCCAAATGTGCTGATCAGTTATTCTAGCATCTCTGCCCTGCCCCTCCCCCCAGCTCCGCTGAGCCATACCTCTGTAAGGAGCCTTAGCTGTATCTGGAGGCTTCTGTTCCTTTTGCACTCCGACCAAGCTCTATCTTGACAGTTCGAGCTGAGGCACTGTTCCACAGGACCGCACAGGGGGAACTGGGCTGATTTCCTAAGATCTGATTTCTGCTAATACAATGGCATCGTTGCTAATGCAGGGAGGCTGCGCAATCCCAGCCCCAGTATCCTTGCCGCTGCTGCTGCCTCTGGTGCTGCGGTGACGTTGCTGCTAAGGGAAGGGGGAAGGGAAAGGAATAGGCATGCCCACAGTACAGCCGCTCAGCCTTCCTCCCTGCCAGTCCCTGTGGGCCCTTTAGCCTGGGGAAGGGGGAAGGTAGAGAAAGGGGTCAGCCACAGAGGGCAGTCGGTGCTGGAAGATGAGAACTCTCAAAGCAGCAAAGAAAAATAGCGAGAGAGCTGGGCCTCGCTCCTCTCTCATCCCTAGGAGTCTCAGGGAAAAGGTCTGGGAGGAGGCTTAGAGCTTCCTTCCTTCCTTAGGCCCCTCCTTTTACATCTCAGCCAGAAACCTCTCCCTCCTCTTTTCACCCACTCTGAATGACTCCTTGTTTTCCAGCTTTTTCCCTTCACTAGGATTCCAGACTAGCCTCAGGGTGGAGCAGCCAGCCTGGGAGGGGGTTCCTGAAGCCCTGCAGGGAGGCTGTAGGGACCAGTCATCATTCCACCAGCAGTAACACCAAGTTCCTAGACTTGGCAATAGGCTTTCTAGGGCGTGCCTCTTCAGAGAAACTGGGTCTGTCTCAGAAAAAAAGAGAGACTGGGCCATAGAGGCTTCTATGTACAGGGTGGTAGTGAGCCTTAGGGTCAAGTTGGCTACAGGCCCCCTTTCTACCACAGGGTCTACTTCAGTTCCCTGGATCTTCAGAGGGTCTGCTAGTGGGGCTGTAGCAGAACCTTCCGCCCTCTCACCTACATCAGTTTTTGGTCAGTACTGAGTGGGGTCCAGCTGGGCCTGTGGGAAGGCAGAGTCCCTTTAGCCAGGCCAGGGGGCAGGAAGCCTATTTTCCTAGGGAAAGGAAAGCTAAGGAAAAGGAGTGGTCTTCCCCAGGCCAGAGAAAATTCTCAGCTCCGTCTGAAGACCTACAGAGCCCTCCACCCCTTCCCTGCTCCACCCTCGTCAGGTTCTGGGCCAGCTCTGTGGGAATCAGTAGACAGCGGAGAAGCCAGAGCCAGAGCCAGCTGTACAGTAAGTAGCAGCATGTCTCTGTCCAGTTCATGCCACTGCTGCCTGCTGCCATCCTTGGACACAGAGATGGTGTCAAGATGGGCTTGGCCCTCAAGCACTAGCCCTGCATAGAGCTCCTTCCAGTACTGACTCCCATCTGGACTCCACAGGCAAGCCCTTGGATTTCAGGTCCCTAAAAAGAAGCCTTAGGTCTACTGGCCAGGACACCATCAGCTACCACTCAGGATCCAGAAGATACGTTGTTTCTTTCCCCTCATTGTTGCTTCTATTCCCTATGAGACTCAAATGCTCAGTGACAGCATCCTAAGATGAACTGAGTTGCAGAAGAACAGAAGTTGCTGAAGACCCAAAGACCTATCTCCAACCTTGAAATAAATGTTTGAGGGGCCATGGCTTCTTGATCCTACAAAGCAGGAAACAATGAGGAAGGCAAGGAGAGAGGAAGGCAGCTGTTCATAAAACTAGCCATGAACGATCCCCTCAAGGACAGTGAAAGGTGTCACTGTACTTCCCTCTCCCCTAGCTGGGCTGTAGGCTGGGGCAAAGTCAATCTCCATGACCAGTGCTTAGAATTCCAGTAAGAGCTCTGGGCCCAGGGTCTTTGTCCCTGAAATTTCTGTGAGACTAAGCCATGCATTGTACTAGAGAGCTACTACTTAGGAAATGTTTCCAGCTGCCTACAGATGGTGGCAGCTATCATACTTTCAGTGCTTAACTTACTTCACTATATCACAGACCACATCATCACCTACTTTCCACCAACTATGGCCAAAGATCTATAGGGCTTTGATGAGAAGATCAAATTTTTTTCTGGCTAGAAACAAAATATAAAAACCATCACATTATAAACCACAATTGCCTCCTAACTAGTCTTCTCACCTGCAATTTACCTTCTATCTAGTACTGCCAGATTCATCTTCCTGAAGCCCCATCTTTATTCAACATGTCACTCCTGCCCCTTTTAATGGTTTCCCATTACCCAGAGAATCAAGTTCAAACTCATTTTGGCTTTCAACGTCCTCCATCTTGGCTGTCTACTCCCTCTCTACCCAACCTTACTTCCCATCCCGGGTCATGTAGTCCTTCAAACCTGTTTCATAAGCTCTTTCCACTCTTTGTTCAGATTCTCCTGCCTGTTACACTTGGCTAAACCTATGAGGAATTATCTAAGACCTACAAGGCCCAGATCAACTCCTCTATCAAGTCTTCACTGATCACCTTGGAGGCAGAAATGATCTCTGTCTTCTGAACTGTGGCTGCAGGTTGTTGATTTTACAGACAAGAAAAAAATCCCACAAAAGCCAGGGGATCAATACGGGATTGCCAATTTCTTATATCGCCAAGTAAGATCATTAAACAACAACAGCAAAAAACACCCTACATCAACTATCACCATCATTTCATTAAAAAAGCACAATCATTATTTTTCTTATTTCATTGTATACTGATGGAAGCTTCATCAGAAACTAACATCAGTTCATGAGAGGTTTTTTTTTAAATTTAATTAATTTATTTATTTGTTTATTTTTGGCTGTGTTGGGTCTTCGTTTCTGTGCGAGGGCTTTCTCTAGTTGCGGCGAGCGGGGGCCACTCTTCATCGCAGTGCGCGGGCCTCTCACTGTCGCAGCCTCTCTTGTGGAGCACAAGCTCCAGACGCGCAGGCTCAGTAGTTGTGGCTCACAGGCCTAGTTGCTCCGCGGCATGTGGGATCTTCCCAGACCAGGGCTCGAACCCGTGTCCCCTGCATTGGCAGGCAGATTCTCAACCACTGCGCCACCAGGGAAGCCCCATGAGAGGTTTTGATTAAGTATATCATTTGTCACTTGACATGGTTATGTTCTTTTTTGCATATCTGCCTTAATGGCTCTTCTAGACTGCAAAGTCCAAGTTATAGTCATCTCTGTATCCCCAATACCCAGAGCTTAAGACAGTATCATTTTTATTTTGTGTTTCCTATAATACTAGCACAGTGTTTGGCTTACAGAAGGTGGTTAGTCAAAGTCTTGTTGAATAAGAGTAATACAAAAAGAGTGAGAGAGTAAATGAAAGTAAGTGGTGGGCAGATCTGACTCAAAAGGCTGACAGAGAAGCTCCCTGCTGTTCATGAGAAAATGAAAAGGTCTGTTAAAAGAAAGCTTAGCAAAAAAAGGAATAATCCTTCATAACCTTGAGTTAGTTAATGCATTCTTAGACATGATACCACAAGTACAAGTGACAAAAGAAAAAAATAGGTAAGTTGGGGCTTCCCTGGTGGCGCAGTGGTTAAGAATCCGCCTGCCAATGCAGGGGACATGGGTTCAATCCCTGGTCCGGGAAGATCCCACATGCCGTGCAGCAACTAAGCCCGTGTGCCACAACTCCTGAGCCTGTGCTCTAGAGCCCATGAGCCACAACTACTGAGCCCACATGCCACAACTACTGAAGCCTATGCACCTAGAGCCTGTGCTCCACAGCAAGAGAAGCCACCACAATGAGAAGCCTGCGCACCGCAACGAAGAGTAGCCCCCGCTCGCCGCAACCAGAGAAAGCCCACACACAGCAATGAGGACCCAATGCAGCCAAAAATAAAAAATAAAATTAAAATAAAATAATAAAATAAATAAATGTATATTAAAAAATAGGTAAGTTGGACTTCATAAAACTTTAAAACTTTTGTGCTTTAAAGAACACAATCAAGATAGTGAAAAGACAACCCACAGAATGGGAGAAAACATTTACAAATCATATATCTGATAAGGGAATTCTATCCAGAATACATAAAGGACTTTTACAACTCAGCAATAAAAAGACACATAACCCAATTTAAAAATGGGCAAAGGATCTGAATAGACATTTCTCTAAAGGAGACATACAAATGGTCAATAAGCACATGAAAAGATGCTCAACATCATTAGTTATTAGGGAAGTGCAAATCAAAACTTAAATGAGATACTACCCCCTACTAGAATGGCTAAATAAAAAAGAGAGAAAATAACAAGTGTTGATGACAATGTGGAGAAATTAGAACCCTCATATATTGCTGGGAGGATTGTAAGATGGTTCAGTCACTTTAGAAAATAGTCTGGTAGTTCCTCAAAATGTAAAACACAGAGTTACTATATGACCCAGAAATTCTACTCCTAGATATCTACCCCAAAGAAATGAAAACATATCTTCACACAAAAGCTTGCATATGAATGTTCATAGCAGCATTATTTATAACAGCCAAAAAGTGGGAATAACTCAATATCCATTAACAGATGAATGGATAGATAAAATGTGGTATATTCATAAAACGGAATATTATTCGGTAATAAAAAGAAACATGCTACAATATGGATGAACCTTGAAAACATTATGCTAAGTGAAAGATGCTGAACACAAAAGGCCACATATTGTTTGACTGCATTTATATGAAATGCCCAGACTAGGCAAATCTATGGAGACAAAAAGTAGATTAGTGGGACTTCCTTGGTGGTGCAGTGGTTAAGAATCTGCCTGCCAATGCAGGGGACATGGGTTCGAACCCTGGTCCGGGAAGATCCCACATGCCGTGGAGCAACTAAGCCCGTGTGCCACAACTGCTGAGCCTGCGCTCTAGAACCCGCGAGCCACAACTACTGAGTCCATGTGACACAACTACTGAAGCCCACGTGCCTAGAGCCTGTGCTCCGCAACAAGAGAAGCCACCGCAATGACAAGCCCGTGTAACGCAATGAAGAGCAGCCCCTGCACGCCGCAACTAGAGAAAGCCCATGTGCAGCAACGAAGACCCAATGCAGCCAAAATAAATAAATAAATAAATAAATAAATAAATATCTTAAAAAAAAAAAAGTAGGGTAGTGGCTGCCAGGGACTTGGGGGAAGGGAAAATGGGGAGGGATTATTATTGGGTTTGGGATTTCTTTTAGGGATGATGCAAATGTTCTAAAATTAGATTACGGTGATGGTTGCACAACTCTGTGAATATACTAGTAACAATTGAATAGTATACTTAAAAAATTTTTTTTATTGGATTATAGTTGCTTTACAATGTTGTATTAGTTTCTATTGTACAGCAAAGTGAATCAGCTATACGTATACATATATCCCCTCTTTTTTGAATAGTATACTTTAAATGGTGAAACAGATGTCAATTATATCTCAATAAAGCTGTTAAAAAAAAAAAAAAAAGGAAGCTGCAGCAGTGAATGGTGTTGCTCAGCTCCACAGAGGCTCCGTGACTGGGTGGTTGTGGGGTGGCAGAAACTCAGGTGTACTAGAAAGCAGAGGGTATCACTGCCATGGCAACCTAAGGACCTTAGACAATTCCCCCTTCCTTCTGTTTCTTTCAATACCAAAATTCTTAGAACAATGAACTATGTTAATTCTACTTTCTCCTTAACTATTTCTTAAACATCGGAAGTCTGTCTTCTTTTAATTAATACATGAACTGTCTGAAGCAGTTCTAATTTTTAAACCCATAATATTTAAATTGCCTGACACTTAGCCATCCCCTCCTACTGAAACCCTCTTTTGCCTTTGGCTTCCTTAACAACAACCCTAAGTAGAACCCTAAGTTCTACTTCTTAGATCATTCTTTCTTAGTTGTTTAATACAATACCTGACCTATATTTAAAGGTAGATTTACATCAGGGCTCAGACCTGAAGTCTTTTTCAACCTGAGAAGTGTTTAGCCCTTCCCATTATACTGTTGATTTCCAAATCTTACATTCTTCCTGCGTTTCCAGAATCAAATCTCCAATACTGTATTAGGTACTAATTATTACCTCAAATTCAACACGTTTAAAACCAAATTGAGGGACTTCCCTGGTGGCCCGGTGGTTGAGAATCCATCTTGCAATACAGGGGATGCCAGTTCGATCCCTGGTCGGGGAACTAAGATGCCACATGCCGCAGGGCAACTGAGCCCGCGCGCTGCAACTACTGAGCCCACATGCTCTGGAGCGTGGGTGCCACAACTGGAGAGCCTACACATCATGACTAGAGAGAAGCCTGTGCACTGCAGTGAGGAGCCCGCGCGCTGCAATGGAAGATCCCACATGCGGCAACTAAGACCCATTGCAGCCAATAAATAAACAAACAAACAAATAAATATTAAGGAAACTGTCCTTAAAAATAAAAAATAAAGCCAAATTGATTTTTCTATTTCAAATCGGCTTTCTTTGGACTACCAGTAACACAAAATTGAAAATACAAGAATCATCTGGACTCTCTCCTCACGTTCAGACAATCACCAAGTCATGCTGAGTCTAACTTCTAATGTTTTAGGCATTGATCTAATAATTTACTGTACTCTTACCACATTCCAACTACTATGCTAAGCACTTACATTATCTCATTTAATCCATATAACCACCCTCTAAGCTAAGTATTGGTATCTGTATTTCATGGATGAGAAATCTGAGGCTCAGAGCTATTAAATAACCTTCCTAAGGTAACTCAGTCAGTAATGTCTGATCTGGGATTCAAACACAGAACTGTCTGATTCCAAAGTCAGTGTTCTTAACCACTTGTTACATTGCCTTTCAAGTTCCCATCCCTACTCCTATCATCCTAGTTCAGACCTGCAGCACCTCTCCTCTGAATTATTATATAGTCTTCTAACTAGCTTTCTTGCTTTCATTTTGGCTCTTTCCTCCCAGCTATCCTATATACTGACACAAGACCAATCTCCCCAAGTACTGCCTTCAATATGTCACCTTACTACTGAAAAGCCTTCAGTGGCTCCCAACTGCCTACAGGATAATCCAAATTCCTCAATGTGGTATTCAAAGTTCCTTCCTACTTATCCAACCATGTTCCATCACATGCCAAATTTATTCTGAATTTTGAGTTTTGGCTCACTCCACTGGGAAGATATCTGGAATGCTCTCTCTCCCTATTTCCCTTGCCTTTTTTTAAAAAAAGGATCTAGCTCAAATTCTACCATTTCTGGAAGCTTTTCTTTATCATGAACGTCTTTTCTTCTGAACTTTTTCAATACCAATTATCTGTACACCTCATTTGGTACCAAGTCTTGGCCATTTTATTTTGTTATTTATCTCTTGATGACAGCAGACTTTTGGAAGGTGGGACTGTGTCTTATATCTTGATAAGTAATTCTGAGCCCAGAGCCTTGGCACTTAGTAGGTCACCAGCAATGTTTGGTAAAGCTACTGAATGGCAAGCCCAGTGGGCTAGCTGGACTCAAGTCCGCTTTCTGAAGGTTAGCTTAGTCTGAGAATAGCGTATTTGATAAGAGGCGAGGAAGGAAGGAAGGAAGATGAAAACCAAAAACCTGAGCCTTAGTAAATAAATCTTCAAGGCCAAGATCTTAAACTCTTAACTCCTCATTTCTCTCTATTTCGTACTGAGAATGGAAAGATGACTGAACAGCCATGTCCTCAATCAGTACTTCCCCACCATTTATTCCCACAGTCATGATCCTAGAGCAAAGGTTGCAAAGTGACAGCCTGATGGTCACATCTTGTGTGTCAACAGATTTTATGTGGTTTGCACAGTAAAAATGCCACCATAAAATTTTTTTTTTTTAAATTTCCAGTTTGTGTTGCTTGAAAAATCAGAAGAACTGACCATACCAGTCCCTCATTCCTAGATGGTAACAATCAGCTGGAGATGTGGCTGCCCTTATTTATAAGATGGGCATGTGCCCTTCAGTTTGACATGTTCTCACCATTCCCTCTGGTCTTTTGTACTAGTCAGCTTCATTGCTTCACTATACTCATTTGCTTTATTTGCCTGGATCCTACAAAGCATTTGAGTTTACAACCCCTCCCCAGAGTAACAGCTATGCTTTTCCTTCATATCCTCAACCCCCGATTTACCTCACATTACCACAATGATGTTCAATGCAGTATTATTTGCAACAGCAAAAACCTGAAAACATTCTAAATATCTAATAGAAAAATGCCTAATTAAATGGTGGTCTAGCCATGCAATGGAATATAATGAAACCATAGGAATTACGTTTATAATGAATGTTTACTGGTACAGAAAAAGGCTTAAAAGCTAATTAAAAAAAGTAGGATATCAAATTGTACAGAGAGACTTCTGTTTCCTGTATTACAGTGAACAAGATATTAAGGGAGTCCCTTCTACTACAAAAAACTATATCCTGTATAACATATACTTTTTAAAGAATTTCAGGGCTTACAATAAATAGGAAAAATCTCCAAGGCTATTTGCCCTACCCCCCAAAAGGGGGAAAAAAAAAATCATGAGCTGTGGAATAAGCAAGGGGTAAAACAACAGTTTCTTGAGGGCTAATTCCCAAAGCATTCCTATTATGGTCAGAACGACAAGCCCTGGACCACTAGTAAGATGAGGGAGCCAAACCCAAGACCCCCATAGTAGGCTGAGACCCTTGAAGCAAGCTCAAGTGATCCAGGGTTGGTGGTTCCTCCCAACTGCTGGAGGAAAATATCTCCAACTTAAGTTGACAGCATTCTCAAAATTAAAGAGTAAGCAAAAATTAGTTTGTATCAAAGATCACAACTATACATGGAAACAAGATACCATGAATGAATAACAGAAAACAACAAATAATAGATTTAAACTGCAAGAATTTCAAATATTAAGAATGCCAGACACAGAACACGAATCAGCTATGTGTGAAATGTTTTAAATAAAGGATAAAATCTCAAAGATAAGCAATTAGCAAGAGACTTACTAGAGAGATCCAGGGTGGTGAAAATATATCTGAATATAACCACTGGCTACTGAGCATTCTTAGGCCTGGATCAGGCTATTCTATAGGGAATCACTAGGCGAAAAAAAGGATGTGGAGGCTAAGGGGAGATATTATACCTCCTGCTACGGATCTGAACAGTGTCTACTCAAAACAGTGTGTGAAAGTGATCTATAAATTATAAATGTTTTATAGAAATGTAATGCATTGTTATTACTCTTTAAAAATGCCAGCATCCATTGAAGATTTTTACCTGAATTAGTTATTTACTGTGATGGTTGAAAAATGATGATTTTCTCTCTATTATTCCTCCTACATTTATTAGCTGGCATTCCAATATGAGAAAGATTTCCCTTTTCCTTCCTATTTATTTTTTTGGTATTGGTATATATTCTCAGCTTTTTTTTTTTTTAATTCAATGGGTCATAATCTATTGCTGGTATTATTGATTTTGTTGGTCATTATCTCAGATTTGGCACTACTTGGCATTTTTCTTTTTCATTGTGAAGATCTTCATTATTGTGTACAAATTTTTAAAAATTATTTATTTGGGAATAATTTTTAGAAAAGTTGCAAAGATAGTTAGAGTGTTCCCGTACGTCCTTCAACCAGTACCCCTAATATTACCATCTTACATAATCATGGTGCATTTGTTAAAACAAGGAAATCATCATTGAATATATTACTATTACCTAAACTTGCAGACTATATGGATTTTGCCAGTTTTCCCGCTAATGTCCTTTTTCTATTATTTGGCTTTTTAAAAACTAAACATATATATCACTTTTATAAAACATAAATTGATTAAAAACAAAATAAAGCCACCCACCCCCCCTTCAAAAGATATGTAGATGTATACTGGAGGCTACAGATAGACAGCTTGGACGGTGCTTTAAGGCAGCTTAGCGAAGAAAATGATTTGTACTTCCCATAATCAAGACACTGAGTAGTTTTGGAAACTATCAGGCAGGTAATTTTTAGCGAAAGCAAGCAATACTGAAAAATAGATAAGGCTATGTTATCTTAGTATATTTCTGTCCCTAGTGTTTCCCAATAATCACTCTGCTTACCTTTTACCTCAGGACACACTTCTTTGGAAGTACTTTTGCTTGTGTTGACCTAGTCAGGTATCCTCTACACCAGCAATAACCTACGTTAAGTAACTCCTTTTGGCCATGTTTTTACCTCAGACTGCATGACTGACTGTAGTAGGAAAGGTCAGAAGTGCCCAAATCATAACAAATAAAAATAAACTATGATTTTCTATATACTCTCTTCTCTGATGTAGAAGCATCCCAAGGCCATTAATTAATATCATCTCAGGAGTCAGTCAATCAATCAATCAAACAAGCAATCAAGCCACAAGTATTCACGGTATACACTTCTACTGTGTATACAGCACTGTGCTGGATGTTTAGGGGTAAGAAAGCTCAACTTGAGAGGCTCATGATTTTGTTAAAATCATTGCCAACATGTCTCTGGGGAGGGCTAGGGCAGCAAGAAGGATGTTTTAGGATGTAAGACAAGGGTTAGAGCAGTGGTTTCAAACTTTTTAGCCCCAACACATAAAACAAAGCTATTATGGTTGAAGCAGGGAAGGCCTAAGGCCCCATACACTCCAACTCCCTCTCTCCACTACAGGGCCCCCAAAAGCACTTCCAGGGGACCCTAGGGCTCAGAGGAAGAAATTCTGAAAACCTCTGGGGAAAGACAAAGGCAAGACTGAACATGGTTGGTTGGGGTCGGGGAAATGGGGAGTGAAACAAATTATTAACTGAGAGAAATCACCTTTCTTTTTTCATGGCTCTCAAATCAAGTATGTTTGGAAAATGATGTCAATTAACTGCACTATCAGCGGACTTACTTACTTCTGAGTACAGAAAATAACTTTCTATGTGAATTCAGAAAAATCAGTTTGTATAATTACCTTTCATGCCTGCTAAGGTTCTATGTCTTTATAGGCCATGAGATTTGATGGAGACTCTGAATTACCTATAAAATACTTCTGAAATGTGTGAGAGGTGCTGAAAGAATTTGGAGATTTAAGAATTGGTGGTAATAATGATTCCTGTGGTGTCTGGGCTGAGTTGCAAGGAGAGAATAAACAGGCTGTTAGATGCCTGAGAGCACCTGGCTTATGGCATTAGGAGTCTGATTCACAAATGGAATAGCAGCCAATGCCCAGGAGCACATCTATCTCTCCTCCAGGTTGTGTGCAGCTGCTCCTAGCTGAGGAGGCCACTGTTCCAAACTGGTATTATGTTATTTTGGACTCCAAGTGAGGCCAGCCAGCATGCTAGGAGTGTGTTAGAAGAGGCCTAGCCTGCTTCCTTATCAGGCCTCCCTAATGTAGAGTCTTCTTTCAAAGCACAGAGCTTGCTTTGCTTTTGGCTTCTCAGATATGTTACAGAGGAACTTCCCTGGTGGCACAGTGGTTAAGAATCCACCTGCCAATGCAGGGGACACGGGTTCGAGCCCTGGTCTGGGAAGATCCCACATGCCGCGGAGTAACTAAGCCCGCATGCCACAACTACTGAGCCCACGTGCCACAACTACTGAGGCCCGTGAGCCTAGAACCCGTGCTCCGCAACAAGAGAAGTCATGGCATTGAGAAGCCCGCGCACCGCAATGAAGAGTAGTCCCCTCTCGCTGCAACTAGAGAAAGCCCGCGCACAAAAGCGAAGACCCAATGCAGCAAAAAATTAAAAACAAACAAAAAAATATGTTACAGAAAGGTTCAGCTAAAAGTCCACTCCCAAAAGTCAAACACACTCTAGAAGAGGTTTGGTTCTGAAGTAGAATGGGCTCTTTCCTAGGACCACCTGGTGTGGGTTTATCGTCTTTTCCCCAAGTCTATCACCTCCCTTATGAACTGGAAATATGCAGCCACCTTTAATGTAACCAAAATCACAGACAGAACATCTAGGGGTAGAACCCCAAACAAGCCCCAAGCCTTTTACCTCTCACGCTCAGCTGAGAGGAGACTGCAGCACTGGGAATTATACCCAGGAAAAGAATAAGCTCGAAGTCACTGACCTCACTGAGCTGTAAAGGGTCACTTTCCTTTATTCCATAAAAATAAAATAATAATAAACTCAGCTTTGTTCCAGGTTCTCCTTCTGCTCAAAAGGGATTACACCTAGATAAATATTCTCTTCCACCAATCCAGCCAGCAAGTGTATGCCTTCCTCCATTAGATCAATCATTTTATTCCCTCCTTAATTCAACTCATAGCACCTGTTTGTGGAGGCAGACTGCTAAATCAGATGACTTCTTAAGGTCCCTTTCAGCTCTAATTACAAACTAAGCCAAATTAAAACCTTGGGCCCAAGGGAGGGTTCCTATGAAGTGTGCTAATAAATGTCCTCCCTCTCACCCTCCTCCCTTTCAACATAAATACACAGATACACACACACACACACATCCCTATGCTTCCAAGTGCCTTGCTTCTAACTGCTACAATTAGAAGTCTCTAAAGACTGAGAATTTGCTGTAAATCCTACCTCTTTTGCGGATGTAGGTTAGGGATAGAGAGGAGGACTATAGGGAATTAGGAAAGATTTAGTTCCTACCTTGACAGACTGATTTCTTCAGATGGAGGGGATGGAGGATGCAGCAGTGGAGAGAGATAAAGCCTCCTAATGCTGGGTATAGGTGAGCAGCAAGGAGCAGGAAACCACCAAGACCAGAGACAGTGTACCACGGGTGGGTGTTGAAAGGTCCAACGTGGGCCGCTCTACTTGGAGGATAGCTCTCAAGTGTATATTTGCAAAAGCAAGTTAGCTGGGACAAAAAAGGCCCCTATGCTTCTTGATTGTTCAGCGTGGTCAACCCTTTGCTCTTCCTTGGGCTGTTCCTTTCGGCTTCTAGGCTCTAGGAAGCAAAGCCAGAGTGTTTTCTGCTTCCCCTCCCCCAAGGCAGTGGACTGAGTCCTGCAGGCTGGTAAGCTGTTATCCAATCAGACTGTCAAAGGCTGTAAATAAAAGGCCACATATGCATAGTGAAATAGGCTATGAGAAGAATCTAGATTGAATTACCACAAGCCAGTTGTGGAGACAGGGTGGGGGAGGTAGGAGAAAGGATAGAGATGCATAACTGCCCTTCAAGGAAATATTTTCATTCAAGCACACTCCTCCCTCAGCATAACTGCTAGAAGCCATCAAAGCCTTGCTCCCCAAGGAACTAGGTTCTAGTCTGACCCTATTCTCAGCAGAGGGGTCATAGTCCCAGAGACCCCTCAGTCAAGTCAAAAGCCTTCTCCCGGCTGTAACTTACGTTCCAATAGACTTTAGGTGACAGTCTCTGAGTCCAGCTCACGGTGCTTGGTAAGAGCACTGGGACTGCCTCACTAGCGGTTGGCTGCAAAGACCATTTCTTTGTACCAGATACTGTATCTCCTTTGGTTATAAGACTAAAGTAAGAGTAAACTGATATTAAACAAAAAATTTTTAAAGCAGGTGTCTGGAGTCTTGTCTGGGTCTGGAATATCCAGGACCCTAGGTTCTGTAATGATTCAGGGTATGGATTTTGCTGTTGACAGGTTTGGATTCAAATCTGACATGCTACTTGCCAGCTGTGGACTTCGGGAAGTTATTCAACTTCACTAAACTTTAGCTTCCTCATTTGTAAAACTGTCATGATATTTTCCCTCAAAGGCTTGAGGGAGAATGAAATAAGATATTATACGTAAGTGCCTGACACAAGGTAAGTGCTCAGTTATGGTCACTATTATTATTATATCTTTGTCAATGACCAATGGAGTCCTTACCTCTCTCCTTTCCCAATTTCCCAGAAAACCTAAAGGCTCCAGGTCCAGGGAACTGGCAGGCAAAACCTCTTCAAAAGAGCCAAAGGAACTGGAAAGAGTCATGTTCCTTTTTTCCCCTCCCCTGCACTAGGACTGAATCAGTAATCCGGTGCCCATTACACTCTGGCCTGGCAGGCTGGCCCTAGGAGCCCAAGGCTTTCCCAAACCAAAGACACTAATCCATCTCTAGTACTACCTGTTGTGGGGCATGCTCCCAGACTGCTGGTGCTTCTCCAGGGGCCCCAGATCAGATTCCAGTAGATGGAGGAAAGAAACAGTCTGATCCCAAGCTGGCAGGATAGGTCTGTCCAGGCTGTTGTCTGCCCATCACAGCTGCCTGTGAGGCCTATAGGTTAATAATAGCAACTCTGATGCCAGTGGATTAAGACAGCACAGTAGGAGGTGTTTATTTTTACACTCTGGCGTCAGTATCAAGTTCTACTGGTTACTTCCCAAATCTAGGGCAGCTTCCTGCTACAGGAGTGGCCTCAGGCTTCTCCAGGATGCTAAGTTGGATTCTGGAGGAAACAAGCCTTGTTGAAACAGTTTAGTATCAACAGGGACAGGGAAGGGGAAAAAGGAACACACAGAGCTGTCGTATGTCCAGCTGTCTGGTCCCAAATCTTCGAAACCAGGTGGACCTCAATTGAGAGCTGTTGTTCACGGCATTTTCCTGAGTCAGGCAGGCAGGCCCTGGACAAGAGACCTAATACGTTGTTTTGGAAGGGCGGGCACACACACACACATACACACAAGGGTGGGCACACACATACATACACACACGCACACACACACGCACATTGGTTGCACTGAAATGACTTGGATAAAATGAAGTAAAGACTGTTACTTAACTAACCAGAAGCGCAGCCTTGTCAGTCACAAGTCCCAGATCAGTGCTGTGAGTGCTGACCTTGTGAGAAAAAGAAAAAAGCCCACCTGGGAGGGTTTTATAGGATATGTGAAAGAAAGGATGGTTAGGCTGGTCCTTATTTTATTTGCACAGAATTTTTAGCAGGTATATCAAATCCCTTGAAAATTTATTTGGCCAGAGCTTCTTTCCTAGAAATGACACAATAGGATAGAAATACCAAGAAACCAGCTTTCATCTGGCGAGGAGTCAGTGCCCAGAAAAATCTTTCCTGAAAGCCTTTTTCTCCCCCAAGGCCTAGAGGTTGGGGTCCCAGGGACCTTACACTTTGACCACAGTATCTGGAACTCCGTGGATATCCGACTCACGTCCCTGAAAGGCAGTTCCTAACACAGATTTCATCTTGTCCCATCAGGCAGACAGGGATGCGAGGAGGCTGGCAGCTGGATAGCTGATGTAAATAGATGGGGACTGGCCTACTGAGAGGTCATGTGCACAGCAGGCCACTGTGGAATGACAAAAATGTACCACATACCAGGTAGGAATGCTGAAGTGCAAAGAAAGCAGCCAAGCAGCCAAGCACACAATAACAGTGACTCCATCATCTTCCTGCCTAAGGCTGACTCATAACCATCATCAGAGACACAACATATCAACATCTCGAGGAGCAGGAAGGTAGGCTGGTGAACCATTCGTTCAGTACTTTTTCTCCTGTCATTCAAGGCTTATCTACCTGGTCATCATAACAACAACGCAGCCTCAGAAACAATCAGGTTTGATGACTAGAGATATAGGGTTTGCTCTTAGCTCCGTCTGGAAGCTACTCATGCCTAGGATAGTGGCAGGATGCCCAAGGAGAGGAACACTGCTTTCATTCTTGGCTTTTTCTCTGACTTGCTGGGTCATCTGGGGGCAGGGTACCTGTCCTCTCAAAGTTCTAGGTTTACCATTTGGAAAAGGGGCTAATTGTATCTACCTTCTGGTGTTATGGCAAGAAAAAAATATTTGAACAATTAGGATATTAAGTAGCAAAAATGCAGCTAGAGATGATCATACTAAGTGAAGTCAGAAAGAAAGACAAATATCATATGATATCACTTATATGTGGAATCTAAAATATGACACAAATGAACCTATCTACGAAACAGAAACAGAATTACAGACATAGAGAACAGACTGGTGGTTGCCAAGGGGGAGAGGATTGGGGGAGGGGTGGAGTGGGAGGTTGGGGTTAGCAGATGTGAGCTATTATATGTGGAATGGATAAACTACAAGGTTCTACTTTGTAGCACAGGGAACTATATTCAATATCCTATGATAAACCATAATGGAAAAGAATATTAAAAAATATATATCATAAATATATTAAAAATATATCATAAATATATAGAACTGAATATATATATAAAAAACTGAATCACTTTGCTATATAGCAGAAATTGACACAACATTGTAAATCAACTATACTTCAATAAAAAATAAGTAGCAAAAAATTTAAATACTATAAACTCTTTGGATAAAGTATTTTAGAAATATAACAACTGTCATTCATGCATATAGGTAGAGAGCCCTGGCCTTATGTATTTTCCTTCTTCTAGGTCACGGTGGCCATGTTGGGAAGTGAACCTGGTCTGTGCTTGGAGGTACAGTTCCTTTCTTTCAGGCCTATAATCCCCACCACTGGTTTGAGGAACGGCTGAAACAGTTAGGAATCTGTTTATCTAGATACAAGGTATTAATTTCCACTAATGTGTAATAGAGAAAGTAGAAAAATGCAAGCAAAAAGAAATGCCTCTACTCACCCACTAGCTCCATCTACAAACCTAATTCTCCCTTACACCTGGGCCCAGGACACTGATCGGAGACTTGTATCCCTTTGATACAGCACTGAACAGTAGTATTTCAAACTAGATTTAGCCTAAAGCCCTGATAAAGCAGCATTAATGAAAGGATGTATTCCACTGCTCAGTTAGAACAAAGGCAACACTGTATTCTAAACCCAACACAAGGCTTCACTCTTTCTGGCCCGGCAATCGGTTAGTTTGCCAGGTCTCCAGAGCTTTTGGAGAGGAGAAATAGAAATCTATTCTTCATTGATGCTGATACCTCTTTTTCTGCAAGTGCCTACCCTAGGGTTCAAAACAGATTCTGCAACATCCTGCAGCTTCTGGTGAGCTTTCAGTAAACCCTCCTTTCAGCAAACTCTGTCTGTAAAGGGCCAGAGAGTAAATACTTAGGCTTTGTGGGCAATAAAGTTCTGCCACATATTCCAACCTCCCCACCCTGCCTTTTTTTTTTTTTTTTGCGATACGCGGGCCTCTCACTGTTGTGGCCTCTCCCGTTGCGGAGCACAGGCTCCGGACGCGCAGGCTTAGCGACCATGGCTCACGGGCCCAGCCTCACGGGTCCAGCCGCTCCGCGGCATGTGGGATCCTCCCGGACCAGGGCACGAACCCACGTCCCCTGCATCGGCAGGTGGACTCTCAACCACTGCGCCACCAGGGAAGCCCACCACCCTGCCTTTTTTAAACAATTCTTTAAAAATGTAAAAACCATTCTCAGCTGGTGTGAATGTAAAAACCATGTAAAGTTACTCTGGCATGGGCCATGATTTGCTGACCTCTGCTCTAGACCTTAAAGCCCTCTCTATTCAAAGTATATTTCTCAAAATTCTGACTCTGCTGAGCCTGCCTAGGGATCCTCTTTCCTCTTCCCACAGGGCTGATGCATATATTTCAGAGGCAGCTCCCCTCTAAGAAGCCACTGAGGAATGTGAAGGAAGAATTCTGAGGTTATTTGTATTGGAGCTGACAGGCTGGCTAATTCTCTTCATATAAAGTGCTTCAGAAACATCTGCGGAATTTAGCTTATTGCATTATCATTCTGGAGTGCAGACTGAGCCATAGACAGCCTTTATCCTTCTATTTTTGCTTAATAATACTATCCCATGCCTCTACCCGGCCTTTTTTTTTTCTTTCTTTCTTTCTTTTTTTCCCCCTTTTCTCCTGCTCCCAGGTTCCAAACCCACACTTGAATTGACTTAGGTCTCAAGTCTTTCTCTCTTCCCTATCTCACCCACTTCTATATGTGGTATGGTTGTGGACAGCGAGCAAACTATCAACAGTCAGATGAGTTTGGACATAGTAAATATGGATGAAAGGCCTGAGGGTAGGGGTGAGCTTTTTTTTTTTTTTTTGCGGTACGTGGGCCTCTCTCTGTTGTGGCCTCTCCCGTTGGGGAGCACAGGCTCCGGACACGCAGGCTCAGCGGCCATGGCCCACGGGTCCAGCCGCTCCATGGCATGTGGGATCTTCCCAGACCGGGGCACGAACCCGTGTCACCTGCATCGGCAGGCAGACTCTCAACCACTGCGCCACCAGGGAAGCCCGGGGTGAGCTTATTTTAAGAAAAGACTTAAGGCTGTAAATCTAGGCTCTATCACAAATAGTTAAAGGCTTTGTAAACAGTGATCAAACTACTATAGAAGCAACCTAAGAACAATGTGCAAAGGGTCAGTAATCACTGGAGTTATACCTCACCACACACCACAGGCTAGAAGGAAATGAATGACTTATAGATAAAGACTAATACTTATAATAATAATAGCCCGCTGTGCTAGATGTTTTCCTAATACTTTATTTCAGGGAAGAAGCAAAAGCTACAGGCATGTCTAAGGCAAATCATAATTCATTGAGAAAGCTATTTTTTATTTTGAAAGATTCAAGTTACATTCAAAGTTCTAAAATGCCACATATTAGCTTGAGAAAATTATGGAAATAAAAACAATTAATATAAGAATATTCTTGAAAGTTGTGCCTGCCCATTTCATGAATAATTTAGTAAAATAACTGGTCACATCTAAAAAGGAAGATTTTCTTGTATTTTTTAAAATCATAAATTCGCAAGCCCATAGGTTCACACGAGGATATAAACCTGATGGTTACCTTTATAAGAGAGTTAAGAGGTAAAGAATTACATAGGGCTTCCCTGGTGGCGCAGTGGTTGAGAGTCCGCCTGCCAATGCAGGGGACACGGGTTCGTGCCCTGGTCCGGGAGGATCCCACATGCCACGGTGCGGCTGGGCCCGTGAGCCATGGCTGCTGAGCCTGCGCATCCGGAGCCTGTGCTCCACAACGGGAGAGGCCACAACAGTGAGAGGCCCGCATACCGCCAAAAAAAAAAAGAATTACATAAAGTACACAGGACTATAAAGCAAGGGAAGTGTATTATAATTGTTTAAATACATTTTCTCTTTCCTCCTTGGTTGCACGTTAAGGATAGAGACTGTCTCATTCATCTCTGTAGACATTTAACCTAGCCTAGAGCCTGGCACACGGCTTATAATGTTCACTGAATTGAACTAAGGAGAAACTGAATCTTCACCAAAGTAAATTAGGAAAATTTCTTTTTCTAGAGCGGAATTTGGTTCATTACAGCTGTGGACATATTTACACACACTTAGTTCTAGTCCTCCCTGTTGGAGTATGGGGGGCTAAGAAGATAAAGGGGGTACAGTGGTTGGCTTCTGGAATGTGCAGGGCAAATATCCCCAGGTACAGCTCCTCTCCCTTCACCTCAACACTGAACTCCCTTTACTGCTAGCGCGAGCTGCAGCATGAGAACCAGAATAGCACGCTCCAGCCAGAATGACAGACATCCTCTCTCCCTCTTTCGTTATCTCTCCTTTCTGAACCTCATCAGTCTTCAACTCTAGCCTGTTGGCTGCTTCCAATGGGGCTGCTGCATCTAGGAAAGAATGCAGGATGTGTCTCAAAAAATCCAGCACTAGCTGAGGAACAGTTTGTTTTTTCCTAAAAAAGGGCAGTCTCTAAAGTTACATAAGACTTGGCTCTCCTGGCTAGGAGCTTTTCCAATTCCAGCTGGAGAGATTCCTCAAGCTGTTTAGAGTTCAGGAAAAGGGTTTGGAATTCCCTGATTGGCTAACCTTTACTGGAGCCATCTCTGGGTAGCAATGGGGAGGTTCCAGCAGAGTACACAGTAACTCTGTGTTCTCACTGCCCCTCAGTTGTGGCCCCACTGAGCTCTCCTGAGAACAGGAAATAGCATGATCCATTTACAGTTAATATCTCAGAACAAAGACAAGCCCCACTGCCAAAACCAGAGCCCCAGTGGCATCAAGCCTCTGGGGCCCCACCCAAAGGAGGCAGGACCTAGGGAATCTAATAGCCCAACCTAGAAGCACAACAAGGCTCTGGGAGGGCTTCCTTCCCTGCTTTGGGCAGATGTATAGAAGAATTTGTTTGTGGCCCTGAGAACCTCAGATGCCAGTCTTGCCCAAGGACTAGATGAATCAGTCAATCAACATTAACTGAGCACCTATGAAGTGCAAGGCACTGCACTATGTGAACAAAGCAGACCTGGGGCTGGCCTTCGTGGAGCTGATAGTTCACCTGGGGAGACTAACGAATAATTAAATAACTATGACCACATACAAACTATAAAGTAGGCTTTGGAATGTGCTATATTCAAAGGAAAGACAGCTAATCCAAAAAGCCATCTCTGTCCAGGGACGTCAGTTAGCATATTTATTAAATCAGGGACAAATTTATACTGAATTGACAACCCAAATTACCTGTGTTTTGGTTGAAAACTCTGACCCTTGAAGGAGTCACTAGAATCTCAATAACTTGCTCTCAGTTGAGCCCCATTTTTATTCCTACTCCTTCTGCAGGAGTTCAGTCCCTATTTACAGCACCCACTTTTGTTTAAGGCATAGGAGCTCACTTCAACTAACAAATCATTGGCCATTTACAATGAAGAAATTGAACCCTGATTTGCTCTTTCCAGCTTCAGGCCATGCACTTTTATTTCTTTCTGGCCAACAAAGGGAGCTAGGGACTTCCCTGACTGTCCAGTGGTTAAGACTTCAAGGTTCCAGTGCAGGGGATGCGGGTTTGATCCCTGTTCGGGGAACCAAAGTCCTGCATGCTGTGAGGCGTGGCCAAAAAAAAAAAAAAAAGGGAGCTAAGAAAAAGCTGGTATATTAACTCTGCTCTTACGGACTAATTCTGTAGCACTGGGCAAGTTATTTGATTCCCCTCAGCTTGGGTTTCTTCACCTGTACAACGGGGATAATAATAATATCTCCTCTCACAGGGTGCTGGTGGAAGTTAAAAGATATAGAAACATCTAGAACAGTGATTGGTATTTAGCGAGGGCTCAGTAAACGGCAACTATAATGAACATGGCAACTATAATGAACATGAATCAGGAATCTCTTCTTTCTTTGAACCTAAATCCCTCCTATTGCCTTTTTGAGGCTGCACTACTGTTCAACTTACCAACTCACACCAGGGAATCTTGTCACTGTCATACCCAGAGCTTTTCTTTTCAACAGGCCCACCACCTCAAATTTTTTAACCCTCATGGATCTGTTCTTTGTCCTCCTGAAAGTTGTAAAGTGGCTCTGTCCCAGAAAACATCCTGAGGGTGGGACTTCATGGGTGGTGCACTGGTTAAGAATCCACCTGCCAATGCAGGGGACACAGGTTCGAGCCCTGGTCCAGGAAGATCCCACATGTCGCAGAACAGTGAAGCCTGTGCGCCACAACTACTGAGCCTGTGCTCTAGAGCCCACGAGCCACAACTACTGAGCCTGTGTGCCACAACTACTGAAGCTCATGCGCCTAGAGCCCCTGCTCTGCAAGAAGAGAAGCCACCGCAATGAGAAGCCCGCGCACCGCAACGGAGTAGCCCCCGCTTGCCGCAACTAGAGAAAGCCTGCACCCAGCAACGAAGACCCAACATAGCCAAAAATAAATAAACAAATATATTACCAAAAAAAAAATCCCAAGGGAATACAAAGAAAGGTTAGAGTAAATATGCAAATTATCTGTGAATCAAGAAATTTGTGAATATGGCAAATTCAGTTACATGACTACCTGAATTGCTCACCTGTCAGCAGAAGACAGTGAAAGTGAGTCCTCTACATAAACTCATGGGCTGACAAGATTCTCCTTAAAGGGTCTAATTATTTCCAGACATGTATCCCAGGAGACCCTATCCAAGTCCCATAGCTTCTGCCGTAGAAAAGCCTCTCTAGTCTATCCTCTCTTCTAATTCCTACAATCAGTGCTCTAATTCTAGGCCCTCCTTCAACACCTCTTTCGAGGATTATTAATTCAGTCTTTGGGCAGATTCCTATCAGCCAGGAAGTGGTAAACAAAATAGATACTATCCCTGCCCTCATGAAGTTTACAATCTAGTGGAGGAAGGCAGACAATCACATAAATAAAAGTATAATTACAAAGTGTGATAAATGCCATGAAAATAAAGTACAGAGTATTAAGAGGATCTGATTAAGACTGACTAAGGGCTTGATTAAGAGGTCAGGGAAGGCCTCTCTGGGAAACTGATGTTTAAGTTCAGCCTTGAAAGGTGAGTTGAAGGGAATTTAAACAGGTGAAAAGTTGGGGACAACATTACAGGCAGAGGAAATGATATGCGTGAAAGGGCCCGAGACAGGGAAGTGGATGGTGTCTTAGAAAAACTGAAAGAAAACGAGTGTCATTGAAAGTGTCCATTTTATTTGGCAACCGGGAGTTCACTGGTGATCTTGACATAAACAATTTCAGGGGCTTGGTTAGTCAAAATGAAGCTAGACAGCAGAGGGTGCAAAAGTGGATGGAAAATTGAGCAGACAGTCTGGGTGGTCAAAAAAGGTTGGCTGTTAAGTGAGACAGTCAATACCCAGAGGGTGATGTGGTGTCAGGGGATTTTTAAATTAATATTGATTTTATCAAATTAATATATGCACATGGTTACAAAGATAAATTGTAGTATAAAGTTTATGATGGAAAATAGCAGTTCCCAGCTCCACCCCTTTCTACCTTTGTGTCCTTCTCCAGAGACCACTACTTTCAAATCTTTTAGCTGTCTCATCTGGCATTTATGTTCATGTTTATAAATCATATGTGTATTTAATTATTTCTTGATTTTAAACATTCTCTTGACTTCCTACATCCACCACCTTCCTCACAATTTCTTTTTTTTTTTTTAATTTTAATATTTATTTACTTGGCTGCACCGGGTCTCAGTTGCAGCATGCAGGATCTTTTTTAGTTGATCTTTGTTGCAGCATGCGGGATCTAGTTCCCTGACCAGAGATCGAACCTGGGCCCCCAGCAATGGGAACACAGAGTCTTAACCACTGGATCACCAGGGAAGTCCCCACAATTTCTGATTTAATTAATATCCAGTGTTTGCTATGACTTGGTAGTCTGTGGACCCTTATTATTACAGTATAATTTATAATTTAATTTTACTACTTGACTCTCTTTTGTTTAGTTGTCTATATATTTGTCCCTAAATCTTCACAAATTCTCTAGCGGAATGGTAAAAATTGCTCTCAATCTAAATCTAACTTTCCATATGGTCAAACACAGTTCCTTTTTTTTTCCCCCCTGAAACATAATCCTTCTGGAACTTTCTTTTCTGATACATTCTGAATTGACTCTCCTCTCTGGCTTACAACACCACTTCATGCTGGACTTCTCTCTCTCATGATGCTAGGAATTGCCTTTGCCTCTCTTCTGTTAGTTGCCCTGTGTTCTAGATCATATGATTTCTTCTTTCTTGTTGGGAAGTCCCTGTATGTAAACTTTTAAAAAAAGGACAGATTAAAAATTTCTCTATATCCCTAGTTTTCTAGATTTTTATGATGAGGTACCCTGGGGTAGACTATTTTTATTTGTTGTGCCGGGCACTCAGTGGGCCCTTTCAATTTGGAGACTTGTGTCTGGGAAATACACTTGGTACTCTTTATTTATTTATTTGTTTGTTTTTATTATTATTATTTTTTTGCGGTACGCGGGCCTCTCACTGTTGTGGCCTCTCCCGTTGCGGAGCACAGGCTCCGGATGCGCAGGCTCAGCCATGGCTCACGGGCCCAGCCGCTCCGCGGCATGTGGGATCTTCCCGGACCGGGGCACGAACCCGTGTCCCCTGCATCAGCAGGCGGACTCTCAACCACTGAGCCACCAGGGGAGCCCCTCTTTCTTTTAATTTTTTATAACTTTGCCTCCACTGATGTTGAAAGTTTAGAAAGGAGGAATTAAATGATGAAGCAACATCCCTGAGAAGCAGCAGTGGCTCAAGAATTTCTATATAGGGCTTCCCTGGTGGCGGAGTGGCTAAGAATCCGCCTGCCAATGCACGGGACACGGGTTCGAGCCCTGGTCCGTGAAGATCCCACATGCCACGGAGGAACTAAGCCCGTGTGCCACAACTACTGAGCCTGTGCTCTAAGGGCCCATGAGTCACAACTACTGAGCCCACGCGCCGCATCTACTGAAGCCCGCGCGCTCTGGAGCCCGTGCTCCACAACAAGAGAAGTCACTGCGATGAGAAGCCCGCGCACCGCAATGAAGAGTAGCCCCCGCTTGCCGCCAACTAGAGAAAGACCGCGCGCAGCAACGAAGACCCAACACAGCCAAAAATAAATTAATTGATTAATTAATTAATTTAAAAAGTTTACATACAAATATCAGAAATCAGAATGGCATTCGGCTTAACAATGATGGAATCTAATTAGTAAGCAGTGGAGCAGTACTTTCAGATTTCTGAGAGGAATTGATTTCTAGCCTAGGTTTCATGCACAGCCAAATTATCAACTGTGAGAGTTTAAATATATATACTTTCAGACATTCATTTCAAAAATGTTCCACTATGTATCCTTTCTTAGAAAGCTACTACAGAATATGCTTCAGCAAAATGAGCCAAAAATAATAAATTAAAAAAATAAATTAAAAAAAGGATTTCTATATAGGTTGAACTTAGGATCAGCAAACAAATCAAAAGAGGTGCGTGGAAGTGGGGTGGCATCAGGGAATTGTCTTGAAGTTCCATTTGTATAGCAATCAGTGTTTTTACTCAGAGTATAGGTTTGTTTGGGGTAGTTTACAAAGTATATCATTTAGGTTTAATACGCTCTGCTGTATAAAAACATCTCAAAACAGCTAAACAATAGAGGGTATGCAATCCAGTTCACCAGGGAGAGATTAGCTTTTGTTAAGAGGTGAGATACTCCTCCATTGCAACTAGTGAAGAGAGGATGGCTATAGACAGATTTGCAGATTGGTGGTAGGAAGTAAGAAAGTTCATGTTTGATGGCTTCCTTTTTCTTTGAGGTATATGAGTCAAGGTCATCATAGAGTATATGGAAGGAAGATGGGAGGGTCAGAGGTTGAGGAGGGTAGTGAAGGTATAAAGTATTTGTTATAAAGAGTAGAGGAATAACCTTGTAACAGAAATATAGTAAGACTGCTGGCCAGCATAAGTTTGGTGAGGATGAAAGTGATACTAAATCTACTGGACTGTACAATTTTCTCTAGCTGTTTAAGTACAGACAAAGAAAAGGTAAGGGTTTATTATTCAGAGTTAGGTTCCTTACTAGGTGAGTACATTTTTAAAAGAATGATTGTAATATCAATGAAGTTTTAAAGAGGTTAAAGGACTACCAGTGAGGATATTTCAACAACTGAATAGAATACACTAAGCCATAAACCATAAGGCCTAAACAGCAACATGGATAAATGCTTATGAAACAAGGTTAATTAAAAGAAAGCAGAATACAAAATAATTTTGATGCTAACAGTTATATTCCTGCAAAATTATATATGCATGTAAACAGAAAGGATAGGCAGATGGTATTACAGGTGAATTAAATTCCTTTTATTTTGTTATTGTTATATTTTTTAATTGTTTTTGTATATTTGTCTTAATTTTAAAAACTCTTACTTATGTTCATGTTCAGCTCAGTTCATAGATCTCTTTTGGAAAGAGCTTTATCTAGTCTACCAGTCATAACTGACCATTCTGTCTTCTTTAAAAGTTGCTCTACAGGGCTAAAACCAAACTCATCATGGGGCCGGTCTATAATCTCTGTGAGTGTCACTAAATTCATGGATCCTTGGTGATAGAGAAAAAAACCTCAGAAATGTAGCTGATTTGCTGAACTAGGCTTAAAGTCAGTTCAGCTGTCATAATTTATTCATTTATTCTACAAATATTTATTGAACTTATACTATTTGTCTGGCATTGTGCTGGGCACCAGTGAGACAGGCTGGGACCTGGGACCCTTTGCTGCAGCGCTGCAGTGCTTGCACCTGGACACACCTCTCCTCCAGCAACAAAATACAAAGAAACCGTCCGGGACTTAAAATAATTGCATGCCTGCAGTTAGGGTAAATTCTGGACCCAAAAGATACAAAGAGACCAAAAAACCCAACTGCCACTTTTGAAGACCCTGGAGCAAAAGCAGGGGGCGGGGAGCAAAAGCGGGGTCCTGCGGATGCCCCCTGCCCACACCACCACCTAAGGGGTGGGCAAAACACCTAACAGTGTCCTGCGGATGCCCCCTTCCCACACCACCACCTAAGGGGTGGGCAAAACACCTAAGCCACCCCTCTGGCCTGAGCTCTGGACACACCCCTACCCTCACCCCATGTAAGAAACAAGCTTGCCCCCGCCTCGGGGAGCCAACAAGCAAGGGAACCTGGTATTTGTTCTCACTGCCCACTGCTGCAGCAGGGGCCCCAATAAAGCCTTGCCTGAATTTCTTGTCTGGACTCTGATCAACTTCTACTGATTAAGGAGGCCAAGAACCCTGGTTGGTAACACCAGGAATATAGAGCAGAAAATAGAGTCTTTCACAAGTTGGGGAAAAAAGGACAGGAAAATCTTTGGCCCAAGACTGACAATCACAAAGGGCTTCATATTAGCCTTTTATCCTTATTAACATATGAAGTTATAAATGTAGTCATTAAAAAAAACAAAACAACTCTTTTGACATATAATTCACATACTATAAAATTCACTTTTTTAAAGTGTACAAGTCAGTGGTTTTTAGTGTATTCACAGAGTTGGGCAACCATCACCACAGTCTAATTTCAGAATATTTTATCACCCCTAAAAGAAACCCTATATGCATTGATCTTGCATCTTACAACCTTCAACTCATTGATTAGTTATAATATTTATTTTGTGGCTACTTTAGCATTTTCTATATATAAGATCATGTTATCTGCAAATAGTTCTACTTCCTTTTCAACCTGAATATCTTTTATTTCTTTTTCTTGTCTATTTCCTCTGGCTAGAACTTCTAGTACAATGGTGAATAGAAGTGTTGAGAATGACCAGCTTTCTCTTATTCTTGATCTTAGAGGGAAAGCTTTCAGTTGTCTTTCACCATTAAGTATAATGTTAGCTACGGGGTTTTTTATAGATGCCCTTTACCAGGCTGAGGAAGTTCTACTTCTAGTTTGTTGAGTGTTTTTATCATGGACTTGTCAAATTTTTTTCTGCATCTACTGAGATGATCCTGTGGTTTGTCCTAAATACAGTCATTTTCATATTACAAAATGAATTTGTTAAGGTAAATATTTTAAATATACCAAAATTCTTAGAATTCTGCTTTGGATTTCAATCATTTTTAATACATGAAGAACTTAAAAAGTGGAAGAGATAAAGCTCTCTCTCTGGATCTTTCAGAGACCCTGGATTCAAAGACTATTCCTGCCCTCACAGAGTTTACAGCTATGTAAATAATGCGTTAACCACTGTAATGGAGCCCCAAACAAGGCCAATGATAGCACAGTGGAAATTATACCCAAATTTGCAGGATGTCATCAGGAAAGGTTTCGGAAAGGAGTCATATGAGTAGATTCTTAAAGGAGGAGTAGAAAATGCATGCAGGTCAGGGGAAGGATTTCAATTAGAGAGAACCATATGTATAGAGTTCTTTATATTATTCAGCCATGAGAAAGAAAGAAATCTTACCATCGTGACAATATGGATGGACCTTGAGGGTATTACGCTAAGTTAAATAAGTCAGAAAGAGAAAGACAAATACTGTATGATATAACTTATATGTAGAATCTTAAAAGACCAAATTCATAGAAACATAGAGTAGAATGGTTGCCAGGCGCTGGGGGGTGGGGGAAATGTTGGTCAAAGGGTAAACATTTCCAATTATAAAATGAATAAATTCTAGGGATCTAATGTATAGCATGGTGATTATAGTTAACAATACTGTATTATATATTTGAAAGTTGCTAAGAGAGTAGATCTTAAATGTTCTCACCACAAAAAAGAAATGGTAATTATGTAAAGCGATGGAGATTTAACTACCCTATTGTGGTAATCATTTTCCAATATATGAGTGTATCAAATCAACACACTGTACATCTTAAACTTACACAATATTATATGTCAATTATATCTTAATAAAATTGGAAGAAAAAAGAGAGAGACAGTTTGTCACAGAAATCTGTACCCAACAGCCTCAGACTCAGGACATAGATTCCCAGAGTATTTATTGAAAGAAGGTGTACCGAAGTCACAACAGAAAACTAAAAATTTGACCATATAGAAACTGTAAAATTCTAGATGTCAAAAGTCATAAACAAAATTAAAAGACAAATATTTGACACAAATATAACAAAATGCCAATATCCTTATATGTAAAGAATTTATGTGAATTGATTGCTAAAACCTAAGATCTTTTTTTTAAATTGTGGTAAGAACATATAGCATGAGATCTATTCTCTTAACAAATTTTTAAGTATAGAGTGCATTATTACTAACTATAAGCATAATGTACAGCAGATCTCCAGAACTTATGCATCTTGCATAATTCAAACTTTATACAGGTTGAACAGCATCTCCCCATTTCCCTCTCCTCCAGCTCCTGGCCACCACCATTCTACTTCCTGCATCTCTGATTCTGACTATTTTAGATTCCTCATGTAAGCGGAATCATGCAGTATTCGTTCTTTTGTGACTGCCTTATTCACTTGAACTAATAGGAAAATGGGCAAGATATGAGCAAACAATAAGATTTAAAATACTATTAAAATACTATCTTTTGTTTATCAATTATCAAACAAAATAATAATAGTTAAGGGAAGGAAAGTAAAATAGGCATTTTCACACTTTGCCAATATAAGCATATTTTGGTACAACCTTCATATTGAGGTTGGGGGTAAAAAAAAAAAAAAAAAAAAAAAAAAAAATATATATATATATATATATATATATATATATATCCAGTCTTAAAAACGTTCAAATCCTCTAACTCCACCTCTAGAATTCCATACTAAGGAAACTATCAGAGATTTTTTTCATAAAGTTATTAATCTGAACATTTTTTAGAGAAGAGAAAGCTATTTTTAAAAACTTCAAATGTCTAACATTTGGATTAAGTAAATTATGGCGCATTCAAACAATGGATTTGTTACCTAACTATTCAAAATTTGACTTCCAAAAACTGTTCAATGATGTGTCTTCATTTTATACTTGTCTGTATTTTTCTAGATTCTCAACAGTGAGACTATATTTCACTTATAGTTAGAGAAAGAGACAAACCACTTTCTCAGAAAATATCTTTAAACAAAATAGACACGATTTATTTGTTTCAAAGGAAAAACATCATAGTATCCTTCTTTTCATCTTTCCCCATAAAAGGACAGTTAAGTTTAAACATTTTCTAGGTTAAAATCTGAGCAGCTAATACCATTTCCTTAGGACTATTCTCTACAATCTCTTAATCTTGAATGAGTGATAGATTTATAAACCTAATCTCTAAAGGAAGAAAACCCAGTGCGGAAATGATATGCTCCAAATCACACTCTTAGTGGCACTATTTGGCCTTTGATTCTTGGGTTTTGTGCACTAGGGCTTTTTATTTTTCTTTTCTTGTTTTTCAAAAACAAAACCAAAAAAACCAAAAAAACAACAAACGAAAACCTTTATGTTGATTAAATCTGAGAAACATTGATGAAGAGGCTGAGATTATAGTTTGGGTCTAAGAGTAGTTCTACTCAAAGTGTGGTCTATGGACCAGTAGAGTCAGCTTCTCCTGGGAATTTATTAGACTGGTAAATGCTTGGGCCCAGTGCCAGACTTACTGAATCAGAATTTCAGGGGTGAGCCAGGTGATTTTTCTGCAGCCTCAGGTTTAAGAAGCACTTGTCTAGAGGAAATTAAGCAAAGAGGCTAACAGTATGCAAAAGGAAAGAGGTGCACAGCCCACCTAATGTTCAATGTATATTTTTTAAAGCATACACATTATTATATAATATTCTAAAAACAAACCTTTTATTTTCTTATTATGAACTAGAAAGTATGGCTAGAAAAAATTTTCTTGGCTTTGGACTAAAAAAGGTTGACAGGGCTTAGGATTAAAGGGCAAAAGGAATCTGTAATTAATTCCTGGTTCCATGCAGCTCACTAAATTAAGGTTAAGGGTTTCACATAGGAATTTGGGAACTGTATGTACGCAGTAAATATTTTGGTTATATTTCTCTCAAGCCATGATTGGTTACTGGTGGGTGGTCATTTGAAGATGACGGGATCTCAAACCCAAACATTTCTTTTTTTTCTTTTTTTTTTGCGGTACGCGGGCCTCTCCCTGCTGTGGCCTCTCCCGTTGTGGAGCACTGGCTCTGAACGCGCAGGCTCAGCGGCCATGGCTCACGGGCCCAGCCGCTCCGCGGCATGTGGGATCTTCCCAGACTGGGGCACGAACCCGTGTCCCCTGCATCGGCAGTCAGACTCTCAACCACTGCGCCACCAGGGAAGCCCCCAACCATTTCTTTCAACCTCTTTCCACTTTGGAGTCATGACTCAGTAGGCAAAATTCAGTAGTCATGCTTCCCTGGTGGTCCAGGGGGTAAGACTCCACTCTCCCAATGCAGGGGGTCTGCGTTTGATCCCTGGTCGGGGAACTAGATCCCAGGTGCATGCCACAACTAAGAGTTCACATGCCGCAACTAAGAAGTCCGCATGCCGCAACTAAGAAGTCCGCATGTCGCAACTAAGAAGTCCACATACTTCAACTAAGAAGTCTGCATGCTGCAACTAAAAGTCCACATGAGACCTGGTGCAGCCAAAATAAATTAACTTTTAAAATATTAATTAATTAAAAAAAAAGAAAATTCAGTAGTCATGTATCATCTTTGGTGACTGGCTTAAAGTGTGCTTTACGGAGCCCCCTCATTGACAATGAAAGGTAAGCGAAGGGGATGGAGAGGAAAGGAGGGAGAGACAGATGAAAAGGTTAGACTCTACTTCTTTGAACCCCTTGCCTTTAACCAAAACAGCTCAGCTTTTACCTTTTTGTGTCCACTTTCCTGTGGAACATACTTGAACAAAGAGCTCCCCTCAAAAAATAAAAAGAGCTCCCCTCTAAAAAACATTTTGAAATTTTCTATTCTCTACTACATATTTTCACAATCCAGTAAAAAGCCATAACTGTCTTTTCCCCCCATGAGATCAATGTTCCTTGTTAACTATCTATCACCACAACCTGGCTGTCAAAAAGGACTCACAAATGCGTAATAGGCAGGACGCCTCCTTTCTCCAACCACTATCATTAGGGATGAATAAACTAATAATGTTGCAAGTTGCTGTGTTGGATGTGAGGCAAAGCATATTATAAATCAGCCTATAAACTGAAATAGACACTACCCTATCTAAGAAGTTAACTATAGCTATAAGTATAAAGTAAAGAGAATAATATTTTCGAGAAGTAGAATAGCTCTGTAACACCAAGTAAGAGAAGTCCTTCAAAGTAGTCACCTTGGGGGCTTCCCTGGTGGCGCAGTGGTTGAGAGTCCGCCTGCCGATGCAGGGGACACGGGTTCGTGCCCCTGTCCCGGAGGATCCCACGTGCCGCGGAGCGGCTGGGCCCGCGGGCCATGGCCGCGGAGCCTGTGTGTCCGGAGCCTGTGCTCCGCGACGGGAGGGGCCACAGCAGTGAGAGGCCCGCGTACAGCAAAAAAAAAAAAAAAAAAGTAGTCACCTTGGGAGACAATTCACTCCAGTAATGCTCCTATTTAAAACATTTCCAGAACCCATCTTTTGGAACTGCAAAAACCACCTAGCCAACTCACAAAACTGTGAGACATAATCAGTCATTGTTTTAAGCCACTAAGCTTTGGGGTATTTGTTATACAGTAATATATAAGCAAGATAGAAATTTTTAAATCACTATGATTTGGAGGATATTTAAAAGGAAATGATTAGGGACTTCCCTGGTGGCACAGTGGTTGAGAATCCGCCTGCCAATGCAGGGGACAAGGGTTCATTCCTTGGTCCGAGAAGATCCCACACGCCGCAGAGCAATGAAGCCCATGCGCCACAACTACTGAGCCTGAGCTCTAGAGCCCGCGAGCCGCAACTACTGAAGCCCGCGCGCCTAGAGCCCGTGCTCTGCAACAAGAGAAGCCACCACAATGAGAAGCCTGTGCACCGCAATGAAGAGCAGCCCCCGCTTACCGCAACTAGAGAAAGCCTGTGTGCAGCAACGAAGACCCAACACACCCAAAAATAAAAAATTAAATTAAAAAAAAGATACTATCAAAAAAAAAAAAAGGAAATGATCAGCCTTACAGAAAAACTCTAGCTATCTAGAACGTACAGGGAATAGGTTGGTCTGATAACAAAGTTTGGCTGTATCTTTAAATAAACAGAATACAACATCCTTCAGATAATAAGAAAATAACATTTTTTTTTTTTTTTTTTTTTTTTTTTGCGGTACGCGGGCCTCTCACTGTTGTGGCCTCTCCCGTTGCGGAGCACAGGCTCCGGAAGCGCAGGCTCAGTGGCCATGGCTCACGGGCCCAGCTGCTCCACGGCATGTGGGATCTTCCCGGCCTGGGGCACGAACCCGTGTCCCCTGCATCGGCAGGTGGACTCTCAACCACTGAGCCACCAGGGAAGCCCAGAAAATAACATTTTGTAAGAGAAACAACTCTCGGATGAATGGGATCAGCAGTAGGTCCCCAACTCTCCCATTTGAGTTTTTGCTTTTTTCCTTGGGGTCATCTGAATCCTATCTATACTGACTTTAGGAATATGCTGATCTCCTTTTTTTTCCTTTACCTGAACATGGATAAAAAATAATTTTCCATTTTTCCCTAAGTACACTAAATATAAGGCTGTATTTTCTTTCTTAAAATAATTATACAAGAAAAGAAAGGAAGCACAAAATTATAAAAACAGGTAAACAAGTTAAATATAGATTTTAGGACCCTAAGATAAACTTAAGTATAAACTTTGGATCCTAAAATAACTAAATCTAGCCAGAAATTGGCTGGCCCTTTTTTTCCCTCTCCACCCAGTTATCAATTTGTTGTCCTTGACCACAGGACCACACAAGAAGCCAAAGACACAGAAGACATTTCAGAGCTCACTGTCTCATTTCCTGGAGAAGATAAAAGACTAACTTATTAAACCAAGAATTCCAGAGAACAGAAGTTTTCTTCTTTAAGTACCAAAATTAATTTTTTTTAAACTTTAGGTATTTTGATAAAACTCTTTTAAAATGTACACTTTTACTTACACACTTTTGTTTTAATCACAGTGTATAGGCTATAACTTAACTTTTTCTTGATGACTTACTGTTAACACTAATATACTACGCTAAAATATAGTTTTGTTCTCAGCATCTATTATGGATTTACATCCTTAATCATCAAACCAAACCAATCATCAAACCCCTAAGACTGTGTGTTAAGAGTAAATATGGTTCACTTTTGCCACTTCTATTCAACGTAGTATTGGAAGTCCTAGCCAGAGCAATTAGGCAAGAAAAAGAAATAAAAAGGCATCTGCACTCCTGTTGGCAGATGACATGATCTTATATGTAGAAAACCCTAAAGATCCACCCCCCAACTGTTAGAATTAATAAATGAATACAGCAAAGTTTCAGGACATGAAGTCAACATATAAAACATAAAAAATCAGTTGTGTCTCTAGACAATAATAATGAACAATCTGAAAAGGAAATTAAGAAAATAATTCCATTTACAACACATCAAAAAGAATAAAATATGTGGGAATAAACTTAACCACTGCAAACTATAAAATGTTACTGGAAGAAATTAAAGAAGATACAAATAAATGGAAAGATATCCTGTGTTCATGGATGGTAAGACTTAATATTGTTAAGATGTCAATACCTGCAATATTCGACAACATGGATGGACATTATGCTAAGTGAAATAGGCTAATCACAGAATGACAAATACTGCCTGATTCCACTTGTCTGAGGAATATAAAATAGTTTAATTTATGAATCAAAGAGTGGAATGCTGGTTGACTGGGGGAGAGGGTCTGAGGAGTTGTTGTTCCATGGGTATAAAGTTCAGTCAAGCAAGATGAATAAGCTCTAAAGATCTGCTGTAAAACAATGCACCTACAGTCAATAATATATTGTAAACTTAAAAATTTGTTAAGAGGGTAGTTCTTTCCGCAACAATAAAAGGATGTCAACTGCCCAAAGCAATCCACAGATTTAATGAAATCCCTTTCAAAATCCTAATGATATTTTTTGCAGAAATAGAAAAATCCATCCTAAAATTTGTATGAAATCGCAAAGGATCCTGAATAGTTAAAAAAAATCTTGAAAAAGCAGAACACAATTGTAGGACTCATACTTCCTTACTACACAGCTTACAGTCATCAAAAGAGTATGGTACTGCCTCATGCTGGTCAGAATGGCCATCATTAAAAAGCCTACAAATAACAAATGCTGGAGAGGGTGTGGAGAAAAGGGAACCCTCCTACACTGTTAATGGGAATGCAAGTTGGTGCAGCCACTGTGGAAAACGGTATGGAGGCTCCTCAGAAAACTAAAAATAGAATTACCATATGATCCAGCAATCCCACTACCGGGCATACGTCTGGACAAAACTATAATTCAAAAAGATACATGCACCCCTATGTTCATAGCAGCACTATTCACAATAGCCAAGACATGGAAACAACCTAAATGTCCACCAACAGATGAATGGATAAAGAAGATGTGGTATATATATACAATGGAATACTACTCAGCCATAAAAAGGAACAAAATAATGCCATTTGCAGCAATATGGATGCAACTAGAGATTATCATACTAAATGAAGTCAGTCAGAAAGAGAAAGACAAATACCATATGGTATCATTTATATGTAGAATCTAAAATATGAGGGCCTCCCTGGTGGCACAGTGGTTGAGAGTCCGCCTGCCGATGCAGGGGATACGGGTTCGTGCCCCGGTCCGGGAGGATCCCATATGCCGCGGAGTGGCTGGGCCTGTGAGCCATGGCCGCTGAGCCTGCGCATCCGGAGCCTGTGCTCCGCAACGGGAGAGGCCACAACAGTGAGAGGCCCGCATACCGCAAAAAAATAAAATAAAAAATAAAATAAAATAAAATATGACACAAATGAAATTATCGATGAAACAGAAACAGAATCAGGGTCATAGAGCATAGACTGGTGGTTGCCAAGGGGGAGGGGGTGGGAGAGGGATGGACTGGGAGTTTGGGATTAGCAGATACAAACTGGTATATACAGAATGGATAAACAACAAGGTCCTACTGTATAGCACAGGGAACTATATTCAATATCTTGTGATAAACCATAATGGAAAAAGAATATCAAGAAGAATGTATACATATGTATAAATGAGTCACTTTGCTGTACAGCAGTAATTAACACAACTTTGTAATCCAACTATACTTCAATAAAAGATAAATTAAAAAAAAAAAGAGTGTGGTACTGGCATAAAGACAGACACACAGACCAATAAAAGAGAACAGAGAGCCTAGAAATAAACCTGGCATATCTGGTCAAATGATACTCAACAAGAATGCCAACACTATTCAAAGGGGAAAGGACAGTCTTCAACAAATGGTGTTAGGAAAACTGGATATCCACATGCAAAATAATTAGATTGGGCCCTTATCTTACACATCATACAAAAATTAACTCAAAATGGATCAAAACCTAACCATAAAAGATAAACCTATTTAAAAAAACTTAGAAGAAAACACAGGGGAAAAGTTTCATGACACTGAATTTGGCAATGATTTCTTGGCTGTGACACCAAAAGCACAGACAACAAAAGAAAAAAATAGGTAAACTGGATCTCATCAAAATTTAAAAACTTTTGTGCATCAAACGATACTATCAACAGAGTGAAAAGGCAACCCATGGAATGGGAGAATATATTTTCAAATCATAATATCTGATAAGGGACTTCTATCCTGAATATATAAAATACTCTTACAATTCAACAATAGAAAGACATATAACCCAATTAAAAATGGGCAAAGGATTTCAATAGACTTTTCTCCAAAGATATAAAAATAGCCAATAAGTACATGAAAAGACACTAAACATCACTAGCCATTAGAGAAATGCAAATCAAAACCACAAGATACCTTTTCACACCCATTAGGATGACTATTATTTAAAAAACAAAACAGAAAATAAGTGTTGGCAAGTTTGTGGAAAAACTGGAATGCTTTACATTGTTGGTGGAAATGTAAAACGGTGCAGCCACTGTGGGAAACGGTATGGCAGTTCCTCAAAAAATTAAACACAGAATTACTATATGATTCAGCAATTCCATTTCTGGGTATATATCCAAAGGAATTGAAAACAGGGACTCATATTTGTACACCAATGTTCATAGCAGTTTCATTCACAATAGCCAAAAGGTGGAAACAACCCAAGTGTCCATCGATGAATGTGGATAAAAATAATGTGATATATATATACAATGAATTTTATTCAGCCTTAAAAGGGAAGGAAATTCAGATGCAAGCTATCACATGGATGAACCTTGACGGCATTATGAAGAAAATAAACCAGTCACAAAGAGACAAATATTGTATGATTCGACTTATATGGAGTACCTAGAGTAGTCAAATTCATGGAGAAAGAAAGTAGAATGGTGGTTGCCAGGCGCTGGGGGAAGAGGAAATGAAGAGTTAATTGTTTAATGATTATGCAGTTTCAGTTTGAGAAGATGAAAAAGTTCTGGAGATGGATGGTGGTGATGGCTGGGCAACAATGTGAATGTACTTAATGACACTGAACTATATATTTAAGAATGGTAAAAATGGTAAATTTTATATTATATATATTTACCACAACTTAAAAAAAAAAACAGTCAACGTGGTAAAAGAGAGGTTCCACTGTGAGTTGTTAACTTTTTGTTAGAATGCACTCTACACCCCACCCTCATGCCTTGAAGTCAATCCAGAGCAATGTTTATATCTGGCCACTCAAAATAATATGCTCATTTTGCAAGACAGACTCATTTGACAGGAATTACAGTATCATATGTCAATGTTTGATGGGTGTTTTCTGGGTAACCTCAACACTGACCAATTGGACTATCTCTACAGAGCCTGCCTTTACCCTAACATGCAGTCAGTGAGCCATCTCAGTCAAGTGACTTTTAATAGGGTGCTCAGTCATTGTGTATGAGCAACAGAAGAAAAGGATGAGTTATTGTCCTAAAGTTGCAGAGAGAAAAATAGAACTCATAAGCCTTCCCATGAACTAGGGTTGCCAGATTTAGCAAATAAAAATACAGGACACCCTGCTATTTACCTGGAATTCAAATTTAACTTGGCATCCTGTATTTTATCTGGCAACACTCTGAAGTATTGGAAGTGAAGAAAAAATAAATCAAACAATGCAGAGTGTTTTGGGGCTACTGAGGTCTTAACAGGGATCCTAGACAGGGAAAAGTAGAAAAGCCCATTAAAAACATATTGATTAACAACAACAAAAAAGTACTGGTCTCCAGATACCATGCCCCTGCTTAATTCAGCTCAGGAGCTCTTTCCTGCTTTCAGTATCTGTGATTCAAGACTTATTTTGTAAAGTTACAAAGATAAGTCAGAGAATGGTAGAAAGAAAAAGTAAAGAAGGATAAATCAAAGTTAGAAATGGGTGAGAACATACCCAGCTTCCAGTTAGGCAGGCCTTGCCTCAAAAAGGAACCTTAAACATTTAACAAAAAGTAACCTTAAACACAACATAAAAATCAGAGGAAATCAGATTTTGACCTGGCTCAAAGCAGAAAAGAAACAATGATGGTGAGTGTGCTATAGCCATACAGTAGGAGGGACATGGGTAGCAGAACACGAGACAGTGGTGGGATCTCCCCACTCCCCTAAACCGTATCACTGCTTAATTTCCATGGAGCCTGCTAAGAAACTCCAGTCACTATTTTACCTACTAATACACTGAGCCCCAGTGACAATAATGCCACTATTAGTCAGGCAACTACTTCTTAGCTTATAAACTCCCGCAGCTTGCCAGCCATTGTTTCATCACTCAGCAATATCATCTACTTCCCCACGGAACCGGGGCCAAAACTGAGGTCGCCGAACCCTGTCTTAGCTTCAGGAAACTGAATCTGTTCAGGTCATCCTCTTAGTAATCAACAAAAACAGGTTTCAGGCTTTCTGTTCTTTGAGAATCCCATCTTTAAAAGGCCTGTGTTCTTGTTTATTACTGACACTGTTCACATAGCAGTAACCCCTGCCTGATTCTGGTCTACTGAGATATAAATGGCCCATATGGCCTGATCATACTTCATTCAGTAGTATTTAGGAATCTTTGATATTTTTCACACTAGGCCAGCCTGGGATGTCTGCCCCTCCAGCGGAGGAAAGGGGAGGGGAGGTACCCAGGAGCTAAAAGGGTAAAATAACTGAGGTCATTCCTCCAACCTGTCCTGAAGCACTAGCTGACCAGCTACACTGAGTAAGGTTTAAAGACTGTGGCTAGCCTCCACAGTTTTTCTCTAAAGGGAGTAGTTAGTCGCTAGGGCAAGAGGAGGGGCGTCACCTGGGTAAAGCTCTTTCAAGATTATCTGGGCAGCCTCTGAGGCACACTGACCAATAAAAATTTCTGCAGCCTTGGCCCTGACTTTTTTTTTATTTTTTGTAAACAGAACATAAAGGGAAATCAGCTGATAAATAGAAGCTTCTACGTAAATGACATTAGATGCATGAATTGAGAGACTGAATATGTTCAGTTCTATGCTCCCAACATAAGCACCACAAGTAATCCCCTAGATGCCCTTCCTTTTTTACCACTTCATGTAACTAGTGACATTTTTCCCACTAAAGCACTCTGCCTCACAGCCTCTGCATTGGTCTCATTCATTCACCCACCCGTTAAATATTTACTGTGTGCTACCATGTGCCAAGCACTGTGCTGGGCGCTGGAGATACAAATTAATAATGTACGGTCCTTGCCTCCAGGGCAGTCTCCTGGTGTCCTCAGGGCCAGCCTGGTAATCCCAAGCCAGCCCTGGGCAACGGGAACACGGTGCCCTTTGCAACAGGTAAGAGCGGTAGCAGGGGACTGGCAAACTGCCAGGCCAAAGGTTTTCCCAAGGTAAAACGGGATGTGAGAGCGATCCCAGCCCGGCTCAGACAGACACCAAGTTGGGAAGCAGGGGCCAAAGGGGCGGAGGGCGCAAAGGACCCGGTTGTGCGGAGCACCCCGCCGCAGTCGCTGGGCTGGGTGCTGAGCGGCCGCGCTACCACAGACCCGTCACTGGAGATGTGGGTACAACGATGACTACTGGGCGCGAGTCAGCTGAGGGGGTGTCTCCGAAGGGACACTTTGAGGAGACAGTGGGGTGGATCTGGGGTGACGCCCAAAAGGATGGTTGGCCCTGGGTGTTTGAGGGTTCGGTGGATGGCAGAGCTGAAGGGTCAGGACAGGACTGAAGACGAGGTCGGTCCAGAGGGTCGAGGAAGACCGGAGGGTGAGGTGGCGGCGACGAGGGGGAAGGGCGGAAGGGAAGGGGCGCTAAGGGCTGGATAGGTGGGCAAACTGAGGGCTTTTCTCCTAAGGGATCATTTGGAACGCGAGGGCAGTGGGTCTCCGGGGCTTCTTCCGATCCCGAAGACACGTCCTACCTGGTTTCTCGCCTCAGTTTAGTCCTACGGCGTAGGCGGCGGCGTAGTCTCGCGCCCTGAAGGGGTCGTGTTGCAGCCTGGACCAGCAGGCGCCCCCCTTCCCTCAGACAGCTTGGTAACGTCCGGTCACCCCTGCAGCTGTGGCGCCGATGGTCCGATCTGAATTGCCTTCATGCCGTCCCTTAGGACGGCCAGTGGTTCGGTCCGCTGTGGGCCAGCGGGTGCTCGCCCACCTCCCCGCTCCTGCTGCGATGCGCGCAGCGAGTCACGCGCAGTGCTTTCCCGCGAGGGGAGCGAGCGGCGAGGCTTCAGCCGTGGCCCCGCCCTCTGCGGCGGCGCCCCGCCCCTTCGGGGTGGTGCCAGGCTAAGCGGGCTGCGGTACATTTGCGCACCCACCTTAGCCTAATGCCGCGATTCTCTGCCTGACACCGCAGTAGAACCTCTTGGGAAAAACAGAAAAACAAAACTAAAGCCTGACCTCAGCCGAGACCAGTTGAACTGGAAGCACGGGTAGGGTGGAGTAGGGGTGGGATGGTGCCCAGCCTTGATATTTTTAAAAGCACCCCATGCGAAGCCAGGGTTAAAAAGCCCGGTAAAACCTAGGACGGACAAAGACTGTCTCCTTTGGCTAAAAATTTAGTCAGGCTTTTCTGGGTCTGCCCTGGACTTAGGTTGACTTTGGGCTTTCCTCTTTGTCCTTGTAGAATCCAGTCTGAGCAAGGATCTCACTAAATCAGTTTATTGGAAGTTCTCCGCCCTTGGTATCTGACCAACCTTGGTATCTTATCACCTTGGCCTGCCTTCAGCAAGAATTCTGTTGAGTTGGTCTACCAAGAATCCCCCTTACCCCTGATGTTTCTTCTTAGTAATTGCTATGATCATGTCCCCCCAAAATTCATATGTTGAAATCCTAACCCCCAAAGACTAGTAGCTGGGGCCTTCGGGAGGTGATTAGGTCATGAGGAGCTCGCATGATTAGGATTAATAGGTGGTTTTTTTTTTTTTTTTTCTGCAGGGCAGGATTAATAGTTTTATACAAGTGATCTCACAGAACTCCCTAGCCCAATCCTCCAGGAAAGGAAGTCTGTGACAAGAGAGCACTTAGCAACTATGCTGGCACCTTGATCTCAGACTTACAGCCTCCAGAACTGTGAGAAATTTGTTTATAAGCTACTCGGTCTGTAGTGGTGTTTTTTTTGTTTGTTTTTTTTTGTTTGTTTTGTTTGGCCGCGTCGTGGGGCATGCAGGATCTTTGTCCCCAACCAGGGACCGAACCCGTGACCCCTGCATTTGGAGCACAGAATCTTAACCACTGGACCACCAGTGAAGTCCCTGTGGTGTTTTATTATAGCAGCCAGAGCAGATTAACTGTAATTTTCTGCCCACTGACCCCTACCCTGCTCCTTGGCTAATAAATTACCACTTGTCTTTGTTGGGGTCTGAGTTGAACTCAATCTCTCCCCCACTGCAGCACCCATTGCAGTGGTTCCTATAGCTACTCCATGGTCCCTGCCCCCCTCAGCCCCCCTAAATAAAATCTGCCTTACCATCTTTAACAAGTGTCATGAATAATTTTTACTTTAACGGAACTCATGCACTTCCTGCTCCTAGGCAGGGTGTATGTGGGACATTGAGGATTGTGTTGTCTTCTTCTTCTATCCAAAGAGGGGTGGGGGCAGGTGGTCATTCAACAAATAGTTATTAGAACCTCACTAGGTTCCATCCTCTGTGAAAGAGTTGAGACTGAGACCCTGTGCTCTTCCAAGACCCATGCTTCTTGGGTCAAGGAAGCAGATAAATGTCATACTGTGTAATGCATCCTCAGGCTTCACAGAAGGCATTGTGAGCTGAGCTTTGAAAAATGAGTGGGAGGTAAAGGGTGTGAAGGAATCAGCATGTGCAGAAGGACAGAGGGGCAAAACAACTGATATGATTGAGATGTGGGACGTGATGGAGAGAGCACAGCAGACATGGTCAGTAGTGTGATAATGAAGAGCCTTCCATGACATATTAAGGAGTTGGGACTCATCCAGTAAGCAGTGGAGAGACACTTTATGTGAAGGCAGGAATGGTAAATCAAATATGAATTTTAGAACTACAATTCTGGGGGCACAGTGGAGAGGGCTAGGACCAGCCAGGGAGACCAAGGAAAAACTGGATGTTTGTGCAGTTAAATGGTGCAGGGTGGGGACTTAGCCTAAACTAGGCCAATTGGAATCCCTTCCCTGAAAACTTGGATTTGGGGGAGAGAGAATTACACCCTTACTCATTGTTAGACTTATAATGGAAATTTGAGAGTGCCAAGTGACCATCTTTTACTTGTCAAATGGCCTGAGTAGCAGAGAAAACCAGTTTGCTGAGAAGTATCAATCTGTTGCCTAGAGAGGAGTCAAGTCTAGACACAAAGAGACTACTCCCCAGCTTCCTGGGGCCTCCAGCAGCTGGTTCTACTTCTTACTGAGGCCAGCTTGATTGTTGCCCTAGGTTGATGACATATTCTTCTATCCATTCATGTAGTCTCATTTTTGGCTTCAGCAAGTGGGGGTTACTTCCTGTTATTTGTGTTAAGGGATAATTTTTCAAAAAGGTAAAATCATGAGTCTTATACAAATATAAAATAAATGTATATTAAACTCACTAGTTAATGAGAGAACCAGTAAGACTGTAAGACTGGTTCACATGAGTATTTGACTTTTAGAAATGTAAATTCTCTACCAGACAAAATTAATTTGCATCATTGGGAATAGGAATTATTTGCATTGTTATGGGCAAAAATATTTTGCATTATTATCAGTATTTGAACAGATTTGAACTTTAGAAATCTCACTCTAGTTGGAGTGTAGATATTGAATTAGAGGAAAGTAAAGAGACCAGTTAGGAGACTGTGGTAATTATGATGAGAAATGGGAGGGTCTGAATTAGCACAGTGGCTGAGGGGTTAGATAAGAGGAGATAGATCTAAGAGAGATTAAGGGTATAGAATCTATAGCAGTGGTCCCCAACCTTTTTGGCAACAGGGACCAGTTTCGTGGAAGACAGTTTTTCCACGGATGGGGGTGAACACGATGGTTCAGGTGGTAATATGAGCGATGGGGAGCGGCAGATGAAGCTTTGCTCGCTTGCCCACCACTCACCTCCTGCTGTGTGGCCTGGTTCCTAACAGGCTGCAGACCGGTACCGGTCTGCAGGCCGGGGGTTGGGGACCCCTGATCTATAGGACTTAATGATTAATGTGTCAGTGGGGGTTGGGGGTAAAGTAGAGTGAATAGTCTAGCATGACTCTCAGGATCCTCCAAACGCTGAGTTTTCTCCAAAACTCTTTGCACATATCTTAGAAGATTTGGAGTTAGAATTACAGGGAAATGTTGGGGCTGGGACAGTGCTCCCTTGTTTCTCTGTTTCTGGCAGTGGTAAATATGGTTATTTCCCCCACAGTTTCTTAAAGAAAAAGATGTTAAGGATGAGCCAAATGGTCCCGTGACCTCTCCCTGTTCCTGAGAAGCTGTATATGAGGAACAAGTTTAAGCCTATGTAAGTTGGAATCACCTCTCTGTTTTTGCTATTGGCAGCTATTCCATCTAGCTCAAGTGAAAAGATCTCATTACCGACCCAACTTCAGAAAACCCCTCACAGGGTGCTCTCCTGGAATGAAACAGTGTCTTGTCTGTTTCCCTTTGGACATCTGCTTTATTCTTCTCTCTATAGACTAGACACATTGGCCCACTTATCTTCATACTTATAGCAAGTCATGGCCACTTTAAAATAGAGGCCTCTCTTCCTGAAACTATATGACCTTTTAGTAACTATTCTCAGCACTGACTTAGTTTCTTGGAATTCTAATTCCCAGAGAGAGCAGGTATATTGGGATTATATATCCACTCTTCACCAGTTGTGGCTGGGAGTAGTGGAGTCAACTGGCACAAATATGGGACCACCTAGACCCACCCCATCATCAGGAGCTCTGTGGGAAGAGTCAGTAATCTATGGATTTAGCACCATTGAGTAAATCAATGGGCTCATTTGATAAACCAGTACTTGCATCTTCTGTAGCCCACCCACAAAGTCCTTTGGTTTTATCCTCAAAATATATCCTCTATTCATCCACTTATTTTTTCACTGCTTCCACCCTAGTCTAAGCCACCACCATTCCATGCCTAGACAACTGTAACTGCCTCCTAGTCTCCCTGATGTCACTTTTGCACTCCTATTGCCCATAGAATAGCCTGACCAATCTTTTCAAACTGGCTTTAAAGCCCTCCACTGCTTCTCATCAGACCTATCTAACCACACTCCCTTTTGCTCACCATGTTTTGTCCACATTAGGCTTCTGTTTCTTATATACAAAGCTTGCTCCTGTCTTCAGGACTTTACACTATTTTCTCTGCCTGGAATGTCTTTCCATTAGATTTTTGCAAAGCTAGATCCTTCTAGTCACTTAAGTCTCATGTCCCATGTTATTTCCTCAGAAAGTCCTTTTCTGACTACCAAATATAAAATTAGCTACCCCTCCCCCCTCACAGTCTCTCACTGTTAAAGCAGCTGTTGCAGTATCTTCATAGCACTTATTATCTGAATGATCTTGTTTACTTTGACATTGGCTCTTCTACTAGAACATAAGCTTCATGGTAGCAGAAACCTTTTTTGTTGTCTTTCACTGTATTGGCAGCATCTAGAACAGTGCCCAGACATGGTAGATGCTCAATAAATATTTGTTGTATATGGATGAATGTGATGAAAGGGAGTGTGTGTGTGTGTGTGTGTGTGTGTGTGTGTGTGTGTGTGTGTAATTGGAACCTTGAAAGAATGGAATTTGTGGGGTCAGTTTAACTATAAAACCATTTTATTTTGTCTTCTGCCCTTTTAACCTACTTATGAGACTCTTCATGAATTTTCTGGTCAATTTTAGGTAGCAATCAGTACTTGTTACTTTAAGTTTCACTTGAATAATTAAGATGTCTGCACTAATGAAATTATTTGTTAAACTTCATACTTTAAAATTAAAGCGTTTCCCATCTCTCAGCTTGGCCCTATTGCAGGTGGCCATGTTCAGTGGGGCTTAGTAGATGTCTATCATTTCCCACGCCCCAGTTTGCTAATCTTCTTTCTCCAGGGTTTGAGCAGCATGGAGGGAGAAGAAGGTTCTTACTTGACTAATACTGTCATAAACTAGTTTTAGTGTTTGGCAGGTATCTAAACCTGACAGGAAATTGGGTGTCAGTGAAGGCTCCCAGAGGAAGTGACCAAAGCCGCTGAGACTGAAGATCAGATACACATAAGCTAGATAAAGGAAAGAATATATTCTAAGAGGAGAGAACAGAAAGGGCCAAGGCACAGTGGTTTCTGAAGATAATGGAACCTTTGGGGAATTGCAAATAATTTAGTATGTGCAGCAGAAAGTGGCGATGAAGCTGGGGAGGTAGGCAGCACAAAGGCAGGAAAGCTATGATGATTCACTAAAGGACTTTAAACTGGCAAATGACATGATCTGATTTGTATTTTTCAAAAAATCACTCTCTGTGGTGTGGATCATGGATTGGAAAGAAGCAGAATCAAAGGCAGGGAGACCTGAGAGGAGGATGTTGGCATAATCTAGGCAAGAAACAATGAAATCAATTGGATTGGGAACAAATAGGAAGAGAAAGACTTGAAGACATTTCTAAGACAGAGTATATGGAACTTGGTAACAGAATGGATTGGATTAGAGGAATGGAAGGGAGCTGTCCAGAAAGACTTCCAGTTTTTTGGTTTGAGCTACTGGGTGGTAGTGCTATTCAGGAAAACAAGAAAAATAGTCAAAGAAGCAGATTTAAATATTCTTTCATATTATTTGTTCATTTATTCAGTAGACATTTATTAAAGGCCCATTATATGTTATGAATAGACAAGTAAATCAATGATTACAATGCCCTGTGATAAGTGTCACTGACAGAGGTATACACAGGGGAGCAATTGAATAAATAGGACAGATATATAAAAGTCACACTGAGGAATAAGGGTGAGCTCTTGCAGGAGACAATGCCTAATCTGAGTTTTTAAAAAATTGAGGTAAAATTCTCATAACATAAAACATTCTCATAACCCTTTTTAAGTATACGATTCACGGGCACTTAGTACATTCACAATGTTGTTCAACCATCACCTCTACTTAGTTCCAAGTATTCCAAGTTTTGAAGGGTGACTAGGAATTTGCTTGATGAAGAGGGGGTGAGGGAAAGCATTTTAGGATATGAGAACAGCATGCTTGACCACATGAAGACCAGAAATAGCATGACTGGAGTGAATGCAGATGGGGGAGAAGAAGAAAACAAGACTAGAGAGGGCCTAATGATAATATGTTCAAATTTTACCTTGATCCTGAAGGCGTGCAAAATTCTTAAAGGGTGCTAAGCTGGGGCTTGACATGATAAAGTTTGCAGTTCAGAAAGATAACTCTGGAAATGGTACTGGTGATACTTTAGATAGGGGAAAACCAGGAAGATGAGAGGGGAGATTCTATGCAGTAATCCAGGTCAGAGATGATCAAAGTCTAAACGAGGACAATGGTAGTAATAATGGAGGGAACTGAAAACAGGACATGATGAAGATGCTGAATTTACATTACTTGATGACTTATTAGACATCAGACTTTATAGGGAGTATTGTATGATTCCCATCATTCTGCTTTGGGTGAATGGGATGATGGTAGTGACATCCTGGGGTGAAATTTTGGGGGAAAATGTTTAATACAGGTTGGTGAGTTTCCTGAGATTCAACGAAGTGAAGGGTCTTAGAGTCAGTTTAATAAATGGATCTGGATCTCAGAAGAGAGATCTAGGATAGAGAGTTGAGAATCTTCTTTCTATTGGTAAATAAAGTCATGAGATTAGAAGTCGTCACTCAGGAAAAGTGTACAAAGAAAAATGAGCAGAGAACCTAGGGCTGAGCTTTGGGAACTAATATTTAAGGTGTGCAAAGAGGATAGAGCTATACGGTTAAAAGATGTGGTCATACTGAGGCCAAGATAGAGTTTAGCAGCAGGGGGAAAAACTGGAATGGAAGTGAAAACGTAGTTGTGGCGGGGAGGGAAATATTGGTCTCATTCAAAAGGGGTCTATAGACCAATGATATTGCTTGGCCTAAGTTATTATCACTGGGGCGCCAACAGACAATACAAATCTCTCTACTCCAAAATCAGCAATTTATTACTTATCTATAAACTTGTTAGAAGCAATTTCCCAAGTACATACAATTTCTTCTCAAAATAATTTTATGGAATGAACACAAATATTCACCAATTATGGCTTATGTCCCTCAAGAAAAGATTTTTTAAAATCCCCTGCAGTCTCCCCCTCCCAGTTCTGAGGCCTGAAAAGGTATCAGTTCTTGGGTCAAAGGGGTCAAAGAGGAGAGAAGGTGGCAAAATCTTGAGCTGTCCTATCAAGGCAGGAACCACCTCCATCCTTTCTTTGGTCCAGAAACTCTCCTTTAGCTTCTTATGACCAACTTTTCATAGCTGCCTCTTCCTTTTGCTACCCAGGCCCTGAATCCCTCAGATAAACCTGAGAAGGGTGCCTGGGTGAACATGTTTGTGGGGAGCCCTGGCAAAATTTATGGTTGCTCTGGGTATGGGAAATAGGGCCCAAACTAAGATTCTTAGGTCCTATTTTCTTTTCCCTTCCCCACATTCCCCCTCTTCACCCATTATTTCCACATTTGCTTGTATGGATTAAAACTTGGAAGGGCTGGTAGAGGGAGGCCTGACATCGCTTTTTCTTGAAATGCTGTAACTCTGACAGATGTCTGGGGGCCCTTTACCTTTCCTTGCCTTACCTGGGCATAGCCTTCTAGGGAATGAAGAGGCTGAGCCCCTGGAGTGGGAGTGGAAGAACAGTTTTATGCTTGTTTCAGGGACTCTAATCTCTCCTTATTAAGTTGTGTGAATACAAGGGAGGAAGAGCAATGGCTGACTCCTTTAGGGCTTCTGTAAAGGCCTCTACTTTTTAAAAGGAAAGCTGTTTTTCTTGGGCATTTTGGCCCTCATTGTCTTGCTGGAAGTGATGAGGGCCCCAAAGCCCTGTTTATGGGAGAACGCATAGGCAGAACGTCGAGAGCTTGAATGTTTCAGTTTGGTCCGGATTGGGTGTGGCAGTGGATGTCTCATGCAATGATGAATTCTGTCAATAATCTAAAGCCAAAGCATGGGGGACAGGGTTTTTATCCACAGAGGCAAAGGCAAAGAGGGTCATGAATTATATCCGGGTAGATTCCCTGTTCCACTCACCTTGTCCACACTGATGGGCCAGAATAGTGGTTTGAGAAATTGGTACCCAATCACAGGCAACATACAGAGGACCACGCTGAGGACAATACTCAGCCACGTTTGCGGCAGGTTCAGAGTGTTCCTGGCCACACCTGTAAACAATGAGCCAGAAGGGAAAGGCAGAACCAGAGCCTAGAGGAAGGGGGCTGTCAGCCAGAACTTAGGTCTATCTCTTCAGTCCAAAGAAAGAAGTTATTGATTTGGAGACAGTTAGTCTCCTGAGAAACAATATAAACGTGAAAGGATTGCACTGAGGTTAGGTCCTTGGTGCAGCCAAAGTCACTGTGAATTCACATGCCTTTGTCTCCCTCTAAAGGCCGGGCAGGGCAGGAGAGGTGGGAGTAGGTTATAGGAATCCTAGAGCATTGGCCTGGACACAAAAATGGGATAGAGGGTGTTGGAAGGGAAAAATGAGTGGCTTGACAAGAGGTAGGAGCCAGCTACATCTACACATCTACTCTGTCTGTATTTTGTCCTCATCAGAGTGGAGATGAGAGAGGGAAATTAATGTGGGAGATAAGAAGGCAGTATGCCACAGTAGAAAGGACATTGGACTGGGAACCAGGAGACCTAGATTTGAGTCATTTTTTAAAAACCTCCAGTCTCTAAAATGGTGTAATAATCCTTGCCCTGTCTATCTCACAGTATGCTTGTAGAGACCAAATTAGGTAAGAAACTTAAAAATATCTTAGAGACTCTAATGAGGTAAAATATTTCACCTAGCTAGATTCTGAGTCCTTTTAGGGCTGAGACCATGTCATAAGCATATATATATATATATACACATACATATATACATATATATATATATATATATATATATATATATATATATATATATATATATATATATCCACAGAGCCTAACACATAGTAATAGCTGCTCAGTAAACATTTATTAAACAAATGTACTTGGTTCACACTACCACCCCCAGCCCCAGCCCTTTGCCACAGACTGGGCAGAATCTTACCTAGGAACTGGAAGATGTTGGGGAACATTAGGCACAAGCCATCACTGTACAGGAAGAATAAGATGCAAAAGTAGAAACCCAGGCTACCCCAGGTGAAGATGTGGCTTATCATTGTCCAGTAGGTTGTCTCCAGGGCAATCTGAAAAGCACCCTCTTATGTTCATTAGTCTACAACCTGGGAACTGTCAGCCACCTCCCTTCTCCAGTTTTGTAAAGGAGGATGCACCCTTCCCACCTTCCCTCCCTCCTTCCCTTCCTCTCTTCCAGACAGGCTCCCCACCCAGTCCCCTTACCCCACCACTGGCCACACCTTCACTGTGACCACACAGAGCAAGGAAGTCTGCACTATCACGGAGAAGGACTGGTAGTCGGAGATTTCCTTCCCATCACTGCGCACTGAATTGTAAACGGTCCCCATAGGGATAAAGAACAGCACTAAGGAACTGTAGATCCCATGCATCAAACACTTCACAAATTCCTTCTTGTTGAAATAGAGGTTGTGCTGGCCTGGCTCATACAGCTCTGGGAAACGTAGGCTCCATGTTTCATTCACATCCTGGAAGCACCAGAGGATAAGAAGGAAGGCTCAGGGTCTCTCCATAGAAGATCCCATCTCTAACAGAGTAGAGGCTTCTCCCCTTACTGAGTCTGCTGTTAGGCTGCCTAGGAGCTTTCTCATAGATTACTTGAGAAGTGGAACCAGAGAACAGAGCAGTGACCACAGACCCTTCCTAAAGTCCTACTCTCCAGGCAAGGATATATGTGGTGGAAGAAAGCTAGAAGGGCAAGATGCGGAGTGAAGAAAGGGGGCAATTAGGATTGGGAATAGCTGAAGGGAGGACTGGAGCTTGGGATGGGGAAGGCAATTGGGACATGAGTCCCCAGTTTTAAGTGTTCCTTTAGTTGAGTATCCTTTGTGTCAAAAGCCAGTTGGAAGAAAGTGGGAAGCCAATGGGGACAAGTTAGTCCCTTAGAGGTATCTGTGTTCTGTGTTGCTCCTCCCATTCCCATAGCTACTGGGAATTCAGGTGAGGGAATTCTCTGTGTGGATGACATTGGATCATCTTCATCTGCTAAATCCAAAACTTTGGATAACAAAGCTGGAGGCTTGTTTTGAGAGGTTGTGGATCCCTAGAATTAGACCATTGAAGCTGGATAGGACTGTTGAATGACATAATTCACCCCTCTTGTTGCTCTGAGGCTGGCAGCTACTTCACGGAGAATTTCCCTTCCTACCCCGATGGAGACCAGGAACCATGATGCCATGATGTCTTCTTTCAGCTACCTTATTCCTCTTTGGAGGCCCCTTTTCTATTCCCTGTGCCCAGGACTGGAGATTGGGTAGAAGAGGAGGGAGAGGTTGGGCACCAGGACCCTCAATGCCCAGGGAATTTCTGAGAGGGCTAAATGGTATCCCCTAGGCTGACTCCCTATGATTCAAGGTATCATACCCATACTCCCATGTTTGGCCTTCAGGATTCCCACCTAGGCCTCCCTGAATTGGCTTATCTCATTATCTCTCTGTGGGTCGCTCCTTTCTTGAAGCCCCTTGCTTTACCTAGTCCTGCACCAATAACTCTATTTCCTTTCACTTTTGTACACACTCAATTTACTGTACAGCACAATTTCTGTGTTTCTCTCTACAAAGATAAAATTCACACAGGAAAACTTGGATTTCTAAAACTGATGTTTATTCTCTGTGGCAGAGGATTCTTTACTTTATCCAATGATACCTCTCTAGGTGATCAGCTCCCTCTCTTGCTCTATAAATTATTCGATTTACATTTGACTTTGTAGAGCTTGGCTACTGCTGTCCTCCTCACTCCTGGGAATACTCTTCAAGGACCCAGGGGCTTCAGCCCTAAGAGGCTTGCTGCTGGCCTTACCTGGTCAAACAGACTCAAGCCCAGGACAGGGAGGGAGGTGTAGACCAGGTTGTAGAAAGTGATAAACCAGGTATCATAAACTGTCTGGAAGAATACCAAGGAGATTTCTTAGATTCTTCACTTCTCCAAAGTCTCAGCTCCACCTCCCAGGTCCAAGAGAAGCCCTTCTGCCCTCCACCTACCCATCACCATACTAACCTAGAGCAGGATTTGGATTTCCGAAATCTGACTGAGAAGGCTGACCCCAGACTCTGTTTGGTCCCTGGGTCCCAGGCTGGGGTAAGCCCACATCCAACTTGTTTGTGGCCAACCTGACAAGGCTGATTTAGACCAACCCCACCATGCCCTGTACTGCTCCTCCCTACACAGAAAGGACCCAGAGTGGCTGCTAGGGAATGCTAGGTGTACCCCTGCACTCCCAGGCATGTAAGCCTCTGGGTTCTTTATCTGTTTTATGGCATTCAGTAGTTTCTATAACCCTGGACATTTTCTAACACTGGCAAGCAGAATAGACCCAATGACCCTTCCCCAGCTGGGTGCTTCATTCTGGGCCTAGAGAGGGCTCCTTTCTTTACTAACCACAAGAGGTCAGCAGTAACACATACATACACATACACCTCCCACAAACCAGACTGGCTTTGTTAGACACTAGGGGTAGACAAGCCTACTATTGTCTGCTGACTGGTCTGTTTCCCCTGGAGCCCAAGGTAACAAAGGTAGTAGGGATCTCCCAAGATAACCATTCCTGAGGTTGTTTCTCTTTGGGAATCCTTGAGAGACTCCTGAAAAACTTCTCATAGGAAAAGGAACTTCCCGTAGAACATCAACATCCAAGTGTCACCTCTCCCCCCTTCTGTGGGGGAGACTTCATATTCATTAGAGCAAAAATAGGGTGTGTTTGGCAGTGTGGTATGTCTGGGTGAGGAAGGAGAAGTAAAGGAAAGCTGTGTTTCCAAGTATGGCTACAGGTAAATGCCAGAACCAGCCTGTCTGGCAAGACCCAAAGGCCCCTTGAGACTTAGCCTGTTCCATAAAGATTACTCTGGACCCTAAAAACCCTCCCAGATCCAGGAATCTCACCCCCACCCCCATTACATATGTTTGGAAATTCTAGGTCTCTGTGTCATGGAAAAGATGAAAATATCTCATGGGAGAGTTCTGTTGGTAGGAGTCAAGGCCAAGTCAGAGCCAGGACAGAAAAGTTAGTGTTTAGAAATCTAAGGTTAAGTGTAGGGTTAGGAGATGGGATCATAATGGGTGAGGAGTTTAATGGATAGATGGCACAGGTCTCTAGAGGAGAAAAGGGGTCTGAACTGGTTGAAGTGGGGGGTGATTAGAGAAGACCCAGGTGATGAGAGTGGGGAGTGCCACTTGACCTCCTACCTGTGCAGAGAACCCGCTGTAGAAGGCATACCAGAAGTGCACCAGAGTGAAGGCAAAGTTTTTGTAAAAGAAGTAGCTGAGAAACTTGCACATGCGATTGTAGGACCAGCGGCCATGGACCAAGAGTAGACGCTGAAGATAGCGGAACTGGGAGAAGGCGTAGTCGCTGTTGAGCATGGCCTGCGTTCCCTCCTGGCCACTGATGCCGACTCCAATGTGGGCAGCTGCAAAGAAACCCCAGAAACTTCTCAGCCACAGAGCTTGTCTTCTGGGCTCCCAGCCTGGGAAGTGTAAAAGGAAGGCTGAGATCATGTTGCATAAGCCCCTTATTTTACATTTGAAAAACACTGGTAGGCCCAGCTCAAGGTGGCACTTACTTATGGAGTCTTTTCTCCTTAGTGGATTGCCTGTCCCCCACAAGTCAGACAACAACTCCTTCATCTGCACTTTGTTTTGGATGCTGCCACTCAAGAACGCCACATATGGCAAGTACTAGAAAACTGTCCTTGATGGTCTTGCACCTACTATAGCCATCTGGGCTCTTCCCTACTGCCCAGATGCTGAGGTAAAACTTTCTTGTTATCTCTCGAAGCCACTTAAATCAATTAAAGATGCAGGATGAATGTCAACCTAACATAGTTTTTAATTACCTAAGTTTATCTAAGGAGCTAAAATCCAACTGTTGGGAGGAATACGTGATATACATACTTTGTTAGTAAGAAACGAGTTCTTCGGGAAGCTTAAGGTGACTTTTTCTGGATAAAGCAAGGATTATGCTTGATGGAAGGTAAGACAAGTTTCTAAAAGTTTTAATCAGTCTGTTGTAATATAGGCCAAATTCTTTGATCTTCTGATATATACCTATTACATTGCTTAACAGAATAACTGAAACCTTTAAGGCTCTAAAAGCCAATGAAGTTCTAGAAAGTGGGGAAAAGAGCAAGAACACTTCCTAGTATTGAAGCCGAGGCTGGAATATCTGCTGGTGTTTCCAGTATGGGGAGAGAGGTTGGACTAGAGGACCCCTAGATGTTATCCATATCTCACAGAACCACAAGTTGCTGGAGGCTAACAACATTCAGCTGAAATTAGCACCAGTTTCAGCCATTTGCTTCTGTTGGTCCGAAGCATCAGTAAGTTTGCTATTCTTCTCCAGCCAGGGGAGTCAGGGCAAGCTCTTGGGAATATTGCCTCAGAGAGGAAAAGATCCCTGCATCAGGCCGCACAGCTAATTCCCTGGTTGGGCAGCCCTGTAGTCTGTCTAACCTTGCTCAGCCCTACAGCCTTCAAAAAAGGAACAGACCACGACTCCTGCCCAGGGGTCCTTTCTGTGGGCTTTGATGCCATCTCAGAAAGATGGTGTAGTAGTTGCACAGCCTGTTGTTCTGTGAATATGCACACGTGCTCTTATTGGACCCATGGGTATGTGAGTGTGTGTGTTACGTACATGAATCTGAATGTGTGTGCATGACTGTGGATGTGGGCTGATGTAATGATGTGTAAACAAGTGGGAACTGAGGTGTAGAGGAACATGAATGAAGCTGCAAAACACTATAAATGTACAACACATATGATATGCAGGAGAGTGAGCCAGCAACCCAGTGCCACCCAGATCAGTTTTGCCCATGGAAGAAGGGAAGAGCAAGCCCGTGGCTGGGCACTACAGCCCCCCCACCCCTCACATGCCTTTGATCATGCTGACGTCATTGGCCCCATCCCCGATGGCCAGTGTCACCGCCTTCTTGTACCTCTTCACCAGCTCTACCACCTGGGCCTTCTGAAGGGGTGTCATCCGGCAGCAGACTACTCCCTTGCACATGCACGCCGTTCGCAGCAGTTCCAACTCCAGGTTCCCTTCTAAAGCGTGGGCCTGCAGCACCAACACACCCACATTCCAGGCTGCCCCAAAAGACTCTTGGGGCAGAACCTTCCTGGGCCCTCTCCTTCCCCTCCATACTCCCCTGTCAGGCAGAGCCACTCCCCAGGTGCTCCACTCCCAAGGGCAGCCAAGCCCCCCAGTCAGTTCTGGGCATCCTGGCCCAGCCTCCAGTGGAAAACCAGTGAGGGTCTCTCACTGGGTCAAATCAGTTGACTGGGTTATAAGGCCAAGTGATTTTTTGGAGGACCTGGTTCTGCTCACTTCCCCCCTTCCCATATGTGATGGGCCACATCAGTAGTGAAGAATTTGGATAAGAAAGGACTATGCCCTTGGCTTCTCTTTCTTCGTTATTCCTGCCTAAAGAAGGCTGGGGAAAGGTGTCTGACAGGCAAGGGCACCTGAAGGAAGGGGGAATAGGGTAACTCATGGAATAGCAAAAGGATCTTGAAATTTCCCTGAAGTGGGTTGGACCTAGGAAAAAAGTTCCTTGGAAGAAGAGAACAGAGTTGTAGGTCTGTGTTGCCCACCAGACTGTAGCCATTGATGATCAAGCCGTAGTTGCCATTGGGCATCTCCTCGGGTATTTTGAAGGGCATTCGGGGATTTGTGGTGAGGTAACTGTTTACTGGGTCTGATTCCAGTAGAGACTCAGGTTTCATCTTTTCCCTTGCTGACCTGAAAGCCAAGAGTAATGGTTAGTGTCTGACCTGAAGCCCCAGAGCTAAGGAAGGAAAGTGTGTCCCAAAGTGAAAGTGAGCAACGTGGATAGAGAGCCTCTGCAGAGCACCTCCCAGGGCCTCATACTCAACTGCCTTCTGAGACCTGCCACTGCCTTAGGTCCCAGACCATCTACATACAACACTTCTCCACCTCCACACTCCAACTCCTTGAGCCCTAATGCTTCTTCACAAAATTCTCTCGAATATTTTAGTTTTTTTTGTTTTTCCCTCCCCCATTTCTTCTCTGTTCCTTCTGGTAACGTAGGAGCCATACTGGGTGAAGTGATGGGTGGGAAGTCTTGGTTCCAGGGACAGGCTGTGGCAGCTCTCCCATCGTACCTGAGTTCTATTTTTTTTTTTTTTTTTTTTGCGGTACGCGGGCCTCTCACCGCTGTGGCCTCTCCCGTTGCGGAGCACAGGCTCCGAATGCGCAGGCTCAGCGGCCATGGCTCACGGGCCCAGCCGCTCTGCGGCATGTGGGATCTTCCCGGACCGGGGCACGAACCCGTGTCCCCTGCACCGGCAGGCGGACTCCCAACCACTGCGCCACCAGGGAAGCCCCGTACCTGAGTTCTTGCCGAACAGTCTCATCATCCTTGCCTTCCATGATAAACATCCCATCCATTTCATCCTCAAATATGTTACAGGCATAGGCAATGTTCACAGCAGTCTCTGCAGGGCAAGGGGGAACACAGGTCGCATTTTGGCTGGAACAGGGTCTTTACAGTGTACAGGTACAAAGGCACTAAACAGTGGCCTGCAGAGCCCATATGTCCATATTTGCCATGGATGCAGTCAAAGTGTGTTTTTCGTGAGCCAGTGGAGACTATATTCAAACATCCAGGGGAAAATGTCTACCTGGTACAGACTTGCAAGTTATTTATCAATAACTAGGATCATTCTGGCTTAGCTTTCTCTACAAAGCCTTCCCTTATTTCTTAAAGCAATTCCTGTCTGTATTCACTTCTCCCGGCAATCTGGGTATATTTCCTTGAACAGCACTGTGCCTGTTTCTATGCTACATTTTATGGGGGACTGAGATATGTTTAGGTTGTAGTCTTTCCTTTGCATCAAGAAATCTGGAATTTGGAATAAAGTCATACTAAGGAAAACAATTTTTTTAAATTAAGTCCTGAACCTTGCCTACAAGTAGTATCAAAATTCAGAGGAGAGATTGCAATTGTCTTAGAAAGTTTCTTATAGCAAGGCCTTAAAGGATGAGTAAGATTTGTTTAGGGGGAAAAAGAATTTCAAATGGGGAAACAATCCAAACAGAGGGCATAGAATAGGAATTGGTTCGGGACATAATGAAGATATGGTCACATTACGATGGAGATAAGGATGTGTAGGTAGCAACAAATTATCAAGGTCTTGAAGTCCAGACAGTGGAGTCCGACTTTACCATGTGAAGTTGCTGTAGGTACCTGAGTAGAGGAGTAATGTCACAGAAGCAGTATTTTAGGAAGGTTAAACTGATGGTTGTATGTAGGCTATATTGAAATTAATAAGGTCAAGAGACAGATCAGTTCAGAAGTTTTTGCAGAAGTACAGCCAACAGGGGACAAAGGCTAAACTAGGGTGGTGGCATAGTTAAGAGGATTTTCAGAAGAATTAGTGGAACATGGTAAGAGAGTAAATCTTTGGGACAACAGAGAGGGTATAGTCAAAGACAACCCTAGAAGTTTTTAGCTTGTGAGTTCCTGGATGACAGAGGCCATGTCTGACTGATTCATCTCTGTGTTCTCCATGCCTAATACAGTATCTGGCATAAAGTACTATATATGCTTAGCAAATTATATGCAAGACTGGGAGTGAAGGTGTCCTCTAAGGACTTGACCTGGGTTATAAGGTATTTGTCAAATAAATGGCTAAGAAAAAAAGGAAATGAAAAAGAAAAACAAGAAATGGCTAAGGTGGACAGGGAAGAGGATTGGTCAGGCAAGGAGCTCCCCTTTACCTTGCTTATCTCCAGTTAAAACCCAGATTTTAATTTTGGCTTTGTTCAGGGTGATGATCGTCTCAGGTACTCCATCCTGCAGCTTGTCGTCTATGGCTGTGGCCCCTAACAGCTTTGAACAGAAATATCAGTGAGTGAGGCAAAGGAAGAGGCTCATTGCATTTAGTGGTACCCAACTCGACTGGCACCTTAGCATCCTCTTTAGTAAGCTGGCTCTGTCCTGGCACGAGGACCCCAATGGTATAAAACTCACTACACTCTGCCCCTCAACAGACAGCTTTTCAACCACACACTGAAATCAAATTTAGAAACACAGAATATAAGGAACCAAAGAGGGAAAAGGCTTGCCCAAGTCGTACGTGAAGCTTTGTGCCACTTCTAAATCCTCTGTTTCTCAACATACTCTCACTTCTCCCTTGCTTCATAGCACGTTTCCTGGCTTTGGTCTCCAAAAGCAGTGGGTCCCAGACAATGGATCCCCAAATCCAACTCCAGTTTTTCTTTCAACTCTAAAAGGGCTTGGGTGAACTCCATTTGTTTGTACCTACTGAGGGCCTCTAAGGTTTTCAAGTCCTTTCCCACACTCCATTGAAAGTATGTTGGTCCAACACCATGCCGTCTCTCAGTGATACCCTAGTAGTACCGACTGACCACAGGGATGGGCAGCATTGGGTCTGAGGAACTGACAGCCGGACAAAGTACTGACTGATTTCTGCTAAGCCTCTAAAAGGACAGACTAGAAATACTAACCACAGAACTGACTATGGAAGGAGATTTGTGACCTTTGGGATCTCTAAATTTTCCCATTTGGTATCAGCAATTTCTCTCTTTATAGCAGAGCCTGTATCAATCTGGTCCAATATTTTGGGGTCATCCTTAACTTCTTTTATCATATTCTATAATCTAAACCATCAGCAAATTCTGTTTGTGCTACTTTTAAAAGTGTACAGAATTTGACCGTTTCTCACCACTTCCACTACTTCTATCTGGTCCAAGCCATTATCATTTCTCACCTGTACTATTACAACTACTTTCTTTCTTTCTTTCTTTTTTTATTGGGGTATAGTTTTTTTACAGTGTTGTGCTCGTTTCTACTGTACAGCGAAGTGGAGTTCCCTGTGCTATACAGCAGATTCCCCTTAGTTATTGATTTTAGTCATATTAGTGTAAATAGGTCAATCCCAATCTCCCAGTTCATTCCACCCCGCCTTCCCCCGCCTTGGTGTCCATACGTTTGTTCTCTACGTCTGTGTCTCTATTTCTGCCTTGCAAACCGGAAAAGCAACTACTTTCTAATTGGTCTCCCTGGGTCTGCATTTGCTCCCCTACAGTATAATCTCAACGTGGCAGCCAGACTGACCACTTTAAAAGCTATATCACATCACTTCTCTGGTTGAACTCCTCAACTGTTTTCCATGTCTCACTCTAAGTCTTTATACAGGCTTGTCAAGACCCCTTACTGCTTTTCTGTTTTATGTCCTTTTACTGTCTCCTCCTCACTTACACTGTACCAGCCACATGAGCTGCCTTACTGTTCTACTAACAAATTAGGTCTGCTCCTGTTTCAGGGTCCTTGTTCTTGCTGTTCCTTCTTTCTGGAAAACTGATTCCCCAGAGATCTGCTTGGTTTGCCACCTTCTTCAGGTCTCTGCTCAGATGTCTCCTTCATAGTGAAGACTAAGCACCCTATTTAAAATAGCAATTATACTCTACCCTCTACAACACACACACATATGCTGATACTCCCTACCTTTCTTCCTGGCTTTATTTTCTTCCATAGACTGTCATCATCTAACATACTGTACATATATATTACTTTTTTGTCTGTTTTGCCTACTACTACATGCTCAGGGCTTAAAACAGCACCTGGCACATAGGAGGCACTTAATAAATATGTTGAATGAATGAGTGAACATTATTGTCTTGATTATTACATCAGTTAGTTCTGGATCATCTAATTTGCACATTATTCAGACCCTGATTTCTTCCAGATTTCTTAGCTTCTGTGGACAGCTTTGGGATAAGAAACACTACCAGAAAGATGAAATTTACAACAAGTACATTCTTTCCTTATTTATGGATTTCAAAGATCCAAGATATCCTGAATCAGCTTGGATTCCAGTATCTAGTATCCAGAGAGAGCCTGAACCTATGATTTGCTGGAAGCCATTCTCAGAGCCCTTGCTCAGTCTCCCGACTGCTCCCCCGCCCCCAATCCTGCCTCCAATCTGTCCCTGGCTTCCTCACACTAACCATCAGGTCTTTTTCGATCTCTTCACAGACCATTGATATTTTATCTTCCCGATTCTCCAAAGACAGATAGGCTTCACTGTGCTTCCTGCTCCAGTCCTGGAAGAATGCATCGTCCAATTCTCGGTAGGCCACCATGAGGGTGCGAAGGCCGTCACTGGCAAAATCCTGGAAGACATGTGTGTGCACTTGGGCTGGGTTAGGGCTGAGTTAAGGAATGACAGACTAACCCCACAGGCTCCATCTGCCTGCAAGATAGGGTCTGTTGGTTAGTATTACAGGGCTAGTACCTAGCCTAACCAGAAAGCACCTGTTGAGTTTTCTTAGTCAAACGTCCTAAGGATGGCGCCAGCATGGCTGGGGATAAAGGCTGAGAGTACTTCTGAGAGACAGAAGATTCTAACTTCCACTTGTGGTCAGGTAATTTGCTGTGTGACCCTCATAAAGAATGATGCCTTCTAGATTTATTTCTTGTAAAATTGGGATAATAATTCACCCTCTAAAGAGAAGACAATGATGTCTATAATATGAGAAAGAAGAGAGTAATAAAGTAAAAAGGAATTCTTACAACAAATAATCAAGGGTGTTACTGTTTTTTTACAGGCTTACATTTATTTATTTTCATCTCTCCCTGCCTTCCTTCATCAAGTATTCAATGGGCATCTCAAATAGCAAATTTGTATATTTGTCTACAGCTGGTTGGCTCAGTTAATTAGTCATAGCCAGTAGTGTTAATGAGGCCACTGCTGAAATGCTCTCTGGGTGAGTTAGCATCTTTTGCTCTTTGGCCGCCAATATATCCTAACCACGCATAGCTAACTATCTTACGGAAGTATACTCTTGGTTATAAGGAAAGCTAGGTGAGAGTGTGGGTAGTTTAGGGCACAATTCATATTTAACTGAAGGAGGGTTAGAAGCAGATTTTGTGTGTTGAGAATTGCACATGAATAACAATTCTACATAATCACTGTTTTTTTTTTTTTGCTCCTGCACCATGCGTGGCACATGGGACCTTAGCTCCCCGGCCAGGGATCAAACACGTGCCCTCTGCAGTGAAGGTGAAATCTTAACCACTGGACTGCCAGGGATGTCCCCATAATAACTTAATAGTGAGCTTCAAAATAATTCACTTTGGCATTATAAGAGCAAAGAGAAACAGAATTTATCATCTTGATATTTTCTTCTTAGTTCTCTGTGTAACTCCTGAGTACTTCATGTTAGCTGTCAGGTAAAATTAATATAAGGCAGTATCTACAGAGAATGCTATCTCTTAAACCTCTGTACTGTTGGCAGGTGAAGCCATAAAAAAGAAGGCTGAGAGAAGATCTCAAGAGACTTCTTAAGAAGGAAGTATCTCCATACTGTTTTCCATAGTGGTTGTACCAGTTTATATTCCCACCAACAGTGTATGAGGGTTCCCTTTTCTCCACATCCTCTCCAACCTTTGTTATTTGTCTTTTTGATAATTAAAAATAGAATCACCGTATGATCCAGATCCAGCTATTCCACTTCTGGGTATTTATCCAAAGAATATGAAATCACTAATTCAAAAAGACACACGCACCCCTGTGTTCACTGCAGCATTATTTACAACAGCCAAGATATGGAAACAATTTAAATGTCCACTGATGAATGGAATACTACACAGCCACAAAAAGTAGAAATCTTGCCATTTGTGACGAGATGGATGGACCTTGAGGGTGTTACGCTATGTGAAATAAATCAGATAAAGAAAGACCAAACACCAGATGATTTCACTTATATGTGGAATCTAACAAACAAATGAACAAACAAAACACAAACGCATAGATACAGAGAACAGATTGGTGGTTACTAGAGGTGAAAGGGGCTGGGAGGGTGGGTGAAATAGGTGAAGGGGGTCAATTGTATGGTGATGGGTGATAACTAGACAAAGTGGTGATCACTTTGAAGTGTATACAAAAATCAAATTATAATGGTGTACCCCCGAAACTTATATAATGTCATCTACCAATTTTACCTCAATAAATAAATAAATAAATATATATATACATTCAGCAATTTAAAATATACATCAGCCATTTTATAAATTTATTTATTTTATTTTTGGCTGTGTTGGGTCTTTGTTTCTGTGCGAGGGCTTTCTCTAATTGCAGCGAGTTGGGGCCACTCTTCATCGCGGTGCGCGGGCCTCTCACTATCGCGGCCTCTCTTGCTGCGGAGCACAGCCTCCAGACGTGCAGGCTCAGTAGTTGTGGCTCACGGGCCCAGTTGCTCCGCGGCATGTGGGATCCTCCCAGACCAGGGCTCGAACCCGTGTCCCCTGCATTAGCAGGCAGATTCTCAACCACTGCGCCACCAGGGAAGTCCAACAGGCCCTATTCTGAAGCAAATTCTAGGTGTGACCACAGGACCTCCCGAGCCAGGAATCATAGAATGAACTGTTCTGACTGTGGTAAGTGCTCCCACAACACAATCCTCATCATGCCCCTGGGATCCTGGGCCACCCAACTCCTTCACACAGAAGGTGGCAATGTGGTCAGTGAGAATCCCACAGAATGAGGTAGTTTTTAGTCTTCTATCAATTAAAGAGACAGACACCAATCTACCCCATACTGAAACACACTGACATGGGGACATATATATGGACACACATCCAGATACACAGAGCCATCCACAGCTTCCCTCCCCTGCAACCTAAACACTTACATCTAAATGTTCCATGGTCACATCTCTGAGGGATGTACAGGATGGATGAAGTAGCTGACAGAGGATCGTGTCTGCACCCTTGCAGAATAACATTACGCGATCTTCAGGTGTCCTCACTAAGGATAAGCAAATTAAGCAAAGTAACCATATAGGTCCATTGTTACAAGAACTTGTCTGGGCCACTGAGAGATGGCAGGAGGCTGTTCCCATGACATTTGTTTCTGACACCTTTGGGGGCTAAGCACTCAGTGAGTAGTCACACAGGATGAGTGATGTGGTGAGGGCTGGTGAGAATGAGAGAGGACCTTTTGGAACCAGTTTTTCCATGGGTTCAGTACCACCTATGGAAGACTCTGATACAGAATCACATTTAGGTTCTCAAGTCCAAGTTCCAGACCAAGGCCCACACCTAATAAGGACCAAGGAAGAAAAATGACTTTCTTCCTCTTCAGCCTGAGGCCCAAACTAACTGAGAGCAAGGTAGTATTAATTTCCTCTATATTGTCTGCCCCCATTTCTTATTCCAAGTTCAGGCTTTATGGGTTTATTCTCTGTTCTTATCTTGGCTTTGAGGGTTCTGACAAGACACTACCCAGGACCACTAAATAAGGGCCCTAGCACATGGCAGTAAGCTCACATATGTGTATATGAGAAAATATAAAGGATTATGAGAGAGAAAGTGGGAATGGCTATGCATCTGTATTTGAGGCAGAGTGCCTGTGCAATGGCATGTGGGCAGGAGAAAACATTTGTGTGTAGATAGAGGAGAAAGTCAACGTGTGAATGTATATGAAAGACAAATAAGGGGAGAGAGCCGACTAGGTGGGGCACCCACCAATAACAGACATCCTCTTGCGCACATTGTTGAAGTCCAAAATGGCCAGTAGTTGGTAGATTCTGGTTTCCCCCATTTCGACTACCGTGATTGTCTCAGACGTGCGGGAACGGAACACAAAGCCAAAGTTCCTGGCAGCAGTGACCAGGGCACCTTCATCTGGGGACTGAGCCTGGTAAGTCAGCTCACCTGGCAGGAGAGAAGAGAGCAGCCAGAGCCCATAGAGATGTGCAGATGAAGTCCACCCAGAAGTGAGATTGTCTTCCAAGTGGCTTACATAAAGATGGAGCCCAGGAGGGGACATCTTTCTTCAAAATTTCCACACAAGCCTGGCCCTAAAAGGCCAGGTTGCATAGAACAGGTCAGTTTTTTCATTCTTTCCAATATTCTCAACTCATTTCACAGACCTGAGTTAGTATTACAGAAGTACATGGAACATGTGTACAAACAAACGAAACATAGGCAGTTGGCTTTCCAAATTTAGCGGGTAAAGATGGCTCAGGAGATTGTTAAAAATGAAGGTTCCTGGGCCCTACCCAAACTTACTGAATCCAGAATCACACAATCTGGGAGGATGGCCCAGGAAATTGAATTTTAACAAATCTCCTGAGTGAGTCTCATGCATATGGTCCTACATAAAGTGCTCCTGCATAAGACTGGCCGCACTTTGATGAACACTGCTATAAGGTAATAAGATTGATAGTTTAGTAAACAATTAAAAAAGAAATATATATATATAAATGAGTATTGTCACCTTTGAAACTCTCACCCTGGGAAGGTAAATGACTTACTCTGTTGAATCAATCTTTCAATCTGATATTACTCAAGACATTTCCGGAACTCCTCTTTTAGAATAATCCCCATAACCTGAGATATATTTTAGATTATTTATCTTTTGAAGGTTAATTTGATTTTTAAAAACAGTTATACATCATCAGAATCTTATACTTGTGAATAAGGTAGGTGGGGGAGTATAATTTTAAGTCAGACATAAGATGTGTCTATGGGATAATAAGATTACTTTCTTGTGTGTTTCCTACCTTGTCACTCAAGGCAGTAAACATAGACAAGTCCAAATATGCTTCAAGTAATACCAACTTGTTGGAATGTCAGACCCAGAGAGGCTTGTGGAAGGGTGGGAGCTCATGGGGCCAGAAGACATGAGATTTGGGTTCTTATCCCATTTATACCTTTCTTAGCTGTAGGATTTTAGTCGTCACAATGTCTTTTTTTAAAAATTGGGGTATAGTTGCTTTACAATGTTGTGTTAGTTTCTGCTGTACAGCACTTAATTTCTTTTAGCTTCAGTTTCCTTTGCTATAAAACTAGGATCATTTTTCTTGTTCTGCAGAGGGCTGTTGTGAAGATTGTGGAAGGTAATATAAATGAAAGCAACTTGTAAAATTATAAAGTGATGTACAAATATAAGGTGTTACTCATGGTGGTATTATATTAAGACTACATTGACTTTAAAGGATGTGATTTACTTGGCTGCCTAAATTCTTGTTTGTTAAGGAAAAAAGTCTTAATTTAAAATCAGTAATTTCTCAAAAAGATTTTGATAAATTCATGGATGACATAGTCATATTTGGTTACTAAAGAAATTAGGGTATATGGGGATACCTTTAAATTGTGAAGCAACAAGAGGATGGCTCAACTCATCCTTCAGGAAGTCTTATCAGAGGTAGTGGGGTTGATCTTGGCAATAAATCGGATAAACTCTGTGACAGAATATTACAGAGTCTCAAGATCCGAAGCTCGCTAGATAGCACCAAGTTTGACCCCTATCCAATGAATGAATCTTCTTTAAGACCAACAAATTGTTTTCTACTTGAATATATTCAGTGACTAGGAGCCCACTACTTATCTTGACTATCCATTCCATTGCTGGACAACTCTTCCTATTAGAAAGTTCTTTAGATTAAGCCATTACAAATGATATCAAACCATCCCCCCTCCAATCAGCCTAGACTCTATGACATATCCTCAGTCCATGAGGCCTCAAGCCCCTTCTCACCTTCTACTTTCTCTTCTGGTATCACGGTATGACACAATGAGAGTGATAGGAAAAACAAGTGTACCCAGCGATCTCCCCTTTTCACTGCTTCCACCAAAGTCTTGTCATAAAATGAAAACTTAGGATCAGCCAGTCTGTTGTAGGAGAAGTCGACCTTTTCTGTTTTCTGGAACACATAAGCCAGAACAAACAGCAGCTTGACACTTTATAGAAGGTCGACCTGGGGGCAATTTCTGGAATGTGATGAGAACTCTTAGGAGGATGGGAAAAGAAAAGCAAGATAAGTGAAAGAGACCCTGTGCTGGTTTCTAAGCCTCTGTAGCTCTGACCTGGTCCATCCATTCACTTGGAGAAAGAAGATCCATCACACAGGAGACAAGCTAGCACTGCTTGGCAGACCCTTCTTGCCCTCTTCCTACTCCAGCTATCCTGAATGATTAGTGGCCATCTTCAGGCTCTATTCTTCCAAGTCCCAAATCCATGATAAATCAAACCTGAGGACATGAGAGAGTAACTGTTCCCTATTAGTAAATGGTTTCTGGAAAAAGTCTTGTCTCTGGCTGTCCTCTGCCTGATTTTGGGAACTGGGAAGGGAGCTAGGTACAATGACATCACTGTGTTGCACTATTCCTATTTTACCCCACAAGGGGGCTAGAGAGGAATATTGCAAGACAGAGGCAAGGCTGTATAACAAGGAAGCTTCAGTACAGACTTCTTGTTCACAGACTTAATTTTATACCATTTTGCATACCTGATTTATCATACCTGATTCCTTCCTGCCTCTAGTCCTCAAGGTTATTGACCCTGCCTCAATCTGTGGACCTAATATTAATATTCACTACCATTTTCCTGGCTAGGAGCTTGGCTCCTTTAGATGTTGACTAACGTTCTTCATGTCAGGTAGGCTGCTGGTAGGCACCTGGGGTAAACATTCTTTTCCGGCTCAATTTGGTCCTAAGACTCTCTTATGCCCACCCTGGAGTGTGGTGTTATGAACAGATTTCTCCAGCCCATATCAGAACTCTCAAGGATATTTCACCAGTTCATTGTAGTTGTGGTGCTACCTGGGCTGGGCCCCAATGTGTCAAGTACAGACACAATTGCGCTGCTTGGTGCTATTTTGGGGAAACGGAAGTTTGTAGTGGGCTATACTGGCTCTTTTCTATAACCCATCTAGAGGGAGTTCTGTCATGATAGTGAGGAAGTATGGTCAGGTCCAGGGCCAAGTCCTAGACCTGGCCAACCACAGACTTGTGAGCTCTGGGAAATCTGTGGGTTTAGTAATTTAAGATAAATCATTATATAGCATCCTCTGAGACTTTTCTATAACTGGGCTCTTGTACTGGTACATTCTTTGAAACTTAGAAGCTGGTGAGTAATGTGAGAGAAGTTGGAGAGGTAGATATGAAGCAGATCCTGCATTACCATCTTGTATGCAATAGGGAATCATAACAATTTTCTGCTGAAATTCATATGATCATATAGTCCTCTGGTAGCAGCATGGAGAATATATTGGAAGTAGCAAGACGAAAAGCAAGGACACGAGTTAGAAAGCCATTCAGTAATTCACAAGAGAAATGATAAAGTAGTGACAATAAATATTAAATTAAGGGTATGATTTGAAAATATAGAATTGTATGACATGGATATGACAAGTGAAAGAGAGAAACAGTTAAGAATAATTTTATGTATTCTAATTGGGATAGATGGTAAGACCATTCACTGAGATAGGATACCCAGCAGGTGGAGATTTTTGACAGACTGACCTGGCGATACCTGAAGGACATAAAGGTAATAATGAAAGCAGGCGTATATAGTTTTGAAGCTCAGGTAAGAGATCTGAGCTAGTTTCTAATCTCCCCTTCCAGACAAGTAATGTTTGAGAACACTGGACCTGGCTGGGTACAGGACTGAGGCAGGGCTAGCTTGGAGCTGCAGTACAGCATGATCTGAGGGGCAGTATTCATGAATTACTCTGCAATTGAAAGTTAAACACCCAGTTGAATAAGACTGAGTGGCAAATCCCGGTACTAGACAAAAGGATGGAAACTGGGGGTATCAGATGAGAAGTAACGAGTTCAGAATGGAGGGTAGAGGAGGCAACTGAGGAAACTCTTTGAGATTCTGTGACATAGCTATAGATAGTTTTTATAGGATATCTTTAGCTTTGGTCATGGATGGGGAGGGAGCTAAAAAGGTTCTTGGATATATGGATTTGGAGGTCATTAGTAAGCAGGCAGTAGTTAAAGTCAGTAAAAGCACGAGACTATAAAGATGGAAAAGAGGTACAATAATAGAGCTCTGGGGGAACATCAGTACCTATGGCCAAGAAGATGAGAAAAAACAATCATACAGGAAGAAAAAACAAGAAGAGATTTACTTAACAGAAGCCAAGGGACAAGAGAGCTTTAATAAAAAGTGGAGTTTTAAGTGTTAAAATCTGCAGAGAAATTGGGTAAGGATTTAACAACAAGGCAGTCATTAGTGACCATGGCTAGTTTCAGTGGACATGATAGGACAGAGTCTAATTATATAGGGTAGAATGAGGAATGAATGAAAGGTGAGGAGTTATAAAGACTGCTGTCATTGTCTATTTCCTTATACACTTTTCCTCTAGTCTGCCAACTCTGAAGGTAGGGAACAAATTTCCTTTGTTTTCCTTGAACCTTTAACATTTATTCAGAGTCTGACATAGGGTTGATAATCAACATTTTGGACTGACTGATGGAGTCAGAGGGTAATGCAGGATGAAGGAAAAGTTCTAACTGCTTTAAAAAATGAATAAAATAAGATATAAACATTTATTAGTAGTGGTTACCTCTGGTTAATGGGCTAAGGGTTACTTTAACACATTTATTTTATTTTAACTTAATACTATATTTTTTAGAGCAGTCTTACGTTCATAAAAAAAATTGTGCAGAAAGTACAGAGAGTTCCTATATATTTCCTTTCTTCCTTCCACTCCACATTTCCCCCTATTTTCACCTTACATTAGTATGGTACAGCTGTTGCAACTGATGAACCAATATTGATACATTATTATTAACTGAAGTCCATAGTTTACACTAGGGTTCACTCTGATTTGTACAATTCTGTGGTTTTTGACAAATGCATAATGTAATGAATCCACCATGACAGTATCACACAGAATAGATTCACTGCCCTAAAAATCTCCTGTGCTTCATCCTTCTCTCCACCCCTCCCCAAACCCCTGGCAACCACTACCTTTTCCAGAATGTCATACAGTTAGAATCATACAGTACACAGCCTTTTCATATTGGCTTCTTTCACCTAGCAATATGCATTTAAAGTTCTTCCCTTTTCTGTGTACATGTGCGTGCGTGGCTTGATAGCTCATTTCTTTTTATTGCTGAATAATATTCCATTGTATGTATGTAGTAAGTGTTTTGTTTTTTTTTTAAAGAAGGGATAGATTTGAGCTGAGGGGAAAGAATCATATAATGGGATAAGTTTCAGATATTAAGAAACAGAGAATACAGGATTGACTGAGGTTCCTGAAGAAGCAGAAAGGCATGGGATCAGAATATATGAAGAGATTAGTATTGAAAGAAAAAGTTATACCTTTTTTTGAGACTGAAGGAAAGGAGGTAAAGGTGGGTTCTGATATTTGTACAGAAAAGGGTACTTAGCTGATAGTTTGGATTTTTCTCAGCAAAGTAGAAAACAATATCATCTACTGCACACTGGGGAGAAGGGAGTGGGATGCGGTAGAAGGTCCAAGAGTGGTGAATTTTGGAATAGCTAATATGGAAAATTAAGAATTAAGCTCATCATAAATAGATTAAAAAATTATCCAAGTGGCACTGGAAGCCCAGAAGAGTTTGGAGTCTCTGAATTTGTAATGGCTTGTGATCCCCAAAAAGTGCTTGGCACTCTGAGATTAGAAACAGAGAATGGTAGATGGCTTGGTTAATTCAAGGTTGAGATTTGTTGGGTGATCAGAGAGGGAAAAAAAAGGGAGAACTAGTAAGGTATTGAAGATGCTTATGATCTTGGGTACAGAAGGGGGGCAAGATAGGACAGGAAGTAAAGTCACAAGGGATTGATAGAGAAAAAGGAGAACAGAGAGTTTGTAAATCTTCCTTTGATAAGAAAGCAGGTATACTAGGAATCAAGTATCAAGAGAACTGGAAAAATAAGGTTTGTGATCAGAGATCATGACAAAGGAGTTTACAATTGCAGAGTAGTACACTTCTGGATGGTGACATGATAACATAGAAATGGATGATATAGATTTTTTTGAGTCCCAAAAGTCATTTGAAAGATATATTCTTTTTTTTTTTTTTTTTTTTTTTTGCGGTACGTGGGCCTCTCACTGCTGTGGCCTCTCCCGTTGCATAGCACAGGCTCCGGACGCACAGGCTCAGTGGCCATGGCTCACGGGCCCAGCCGCTCCGTGGCATGTGGGATCTTCCCGGACCAGGGCACGAACCCGTGTCCCCTGCATCGGCAGGCGGACTCTCAACCACTGCGCCACCAGGGAAGCCCGAAAGATATATTCTTTTAGACATCTGAAAGCATCTATGTTGCTAGATCATCCGTAAATAAGCCAATACCACCCAAGATGATAGCAGGGATTGGGTAGAGAGGGAAAATATGAGCTAAGGTTTCAAGGTCCTCATGAATGAAGTGGAGAAGCCAGAAGATTTGTAAATGTCAACGACAAGAAGAAAGAGGAATATAGCTAGAAGTCATAAGCATCACAGGAAGAAAGATTATATGAGGCAGAAAAAGTAATAGTTTAAAAGTGGCACAGGACGGGCTTCCCTGGTGGCACAGTGGTTAAGAATCCGCCTGCCAATGCAGGGGACACGGGTTCAAGCCCTGGTCCGGGAAGATCCCACATGCCATGGAGCAACTAAGCCTATGCACCACAACTACTGACCCTGCGCTCTAGAGCCCATGAGCCACAACTACTGAACCCATGTGCCACAACTACTGAAGCCTGTGCTCCTAGAACCCGTGCTCCGCAACAAGAGAAGCTACCGCAATGAGAAGCCCGTGCACTGCAACAAAGAGTGGCCCCCGCTTGCTGCAACTACAGAAAGCCCGTGCGCAGCAATGAAGACCCAAGGCAGCCAAAAAAAAAAAAAAGAAAAAGAAAAGTGGCACAGGATAATGAGGACAATACCTTTGGGCTTTTGGTATGCGGAGTACGAGAGATGGAGGAAGAGGGATATCCTCCGGGAAAGTCATCTTTCAATCAAGGTAGACAGAAGAAAGCATTTTTATGAAAAGATAAGGCTGTGGGTGTTTGCTTACAAGAGAACAAAGATTCCAGGGATCCAGAGGAAAATGTGTTATGGCCGATCAGTAGCAAAAGGAGGAGGAAGAGAAAGGTAACTCCAGGGTAACAATTTACTCCCTAGAAGCTATAACTTTGTTTATATTGCCAAGTCATTAGCAGAGTCCCTGGAAGAGGATTTAAGGCAAATACTGATTTTATTTCCCATTTCCAATCTCTCTGGATGGATAAGGGTGAGGCAGTAGTTGGGAGCTGGAGTTACCTGTTTAGTATGTAAGTCAAGTGGCTAAAGGTTTGGAATTGGTTCTAGTAGGAAAGGGATAGGGTGAGTAGTATCCTGAATGTAATAGAAGAAACCCTATGAAGGGATGCTTAAAATCAAACCCATAAACCAAAGTTGAGATCCAATACTGGAAAAAACAGTAAAATTGAATCAGCCAGAGACAGGAAGAATGAAAAGAAAAATATTCCTACAATTGTGTGGGTTAGGACTATTGAGTATGTCATAAATCCTGAAGCTATAAAGGAAAAAGACTGATAGAATTGATTACATAAATGAAAAACTTCTAAACAAAAAACTTTAAACAAAAGCCAAAAGACAAAAGTGGAAAAAAATAAGTGTAACATATGTGCCAGACGAAGGAAAAGTTGGTATTTTTACTATATAAGGAGCCCCTTGAAATAAGAAAAAAAGGACAAAGAATATGAACAGGCAATTCACAAAAAAAGTATAAATGGGCAATAAAGTGATTGGGAAGAGGAAGGAAAATAAGCACATAAAATGATTCAATCTGATTAGTAATCAAAGAAAGGTAAATTAAATGAGATATGATTTTCACAATTAAATTTCTAAAGATTGAAATATTAATACCCAGTACTGACAAGGATACAGTATGGGAAAAGAATAATTCTCATATATTTTTGGTGGGATTATAAATTGATACAGTCTATCCAGAGAGCAGTATGGCACTATTAAGTGCATTAAAAATCTAGCCACCCTTTGACCAACTAATTTTACTTCCAGGACTTTATTCTAAGAAAATAATTTTCAGAAGAGGAGACAAAAATGTATGTACCTGGATGCTTATCATAATGCTATTTATAATAGCAAAAGACAACAGAATAAAAATAGGGGATTGGCTAAATCAATTAAGATACATCAATGGCTATGACAGCCATTCAAAATGATGATGTAGACCTAAATATACTGACATGGAAGGAGGGCCACAATATAGTGTCAAGTGAATAAAAGGAGGCTGAAAATAGCATGCATGCTACTATTCATTTGCTCTCCTAGATCATTTTTATGAGCTCAAGGATTCATCCCTTTGCTGGTTTCTTCAGACATTCCTTACTTTTAAAAAATTTATATATTATTTATATATAATCACCTTCTTATAATAAGCTATTTTCATTTTAAAACACAAACCCAAATACCCTCAAATAAACAGAGTTCGTTTATATAATACTTTCTGATATTACGGGGCCAATAACAGCTGTAATATTTCAGGGACTAAGGGAATCCCAATCTGTGTTAAAGATGCTGCTGTGCGGCGCCACCTCACTCAGGTCCCACATGCATTTCCCAGGGCGCTGTAATCACTCACCTCCGAGACTTCTACCCTCTGTCCATTCTTGTCATAGACAACACCTGTTGGTAAGTAAATAGAATACACATTTGGCAAGGGTTTTAAAGAAGGGTTTACATTCTTTTATTGTGGTAAAATATGTATAACATAAAAATTTACATTTTAACCATTTTTAGTGAACAATTCAGTAGCATCAATATCATTCACAATGTTGTACAACCATCACCATTATATATTTCCTAAACTTTTTCAGCGTGCTAAACAAAAACTCCTTACTCTTCCCTATTCCCAGCCCCTGGTAACCTCTAATCTGCTTTGTGTCTCTATGAATTTGCCTATTCTAGATATTTCATATAAGTAGAATGATACAATATTTCCTATTGTGTCTGGTGTATTTCACTTAGCATAATGTTTTCAAGAATCACCCATGTTGTAGTATGTGTCAGAACTTCATTATTTTTTATGTCTGAGTATTCCATTACATGGATATATACCACAGTTAGTTTACCCATTCATCTGTTGATGGACATATGGGTTGTTTCTACTTTTGGGCTCTGGTGAATAATGCTGCAGTGAACACTGGCATACATCTATCTGTTTGAATCTCTGTTTTCTTTTTCTTTTCTTTTTTTTTGGGTATATACCTTGGAATGGAATTACTGGGTCATATGGTAATTTAAAGGAGGATTTTTAAAGGCTTATTTCTTCTGATTCTATCATCCTAGACTCGCAGTTAAGCTCCTCGAATCCCCTCAGGCCACCTAGCTCTCAGTGCCCTGTGAGCTCCTTTCCTCAAGCCAATGGTAAGAATAATGCTGCTTGGCGTGCAATTCTTCTCTTTAAGTGTGAGTGAGTTGAGGCTGGAGGCTAATCATTTATGAGAGACTACGTACCTCCGGAAGCCTTTCAATCAGAAAAGTTACCTAGAGGATATGTGAAAGTAGTGCTGGAGTGTTTAGGATTGTTGGCCAGTAGACAGCATAGACAGGATGGGGGTGGAAGACAGTCTGATGCCAAGCGTAGGAACACCCATGACCCTTTTCAACCTGATCCTTACCCTTACCCAGTATATGGTCAGGTCATACAATGAGTAAGAAAATTAAGATCCTCACCCAAATCAACCATCCAAAGATAAGCTTTCAGAGTTTATACGTGTGAAAACTTGTTTGGCAGGGGTACTCGAAAATATTACAGTGCTCTAGCTTTCTTTAAAGTCTTAACTTTAATTTTTTTTATTTTTAAAATTTAACTTAAACATCTTTTAATTGAGGTGAAATTCATATAACATACAAGTAACCATTTAAAAGTGTACAATTCAGGGGCATTTAGTGCATTCACAGTGTTTTGCAACTATCACATCTTCCTAGGCTCAAAGCTTTCTCCTAATCCCAGAGAAACACCCCATGTGGTCTCTCTTTTTAGATGTGATTGCCTTCCTTAGCTAGTTAGTGCAGTGGGCATGAAGGTTCAGACGTATCAGGACTTATCGCTATCACAAAAACAAGCTTATGCCTAAGGCAGGAAATAAATGAATAACTGGGCATGGGAGACACATCAAGCTCTGAATACCCTTTGATGGCTTCTTTCTAGAGTGTTTATTGGTCTGAGGGGGAATCAGGAGAACAGCAGCTTCAGAAATATGCTGGTTGCACCATCTGATTTAATGTGAGAGTAACTAACATTCCCCAGACATTGGGAATTCCTTGAGGACGGAGATTAATTCTTATACATCTTCATATTTTCAACATCCAACACAATGGATTGCATCTAAAAGGTGCTAAATAAATGCTTTTGGTTAGAACTGAATGGGCTAGGTGAGCTTTGCTTAGTGAACAGAGCAGGTTGTGAGACGAAGAAGTAAATGTGAATTTAGAGGCCTATAGATTTAGAGATAGATCATTCTTGAGAACAATCTGCAAAGTAATATTTCCCCAAGACTCAGGGAAAGCAGAAAAATATACATACCATAGAATTTCCCATTAATAGAACACTTGTTGAAAATCATGATGTTCTGAGTCAGGGTCCCTGTTTTGTCGGAGAACACGTATTCGACCTGGCCGAGCTCCTCATTAAGGGTGGTGGTACAAGCCCGTGCTGGTGTGTTCTTTAGTTCATAAAACATCCTCCGATCCCAGTTGATATAGAAACTGTTGCCCAATCTTATTATCTCAACACTAAGGAGAAAGCAAGAAAAGAAGGGTCCTGGGTCAAAAGCAGGGCAAGCAAATTCATCATCCTGGTTTCCTTCCTACCAGTCTGGTGGTAGAAATGAAAATCAGAATATCTTCCTTGGGAACCTACAATCTTGAAGGACCCTTCGTACTAGCCAACCCATTGTCATTCTGACTTTGACCATTATCACTCAAGGCTTTACTTGATTACCAGACATACTGATTAACTTTGCTGAGGCATACTCCCTTTACAGCCTTTCTTCCAAACGTTTTGAAATTCTGCAATAATGCAAGGCCTGCCAGAGTTAAGAGATAATTTATAAAACGCAGCCTAGGCTTAATCAGAGAGTTATTGCTGCTGTCACGTAAACTCATTGGTGGGGAAGAGAGAGAAACTTCAGACTTGAAATAGCCCTTTGTTTCAGAAGGGAAAGATCTGTGAGACTCAGAAACAGCTTACAGGAGCTGACCCTCTGATAAATTTCTAGGCAGATCCAGCCTGCCTGTGGGGTAGCTTTTCCCTAGAATAGCCTCCTCTTCATTTTGTCCGAGTTTTCCCAATTGTGTTTGTCACATTCCACTTCTGTTCCAAATAACATGCATATAGATTCTTTATGGTTAACAAGCATCTTCATTTTAAAACAGTGAAGACTTTTAAAGTGGCTTCCTTCCTATCATCATTCATATTTAGTTTGTGGTAGTTTAGACTGCTTCATTAGTAATCCCTGTCTGAGACAACTGCATTGAGCAACATGGATTTTTTGTTTGAGGTGAGGGAAGAGGTGCTCAGACCCACATTACTGACTGTATTAGTCCTCATGTGTTGAGTCTTGACCTCTCCCTTCCTTCACCATACCAGTCACCATAGCAATCTCTCTAAACCCAGACATTTAATGATATTATGTCTTTCCTTAGAAAGATCTCTGCTGCTTTTAGGATAAAACCCAAACTCCTTGGCCTGGCATTCAAGGCTCTCCTGAATCTAACCCTAAATTACCATCCAACACCTTAGTCTAGGCTACTCACTGTTCTACGACCAGATCAAGCTTTTAAAAACCTCCAAACCTTTGTACATACTGGTCTTTCTGCTTGTAATATTCTTTTCCCATGTTCTGCTTGGTAAATTCTACTCTTTTCTCAAATATCAGTTTGATTATTACTTTTTTCTGTAAATCCTAAGCTTCTACAGGCAGAACCAACCTATTCCTTTTCTAGGCTCCCATAGCATTCACATATACATTTCTATTACATCATTCTTCATATTGTACCTTAATTATTTACTTAAGTATCTGTTTCCATGTCTATGTTGTCAGCTTATCTAGAGGAAGGGTTGTCTTATTATTCATGTTTCTTCCTCTGGCACCTAATATAGTGTTTGGCACATAGTAGGGGTTCAATAAATATTTATTAAATTAGTAAGATAATTTAGTTATATTGGGTGCTTTTGGGGTTGGGATGCCACAGTGCAGGGTTTAGGAAACCTGAAAAGAAGGATGCAAAAAATCTGTTTGTGTGTGTGTATGTGAAAGGGAATGTTGAAAATAGAAAAAGGAGATCAGAGTACAGTAAAGACTTATTTTACCTATATTTCAAATTTTTGTCCAAGGTGCTCATGAAAAGGGGAAGGAAACATCCTTCATCTTCTCCAACTTTTAGGAACCAGAACTTAAGTCACAATTACACCTATCTACCGTTTGCCACATTGTTTCTGTGGGAAAACTCATTCTGAGTTCTGAATTAACTGATATACAAATGAATGTTTGGAATCTGTCTCACTGATAAACTAGGGGCTGCCTAGATTGTGCTTTAGCATCACCAAATTTGTGTGCATTTTTTTCTAATTATTTCATGTGTGTGTTTGTCTTTTTTAGTCATGTACATTATAAACTATTTGAGGGTTGGGATAATTTTCTTTTGTATAACCCACAGAGTATCTAGGATGGTATTCTGGATATAGAAAGCATTTATGCAGTCTCTAGATATGTCTCAGAGTGCTTTGTGCAGCAGGCACTGTGCAAAGTAAAGGGTTAAAGAGCACAGAATCTATGCTTTCTGAAAGTTCACAGTCTAGTTGGGGAATTAAGTAGGAAGTATGAAGTCAGCTTGTCCCCCAGTGGTCAAAGAAGCCTACCTGACGTAGAGGGAAATAGGCACCACGGTGTTGAGAATAATGAAGTAGGACCAGAATATAAGGACGGCAGAGACGGCTGATGAAGAGACATATTCTTTCCATGGCAGAAAATCCTGGAAGTAGTAGCCTTTCTTGTTTTCCCAAATGCAATGACCAACTGCTAGGACAAAACACATGCTGCCTAAAAACAGAAAAATCTAGAAATCAAGAAAAGAATTAAATTAACATTTCATCCAAGACGTGCTGCTTCAGTTCTACTGTTTGGAGCCTATCTCTCAACAAAGCCTCTCTCTTTTCTTGGAGGGCAGGGGGGCCCTGACGCTCACAGTCTCTAGGCAGTAGTACACAGGACAGAAAAGAAAGCCCAGCAGGAGCCATCCTTGGGATTTTTTTTTTTTTTTTATTTTGCAGTACGCGGGCCTCTCACTGTTGTGGCCTCGCTGTTGCGGAGCACAGGCTCCAGACGCACAGGCTAAGCGGCCATGGCTCACGGGCCTAGCCGCTCCGCAGCATGTGGGATCCTCCCGGACCAGGGCACAAACCCTTGTCCCCTGCATCGGCAGGCGGACTCTCAACCACTGCGCCACCAGGGAAGCCCCCATCCTTGGGATTTTGACAGGAGATAATAGTAATTAAAATATAGTAAGTATCAATTAAGTGCCAATAATTGTGCTAAGTACTCTACCTGTATTATTTAATTTAATATTTATAATACCCTTCTTTTAATAACAGACAAGAAACTTGATATTAAGAATGGAAAAGTATTTTGCCTAAAGTCATTTGGCTACTAACTAGGATAGACAGGTCTTGAACTAGTTCCAGAACCCAATCTCTTAATTACTCCATTACTGAAGTGAGGTTCTGCTTTAAAAAAAAGTCTAAAATGTGTGGCATTGGCTTAGCAGCTGGGGGTGGGTGGGTGGTAAGGAAATGGATATAAAAGGCTGACAATATGGCAATCATTTTTACAGTAAAGAATATGGTAAAACTGGAAGACAGACCATGTGCCTACTGAGGCTAGAGCTCTAAGGGAAATGGTTAGAATTAGAATATTAGTGTGTGTTGGCTGACTTTAACAAAAGAGAGAGTTGAAACAGGGGAATAACTGGCCAATTTTAAGCAGAAATGAAAAGGAATAGCGTGAAATCTGGGTCATCAAAGGACTGGAAAAGCCTATTACTTTTAGACACCAAAGAGGAAAAAAGAGACAAGATTGAGATCTTAAGCAAACAAGGCCCAATAATTCTTTTCAGCTGAATAAAATGAATCAGCCTGGAGGCAATGTTCAGATTAAAGATGGCACCTTTTTACCGAACCAAGATTATTGTTCTAGATAACCTCAACTTTCTTGCCATTAGGTTGAGAGAAAAGGGCATGGAGGGGAAAGGATGCAAAGAAAGAAGACAGATTTGAGAACTATGTTTAGAAAAGAACTTTGGGGAGGAGGGGATAATAATCCTGAACTCATTTTACAAAGCCAGCATTACTCTGGTACCAAAGCCAGAGAAGGACACTATAAGAAAAGAAAACTACAGGCCAATACCCCTGATGAATGCAAAATTTCTCAATAGCAAACCAAATTCAACAGCATATTAAAAGGATCATACACCATAATCAAGTGGGATTTAGACATTAATGAAAGAAACTGAAGAAGACAAGTAAATGGAAAGATATCTTATATTCACGGATTGGAAGAGTTAAGCAATGTTAAAATGTCTATACTACCCATGCTATCTATAGAGTCAATGCAATCCCTATCAAGATTTCAATGGAATTTTTTATAGAAATAGAAAAAAAAATCCTAAAACTTGTATGGAATCATGAAAGACCTCAAACAGCCAAAGCAGTCTTGAGAAAGAAGCAAGGTGGGTGCATCTCATTTCCTGATTTCAAACTATATTACAAAGCTATAGTAATCAAAACGGTATGGTACTGGTATAAAAACAGACATATAGACCAATGCAACAGAAGTGTGAGCCCAGAAATAAACCCATGCATATATGGTCAACTAATATTTGACAAGGGAGGCAAATGGTGTTGGGAAAACTTGATATTCACATGCAAAATAATGAAACTGGACCCCTATCTTATACCACTCACAAAAATTAACTTGATATGGGGCTTCCCTGGTGGCGCAGTGGTTGAGAATCCGCCTGCCGATGCAGGGGACACGGGTTAGTGCCCCAGTCTGGGAAGATCCCACATGCCGCGGAGTGGCTGGGCCTGTGAACCATGGCTGCTGAGCCTGAACGTCCAGAGCCTGTGCTCCAAAACGGGAGAGGCCACAACAGTGAGAGGCCCGTGTACCGCAAAAAAAAAAAAAAAAAAAAAAAAAATTAACTTGATATGAATTAAAGACTTAATTGTAAAACCTGAAATAATAAAACTCCTAGAGGAAAACATAGAAACAGAGAGAAAAAGTTCCTTGACAGCAGTCTTGGCAATGACTTTATAGATATGACACCCAAAGCACAAGCAACAAAAGCACAAATAAACAAGTGGGATTACATCAAACTAAAAAGCTTTTGTACAGCAGAAGAAACAATCAACAAGATAGAAAGGCAATCAGTGGAATGGGAGAAGATATTTGCAAACCACATATCTGATAAGGAGTTAATATCCAAAATATATAAGGAAATAGCTCAATAGCCAAAAAAAATTCAATTAAAAAATGGAAAAAGGTCTTGAACAGACATTTTTCCGAGGAAGATATTCAAATGGCCGATAAGTACATGAAAAGATACTCAACATCACCAATCATCATGTGATACTCTTGGTGGGAATGTAAATTGGTACAGCTACGTTGGAAAACAACATGGAGGTTCCTCAGAAAATTAAAAGTAGAACTACTATATAATCCACTTCTGGGTATATGTCTAAAGGAAATTAAATGACTCTTTTAAAGAGATATCTCCACCCCCATGTTCACTGCAGCATTATTTACAATAGCCAAGACAGGGAAATAACCTAAGTGTCTATCAACAGATGAATGGATAAAGAAAATGTGACACACACACACACATACACACACACTACAATGGAACATTATTCAGCCATGAAAAGAAGGAAATCCTGTCATTTGAGACAAATGCCCAACTCTCCAAAAAACTGCCAAATACTTTCCAAAGTGGCTGTACAATTTTACATTCCACCAGCATCATATGCCCACATGCCTGTAGAGAAGACATGTATGATGTTATTGTGAACCACTTCTAAGTCTACTCAGGGGTCTTCAAACCTGTGCCCTTTAACACAAGTTGTGAATTGCTCAAAGCAACCCATCCCCACTGCTAGAAAATTTTAGGTCTCATCTTTGAGTCACTGATAGAAAGTCTTTGGAGACAAGAGTTTGAAGGCAGGAGGAAAAGACCTAACTGGGACCATTCTCAGAAAATGAGATTTAAAAATCCTTATTATGAAAAATTTCAAACACATATTAATGTACATAAATACTATAATGAACCCCTATGTGCCCATCACCCAGCTTCACCAATTATCAATTCATGGTCAGTTTTATTTTATTCCAAACCTCCTCTTACCCTGTCCTCCCTTTTATTTTAAGCAAATTTCTCACATTAGATAATTTTATTTGTAAAGTTTAATATATCTCTTTAACTTTTTTTTTTTTTTTTTTTTTTTTTTGCGGTACGCGGGCCTCTCACTGTTGTGGCCTCTCCTGTTGCGGGGCACAGGCTCTGGACACGCAGGCTCAGCGGCCACGGCTCACGGGCCTAGCTGCTCTGCAGCATGTGGGATCTTCCCGGACCGGGGCATGAACCCGTGTCCCCTGCATCGGCAGGCAGACTCTCAACCACTGCACCACCAGGGAAGCCCTAATATATCTCTTTAAAGGATCTTATTTAAACACATAATCACAAAACCTTTATCACTTAAAAAGTTAGTAATAAATCCTTAATATCATTCAATATTTGAGATTTGAGAATTGAATAAGGGATGGAGGAGAACAAAACAGGAGGATCAAAATAAAAAAGAATAAAGTCTGCTTTCATTCCTAGCCTAATGCAGATTCATACTGAGTACTTCCACTCTTTGTGATGAAGGTTTCTTCGGGGCCATAAAACCCTTCTTAATCTTACTCATCCTTCCTTATACTTCTCTTTAATGGGTCATGTGAAAGCATGGCTTATCCTCATGGTTCAGATTAAACTTCAGTGATTAGTTCTACTGGCTTTTTGGACAGTCTATGTGGCCAATATTAAATCTGAGACCATATTCCTCTACCTGCCACTTCTCCAGGCCCGACTCCATCAGCTCCAGTGGGAAAAAGTGGGGAAGGTAAAATGATTATAATGAACTATTATTATTTATTTATAAATATAAATTTATTGATAATCTGTTTATTATAAATTATTAGAATAAATAATTTAATACCCTCTAAAGCTGTGGGAGAAAATTACTGAGTGAACTGCAACACCCTTTCTGCTCCATACCTGTTGCCTGGATAATTGAGAATTACCCATCAATCATTTCCAGTGCTGTGCCATCCCTCCATTGTTAGACTATGAGTCTTACAGAACCAGATCTCTCTGTTCAGATTTTGTTTTTAAATTTATGTATTTAGTTAATTTATTTATTTTTGGCTGCATTGGGTCTTTGTTGCTGACTGCAGGCTTTCTCTAGTTGCGGCGAGCCGGGGCTACTCTTTGTTGCGGTGCGTGGGCTTCTCATTGTGGTGGCTTCTCTCGTTGTGGAGCATGGGCTCTAGGTGTGCAGGCTTCAGTAGTTGTGGTGCACGGACTTAGTTGCTCCGCGGCATGTGGGATTCTCCCGGACCAGGGCTCGAGCCCGTGTCCCCTGCATTGGCAGGCGGATTCTTAACCACTGCACCACCAGAGAAGTCCCTTTCTGTTCAGACTGAGCCAGCAGAAAGGAAGTCGGCTTTATCAGACCAAGACCCTGAGAGCAGGGCTTCGCCCCCTCAGAGAGGCCTGCAGGGGCAGGACACAGTTTGCTCTTTCCTCATTCCTAGAGCTTTTCCTGCCATCCTGAGGCTTTCTAAACCCTTGCAGATGTTCTCTTTCTTAAGAAACATTCATGTTGTGATGGAGTTTATTGGTACTTAGCCTAAAGCTTCACTTTGCTTCCTTTCTATAGGGAGAAAGAAACAAGAAATTGGTTTTTGCTACAAACCCCAGATGTTACTTGTTTATTACAAGAGCCAGTCAGACCCAAGAAGACCTGTGTGCAAAAAGTGGTTCCAGTAAAGGCTGAAAGAGATACTCAATTTTGTCAAGAACTAAGGCCATTGCTGGTCACAGTGGAGCTCCCAGGTGTCACAGGCAGTCTGCAAAAAGAGAGTACTCCTTGGTCCTTTGGTCCTTCACCTCTGTGCTTTTCATTGTGCCTTACCCAAGAAGTATATCCTGGATTTCTGGCATCATTCAAATTTCAAGCATTTTGCCCCACAAATACGTCCTATTAAGAGACTAGGGTTCAAAAGCATTGTCATTGTGAGCTCTGGGGAGATCTGGGGAGGGGGAAAGGACCAAACTCCAGCTCTCCTGTGGGCTTATCAGGAAGGAGTTTTACTAAACATGCTTCCTGTGTCTGTCAGATTTTCCTCTAAGAATCATTTCCGGGCTTCCCTGGTGGCGCAGTGGTTAAGAGTCCGCCTGCCGATGCAGGGGACATGGGTTCGTGCCCCGGTCCGGGAGGATCCCACATGCCGCGGAGCGGCTGGGCCCGTGAGCCATGGCCGCTGAGCCTGTGCGTCCGGAGCCTGTGCTCCGCAGCGGGAGAGGCCACAAGAGTGAGAGGCCCGCGTACCGCAAAAAAAAAAAAAAAAAAAAAAAAAAAAAAAAAAAAAGAATCATTTCCAAAAATGGGAAAAAATGAAGTGTTTAAATCAGGAAGGATTTCTGCTTCAGCTTTGAGAAATGACAATGCATTATATCTAACTACACTGACAATGTCTTGGCAAAAATACCACATAAACAAAACTGCTGAGCTGATAAGAACATAGCTAATTCAAGAACATTTCTTCATTTAACAACCATTCAAAAGATATTTCCTGAGAACCGTTTTGTGCAAGGCACTCCCAAGAATATAGAGATGAATATGACATAATTTCTACCTTAGAGGCTCATAATTTGGTAGCTCAGGTATTCATTCATTTTGTTTCACTAACTTAACACATAATAATAACAACGCATTTTTTTCACTAACACAACACACATAACTCAACAACATAATAATGATGCTCCTGTTATGTGTCAAACATAATTCTAGGGGCTGGGATACAGTGGTGATAAAAGACAATGCCTTAACTCTCAGAGAGTTTGTAATCCTGTGGAGATATGAGGAAAACAGATATGTTAAGAAAAGAAAAAATACAAATTAACTAGTGCTAAATGCTGTGAGGAAAATAAAACAAGTTAATACTATAAAAAAGGTCTTAATGGAGGTGGCTACTTTAGATAGGGTGGCAGAGAAGGCTTCTCTGAAAAGGTGACATTGAATACTGAAAAAGCAGCAAGCCATGCAAAGGCCTAGATAGACATTTCCAGCAAGGGTAAAGGTCCCATGATAGGAACAAGTTTGCTCTCTCACTTGATTTGTAGTTTGCCTGGGTATAGATTTCTAGGTCAAAGTAATTTTCACTAAGAACTTTGAAGGTATGACCCTATTGGTTTCTAGGGCCTAGTAGTGCTGGTGAGAAATCTGATGCCAATCTAATTCTCATTTCTTGTTGGTATCTTATTCTTATCCCTATGAAAAAGTTAAGGGACTTCTATACACCATTGGAGTTCTAGAATTTCATGATGTTTAATGGATGCTTTAAATCTGAAATTCATATCCTTCTTCAATTCTATGAAATATTCTTCTATTATTTCTTTGACAATATTGCCCCCTCCGTTTTCTCTTTCTGATACTCCTGGGAGATCATGTGGGGGCTCTTGGTTTGGTCCTCCATTAAAAAAATGTATTTATCTCTTTGACTTTTGGTTTTATGGTCTAGTAGCATTCTTTGACTCTTTATTTCAGCCCTTCTACTGGCTTTTTAATTTCAGTAATTTTTACTTTCCAAAATTCTTTTTGTTATTCTTAGATTGCCTTTTTTATTCTTTCATTAAAAAAAAATTTTTTAGGGAATTCCCTGGCGGTCCAGTGGTTAAGACTCTGCGCTTTTACTGCTGAGGGCCTAGAGTGGATCCCTGGTTGGGGAACTAAGATCCCACAAGCTATGGCGTGGCACCCCCCAAAAAAATTTTAGCCTATTCTTATTTTATTTGTGCAATTGTTTCTTCTAAGAATACTAGTAAAATTCTTCTGAAAGTTCTTTTCTTTTCTCTTCCCTGAATTATAATCTGTTTTCTCCAGAGTCAGTTATTCTATTTGTTCATCCTCATCCTCCTGTTTTGTGCTCCTGGTTTCCTTCCAGTTCACTTAAAAACAGGAGTAAAAGAGTAGTTTCATCATTATAGGTTAGTTTTTTTTTTTTTTTTTTTTTTTTTAATTTTATTTTTTGTGGTATGTGGGCCTCCCGCTGCCGCGGCCTCTCCCATTGTGGAGCACAGGCCCCGGACGTGCAGGCTCAGCAGCCATGGCTCACGGGCCCAGCCGCTCCGCGGCATGTGGGATCCTCCCGGACCGGGGCACGAACCCGTGTCCCCTGCATCGGCAGGCGGACTCCCAACCACTGCGCCACCAGGGAAGCCCTATAGGTTAGTTTTATTTCCTTTGGTTAATTTTGTTTCTCGAGCAGACCACTCCCCTGGATGGGAAGATGGAACCATGAGTTCTGTGTAGGTAGGCAGAATGTGTTCTTTCACTGGTTTTACCCTAGAGTACACAAGGAGCTTGCTGGCAAACTTGAGTCCCCCAAATTTAAAATAAAGTGGGTTTTACTCTGAAGTGATGACACCCCCATTAGAAGCCCTACCCCTCTGCAGACAGATTGTTAAATTTCTTCGGAAAGCAGTTCTCTTGTTTGAGACTAGAGGTCAGATACATTTGTTACTGCTATATGTATGCCTATAGGGGTGGTAGGATGGTACAGAGGGCCAGGTGTTGTCCATGCTGTTTCATGGGCAATTTCAAAATTAATTATCCTGATTATTACCCCCACATCTTACTCCTGCTCTCAATTCCTGCTGAATCTAGCTTGGAACTACTCTTGAGGAATGCATTTCCATGGAAGCTTTCACTACTCTGGTTTATTTATTGGTATAATCTATCTACTTCCTGCCTTCCAAAAGCTCATCAGCATCTTGGGTCTGCTGGCAGTTCTTCACGCTCTGTCAGGGGATTTATTTTCTATTTGTACTTCCTAACAGTCATTTCATTAGGCTCAAATAGGAAGTCTCAACGTCCTTCTTAAACTAGGTGCCCAAAAGTGAACATGGGACCCAAGATAATATTCCCTACTTTCTGAAGGAATGATTGCATGAATGACCTCATAAATGTAGAAATTCATAGCAGCTACTCTGCTAGTTTAGCTGCTCTGGGCATTTACACTGCTTCTCTGCTGCAGCCATCTTGTGAGAACTTGAGCAGAGAACTGCATTCTCTTTGGACACTCCCAATGCAGATCCCTCTATACCTCTGCTTTAATCTGCTCTGGTGTTCTCTAGGCCTGCTATTCAGCCACCATCCTAGGACTTCCTTTCACTGTTCTCATGTTTCCTGGCTTCCATATCTTTCTTGGTTTATTCTCTTGTTTTGCTTGAGTATATACTAGAAGCTTCCTAAGAGAGGATACATGATAAGTAAATTTTTTTGAGTCTTTGCACATATGGATATTTCTTTATACTTACATTTTATTGATAGTTTCAATGGATTTAGAATTATAGGATGCAAATAATTTTCTGGCAGACGTTTGAAGCATTGATGTTTACCTTCTGCTGTTGCTGTTGAGAAGGCCAATGCTATTTTGATTCTTGATTCTTGTATATGACATTTTATTTCTCTCTGGAAGCTCTTAGGATCTTTTAAAAAAATTTATAATTTCTTCACATGTGGTCAATCTGCCATGTTAAACAGATTTGTCATGTGTTTTAATTTTGTCTCCCCAGGGAAATAGCAAGTATAGCAGAAAGAGCATTAACTCTGAAAAGTTATGCCTAGCTGGATAGATGTGATTATTAATAAAATTATGTATGTAAAGCATCTGGCACATATTGATGCCCCATCTCCCAAAAGTGAACGTATATACTTGAGAGCTGAACCCAGGACTTATAATCCTTATGATCCTCACAACACCTGGCACATACTAGGCACATACTAGATTCTCAATAAATATGACTTGATCTCACCATACACAAAAATAAACTCAAAATGGCTTAAAGACTTAAGTATAAGACATGACATCATAAAACTCCTAGAAGAGAACATAGGCAAAACATTCTCTGACATAAATCATACCAATGTTTTCTTAGGTCAGTCTCCCAGGGCAATAGAAATAAAAACAAAAATAAACAAATGGTACCTAATCAAACTTACAAGCTTTTGTACAGCAAAGGAAACCATAAACAAAATGAAAAGACAACCTACTGAATGGGAGAAAATATTTGCAAACGATGTGACTGACAAGGGCTTAATCTTCAAAATATACAAACAGCTCATACAACTCAACAACAAAAAAACAAACAACCCTATCCAAAAATGGGCAGAAGACCTAAATAGACATTTCTCCAAAGAAGACATACAGATGGCCAAGAGGCACATGAGAAGATGCTCAACATTGCTAATTACTAGAGAAATGCAAATCAAAACTACAATAAGGTACCACCTCGCACTGGTCAGAATGGCCATTATCAAAAAGTCTACAAATAAGAAATGCTGGAAAGGGTGTGGAGGAAAGGGAACCCTCCTTCACTGTTGGTGAGAATGTAAGTTGGTGCAGCCACTGTGGAAAACAGTATGGAAGTTCCTCAGAAAGCTAAAAATAGAATTACCATATGATCCAACAATCCCACTCCTGGGCATATATCCAGACAAAACTGTAATTCAAAAAGATACATGCCTATGTTCATAGCAGCACTATTCATAATAGCCAAGACATGGAAACAACTTAAATGTCCATTGACAGATGAATGGATAAAGAAGATGTGGTACATATATACAATGGAATACTACTCAGCCATAAAAAGAACGAAATAATGCCATTTGCAGCAACGTGGATGCAACTAGAGATTATCATACTAAGTGAAGTAAGTCAAAGAGAAAGATGAATATCATAAGATATCACTTATATGTGGAATCTAAAATATGGCACAAATGAACCTATCTATGAAACAGAAACAGAATCACAGACATAGAGAACAGACGGGTGGTTGCCAAGGGGGAGGGGTGGAGTGGGAGGTTGGGGTTAGCAGATGTAAGCTTTTCTATATAGAATGGATAAACAACAAGGTCCTACTGTATAGCACAGGGAACTATATTGAAAAGAAAGGGTTTATCCTGTGATAAACCATAATGGAAAAGAATACCAAAAAAGAATGTATATATATGCATAACTGAATCACTTTGCTGTACAGCAATAATTAACACATCATTGTAAAGCAACTATACTTCAATAAAAAATATGATTTGATGATGATGAGTCTTTGCCATTATTTTTCTGTGGGACTCTATTTATGATATTTATCTTTACTGTGTCTCAATTTGCATATTTGTCAATGGGGAAAATACTTCTTGACTTGCTTATTGTTCATGTGTTGTGAAGCTTCAGTTAGTGAATGTGAAAATATTCAAAAAAGTTAAAACCCCTCTAGAGATGTCAAGTACACTTTCTGGTCTCAAAGCTGAATGAATCTTTTTTTTTTTTTTAACATCTTTATTAGAGTATAATTGCTTTACAATGGTGTGTCAGTTTCTGCTTTATAACAAAGTGAATCAGTTATACATATACATATGTCCCCATATCTCTTCCCTCTTGCATCTCCCTCCCTCCCACCTTCCCTATCCCACCCCTCTAGGTGGTCACAAAGCACCGAGTTGATCTCCCTGTGCTATGCGGCTGCTTCCCACTAGCTATCTATTTTACGTTTGGTAGTGTATATATGTCCACGCCACTCTCTCACTTTGTCCCAGCTTACCCTTCCCCCCTCCATATCCTCAAGTCCATTCTCTAGTAGGTCTGCTGCATATTTATTCCTGTCTTGCCCCTAGGTTCTTCTGACCATTTTCATTTTTTTTTTTTTAGATTCCATATATATGTGTTAGCATACAGTATTTGTTTTTCTCTTTCTGACTTACTTCACTCTGTATGACAGTCTCTAGGTCCATCCACCTCACTACAAACAACTCAGTTTCATTCCTTTTCATGGCTGAGAAATATTCCATTGTGTATATGTGCCACATCTTCTTTATCCATTCATCTGTTGATGGACACTTAGGTTGCTTCCATGTCCTGGCTATTGTTGAATGAATCTTCCTAATTTTTGAAAATCCCATTTATTAAATCCAAAGGATATAGAAAAAGAACTGTAACATTTACCATAATAAATAACAGAGAACACACAATTTGTAATTCAGATATTAATGAGAGATGTACAGAAAAAGGGCACTTTTATCTTCTAAGCAATAGAGTAAAAATAAAATATAAAAGTAATGGAATCAAGCATAGGCAGCATTGGAACCACTCAGTCATGCAGAGAAGCTGTATAAGTGAAGAAATTAATCTGTCTATATCTAACAAGAAAAAAGGCAACCCATATATAATAGCATGGAAATAATTAATTAGTCTTCAATTTAAACTTCTATTCTCAAAGCTGATTATTATCTATTGAGTGCTTATAAAATTTTTTTATTGGAATATAGTTGATTTACAATGCTGTGTTAGTTTCAGGATACAGCAAGGTGAATCAGTTATACATATACATATATCCACTCTTCTTTAGATTCTTTTCCCATATAGGCCATTACAGAGTATTGAGTAGAGTTCCCTGTGCTATACAGTACGTCCTTATTAGTTTTCTATTTTATATATAGGAGCGTGTATATGTCAATCCCAATCTCCCAATTTATCCCTCCTCCCCTTGCCCCCGGTAACCCTAAGTTTGCTTTCTACATCTGTGACTCTGTTTCGTAAATAAGTTCATTTGTACCCTTTTTTTAAGACTCCACATATAAGCTATATCATATATATTGAGTGCTTTTCAAATTTCATTTCTTAGCAGCAGAATCCTTTATTTTCCAACTGAGAGCTTACAGAACAGATAAATGTGAAGCTGCTCTTTTTCAAGCAGGAACTTCAGAATGAAGAGGCCGAACAAAACTCTTCATCTTCTCTATTCCCCCTGCAGCAGACCTTAGACTCCTCTAAGGAAACAGAGTTTGAAAATCATTGGTTTAAGTAAGGTGATCTATTAGTCCAAGTAAGGTTTTATTAAAGTGGTCATGAGTAAAACTGGCTATGAAAAAAAAGTGTCTTAATTTCTAAAGCAGGGTCCATAATCTATTCTGGTACCACTAATCAAAGTATCAAAGCTTCAACAAGTTATGACTGTCCTCCACAACAGAGGTATAAACTTGAGACTCCCTTGTCAATGAGTTCTGTTCTTTTCTGCTTCAGACATTAGTATGTGGGCTCCTAAAACTGCTTGAGGTTTTCAAACAACTAAATTCTGACTTGAAAATACCACCCACTGCTGTGGAAGGAAGGGAAGGATGCCTATTTGTAAAGAAACAGAAAAAAGTCTTTAACTTACCCAGAGCACAAGGACATTCATGAGATGGTCTATGTGTGTCCGTTTAAAAGTGGACTTTCCACTGTTCTGCATTAATTTGGTGTCTGGTCCTAAGTGAAACAGGGAGACATCACCTCTTAGAATCACTGAATATTCTCAAGAGGATTGAAATTGGGTTACAATGTACCTTTATGATCATTTAATCAGACCTCTTTCCAATGCTAGGGGATAAAGTCCCGGAGAAAGGCTCATGCTTGGTGCCAATAACTCAAAGAATGGAAAATTTGTTTCTAAGGATAATCCCAACTACTTCTGCAAAGTGCATCAATGCTTGACACCTCCCTCTCTTTGCTGCACCTTAGTCTAGTAGTTTTTCATTGATAAGTCAGAATAGGAGCCACAAGCTTCTCTCTCATCACCATCCGGTTTATTTAGCTTAGAAAAGGGATTTTCTGATAAAGAGAACTTCACCTTCTTTTGAGGAAACCCATTGCTGGCCCAGGCTCTATTTAAAGTTTCTAATTAAGAAATGGAGAGAGAAAAAGGCAATGGCAGTGATTTCTCTTGAGGTGGAAGCTTGGGAGCTGAGATTTCTCTGGAGCTGAGAGACAGAGACTCTGCATTTCTTTATGACAAGGCAGATAATAAGTAGAAATAAAGAGCTTTTTTTTCTTTTATAAGAGCTCCTATAGGAACCAACATTTTTTTTAAATTTTTATTTATTTATTTATTTTGGGCTGCATTGGGTCTCCATTGCTGTGCACGGGCTTTCTCTAGTTGCGGTGAGCAGGGGCTTCTCTTGTTGCAGAACACGGGCTCTAGTCATGCGGGCTCAGTAGTTGTGCCTCATGGGCTCTAGAGCACAGGCTCAGTAGTTGTGGCACACAGGCCCAGTTGCTCCGTGGCAATGTGGGATCTTCCTTGACCAGGGCTCAAACCCATGTCCCCTGCACTGGCAGACAGATTCTCAACCACTGCGCCACCAGGGAAGCCCTAAAGAGCTTTTAATGGCCACTGGGACTAGAGTTGGAAATTATTACCTTACTGTGGTTGTTGTCATCAATGCCCACTGTCACGGAGGGCACAGGGTGGCACAGAATCGTCCTCTGTTTTGTTTTCCAGCACTACCTTATAACTCAAGAAAATCCCTCAATAAGCATAAGGGATTATGGTTCTAAATGCCATCTCAAGATGGGCCACTGCTAATGAGCCACATGTGCCTCTTCTCTGGCATGAACACTTCATGTTGTATTCTATATTCTACATAATGACCGCTGTGTTTATTTTTTCCTCATGGGAGCAATCCACATGTATACTCTCCCCTTTCATATGTTCCCCTTTCATTTGCTAATACTATGTGCACTTCTACGCGTATACCTTCTCTTGTGTCCAGATATGTTGAGAAAGACTTATGAATGCTCTGTGGTCTTGGGACACAAAGCCTTTTCCTCTAACAAAGGCAGGGCTGATATGTTGGCAGCTCACTGCTTGGGAAAAACAGTCATTGTTTTCTTAAATTATCCATCCATCTATCCATCTACCTGCCTCCCTTTCTATCTGTCTCAAAGCCATAGTGTTCCGCTACATATCTGAGCACCATATCTGCATCCTGAAAACTAAGTACCCACCACGTGGCTACTAATGGAATCCAGCAGGCTGGGGGTCTGTGGCCCCCACGAAGACGTACCAGTAAAAATTACCAAGCCATAGCACCAATCTGTATTCCTGATGATGCAGCCTCGGAGAATCAGCCTGTCATGATCCAGGACGTAATGTTTTCCTTTATAAATCAGTATTCCTGTGAATCTGTCCAACCTGTTATTGGGAGACTCACACCTCACTTTTCCTTAAAAAAAAAAAAAAAAAAAAAAGAAGGAATAAGAGTCCTGACTCTGTAATCTTAATTCTTTCCTAACAGGACAGAGGAGGCTTAACAGAAAAGAGGAAAGAACATCCTCTTTTCAAAAGATACACACATCTTTTGCCTATCCTTTCTCAGCCGCTGCCCATTTCTCACCAGGCAGACAAGGGGTTCTGGGCATCAAAGAAGAGTAATTTTGTGACATGGGTCATCCAGAGAGAGAACAACCCACATGATAACCTATCACCATCAGTACTTCTAGATCAAATGAGCTGAATCTGAAGAAATTTTAAAACTACTTAAAGCAAACCTAGTATTTTTTTCAAAATGGAAATAATTTGACTTTTTCATGATTACTAAAGTAAAATATGCCCATTGTAAATACATATACAACATTAAAAGGAGAAAGTAAAATTCACCCACTGCCTCGAAATAAGCACTATTAGACTTCTGTAGTACATCCTTCCAAGTTTTTTTCTATACATGTACTCATAAACAGACATATGTTTCCAAAAACAGGTTTATGTTACATATACTATGCATAGTGTATTGCAATCTTTTTTCACTTATTAATATGTTGTGAATATTTTTCCATGTGAATAAATATCAACTTACACATCGTTTTTAATAAGTTATGTAGAATTCACTGTATGGATGTACCACACTTTAACCAGACATCTACTAATAAAAATTTGGGTTGGCAAACCTATTTCCTAACTCACCATCAAAGGCAGACAGCAGCTTCAGGTTGTCTTCCATCTCACTGGTAACTGAGATGGCTTGCTTCACTTTCAAGTTGGTTTCACTAGAGTAAAGAATGCACATACATAACAGCAGCACAGGTCCAATTTCTCCTACTTTAGAAAACAGTTGTTGCCAATAGAGCTTGGGCCATGAGAGTCACTCCCACTGTTATCCTCTCTCAAGAAAAGTATTGAGGTGGGATGGTTCTACAGGGAAGCTGAGTATTAGCCCACTTGTTCCCCTCTCTCCCTGAAACACATATCAACTACTTTAACCAACCTATGAGATCTTGCGGGTCAGATGCTCTAGAAAAGCTGAAGAAACATCACAAGACAACCTGGAGGGGGTACCTGCTCCCTTCAAGAATAAGGAGCAGGTCCTGGTAAGAATGTGCATATACCTCCAAGTAAACATACTCCTCATCTCATAAATATTTACAGGATCCATGAAGGGATCCCACTTAACCATTTGCTGATACAAGAATGCACAGAGACAGAAGTAAAAAAGAAGCCACATTTCAGAAAGTTTGTGGGCATGAAGAGGAATAGCTGTAAGGATGCAGATTGACACAAAACTCCACAGGACAAGCTCTCTGAAGATGGTCTCTATACTCCGAAGATCTTAGCTTTTGCACGTTAATGAATTTCTACCTTAAATCCTTTCTAGAACATGGTTTATCAGTACATAATTACCTCCATATTCATTTCCCCTGCCCTGGAAACTCTGGAACTATATTCTGAAATTTTACAGTTCTGTTAACGTCTTTCTTACCACTCAGCATTACTGAATACAGATAGTCAGACAGAATGTCTCCAGTTTAGAGATGGAGAATACAGAGTTTATTTGCCCAGATTCTACACCAGTGGATGCTAAATTATTGGTGTCAAGAGCTCAGCCTTAGACTTGAGGTCCCAAGAGTCTGGCCTCCTATCTTATCTAGATATTTCTAGCCTCTTTTAGCCTTCATTCTCTGCATCATGTTCTCCCTCAGTGAGAAATCACTCTAAGCTGGCTCAGCCATCTTAATGGACTATCAGGAGGGAACACTCACCCGTCCAGTTCTGCTGTTTCTATATATGTCAGACTGTAGGGCTCACTGCTAGAGAGTAATAGTATATCAGCCTGTGGTCAGAAAAGTCAGAGAAGATAAGGAAGGCAGGAAGGTACACTTTTAACATTACAGTGTGACAAAAGCAATTACCTCAGGAACAGATGTTCATCTTAAGAATATTATAGACATTTGGTTTACTTTCTTTGCCTAGGACCCATCACTGCTACCACACCCCCCCTCTCCAAAAACTAGTCATATTTTACCTGTAGCTGTGGTGAGAAATGGACAAGAACAAACTTCTTACCACAGGAGATGTTGATCTCTGGATGCAAAGTGAGGAAGGTGAAGGCCACCAAAAGGAGTGGTCACAGAAGTTGCTAAAAGGGTTCCTATTCAAGCCAAAAGAGAAAAAGCCACAGCCCAAAGAGGTACTCACCGTGACAACCTGATTATTTTCTAGTTTTATTATATCTCCCACTTGGACATTCATCCATTTGTCTGTCACTATCCTGCAAGAAAGTGAGCCTTGAATGCCTGCATGCCTGCTCTGAGAATTTCCCCACAGCCCTGTTTTGACAATCAAGAAGAAAAAAAAAAAAAGCTGAGATGAACTCAAGGCTCAAGGGAGGACCAAACTGGGTTTGGTCTGATACTCCTTGCTACAATTAAGAATGGGGCCCATTTCTCTTGACTTAAGGCTATAAGAGTTTTCTAAAACTCTATAAAGGTATATGTAGACATACATGCACATAATTTTTCTTTAAGTAAAAGCAATATATGCATATGGTAAAAAAAAAAAACATTTCAAATAATTAAGAAGTATGTAAGGACTTCCCTGGTGGCGCAGTGGTTAAGAATCTGCCAACAATGCAGGGGACACAGGTTCGAGCCCTGGTCCGGGAAGATCCCACATGCTGCAGAGCAACTAAGCCCGTGCGCCACAACTACTGAACCTGCGCTCTAGAGCCCGTGAGCCACAACTACTAAAGCCCACGTGCCTAGAGCTCGTGCTCCACAACAAGAGAAGCCACCGCAATTAGAAGCCCACGCACCACAATGACGAGTAGCCCCCGCTTGCTGCAACTAGAGAAAGCCCGTGCACAGAAACGAAGACCCAATGCAGCCAAGAGTAAATTAAAAAAAAAAAAATGTAAAAGGAAAAAGTAAAGTCTCTTCTCTCCCCAGATTTTAGTTTTGCTTCCCCCTAGGTAGCCACTGTGAGTAATTTTTTGCAATTCTTTAGAGAAAATATCAATCCATATAATCATATACAAGATAAACATTTAAAAATTACATAATAGATACATAATTTTCTGTACTTTGCATTTTTCATTTAATAATATATCTGGGAGAACACTTATAGAAGATGTGGCTCATTCCTCTTGATAGCTAAAAAATGTGGCTTTTAACTAAAGATGTGCTTGTAGCCAGAAATGCTGAGAAATTAAAGTGACAGAAATCACAACCTGAAAAACAAATTTTTTTTCAGTAGTAGCTCTGCTCAAACTCATGTGCTCTAGAAAAAGAAAGCCACTTTTTGGAATATAGACAACTCACCTCAAGTGTTACATCAGTCAGACATTCACTGGCTTACAAAGTCTAACCACTAGGGCCCTGCTAGTGAACTCCTACTCTAAAACCTCTCTATGACAAATTCTTCTCTAATCTTATAAAATCCAAGTGCTCAAGCTCCTTGGGAAGTTCATTTGACTAAATTCATTTGGTAACTCCCTAGCCTTGCAAATTTCTTATACACTCAGCTTTACCTTTTCTTTCTACTTCTATTACCTTCCTTTCTTTTTTAATTTTCTTTTTAATCACAACTGACTTTTTTGGTGGTATCTTATGAGAGGCTTCAACAGACCAAAACACTTAGGGAAATAATCCACCATGAGTAAGAATCAGCAGACACAATAAATAACAGAATTAGATGCCCAAGCATGTCACATAATAGAATCATAAGATTAAAACTATAGCTGCCGCAGAGCACAGGGAGATCAGCTCGGTGCTTTGTGACCGCCTGGAGGGGTGGGATGGGGAGGGTGGGAGGGAGGGAGATGCATGAGGGAAGGGATGTGGGAACAGATGTATATGTATGACTGATTCACTTTGTTATAAAGCAGAAACTAATTAAAAAAATAAATAAATAAACTTAAAAAAAAAAAAACAAAAAACAAAAAACTATAGCTGCTGGTATATATACAATGAAATACTATTCAGCCATAAAAAAGAATTAAATTTTGTCATTTGCAACAAGGATGGACTTGGAGGGTATTATGCTAAGTGAAATAAGTCAGACAGAGAAAGACAAATACTGTATGATATCACTTATATGTGGAATCTAAAAAATACAACAAACTAGTGAATATAAAAAAAAAGAAACAGACACACAGATAAAGAACAAACTAGTGGTTACCAGTGGGGAGAGGCAATATAGGGGTAGGGGATTAAGAGGTACAAACTATCACATATAAAATAAGCTATAAGGATATATTGTACAACATGGGGAATATAGACAATATTTTATAATACTATAAATGGAGTATAACCTTTAAAAATTGTGAATCACTGTATTGTACACCTGTAACTTGTATAATGTTGAACATCAACTATACTTCAATTTAAAAAATATGTTTTTAAAATATAGCTCCTGGGTATTCTGTAAGGTCACCATGAAAAAAGACTGGACCTCAATCTTGAATTCTTTCAGATTTGTGCTTTTTGCAATCATGATTCTGCAAACACTGGTCACTTTTCCTTTCATACAATCTCTATTTGTTGAATTCTTTCCCATCCCTTAAGGCCCAGCACAAATATCACCTCTTCCAGAAAGTCTTCCTTGATTCCTTTAGCCAGCTATGATTGCTCATTTTTATTAATTCCTATGATAATTTTTTGTGCCTCTTATGATAATCTTCACATATTGCCTTATATAGAAATCATGCCTGTCTCCCTCTATTCCTGCCAAAGGTAAATTGCTCGAATTTTGCAGGAACCCACAAAAAATACAAACATTGACCTAATACTTTAGATAGATATGACCAAACACTACAGCAATGGAGTCAACACCAATATTTTCTTTAGATTGCTAACAAAAAGATGTCCTAACCAAAGGCTACAGTAGAATGGTCAATAAGCCATGTAGAGTCGATTGATGTTCTAAAGACAGGTGTCTCCATGCTGACCACTGTACTAGTAATAACCACTTGCATATTAATACCATGTCATAATTTATTAATTGCTTTAATATATATTATTTGTTTTCATTTTCATAAGCATCCTCTAAGGTAGAGAATATTATCTTCACTTTATAGATAAGAAATATGAGGCCCAGAGACGTCTGAGGTCACATAGGAAGTTTAGGGCATACTAGATCTAGAAACAAATTCTTCTTATGTCCAACCTGAGGCTCTTTTCACTGTCCTGAATCACTTTTGCAAAGCACCCAGCACATCAAGTTTTAGCAAGGCCAATCCTCTCCCAGAGTTGGTCCAACCTAAACTGGCTTCCCTAGGACTTACCTGCCATCCATCAGCAGCAGAACAGAACGACTGTTGACTTGATTGTCGTTTTGGTGCCTTTTCTAAAATTACACAAGAAAAAGTTCAGGAGATAGACATAAAGCAAACTGCATGTAGAAGGTTAATATTTTGCAGTATTATTCAATGTAGTTCCCCTTCTTTGTAATTCTCCCTCACTCACCTCCTTCACCCTCCCAACCCCAAGTCCTTCTACCATAAAAACCAGGCCAAGAAGCTGATTGTCTCTGAGAAGCTGCGGATGGAGGTCAGAAAAAGAACCAAGAGAGAAGAAAGAGACAAAACCTTGGCTTTAATATCAAGAGCCAAAGCCTGGGGTAATGAGAACAAACAACTTACGTCAAAAGCCACAGAGGAGAGAATGCAAAATGAGGGGTAGAATTAGAACCTCATATACCTTGGTAGGCGCAGGGAAGTTAAGTATTCACAAGCATACAGCTACCCTCACCCCCAACCATAGTCAGCATAAGAAGCTTCTACCATGGACGCAGTGAGGAAAGAGGAATAGAGGTCCATTCAAAGACCAAATAAGAAGGTGACAAATAAGGGTATGTCCTGATGCTACGACTCACACAAATCCCCTCCTTCCAGTTGAGATTACTCCCTGCGAAAAGGGTAGGACTGGGAAGAGGGCAGAAAGAATCCTGAATTTGTCAGTTTATCCTAAAGAGACTGAGTTCTAAACCAGAAGTAACTAGGTGGGTTATCCTGAATTGGCAAGTTTACTTTTCAGCTTTCATTAAAAAGGGTTGAGATGGTGAGGTGCTGGTTATGAGCTACATTGAGTTTAGTTATAGAATATTAAGTCATATTTTTGCACACCTGAGTTATGACTGAAATTTCAACCACTATATGTGCTAATTCTGGTTTTAAAGAGTTACAGAGTTAAAGAGCTGGAGAAACACCCTGCTCTCAAACTTTGGTATAAAAGTCTATCCTGTCAAAATCAGAAGGACTCTCTTAGGGAAGCTTCAAGCAGGTCAACAGGATGGACTTCCCAAATCCCACTAGTAGGCATAGTGCTGGTTCCTCACCCTCACCCTTCCTTGCTGGGCCTGCTGTAAAGAAGCAAAGAGGAAGCCATGCAGCACTCACTGAAAGCCAGTTTCTCCCTCCAAGGCCAGGAAAGGAGTCAGCCTCTGTAATGTCATGATCTTTCTAAAACCAGAGGGTTGCTAGCTATGTGTACCTGATAGAACTGAAAGTTGGCAAGGGAAATAAGGGAGAGTTGGAGAGAAGAGGAATGTGGAAAGGGGAGATAAGAGCAGGAGAAAGCAGGGGGGACAGAGGGAGGAGGGAAGAGGAATATAAAAATGGGAGAAGGGTGAATGGAGAAAGAAGGATGAGAGCAAACCCAGAGAGGGCTAACTGAAGGAAGAGGTGGGTTATTAAAAAGGAGATGGAAGGAAACCTGGAAAAAGGTGGCAGTAGGAAGAAAGAGAAAGGCCTTGCATTACCCCTTTCTGGCCATGTATGGCTCACCAATCTTGGGCTTAAGGGAATTTCATATTCCCCTGGGATGGATAAGGACATAGGGAAAGGAAACACCTCTTTCCTTTCAGTGCTTCTTCCTAGCAAAAGGTACTCCTGGGGAGTCCTTCTTGCCCCCCACAGCCTGACTAGGTACAGTGAGAGACTAGAGGCCCAGGAAGCCACTTCACCACGTCGTCGATGGCATCTTTCACTGCTGTTATGGACAGCACCACCATTAGGGGTACCGCAGTCGTGTACCATGCCAAGGAGGAGATCTGGGGAATCAACTGAAAGAGGGACGGGGAGAGAAACTTGGGTCAAAAAACTTAAAGGACAGTGTATTCCCTCCCAATCCCCACCCCACCACCATTTCCCCCTCCCTAGATTTATAATAAATTCAACTATCCTAGTTGCTTTCCATTGCTGTAGCCTCCAAACAACCACCCAAATATCAGGAAACACTTCCTAAGAAAGGATTAAAGAAGAGGAGATAGTAAATTGCCATGTATCTGTCCTGAACTCTCATGCCTTTGTCTTGATGGCAAAGAGCCATTTCTACTCTGATAATGAAGGTGCTGGGGGTAGGGCTATAAGAGTGGACACGGGAAAACCACATAACCTCCCACACCCCTCTAGCACAAGGGGAAATGAGATGATCCGTCTCTTTCTCCTAACTTGTGCCTACCCTGCTCGGCTTCCTTGCCCTGTGCTTGTGTTCTAAACCATTCTCCTCCCTCAGCACTGCCGTGTGTTAACTTTCTGTCAGGGAGGCTGGGACAAGAAGGAGGAATGGGATGGCAGCTGAGGTCGGGGTGAAGAGTCAGGTCTGTGGCCTTTTATGGTTAAGCTGAACTGTGGCCATGCAGCCATGATGAGGGAGCACCCCTTACTCGGGACTTGGCGACCTTGTCCCCTTCCTCTTGTAGAAGCTTGTTTCACGCTGGCTAATCCTGACCACAGCTACTCTAGGAGACTGGCCTGAGACTCCAGCCATCCATTTGCCTGTTATCTAAAGAGAGAAGACATCTCTCAGTTTAAGGAGGAGAAGGACTGATTACATAACCTGACCCCAGAGAGGCTGATAAAATACTTTGTGGAAAAGGCTCTAAAAGGCAATACCTGTAGGAAAAGCAAAAAGAGGAAATATGCATTTGCAAGTCTCTGGAACTGTTCAAACAGGTTCATAGGCAAGAAGTTAAAGGCATTATATTTTGAGGTCTTGATGCTATTGTTCTGTGAGTAAAAGAACACAAGCACAATTAGACGAATGAAAGACCCCACCTCCCAGTCTTAACAAACAGGACCAAGACCACTTCATAAAACAGGAAAAAGCCACAGCTCCCCCACATAGTGGGGGAAGGAGGGAAGAAGTGTTTTTCTCCCAACCCCCTTTTCTTTGAGGCGTAGAGTATGCAAAGTTGGCAGAGCTGATCAATGTGTGACATTTTTAGGAGGGGCAGGATTTATTTATGCCCTGAATAGAATTCTTTGTTTATTGATGCCATTGATAATAATGATGATAATAAAATCAACAACAATAAAAACTTACACTTATTGAATAGTTACTATGTATAAAGCACTATTCTAAGCATTTTATATGGAGCATCTTATTTAATTCTCACAACAACCATATGAAGGGAGTAATATACTATCAACTTTTGAGGATGCAGAAATTGAGGCACCGAGGTTAATTTATTTGCCCAAGACCACACAGTTACTTCCAGAGTTGAGATTGTGCTGTCCCCTGAGCCCCAGTTCACTTGTACAGCCATCCAAATGCTTTTTTTTTTCTTAGAATCAGAAATCTCTCAGTTTCATCTTACCCTATGACCCAAGGTCCTTCTCAGCCCTAAATAGCAGGCAAGTTTGCCATTTGTGTTAGCTCCACTCAGAGCTCTCTAATGAAGCTTTTCTTAGCCTGGCAAACCCATTTTGTTGTGCCTTTACATGTTGCTTTCAATGCTGAAGGATATCAGATGCCAAAAGCAAATTACTGTCTTTCAACCTTAGCCCACTGAAGGTTCCTACACTGGTTGCTGTCAGCATTGGAGACTCACTTGCCCCTTAACTGTCCTGACAGAGGTCTGAATAGTTTTGGCCTACATCTGAGCTATTATTTTGCTGAGTGAAAATGGGAACTTGCTGCCTCTTCAGTCCTGATCTCAAGATGTTGACAAGACCATCTTACTTTCTACTTTGGGGTCTTCAGTCGTTTGACCTAAGATGTGAGAGTTTGAATCTAAGAGCTCAAGAAAAGCAGAAGAATGAGACCAAATAATCCCCTAAAGACAGGGCTTCTCCCCCACCGTCTCCATCTATGGGGCCTAATGAAAGAATAAACCCACCTGCAGTCCTGAAATACAGATACTGCTCAAGTGTGAAGAATCTCTTGCTGGGTCCTGCCTTGGGAAGATATCTGAACTCTTCTGTCAGAGAACCAACATCATTCTGTACTAAGGCCAAAACTTGCCTTGGAAGGCTAAATAGGCTACCCAGTCAAGCCTTGCCTAAGGTCTATTTCCCTAGGGAAGGGAAGCTGGTCAAACATTTTAGCACTTAGGAGTTTAAAGATCCAAGTTAAACCTAGGATTTCCTTCATGTTTCTCCATGATTTTCCAATTAATGATCAATCAAACACTATACATTTCTCAAGGTTTGCTCTGTTCACAGCTCTATTATGGGCTATACTAGTAGAGGCTGAAAAAAGAGTTAAACAAGATCTATCCTGGAGAGCTCACAGGTATGTCTTGAAAGGAGTTCTAACTAAATGACCTCTAAGGTCCTTTCTAGCTCTGAGAGTAGGTTATTCTAACACAGAAATAGTTTTCTTTGATCATAAGATACTCTGAATTTCTTGGTGTCTAAGTCCAGACGACTCTGATACTTGGATCCAAAGTTCTTTTGATCTTTTGCCTTACTGAAGCAGCTGGCTTTCATTACTGATTTTCCATTTGATTTTATAGTTAATGTATTTCAGGTTTCTATTCATTTGGGTCGCATTTGTTTAGAAAACAAAGACAAAGCTATCCCGATTCTGTCTCAAGATAAACATATCAGTACTTCTTTACTAACTTGGCAACTACAGTGTTTTGTTTTATTCTTAAATGTCAAACCAGAAGCAATATCTCAAGAATGTAGAACATCTGCTTAACTATGAAATTCCTCAGTGTTTGGTTCTTTTGGCATGATAGAGGTGGCAGATTTTGGTTTGAGCTATTTATTTATTTGGGCAGGCGTACCTGTTTGACTGTTAAAGCGGGGTATAGAGAACAGAAGGCCAAGTATATAATGAGAATCAGTAGTTAGGGGATTGAGAAGAGGAAAAGGAATAGGAATGGAAGTAATTAGAGAAATAGGATGAAAATGAGCAATGGGTAGGCAGGGAAATGAAATGGTTGTTAAGTACATAATAGTCAAACCTGTTTATTTATTCATCAGCTATCCAGCATATGTTTATTGAATGCCATTTATGTGCCAAATATTGTGATGGAAACAGTAGTTACAGAGATGAATGAAACTTGTACCCTTTTGTCAAGGGGTAATAGTTTCTTGATGAAAGAAAACTAACATTTTTTTCCACAACCATATTTAACTCTAACAATCACCATGTATGGTGAACATTATTATGCTCTTTTTATAGCTGAGGGAACTGAAGAAAAGAAGTTAAATAATGTGCCTAAGGATACAAGGTTAGTAAGGACTAGAGCTGTGTTCAAACCCAGGTCTGTCTGATGCCAAAACCTAGTTTTACTGCACCATAGAGCTTCTTATGTAGCTCTAGAAGGTAGAGAGGGGGAAACCTGTTCCCATGGCCATATCCTGAATATTGTTATCATCCAGAGCCTCTCTAACTCAGAAAACATAAATATCCTACAGAGACTACAAATATGTATATCTATGTATATATATTATATACTTATAGTATATATATAGTATATTATATATACTATATATATCTACATGTGCACAAAGTAACATATATGTAAACATATATGTAAAAATTGCTTGTAATTATAAAAGATTGGAAACAATCCAATGTCCATTTAAAAGGAAATGGTTACATAAACTATGCTAAATCTGCCTAGGAAATACTATGCAGTTGAAAAAAGAAGGAAAAAGCTATCATGAAATTATAATTATGAAAACAACTCCAGGACATACTGATAAGGTTCAGAATAGTTTAAGAAAGTGGGAAAATGAGAATATATATTTGTATTTGCTTTATTTGCACAAAGAAGCACTGTTGAATACACAAGAATCTAATAAAAGTGGTTCTCTATAGGGAGCAGAGATGAGGGCAAGAATAGGGTGTTGGAGCATGACTTTTAAACATATATCTTTTTATGAGTTACTTATTTATAAATAAATAAAAAAGTGAAAAAAGAATCCAATAGAAAATGGGCAAAGATCATTAACAGTAGTTTCCATAAAAAGAAATACAAAAGGCTAATTAACATGAAGAGATTATTGCTCTCACTCAAAATTAAGGAAAGATAGATAACAAAATGTCATTTTTCATCTAAGAGTCTGGCAAAGATAAAAAAGATTGATAATATCAAGTTTGGCAGGAATATGGAGAAGTGAGCAGTCTTTACTATAGGTAGAAATATAAATGGATATAATCTTTTTAGAAGGCAATCTGGCAATATGTATCAAAAATTTTAATGTGTTTTCCTTTTGACCCAGCCAATTCACTTCAAGGAAACTCTCATAATGTATATTCACACAAATGTGCCGAAGTATATGTAGTATAATGGTGTTCACTTAGGACCATTTATCATAGCAAAACACTGGAGAAATTTTTTTGGAGGGGATACCTGCATATAAATGGAGACATTTAAAATGACAATCAATAAGAAACTGGTTGAATAAATTAAGGTATATTAATACAATGGAAAACTATGCTGCTATTAAATGAATTAGGAAGGTCTATACATATTGTCAGAGAGATGTCTTAGTGAAAAAAGAAAGTTATGGAACTATGCTTTCATTTGTGCAAGCTACAGTATTTCTTTTCTAGAAGATATATATAAAACCCAAAATTTGAGACACATTCTCCCCTGAGTCTAGGTCACCAGATTAATTTGGTTTCTGAGCCCTCACTGTACCAGCCCTCATTGTATAGGAGCTTGAAAGAAAGTAGAACCTATGCTGTAGGATCTACCTCTACAAAGAATTTCCTGCCTCACTGACAACGGGGATTATTAGAGGAAAATACCAGCCCCCTCCTGAAATAGCTAGAGACCTGATACTCACCGGATATCCGAACAGACTGTTAAACTGTCTGTTGTTGGCTTGCAGATACCTCTCTTGTTCTGAAAAAGAAGAGAGAAATGATGAGAAGGATGCCTCTCTGTAGATCAGCCTGGGATGCTGGCTGCTAATGAAGACTTCACTAGCTTCTCACACTTTTTCACTGAGGATATCTGCCTACAAATAGGATTTTGTCTCTTTATTCAAAGAATCAAGAAATACAATAAAAATGGAAACCCTAAAGTGTGGAAGCTTTCTGGAGGCAAGAGGACAAGTAACTTCTGAGGAGTTCTCCACCATTAATGCTTCTAGTAATCCTAGATTATGTTTCCACAGATAACAGGCTGGTGTGCACCAACATTACTGCCAAACACAGAAACGCAGTCCTCCTTCATAAGTTAATTACAGATCCATAGTTTAAGATATCTGAGGTTCTTTCCAAGGCAGCCTTTCCTAAACTTGCTTGACTAAATTTGAATTAATAAATAATTACTGAGCATCTACTGCACAGAAACCAGTGTACTGGATGCTGTGGGGAGATAAAAAGATGAGTAAGGCAGAGTCCTGACTTCAAGGGACTTGCAATTTAGTGGAGTCAGCTTGATAACAACAACACATAACAAAATAATCACATCAAAACACATAGGTGTTACAAACTATTACAAGTAGCCCATTATTATGTTATGAAAAGTATTAAAAATGCATATTATCAATAGATCTTTCTGTCCTGAATAAAACATTCCTATAGCCTCTTCAATTCTTCATTGGTTCAACAAGCATTTACTGAGTTCTTAGCAGGTGTCAGGCCCTGTGTTATGAACACTCACGTATGAGTTTTTATGTGAACATGTTTTCATTTCTCTTGGGTATAAACATAGGAGTAGAATTGCTGGGTCATATGGTAACTCTAGTTTTAACATTTTGAGGAACTGCCAAAAGGGTTTTCACAGCAGTTGCACTATTTTACATTCTCACTGACAATGTATGAGAATTCCAATTTCTCCATATCCTTGCCAACACTTGTTATTGACTGTGTTTTTTATTTTAACCATCTTAGTGGATATGAAGTGGTATCTCATTGTGATTTTGATTTGCATGTTCATAATGACTAATGGTGACGTTGAGTATCTTTTCATGTGTTTTATTGAACATTTATATACCTTCTTTTTTTGATTTGCTTGTTTTTTTAATGAGAAAGAAAATTTTAAATTAATTAATTAATTTTGGCTGCGTTCGGTCTTTGTTGCTGCCTGAGGGCTTTAGTTGCAGCGAGCGGGGTCTACTCTTCGTTGTGTGGGCTTCTCATTGCGGTGGCTTCTCACTGCGGTGGCTTCTCCTGTTGTGGAGCACAGCCTCTATGTGCGCAGGCTTCAGTAGTTGCAGCACGTGGGCTCAGTAGTTGCGGCGCATGGGCTCTAGGGTGTGTGGGCTTCAGTAGTTGTGGTGTGCGGGCTCAGTAGCTGTGGCTTGCGGGCTCTAGAGTGCAGGCTCAGTAGTTGTGGCACACAGACTCAGTTGCTCCGTGGCATATGGGATCTTCCTAGACCAGGGATCGAATCCGTGTCCCCTGCATTGGCAGGCGGATTCTCAACCACTGCGCCACCAGGGAAGTCCTATATATCTTCTTTGGAGAAATGCCTATTCAGATTCTTTGCCCATTTTTAAACTGGGTTAATTATCTTTTTAATCACTGAGCTATGCATTCTTTATCTATTCTGAATAGAAATCAGTTATCAGATATGTGATTTGCAAATATTTTATCCCACTCTGGTTTTAAATGTCATTTTTATAACGTACTAAATTCTAACATATTGAATATAATTCTGGGTTTTCTATTAAGTTCCGTTCTATCCATCTTTAAAAATATTTTTTGAATTGAAGTACAGTTGGTTTACAATATTGTGTTAGTTTCAGGTGTACAGCAAAATTATTCAGTTACACATATATATTTTTTTCAGATTATTTTCCATTATAGCTATTACAAGATATTTAATATAATTCCCTGTACTATACAATAAATCCTTGTTGCTTATTTTATGCATAGTAGCTTTTGTTTGTTAATCCCATACTCCTAATTTATCCCTCCTTCCATTCATCTTTTTTTTTTTTTTTTTTTGCGGTACGCGGGCCTCTCTCTGTTGTGGCCTCTCCCACTGTGGAGCACAGGCTCCAGATGCGCAGGCTCAGCGGCCATGGCTCACGGGCCCAGCCGCTCCGCGGCATGTGGGATCTTCCCGGACCGGGGCACGAACCCGTGTCCCCTGCATCAGCAGGCGGACTCTCAACCACTGCGCCACCAGGGAAGCCCCCATTCATCTTTTAAAGTATGTAACTTTTTTTTTTTTTTTTTTTTTTTTTTTTTTTTGCGGTATGCGGGCCTCTCACTGTTGTGGCCTCTCCCGTTGCGGAGCACAGGCTCCGGATGCGCAGGCTCAGCGGCCATGGCTCACGGGCCCAGCCGCTCCGCGGCATATGGGATCCTCCCGGACCGGGGCACGAACCCGTATCCCCTGCATCGGCAGGCGGACTCTCAACCACTGCGCCACCAGGGAGGCCCAAAAGTATGTAACTTTTAATATAGGATAGCAAGTCTTCTTTTTTAAAGAAGACTTCTTGGCTACTCTTGTCTATTTTCTCTTCTAGATAAACTTCAGAATCATTTTGTCCAGTTTGCTCAAGATTAGAGTTTTGACTAGAGGTGAAGACAAATAAAAGTTTATTCACTAAAATTCTGTGGATGGAGTGAAAGTGGGTTATTAGAACTAAGTCAGAGCTACCTCCCATGGGAAGAACAGTCAGGTCTGGAAAATCACACTGCTTTCCTCAGGGGGCTAAGATGGTAGACTTCTGAAAGCTGAGGAGAGAGCCAATGATAAGACAGGGACTTTTATAGTTCTTCATGTAATTTCCTTTATTCCTCCTCTGGTTGTCAGCAAAAATTACTAAACATCATGAAATCAGCACAAGACTAAATTTCTTACAGAAAATATAAGGGGCCAAAGTCTGCACAATGGGCAGTGCTTGAAGTTCAGAGATTTGCACAAATTGTAGGAAGGTGAAACTGGGATGTTTACCTCCTTTTACTCAAGGATTTGAGTATACAGATTTGGAAATTACACAGATTAATCTGGAGAGAGTTGACCTTTTTGCACTATTAGTCCCCCATCCAGTAGCATACTACATCCCTGGAGGGAGACTGGTGTGCCCCCAGGAAGCCACTTCTTTGTGCATGATGATCATGTCTGTACAATCAGCTTGCTAGCAATACATAAACAAGTGGCTATAAGTCTTCCCTGGGCTAGTTTACCACCCAGCTATGCAGCTTACAGTTTGTTCTCCTGGACTAGTGTATTTCTTTCTTGTTTCATTCTTGTGATTACTAGGATCAGCTGAATAAATATAGGGGAAGTTGAGATGGGACTGATAGGATGTTTTGTTGTACTCTGTTTTGACTAGTTAGTGGCTTATTTACAATCTGGTGATACAAGAGCTTCTGCTAACCATTATAGCTTAGGTTATCCAAAGCAGTGGAACATGTATGGCTCAGATAATTTAGCTGTGTCTAGGATGTAGAGCTTCTGCATGGCCTATACTCTTTCTGCAGGGACTTTCTCAGGGGCCCAGATGGCTGCCTGATTAGGGCAGAGTACCAGGGTAGTACTGGTGTTTCTACTGACATTGAGATTTCCAATCCACGAGCAGGCTACTCTTCTACTGTGTTCATACTCAATTTGCTCAGGCATTGGTGAATAAAATCAGTCTCTCTCATGCCATTTGCCCCTCCAACCATACCCAACAGACCAGCACAGCCTCTCAATTTATTCAAAAATATTATTTTATGCCTCTTGATAAAGTTCTAATATTTTCTTATTGAATTTCACATTTCTTATTAAATTTAATCCTAGATATCACTAACTATTTTTTTTAACTTAATAAAGGTCTAACAGGTTTTCCCAGCAATTTATCTGGGTGCAACAGGCTATTCTCTCTAAGCCCAGCAACCCCAAGGGATACATGGAGTTGAGGCTCTGCAAAACAACTAAATATATACCTCCCTCTTTGAGTTTAGGAGTAAAGTAAAGCAGGTAGATCCCAAAGTTCAGAGCCTGAGTTGGTGGAGACAGATTGAGACTTCTAAGTGGGGGACGGCATTAACCAACACCTAGTTCTGGCTCTTTGATCCCCGACCTGCTATGAAAGAAAAGGAAAGTAGGATTTTCACCAGGAAGGGAAGAGCAACTGAAGGCTAGAAAGTTGGTTTTCATAAGATGCCTCTAAAAAAAGGAAAAGCAGGAACAATGAGAAAAGTGGTTAAAACTTCAGTTTGCACAACCATCTAGGAGAAGAAACTAAAAGTCCGAGAGAAAAAGAAGACAAGCTTAAGGAAAGAAGGTAGCAAGTCATGTTTGAGATAATAAAGGCAGAAAAAATTTTTGGATGAGATAATGAAAGATTAATTCAAGATTCCTCAGGGCTTGTGAATACTGTTGAGAAAAGACTGGGATGACCAAGTGCTTTCCCCATCACTTGTTAATTCAAAGTTTATTTCTGTTTGGCTGAAACAAGAGTGACAAAATGTGAATTATGGATGAGAGGTTAGAACTACAGAATATTGAAAATTAGCTTAGACAAGGAGAGTCTAGGAGATGGTCTAGTTGAAGTAGTCATGGCTATGGAATTCAAGGGGACAAACACCTAGCTCTAGCCTCTGGTGACTGTGGAAAATGCATCCTTCATTGGGAACTAAGGGTTGAGTCTACAGCCTGTTCAGCGAAGGCCTGGTTTCACAAGGACCTGTGCTGAGAGCTGGCCTGAGGGTGGTAAAAATCACTGAAATGAAAGGGTCAGACATCTTGGTGAAGCAAGGCAACTTGGTATTATAAAATGTGCAGTTGACTTAGAGTTAAAAACATGGCAGGCTTCCACAGTGGTTAAGAACATAGGAACTCGGGACTTCCCTGGTGGCGCAGTGGTTAAGAATCTGCCTGCCAATGCAGGGAATATGGGTTTGAGCCCTGGACCGGGAAGATCCCACATGCCACAGAGCAACTAAGGTCGTGCACCACAACTACTGAGCCTGCACTCTAGAGCCTGCGAGCCACAACTACTGAAGCCTGCACGCCTAGAGCCTGTGCTCCGCAACAAGGGAAGCCACCACAACGAGGAGCCTGTGCACCACAACGAAGAGTAGTCCCCGCTCACTGCCACTAGAAAAAGCCTGCGGGCAGCAATGAAGGCCCAACGCAGCCAAAAATAAATAAATAAATAAATTTATATTAAAAAAAAAAAAGACCATAGGAACCATATTCAATATCTTGTAATAACCTATAATGGAAAAATAATCTTAAAAAATATATAACTGAATCACTTTGCTGTACACCTGAAACTAACATAATATTGTAAATAAACTATATTTCAATTAAAAAAAAAAGAACATGGACAATTCGGTCAGACTTCCAGGGTTCAAATCTCAATCTTTCACTCACCAGCTATATAGCCTTGAGGAAGTTACTTAACCTTTCTGAGACTCATTTTCTTCATCTGTAAAATGAATGATAATAATACCTACTCATAAAGTTATTGTGAGGATTAATAAATTGAGGCATGCAAAGCATTTAAGAACAATTCCCAATACAACAAAAAATGCTCAGAAAATTTTAGCAGTTCTAGACTGGGCTTTGTGACTAAACTGTTAAGTGACTTAGGGCAAGTCATTTTCCATTTCTGGGCTTTAGTTTCCTCATGTGTAAAACGGGAGAGTAAAATCTACCTTATATGCTAATATGAGGGTTAAATGAGATGGTACTCATAAACTGTCTACATAATACCTGACACATCAAAAGTACTCATTAAATGATATTTTTTTTGTCCTTTATCTTATGCTATGTCAAGGAGATTCCACAAGGATCACTGATACAGTTGTCTGTGCTCAAAGTAGATTTTGAACTTTCAGATGTCTCCTGTGGATATACTAAGCTGACTCAGCCAGTAAAGAAGAAAGGGTACAAAAGCCACAGTCTAGTGATGGAAAATCCCTTGGTGGGATGTTAGTAGAAGAGAGGTGTCAAAGTAGGAGAAGCCTCTAAGTATGTACTTAAGAGTTTTGAATCAAATGCTAGAGTGAAAAACATAGCTCTTATGTAATCTTGATGTAATACAATCTCAAGTTCTAGGAGTTAAAGCTACAGAAAATTGGAGATGCACCCAGACAAGGAAATGACAGAAACTAAAAAGGAAAATGGGCTCTGTAAGAGGGAACTGGAAAAAGTGGCACACAGAAAGAAAAAGAAGCAGGAGGAAGAAGGAGGGAGGGAGAAAAAGGAAGTCAAGCCAGGTGGTCAGGAGGCAATCAGTCTTAGGAGGTTCTGAGCAAATACCTCCTTCCTCACAGTGGGAAAGCAATCACAAATAGGATTTTCCAACTAAAGACAGAAGAGCAGTGAGATGACCTTTAGGAGTGCAAGTCTCTAACCAGTATATTAGTCAAGGTCCCCTCTCCTTACACCACCAGACTCCCAGATCAATTAAGCCCAGGTGCTGGTGAGAGAAACTCAGCAATAACCCCCTGCTGTCATTCTAGATCAACAGGCCTAGGTGATTTCACCCAAGTCACTTAATGCATATGACTGAAACTTACCCATCTCTAAAAATCATTGAAGAGAGTGCCAGGGGAAGGATAACTGACCAAGTTCTGGAATTTCTGGTCAGATTAGTTGCAATCAATTTACAGTAGGAATTCTGGAATTTCTTAGATTCCAAATGATCACAATTTATCCTAGTAGTCAAAAAGCATAATGGGAACATTATAGCTATCAGTTGATTTAGCTGCCCATATGGCTTCCAGTCTTGGGTACACAAGAACATTTATATTTCATCTCTCCAGACTGCATCTCTAAGATATCTCGAGTGCAGTCACCAGATGATATTTCTATCTAAAGAATGGTACGAAGACTAGCTAAATGACATAGCTGAGAGTCATCATGGGAAAGTCCAGGGTCTGCAGTCCTGTGGAAGAGGCAGTAACTAACTTGCTGTCTCATCACCATTTCATTACACGTTTCTGGTTCAGTCTACCCATTGCTATGTCTCATGGTTCACATTCAGCTCATTTGTAATACTTCTAATACCATCTTCTCCCACTAAACAAAAACCTCCTTAAAGACAGAGACCATGTCTTTTTTTCTTTTTTCTTTTCTTTAAATCTCTGTATCCCACTGGTTAGCTCAGCATTAGGCCCTGGATTTAACACATATTTGTTGAATGAACAAGCACACAAGTGAATAGATGCTTAGAAACACATTCTGTTGAATCATGGTCAGATTTCTGTCCAAACCCCTCCAAAGGAGAATAATCACCTCCTCCTCCTTGTGGGAGTATCTATATAATCACAGAACAGGGCTTCCCTGGTGGCACAGTTGTTGAGAGTCCGCCTGCCAATGCAGGGGACACGGGTTCGTGCCCCGGTCCGGGAAGATCCCACATGCCGCGGAGAGGCTGGGCCCGTGAGCCATGGCCGCTGAGCCTGCACGTCCGGAGCCTGTGCTCCGCAACGGGCGAGGCCACAGCAGTGAGAGGCCCGCTTACCGCAAAAAAAAAAATCACAGAACAGCTGGACTGAAAGAGAAACCCCAGCTAAGACTAATTCTTTGTTGATCTTTCTAAGGTCAGCAAACAGGAGGATAATCAGCATGACTGAAGAGGGTGGGTAGAGTGCAGTGTCAAAAAGAACCTGGAGAGGAAGCTCTCTAAAACTTTGACTGTCATGAAGAGTCTAGTTCTTGAACTACTGTAGCTCTCCTGTTACCATGCCTCTGATCATCCTCTGTAGCTTCACTAATTCTTCTGTCCAAGTTTAGCAGAACAAGACTAGAATTGCTCAAAGGATAAGACACTAAAGAAAAGAAAGATAGTAAAAAGCAAAAAAAAAAAAAAAAAGCAAACCCTCATTTATTAACAGGATGTCATACAAATTGATTTGGCTGACACAATTCAGGTCGTGCTCAAAACCAAAGTCCCCTACCCCTACTCCTCTTGGAGACCTTTGGTTTTTTCCCCTTTCCTCTCCAAGGGAGAAGCTGACAGAAACATCATCTGGGAGATGGGAGTTGAGAGTGGTGCTTTACCATCCTGACCTCATTTGAAATGTAGAACTAATGATTTCTCATCAATGTGGTAAAGGTAAAAACTGTCATGTTTGACTGAACTACTAGACGTCACTTTCAGTGCTTCTCAATCATAAAACCTTCCTTGGGATAGGAGATGAGAGGTTGGGAAAGTTATGATAAAGGCCATCAGAAACAAAATGCCATTCACACAAAGCTGGATCTAAGAGCAAACCCTGGTGATGCCAAAGAAACAATTTAACTATAAAAGATTCAAAATTTAATTCCCTTTGTTTAGCATTGCCAGATTTAGCAAATAAAAATACAAAAACAAAATATGTCCCAAATATTACATGGGGCATACTTACACTAAAAATTATTCATTGTTTACTAAAATTCAAATTTAACTGGGAATCATGTATTTTATCTGGCAACCCTGACTTTTATTGAGGTCAAGAAAAGTTCCTACAAATTAATTCAATTGCTTTAAATTTTCTAAACAAACAGAATTCTAGAAACAAACAGAATTCTAGAAACTAGCTCTAAAAATTTTAGATGTCTGTTTTATTTTAAATAACTTTATTGAGATATAATGTACATTCTATACAATTCATCTATTTAAAATAAAATGTACAATTCAATGGTGTTTGTTATGTTCACAGAGTTGTGCAACACTGATGTCTATTTTTTTGTGTTTATTTAGATGTGGTGTTGTATAAGATTCTATTACTAAGGCTCTGATTAATTTTCTGCCCTACATGCTGCAATATCTATGCCCTCTTCCTTCCTACTATTTCTTCTTCTGTCCTTTCTTTCTAGTTTCTCCAACTTAGTTTTTTTTCCTTTGTGATTACACTTTTTTCTTTAATTGTTTTTCAAATCACCAAAGTAAAGCAAACATATTTTACCTGTAAAAGATCCAAACTCAAAAATATATAGAGAAAAAATATGGAGTTTCCTTTCCCACGCCTTCTCCCTTTCCTAAGGAAACCACTGTTAACAGATTGGCGTATATCCTTTGGGGGTCCCTTCCTTAGAGTATTTACTTACAAACATATACATATACACAAACACCTATATGTGTTTTTAAACAAATGAGATGCTACTATTTGTATTTCTCTGCTAGTTGCTTTTTTCTTTTCATAATATGTATTGTAGATCTTTCCATGTCAATACATACAAGTGTATCTCACCCTTTTGAATTTACTACCTAGTATTATTTAACTACCTATCAATACTTATTAATAATTTTTACTCTCGTGTTGTGGTAGTGGTGATGATAACAATGATGATATTTGTATCAATACATGTGTATGGGTGGTAAAGCTGAGGGAAAGGAGAAGTATAATAAATGGGACAAGCTTGTAAACTCTCCAGGACAGAGGGAGCTCTGTAGGCACTGTGCTAGGTAGATAACTTAGTAGATAAACTCAACATATATGCAAAACAGTAAAGTAAAAGTTCAAGACAGGATATTAATAAGATTTACAATGAATTGTAGAAACCCAAGAGAATTGAAGTCCACACAAAAACTTGTACATAAATGTTTATAGCAGCATTGTTTATAATAGCCAAAAAGTGGAAACAATGTAAATATCTATCAACTGATGAACAGGTAAACAAATAGTGGTGTGCCCATACAATGAAATGATATTCAGCCATAAAAAGGAATGAGGTACTAATATATGCTACAATATGCATGAACCTTGAAAACATTAAGTGAAAGAAGCCGGTCACAAAAGGCTACATATTACTTGATTCTCTATATATGTGTATATGTTATGCATATATCATGTGTAGAATAGACAAGTCCATACGGATAGAAAATAGATTAGTGGTTGCCAGTGGCTGGAGGTGGGGGGAATTGGGAGTGATTCCTAATGGGTACGGGGTTTCTTTTGGGGGTGATGAAAATTTTCTAAAATTGAATTATGGTCATGGTTCACAATTCTGTGAATATACTGAAAATTACTGAGTTGTGTGCTTTAAAATGGTGAATTTTATGACAAGTGAATTATATCTTAATAAGGCTATTATTTTTAAAAAATTATAGAAATCAAGCACTATAGGAATTCAAGAAGGAAAGATAATGCCAGGGGCATGGGGGGCACTGGTGGCTAGAGTTGCTGGAGAAGGCTTCATAGAGGACTTGTACTAAACCCAAAAGATGAATATAGATTCAATATATTGATAGATGTAGGGAACATGTATCTAGGCAGAAAAAAAGAACTTAATGAAATTTTCAGCACTGAGACTAGACAAGTTGTATGACAGTACAGTAGGTAGGAGGAGTCTGAAGGAGGCAGGAAACAAGACTATAAAGTTAGGCTTTTAATGCAGGCTAATGACTTTAAATTTTATCTAGTAGCTGACAAGGAATCCCAGAAAGATTCTGAGCAGGGAAAAATGTGATAAAACTGGAATTTCAGAAAGATTAATATGACTTATTTACAGAGGAACAGATTGCAGAATAAAGACTTAAAAGATTGCTGCAATAATCAATGCTTGAAACAGTGAGAGCTTAAACTAAGAAAGTAGTGAAAAATAGAAAGGAGAGAGTTGGTAAGCAAAATGCTGGAAGCAGTCAACATCCACTCTATGTACTATGTGTTTTCCAACCAGAACAGGCTGATAGCCTAGAAAAGGGCAGAGTTACCTGCCAAATACTGGGTTTGCCACTGTTATTTTGTTGACTCAGGCCAACAGGATGGACCAGGATTAACTGCTCACTGCTCCACACAGCACAAGCAATAACTCTACTGAAGTAGGTAGACTTAGCCTATCTGAAGGAATTCAGACCAAGAAAACTGGTTCCAATTACTTTTCATTGGTAAAAATTTTGACTTTTTGAAATGATCCACATTTATAAACATTCAAGTTCTTAATTATCTTCCTGAATGGGAGCACCAAGCTCTTATAAATTACTTTTTACATAAACGTTTACCTAGTATTTACCATGTGCCAGATACTGTCCCAAGTGCTTTACAAATATTACCTCATTTAATCCTCACAACATCCTTATGAGGTAGCACTATTATTAGTCCCATTTTATGGATGAGAAGCTGTAGCATAAAGAAATTAAGAGATTTTCCCCAAAATAACAGTAAGTGGTGGAGCTAGGATTCTAACCTAGACAGTATGGCTCCAGAATCCACGGTCTTAACCACTGTGCCTCCCATATGACCTTGACTTCCTAGCACTTACCATCGATATAATTTGACATTTCTTTGTGCTATTATTTAATGTCTTATTACTTAATTAAAGGCTGCCCCTCAGTAAACCATAATCTCCATTAGGGCTGGGATTCTGTCTAGTTTTGTCGCTATTGTATTGTCAGCATGTAGCACAGTGGCATTTGGTGATCAATAAATATTTGTTGAATAAATTAATCAGTCTTTATTGACTATCACATTCTTCATTAACCTTGAACTTACTGCTCCTTAAGGTATTTTGTCCTCTATATTTTCTTTTCTGAAAAAGTTATTTATTTATTTGTTGAAGTATAGTTGATTTACAATGTTGTGTTAGTTTCTGGTGTATAGCAAAATGATTCAGCTATATGTATATATATATTCTTTTTCGGATTCTTTTCCACTATAGTTTATTACAAGATATTGAATATAGTTCCCTGTGCTATACAGTAGGACCTTGTCATTTACCTATTTTATATATAGTAGTGTGTATCTGCTAATCACTAATCCCAAACTCCTAATTTATCCCTCCCCCTCCTTTTGCCTTTGGTTACCATAAATTTGTTTTCTAGGTTTGTGTTTGGTTCTGTTTTGTAAATAAGTTCATTTCTATCATTTTTTTAGATTCCACATATAATTGATATCATATGTTTGTCTTTCTGTCTTACTTTACTTAGTATAATGTCTAGGTCCATCCATGTTACTGCAAATGGCATTATTTCATTCTTTTTTATGGCTGAGTAATACTCCATTGTGTGTGTGTGTATATATATATATATATATATATATATATATATATATATCTTCTTTATCCATTCATCTGTCAATGGATGTTTAGGTTGCTTCCATGTCTTGGCTATTGTAAATAGTGCTGCTATGAACATAGGGGTCCATGTATCTTTTTGAATTATAGATTTGTCTGGATATATGCCCAGGAGTGGGACTGTTGGATCATATGGTAGCTCAATTTTTAATTATTTGAGGAACCTCCATACTGGTTCAGCGGCTGCACCAATTTACATTTCCACCAGTGTTGGAGGGTTCCCTTTTCTTCACACCCTCTCCAGCATTTGTTATCTGTATATTTTTTAATAATGGCCATTCTGACCGGTGTGAGGTGGTACCTCACTGTAGTTTTGATTTGCATTTCTCTAATAATTAGCAATGCTGAGCATCATTTTCATGTGCCTACTGGCCATCTGCACGTCTTCTTTGGAGAAATGTCTATTTAGACCTTCTGCCCACTTTTTGATTGGGTGGTTTGGGGTTTTTTGTTGTTGTTGTTATTGAATTGTATAAGCTGTTTGTATATTTTAGAAATTAAGCCCTTGTTGGTCACATCGTTTGCAAATATTTTCTCCGTCAGTAGGATGTCTTTTCATTTTGTTTATGGTTTCCTTTGCTGTGCAAAAGCTTATAAGTTTGATTAGGTACCATTTGTTTATTTTTGCTTTTATTTCTATTGCCTTGGGAGACTGACCTAAGAAAACATTGTTACGATTTATGTCAGAGAAATGTTTTGCATATGTTCTCTTCTAGGAATTTTATGGTGTCATGTCTTATATTTAAGTCTTTAAGCCATTTTGAGTTTATTGTTGTGTATGGTGTGAGGGTGTGTTCTCACTTCACTGAGTTACACTGTCTTCCATATTCTCTGTTCATAAGAAGATGCAGGAGAAATTGGTCAGTTAGCCTGTTTTCCTCAACCCTCTCTCTTTCAGCAGTTCTGAGAGTAGGAGAGGACTTCTTGCTTTTTCCTTCTGTTGGGAGCTCCCTGACTTCCTCTTCCTAGAACCAGGGCCTGTGCCCTTGGAATGGGCTCCTTCCAGGAATCAGACAACTGCATAATGACAGAAAGTAAAGAAGGTATAGTGTGGCCTTAAATCAGTGACCTAACTTCATTCTCTGCACCTTCTCCATTCCTCAAAAGGAAGCCTAAATATAGAACTACAGTCTGGCTTGCTTTCTCAAAATTTTATGTTAGAAAAAGATTTCTTTTTTCATGTCAGGCAGCTTCATTCTTAAAGGTGGCTTGGGTGTGATTACCCCAGCTCCTTTTAGTACTTTGAATCACCACAGGAAAGCACGGAAGTGGTACAGAAATCCTCTCTAACACCATAGCCAGATCCACTTGCTCTGCAAAAAGTCTGCAAAAGATGACTTAATTAGCCTCAGCAACTGCTTTTCACATTAACCACTTCTTTTTTAGCAGGAGGCGGTTGTGAAGGATGGGGAGAGGAAAAGGAACACATGCTTTCCTGATGAACTTCCAAATAAAAGTACAAAATAAGAGTACAGATAAAAGAACAAAAGATGAGCAATTATAACTACTCAAATTAGAATTCTCAAATGACAGAACAAGGGAGCTTGTAATTGTAAGTACGAAGTATTTACTTCTGCAAAGTATATTTCCTTTCCTGATCAGTTTGCTAAAATGGTAGTTTGGTAGGCTGGCCAGTCTATTTATCTGTCATACGTGCAAGTGCACACACATGTGCGTGCATGTGTGCACTTTTTAGAGGCAACAATAATGACATACAGACTTAGAGTTCACCTACCTCCATTTTGTTTGTCCTCACTTTCCTTTTCAAATATAGACATTGCAGAGTAGTTCCAGTTAAAATTCCCTTGGATTTCTGTAAAGGAAATAAAAAAATTTAGAATGAGAATTTCTCATTGCCAATACCATTTTACTTAAATGAATGTTTAAGAAACTTGGAACTTGATCTCTGAAATCCAAAATAAATCTACCTCTAAAATACATATGCTAAATTTTAGAATTCATTTCATACATCCTTATCATAAAGTTATATTTTTAAAACTTGGGAAACAGATTCCACTTCCTGGCAACCAAATCTAAGCTGATAACTATAATCTGTCAGAAAAATTAGCTGAAACTTGGGAACAGGAAAAATAAATCACTGGGTGATCTTTTAGTGAAGTTCTGGGCTTACACCTTTGATTAGTTTTCTGTTGGACTATTCTATAACCCCATAGGGCAGCAGTTAACTTGTAGATTTTCATCTAATATAGATATAAATATTTTCTCTCTGGTGGAAAAGATAACTCCAAAGGTTATGATTAATGTACTTTAGGACTTTAAATAGTTTTGTATATAATTGAGAAATCTTAACTTTTTTTTTAAATGAAATTGCCTATATATACACAGCTCCTAAATTTTTATTTGAACTGGTCTTAACATCTTACTGGTTCCCTCATTAATTAATGAGTTAAATAAAATCTGTGACACCTGTCCATTTTATATTTACATGAGAGTCATGTTTTTTAACCTTTTGAAAATTATGCTTTATCAAACCCCATGAGTATGCTACACAGAAAACTCTTCTACCTCTCCATCCTTAACCCAGTTCAAAAAAGGCCAATAAAGTATGTTTATTTTAATTAATTAATTTCTTTCAGGTCTCCTAAGTCACTAAGTGTGCATAAGCCAAGACTAGAAAATATTACATGTATTTTCATCTTAATTATCCCAAACAAGATTAGATGGGACAAAAATCCATAATTTGAGGGGGAGTGTTAAGTCTAAGTAAAAAAGTGTTTACAGCCAAGGGATGTTTGGCTGTCAGAAAAAAGAATTACCTGGGCAACTGTGATCACTTTGGAATGAGAATGCATCTTCCAGTTCTGCCCTCAGTGAGTCCCAAGTGACCTCATTAAGGATACAATTCATATTTCAATAATCTAGGCAGAGTTGCACCAAATAACTTTAGGAGCCAGGGAGTTAATAGCAGTTAGGTGTAAAAAACAAGAAATGAAGTGCTGGGCATTGTGACCAATTGGTGAGTGCATGCTTCCTATAAAAGCATCCAAAGTTTTTAAAAAGTAAAATTAAATATTGTGTAGGCCAAAAAAATTCACTTGTGCTGCAAGTTTTGTACCCCAACCTAAGGTCTGTTTCTTCTGTCAACAGAATCTGTGTGTTCCTAAGGAACGTGAGCAGTTCTAATAGCACCACTCTCTAGGCACCCAGTCCTACCTTCAGTTGCCTGAGAATTCTCAGGGACCCCCACAGTAGGCTTGGCGTTCCTACTGCTGAGAAAGGAGAGCCAAGGATGGGAGGTCCTGAAGTTCTGGATTCTCTCCAACCCCTGCAGGGCCATCGACAGCTTTGAGAGGGTAGCCTGGCCAAATGCACACAAGCAGCACAGCTTGGAATTTGAAATGGTTGTGACACTTAACAGCCAGCCAGGGACCTGAGTAATGACTATTTAGCTGGAACCAGGCACTCACCCAATCTTGTGACGCTCTCTACACGCACATCACATTACATAGCTGCCAACTGGAAAATACATTTAAGCTGTTAAACTCAGAGGAGGAGTAGAAGAATGGTAGGGAAGGGAAGAAGAAATAAATGCGATGTGGGAGGGAAAAGGGAAGAGATGGAGTAAAAAAAAAAGGATTAGGAGCTAGAGAACTGGGTTTCATTTCAGTTTGCTACTAATTAACGACAATGTGACTTGGGGCAAGTTATTAACCACTTCATGCCTTAAATTTCTTCTAAAGTGAGAATAATTTTTTTTTAAGAAACAGAAAAAAAATTTAGCAGATACAAGATGGAGAAAGATCTGATAAGGAATAAATTTGCCAGAGAGAGGTTTAGAGGTAATTATGTATTACAAACTAAGTACAACATTAGTTTCCATTAGGGAGCTAAGAAAAGCCGTGAGAGAATTAAATTAAATAATGTATGAAAACGTCTGCCACAGTACTTGACACAAAGTAGTCAATCAACAAATGGCAATGTTTTAAAATTTTAATATACACACCCACCAGATTAGTAAAAAAAAATGTAAGTCTAATAATATTGTGTTAGAGAGAAAGTGGAACCACTGGAACACTTAACACTTACATACTGTTGGTGGTATTAAAAATTGGACAAACCACTCTGGACAACAATTTGGCCTTATCTAATAAAGTTGATGGAGCATTTACCCTATAACCCAGCTAGTCCATCTTATTTATATACCCTAAGGAAACTGTCATAATATGTCACTTACGAAGATGTGTGCAATAGCACTGCTCATAGCAGCAAAACTGGGAAACCAACCAAATGGCTACTAATGATAGAATGGAGAAGTAACTTGTGGTATGTTCATAAAATGGAAAGCTACAGAGTAGTGAAAATGAGTGAGCTAAGTTATGCATATTAACATTGTTAAATCTCAGGAATATAATATTTAGGGAAAAACAAATTGCAAAAGAATACATAAAATATTATTCCACTTATGTAAAGTTAAAGATCATGTAAAACTATATCATCAGGGATAAATACTTTCAAGGTAAACCTATAAAGAGAAACAAGGGAGTGAAAAATACCAAATTCAGGATAGAGGTTAGGGAGAGGGAAGGGGATGGGATGGAAAAAGCATACGGAGTGTTTCAAGCTACATTTGTGCTCATGGTGTTACTCTTTACAACTTACACATTTGTGATAAACTTTGTATCTATTCAATATATGATAATAACAAAAGAACTAAAAAATTAAAGTGAACATACCAGATAGGAAATACTCTTCTTATGAGGAAGAATAATTACTCTGGAGAGTAATTTTTATTTTTATTAATAATTTTATTTTAGTTTTTTCAGCTGCGTTGGGCCTTTGTTGCTGTGCGTGGGCTTTCTCTAGTTTCATTGAGCGGGGGCTACTCTTCTTTGCGGTGCGCGGGCTTCTCATTGTGGTGGCTTCTCTTGTTGCAGAGCATGGGCTCTAGGCATGCGGGCTTCAGTAGTTGTGGTGCATGGGCTTAGTTGCTCCGTGGCATGTGTGACCCTCCCGGGCCAGGGATCTAACCCGTGTCCCCTGCATTGGCAGGCGAATTCTTAACCACTGCACCACCAGGGAAGTCCTCAGAGAGTAATTTTTTTTTTTTTTTTTTTTGTGGTATGCGGGCCTCTCACTGTTGTGGCCTCTCCCGTTGTGGAGCACAGGCTCCGGACATGCAGCCTCAGCGGCCATGGCACACGGGCCCAGCTGCTCTGTGGCATGTGGGATCTTCCCGGATCGGGGCACGAACCCGTGTCCCCTGCATCGGCAGGCGGACTCTCAACCACTGCGCCACCAGGGAAGCCCCTCAGAGAGTAATTTTTAATTAACACTTACTAAAAGAGTTGGCCCAATTCAGGTTACTACACTAAAAAAATTTTTTTTATTTTGAGATAATTTTAAACTTACAGAAGAGTTGCAAAAATAGTATAATTTCTATACACTCTCCACCCACCTTCTTATGTTAATATCTTACATAACGATTAAACAATTAACAAACTAAGAAATTAACCTTGGTATAATACTATTAACTAAAGTACAGAAAATATTTATTTTTTCCCAATTCTTTCCACTAATGTCCTTTTTTGTTGTTGTTGTTCCAGGATCTAATCCAGGATCCCACATTACATTTAGTTGTACATCTCCTTCAATATGTGACTGTTCCTCATTCTTTCCTTGTTTTTCATAATCTTGAGAGTTTTGAAGGGTATTGGCCAGCTGTTTTGTAGAAGGTGCCTCAACTTGAGTGTGATGTGCCCTTCTCATTGCATCATATCAGGGGATACATGCTGTCATATGTACTCCTAGTGATGTGAACCTAGAACGCTTGGGTAAGATGGTGTCTGCCAGAACTCTCCACTGTAAACTTACTATTTTTCCCTCTGTAATTACTAAAAATTTGGGGGGAGGATCATAACATTTTAAAAAGAAGATTGAAAAACACTAGAGTCATAAATGAGTCATCAAGGATAAGTCAAGAAATAACACCAGCCCCTATAAGACATGGTTATAGAAACTAAAGCTCTTTCACTTAGACATGAGAATCTAAAGGTAGAAATAAGAGGTCCCACCTTGAGCTGATAATCTCCAAGCTGCCTAGACCTTGAACGGAGTCACATAACATAGAAACAAGAATGACCTTACTAAAACTAGGGGTTGAGGGTGGAGTACTGGTCTACTGATATTTTAGCCTATAGAGTTCCAATTGGTATCACATTGCAAACCAACCTCAAGTTCCCCCAAGCCACAGCTGTGATTCTGTGCTGCCAGGATCCTGTACCCTCCCCACACTTATTATATACAAAAAACTGGCAAATATACTAAGTACAAAGTATTCAAGAAAGTCTTTATATATTTAGCTCAGTCTGAAAACTACATAAACTAAAACACAATGCAGTCTAGCAATGGCATATTTGTGATACAAGAATAGCCAATGACTCTTAGTACTAGAATATCATAGACTGCAAGCACGTAAGTCATTATTGGCTTTCAATGAACAAATCTGTCTTCCAGAGAGTAGAGTTCTTTACCAACAAAGGAACAAACCCCTGGCTGACTTGAATGCTTTTGGGAATCTGAGGAAAGGACTCTCACATAGAGGCAGATGTGCCCATCATCCCCTGCCTAAAATAAGAACTATGTTTTCCCCCAAACAGTTGTGTAAAATCATGGAAGCTTCCAGTCTACTCCATTAAAGTTTCTCTGCGTTAGCTCTTATATCCAATGCACAAATCCCCAGAGTTACTCCAGAAATCAATGTTCCCCCATCCCAATTCCCACCCCATGAATCTAGCAAAGGTAACAAAAGTTTTCTTTTTAATTTTTTCTTTTTTTTAAAAAAAAAATGCAACAGAAGCACATATACTAAATAAATAAATAAATAAAAAATAAAAAGCAAGCCTTACCCTGAAATGCTTTTAAACGGCACAGCCTGAAAACTGCCAGTACTCCACACTACACCTCTCTTCTCAGTTACAGTTCCTGCCTTATCCCCTCCTTATTTCAACCATAAATTCTTTCTGACTGGAAAACGCTCTAGGAAAACAAAGATCTTCTAAACTTAGTAACTTTAAAACTCTGGGAGGGGTAGGAAGACATTGAAACATCTACTAGTCTATGAAGCCATTTAGATGTCTAGATCTCCTTCAGCTTCCTACGTCTGATTCCCGGCTTCTGGGAACTTACCAAATTCTTTTTTTGTGGATTTTGAAATTGTTTTCTCTAGATAGGGAAAATGAAGAGAGTTTCAAAACCCTTGTTTGCAAACTGCTTCTTCCAAAGGTGGTTCATGGACCCCTCATAACCTTTCAATTAACTTGGATTTGGTTTCAAGTGGTTTAAAGCAAATAGCTGAAGATGAATATAAAACTAACTTCAAACACAAAATGGAGTAGAAAAAAACCTGCAAAACACTATAGTTTCTTAGCCACTGCTTTCATTTTCAAACTCATGGTCTTCCCCAGGAGTTACCTGCTCAGCCTATAAGGCAGGCTTTGTAAAGCTACTGTGTGCTACAAAACCCCTCTTTTCTGCCTAGAGCTTTAAATTGGGTCTGAACAAATATTGGAGTCCACACAATCTCCTTCTGGCGCTTGTAATTTTGCAGTCTCACAGAGAAAGGTCCTTATTCGGTAATATAATACTGATGCTTTGGGATAGTTTATTTTCCCTTTCTTTTAGTCTATAAAAATGAGTCAGTGTTTAGTAAGCGGGTCTTAACTGTTTTGCACGTATATGTAGTTAACAAGTATCTGTTGAATGGAATCTTAGAAATCAAGTGCTATGTTCTTTGTTAAACAAATTTTATTTGTTTTAAAACTGGGGACAGGAGTGAGATAATAGAAAGAGTGCTGACTGTTGGGGAGTTTGAAAACTCCTGTTCTATTCTCAGCTGGATTCCTAAATTATTTGTGCCTAAAGCGAATGACTCTTTCCTTCAGTTCTCTAGCTTTTCTCATCTATAATAAAGGGCAATACCTGTCACTTCCCTTTCTCACCTCCCCCAAATTTAATGCAAAGCAGGGTTTTTTCAAATACTATTATGTACAGCAAGGAGGTTTCAGAACCCTTTTCTGAAGTGGATTAAGGGTAGAGGGGAGCAAGGAGGAAGAAAAGGGTACACCCTCTCCTTCAACTTGAATAACTCTGATTTTATCTGGGATTTTCCTATATTCTAAAATGAAAAAGTAGTCTCTCCTGCTAAAAACAAAGTTGGAAGATCAGCTGGTGCTTTTGGGGTAAGTGCTTATTTGAGCAAGTTAAAATGTACATTCGTAGACGGAACTCAACCTCCAGCCAGGCCAGGTGCAGTTCAAAGTCCTTAAACAGCCTCTCTCAATGTACCTAAGATTGGCATCTATGTGGTCTTGGCACAAATTCCCAACAAAAGCTGGAACTTCTGGGAACCACTGAAGATATTTCACCTCCTCACCTCCATCTTTTCTGTTCCCACAGTCACCCCATAGTTCATTAAGGGCGTCTTCTCCTCCCTTGTTTTCATGACAATTAATTCTCCTGGTTTTCCTCCTCCTGCCTCCTTGACAGCTCTGCAGTGTGATGTAGTAAATTTCGGCTGACCTAACTCTAAACCCTGGAGCCAACCAACACTGTCAAATGTGTGACCTTGGTCTAATGAGATAATCACTATGAACTTCTCGTTATCTCTCACATGAAGATAATCACTTCACCTTGGTTGCAAGGATTTTATAAAATAAAGTATATCAAGCTTTTTTTTTTTTTTTACAATGCCTTGCACATAATAGGTGCTCTTCCCCCAAGGCGCTGTTCTTATCCCTGTTTTCTGTGTGTGCTTTCCCTGAGTTATGATATATCCTCTCACTGCAACTCTAGCCCTGGCTCCTAAAACTATCTCTAGTCCCAAACTTAAACTGTTGGACATTTCCTCTTAGGTGCTCACTCTTATCTCAAGATAAACATGTTCCAAAATGACATTTCTTTTTTTTTTTTTTTTTTTTTTTTTGCAGTACGTGGGCCTCTCACTGTTGTGGCCTCTCCCGTTGAGGAGCACAGGCTCCGGACGTGCAGGCTTAGCGGCCACGGCTCATGGGCCCAGCTGCTCCGCGGCATGTGGGATCTTCCCGGACCGGGGCATGAACCCATGTCCCCTGCATCGGCAGGCAGACTCTCAACCACTGCGCCACCAGGGAAGCCCCAAAAATGACATTTCTTACCTTCCCTGATTTTAAGCATATCTGATCCTCTGCCTTATTATTCTGTAACTCGTTCATAAAATTTAAGAGTTACCATCTATTCCTTCTCTGATCACCTCTCAGGTTCTATATATTACATTTGAGGGTCTCTTGAAGCTACTACCTCCTTTCTAATCCCACTAATATCATCAGATTCTTTATACCTTCCTCCTGGATTCAATATCCTGATATTTGCTTCCAACTTTTATAAAGTACCCACTGCTGCCCAAGAGCAGAACACTGATCATGACTTCTTAGCAGCTCAAAAACCTTTGATGCCTTCCCATGGGTTACTGAATGCAGTTCAGATATATTATCAGCCACACATTCAAGATGCTCTAATTTGAACTGCTCTCTCATCTTTCTCTTCCACTATTTACCTTTATCCAAACTGGCCTATGTACTTTTCCCTCTATATGGCCCATGCTTTCCTGCATCTATGCCATTGCTCACACTGTTCCTTCCAAGGGTAATGCCCTGCTCTATATCAGTCGAAATTTTTCAAAGGTTATTTTACAAAGGCCTGCTCAAATCCCATGAACTTCTCAATGAAGTTTCTCTGCTCCCCCAATCCAGAAATAATCTTTCCCCCATCCCAACTCCCATACCATTTGGTTGATATTATTTTCCTAAAACTAATAGTTCTTCTTGTGTTATAATCATCTTTTTTCTAAACATCTTTATTGGAGTATAACTGCTTTACAGTGGTGTGTGAGTTTCTGCTTTATAACAAAGTGAATCAGCTATACATATACATATATCCCCATATCTCCTCCCTCTTGAGTCTCCCTCCCACCCTCCCTATTCCACCTGTCTAAATGGTCACAGAGCACCGAGCTGATCTCCCTGTGCTATGTGGCTGCTTCCAACTAGCTATCTATTTTACATTTGGTAGTATGTATAAGTCCATGCCACTCTCTCACTTTGCCCCAGCTTACCCTTCCCCCTCCCCATGTCCTCAAGTCCATTCCCTACGTCTGCGTCTTTATTCCTGTCCTGCCCCTGGGTTCTTCATAATCATTTTTTAATTTTTTAATTTAAAAATTTTTTTAGATTCCATATATATGTGTTAGCATATGGTATTTGTTTTTCTCTTTCTGACTTACTTCACTCTGTATGACAGACTCTAGGTCCATCCACCTCAGTACAAAAAACTGAATTTCGTTTCTTTTTATGGCTGAGTAATATTCCATTGTATATATGTGCCACATCTTCTTTATCCATTCATCTGTCAATGGACACTTAGGTTGCTTCCATGTCCTGGCTATTGTAAATAGAGCTACAATGAACATTGTGGTACATGACTCTTTTTGAATTATGGTTTTCTCCGGGTATATGCCCAGTAGTGGGATTGCTGGGTGGTATGGTAGTTCTATTTTTAGTCTTTTAAGGAACCTCCATACTGTTCTCCACAGTGGCTGTATCAATTTACATTCCCACCAACAGTGCAAGAGTGTTCCCTTTTCTCCACACCCTCTCCAGCATTTATTGGTTCTAGATTTTTTGATGATGGCCATTCTGACTGGTGTGAGGTGATACCTCATTGTAGTTTTTGATTTGCATTTCTCTAATTATTAGTGATGTTGAGCATCCTTTCATGTGTTTGTTGGCAATCCGCATATCTTCTTTTGAGAACTGCCTATTTAGGTCCTCACCCATTTTTGGATTGGGTTGTTTGTTTTTCTGATACTGAGGTGCATGAGCTGCTTGTTAGTTTTGGAGGTTAATCCTTTTTCAGCTGCTTCATTTGCAAATAATTTCTCCCATTCTGAGGGTTGTCTTTTTGTCTTGTTTATGGTTTCCTTTGCTGTACAAATGCTTTTAAGTTTCATTAGGTCCCATTTGTTTATTTTTGTTTTTATTTCCATTTCTCTAGGAGGTGGGTCAAAAGGAATCTTTCTGTGATTTAGGTCATAGAGTGTTCTGCCTATGTTTTCCTCTAAGAGTTTTATAGTGTCTGGCCTTACATTTAGGTCTTTAATCCATTTTGAGTTTATTTTTGTGTATGGTGTTAGGGAGTGTTCTAATTTCATTCTTTTACATGTAGCTGTCCAGTTTTCCCAGCACCACTTATTGAAGAGGCTGTCTTTTCTTCATTGTATATAATTATCTTTTTGAATTTCATCTCCTCTATCAGATTGGTAAGTGTGAAATGCCTGATTAATTTCTGTATCCTCTAAAGCCCTAGCACAGAGCCTGGCTTCTAAGTAGGAGATCAGTTAAAAAAATTTTTTTTGAACTTAGAAAAAGAATAAAGACCAGCAACAGGTGAGTTCATTAAGAATATCAGACCATGGAAAACCTTTCTGAAAAAATACATGTTAGAAGATGTCTCCTGCCGATAACTTCATCAAGACAATTGCCATAAAGAATACAAACGCTTTATCTGGTGGTGTTTAAAGTCAGTTCCAGGATCTGTACATCTCACAGTTAAAACCAATCCAAAGACACATTCCCCTTAGCTTCCCTACTTCGTTAGATACAGATATGGCAGCCAAAAAGTGGGGAGTGTCTGTGACTAACATAACGCCAAATCTAAACCGTGAGGGATTTTCGGGCCCCATATGTCACTTCTCTGCTGGTGGTCTGTGCTCCATTATTCTACTTCACAGCAGAAGGCAGAACATTTCTAATGCTACCAGGTCAACAAACTGTGGGAATTTAAGTCACTCCAGTATGAGGTTCCCAGTCCCCATATGTCCCCAGGAAACCCTGGCTTTGAGACTAAACTGGGAACATCCCTGGATCACAGTGCCAACTACAGTTGTCAAGTGGTTTTCTCACATCATATGGGGTTTTATTGGGTCTAAGGAGAGTCACAGAGGGATCAGACTCAATTAAACTAAACCCAAGTGAAAAGAATCACATTGCCTTCCACTCCCACCAGGAATGTCTGGGCTGGGAGCCATCCTGGATCTTGCATGGCCTCTCAGGGTCACTCTGATTCTGAAAATTACAGAATTTCACAATTGGAAAAGCACTGGGAGATATCTGGTCCATCCTCCCACCCAGAGCAGTCATTCCCTGTGTTCAGCAACCCTGGCCACCTTGCTTAAATACTTCCAGTGAAGAAGAAATCACTGTCTCTCAAGACAGCCTCTACATTTTCAGACAGCTCTATTTATGAATTCCTTTATTCATTAAATTTCTCCTGACTTCTGTAAGCCCTGAAGGCAAGCAACCACCAACAGTAGGGCCTGCCTAAATTCTACCTTTATCTTTTCCCATTTGGTGAGCACTGACATGAACAAGCATCCAGCCCTTGAGTGTGCTACCTTATATATTACCCTTCACTCATCATCACCTTCCATCATGTGGTAATGTGGTCAAATGTACTGGGTGCTGTGCCCCAGGGTCCTGAGCCCTGAAATCTGGCTGATCCACCTACTACCTGAGAAGCAACCAATAAAACGAATTATGAGCACCTTACTTGTTTTTCATCACAGATCTCGGACCTCTTGGCTTCGCTGCTTGCCCTGATTCTTTTTCTTTTTTTTTTTTTTTAACATCTTTATTGGAGTATAATTGCTTTACAATGGTGTGTTAGTTTCTGCTGTATAACAAAGTGAATCAGCTATAAATATACATATATCCCCATATCTCCTCCCTCTTGCATCTCCTTCCCACCCTCTGTATCCCACCCCTCTAGGTGGAGACAAAGCACTGAGCTGATCTCCCTGTCTTGCCCTGATTCTTAAATGCACTCCACTGCAATCTTATTCAACCTCAAACCCTTTTAGGGATTTCAATTCTCTATTATATCTCTCAGAGATTTACAGTAACCTTACTCTACATATTTCAATTCCAGTCCAACAAATCCAAGTCATGTGCTAGCCGAACTGGTTGGGCCTACCCAGACAAATGTTGTCTAAAGCAAGAGTAACAGTTCTGCTCATTGCAGTTCTAACAACAGATTGAGCAGGTGGGCACAATTATTTATTCTTACAGGTTTCCTCAGCAACTCTAATTAACAGAGAATCCTGACAACCCTGAATTTCAGTAACTTCTGATGGACTTCTGGGTTATGCTTAGTGGTCAGTTGTACCGTTCATCTCAGGAAGCTGTGTGGTGCTTGGTAAGGAAGCTACAGGATCCAAAAAGACATATATAGTAGAATTTGCAAACCAGATTTTAAACATGCTCACCCATGCCCTTGAAAGAGAGTTAACAAGAATTCAACATTCATGAATGTTTAACCATCTATGGAAATATTCTCTGAAGTAATCTGCTTAAGAGATGATTTTAAAATGTGCTGATAAGATTAAAGTACAGCCTAAATAAATCTCAGCATGGGGCTTAGGTTCCTCTCTAGAAAGGGAGGCATGAAGTTAAAATAGAACTAATCTAAGAGAAGCTCTACTTATTAAAACCAACATGCTGGTCATGACAGAGTGAAGAAGTGACAGTTTTTAGAACAGAAAAGCCTGAAACATTTATCACTATTTCAACCACTGCCTGGGGAAAAGTTTCTATGATTATAATGCCTATCAGAGTTACTTGGAAAGAAATATCACTAGAACAGAACAGACTATCACACTATCAGAATACCATATCTTAATGTAAATACCACACAGCTACATCTAGTTTTCTTTGCTGTAATTCTGGGATCTCGAATTTGGTCTCCTGGGTAGAGGTGACCACTAGAAGGCAATGCCCTGAACGTTACAAGATTTCCCACGGTAAAACTTCTAATTTAGCTGTTTTGTTGATAAATTGTTCTTTCCAGAAAGAAAAGAGTGAACTGATCCCCTGGGACCTGTTCACTCCTAGGACAAGCTGTACATCGAACCAAATTTGTAAACCCTGGATTGGTGATGACTACATCAGGATATAGATTTGAGAGGCCCGACAACAACCAGTTTGTTGTCTCAGTCTCACTCTCTCACCTCTTCACAACAATATGGTATTTTGTAAAACACAATGATTAGAGACTCAGGAGATCTAAGATTTTAATTCAACCCTGTTAAGACTACTCTGAGTCTCAGTCTTCTCATGTATACATGAGACGCTTGGACAAGATCATTTCTACTGCCCCTTCCAGTCTTGGAATCATTCTTGCTATTAGAAATAACAAGATTTCAGTAAGATGCCTAGTTACAAAATAAATTTACAACTAAACAGCCTTTCTAGATACTTATAAAAAGCAGTTGGAAAAAAAAATGGAAAAAGTGCCATTTAAATAGCAACAAGATTTAAAACATCTAGAAATATGCCTAACAATAAATGTACAGATCTATACAAAAAGCCACAAAGTTTTACAGATGGCCACAGAAGAAGACCTGAATTAACAAAGAAATATCATGTTCCTGAATAGGGAGACTCAACATTGCAAAAATAAACTGTCCACCAGATTAAGCCATAAATTCAATGTAATCACAACCAATGGAACTTTTTTGAACTTGAATAAATAATTTTAAAATGTATCTGTAAAGAGAGCACTCATTCACTACCTTTTACAATCAGGGTTTCTCCTAGAGAAGGTATAATTTCATGAGTTTTTTGAATAAAAGGAAACACTTGTATACTTTCTGAAGGCAAAAACCCCCAATTTATATTTGCTTTAATACATCATCAAGCCTAGCATATAAAAGTAGTTCTGTAAACCTGGTATTCTCAGGTTTAATAGTTGTGTAAAGTCAGCTTTCATGAGCAACCTTGAAAGCTCACACTGTAGAGTGATTTTATGGAAGCATAAATCTGAATTGGGTGCTCTGTGAAGTTAGTGTGCAGTACTCAGTAAGATAGTAGGTGAGCCTAGCTGACTGCCTAGAATTTGCGTCTCAAAGAGGCTGATCTTTTTGTGTGTGTCTATTAGCTATCATTTATGTAGTAATTTTCATTTAAGACCCAGAGGTTACTTACCTTTTCAGTTATATTTTATTTTATATTAATTTATTTTTATTTAATTACATTTTATTCTATGGGAAGAATTACACACTACAATGATATTCACAAATTTAGTGACACCTGACAATCTCATTCATGAATGGATGCACGCACGTACATACACACACATGATGGTTGGTTGGCCATAAGACTCTGAAGAAGCAGAGGAAGAGCATGACAAGTTCAGAGTGGGAACAAAAGTGGCTAAGGATGAATGGTCAAAGATCAAAAAGAAAATACAGATTGGGGGAAATGAAAGGAGACCGCAGGAACTTGTTGAAGTTTAAATGAAGTGAATAAGGTTACAGAGAGGTTCACGAATTCTTTTATCAAATGTGTCAAGTATTACACTAGGGCTAGGGAATGCAGAAAAGGATCAGACACTATCCCTATTACTGCCTGGAAGTGATAGTAGGGGAGACATACAAGAAAAAAATGGCTATATAGTGTGGTGGGTAGTATGACAGAGGTAAAGACAGTGTGTTGTGGACGTGCAAAAGTGGAACACCTAAAACAGATTGTACGGATCTGGTAATGTTTCTTGGAGCACGTCCTGAGCTGAGTTTTCAAGCATAAATATAAGTTAGCTTAGTGAACATGGCAGACAGAGTTTTCCAGGCAGGGGTGAGGAACAACATATGAAATGGCATGGAGTGAAGTACACTGCAGAATGCTACTGAATACTTTAAAAGGTGAGTTAACATGATAAGACTTGTGATTCAGAAAGATACAGCATCAGAATGGAGTCTAGCTTGACTGATGGCCAGGAACGGAGATAAGACGCTACTATTTGTAATCCAGAGGAAAAATAATGAATAGATGAGTTAAGGCATTTGTAATGGGGATGGGGAGAAGGCGTTACATTTGACAGTTTTTATATATGAGGTAAAAATCAACAAAGTGGAATTTATCTTGGTGAATTTACTAAAGTCCAGGATCTGGACTTCAGTTTTTAGACTCAGGAATTTGGTTTTGGCTGCTCATTGAGACTGAATCCATAACTCACACTAACATTAATAAGGTTTTAGAGGCTAATGTAAAACCAGAATGGCAGATGATTATTTGCAATGAAATAGGTTAACTGCCCCAGTGACTATAATATTTACTTTGGCACATTCAGACATTTTCTCCTTGGAAAAACACGTATATGAGAAAACAATCATAATCAGAAGGTTGCTTGATCAACATGGAATTAGAGGTAGGGAAATTAAATTGTGTGTTTGAAACATTTAATAACATCAGGCCACAATGCAGAGAGAGGAACGTTCAAGTTTGTGGGCTACAATCTCTCTCTTGGACAGTACTTGCATCGGCACAACCAAAGTATGCGTCTCACTTTCCTGTTTCTATGTTGTCTTTGTTAACTAATAGCACTTCTATGAATATTCTTTAGACAAATATATTTAGTCAACTCTTAATCTGTCCAGCCGGACTTTTATGGGTGATTGTTGGGTAGCTTTGCCTTGATTTGTGTTGATGTTACCATTTAATTCTCAGTCGTAAATCTAATTTCCCTTATTTCCAAGATCTTAGAGATGAAGGTGGAGAAACAACTGACCTCTCAGTCACCATTTACTTCCTACAATCTTCAGGTGAAAGATGAAAAAGACAATGGAACAGAGAGGGAAATGGGTAGGATCCAAACAAAATGTAGTTTACAAAGAGAAGGCTCTTAAAGGCAATTAACCATAGGCTGAATACATAAAATTTCATAATTCAAACAAATCAAATTTATATGCAATTTACATATGTATATCAAATAATCACACTGTACACCTTAAACTTATTTTATATGCAATTTACATATGTATATCAAATAATCACACTGTACACCTTAAACTTATAGTGTTAAACGTCAATTATATCTCAATAAAGCTGGGGACATAAAAAGAACCAATCATGTACATGTTATAGTGAAATACATAAATGATTAAGAGTGTGAATGGGGAAGATAATTAGATCTAATGATACAAACAGATATAATGCAAAAATGATAAAAATGGGGAAGGGGATAGTAAACAAAACGCCAAAACGGTTCTGAGGGAGGAGTTATTGTAAGTAAAGAAGTCAAGAAAAGCTTAATGGGGAAAGTGGCATTTGTCTTACAGTAGCAGTGAAAGTCTTGGTAAAAAAGATTCAAATCATTTTTTCCCTTGATAATCACATAACCTTTTTAATCAAAGATATGTCATATTAATTAAAATTTTATTACTTATGAATAATTGTATCTAGTTATGAAAAACTTTACGGATATACTTTGAAATATTTTTTAAAATGATAGATACAAAGGGAAAAGATAAGCAGAAAAGTAAATAAGGTGTCAAAGCTTAGTAATTGTGCATAGACCTCTGTGGTCCCAGGATTTTATTGTTACTCAAGATTTCCTTGTTTGAATGGCTCATACAACTCAATAACAAACAAACAACCCAGTCAAAAAATGGGCAGAAAACCTAAATAGACATTTCTCCAAAGAAGACACACAGATGGCCAAGAGGCACATGAAAAGATGCTCAGCATTGCTAATTACTAGAGAAATGCAAATCAAAACTACAATGAGGTATCACCTCACACCAGTCAGAATAACTATCATCAAAAAGTCTACAAATAACGGAGAGGGTGTGGAGAAAAGGGAACCTGGTGGGAAAGTAAATTGGTGCAATCACTATGGAAAACCGTATGGAGGTTCCTCAAAAAACTAAAAATACAGTTGCCATATGATCCAGCAATCCCACTCCTGGGCATATATCCGGACGAAACTATAATTCAAAAAGATACATGCACCCCTATGTTCATAGCAGCACTATTTACAATAGCCAAGACATGGAAGCAACCTAAATGTCCATCGACAGATGAATGGATAAAGAAGATGTGGTATATATATACAGTCAAATATTACTCAGCCCTAAAAAAGAATGAAATAATGCCATTTGCAGCAACATGGATGGACCTAGAGATTATCATACTAAGTGAAATCAGACAGAGAAAGACAAATGCCACATGATATCACTTATATGTGGACTCTAAAATGTGACACAAATGAATATATCTACAAAACAGAAACAGACTCACAGACACAGAAAACAGACTTGTAGTTTCCAATGGTGAGGGGGTGTGGGGAGGGGTGGGTTGGGAGTTTGGGATTAACAGATGCAAACTATTAAATATATGTATAACTGAATCACTTTGCTGTATACCAGAAACTAACACAACATTATAAATCAACTATACTTCAATAAAATAAATTTTAAAAAAAGATTTCCTTGTTTAGATCTTTTGGAGGTCAAGCAGTTTTCTTAGTAGTTGGCTCTCTCAAAGGGATGACCAAGAAATTGAAAAAAAAATTTTCTTAAAAGATATATTTGGTCTTACCAACCCATGGATTTCAGAATTTTATAATTATACAATTCATTAAACTCCATTTTATTGCTTTAAACCTGCTGGATCTTTTATTTTAGTAGGAAAATATTTAATTCACTACAGCAGTAAGGGAGTAAAAACCTCTTAACTGTTATACTTTTCTCCCCCACCTGTTCCATCTCTCTTCATTTCATACTCTCACAAACCCTCCTCATTCTTTATACAGAACATTAAGTAATGCTCTTTGCATCTGATCATCAGAGCTAGATTAATCAGTGCTCTTTACAAAACTCCTTTAAATCTGCGAACCATGAATAAACCACAGATCACAAACCTTTTGAAGACTTTGTTTTTCCTTAGCACAAAAACTATAACAAGAAATAACAGAGAATCTCATCATTTGCATTTGTTTAGGTTTCATGGTTTATAAAAATCATCTCATTAAGCGTGAGATATAGGGAAAGATAATTACCCATTTACAGTTGAGAAAACTAAGGATCTGAGAAATAGTAAGTGGAAAAAAACAGACCTGGGAATCATGCCTTTGGATTCTAACCCCTGCAGTCAGAAGGCCCATTTCCATCCTTTGGCTGAACATTTCTCCACTTTTAACCACAGAGATTCTTTTTGCTCTGTACAGTGTCTCCCATTTGTTCAAGAAAACAGTCTAATCTCCTCGGCTATCTTGCCTGAGCCACCACATGTGGCCACCCAGGTTGTACACTGCATATCTTTAGTGGTCACCATTCACAGACTACAATGGGAACTGTGTCCCTGGAGTTGTACAGTGTCATGGTACTGGTATTCACTTTCCTAAATACCTGCTTACAAGGCCTGTACTAGTACTTCTATCTTTAGTACTTGGTCGGTCTCATAATAACAGCGTGGCAAACCCTCAAGTAGTCATGCTCAGAGAGAAGACAGTGGTATGGGAAATGAAATATTATACATAAGTAGCTTTGGATCTGTGACTTTTTTAGTAGCAAATTTAGTTTCCTAATTATGTTGGGTTTAGCTCATGCCAAAAGTGTTTAAATTTGAAACTCCTTAAGGACTTGAGAATGAAAGCAAACATATTAAAGGCATGTTGGCCACTGGGCAGCCAAAACTAATGACAAGTGTCTGTGAACTAAAAGCTTAGGCATTTTACTTATGTAGGCAACAGGAGAACTCTATTATTAAATTTAATAATCAAAGAGGTAACATTAATTCACAGCTCACTGTGTTGTCAGCACTTACATATCTTTTTTCATTTAACCCTTAAAATAACCATACGATTTGTATACCATTGTATTATTATTTCCATATTACAGGTGATGAAACTAAGGCACAGAAAGGCTAAGTAACTTGCCCAACATCACTCAGCTAATAAGTGGCAAAGCCAGTATGGAACACAGGTAGTCTGATTTCAGAGCCTGTGCTTTTAACCACCGTATTATGATTAATATCAGAATGTATACCAACGACTAGGGGATAACCAGGAGTAACAGGAAAAATGTGGGAGAAAAGCTGTGAGAAATAAGATATAAAGAGAGAGGAAGCCCTCTTCTATTCTGTGTTCCCTAATGTGCAGTCACTCTGTATTATAACAACCCCTCACCCATAAAGTTCATATTTGGCAGATAGCCGGCAGTAAGCAACAAGTAACCAATGAACAGCCAAGGTAGCAACGTGAAATCTATGCACCAAAGTTAAGTATTTCACTTACAGAAGAGTTTCTTAGGCCCTTAGAATCTATTTTTTACTTATTTACACACAATTGTAATAAGGAGAATGATTGGTTTATAGCTCCAAAGAAGACCAGACACAACGAATTAGAAGAATTCAAGGGATAATACAGGCAGACATAACAAGAGCAAGAAGTAAAAAGAAAGAAAATTACACAAAATAAAATGCAAGAATTCAAATATCACCAGTACTTTGCTTTTAAAAGACATCCACAAATGCTTTGGTACTCCTCTCTTCAAGAAGTGGAGCTTCAGCATGGGCTAGACTCAGTGACTCTTCTAACAAAGAGAATATGGTGGCAAGTGACTTTGAGACTGACTAGGTCATACAAAGCACTGCTGCTTCCTCCTTGTTCTCTCTCTTTTATTACTGGCTCTGGGAGAAGGGAGCTTCCATGTCATGAGGATGTTCAAGCAGCCTGTGGAAAGGCCCATGTGGTGAGGAACTGAGGCCACCTGCTAACAGCCAGCTGAGTGAGCCATGTTGGAAGGGGGTCTTCCAGCTCTAGCCTTCACATGACTACAACCCCTGCCTAAAACCTCATGAGAGACTGTGAGCCAGAACCACTCAGCTCAGTTGCTTCTGGATTCCTAACTCTCAGAAACTGTGAGGTAATAAATGCTTGTTATTTTAAGCTGCTAAGGTTAGAAAGTGTTTCATCTAAAATGGTTAAAATAGAAATATTGCTGATTAGAAAATACATTTTGTTATCTGAAAAAAATAATTTATTTCCCCATGATGTTTATGTAGTTCTTCCCTTTTGCCATTCCACTCACTGGGAATCTTAACTCTTTGTTAGTCTATAATCTTGAAAGATGGGAATCATATTTTCTTTCCCTTTGCATACCTTCCAAAAAGCCTAGGGACTGAGGCTCTACACACAGTGAGAATTAGATCACCCTGTCTTTATGTAGAAGTAAGGGGCCATGAGATATTTCATGTTATTTTCTTCTCTTTAAAAAAGTTCTTTTCCACAAATAATACATTAGTACATTCTCGTTTTTAAAAATTCACACAAGACAGAGGTGTATAAAGTAAAACATTAAAGTCCCTTTTCACAGTATCCACCACTGCATCCCACTCCCCCTTCCAGAGGCAATCACTGTTAATGGTTTGGTATTCATCTTTCCATAACTTTTCCTTTGCATTTACATACATTTATACAAATACAGTACATAGTTTCAGAATTTTTTTTCACAAATGGGATCATATATTATTATTCTGTAATTTACTTCTTTCACTCATCAGTCTTAGAAACCTTTCCATGAAAATAAACATATATCTACTTAATTCTAAAGTAGATATAATTTATTTAACCATTTCCTTACTGCCTGACTTTTTTGTGGCTATAAAGAATGCTGCAATGAACATCCATCTACATGGTGTTTTGTTTTGTTTTGCTCAACATCACTAATTATTAGAGATATGCAAATCAAAACCACAATGAGGTATCATCTAACACTGGTCAGAATGGCCATCAACAAAAAATCTACAAACAGGGCTTCCCTGGTGGCGCAGTGGTTGAGAGTCCGCCTGCCGATGCAGGGGACACGGGTTCGTGCCCCGGTCCGGGAAGATCCCACATGCCGTGGAGCAGCTGGGCCCGTGAGCCATGGCCGCTGAGCCTGCGCGTCTGAGGCCTGTGCTCCGCAACGGGAGAGGCCACAGCAGTGAGAGGCCCGCGTACAGCAAAAAAAAAAAAAAAATCTACAAACAATAAATGCTGGAGAGGGTGTGGAGAAAAGGGAACCCTCTTGCACTGTTGGTGGGAATGTAAATTGATATAGCTACTATGGAGAACGGTACAGAGGTTCCTTAAAAAATAAGAATTTTTTCTTATTTTTTAAGAAAAATAAAATAAATAAAAAACAGAATAAATATAAATAAATAAAATAAATAAATAATAGAATAAATAAAAAATAGAATTACCATATGACCCAGCAATCCCACTACTGGGTATATACCTGGAGAAAACCATAACTCAAAAAGACACATGCACTCCAGTGTTCACTGCAGCACTATTTACAATAGCCAGGCCATGGAAGCAACCTAAAGGCCCATCGAGGACTTCCCTGGTGGCACAGTGGTTAGGAATCCACCTGCCAATGCAGGGGACATGGGTTTGAGCCCTGGTCTGGGAAGATCCCACATGCCACAGAGCAACTAAGCCCGTGTGCCACAACTACTGAGCCTGCGCTCTAGAGCCTGCGAGACACAACTACTGAACCCACGTGCCACAACTACTGAAGCCTGCGCACCTAGAGCCCGTGCTCCACAACAAGAGAAGCCATCGCGATGAGAAGCCTGCGCACCGCAACAAAGAGTAGCTCCTGCTTGCCACAATTAGAGAAAGCCCGCGCGCAGCAACGAAGCCCCAACGCAGCCAAAAATAAATAAACATATATATTTTTTAAACCCCCCAAACTGAAACTCTGTATCCATTGAACAATAGCTCCCCTTTCTCCCAACTCCCAGCCCCTGGGATGGCAACCACCATTCTTCTTTCTGTCTCTATGACTTTGACTACTCTAGGTGCCTCATATAAGTAGAATCATACAGTATTTATCTTTCTATAACTGACTTATTTCACTTAACATAATGTTCCTAAGGTTCATCTATGTTGTAGCATGTCATAATTTCCTTCCTTTTTAAGGAAGAATAATATTTTGTTGTATATATCTCTATATATCTCTCTCTCTCTCTCTCTCTCTCTATATATATATATATATATATCATATTTTATTTAGCTATCTGTCGTTGGATATTTGGGCTGCTTCCACTCCTTAGCTATTGTGAATAATGCTGCCATGAACATGAGTATACAAATCTCTCTTCAAGTCCCTGCTTTCAATTCTTTTGGATATATACCCAGAAGTAGAATTGCTGGATAGTATGCTAATTCTATTTTTAATTTTATGAGGAACCACCATAAGCAGCTGTACCATTTTACATTCTCACCAACAGTGAACAAGGATTCTAATTTCTCCACATCTTTGCCAATAGTTTTCTTTTTAATTTAATTAATTAATTAATTAATTAATTTTTGTCTGTGTTGGGTCTTCTTTGCTGCGCGCAGGCTTTCTCCAGTTGCGGCGAGCGGGGGCTACTCTTTGTTGCGGTGTGCGGGCTTCTCATTGTCATGGCTTCTCTTGCTGCGGAGCACGGACTTCACCTTTACCCAGACTAAGGTTCCCCTTTTCTTGGAGCTCTCTTGTCAGTCCACTTTTTTTTAATCCAATCCTGTTTCTAAGACTCCCAGTTTGGGTCCTGTTTTTGGACCCCCCTGAAGGAAGATCTGAGAAATAAAGCACACAATTCTAGAATACAGACTATCTTTACTGCAGGCATAACTCTAAACTTAATGATGTTCAATATATATTAAAAGCTTGGGAAACAATATTTATGGAGAATTGCTTGAAGGATATACAGCTTATCCACTTCTTGGGATCAGTTAGCTTGTTTGCTTGTTTTTTTGTTTTCTAAGCCAAGGCTCAACAGATGAGCTCTAGAAACTTTGTGAATTTTCTAAAATTGTCTATACTTGTGCATTTTTTCTGGGGAGGGGTCTTAAGCTTTTAAAAGATTCTTAATATGCTTTGTTATTTAAAAAAGAGAAGAGCTGAGAATCTTTCTCTGTGTACTCTAAAACTTGTTACTTGGATTGAGACAGATCATCAAAGCCTTACCTCAATCGAATTGTTCTGCCCCAAGCTCAGAACGGCTTTTACTGAACAATGCTTTGGCACTATGCCAACAGCCTACATTAAAGGACATTAAAGGAAAACAGCTTCGGCCCTAAAAATGTGTTTAGGTAAATACTACAGATTCCGATAAAGACAAAGAGAGCAAGACAAAGATGGGCATAGATCTGCCTGGATATCTCAAGATCTTAACCAGATAGGATGTCTGTAAAGGCACAAATGTGCTGATGTCACCATGAGACAAGAACAGATTATGAACAGGCCAAGAAGGGTAAAATTCCCTATGGAAGAATTACGGTCAAATCGAACACCAGTACTAAAAGGTCCTTCCTTCATAAACTCAAGCGTGGGATTTGGAGAGCCACCAGTGCAGACATTAATGGCAATATGTGGGTAAATGTATATAACATCTTGCATACACACTGAGTATACATAAGTTTAAAAAGAGTTTAAGAGTATACATAAGTTTAAAAAGAGTTTACATAAGGTTTCATGTGAAATTTTTAACAACTCTCCCTTCTCAATCTCAGGTTAATTCTCTTTTATATAACCCTCATATTCCTCTGTTTAGCTAAAATCCATCCATCCATCCTTCAAAGCTCAGCTTTTAAAATTATAACAACAAATGTAGTTCAAGTGGAACTGATTTTATTTTACTAAACCAAAAGCAACCTCCTCTCCTCCTCAAACACACACGCTCTTTGGAAATCCTATCACTCTTTCATTGTTTTTCAAATTCTTTAAAAGCATGTATGTGCACAACGAACTACGAGAGGTTTTTCTTCTGTTGGCGAGAACCCTCCCACACAACAATCAATAGTTATTTGGTTGGAATTATGTGAAGAGTTTAGTTCCAGACCTTGGTAGAAAGTCCAAGCTTTCTCCAAAATAGCCATAGCAGAAACTAATATTATTATGATAAATTTTCATACTAAGGATGCAAAGTATATGGCCTGGGATTGAAGAAATTAGTTATTAAGTTGGACCTCTGTAAGAGAAACAAGTTCAACAAGACCCTTTTGATCATCTTACCTTAAGCTCACATGGAAAAAGGAAGAATGTCAGGAGGAGTATTCAAATCATGATTCATCTTATATAATATCAATAATCCCAATTAAATCAGTTAGCCCAGTGAAGGTCTCTGTTGGACTATTCCTATTTCCCCTTGAAAGTTCACGGATGAGAAACACTCTCTCACCTTTAGCTTTTCCTAAAGACACTTCCACCATGGTTATCATAGCAGACCTTTGCCTTTCTCTCTTAAATACCTTCAAAATTAAAGCACTTACCTGTCTGCCTCAAGTCTTTAGGTAGAACATCCCTCTCATTGCCCTCTAAAAAGAACACTGAAACATTACTCTCAAATGTGAATTAACACCGTCAGTGGTTATAACCAAAGACTTTCTATAATAATTTCAACTTTATAATTTTTTTCCTCCCACCTTTGCAGCAAAAGTAGTCTCAAGCCAGGTCAGAGGGAAGTCAAATCTGAGTCTTGCACTAAGAAGTTTCTTGGAAATCCAAAATTGTAAGAAAATTCTTGGTGAGCTTCAGTTCAATCCTATGAATGCTCTGAGAGTACAGGCTGTCAATTTCCTGGCTTTGTGGGTAGAACATGGTACAGTATAGTACTAAGCAAATACTATTATTGATTGTTGAAGCTGGGATATCTCAGCAGATACGAACTGAGCACTTACCTGAAATAAAAGGTTTATGTATTTCATCTCAGAGAAACATCACCTAAGAATAAAACAAAAACTCCTTGTCAGTTAGCTCAGGCCCTGCTGATATAATAATACCTACACAATTTATCAAAATTTACTGTGTACTGGACACTTTACTACATGCTTTATGTAGATCATCTTGTTCAATTTTCACTAAAATCTGGGCCTAAAAAGAGGATATTATTCTTTTTCACAGATGAAAAACCTGAGGCTTAAGAAGGTTAAGTGACTTGCTCAGGGTCACACAATCAGAGAGTGGTGGAGTCACAGTGATAGAGATTTGAATCCCTGTTTGTCTGACTCCTCTTGACCATGATTCTGTAACATCCCTCTTATAGATTTGGCCCCAGATGAAGAGGTGCTTGTCAAGTGGGCATCTATGGCAGTAACTGAGAACTGTGGTCAAATACATGATTCAGAAGAAGTATAATTTAAAGCCTTGAATGCCCAGATGCTCCTCTTTGATAGAGCTGGCACTGAGCTCAAGATGAAATCCACTATTCTACTATGTCCACACATTTCATCATCCAGTTTTTCGTGAAACCTTAGGAGTTCTAAAATGGGATAGGAGTAAAAGGAATTGGTAGTCAGAGCTTAAAGTCCTAAAACAGTGACTGCAGAAGCCCTACTGGTATGTGTTTTGTAACCTGGACTCTTGTGTAAAATTTTATCTGAATAGATGGCTTTGCTAATTTAAAATAATAAAACCCTGGTTCCACAAGGGGAGTTTTTAAAAAATCTCGAGACCCAGCATGCATCCCAGACCAACTAGATCAAGTTTATGTGAGTTGCAATTTTCAGTGTCAGTTGATTCTAATATATCGCCAAAGCTGGGAACCGCTGCAATAACCTGATCTGCGCTTCCTCATTTGAGATAAAAGGAGAATAAGACCCAAAGAATTTAAAGGAGATCAGGACCAGAACCAGTATCTCTTGACTGCTAGCTGACCACGCTGTATTGTTCGCTCTCCTCAATCCAGAATGAACCAACTGTTCCTCTAAGGTATAGAGTGCACAAACCAAAATTATTATGTAACTTCATATTATCAGAGCTCTCTGTACCTTTAAAGAGTACTTCATATACATTCTCTCTTTAGATTCTTATACAGGGGAAGTAGGCAGGGCAAAACTTACATGTTTTAGAAATGAGGAAATCAAAGGTCAATTAAGTTAACTCACAGTAGCTTAAAGATAGGGGCAGAATTTAAATCTTTATATTCTAACTCCTGGATTAAGTAAATTAAATTTGGCAAGTGTTTATTGAGTGCCTAGTATGTGTTAGTTAAGACATGGTCAAAGACGCAAAAAATTAATAAGACATCATCCATGCCCTCAATTAATGTACAATCTTCTTGGAAAGACAGAGGCAACTAAAATACTGCACTGCCTTCACAGCAAGATCTTTTTTGACCCACCTCCTAGAGTAATGGAAATAAAAACAAAAATAAACAAATGGGAAGATGGTTTTTTGGGGACCCTAGTCCGCCATCTCCTTGCTCTGCCGGCTTTCTGAATAAAGTTGTATTCCTTGCCTTAATACCTTGTCTCCAATTTATTGGCCTGTTGTGCGGTGAGCAGAGTGAGCTTTGAGTCGGTAACACACAGAGCAGTTCAATCCAAGCTTTTATTTCGAAATGTGGCCATGGCCAAGCAGCAAGCAAAGAACCTTCCAGGTAAAAGACCTACTGCTGAGGAGACTGTCAAGATGGTGGAGGAGTAAGACGTGGAGATCACCTTCCTCCCCACAAATACATCAGAAACACATCTACACGTGGAACAACTCCTAAAGAACACCTACTGAATGCTGGCAGAAGACCTCAGACCTCCCAAAAGGCAAGAAACTCCCCACATACATGGGTAGGGCAAAAGAAAAAAACAGAGACAAAAGAATAGGGATGGAACCTGCACCTTGGGGAGGTAGCTGTGAAGGAGGAAAAATTTCCACGCACTAGGAAGCCCCTTCACTGGCGGAGATGGGTGTCGGGTGGGGGGGTGGGAAGCTTCCAAGCCACGGAGGAGAGCGCAGCAACAGGGGTGCAGAGGGCAAAGCGAGAGATTCCCGCACAGAGGATTGGTGCCAACCAGCACTCACCAGCCTGAAAGGCTTGTCTGCTCACCTGCCGGGGCTGGTGGGGACTGGGAGCTGAGGCTCGGGCTTCAGAAGTCAGATCCCAGGGAGAGGACTGGGGTTGGCTGCGTGAACACAGCCTGAAGGGGGCTAGTGCGCCACAGCTAGCCAGGAGGGAGTCCGGGAAAAAGTCTGGACCTGTCTAAGAGGCAAGAGACCATTGTTTTGGGGTGCGCGAGGACAGGGGATTCAGAGCACCGCCTAAACGAGCTCCAGAGGTGGGCGCGAGCCGCGGCTATCAGCACAGATACCAGAGACGGGCACGAAATGCTAAGGCTGCCGCTGCAGCCACCAAGAAGCCTGTGAGCGAGCACAGGTCACTCTCCACACCTCCCCTCCTGGGAGCCAGTGCAGCCCACCACTGCCAGGGTCCTGTGATCCAGGGACAACTTCCCCGGGAGAACACACAGCGCACCTCAGGCTGTTGCAACGTCATGTTGGCCTCTGCCGCCGCAGGCTCGTTAAAAGGATCATACACCATGATCAAGTGGGGTTTCTCCCAGGAATGTAAGGATTCTTCAATATACGCAAATCAATCAATGTGATAAACCATATTAACAAACTGAAGGAGAAAAAACATATGATCATCTCAATAGATGCAGAAAAAGCTTCTGACAAAATTCAACACCCATTTATGATAAAAACCCTCCAGAGAGTAGGCATAGAGGTAACTTACCTCAACATAGTAAAGGCCATACATGACAAACCCACAGCAAACATCATTCTCAATGGTGAAAAACTAAAACCATTTCCTCTAAGATCAGGAAAAAGATAAGGTTGTCCACTCTCACCACTATTATTCAACATAGTTTTGGAAGCTTTAGCCACAGCATTCAGAGAAGAAAAAGAAATAAAAGGAATCCAAATTGGAAAAGAAGAAGTAAAGCTGTCATTGTTTGCAGACGACATGATTCTATACACAGAGAATCCTAAAGATGCTACCAGAAAACTACTAGAGCTAATCAATGAATTTGGTAAAGTTGCAGGATACAAAATTAATGCACAGAAATCTCTTGCATTCCTATACACTAATGATGAAAAATCTGAAACAGGAATTTAGGAAACACTCCCATTTGCCACTGCAACGAAAAGAATAAAATACCTAGGAATAAACCTACCTAAGGAGACAAAAGACCTGTATGCAGAAAACTATAAGACACTGATGAAAGAAATTAAAGATGATACAAACAGATGGAGAGATAGACCATGTTCTTGGATTGGAAGAATCAACATTGTGAAAATGACTCTACTACCCAAAGCAATCTACAGATTCAATGCAATCCTTATCAAACCACCAATGGCATTTTTCACAGAACTAGAACAAAAAATTTCACAATTTATATGGAAACACAAAAGACCCCGAATAGCCAAAGCAATCTTGAGAAAGAAAAACAGAGTTGGAGGAATCAGGCTCCTGGACTTCAGACTACACTACAAAGCTACAGTAATCAAGACAATATGGTACTGGCACAAAAACAGAAATATATATCAATGGAACAGGATAGAAAGCCCAGAGATAAACCCACACACATATGGTCAACTAATCTATGACAAAGGAGGCAAGGATATACAATGGAGAAAAGACAGCCTCTTCAATAAGTGGTGCTGGGTAAACTGGACAGCTACATGTTAAAGAATAAAATTAGAACACTTCCTAACACCATACACAAAAATAAACTCAAAATGGATTAACGACCTAAATGTAAGGCCAGACACTATAAAACTCTTAGAGACAAACATAGGTAGAACACTCTAGGACATAAATCACAGCAAGATCCTTTTTGACCCACCTCCTAGAGAAATGGAAATCAAAACAAAAATAAACAAATGGGACCTAATGAAACTTAAAACCTTTTGCACAGCAAAGGAAATCATAAACCAGATGAAAAGACAACCCTCAGAATGGGAGAAATTATTTGCAAATGAAGCAACTGACAAAGGATTACTCTACAAAATTTACAAGCAGCTCAAGCAGCTCAATATCAAAAAAACAAACAATGCAATCCAAAAATGGGCAGAAGACTTAAATAGACATTTCTCCAAAGAAGATATACAGATTGCCAACAAACACATGAAAGGATGCTCAATATCACTAATAATTAGAGAAATGCAAGTCACAACTACAATGAGGTATCACCTCACAGTCAGAATGGCCATCAACAAAAAAAAAATCTACAAACAATAAATGCTAGAGAGGGTGTGGAGAAAAGGGAACCGTCTTGCACTGTTGATGGGAATGTAAATTGATATAGCCACTATGGAGAACAGTATGGAGGTTCCTTAAAAAACTAAAAATAGAATTATCATATGACCCAGCAATCCCACTACTGGGCATATACCCTGAGAAAACCATATTTCAGAAAGAGTCATGTACCACAATGTTCACTGCAGCTCTATTTACAATAGCCAGGACATGGAAGCAACCAAAGTATTCATCGACAGATGAATGGATAAAGAAGATGTGGTACATATACACAATGGAATATTACTCAGCCATAAAAAAGAAATGAAATTGAGTTTTTTGTAGTGAGGTGGTTGGACCTAGGGTCTGTCATACAGAGTGAAGTAAGTCAAAAAGAGAAAAAGAAATACCGTATGCTAACACATATATATGGAATCTAAAAAAAAAAAAAGCTTCTGAATAACCTAGGGGCAGGACAGGAATAAAGACGCAGACATAGAGAATGGACTTGAGGATACGGGGACGGGGAAGGGTAAGTTGGGATGAAGTGAGAGAGTGGCATGGACGTATATACACTACCAAATGTAAAACAGCTAGCGAGAAGCAGCCACATAGCACAGGGAGATCAGCTCGGTGCTTTGTGACCACCTAGAGGGGTGGGATAGGGAGGGTGGGAAGGAGACACAAGAGGGAGGAGATATGGGGATATATGTACATGTACAGATGATTCACTTTGTTATAAAGTAGAAACTAACACACCACTGAAAGGCAATTATACTGCAATAAAGATGTTAAAAACAAAACAAAAACAAATGGGACCTAATGAAACTTAAAAGCTTTTGAACAGCAAAGGAACTATAAACAAGAGGAAAAGACAACCCTCAGAATGGGAGAAAATATTCACAAACAAGTCAACGGACAAAGGATTAATCTCCAAAATGTATAAACAGCTCATGCAGCTCAATATTACAAAAACAAATAACCCACTTAAAAAATGGGCAGAAGGGGGCTTCCCTGGTGGCGCAGTGGTTGAGAGTGTGCCTGCTGATGCAGGGGACACGGGTTCATGCCCTGGTCCGGGAAGATCCCACGTGCTGCGGAGCGGCTAGGCCCGTGAGCCATGGCCGCTGAGCCTGCGCGTCTGGAGCCTGTGCTCTGCAACGGGAGAAGCCACAGCAGTGAGAGGCCTGCGTACCGAAGAAAAAAAAAAGGCAGAAGGGACTTCACTGGTGGTGCAGTGGCTAAGAATCTGCCTGCCAATGCAGGTCGACACAGGTTCGATCACTGGTCTGGGAAGATCCCACATGCTGCGGAGCAACTAAGCCCGTGCGCCACAACTACTGAGCCTGTGCTCTAGAGCCCGTGAGCCACAACTACTGAGACTGAGTGCCACAACTACTGACCACGCACCTAGAGCCCATGCTCTACAACAAGAGAAGCCACCACAATGAGCCCGTGCACCGCAATGAAGAGTAGCCCTCGCTCACCCCAACTAGAGAAAGCTTGCACACAGCAAGAAGACTCGACGCAACCAAAAATAAATAAATAAATAATTTTTTTTTAAAAAAAAGGGCAGGGGCTTCCCTGGTGGTGCAGTGGTTGAGAGTCCACCTGCCGATGCAGGGACGCCGGTTCGTACCCCGGTCCAGGAAGATCCCACATGCTGCGGAGTGGCTGGGCCTGTGAGCCATGGCCGCTGAGCCTGCGCATCCGGAGCCTGTGCTCTGCAATGGGAGAGGCCACAACAGTGAGGGGCCCGTGTACCGCAAAAAAAAAAAAAAAAAAAAAAAGGGGGGGAGGGCAGAAGACCTAAATAGACATTTCTCCAGAGAAGACATACAGATGGCCAAGAAGCACATCAAGGAATGCTCAACATCACTAATAATTAGAAAAAAGCAAATCAAAACTACAGTGAGGAATCACCTCACAGTGGTTAGAATTGGCATCATCAGAAAATCTACAAACAATGAATGCTGAAGAGGGTGTGGAGAAAAGGGAACCCTCTTGCACTGTTGGTGGGAATATAAATTGATACAGCCACTATGGAGAACAGTATGGAGGTTCCTTAAAAATCTAAAAATAGAATTACCATATGACCCAGCAATCCCACTACTGGGTATATACCCAGAGAAAACCATAATTCAAAAAGACACATGCACCCCAATGTTCACTGCAGCTCTATTTACAAGAGCCAGGTCGTGGAAACAACCTAAATGTCCATTGACAGATGAATGGATAAAGATGTGGTACATATATACAATGGAATATTACTCAGCCATAAAAGGGAATGGAATTGGGTCATTTGTAGAGATGTGGATGGACCTAGAGACTGTCATAGAGTGAAGTAACTCAGAAAGAGAGAAACGAGTATCATATATCAACGCATATATGTGGAATCTTGAAAAATGGTACAGGTGAACTGGCTTGCAAGGCAGAAATAGAGACATAGTTGTAGAGAACAAACGTATGGACACCAAGGGGGGAAAGTGGGTGTGGAGGGGCGATGGTGGTGGGATGAATTGGGAGACTGGGATTGACATATATACACTAATATGTATAAAATAGATAACTAATAAGAACCTGCTGTATAAAAAATAAATAAAATTCAAAACAAAACAAACAAACTGCCTGACTTAACCCTTGGAATAGCTGAAATGGAAAACCTTCCTTGATTGGCCTTGATGACAAAGTCCAATTCTCTTCAAGTTCAGTCTGTGGCTTCTAATTTCTTCCTGACTGTGGCTATTAATTCTAGGGAACATAAGGGATTTGAATATAGCTACTGCATCTCTAGGCAAGGCCACGTAGCTGAAAATTCCTTGATACGGGTAGAGAAGAAAGAATGGTGCAATTTCAGTGAGATTCATTTCATACTCTCCAAAGCCAAGGACATGACTCAGCAGAAGACTGGGAGATTCCAAGACAAAGGACTAGATGGATAAGAAAAGGTATTCACAGAAATAATATTTTCTTTTCCACAGCATTTAGATAACTGGACAGTTTACAACTTATGTTGTTGAAGATAAGTACTGCACACTAAAGGGGAAAATAGCATGTAGGAAATAATATTTGTATCTATGATTCAGGATGATAGAGAAGGTCACAGATGGACAAGAGTACTCAAAAAAAAAAACCCTTTTCATGAGGAATTCATCAGACACTGCAAAATGCCGCCATGCAGATTTTATTATATAAAAGATAGTAAGAAAACCAGGAACCCATGTTTTATTTATGGACTGAAAAAATTGGTCAGGAATAGTCCATCACAGTTTTTCTCAAATTTTAACATGCATCAGAATCATCTGGAGGCTGGGTCCCTTTCTCCCCCTCCCCCCGCCCCTGCCCAGAGTTTCTGATTTAGCAGGTCTGTGGTGGTGCCAAAGAATTTATATTTCTTACAAATACAGGTGATGCTGATGTTGTTGGTTCAGGTCTAATACTTTGAGAACTGCTAGTTTATCATAAGGTCCACTTTATACTGGATACACACACACTTGTTGCAAATTATGGCAATTTAGTTAACTCTCTATTGTTGACTTTGGAAATGATACTCTCCCCACCAACCTAATAGCCAAAAATAAGACCACTCAGGAAGAAGTTATAGCTAGTCCCGTAAGGAGACAATCTATTTTACAGCACAAATATATTTGTTTGGGCATTTGACAGAGGCAACCAATGAGGTACATCTAGCAAGTAGGAAACAACATTGCCTTTAAAAACCTTTACCTATCTTGAGGCAGACATGAATTTTGTTTCTCGTACTCAAAAAGAACACCCTTTGGATCTCTCTGTACCTTACACATTACCCAGAGTCCCATTCTCATTCTTCTTTTCTCACTATTCACTTTCCCTGAGTTTTCTTACCCACCCCATGGCCTCATTAAAAAAAAATCTATATATCTATATCTATATCTATATATCTGTCTGTCTGTCAGTGGTTAGTAACTTTGTTCAGGCTAAGAAATTCCTTTGAGGGTTTCCCTGGTTGCGCAGAGGTTAAGAATCCGCCTGCCAATGCAGGGGACACGGGTTCAAGCCCTGGTCCAGGAAGATCCCACACGCCGCGGAGCAACTAAGCCTGTGCGCCACAACTACTAAGCCTGCGCTCTAGAGCCTACGAGCCACAACTACTGAAGCCCGCATGCCTAGAGCCCGTGCTCCGCACAAGAGAAGCCACCGCAATGAGAAGCCTGCTCACTGCAACTAGAGAAAGCCTGCTTGCAGCAACGAAAACCCAACACAGCCAACAATTTAAAAAATAAAATAAATTTATTAAAAAAAAAGAAATTCCTTTGGGAATTTAATTAATGCTATAGACACTTCATAAAAATAAACATATATACATATACATATACATTTTATATCCAATTCAAGACATGCAGAGATTCTCACTCAAGTCCATAGGCCCCAGGTTGAGAATCCCTACTTGTACGCTAATGTTTCAAAAATATGTATCTTCAGCCTGAATTTTTATTCTGAGCTTCAGTAGTACATATCCAAATATCTACTTAATATCTGTATTTGGATGTCACACAATTGCCTCAAAATCTACATGTATTGGGCTTCCCTGGTGGCGCAGTGGTTGAGAGTCTGCCTGCCGATGCAGGGGAATCGGAAGCGGACACGGGTTCGTGCCCCGGTCCGGGAAGATCCCACATGCAGCGGAGCGGCTAGGCCCGTGAGCCATGGCCGCTGAGCCTGCGCGCCCGGAGCCTGTGCTCCACAACGGGAGAGGCCACAACAGTGAGAGGCCCGCGCACCGCAAAAAAAAAAAACAAACTACATGTATTGAGGAGTGACTGTTTAATAGGGATGGGGTTTCCTTTTGGGGTGATGAAGAAGTTCTGGAACTGGATAGTAATGATGGTTGTACAACACTGTGAACATACTTAATGTCACTGAATTGTACACTTTCAAATGGTAAATTTTACATGATGTGCATTTTACAATAAAAAATCTACATTTACAGAACTGAAATTATCTCTATTCTCCACCTCCCACACACCCAAAATTTGTGCTTTCTCTTATATTTCCTGTCTTTGAACATGTTACTAGTCTTACCATTTACCTAGTTGCCCAAGACAGAAACCTGAGAGTCATCTCTGACAATGCTCTCTTTCATTCTCCCACTTACAATTAATCATGAAGTTCTGTACGTTCTTCCTCATTAATAAAAAGTTAACTTGGAATAGTCCTCTACAACTATCCCCAAAGCTTCTACTTAAGTTCAGGCCACCATCATTAGCCTCACAGTCTCCAGTTTCATACCTTCCCATCCTCCACCTCAACCCCCCTTCAACTGACTCTTCTTATCTTGCCAGAGTGAGTTATCTTTTTGCTTAAAAACCTACCATTGCCTTCAGGATACAGTCTAAATTTCTCTTCATGACCTGGCCTCTGTTTACTTCTCTAGTCTTATCTCTCAACATCCTCCTACACAAAGTCAAATGTCCAGTGACATAAGCTACCTGCAATTCCCAGCTCATCACCAACTTTTTTTTTTTTTTTTTAAGCCAAGTGCTAAGTGCACATACTACTCCAAATTCCTAGAACTTCATTTCCCTCTGTTTAGACCTGGCTAAGTTCTACAGTTAAGATTCAATTTACATCATCTTGCTCAGGAAGCCTTTCAGATGTCCCAAAGATGATGGCCTTACTATGAGCTCCCTTACTATGAGCTTCTATGTTCACTTGTATCTTAACATTTATACTTTAAGTTGAAGTCATCTGTCTCCTTTAAAGACCACATTATCCTTGAGGGTAGGGACTATATATCAATGCACCTCCAGTACCTAAAACAGTATCCAGCAGGTGGTATGTTCTAAATAAATATTTTTGAACGAAGAAGTGATGCCCTAGTGAATAATAGGAACCCTGATATCAGAAGTCACACAACTTTCCAATGACTTCCTACCTTACTCTGTTAAAAGCCAAAGTCATTACCATGGGCTCTGACTTCATCTCCTACTATTCTCCCCTTCATTCACTCAGTTCCAGCCACACTTTGAAACCATGACTGGAAAAATATTTCAGCCAAGGAGCCATTTAAGCATGTGCAGGAAGGAAGGAACTAAAATATACTGAGCCTCCAGCATGTATCATGCCCTGTGCCAGGCACTTTCATGTGTCATATCATAGAATCCTCACAATCACTCCAGGACCAAGGCATTGCTCTATCGCCATTTCACAACTAAGGAGACTAAGTCTTACAGTAGATTTCTGAATTTGAACAGAGGGAAAACTCTATTGGAAAGAGTCCATAGTGGTAACTTTTCCTTCCCTAGATACCTTTTATGCTGGTTATTCTGTTTGCTGTGCCTCCTCCCAGCCAACTCCCTCTGCCCTGTTCTGGGAAGCTGACCTCTATGAACTACATTACCCAGACCACCTTGCCCCTGGATTCTTGAAGGTAGTAGCTGGAGACCAGAGGGCAAGAGGAGAAAGGTTAGGGCATTTATTTCTCTACTTCCATGCTGCCTTGTCTAAGTTCTTGCTCTTGTCAGGCAGTCCGTCTTTCAGATTGTAGTTCTAACTGGGCCCTGGTAACAACACTTCCCTTTCTTTCCCTTGAGGCCTAGGAGTGCTACTGACTCACCACTTTGGGGTTTCACCGTTTCTTTCTAGTTTCTGTTAACACTGACCATACCTCTGTAAATCACCCTTTGGTTGAACACTCTTCAATTAAATTCTTTTGAATGCACAAACTCTTTCTGCAAGGACTCTGACTGATACACTAGGAAAACAATAAATGGCATGTTATTCTTCTCCTTTGTTCTTACAATCATTCAATTTCCAGTATCTACAGTCAAGTCTCCTTCCTCTCCTCTAATCTGAATCTTCCCATACTTCCATGTCTACATGGCCTTCTAAGAAGTCTCTCTAAATACTCTATTCCCTACAGAGCAATGCTGCTGTTACCATTATTATGCTGAATCTAGTGTGACATTAGCACTCTGTTGTCCTTGTAGTTCTAAGACTGTTTAGCTTTGTTAGTCTGACCTCCCTGGCAGGGCAATAAGCTCATTAGGGGTAGGAAACTTTAGCAATTATAATCTCCAAACAAACATATTTTAGCTTGAAAGAACCTTAGAGTTTACCTTGTCTAACCACCTTATTTTACAGATGGGAAGGTTCAGGCTCACATAGGGAAAGACTCTCACAGCTGTACAGTGGCAGACTTAAGTTCATCATCTAGGTTCTCCCTATTACTTCACCATGCTGTGATACTGGTTACTTAGTAGGCACTCAACATGCTGATAACCTACTCTTAAATTCATACAAGGGTTTTTGTTTTGTTCAGTGCTAGGCTCCATGCCTAGAAGAGTACCTGGCACATATTATGCATTCAGCAAATATTTATTGATTTTGAACCCAGGACACAGCAAGACAAGTTCCTTGGAAGTTATCAGAGCTCAGAGGATCATTTGTAATAATGACAATAATCCCTTATACATGTACAGTATAGTTTTCAAAGGGTTTTCACATTTAAATAAGCCCATTTGATCCCTCTGAAGTAAACATGGCAGGAATCCATAGTCCATTTAACAGATGCAAGCAACAGTCTCTGAAAAGTTAAAAGTCAAGGTCCCCTGAGAAGTATGTAGCTGAGCTGAGACTACTGTTCATGTTTTCTGACTCCCACTTCAATACCATCTTCACTACTCCATGTTGCTTCTTCAGCTTAGCCATTCTGCTTCAAGATATGCGAGGTTCATTCACGGAGCTAGTCCAAATATCCACAATGACTAGGTGAGTTATATACTTATGCCGATAGAAATGATTTTGCTTTTTTAAAAAATCCACTATTAAAGGTACTTCTATTCTACTTCTGATTAGATACAGCCTGCAGAATACCCCCAACTCTCGATACTACAAGGCCTGTTATTTCCCACGGAGAGGAGGGTTACGATCTATGTGTTCTGAAGTGAAGAAGACGGCACTTTTGAGACATCACTTCTGGTACAGACCAGAGCCAGGCCCTTTTAAAACCAGCTGTTCAAAGAGAAACAACGCCTTGTGCTTGGCCTGATCCCACCAGAGAGGAGTTGGCACACGATTTCTTCAAGATCAAATGCACCAGGAAACTAACTGCAGATATTTTGATTGAATTCTCTTATAAAAAACACTTTAATACAGATTTCACCCTGGGTTTTAGCTACTAGTATGATCTCTGATCCTAATCAGGGCATCACAGAAACCAAGGATAACCTAAACATATATAACATATATCCAACCTCTTTGGATTTCAGTTTCCATTAAGAGCTCAAAGTATTGGCACAGAAAATTACCAAAAGTCTTATATCAGGGATCACAAACTCAAGTGTCTACCACATACCAGGGAAATAATGTAAAGCCCAGAATGACAAAATAAGGAGTAATGGAGTCTATAATGAACTACAGAAGACTAATTTGCTAGTTGCTTCTCAGCTCCAACCACCTGTCACTTTGGGGGAATGTCAGCCAAGAGTTAATAGTTCTTCTGATTATTTCCTCAAAGGCTAGAAATACTCATTTTAAAAACGTAAAATCTGGTTTTAAAAAGTTAGCTACTGATTCAAATCTGCAAGCCTTTTGTAAGTTAGTCAGCCAGAGTTTGACTTTTCCTTATGAAATAGGTTTCTTGCTCCATATGACAGAGGAATGAGAGCAAACGTGCCACTTTCAAGTCAACTATGGTATAGGATTCATGGCTTCCCTCTCAGACAATCTGGATAGTGCTGGAAAAGCGGACAAAACTCCCTAATAGGAATGTACCTTAGCTGGAGGTTTTGGGGGTATCTGCTTTATGAGGTAACCAGATAAATGGATGCCCTCTGGGAGGTATTTGGGGGATAAAGATCCCCTTTGCTAGGTATCTGGGCAGGTAAGTCCTCTCTGGAATATCTAGGAAACCCGTATACTCGAGTATGGGGATGGGGAGTACTGGGAGAAGTTAACAAGAAAGTATGAAGACGGACAGCTGTTGGGAAGTACACAGAGCGCTGGGAATGCGAGATAGTATGGGGGTACAGTCTCTCTTCGGTGTTGGGAGGGAAAAGGCGATACCTTCTCCTCGGGCGCCACCTTCGGGCGCCTCTTGCTCACCATCGCTCCGCAGCCACCGACTCCAGCGACCGCCATCTTAACGCACCTTTGTGCGCAGGTGCCCCGGAGCCACACGATCCGGCCAAAGTAGAGCCCCGCCTCCGGCCACGCCCCTCCTCCCCAAGCCCGCCTCCAGCCACGTTCCCTTTCTCAGAAATCTGCCCCCTCTTCCCCCGCGGTTTGAGGCTCCACCACTTGGGGGTGGGCGGTGGCGGGTGGAGAGCAGGAAGGGACCACTTGTCTAAAACCTATCATTATATAAGGAAGTCATTTCTACAGCTTTCCACACTTTAACAGAATTATCAGACCCCAAAGGCTGCTATAAGATAATTTATTACAGACTAGCCAATAATCTCTTGTAACAATGGCACGTACAATAATTTAAAACAGCAAAGATTCCTAGTTTCTTATTTCATGTAATGGCCAATGGACAATGCAGAGTCCTCAGGAAGTCCAAGAGGCTGCTACTGAGGTTATCGAAGGCCCTTCTCTGAGCAAGGGGCCTGGCAAGTCCACATGACCCTCTGGAAAATGTTTGTCTCTGACCTCCCAGGGAGTGTTGAGGCCCCCCCTTCATCCAGCCGGTACAGAGGGATCACAGTCCAAGTTCCTTCTGTAGGGTTGAACGTCTATGAGGGGAACTGCAGCTGACCTAGATGAAAGGGAGTGAGGACAAAGGCTGGATTCTTTCTGCAAGGGGGAGGAGAGCCAGAAGGCAGTGGCCATAGGTGAAGAGGACTCTTTCTAGATTGATTTCCACAACTTTTGGCTTTGTTCAGGGCTTTTTCACGAAGAAAATACAGTCCTCTCTCCTGGATCCTTCAACTAGCTCTCAGGTGCATACACTTAAGAAGAGCTTCTCATGTCCTGAAGCATCACTCCTCTTCCTAAAGGAGTGAGGTAGGGAGACTCCTGGGCAGGTGGCCCCTGGTGCTTGGGTTCCAAAGAAATTCTGCTCAGGGCTCTGAAGCACCATGGGAACCTGGTTCTACTCATGACAGATAATCTGGGCAAGGGATTAGCAGAGCTCATTTCTGAAAGGTTTCTGGTTCAGTTTCAATGCCTTGTACTCACTTGAGCTACTCTACACCAGTAGATTCTGCTCAAGGGACAGGCTGAATTCTATTCTGTGTGCTCCTGCCCTGGCCATACTCCAATCCAGACCACAGGGCTCAGCAATACCTGTAGACTCAAATGATTACTTACCTAATTAGGCACAAGCTCCAGGCCCTCTAAACTTGTTCTTCTAATGATTGGTATGTACGGATCTAACTGGATAAGGTGTGGTATGGAGAGGGGTAGAGAAGGGGTGTGGGAGTGGAAGAACCTCTGCCAAGAATGGCTGACACTCTCAGAAACGTCTGCCCCTCTGTGGAAAATCTCGCTGCCTGGTAACCCCCACAGCCCAGCTCCCAGCATCACAGACCTGCTGGTCAGGGACTCATGACCCTTTCTGTGCAAAGCCATACTCACACCACCCCAAACTTTTCCTTAAATGTCCTTAACGGAATGAGTCAGCCTCTTGACTACGAGGACCCTAAGATACACAGTAACTCCCATTAGCCCTGACTTGTGGAACTGGTGCCACCTGGTTGGCACAGAAGCCTAGGTGCTCAGCTCCCCTCCTCCACGGAACGAGACTCCGATTTGAGCTTCACAAACTCTCGGGCCACTTCGTCATTGCTCCTCTGAGACAGAATCCGGAGAATGGTCATGCCTGTCTCATCCATGTGGATCTTCCGGCCCAAGGGGCACCAACAGGCACAGCTGCCCTTGGCTGCCACTTCCCTCAGAGGCATCACAGCCAGCCCCAGAACACGATCCTCCCGGGCAAAGCAGTAATCCTTCACACATATTTGCAACTCATAGGCTTCTGGCCCCTCTTCATTTCCCAGGAGGCTGTGAGCACAGGGTAGATGGAAGGTGGGAGACCAGAGCTGAGGGCGTCCTCAAGTGAATTCACCCCAGCTGCCATCCAGCCCGTCCCTTCTCTCCCCTCTCAATTCTTACCCCCCAGATCACCCCCATCCCAGAGTCCTTCAGGCCCCCATCCCATAACTTACAAGTGAAATGTCTCATTGTACTTGGGGGCCCAGTTGTTGCTTTTTGACTTGGTTGTGAACTTCCTCTTCTTATCACTTTGGTGAGGGCCAACCATGGTTACTTCCACAAAGGGCCGGAACATACCGGCTGTCTGCCACTTGAGGTCATTGGCAGCCACCACTGCACAAACATGGGAAACCTGTGAGAGATCCCATCAAGCATTCCCAGTTCTTGAGCCCCGGGTGGCATTCCCCTTGGAGGAGGGCTAAGCTGAAAGGCTGGGATAAGTAGTCCCTGCCTTTGACTGATGAGGCCGCTGGGCAAGAAAAGGTCTGAGGTCTGTAAGTCCATACCACTCACCTTTCACTGTGACCTTGTGCTCCCCAGTTCCAGGATGTGTAAACAAGTCCACCTGAATAGAGACTTCTCCCACAGGATCATCCACACCGGACCCTGAGGGACAGACGGACAGATGATTCCCCCATTGGAGAACTTTAAGACTTTAGGCCTAAATTATTCTGGGTAAAACCGTGGATTTGGGAGGCTACTATCCTACATCCTAAAGCAAGAAGTAATCACCCACAGAAGCTATGGGGAAGTAAGTAATGGGAGAAGGAAAAGAACGGGGATAAAGAATGAGACTATGTATTAAAATACAAATCAGGGTGACAACATCTTAGGCGAAACATCTTCCAAAACTGCACCTGGAATCTCTCAGGTTCCCCAAACCTCTTCTAGCCTGCAGAATTTTTCATTGAAAGATGCTGGGAAAGGACAGTGCTGCCACCTGTATTTTTGTCTGAGAATTATGTCCACCCCATGGTGTCTCAGCAGAACAATGCGGGTCCCATCTAGCCAAAAGCAGCACCTTCCCACCGGCGGAGGCCCCTTCTTGGGAGGCTGCCCCGTACAGAATGACTTTTTCCTACTCAAACCTGGACCTCTCTGCAAACAGCTCCCCAGTCCCTCTGGCCAATTTTCAGCCTCCCCTCTGTAGAGGCCTCACTCTATTTTGGGAAAACACCAGTACCCTACACCCCAGATAAAACTTCTTTGTCCTTAGATGGAGGGGTGGGGGAATTCTGAGGACAGCTATTGTTAACCCTGTCTCAGACTGTAGGAATACACTGCCCATCTCTGAAACTTGGGATAGAGCCTCTGAACTTTGACACCTGGTTCCCCCAGCCCCAACATAAGCAGCTCATTCTAGTTCACAGGGGACAGTGTTAGCCCATATTAGATTCACATCTGCATGGTATATAACGTACCCTTTTCCGGCTGAATGTCCTCATTAGCAGTAAACCTAATACCTTTCCCATCATGCACTGAGGGAGGACAGGCAAGTCAAGAGGTAGCAGCAGTAGGACAGAGAAAGAAGAATCAGTTAGAGGTCTAAGGAGTTAACAGCAATTCAGGGCAGCTCTACACATATTCTGAGGGAGCACAGAGATGGGGTAGGGTGGAGAGAGAGGTCAAAGAACTGGGGTCAACGCTCGAATGCTCCAAATTATACTTAACAGTTTGAAGATCAACCAAATCATGGACAGAAGCAGTAGAACATACAGAGAGAAGGTTTCTGAGACCCACAGGGCACAAAAGAGAAAGTCGTAGGCTCTAATTTCCTAGGCCTTTAAATGATAAAGCAGTGGGTAGAAAACGTACACTCACAGTTGCATCCTCCCTGCAGTCGCCACCCCTGCCTGCGGTTACTTCATGTGTGCCCATTCCAGTCTCTCCTCACCTTTTTTTTTTTTTTTTTTTTTTCTTTTTGCGGTATGCGGGCCTCTCACTGTTGTGGCCTCTCCCGTTGCGGAGCACAGGCTCCAGACGCGCAGGCCCAGAGGCCATGGCTCACGGGCCCAGCCGCTCCGCGGCATATGGGATCCTCCCAGACCGGGGCACGAACCCGTATCCCCTGCATCGGCAGGCGGACTCTCAACCACTGCGCCACCAGGGAGGCCCTCTCCTCATCTTTATATCTAGCTTAAAGCTCAATGTTTCCAAAAGGCCTTTTGGATTAACTCCTATCCTCCCTGATGTTACAGGCGTTTACATGTACTCAGCTCTGTGAAAGATCCCCGTCTCCTTGAGCAAGGCTCATAACTTCTTTTGCTCTGTTTTCTTCTCACTCTGGACTTGAAATAAGAACATACGTGGAAAATGGAGCAGTACTGCAGGTCCCTTGTATTTTTCACCTTCCATCAACTCTATTCTAACTGCTTAGATCCCTCTTCCCCTCTGGGTCAGCCCTGTGCTCCAGATCCACAGCTCAGTAAGGCCTAAGCCTTCCCACTCCCAACTCCACCAGGTTCACTCCTCCAGGCAGCATGCCCAGGTCTCCCTGGAAGGAGCAACAACAACTGCTCCTTGAAGGTCCTTTCCAGGAGGAACTTCCCAGGGTGAGGGTCAGAACTTCAGTCTGAGCCATGTCTAGGCAGATGTGTTTTGTTATGAATGGGCCTGCCTAGAGGCAGGGAGGGGTTCTGAGAACTGGAAGTCACTGGGAGAAAATCAGCTGCCTGGGTTCCCTGTGCACTAGCATCACCCATGAGGCCGGAGTCTCAGCTCTGCAGAGCCCCATGATCCGCACCCTCCCTTCAACTGCTCCTGTGGTTTGCCTCTCTTAGTTTTCTCCTCACCCACACTGGAGAATCTGGAAAGTCTTTTGCTTTCTCTCCCCTGGACAGCTTCCAACTTAGGCTCCCAAAGCTATGAGTCTTCATGAGTGTCTCAACCACTCATTCTCAAGGCTTCCTCACAGATTTTTCCTACCAAACAGGGTATACTCCTTGAGCTCAACACACATGCACTGGCCAGATGATGTCTGGCAAAAGAAAGCTCAGGCACATTTCCCAGGTCTCTGTGATTCTCCTATCTGGTATGAGTGTGGGTTGGGGGTAAGTACTGTGATCCATCAGGAAATCCTGGTGTCTGAGTTCGAAGGGCTTTCTGAAGAAGTACTTGGATCCTCCCTGAGGGCTACAGGATACTGACTCCCTAGGGACAGAGAGGTATCAGGAAGGGGAGGTGGGGACCCAAAGCCCTTAGGCCTTACCCTGGGCAATCTGTGAGCGCACAAAGGTCTTGATGAGTGTGTCTGTGGTCTGTGTGTACAGAGACAGGGCATAGCGTAGGGACTGCAGATGTGGGCTCTTCTCCAGGAAGGTTTTCTTCAGCCCATTGCCTCCTGCATGAAAGTATTGCTGAAAGACAAGAATAACTGCTAACTGCTACTGCTTCATCCCCTTACAGAGAGACAGCTCTCCAACAATGTAACTCAGAGAAATGACACCTGAGCAGAGGCTCAGTGAAGATGCTGGAAGAGGATGGTGAGCCATTCAATAAACAACAATATCAGGAATACCACACAGAGCCAGTCATAGTCTCTCAGGTGAAGAGTATTATTTGAATATCTGGCAGGAGTGGTAAGGGATGGCCATGTTTCTGGACGTGATGCTTGAAGGATGAATCTATCTGGACAAAGATATGTGACAGAAGCATTTCAGGAAGAGAGTAGTCAGAAGTGTTGCTTTACCCGTGGGAACCCTTAGAGCACTTTATACCTATGACATACCTCTCTGAAGTGCCCTAAATCACAGCCCACACGTACCTGCCTTATTTATCACTTTACCAGGTTATAAGTATCTTGATGCTAGGAACCATATGTGATTCTCTCTGCATCCTTCATAGTGTATAGTGCCCAGAACACATGTTGCCTGGTTGAATAAATGAATGTGTAATAGGAAAAAAAAATCCTTTGAAAACCCAAATGATTTTAAACATAAGAGAAAAGGTCAGCCAGATGTCGGGTATTAGGATCTGGAAGATTAATTCCCAGTGGAAAATATTCATGAATGACAATGAGGTACAAGGTGAACTAAACTGTCCGCAGAACCCAAGAATAATGTTCCAGGTCTGTGGCGATTCACCTGAGACCAAACAGGAGGTACCTTTTTGGTTGGTCCCCAGCAGGAATATGGAATAGCAGAGAAAGATATGGACACAAAAATCACTCTCTTCTGGATGTGGGGTGGCAAGAGCCCAAGGGACACCTAATCTGGCAGAATGGAATGCCAGGACCAAGTGGTAGTAAGATTGTCTGGAGGAGGGGGAGGTCTCCACCTTGATGGTGTCCAGGGCGAGGTCAAGGACAGCACACTGCTTTGGAGTGAGACTCCGGGTTTCCTCTCGCGCCATGTGGTCCTAGAACCCCAGAGAAAGCAACAGCATCAGGACAGCTTATGGCTGTCATCAAAGTCTTTCCCCCACCTGTCAGTCACAGCTACATGTTCCTCTCCTTCCCCTCTGCTTCAGTCTTCAAAGCTCAAACTTCCTTCCTTCCAGGCAACCCCCAGCCTCAGGACCCCACACATCCAGAGTACCTTGAGTTTGGAAAGGTGGCTCAGCTCCTTGGCAGCAGTGAAGATCAACTGGGTGCCCTGGGCGAGAGCGAACCAGTCAAAAGCAGAGAACTCCAAACTAAATCAGGAAGCATGGAGCAGGTTTAGGGAGACACAGCAGGACGAAGTGGAAGGGAGGTGTCCTTACCGTCTGGTCAGTAAGTGGGGGCAGGACAATCATCCTCTCCATTGTATTCATTACCACCCGCCAGAGCTCCTTCAGTACCCGCTTCAGGACCGTCTTCTCACACACAGTGGCAAACAGTGTGAGGCTGCAGGACCAGGCAACAGGGAAGGGTGGGGTGAGTGCTTGAGAGTCCCCCCTCCCTGAGAGGCTCCTCTGTCTGACTACTTCTGCCCTGTTTGTCCCTACAGGACAGTCCTCAGTGCTCTACTCACTTGCCATCCAGGAAGTCCATGAGGGGCCGGAGCACACTATCTGCATCTTGAGTCACTGAGGCCCGGGCGCTGGGGGATGCATTCCCTGGGCCCCGCACCTGGCCCAGGATGTCGGCCATTTGTTGAACACACTCATCAATCCGCACCTGGAAACTACACATGTGCCCACAGTGCAGCCCTCCCTGCCCCAAATGCACACTGTCCCTAAAGCAGCACCAGCTATTTGGTCCCACTCCAGCATACTCATGGTGTAGCCCCAACAGGGACAGCCAGCAGGAAGAGGGGGAGGATCCACATATGTGCAGCTGGATGGATGAGTGTGGGGCAGGGGATCTGGGATTGGCCAGGCACCACACCTGGCTCTGAGGGCCGTGTGTTCTGGGGCCACCGACCTGTTTCCAAACACCATGCTGAGCTCATCCAGAACCGTATTCAGTTTCACCTGCAGCTCCTTCAGACTGTCTGCAGCTTCAGGGTCCAACTGTATCCACAGGAGGCAGGCTTGGCTAAGCTGGTTCTCTTATGCTTTCCTCCCTTCCTGCGCCCCCACTCCTCCCTCCTAGGGCCTCTACCCCAATGCCTACTCAAATCTCTCAGCTCAAACCACTCCAGACCCCAAGCTAAACTCCCGGTCTATACCCAGTCAGGAGAGGGTGGAGTTCTGTGGCCAGGGAGCTCAGGAACAAAGGGAAAGTGCAGCAACCCCAAACCTTAAGACTTACCTCCTTGCCTCCCATGGCCTCAAACATTTTCTCCAGCTGGACCCTCAGTTGCTGCATGTTGTTCATCAGGATGCAAGGCTTTGGGGACAGAGGGAGGTGTTGAGTTTGGCTCCGTTCAGCACAGAACTCATCAGTCTAGAGTCCCTCCCTCTCTCACATTACTCCAAAAGCCACAGGGAATTTACAACACATATTACATGTGTCTCTCCCTAAGCACTGAGATCTGGAACCAATGCAGACAGCTCTCCTTGAATGAAGACTAGAAGCAAATGTTTCTGCTTTTAAGCTGGGTGGTGGGCCCCAGGTGTTCATGGGATTACCCTTTATAACCCTCTGAATGTATTAAAAAGAAAGAAAGAAAGACTAAGCAAAGGCCTAGCTCAGTAGAGAATAAACTACCAAATGGAGGCACAGAGGAACTCCTCATCAGGTTCTTATTATTTTGTGGCATAATCTCAAGCATAGCCCTGCTGGGAATCACAAGTCAGGAGAATCACCCCACCCTTAGCTCTCAGGAGAGCTTCAAAAGCAAAAAGCCTAACCCTCACCATTTTCTCCTTTGTGCAATAAGCTGGGAAGTTCTTTGATAAGATGTTTGCATATTCCATCAGCACCTTCCCGATGGTCTGAGAAAAGAGGAGAAAAGGAAAGGAGAGGGAACACTTAGCTCTACCCACAAGGGTCTTACCTGAGGTTGCACTTCTCATCCCAGAACAGTAACAACAGGTATGCAAAGGGGAATGTCAAAGTAAGGGACCAATCTCCCTCTCAACCCCAGAACAGCACTGAAACAAACCCACCTATCTGCCCCAGACCCAAGTAAAGGAGAATGGGGTAACGCCAGGCTTAACCCAAAGGCCATCACAAAGAGGGGTTGAGCTCAGGCCTGTGGCTAGGCTGTGAGTGTGATCGAGGTAAGAGGGGAGGGGTAGGGAAGGTCATGGTCACCTTAGCAAATCTCCTCATGTAGTGGGCAAGGATGCTGGGGTCTGGGCATTCCAACTTCCGGATGATCTCAAAGCTCTGATTGAGCTGTGTGAAGACGTCCACCACAGAGCAGGAAAAGAGTGCGTGTTCTGATGTCTGCTGGAACTAAGGAAGGCCACACACAGGGTCATCTTCAGCTGCTACCTTTTCCCAAGTCTGTAAGGTTCTAAAGAGCTCTCTGCCCAGCAGGGGTGGCTCAGCGGCCCTCGACAGCCCTCCTTACAAACTCCACAAGGCAGGGACAGCCATCCTGGTTGAGCACAGGAACTTCTGCTCATAGCTAATTGCTGGGAGACCTGGCCTGACCCCTGTGAACCCCAAGCCCCTGACTTACCCCATCCTTCTTATCTCGTTCCAAGGCCCCACGTAGAAATTCCAGGGACACATCCTCATTCTCATCCAGCCACTGTAGGACAAACTGCTCAAACCACCTGCAGCCAGGCAGGAAAATTGGGGGTTGGAGCTAGTGGTTGGCATATACCATGTACCTGACTGTAAGGATACTGGCCTTGTCCAACCCCTAAGCGGCCCTCTTCCCTCTGCAGCCCCCACATGATGACTCACGCTGGGTACTCAGGCACGTGCCCCTGGAGGGCAGGCAGATCCCGCATGTATTCATTGTGGAGCCACTTCACCTTGAAGTGCAGGTTCATGTAGTCAGCACTCTTACACAGCCGGTCTTTCTCATGCTCTAGTGGTGGGGAGGAAAGCTGGGTCAGGTCCTAGCAGTAGAGGCCATGGTTCCTGAGCTTTCCCAAGGCAGCAGATCTAGTCAGGTGGCTCTATCAAATGTCTGAGAACAAGGGTGACTCCTAAGCACCTCCTCACAGCCATCTCCCTCTAACAGTGGGTACTCTCCTAAAAGCCTGGCCCAAATCTTTCTTTAGAGACTAAGCCAGACACCCAGATAAGGCCCACAGTCTTCCTGTGCTGGCTTTTGGAAGTGCAAGTGAGGTACTGGCCTCTGGTGAAGAAGAGGAGAAAAGGATGTAGGTGCTAAGGCTGATTAGTGGGGAAACTGCCCAGGACTGGAGAGACATAACGGTCTTCCAGGGCTTTTCTAATCCTAGTACCTGAGCCATTTCCTCAGATGGATTTAAATGAGATGAGCAGTCATATATAACATAAATGGGTCACTGACAACCACACAGACACAGGGAGAACCAAAATGGGCCTGAGCTGACAGAACGAGCAGTTGAGCAGCCATGGTGTAACAGAATCTTGAAGTAAACTGAAGGGTCCCAGAGCAGAGCTGGGACACTGAAAAATGAACTCTCAAAGAAGTATGCAAATAAGTCAGTTTGGAAACACAGCCAGATGAAAGGGCCATCCTGCTACAGAAAATGGGATGCTTATGGACTTGAAAGGTTATATAGCTGAATCTGCAGAGCCTTCTGGGAAATCTAGGATAAAGATCACCCACAGCTTGCCCAGAGAGTCTAGCACTGGCCACACCCACAGGCTTTCTTCATATACCCCCTTTAGAGATGAAGCATTGGTTTGAACAATAAAAGCCAACTGTGTGCTTACATATAACAATGGTGAAAGCAAGCAAACTGGGGGAGAGTACTGAGCAACAGGAAGGGAAGATCATTGTCCTTGGGAACTCTACTGCTCAACTCAGAGTTGCCATGGGTGATGCTCCTCCATGTCAAGGCAAAACAGCCAGTCTGGGGCAGCTGGCCCTTGTGAATTAGTACAGCAGACACTCAAGGAGGAAATGGGAGCCCGGGATTCAGCCTCAAAAGGCTCCCTTGTTCCAGGAGTTTCATCTCCTGGCATTGTAGGCAGCACCATCTCAACCCAAAGTTGCATTTGCAGTATCTTCTATGAAGCAGTGAGCAAGAGAAGAGGAAGCAGGAGTAAGACTAGAGGTAAAGGGACAACAGCCAAAAGTTCTTACCACCCAGAAAGAGGACTTTTCGTATACGAATGACAGTGGATGCTTGTGACAGAGCAGAGACACCAATGAGCAATAAAGAAAGTGAAAAAATCAGGGACATCAGAGAGACTCTCTCAGGGCTTGCCCCTTCTCTCCCGCCCTGCTGTCCTTAAACCAGGCCAAGAACCTAGAAACGGAAAAAGGTACCACCAGGAGGGCCCTTCCTCCTTCCTGTTCAACAACCCACTGGAAGTGAAGCAGTGCTGCTCCACCACTCCAGAGCTCCCTAACTGCTTTCTTCTAGGGACCTTCAAGTTACTGTATTTACAGAGAATTCTCACTTTCTCTGTCAATCCATCGTCTGTACTCTGGTCCAAAACCCCAATTTCTAATTAACTTCTGTGGTACTAAAACTAAGAGGATGATTGCTGAAACACTGGGCACACTTTAAACTATTCTAACAATAGTTAGACTCCCATGGAGTCATGCTCCAGTAGCCGCTTGAGGTTGCTGACGGTGGGGTGTGGTGATCAGGGCGTGGTTAACCTGTCAAAAGGGGCAGAAGGGTATCTAAACCTTCTCCTGCCCGTGACTGCCACAATCCTCCCTCCATTCATCTTTCATCCTTGGAGAGTTCTTTCAACCTCATGATTTCAACTTTCCAGCTTGCTGATATCTCCCCGGTTCTGGTAATGTCTATACAAGGATTTGACGGAACACCTCACTTTGCCTGGGTTTAACTCCAGTCACCACCTTTTGCCATTTTAACATCTCCAGCTGAAGCTGGAGTATACACACTAATCTTACCCTCTTGTTCAATGCTGAGCATCATCCTCAAGTCTTCCTTTTTCCTCTTTATTCACATCCAATTAACTCACCAATCGCTGTTGATTTCATCTCCAAAACTTCTCTGGAATTTATCCATTTCTTTCTAGTTACACTTTTACCTGTCTAGGTCTCATTACCACCTCCACTAACCTGGATTACTACCATAGTCTCCAAACTGGTCTTTCCTCCTCCAACCTATTCTCCATACTGTAGCCAGAGTGAGTGGCCTTTCTATATTAAAAATCTAGCTATGTTAATCCCTTTCTTAACATGGGATTGTTGTTCAATGCCTCTCAACTGCCTCAGGGTAGAGTCCAAAATCCTAAACATGGCTTAAAACCTCCTGTATGATCTAGCTCTGTCCTACTTCTCTATCTTCACCTTTCACTCCTCTCTTCCCCTACACTCTAAAGTGCTAGTCACACTGAACTACTGCTTCCAGTTCCCCAAGCATGCCAGCTCTGTCTAGACCCCAGAGGTCTCTGAACATACTGTATCCTCTGCCTAAAATGCCTGTCTCTCCCTTCCCTGTTACTAATGCCCTCCCTCCCCACCAGCTAAGTTTTATCATCCTTCAGGTGTCAGTTTGTACATCACCTCCTCCAGAAAGCCTTCCCAGGTGCTCCTCCCAGGTCCAGGTTACATGGGTCTCCTCTCAGCAACCTATGCTTATTCCTTTGGTAGCACTTAACAACTTTGAATTGTAACTGCCAGTTTATAGGTCTGTTGTCTTGACTGATCTGGGAGCTTCTCAAGGGCTGGGGCTATGCCTCATTCATCTCAACTAGCACAGTGCATGGCACAAAGAACATACTCAATACGCTTGGTGAATGGGGTGGGGATTTACTGCAAAGGGGCATGAAGAAACTTTCTGTTTATATTTTAATTGGGACAGTAGTTACACAGGTGTACTTATTTGTCAAAACTCATCAAATTGTACTCTTAAAGTGTTTTTATTTTATTGTATGTATATTACACCTCAATAAAGTTGACTTTAAAAATACTGGGTGAATGATAGCATTTTCACAATTGGAGTCAACACTATCCTTTTATTAAACAGGTCTCCCTTTCTCTTGCCCTCCACCATTCTGACAATCACTAAGCCCTGTCACAACTTCCTTCCAATGTCTATCAAATCGCATTCTTCCTCTAATTCCTCTGCTCTAATCCCAGCCCCATCCCCTCAGCCCTAAATGATTACATTATCTGCACACTGCTTCCAGTCTCTCCCTGTTCCATCTGCCCCCATTTTCCATCGAGGTAAAATCTTATAAAAATACTACTTTGTTAACATTGCATCTCTGCTCATCAGCCTTTAATAAATGCCAGGCAGTATGCTAAGTATGTCACATATATCTCAGTTACTTCATTAGTTCAGTGAAATAGATGCTATCATCACTCCCATTTTACAGATGAGAAAATGGGAGGTCACAAAAGTTAAGTAGCTCAGTTTAAGAACACACTGTTGAGTAGGTAGTTAAACTGAGATTTGAAACCAAGTCAACATTAGTTCTTTCTCTTGAAGCAGTTCAAACCTTTTGTGTTTGTTTTAAACATATACATGTTTATTTATATATATGTTTTAACATATATAAACAGACAGGAAATGCAGCTAAATAAGTGAGCACAGATGGGTATAAATGGGAAGGTCTGATACAGGTAGGGAGTGATATCTTTGTGGACCAAAGTGGGAAATGAATAAAAGAATAAGCTGAATGAACAAGATGAGTAATAAATGGTCTGTGACCCTATTCTATAGGAGAAGTGAGGGTAGAAGCATCTTTCTGGCTTTGTCACACCAATCCAGAACAACTTTCAAGGAAAGTCAGGCCAGGCAGTCTACAGCATGAGAAAATAATCCTTACCTATCTATGTATTTAAGGTTCTGAGATTCTGTACAACTGTAAAGATAAGTTTCATAAGACCATTCTCTAGTGAGCAGGCCACTTGAGAACACCCAGCATGGGAAGGGTTGATCTCTGGGCTGGGAAAGTTTTAAATAGGTACTTGCTCTAAAGCTGGAAGGAGGAACCTACATCCACACAGCAATTTCCATTATTCCTTCGGCTGAAGCTTTGCCTACCCAGCACCTCCTGAGGCCTATCACCCACCATGCCTAAAATCACTCTAGTTTCTCACTGTATTATTCACCCAGAACTTGTAGTTGTCTGGGAGAAGAAAGGGACAGCAAACAAGGTGCTTGGACTAGGGGTCTGCAGCCCACTGCCCTGGGCACACCCTTACCCTCCAGTGCATATTTCATGTCTTGGGCAAAGAGTTGCCACATCACTTCTGCGCTGACTTTTCCCACATTCAACTCCTGAGGAAACCTGGATGATGGAAGAAGCCACAGTCAGAGAACATGGCAAGAGCCATTTGATTTGATTGATTCCAAGGCTAACATGCCTAGTTCTTGGAGGTTAGATCGAAGAGAGGAGAAGCCTAGGAAACAGGGCTACTAGGCTCAAACTGCAGAAAAGGGACCCAGGGGCCAGTGGTAGGACAAGTAGGGGCAGAGGATCCCCTCAGGCAAGGTGGCTCTAGGGGAGATGATGCCTAAAAGGCAGGGAATTGTGGCCAAGAGGAGAAGTGTTGAGGTTGGAAGACAGGCCCAGGCTAAATAAGCAGGAGGAGAAAGGGCAAGGAGGTGGGTATAAGAAGGCCCACTTTATTCATAGCAGACAGACACATACACACATGCTCTCTGGATCCCCTGGGACTCCTATGGCAGCCATTCCCAGAGGTCTCTCACTCGAGGGAGGCTGGCTCAGTCTGGGCAGGGCCCCCCATTATGTTTCCACACCTGTCTCCAGAAACAGTTACCCAGACAGATACAAGGGACAGAGGGACAGATGGACGAACAGGAGGAAGAGGTGGCACTGCAAACACATAGAGATAGGAAAGAAAGAGGCTGTTAGACAGATGGACAAACCAACCACCAAACAGATAGGGCCAAGTGAGGTGATACTTACTGGTTCAGAACGAGTGTGTAGGAATTCTTATCTTCCTCTATGATTGACACAACAAGCGTGATGAGTTTGGGCCAGAAATCCAGGTTCTTAATGCTGGGCCCTTGTTCCTCTGGAGGTAGTTCCTGATTCTTGTTCCCAAGGAGATGGTGATAGACAGTGAGAGTCAGAGTAGAATATGGAGAGTCTTCCTCTCTCTCTTCTCCACTCCATGCCCCTTCCTTGAGAATCAGGGACCCTTCCTCTCCTACAGCCTGTCTTCCACAAGACCACACATGTTCTATCAGAGGGGTGACCACTGAGAGGTCCTTGGACATGAAGAGTCTGTCCTTGAGAACTTCTCTCCCCAGCCCCAGGGCACTGTTCTGACAAGTTTGGTCAGGCATAAAGATGCCTGTGCCCCTTCCTCCTTTTCCCAGTACCTATGGATACAGTGACTTCTTGGCTGAAGTACGCAGCCCCTCCAGTCTAAGTAGGTCTAGTTCCATGTGATGCCCACTGGCAGTCCTTCTCTTCTAGTGATGGCCCTCCTCTAATATCACCCCCTGCCCCACCACACACATGTACATCTCAACTCTGAAAAGCTCCTTCAAGTTCTGCAGGAGCTACGTAACAGACCTAGCATGCAGGTTGGCCCAGCCTTCAGTGAAGCAAAACTTCCCTTAACTCCCCTGAATGTTATTAGGGGGAAGAATTGCATCTAGAAAGTTATTTGCTTAGCTGGAAAAGAAAAGACCATGGAGAGCCAAGAATACTCAATGGGGAAAGGATAGTCTCTTCAATAAATGGTAATGGGAAAACTGGATATTCACAGGGAAAAGAATGAAAGTGGACCCCTATCTCAAACCACCCACAAAAGTTAACTCAAAACGGATTAAGGACTTAAATGAAAGACCGGAAACCATAAAACTCCTAGAAAAAAACACAGGTTAAAAGTTCATTGAGGGCTTCCCTGGTGGCGCAGTGGTTGAGAGTCCGCCTGCCGATGCAGGGGACACGGGTTCGTGCCCCGGTCCGGGAAGATCCCACGTGCCGCGGAGCGGCTGGGCCCGTGGGCCGTGGCCACTGAGCCTGCGCGTCCGGAGCCTGTGCTCCGCAACGGGAGAGGCCACAACAGTGAGAGGCCCGCATACCGCAAAAAAAAAAAAAAAAAAAAAAAAAAAAGTTCATTGATATTGGTCTTGGCAATGATTTTTTTGGATTTGACAGCAAAAGCAAAAATCAGTAAGTGGGACTACATCAAAATAAAAGGTTTCTACACAGCAAAAGAAACAATCAACAAAATAAAAAGACAACCTACAGAATGGTGGAAAATATTTGTAAATCATGTATCTGATAAGGGGTTAATTTCCAAAATATTAATATATAAGGAACTCATACAACTCAATAGCAAAAAAAAAATCTGATTAAAAAATGGGCAGAGGACTTAGACATTTATCCAAATGAAATATACAAATGCCCAGCTATATGGAGAGATGTTCAACATCACCAATCATCAGGGAAATGCAAATCAATACCCCAATGAGATATCACACCTGTTAGAATAGCTATTATCAAAAAGAGAAGAGAGGGATTTCTCTGGTGGCACAGTGGTTAAGAATCCTCCTGCCAATGCAGGGGACATGGATTGGAGCCCTGGTCCAGGAAGATCCCACATGCCATGGAGCAACTAAGGCCGTGTGCCACAACTACTGAGCCTGCACTCCAGAGCTCGTGAGCCACAACTACTGATCCCTCATGCCACAACTGCTGAAGCCTGCGTGCCTAGAGCCCATGCTCCACAACAAGAGAAGCCACTGCAGTGAGAAGCCCACGCACCACAACAAAGAGCAGCCCCTGCTCGCTGCAATTAGAGAAAGCCCGCATGCAGCAATGAAGACCCAACGCAGCCAAAGATAAATAAATAAATAAATTTATTTTTAAAAAAAGAAGAGATAAATGCTGGCGAGGATGTAGAGAAAAGGGATCCTTGGTGCACTGTTGGTGAGAATATAAGTTGGTATAGCTACTACCAAGAACACTATGGAGGTTCCTCAAAAAATTAAAAATATCACTACCATATGATCCAGCAATCCCACATCTAGGTATATATCCAAAAGAAATGAAACCACTATCCTGAAGAGATACCTGTACTCCCATGTTCATTGTTGCATTATTCACAATAGCCAAGACATGTAAATGACCTAAGTGTTCGTTGATAGAGGAATGGGTAAAGAAAATGTGGCACATAGATACAGTGAAATATTATTCAGTCATAAAAAAGAAGGAAATCCCGCCATTTGTGACAACATGGATGAACCTGAAGGGCATTATACTAAGTGAAATAAGTCAGACAGCAAAAGACATATACTGTATGATCGCACTTATATGTGGAATCTGAAAACATCAGACTCATAGAAACAGAGGAGAAGGTTGTTGCCAGAGGCTGAGGGGGTGGAGGAAATGGGGAGATGTTGGCCAAAGGGTACAAATTTTCAATTACAAGATGAATTAAGTTCCAGGAATCACAGGTACAGCATGATGACTATAGATAACAATATATACTGTACTCTATACTTGAAAGATGCTATGAGAATAAAGTTTTAATGTTCTTACCATAACAGAAACAAAATGGTATTTATGTGAGTGAAGGATGTGTTAACTAACCTTATTGTGGTAGTCATTTCACAATATACACGTGTATCAAATCAACACATTGTATGCCTTAAACTTACACAATATTATATGACAATTATATCTCAATAAAGCTGGGAAAAAAGAAAGAAAAGGCCTTGGTTGGGAAGAAACAAAGGAATACAATGGTGGATGGCAAATCCCAGACAGGACAAGTAAAGGTCACCACTGACAGACTGGAATGGACATTATTTCCCACTAAGATAAGAGCAAAATTGGAATTGCCCAGGAGCACAGGAATAGGGCTTTTATGTAGGATGCCATATATCATCACAAATCTCCACAGTCCTTAATAAACCTGCATTACCAGGAAATTACTAGAAACCAGGACAGAATCCACATTTGGTTGATTCTGCCTCCTTAATATCACTGAAATACATCTTTTCCTTTTCCTTTTTCTGCCAATATCCTGGCTCAGGCTCTTATCATTCAAGGATCTCCTAACTGGTCTTTGATCGTCAATCCAATCCTTCTACCACTCAGTTGTCAGTGATCTTTCTGGAAGGAATCTCATAGTGTTACTCGTCCACCCTTCAAAAAAGGTCCAGCTCCATAGCTTGAAATAAAGGTCCTCCCGAATACAACCTCTCTCTCAACCTCATACCTAACCACTCCCTTCTGTTGCAGCCATCACCACATCACTACCACCAATTATTTGGTGCTTACTGTATGCCAGGGACTCTGCTAAGAACTCTGCATGAATTATCTCATTTAATCCTCATAACAACTCCATTGGGTAGAAATTATTATCACCTTCATTTTACAGATGAGGAGACTGAAGGACAGTGAGGTTCCATGACTTGACCAAGGTCATGTAGCTATAAACAGCAGAACCAAGATTTGACCCCAGACAGCTGAACTCTAAAGCCTGACACTGTAACTAGCATAATTAAATTGCTTATACTCCTTCGAATTAATAAACTCATTTACAATTCTGTGCTTCCAAACATTCCGTTTCCTCTATATGGTAACCCCCTCCCCCCCAGCCCCTTTCTTTAGCTAATTCATATTCATTGCTCAGAATTTATGTTGAGCTCTGCCTTTTCTGAGAAGTATTCCCTGACACCCCTGGTCCGGTTAGATGCCTCTCTCTGGGCTCCCAGAGCACCCTCTGTGAACCTCTCATATAGATGTAACAGACAACTACAACTACAATAAAATATAGTAACAATAAAATAACAAAAACCAATAAATGTAGTAATTTGCCCCCCACCTCCACCAAACAATGAGCTCCCCCAAAGCAGAAATGTGTCTTAATCATCTTTACATCCCTAGTGCTCGACCTGTTAAAAGAATGGATAGATGAATGAGCCAATGACTGAAGGTCAGTAGAGGGAAATAAAAGATACCAAGGGTTTACTTCAGTACAAATAATGAATAATGAGAAAACGAGAGTGAGAGAAAGTAAAAAACAGTTAGCAAAATACAAAGGCTAAAGAAAATCCCTGAATGGTTTGTAAGGCCTCTTTCAAAGTCTTGGTTCATCTTATGCTAAGGAATAGAGACCAAGCATTCAGACAGACCACTGCATACTTGAAAGATAAAAGCTGAGAACAGTGTCTTTCCCCAACCAGAGAGAATCCACAGATGGATGACAGAGCCTCGAGTGTGGCAAGCTTAACAAAGACCCCAGGAAAACCTCCCATGGACTTCAGAACCAGTGGGAGGTTTTACAGACCTTAAAAGGAAAAAGTTGCGGGACTTGCCTGGTGACGCAGTGGTTAAGAAGCCACCTGCCAATGCAGAGGACACAGGTTCGAGCCCTGGTCTGGGAAGATCCCACATGCCACGGAGCAACAAAGCCCGTGCGCCACAACTACTGAGCCTGTGCTCTAGAGCCCGTGAGCCACAACTACTGAGCCCGTGAGCCACAACTACTGAAGCCCCCGTGCCTAGAGCCCACGCTCCACAACAAGAGAAGCCACCACAGTGAGAAACCCGCACACCACAACGAAGACCCAACGCAGCCAAAAATAAATAAAGGAGGAAGTTGTAAAGATAGTACCTGCACAAAAAGCAAATTTGACAATGCAAGGAGGGGAGTATGAACAAGATTTTAGTCTTTACTAAGGTGCTCCTGGGAAGAATTACAAATTGGATGTCTTCACCAAAGGGTAAATGTCGCAGAGATTTAGGTTGTCCTCCCATCATTTGCTATCCAAATCCTACTGCCTTTCAAGGTCTATCTCAAATACGCTTGTTTTATGTAGTTTTTCCCAATATCTCATCAAGAGTGACTTCTTCCTCCTTCAATTTTATCTCTCTTTCAAGTCCCTTCTAACAGACTTTGGTTGGAGTTATACATATGCTTATATATGACTGTGAACTAACTGAAGGAGCACTATGCTTCCTCAGAGCTGGCCTAGAACAAACATTCAACACATATTTGTTGGACTGAAGGGAATCTACTCTGCAAATGTGTGCTCAGCAAGACATTGCTAAAATAGCAACTGTAACTGAGTAATTAGACCCAGAAGGAAGTCCTGGCTTTGAAATAAGAAAAAAAAGGATACCACTGGAAGGATTTAGAAAAACATACAAAGTCACCAGGTACTGAGTTAGGAAGCCAGCCTAAACCAGATGAAGTAGCTCAGCCTCCCAGAAGGACAGGGTTAGCCTTGATAGTCAGCTAATGAGTGTCTCAGAAGACCATGCAGTGCAGCAAAAAGTGGTCAGAGGGAAAAGTTAAACATCCACGAGCCAGTAGCTTAGATCTCAGGGGAAGGGAGCCTGGAACATAGAGGGGTTCACATGAGTCAGAATAAAATTAACCTCGGGGGAAACCAAAGACTCTGGGAAGGACTAAGAATTCACCTACTCACCCCCTGAACTGTGCTCAAATGTAGGTCACTTTTCTTCAATACCAAAGTAAAACTTATTGTTGCCACTTCTGTTCAACTCAATTATGTCACATCTCGTCCAGTGGTTCCTGTCCATCCACAAACGTCTCACGTGGTCTAGATGGTCCCCACTCCACAATTCACTCACTCTCTAGAACATCAAGGACTTTATCCTGAGCTCCCTTCCACCATGACCACAGCAAAGGGAAGCTGAGGCTCTAAGAACAACTGACAGTTGGCCCCACCTGATCCCGAACCTCTTACCAGCTGGTACTGGCGGCTGTACAAGTCATGGCAGTTGTTGAAGATATACTCATATGTTGAATTCAAACAGGCCTTCACACAATCCTTTACCACCTGGCTGGCTCTTGGAGGGCTCTGCAGTTCTTGCACCTGCCAATTAATAAAAAACAATATGGGTCCAGGGTCCTGCTCACCCGAGTGGTTTCTCCTCCTAGAACTGCCCCCAAATTATTCCAGATTTCTTCATCCCTCTGTAGGTCCCTGGACCTTGCCCTGGGATGAAATTGTCAGGACAGCCGATGGGGAGAACTGCCTAGCTCATCCTCCTTGACCCATGGTCTTCTTAGAAGTAACTCAGGAACAGATACACGGAAATGTGGGCTTAAAGGTGATAAATCCTATAGCCTTAGACTATGCCCAGTGATTCTTATTCTCCATGTCCCTGTGGCCAGGTCCCCAGCCTAGCACTGCCCAGACCAGTTCATCTCTTACCTTCATTCTGAAGAAAGTAATGCTGGTCAGCAAATCCACTGTGGACTTTAAGTCCTGAAGTCGCTCAGGGCTCCCAGCAGGGAAATTATTCTATTGCAAATCAAGCAAATGTATGAAAGGAACAGAAGAATATGAAAGCCTTCCCTGCCAAAAGCAATGAAATCAGAAGCTTCCCTAAGTGCTACCCACTGGGATCTTCCCTAGTTGAGAGGAACAAAAAAGCTGTAAGACTACAGGTCTCCCTCTCTTTTCCATAGACACAGGCCCTTGCCAAAAGCAGGGGTTAATAATCCCCAGCCCAGAAAGCAACACATCCTACCCCCAACCCTACTTCCCATGCAATGTGTGAGCATTTGCACAAATGAACATACACTCACACACACACACACACACACACACACACATTTTTCTTGGGTGAAGATTCTTACACCCAAACAGTGAGTTCTTCAAAAGTTACAATCTAACTGTATATCCTGGAATATAAGTGGAGCCATGCTACAGACCAGACTGGGATCCAAGACATGTACTTTCTGTATAGTGGATCCCAGTTACTCCACCATTCTGGAGCCAGCAGATGGCAAAGCTCTGAGCAGAACTGCTTTTGGAGTGAGTTCCTTAGGATCTCTCCACATGCCTCACTTCATTCTCTTTGGCAGGAGTTTTAGGAGGAAGCTGCCAAAGAAAGCTTAAGGATGATGCTGTGCCACTCTCCATTTTAAAGGTTGTTTTTTTAAACCTTCCAATGGCTACTTATATGTCAAATACAAGATATACAGTCAACTCTCCATTATTCGTGCAAATGGAGGGCACTGAAAGTGCAGATAATTAAAATCTCACTGCTTTTTGACTTTGAGATTGTTTTTATACTTACTTTTTAATGTGGATATATTGCCTGTTCTGGAAATTCACAACACTTTAAAGCAAGTAATGAAGTCATTCTAAGAAGGCCTAACTTAGGAAGAATGGAAAAACTGCCCATTTCCCTGTCCTGTCCTAGGCACCCACCCTCCTACTACATCTTATTTCCCCCCTCCATTCTAGAAATGGACATGACATCTGCTACAAATTACTTGTCCAAGCCAAGATACTCTCTCTCCCCTTAGCCAGATTCTCACACCTCTCCTGGAAAATGAGGAGAATATGGAAAGATGCAATAAGGAAATATAATTATCTAATTTTTAAAGGGGCCTTTCTGTAAGAGATTATCCTTAGGAGACTCCTTGATGAATATGTCATCAGAGAGGTTTGGTAGAGTGACATGAGTGGGGTTAGAAAGCCAACTATCTATAAAGAGCAGCCACACCTGCTACTATTTACACACTGCACGGTCCTTGGAGTTTGAAGAACCACAGGTGTCAGTGACGTTGGCCATATATGTGGATGTGATGACAAAGACCAATTTTCTTTGCCTTCGATCTTTATAGTCATGATTGGTCCACAGTCTCTCTAGACTGACCTTGATATTACCCTTTGTCCCACCCCAGAGCCATGTCTTCACTCACCCTGTATGTAGAGAGGTCAATCCTCAGTGAGTTGTGCAGTTGGTCCAGTAGTTTTACAAATCTCTCTTTCTGAGGGTGATAAACAAATAATGAGGAACAGAAATAATCTATTTCCAAGCTCTCTAGACTGTAGCAAAAAGAGAACCATCTCTGGGTGAGAGGGAGACACTGAGCTGGGGACATACCCTGTCCCATATTTGCCCATGAGGAGAACAACAAACCATGCAAAAGAGAAATGGGATAGGTCTTTCCTGTTCCATCTCTTAGCACTTAAACTGGGGAATCTTCTCACACTGGCAAGAGGAAAGCAAGTCTCTGGGAGGGGAAACAGCTTTCTATACAAATCAAGAGGAGATGACCAGTGCATCTCCATCCCTTTGGGACTCTAACTCATCTTAGTCAGATAAAAGGAAACTCTAAACACATTCTCCAACTTGTTCCTGTGTCTGTGGTGTCCTAACTTATCTTGGAATAGCTCTTAACAGTTAAACAGACACAGCCTAGCAGTGACGATGGGAGAAATAGTGATGCATCTGGAAGGTGATCAGGGAGACACAAGGGAATTTCTCTTTAAACCACATTCCATATCATTTCCCTTAGTTTATACTTTTTAAATGTTAAAATAAATAACAAATACTATTTAATAGCTTTTTTTTTTTTTTTTTTTTGTGGTACGCGGGCCTCTCACTGTTGTGGCCTCTCCCGTTGCGGAGCACAGGCTCCGGACACGCAGGCTCAGTGGCCATGGCTCACAGGCCCAGCTGCTCTGCGGCATGTGGGATCTTCCTGGACCGGGGCACAAACTGCGTCGCCTGCATCGGCAGGCAGACTCTCCACCACTGTGCCACCAGGGAAGCCCCTAATAGCTTATTTTTATAGAAAAGGTATAATTAAACGTGGAATCATGTTCCTGTAAACTGTTGGTGCAGCACTCCTAGAACTCACATATTGATAATATTATATATAGCATTAGATATTAGTTAAGTCAATATATAATGTGGAGAGACAGAATGGAACAGATATTTAACTGGCTTAATCAATGATACTAATTCATCTACAGAAAGACTATCAACAACATCAAAAAGGTGGTCAGTACCAAGAAAAAGGGCTCAGAGATCCAGTAGATTTGGGAGTATCAGTAATTTTATCCCTAAAGAGGTAATATTTGTGGTGGGTCTGATATATACCATCCAGTTTACACTGAACTTATGTCAGGTGACATTATGAGCAATGATTCAACTTCACAAGTACCTTAACAACAGGAAAGGGCATACCCTGGATCAGGAAAACTGTCCAGACACTAGAAAAGGGACAGGCTCAGGTATGCAACTGGTATTCTTGCTTAGACATCAGTCTCATATGAACTTAAGTGGTATGAATCTGTCAGAGAGAGACTGAATAATATTAAGAAGGTTCCTTTGTGAACCTGTAGGACTGAGGAACATGGTGACTCAACCAAGCTGTTGGCCCAGAGAGGTTCTCCCCGAGCCCAGGTAGTGCCCCACCCCACAAACCACTGTGGTGCTATTCCACCTTTTCTCACAGACATGGGTCTGAGGAGAGTCTACTAGTATAGTCTAACTACCCATAAGGAAATAAGTTCATTATCCAGGTGGCAACTATCTGAATTTTAGGCATATCAGCTCTGCAGTACTGACTAAAAAATCAAACTTTGTTAACTGATAACAATCAGGTTACATGTTTTTATGTCACACTCACCCCAAAGTTGGAGGCTGCAAAACGATCAGATGCAGAGACATTGGTGGAGGCGGTTGTGTGGGCATAGTAGGCATTGATGTTGGCCAGTAAGGTGCTCATCACTGCTGGCACACCAGGACACATGTACTTGGATGACAAACATGCAAAGTGCCTGAAAAACAGCACCTTCAGCCTCAAAGACTCTTCAGGGTTTGCAGCAAAGGTCAAGTAATCAAAAGATCTCACTCATGCGTATGAAGCTTCCGATCACCTTGGCATACAAGGATTTTCATAATTTACTCACTCAAATATATATCAATGAACGTGTACTATGTGCCAGGCCTGGCACTAAGGGCCAGAATCCAAAGAGGTGACATTCTGGCAGAGAAAGCAAGTGTTAGAAAGTAAGTCAATAACCCAAGGCAGGCTATGCAAAAATTCTGTGGACACACACAGGAAGATCACCTAAATTAGAATGGCTGGGGGCTAGAAGGGATTAGAAAAAGGCTTCCCAAAGAAGAGATGGTTGAAACAAGTCTTAAAGGATTAGTAAGAATCAATCAAATGGAGAAGTGTGCAGGCAAAGGGAAACTGTATTGCAAAAACAAGTATACTCATGGAGAGAGCCATTCATTTGGGAAACCTCACTCATGGCTACTGTTCAGGTGTTTGATAGAGGAATACTACGAAATGTGAGAGGAAAAGTAGACAGAGAACAAATAATAAAGGAGTTTATCCTAGATGCTATAGTAAGTTTTTAAACAAAGGCATACTGTGATCAGATTAGTCTTTCAGAAAGGTCACTTTGAAGGTAAAAATTAGAAATGAAAACTTGGAAAGAGATAAGACTAAGAGGGAAAGACCAATTGAAGAGTTACTGCAATCACTCAGAAAAGAAGCAATGAAGCACTAAATGGAACAGAGAAATGGTTAAGGGCACAGACCCTAGAGCCAGACTTTGGGTTTGAGTCTCAGCTCCAGTGCTCAGTGACCTTGGATAAATTACTTAAACTTCTTCATGCTTCAGTCTTTTTATCTATAAAATGGGAATAATAATGATATGGGGATTAAATGAGTTAACATTCATAAATTACTTAGACCAGTGCCTGGCACATAAGGAAATGGTACATAGGAGTTGTTGTTGTTGCTGATATTATTATTATCATTATTACTGAGCTATAGCAATACTGATAGATTAAAAACATTTTTAGGAGGTAGAATCTAGAGGTTTTAGAGACTGATTGAATGGTGGTAGTATGAAAGAAATGTTTAGGCTGACTCCTAAATTTCTGTTTGGACAACTGTGCAATAAATTGTTCCATTTACTAAAATAGGGAATATAGGAAGAACAGATTTGGTGGAGATAATGTTGATTTGGATTTTGGTCATGTTGAGTTTGCAATGCCTATGAGAATAGCCAGGAAGCAAATGAAAATGGATCTGAAACTCAGGAAAAGATCTGGTCTGGAGAAAGAGATCTGGGAGTCCTAAGCTCAGAAGTAGTGACTGAGGTCATAGGCTTGAATGAGCTCATCCAGGGAGAGTGAACAGAGTTAGAATGGCAGAGGGCCCATTCTCCAACCTCAATCCTCAACATGTTTCTTCCATCTAAACTAAACTTCTTGTAATTCTTTGAATAGTCTATGCTCTGTTGCATCTTAGCATCCCTGCACATGCCCTACCAGAAATACCCTTCCTCCTTTTCTGTATTTCAAGTGTCAACTCTTCAACAGCTTTCTTCATAGCCCTCCCCTAAAATTTAGGTGCTCTCATAATACACTGTGATTACTTCTACTATAGCACTTATTATATTGTAATTGTGTGTTTACTGGTCTGTCTCTCCTGCTAGACTGAGTTCCCCAAGCACAGAGACCCCATCTTATTCATCTTTGTGTTCTCAGCATGTGGCACAACGTATGACACATAGAGGAACTAAGTAAAAGTTTGTAGAATAAATGAAGCACAGCCAGGGCACTAGCTACCCTCTGCTTACCTAGTGCTGCTTCCTGTGCAGCTTCCTAGTGCTGCTTCTAATGGCAGCCTCTCCAATACACAGACTACACCTCTTCTCATAGTAGGTGGGAATTTCTTTTATAGGAGTCTTGGTCAACTGCAGACACAGCTGCTTTCCCTACAGTTCAGTGCTCTTTCCAACTCCCAGGCCAGTTTATGAAAGCTTGTCTGTCACACACATATACTTGAGCACACAAACCCTGTCTGCTCAGGCCTGTGATGTTTGGGCAAGTCTGTCCTTGTATACCCTCCCATGCCCTTTTCTCTTCCTACCTGTGAACTCCGGGGTAGACAAATACCCTCTCCCTGAGTTACTGATAAACACACTCCTATTATACATATACATCTCTTTGCACAGATCCACCCTACCCAGCTCAGAGAGGAAAGCAATGAATCACTGCATACTACCCCACTGAAGACCTGTCCACTCTGTCAGTGTACCTCCATTGTTAGCTACTCCAAAGGTTAGTAGACATTTCCTAGAGCCCCAGGGGAGCCTTACGTCATAGCCTGATATATGGACTCGATGCCATAGCGCATGGCAAATTCATCCACAATTTCTTGGGCAGTCTCATCAAAGTACACCTTCCATGCATCGTCTCCTCGAGCCTCAGGGATGTGGACTCCTCCACTGCCCTGAATGTCTGTGAGGTAATGGAAGAGGTTCTGTAGAAGACAGAGTAAAATATATATTGATAATAAAGAGTTAAATATATGTTGGAGAAAAAAAAATACCTGCTGGTAAAGACCAGGAGAATGTGAATAGGTTCCATAGAAATTCTGTCCTTCAAGTCATTGCTCAGTAACTCCTGTGGCCCCAGTAGGCTGTTCTCACATTAGTGAAAGAGAACTGAGGCTGGGACTGTTACGTGGGCTGTCCAGGGTAGCACAGTGAGCCAAGAATAAAATAAAAATAGGCACCAGATCTTCAACCATTAGCAATCCTACTTATTGTCAAAGGCCCCTCCCAACACGGCTTTCTGGCATCCCATCTACCAAGAGCTGGCTCACCTCATGGAGACATGTATACTGCACATGATACGGGGCTACCTTCTCCTCCCCCTTGATCTCCACATTGATTTGTAGTCGGATAGCCCCTGAGACGGCTGATTTGTCTGTCCTCTTCTCTAGGAAGGAAAGAAGACTGGAGATTGACACCAATGCAACTGCAGACAGCATAGACAGCCCCCAACCTGGCTTAACCCAAGGGAAAGGAGGCACTGACCCAAGTGTTCACCTAATAGGTGAACTCATTCCAGGGACAATATAGTCCACAAATACCCCAGAACTGGCTGGGTGGGAGAAAAGAAGTGCCCAAGGGACTAAAGGCATTAGGGCTGAGTATGAAGATAAGAAGGCCTTCTGAAATCTGGAAAATGTCCAGCCAGAGTGAGTTCCAGACGCCCCCACTCCTCTGTCCCCCATCTCTATGCACGGTCGGTTCTCTGCAGGGAAGGCAAGGCTCTGTATAGAGGTATGCTTTGGGGACTGAGTGGTGGTTTTGGTAGATAGGAGTTTCCCCAGGTTCCCCATTCATGCTCTCCCTTCCCAGAAACTTTCTCTGGTCCTGCTTCCTCACCCAAGTTGTACCAGACGTCCATCTCGCCACTCAGTGTTCGAACCTCAATGATGGTTTGGCCAAGGAAATCATCAGACTCTCGCTTTAGCCGCTGCTTTACTCTTGACTTGATGTCATCATCCTCATCCCACACACGTACCTTAATGCGGTCAGAAGAGTTGTGGCATTCACTGTGAAAGAATTAGGAAGGCTCTGTTACGAAGAGACCCAGGAGCCCCTACTCTTATTACTTCCAATTCCCTCCCAAAGCTCTATCAGCTGCACTTGAGGCCCTGCAGAGGAAGAGAAGGAGTCAAAGAACAGTGGTACTCAAGTCGCAAGTGAGTCAGGTTATCCCAGCAAATAGCTCTTCATTCCTTAACTTGGGTAGCTCTCTACATATCATTATCCAGTCCTTATTGCCCTGGGACAAAAGCGAGGAGGGGAGGAGTAATTAGGGACAATTCTAATTTCCTATCAGATAGCTGTACCAACAAAACCAACAGAAAACAGCCAGACAGATGCCGCAGAGCCCTAGGAAGCAGCTGCTAGTTGCCTCCCCAGAATCCTATATGAAGTCCATAAAGGTGTTAAATGTTCATGGTAAGTCCATCTGGTCATATATGCTTTAGCTTTCTACCTAACACCCACATCTATCTAAGAATGTGCTTGGTGAATTTCTATCATTCTTTAATATCCACTTGAATTATCATTTCCTCTATGGTGTTTGCTTTGGAGGAGGTAGTTTGCCCAGGTTCCTCCCTCACTCTCTTCTTCCCCAGCAGTTGCTTTCTGGATCCCTGTTGCCTTATCCAAAAGTTGTACTTGGCAGAATCTGCTGCTCCTTACCCTATGTTCTCATAATATCTTTGCACATTCCATTAAAATATTATAGTATAGCTACTGGTCTTCTGAAAAATAATAGACAAATCATCAATCAGCCTCTTGAAGCCAGGGATGTCTTATACATTTTTCGATACACAACATCATGTATAGTGTCTTATACAGAATACAAATTGCTCGCTAAATGATAAAAGTGGGCAAAATTGACTATAGAGCCAATTCATTTAGAATTAATCATAGGTAATATTCAAGCAGGAACCATTCAGCTTCTTGAAAAACAAGTGCTCCTCCCAGTAACTACTGTCTCTGGATTAGAGACTGATTTTATAGGCCCCAATCCCTTTCCCCAGTCCCCTTCCAAGGAGCCAACAGAAAAAGGTCTCTACATAAGCTGCCTGCTTGGCTGATTCAAAGTCCTGGTCCTAGGCATCAGGGGGTGTGACAAAGCATCTGGATTCACCAGACATTAGTCCAAGTCCTCGGCTAGAGCTTGCCATTTTTCAACAACCATCCCTCATTGTCATATGAAATAGTCTATAAAAAAGTGAGACAATGAATAAAGGAGTAGGGAGTGGAAGCTGAGGCAGAAAGAAAAGCAGAGCCCTTAAGGAAAATGGAAAATTCTCCAAATCCCAGGTTTCCATCTTCAAGCCAGAATTATCCAGTTGTAGGACAAAGATGTTCCCTCTCCACTTCCTAGAAGAGAGTAACCCTTCCTAGGCAGGATGGCAGGGCTGGAAGGTACACAGTTGAGTGGGCAGTCCCTGGTTCTGTCACTCAGCAGTAGTACAATAAAATCTTTCTAGCACTAGAAAAAGCAGTATGGGATGCCCAAAGCCCCCTTTAATAGCCCTAGTTAAGACAGGGCTTGGGTACAGTAACCCTGATACAATAGTCTATGAGAAGAAACCCAGAGAAAGAATAGCTGCTACCCAATTGAAGCATGTGAGAAATGGGTTTTCTCCACTGCCTCTGACCCATCTCTCTTAGAGCCCAAGCCCAGAACAATGAGATTTAATGCTGCTCCCAAAACATACACAGTCCCAGGTAAGACAAAGCCCACTATGACTTACAAATGGAACTTCTCCTCCCAGACAGGATTCAGGTTCCCAAAAATGGTCTTGGTACGCTTCTTGGTTTTGCCCACTTGCACAGTCACATAAGGGTCACTGGATCCTGTCTTGTCCTTGGCTTGTAGGCCCTGGGCACACACCACTGCAACCCAAATGCACAAAGAAGGAGGCTTCAGAGTACACTCCAGAAGTCATAAGCCCTCCAAAGTACGACTCATATTTCCCATCTTAGAGCAGCCTCTATCTGCTCCTTGCACAGGAGCAGATTTTCTCACTCCTCCACATCTATCCTTAGTCCTAAGCCACGAGCCTTTCCCTCAAAGCCTAGCCCAAGAATCCTACCTCCCCGCTGGAGCCCTAACTGACCACTTACCCCTACACTTACCCCAACAGGTCCTTACCTGCTCTGATACATGCTTGCTTCAGCCATATCCACCCAGTTAGTAAATCACTGGTTAACTGTTCACTGATCTCCTGCCTGTCCCCTTACCCCCACCCTCCCCGCTCTTATAATATCAAACTGTTAACCAAGTCTATAACATCAGACTGTTACCAAATCCTGGTATTATCATTCATATTGTTTGCAGGTGCCAGTCTTGCCTCTCCCAGCACCCCCTGGCATCAGAGTCTAGGAGAGGAGCAGTGATGAATAATGAGGCCCTCCCTCTTCCTTCATTCTGTGCTCCTTCTCCGCAGCCCCTGTTCCCTCACACTCAGGATGCTTCTTCCCCAGGCTCCTCCCCATAGCCAAGGCCCTCCTGTCCTCTCAAACTCTGGCCTGCTCACCAGTTATGGTAATCTTGGCCGACCATTTGGAGGTGCCATCCAGCACACTCTGCTTCACTGTTTTCATCTGTTGCACATGGGCAACTTTGCTCACGTTGAAGACATCCCGGATAACTTCAAAGATCTCCGGCTTATTCCGCTCTCGGATCTTCATGCGGTCCTTCATGGCCATGATAATGTTCTGTGTCCGGTCCTCCGCTCCATGTTTAGAGCTCTTTTCTGCAGCCCCTGAAGAATGGCCAGAGACAGAAAATAGGGTAACCAACAGGCCACCTAACAGACCAAGGATCAGGCTGAAGAATGGGGCCTGGGAGAGGTCAGTGAGCGGTGGGAGAAGCTTAGGAAGACACTGGTATGTCTCTGGGAAAAGTTGATCTCTGTGGGGCCTGCTGGAGTTTAATGCCTAGCTAGTGGAGTTTAAAATGCAACTCAAAGAGTAGCAAAAAGTTGATCATCGTTATGGGAGTGTATTATTCTATTCTCTCTATTTAGATATACGTTGAGTTTTTCATCAAAAAAGAAAAACAAAATATGTAGCTCAGTCTGCAGTTGGCTTTGTCTTTCTTCCATCTGCATGCTTGTTGAGAGATACCCTCCAAGTCTAAGGCCAAAATATCAAAATGGGTATCCCAGTTATCAGGGAGGGGTTGTGGATGGGCACAACTACTTCACCAATCTCATCCGAATGCCAAGCCATGATACAGATCTCAGAATTCGTCACAGCACATAGCTGGGTTCTACCCCATAGCTCCAGTGTCTTTAATCTCAGAAAATAGTGTGGTATGGTGAGAAAAGTATGGCCTTTGGTATCAGACAGACTTGAGTTCAAATCCTGACTCCACTACTCCCTGCTGGGTAAGTAGGCTTCTTCTAAGAGAAGAAAATGTCACTTATCTCTCAGGATTTGTAATAAGCATTATATTAGATAGCATATATAAAGCATCTAGCCCAGTGCCTGCCATCTAGCACTGGGCTAGATGCTTTATTTATTGAGTAATAAACAGTCCCTATTATTGTTACCATCATTATTATCCTGGCAAGGCCAAGGGTCATTTTCACCAGCCATGACCCCAGCCAGCTCATCTCAAAGGTCAGTAAGCTTCCTCTGCTGTCCTAAGGATTATGGCAGAACACAGACTCCTCCAGTGTATTTCACCAACCAGGCTTCTCAGGGCAGAGGACCCATCCTTCCTTTATTGATCCTGCACACTGGCTCTTAACCTCTCTCCAGTCTCCAAAGACTTAGGCCTTAACTACAAAACTTGGAGCAAAGGACAAAGGTCAACATCTGCATCCTAACCCTGGGAGGATGGAAAGCAGGTTTTCTGTCCAGTGAAGCCTACAGAAGGGCATTTAATTCTACTCTGTGCTTCACAGAAGGCTTAGTCAGAAGATATTTTCTGATAAATGAAAAATGACCTGGGCTGCATCCTACTCTTGCCATTTAGCATATCCCATGCAATGCTATTTACCTGGACTGGGACCTCTGAAAGGCTCTTAAAGGGAAGATGGACACCCTGGCTACAGAGCACCATTTCAGAGGCTTCCAGCAAGCAGCCTATGTAGCCAGTTGCTAGTTCTCGCAATTAAAGCAGGGGCCTGCTGGCACCTGTGCTTGTCGCCCCTCATGATGGATTTGGGCAAAGTCATCACTAGCACCCAACTTCTGCTATGTTCTGCCTGTCTCTTCATGTCTACTATAGCCATGCCACTGGTACCAATCTAGCGTTCTTCAAAGAGAGACATTTTAAGTCAACAATTCCTTGAGGCTTCTTCCTGGGCCCCTTTTATGTCACATATCTTTCCTTGGGACAATGAAGTGCTTGTGAGTCTAAAGGCGACCTTCCTTTCTCCTACCACAATCCTTGAAGCTTTCATTGCTATGGCTTGGCTCTGAGTAACACCTGAAGACCTGGAGGGGCGAGAAAATACTTTTCCACATCCCACGTCCCCTACCCGTGCTCTTCCTGGCGTCTAGCTCTAGCAGTGCAAGCCCAGCAGGAGTGGAGCAAGGAGGTAAGGACTTAGAGTGCTACCGCCTCCTGTGACAGAGACTTGTTGCTTTTCCTGCTCCTGTTTTCCCCATTCTATGATGGCAGCACAAGTCACATATTTAGCAAGGGCCTTGGGAGTCTGGCACATTCTCCATCTGGACCTCTGCCTAATCCATTTGAAACTTCTGTTCTTGGCACTGTTGTCTAAATGCTCCAACTATAAGCAAGGAATAAATGCCAGTTTCCCTGAGTCCTAGGGTCTAGACCTCAGAAGGTTCCTCTGTGAGGCCTAGAACCTCACAGAACTCTCTCTTCTCATTAGTTTTAAACATGCTCTAGTCACTTGAGCTGATTAAACATGCTCTAGTCGTTTGGGCGATATAGCCACCATGGTGTGTACAATACTCAAGCATAGCCTCTGGGATCATCTGAATCCTAGAAGGGATTTTTATCTCCATCAGAGGACCATAGAAAGCTCAACGGATTTTTCCTAAATGTGCTTAAGAGAGTGCTACAAGACCTGTTATTTGGAATGGCAATGTCTCTTGACTTAGGATCCTACTTTCTCTAAAAAGGAAAGAACTTCAGCATCAGGTAGAATAGAGGGATGACGTCCCAGCCACCCTAGCTGTTTGTTGCCAGACTATTTTGGAGAGGCCCTGCTGCCCATGTTCCCCACCCATCACCCCACAGGGACACTCACGCTGCAGGCAGTCGGCATTGAGCAGGTCCTGGCACTTCTCGTGACACTTGACTCCACACTCGCTGCAGCGCATGCCCTGCCGGGCAATGCCCCAGAGCAGGCCTTCACACTCATAGCAGTAGGTTGGGGTAGTGGCCGTCCAGACCTCAAAGTTGTGGGGTGTGGTACACGAGATGGGATAGATTAAGGCCTGCAGGGTTTTCTTATACACATGGGATTTCTGAAAGACACATATCCCATCACCCACCAGCAACTTCAGTTCTCTGCTGAGAGATACCAGAACTAAGACCCTTGCAGGGCTCTCAAGACCCCGGTTTCTCCTCTGGAAATTGAGGAGATGCTTTAGCTTGGCCCAGCCCACGGCCCAGCCCACAGCCCAGCCTGGCAGAAAGAAGCCCTCCACATCATGTGCTCCTGGTCATCCAAGATAGGTCTGACCTGAATGCTGGGCCTGAGCCTTGTCCCAGTATTCAGGCTTTTTTAGAGAAACAAAGGGTACTAGGCTTACCATAAAACCCTGACATTGGTGGTCACATACTCCAACGTGAGATTAAGGTTTACCCCTGGTCTGGACCCCCCTGGTCTGGACCCTTGCCTCTCCCAGTGTAGAAAACTTGATGCTATCTGTTTCATTAACAGAGTGTGCCCAACACTTTTGAATTTCCATGAAGTTTGGCTACAGAGATGTTCATTGGACCATAGGCCAGTGGACTCTTGAAAGCCCATGGGTCACTTACCAGCTCTTCATCCTTAAGAGAGGTACGTGTAGCCATCGCAGAAGTAATTCCTGCCTTCCGGGACTGGACCAATGACTGTGAGAGAAGACTTGCTGTCAGCCCTGGCTACTACCAAGGGCTAGGCAAAGCCCTGGGGAGGGGGTTTCAGTGACCGAAGCTAGTTGATGATAACTCACTATGTTCTCTCTATTTTTACTGTCATTCACAGGGGATTGCCATGGATAATAGGTAATAAGAACCTGAGGTTAATATTCAAATCCAAGGCCCTAAGGGACTGTTTTAACAATGGCAGAACAGCACTTCTCTCAGGGTACCTATCATCCAAAGAGTTTTTAGGTATCTGACCCCACAGAAACTCCTTGTTTAAAGGAAGGCAAAGGAAAATGAAAAGTTTAGAATTACAGTCCGAAACAGGTCATTAAGAATAGGATAGACACACAACTCTGACAGAGTCACAGTCAAGAACCATCACTGGGAACTATGATTCTATACTATATCCTCTATTCTCTGGTACCACCCCCTGCCCACACAACCCCAGGAAGCTGTGGAGGCCAAAAGCCCAAATGAGCAGGGCACTTGAAAGTGAAAGGGGCAATGTAGCCTCATTGAAATCAAGCAGGGTAGGGGGTTAAATGTGACAGCTATGATGCCCTGCTAGCCAGACTCTTATATAGAGGGGCCCATGGATCTGCCAAGCCCAAGCTTCAGGGACAGCCCCTGGAGAGGCACATGGTTTCCCTAAAGCAGGGGACACTAGGCAGACAGAAGTCACTGTATCAGCCTAAGCAGGCAGAACAGTTGGGATGTGCCCAGGTGGCTTGGGATATGGACTCTTACAAAGCATAGAAAGGGGCTCTGGAGACACTTACCATAGCCTGTGCAGAGGAGAGCAGAGAAAGGAACAACATGATGTTAAAGCCCCACAAGGGCATGAAAGCTTTCAGAGATAACTGAGAGGTTTCTTCCCTATAGTCCAAAGTAGGAAACATGTCACAACCCCCTCTGCCTCTATCCACTAAAAACTGTCTTCAACCCAGACAGCTGACCAGGGCCCAAGGCCTAGAAGGCGAGTTATACCATAACGCGAAATATGGGCAAGGTTAAAAGACAGAGGAGGGGAAACAAGAAGTGAATAAGATACTGCTATTCAATCAGTTAAACAAAAAAAAGCTGGTGAGCAAGAAGGGAGAAGATGAGAAAAAGTAGGAAGAAAAGAAAGGAAGAAGAGAAAAAAGAGGAGATGAAAGACAATGAAAGATGTAATAAAGAAGAGATGACATCTGAATTTATCTTCATCCAACCAGCTTGATGAAGAGTTGGTGGGAAAAGAGGTGCATTAGAAAGGAGGAAAAAGGGAAAGATATATAAATAGCAGGGGGAAGAAGAAGGAAAGAAAGAAATGATGAAGAGAAAATGGCAGAGGATACTTCTACTCATTCAATTAAGTAGGGAGAAACTGGTAGAGAAAAAAGAGCACAGTATGGAGGAAAAATCAAAAAAGGAGTGGATAGAAAAAACAAAATAGACTGAATAGGGAGAAAAAAAGAAGAAAATAGGAGTAGAAAATGGTAACAAGAGAAAGGGTTCAAGTCTTACTGAATATCTGGCTCTGGGACTCTGAGATGACCTGGGTACCACTCTACCCCCACTACTCACTAAACTACAGAAAATTCCTTGAGCTGATTCTGCCTTAGGAGGTATGAGCCCAGATAGGAGCTTCTGGTCATGCTGGAGGTCTGAGATCAGCTTTAACTCCTAAGCCTGTTTCAATTCAGTTCCACAAATTGTTATCACTACCTCCCAATGCTAGACACAAGGGTACAGAGACAGTCTAGAAAACCTATGTCTTGGGAGACTTCACTTGACCTCCAAGAAGGAGTCACATTTGTCATGCCCATCACACACGAATCTCAATTATCTAGGTCAGGACCAGAGGAAGTTTCCATTACAGGTCATCAGAGAAGGCTAGAGAGATACCTAGAGGAGATGGATAACTAGAAGATGACCCTGGAGCCCAGCTTTGAGGGTCCAAGCTATAAATGTTCTAGTGGGAGCTTCAGCTAATGAAGAACCTGGGGCTCTGACAAGGGAGTGAGGCAATGTAAGGTCCTACTGAAGCCATCACTAAGTCTCAGTAAAGCTTTAAATGATTGATCATCAGACTAATACTTGTCATTAAAGGCCCCACTTCCAGTCCTGAAAGCTTGCCAAGTCCCAATGGGGGATATCCCAAGGCTACAGCCTAAGCCTTCACAAGAGTCCTTACTCACCAGATCACTGACAAGTGGCAGTGGCTTCTTTCTGCGTAGATCTGGCATGCTGTCAATGCCATAGAGCCCTCCAGCTGGCCTGAGGAGAGAAGAAAATATATCAGTACCTTTAGTCTCACCTTGAGTTACTGGCAGTTTCAATGTTCCATCCTCCTTGTTCATCTTCTCCTCAGAGGAAGATGAACTGACCTCCACCGTGTGCCTTTCAGAGGGGTGAGGAGGACAGAAAGTGAGTGAAATAAAGCCATGGGATGACAAACAATGGAATCTGCTCTCAGTGTCTCCTTCTGAGGTTTCAGCCAAGGATTGAGAGCTCTTTTATCCCACCGTGCCAGTCCAAGGCTCCTTTGTTTATTTGAAGGCCCTTGTGCTCCATAAAGCAAGGTGGGAATTGGTGGTTAAGATAGCTCCTCCTTACACTCAGGCCAGACTAAAGATAAGTCTTTCCTGACCTGTGCTAGAACAGAGCCCACAGGAATAGCTCTACAGAAGAGCTGCTGCCTAGGTGAGCAAGACTGACAAACAATAACATGTAGAAGGAAACCTTCTCCAACCTGAGTAAAAGAGTCACCAGTTCTGTCTACCCAAGCCTCCTGAAGAAAAAAGGGTCTCCATGGAAAGAGGAGCCTGAATAATCAAATGGAGGCAGGGAAAGTGGATGAGAGACTTCCAAAAGATCATTTGGGGGAAAAAAGACCATTTAAGAAGAAAACAGCAAAGTGACTCAGAGTCTGGACTAGCTCTATGGTCACATCAACAGGGACCAGGAAAATATTACAGCTGGAGAAACTTGAGATTTCTAAAACTTTTATACCTTTTCTATACTTACTAATTTTGTTGTTGTTTGTCTGTTCCTCCATAACAATATGCAATAAAAATACAGAGAATTTCACCAAAAGAACACCCTTCTCACCTTGAAATAACCTGGATTTCTCACCTTGAAATAACCTGGATTTCATCCCCAACTCTTCTACTAGTTCACTACATGTCCTCTGCCAAACTTCCTTCCTCTCTTTGGGTCCTGGTGTCACTTCCATAAAAATGAGGGGGATGAACTATAAAACCTCTCTGACCTTTTGGAAGCTATTTTGAGCTTCAATGAAAATAACTCATGTACTTGGTTTTAATGAAAGCAACGAGGTGGGGAAAGCAGGGTGGCTGGGTTGTACACCACAGCTGGTCTGGAAAGAGAAATGTCACAGAAGAGTAAGTGTGTACTGCCAGCTATATAGGCCAAAAATGGAGCCACACATTGGGTCAAGGCCAGGAATTGGAACAGGCAACCCGATATGCTGATTTCTAATAATCTAGCTTCCTGAATACAGGCAGTGAACTTTGTTCTCAATGAGACTACCACACCTACGGTAGATCGAAACTTGTGACAACTTCCAAGGGCTAAGCTGAAGGAAGAGAAAGAAGACAACAGGGAGGCATTTAGAAAATCACTGCATGGCTCCATTTTAAAATAGCCTGGGTATGTTCCACTGGCATGTATGGATTTTAAAATTATTTGAAGAAAAAAGCTAAAGCCCTGAAGAAGGGCTGTTGAAGAAGCAACTGGTGCCACAAGTTTTTGGCTAATTCTGAAAACTATAAAATGCACTCCTTAAGTCGAGAAGTTTTTTTTGCAACACAACTGAGCTTTTGACAAAAGAAGCGTGGCTCTTTCACATGTTTAGCTCTTGCTATAAAAAAGATAAATCACAAGGAAAAGGAGCATTTAAAAATACAGTAGATAACTTTATGATCTACTCTTTTCTATTCACTGGTGACGAGGAAGAGGAGGCAGCCACTGGGCATTTCTATGTCCGAAGGCCTTTGTGGGACAAGGAGGGAAGGAAGGTTCTCACGCTCCTGAGGAGTGTATGTGGGGGTGTGGGTGGCACAAGCGCTTAAGTGTTCTTCTCTCTCAAGCACAGTCAGTGAGTTATAGGCAGCAGTCGAGCAGTTTGAAATGCCTCTCTGGTGCAATCACATGGGTCTGAAACTCCCAGACAGACAGAACACACAGAGCTCCTATGGGATGCTACTTATGTCTTCACTACAGTGGAATGGAATAAGTAGATGACTCACAACAGCTGAAGATGGATGGAGCCCAGGGAGTAATCTAATCAGCAACACTATCAACAGTGGAATAGAAGGAAACTGTCTCTAAACACAGATGTGTTTCTAGTTTCCTCATTCCCATACATAAAGGGTATATCACCACTATGATGCAATACATCAGAAATTCCAGAGGTAAGGATAGGGGAGCCCCAAAGTTCCCTCCCCTGCAAAGCTGTCTCTTCTGTCTCTGAGGAATCAGTCTGCAGAGTTCTGTCTTCTGCCCCAGAGAACCAAGCAGTCTCTACAGTGGAATCTCCTCCTTCCCCAGAATCCAGCTGATGAAGCTGTTTCTCCAGGGGAAAAGCTAGAAGCAGCATAACAGACTGCATAAGATCCACAGAAACCTTGTAGTACAACACTTACCCTTCTGGGAGCCACTGGGGCAAAGAGGTATCACCATCATCTGCAATCTTTAAAGAGAGAGAGAGGAAAAAAAGTTAGATGCTGGGAGAGATGGGAGATTGCCAATTTCTTTGGTCAAGCAGTGAGCAATAAAGTAGGAAGCTCAGAGCAGTGTAGGTCACATACACCACGTGGTGACATAACCAGCCTGATGTGTAAACCAATTCCATGATCAGCCAAGGCAACAAGCAGGCTGCTGAAATGAGTGGTACTTCACCTCCCTTCTCCCCAGTGAATAGGGAGAATATAAGGCCAAGCTCACAGAGATCCCAGGACTAAGGTCCACTGGGAATGTGAGAGCTGCCAGAACTTACAGCCCCTCACACAATCCACTGGTATATATAATAGTAAGCCAAAGCCAGGAGAAGGGTCCATGCAGGCTTCCACGCCTCACTGAAGCAAAAGGACAATTTCACATGGAGTCCAGTCTTCTTCCAGCTATATTCCTAAGTTCTGTTGGCTGCCCCAGAGTCAGACCTGGTCTTTCTGGATTCCTATCTCATCTTGTGATTTGACTTGGCCTAGGTTCCTTGAAGCTCTAACTCACTGACACTGAGTACAGTCTACATTTGATAAGCTCTATTTAACAAGAGAACCCAGGGCAGATTAGACACTCGGATTATCACTCTGGTGAATTTTATGAGCTCTACAATAAGAAGTTGAAAATTGAGGCACCAAATAACTCAAGGAAGGAACCGTTAGAAAACACATTTTAAAGATTTCTATAAAAAGACCCAAAGCAAATCCTTCAAGCAGTGTACAGAGAGAGTTCCAAAGCTGCCAGGCTCTCCAGAGAACCAATGGTCCATGCTGTGCACCGATGGTCCATGCTGTGAACCGATGGTCCATGCTGTGAACTGATGGTCCATGCTGTGCACCGATGGTCCATGCTGTGAACCGATGGTCCATGCTGTGCACCGATGGTCCATGCTGTGAGCCGATGGTCCATGCTGTGAGCCGATGGTCCATGCTGTGAACCGATGGTCCATGCTGTGAGCCGATGGTCCATGCTGTGAACCGATGGTCCATGCTGTGAGCCGATGGTCCATGCTGTGCGCCGATGGTCCATGCTGTGAGCCGATGGTCCATGCTGTGAGCCGATGGTCCATGCTGTGATCTGATGGTCCATGCTGTGAACCGATGGTCCATGCTGTGAGCCGATGGTCCATGCTGTGAGCCGATGGTCCATGCTGTGAGCCGATGGTCCATGCTGTGAGCCGATGGTCCGTGCTGTGCGCCGATGGTCCATGCTGTGAGCCGATGGTCCATGCTGTGAGCCGATGGTCCATGCTGTGAACCGATGGTCCATGCTGTGAGCCGATGGTCCATGCTGTGAGCCGATGGTCCATGCTGTGATCTGATGGTCCATGCTGTGAACCGATGGTCCATGCTGTGAGCCGATGGTCCATGCTGTGAGCCGATGGTCCATGCTGTGAGCCGATGGTCCATGCTGTGAGCCGATGGTCCATGCTGTGAACCGATGGTCCATGCTGTGAGCCGATGGTCCGTGCTGTGCACCGATGGTCCGTGCTGTGAGCCGATGGTCCATGCTGTGAGCCGATGGTCCATGCTGTGAACCGATGGTCCATGCTGTGAGCCGATGGTCCATGCTGTGAACTGATGGTCCATGCTGTGAACCGATGGTCCATGCTGTGAACCAATGGTCCATGCTGTGATCTGATGGTCCATGCTGTGAGCCGATGGTCCATGCTGTGAGCCGATGGTCCATGCTGTGAACCGATGGTCCATGCTGTGAACCGATGGTCCGTGCTGTGAACCGATGGTCCGTGCTGTGCACCGATGGTCCTTGCTGTGAGCCGATGGTCCATGCTGTGAGCCGATGGTCCATGCTGTGAGCCGATGGTCCGTGCTGTGCACCGATGGTCCATGCTGTGAGCCGATGGTCCATGCTGTGAGCCGATGGTCCATGCTGTGAACCGATGGTCCATGCTGTGAGCCGATGGTCCATGCTGTGAACTGATGGTCCATGCTGTGAACCGATGGTCCATGCTGTGAACCAATGGTCCATGCTGTGATCTGATGGTCCATGCTGTGAGCCGATGGTCCATGCTGTGAGCCGATGGTCCATGCTGTGAACCGATGGTCCATGCTGTGAACCGATGGTCCATGCTGTGAACCAATGGTCCATGCTGTGAACCGATGGTCCATGCTGTGAACCAATGGTCCATGCTGTGATCTGATGGTCCATGCTGTGAACCGATGGTCCATGCTGTGAACCGATGGTCCATGCTGTGCACCGATGGTCCATGCTGTGAACCGATGGTCCATGCTGTGAGCCGATGGTCCATGCTGTGAGCCGATGGTCCATGCTGTGAGCCGATGGTCCATGCTGTGAACCGATGGTCAATGCTGTGAGCCGATGGTCCATGCTGTGAGCCGATGGTCCATGCTGTGAACCAATGGTCCATGCTGTGAACCGATGGTCCATGCTGTGAACCGATGGTCCATGCTGTGATCTGATGGTCCATGCTGTGAACCGATGGTCCATGCTGTGAACCGATGGTCCGTGCTGTGAACCGATGGTCCGTGCTGTGAACCGATGGTCCATGCTGTGAACCGATGGTCCATGCTGTGAACCGATGGTCCGTGCTGTGAACCGATGGTCCATGCTGTGAGCCGATGGTCCATGCTGTGCACCGATGGTCCATGCTGTGAGCCGATGGTCCATGCTGTGCACCGATGGTCCATGCTGTGAGCCGATGGTCCATGCTGTGAGCCGATGGTCCATGCTGTGAGCCGATGGTCCATGCTGTGAGCCGATGGTCCATGCCGTTTAGGCTCAACAGACCTAGTGCTGGCGGGTCTGGGGCTTCCCATCCCCCCTTGTACTCCTCCACTCCCAACAACTTCCCTGCCTCCTGAGACCTGGGTCCAGCTAACTATCCTGAGCAAATGAGCTCCAGAACAAGGGAGACAGAAGCCAGCTGTTAAGCTCTAGACAGGGGCGAAGTTTTGGGAGGGCTAAAGATGGGAGAAGTTACAGACAAAATGAGGTGAGAGTACAAAAAGGAGAGGTAGGAAAGGTTAATGAGTGACGTAAAAGTGGGTAAGAATGACCCTGGATCAGCATCAGGCTTCAGAGGAACTTTGGATTTAAGACCCTTTTCAGTAAGACCCTTCTCAGGTCGCCTGTACTCTAATCAAGCCTATCTGTCTACTGCCTCCAGCCCTTCATGACCACATTTCGCTGCTTCTGCCTGCTGCCCTGGTTCTATGAGTGGGATGATGTGGTAGAGGGAGGGCCAGGCCCAAAAGGCAGCCAGAAGTGGTGGACTCAAGTCTCCTAAGGTTCTTGTGAGGGGTAGCCCATCCCTAAATCCCGAGATCCTACCAACCAGAACTTATCCTCCCTTTGGAAACAGTCACTGCACTGAGCAGATCTTTTTTTCCTACCTAGAATTAGATGTTTGCCAGAAACCACTGGGCTTAAGGAAACAAAGTCACAAAAAGCCTTTGGCAGCCAGAGTTCACAGGCTCAGATCATACACATTTCCTGTGCTTAGAGGGGACAATGGGTCTGCAGAAGCCTGCAGACACAGCATAGAGCATGCACACGCAGGGCACAGAAGGAAGGCCGGGGGAATGAGAGGAGGTCTAGACAAAGTGCCTATAGGAGGTACATTCATAGACACCACTTGCACCTGAGGAATCATAGGTGAGCACAGATCCGGCACACAGAGCTACAGAACATGTGTACACACCCATCTGGGGGAGGATTCAATATTCACTAGGGCCCTAATCACTGGCAAAACAAACCCTTACTGTCTTCAGGAACCAGTGCTTGCAGGCACAGAGCGTTAGTATACCATGCATTCACATGGCATGGGGAAACCACATCGCAGGTCTACAGAAGCTTGTGCTCACAGAGAGGCTAGAAAGCCTGCTCAGAAGCACAGAGCACACATTTAGGCCCCAGGCAAGAGGTACAAAAAGCCTACAGAAACTCCTGCTCTCAAATACAAAGTGTGTATGCATGCTGGGCTCAGCAAGGGTTTACAGCATATGCCAATCTGCAGCAATAAGTAGAAAATGGACACACACTGTGCAAAGTAGGAAAAGAGGAAGGCAATCGGTATCTGGGGGAGTCAAACTGAGCACAAGTATAAGCACACACATGCTACATTGAATGTGCACCATGCTGGCACATACATTCTCACACTGCTCCAGGGATGTCTGCAGGAGCACACACAAGCATGGAGCATGCACACAAACTGCTATCAGGAAAAACAGACTAGCTGCATGAGCCAAAGCTCATGAGGCACAGATCATAAGCACACATGCGTACACACACACACACACACACACACACTGTGCTCAGGAGGGAGAGGAGAGAATTGACAACAAAAAGGGCCCTAAAGGGCCACAGCACAACCTGAAGGGCTCCTCGCTTTCCTTCTGCAAGGAGAGAAAGAGCAGAAAAAAAGGGCAGAGAGGTTAGTAGATTCAGTTGTAAGTCAGCTAAACCTCATGGGACATGGAGAAGAGGGAGATGTCCTCTGAACAACTGGGTAGTTCAGAGCCCAGCTCCCAGAATCCTTACCTCCTGTATTTGTTGGCCCCTGCTTTTCAGTTGAGAACCCAGATTTGGCTACAAAAACCAAAGGACAAAGTCTACCTGGGAATTTCAGTCACCCTTTCCAAAGTGGTGTGCATGCAAGGTCAGGGCCACAAGACCAGCTTTGTTTGTTACCAAGGGTCACTCCAACAGGCTATCTGAACTGACTGAACACAGAGTGGGTTCCTTCCTCAGAAGCTCCATGAGTTCACTCTGAATCTGGGATAAGTCCACAAACCCCAAAGGCCTGGTAGCTGAGCTCTTTCCATTTTGTAATACAGTCTTGGCCACGTGTTTGCCCAACAAGCCCTGGCTTTCCCAGAGCCTAAGTTAAGTTAGGCCAAGTTAAGGCCTGGAATTAAGGCCAGGACCAGGATGCTCAATGGCCATAGATTTGGAGGCACCAACCGGCCACTGCCCTATCACAAGTCACCACGATCTGAACAATAAGACCATAACTGCAATCCCAGGCTTGATTATCTACCAAATCCAGAACAATACACCAAAGGAAACTGACACTTCCAGAAGGACCCAAGCAAGCCACAGGAGAGGAAGAATAAAGTCCAGAGATTACTCCTTTCCTATTCGTCAGAGACTACACTGCCTTCTAGGCCACACGTGCTTCACATAGGCTTCCTTCTCTAAGGAAAGTCCACTTACCTGGGCCCATCAGCTCCCCTTGTCTTTTTTTCTCATCCTTTTTAAAGACCCACTGATATTACATAACAAGTAGAAGGGAGAATCATGGAAACTAACTCATAAGTTCCCGATTTTTCAAGCTACTTCTGATGACCTAATGGGTCACCTGACTTGACAGAAGAATGAATTCAGGAACAGGAATCCTCCAAAACAGTGCAGCTTCAGAAAAGTGGGTGAGATAAAAGAGACACTTCCTGGAAAGGGGACATATCTCTTCTACATCTACTCCCTACTTCCTTAGAGCACTCTATTCCCTCTGAAAAAGAAAACTAGGCAAGGAACACTTTAACTGACCCTGTGACTCAAATTAGACCTACTATCTTAAATATCAATACATTGTACACATCATGTCAAAGTTACTTCGATTGTGTCCTTCTGTTCTTCCCAGAGCTCCCCATAATGTCTAAAGAAGAAAATTCAATCTATTGACAAGGCCGTCAAGGCTCTCCATGACCTGGCCTCTTGCATCTATTGGGTGAGCTCAGACTGATCCTTAAGACTTAGCTCAAAAAAAAAAATTAATCTGCATGTGGGCTCCTCAGTTACTGAGTTATTGTAATCCTGTCTCAGTCCGTGGGCAGGGGGGGGGATATAGTCTCAAGAGGTGAGCTACAGAAACACAAAGGCCTTTTTCTCTTTTCTCTTTTCCCTACAACTTCCTCCTTCATATGGTACATCTTTAACTTGTGCTCATCATTTTACCCTAAGGACCAAAGCTGAGCTGGCTTGAGAGGAGATTGTTTCTGTGGTTAAGAGACCACAGATTAGTATAGGGAAGTGCATTTTGTGGTTCATACGGAGTTTTAACTTGGAGGCTAGCTTATTGGGTGTGTGTTGTTTTGAGGGTTCCTTTCATTTTCAGGCACATAAAATGTCTTGGCACCTCTACCGTGGTGCAGGGTGCCCCTTTTGAGAGTGTTTTCCAAGAAGCTTTAAGTAAGGGTGACCAGGCAGGGCCAAATTGTGTTGACGGGCTCCATGCACAATTAAAAGACAACAAAACAGTTCATGTTGACATCAGATGGAGGACGTTTGGGAATCTTTGATCCCCATTTGAGACTTCTAAGGGTCTTCCTCCCTTTCCAACATGAAAATTCAGTAAACTTGAAAGAAAATCATCTGTGAGTTCCTTCAACTTGTAACTCATAGTCGTGATAATCCAGAGGGAATATGCACTGGTGACTTTAAAGGCTACAATCTTTGACAGTCCCAAAGCAGTGCAGCTCTGTAGAAGGTAGTGGAAGGAAGTTTTCTTTCTACTTTGTTGAGGAAATTACTTAGGAATTTAGATGGGTAAAAGGTACCCTTGCCTTATTCCACTTTCTTATTTTCTTAGCCCCCTTTCCTTTTGAAATGTTTAACTGATTTCATGTCATAGTAGGAAATGCATTCTCCATCCCCATCCTTTGCCCTCCCAGGAATTCAGTGTACTGATCATCTTTTTGGGCTTCCCCTTCAAAGGACCTTTTTCTGCACTGGAAGTCTCCACACCTAGCTCTTTGTTTTGTTACTGCTGTGTTTAGATAAAGTTGGACAGATCGTTGTGCCACACAGGAATTTTTTGTTTTTTTAAGAAAAATCTATAGGTGAAAAATTACTAATAAAATTGTGTGTGCGTCTATGTGCGTGCAACATAAAAGTACAGTAGCGCCTAAGGAACTTGAATCTTGGTTCCTGTAAAACTGCAAACTGATGTGGTATTAATAAAAAAAAAACACTTAGCTCAAATATTAATGCCTCTATGATAATTTATCTGCCTTCCTCTCAAAAACAGAATTAGATGCTTCTCTACTATGTATACATGGTACCCATGCTTTTGTGCTGCACACTTCTATGACAGTATGTTGTTAGTATGTTTCATTGTTAATTGTCTGTATAAATATCTCCCGTTATACATTGTGAATTTCTTGAGAGCAAGAATTATATATACTATATTATTTCACCTTAGTAGTCTGAGGGTTTAGCACATTAGCGTTTTTCTGTAGTAAAAGGAACTTGAACTTTCAGAACTTAGAGAACAAGAGCCTTTCTAAGAATATGTGTCTTCCCTCCCATCAGGAAACGTGCACAAGCTTTTTAGATGGCCTCATCCACCAGAGGGCAGACAGCAGAAGCAAGAAGAACTACAATCCTGCAGCCTGTGGAACAAAAACCACATTCACAGAAAGATAGACAAGATGAAAAGGCAGAGGGCTATGTACCAGATGAAGGAACAAGATAAAACCCCAGAAAAACAACTAAATGAAGTGGAGAGAGGCACCCTTCCAGAAAAAGAATTCAGAATAATGATAGTGAAGATGATCCAGGACCTTGGAAAAAGAATGGAGGCAAAGATCGAGAAGATGCAAGAAATGTTTAACAAATACCTAGAAGAATTAAAGAACAAACAAACAGATGAACAATAAAATAACTGAAATGAAAAATACACTAGAAGGAATCAATAGCAGAATAATTGAGGCAGAAGAATGGATAAGTGACCTGGAAGACAGGAAGGTGGAATTCACTGCTGCGGAACAGAATAAAGAAAAAAGAATGAAAGGAAATGAAGACAGCCAAAGAGACCTCTGGGACAACATTAAACGCAACAACATTCGCATTATAGGGGTCCCAAAAGGAGAAGAGAGAGAGAAAGGACCCAAGAAAATATCTGAAAAGATTATAGTAGAAAACGTCCCTAATGTGGGAAAGGAAATAGCTGCCCAAGTCTAGGAAGCACAGAGAGTCCCATACAGGATAAATCTAAGGAGAAACACGCCAAGACACAGAGTAATCAAATTGGCAAAAATTAAAGACAAAGAAAAATTATTGAAAGTAGCAAGGGAAAAACGACAAATAACATACAAGGGAACTCCCATAAGGTTAACAGCTGATTTCTAAGCAGAAACTCTACAAGCCAGAAGGGAGTGGTATGACATATTTAAAGTGATGAAAGGGAAGAACCTATAACCAAGATTACTCTACCTGACAAGGATCTCATTTATTTTCAATGGAGAAATCAAAAGCTTTACAGACAAGCAAAAGCTAAGAGAATTCAGCATCACCAAACTAGCTCTACAACAAATGCTAAAGGAACTTCTCTAAGTGGGAAACACAAGAGAAGAAAAGGACCTACAAAAACAAACCAAAACAATTATGAAAACGGTCATAGGAACATACATATTGATAATTACCTTAAACGTGAATGGATTAAATGCTCCAACCAAAGACACAGGCTTGCTGAATGGATACAAAAACAAGACCCATATATGTGCTGTCTACAAGAGACCCACTTCAGACCTAGGGACACATACAGACTGAAAGAGAGGGAATGGAAAAAGATATTCCATGCAAATGGAAATCAAAAGAAAGCTGGAGTAGCAATACTCATATCAGATCAAATAGACGTTAAAATAAAGAATGTGACAAGAGACAAGGAAGGACACTACATAATGATCAGCGGATTAATCCAAGAAGAAGATATAACAATTATCAATATATATGCACCCAACATAGGAGCACCTCAATACATAAGGCAACTGCTAACAGCTATAAAAGAGGAAATCGACAGTAACACAATAATAGTGGGGGACTTTAACACCTCACTTACACCAATGGACAGATCATACAGACAGAAAATTAATAAGGAAACACAAGCTTTAAATGACACAATAGAACAGATAGATTTAATTGATATTTATAGGACATTCCATCCAAAAACAGAAGATTACACTTTCTTCTTGAATGTGCACAGAACATTCTCCAGGATAGGTCACATCTTGGGTCACACATCAAGCCTCAGTAAATTTAAGAAAACTGAAATCATATCAAGCATCTTTTCTGACCACAATGTTATGAGATTAGAAATCAATTACAGGGAAAAAAAACCCCTAAAAAACACAAACACAGGGAGGCTAAACAATACATTACTAAATAACCAAGAGATCACTGAAGAAATCAAAGAGGAAATCAAAAAATACCTACAGACAAATGACAATGAAAACACGATGATCCAAAACCTATGGGATGCAGCAAAAGCAGCTCTAAGAGGGAAGTTTATAGCAATACAAGCCTACCTCAAGAAACAAGAAACATCTCAAATAAAAAATCTAACCTTACATCTAAAGGAACTAGAGAAAGCAGAACAAAAAAAATCCAGTTAGCAGGAGGAAAGAAATCATAAAGACCAGAGCAGAAATAAATGAAATAAAACTAAAAGCTGGTTCTTTGAGAAGATAAACAAAATTGATAAACATTTAGACAGACTCATCAAGAAAAAGAGGGAGAGGACATAAATCAATAAAATTAGAAATGAAAAAGGAAAAGTTACAACAGACACCGCAGAAATATAAAGCATCCTAAGAGACTACTACAAGCAACTCTATGCCAATAAAATGGACAACCTGGAAGAAATGGACAAATTCTTAGAAAGGTATAACCTTCCAAGATTGAACCAGGAAGCAATAGAAAATATGAACAGGCCAATCACCAGTAATGAAATTGAAACTGTGATTAAAAATCTTCCAACAATCAAAAGTCCAGTACTAGATGGCTTCACAAGTGAATTCTATCACACATTTAGAGAAGAGCTAACACCCATCCATCTCAAAGTCTTCCAAAAAATTGCAGAGGAAGGAACACTCCCAAACTCATTCTATGAGGCCACCATCACCCTGATACCAAAACCAGACAAACACACTACAAAAAAAGAAAATTAAAGACGAATATCACTGATGAATATAGATGCAAAAATCCTCAACAAAATACTAGCAAACAGAATTCAACAACACATTAAAAGGATTATACACCATGATCAAGTGGGATTTATCCCAGGGATGCAAGGATTCTTCAATATACGCAAATCAATCAGTGTGATACACCATATTAACAAACTGAAGAATAAAAACCATATGATCATCTCAATAGATGCAGAAAGAGCTTTTGACAAAATTCAACACCCACTTATGATAAAAACTCTCCAGAAAGTGGGCATAGAGGGAACCCACCTCAACACAATGAAGGCCATATACGACAAACCCACAGCAAACATCATTCTCAATGGTGAAAAACTGAAAGCATTTCCTCTAAGATCAGGAACAAGACAAGGGTGTCCACTCCCACCACTATTATTCAACATAGTTTTGGAAGTCCTAGCCACGGCAATCAGAGAAGAAACAAAAATAAAAGAAAACAAATTGGAAAAGAAGAAGTAAAGCTGTCACTGCAGCTTTGACATGATACTATACATAGAGAATCCTAAAAATGCCACCAGAAAACTACTAGAGCTAATCAATGAATTTGGTAAAGTTGCAGGATTCAAAATTAAGGCACAGAAATCTCTTGCATTCCTATACACTAATGATGAAAAATCTGAAAGAGAAATTAGGAAACACTCCCATTTACCACTGCAACAAAAGGAATAAAATACCTAGGAATAAACTTACCTAGGGAGACCAAAAACCTGTATGCAGAAAACTATAAGACACTGATGAAAGAAATTAAAGATGATACAAACAGGGCTTCCCTGGTGGCGCAGTGGTTGAGAGTCCGCCTGCCGATGCAGGGGACACGGGTTCGTGCCCCAGTCCGGGAAGATCCCACATGCCGCGGAGCGCCTGGGCCCGGGAGCCATGGCCGCTGAGCCTGCGCGTCCGGAGCCTGTGCTCCGCAACGGGAGAGGCCACAACAGTTAGAGGCCCGCGTACCGCAAAAAAAAAAAAAAAAAAAAGATGATACAAACAGATGGAGAGATATACCATGTTCTTGGATTGGAAGAATCAACATTGTGAAAATGACTATACTACCCAAAGCAATCTACAGATTCAATGCAATCCCTATCAAATTACCAATGGCATTTTTTACAGAACTAGAACAAAAATCTTAAAATTTGTATGGAAACACAAAAGACCCTGAATAGCCAAAGCAGTCTTGAGGGAAAACAACAGAACTGGAGGAATCAGACTCCCTGACTTCAGACTATAGTACAAAGCTACAGTAATCAAGACAATATGGTACTGGCACAAAAACAGAAGTGTAGATCAATGGAACAGGATAGAAAGCCCAGAGATAAACCCACGCACCTATGGTCAACTAATCTATGACAAAGGAGGCAAGAATATACAATGGAGAAAAGACAGCCTCTTCAATAAGTGGTGCTGGGAAAACTGGACAGCTACATGTAAAAGAATGAAATTAGAACACTCCCTAACACCATACACAAAAATAAACTCAAAATGGATTAAAGACCTAAATGTAAGACCAGACACTATAAAACTCTTAGAGGAAAACATAGGAAGAACACTCTTTGACATAAATCACAGCAAGATCTTTTTTGATCCACCTCCTAGAGTAATGGAAATGAAAACAAGAATAAACAAATGGGACCTAATGAAACTTAAAAGCTTTTCCCAAGCAAAGGAAACTACATACAGGATGAAAAGACAACCCTCAGAATGGGAGAAAATATTTGCAAATGAATCAACGGACAAAGGATTAATCTCCAAAACATATAAACAGCTCATGTAGCTCAATATTAAAAAAACAAGCAACCCAATCCAAAAATGGGCAGAAGACCTAAATAGACATTTCTCCAGAGAAGACATACAGATGGCCAAGAAGCAGATGAAAAGCTGCTCGACATCACTAATTATTATAGAAATGCAAAACAAAACTACAATGAGGTATCACCTCACACTGGTTAGAATGGGCATCATCAGAAAATCTACAAACAACAAATGCTGGAGAGGGTGTGGAGAAAAGGGAACCCTCTTGCCCTGTTGGTGGGAATGTAAATTGATACAGTCACTATGGAGAACAGTATGGAGGTTCCTTGAAAAACTAAAAATAGAATTACCATATGACCTAGCAATCCCACTACTAGTCATATACCCAGAGAAAACCATAATTCAAAAAGACACATGCACCCCAATGTTCATTGCAGCACTATTTACAATAGCCAGGTCATGGAAGCAACATAAATGCCCATCGACAGACGAATGGATAAAGAAGATGTGGTACATATATACAATGGAATATTACTCAGCCATAAAAAGGAACGAAATTGGGTCATTTGTAGAGATGTGCATGAATCTAGAGACTGTCATACAGGGTGAAGTAAGTCAGAAAGAGAATAACAAATATCGTATATTAACACATATATGTGGAACCTAGAAAAATGTTACAGATGAACTGGTTTGCAGGGCAGAAATTGAGACACAGATGTGGAGAACAAACGTATGGACACCAAGTGGGGAAAGCGGGGCATGGGGCAGTGGTGGTGGTGGTGGTGGTGGGATGAATTGGGAGATTGGGATAGATATATATATACTAATATGTATAAAATGGGTAACTAACAAGAATCTGCTGTATAAAAAAACAAATTAAATAAAATTCAAAAATTCAAAAAAATTTTGAGAAAAATAAAAATAAAAAAGAACATGTGTCTTGCCTAAGAGAAAAGATAGGTCTCTTAGCCAATAGCCTGTACCACTTTCCAGACCCCAAAGAACTGCTGTACTAGCCCCTTCAGTTTGTCCCACCCACTGGACGAACATTTTCTTGTTTAAAAAAACTTTTTCTTGTTAGGAATCAAATTTTTTGTGCTTCGTAACTGCCTAAAATGCCTTAGAATTTTCCCACTGAGATTTAGTTTTCAATTTAAGTGACATATGTCTATATAACACCTTCTTTGCAGGAAAATTCCTGACCCCTAAGAATGATCTCACTGTTCCAGATAGTCTGCCTTATAAGGAAGTGACATACTTCCTCAATGTTAAAACAATCTTAATTCCATTACTTGAGAGTCAAAAGACTTGAGGCGCTCATCTTATCTGAGCCTGCATTTCCTTATCTGTAAAAAGAGGATAAGACCAGCAATCTCCCAGGCTTATTGTGAGGATTCATCTCTTAAATACATATTGAGAACCTACTGCACATTAGGTACTGTTCTCATGCTGATGCAGCAGTGAACCCTGATCTTGAGAAGCTTCTATTCTAGTAGGAGGAGCAGACAACTAATAATGATGATGAAGATGATGATAGTAGCTCACACCAAGTGAACACATTACACATCTGGCATTTTATTTGAGTAAGCTCATTTATTTCCCACAACAACCCTACTGGGTAAATACTATTATAATCTCCCATTTTCTGTTGATTAAAATGAAGATCAGAGATTTTAAGAAACTTGCCTAAAGTCACAGCAAGTGGCAAAGCCAAAATTCAAAACAGGCATTCTGGTTCCAGAATCTGGAACTATGTGTACTGTATCATGTATGATGGGGACTCTGCTGAAAAATTCAGGTAAGGGGAAAAGATATTGCCCTCTGTGGTGATGTTATGCTATTAAAATTTTATAAAAGATTGTCAGGGAGTCCTCATTGATAAAGCGACATCTAAGCAGAGACCTGAAGGAAATGAGTAAAGAAGCTATTCAGAGTGATAGGAGAAAAGTATTCCAGTCAGAACATACAGCAAGTGCAAAGCCTTAGGTGAGAGCATGACTGGTGTGAAAGAACAAGTTTGCCACAGAGTACCATTTCAAATAGGGCTTTACAGGCCCTTATAAGCACTTTGGCTTTCATTCTGAGTAAGACAGAAAAATCACTGGAAGGTCCTAAACAGAGAAGTGATATGATCTGACTCACATTTTATGAGGATTACTCTGGCTCGGGAGAACAGACTGTAGAGGGACAAGGGTAGAAGCAGGGAGATCAGTTAGACTACCACAATCATCTGGACAAGAGAAAATGGTGACTTAGATAAAGATGTCAGTGGTAAGATTTGGGATATTTTTTAAAGGCAAAGCAGGCAGAATTTACTAACTGATTGGATATGGGTTGTGAAAGAAAAGAAGTCAAGAATGACTCTATGGATTTGGGCCTGAGCAGCTAGCTGCAAGAATAGAGTTGCCATTTACTGTTAAGGAAGACTTTAGGAAAAGCAGGTTTGGCAGGGCTTAGGGAGAAGGATCAGGAGTTTAGTTTTGGATACGTCAAATCTGAGATGCCTATTCACAAGGAAATGTGGATGTTAAGTAGATGTGGAATCTGCTGTTCCTGGACAATATCTGGGCCAGATATAAATCTGGGAATGCTTATGAAAATCATGTGATTGAAACATATTAGCTAGGAGGTGAGTATAAATAAAAAGTAGTAGTCAGGATTGAATCCTGGGATACTACAAGGTTGGGAAGATAAGGAGGGACTAGCAAAGATGACTTGAGAAGGAATGGTCAATAATGTTGGAGGAGAACCAAGACAGAGAGGTGTTCTGGAAGCCAGGTGAAGAAAGTATTTCAAAAAGAAGAAATCAAGGGACTTCCCTGGCGGTCCAGTGGTTAAGATTCCATGCTTCCAACACAGGGGGCACGGGTTCAAACCCTGGTCGGGGAACTAAGATCCCACATGTGGTGTGGCCTGGCCAAAAAATTAAAAAAAAAAAAAAAAATTGAGGCATATGGATAGACTAAAGATCAATGGAATAGAATCGGGAGTCCAGAAATAAACTCTTACATTTATGGCCAGTTGATTTTTGACAATTCGATGGGTAAAGCATGTTCTTTTCAACAAACGGTGCTGAGATAACTAGACATACACATGCTTAAGAAGGAAGTTGGACCCTATCTCACACCATATACAAAAATCAACTCAAAATGAATCATAGACCTAAATGTAAGAGCTAAATAAAACTATAAAACATTTAGAAAAAAACATAGGAGTTAATCTTTGTGACCTTGGATTAGACAGTGGTTTCTCAGCTATGAAACCAAAAGCAAAATCCACACAAGAATAGATAAATTGAACTTCATCAAAATTTAAAACTTTTGTACTCTACTCCATACCCATATTATGATGGCTATTACAAAACAAACAAACCAAAAAACCAACCAGGAAGTAACAGGTGTTATCTAGCAAGGATGCGGAGAAATTAGAACCTGTGTGCACTGTTGTTGGGAATGTAAAATGATGCAGCTGCTGTGGAAAACAATATGGCAATTCCTCAAAAAAAATGAGAATTACCATATGATCCATCAGTGCCACTTCTACCTGTATACCTAAAAGAAATAAAAGCAAGAACTCCAACAGATATTTGTATACCCATGTTTATAGCAGCATTATTTGCAATAGCCAAAAGGTAGAAGAAACCCAAGTGTCCACTGATGGATAAATGGACAAACAAATGTAGTATATATATATATATACAATGGAATATCATTCAGCCTTAAAAAGGAAGGAAATTCTGACATATGCTACAACATGGATGAACCTTGAAGACATTATGCCAAGTGAAATAAGCCAGTCACAAAAGGACAGATATTGTGCAAATACACTTATATGACGTACTTAGAGCAGTCAAATTTATAGAGACAGAAAGTACAATGGTGATTGCCAGTGGCTGGGGGGAGGAGAGAATGGGGAGTTAGTTTAATGGGTACAGAGTTTCAGCTGGGAAAGATGAAAAAGATCTGGAGATTGAATGGTGGTGATAGTTGCACAACAACGTGAATAAACTTAAAATGATTAAAATAATAAATTTTATGTTTTGTATATTTTACCACAAGAAAATTTTTTTTTAAATTATGCTTCAAAGGACACCATCAAGAAAGTGAAAAGACAACCTACAGATTGGGGAAAAAATATATACAAAATATTTGTATAATTTGTATATAAGGGACCTATATCCAGAACACATAAAGAACGCTTACAACTCAACAGAAAAAGACAAAGAACTCAATTTAAAAACAGGTAAAGGATTTGAATAGACATTTCTCCAAAGAAAATATAAAAACGGCCAATAAGCACATGAAAACATGTTCAACATCATTAGCTAGGGAAATGCAAATCAAAACTAGAAGATACCAGTCACACCCACTAGGATGGCTATAATAAAAATAGAATGGCAAGGATGTGGAGAAATTTGAACTCTCATACATTGCTGGTAGAAATGTAAAATGGTGCAGCCACATTGGAAAACAGTCTAGAAGTTCCTCAAAAATGTTAAACACAGAGTTACCATATAACACAGCGTTCCATTCCTAGGTATATACCTGAGAATCGAAATATATGTCCATGCAAAAACTCGTACATAAATGTTCATAGCAACATTATTCATACTAGCCAAAAAGTGGTAACAAAACAAAAGTCCATCAACTGATGGATGGATGAACAAAATGTGCTATATCCATGTAATGGAATATTATTCAGCCACAAAAAGAAATGAAGTACCCATACATGTTACAACATGGGTCAATTTTGAAAACATTGTGCTAAGTTGAAGAAGCCAGTCAGAAAAGGTCACATATTATATAAATCCATTTACATGCAATGTCCAGAATCCATAGAAATGGAAAGTAGATTAGTGGTTGCCAGAGGCTGGGGACAAAGGGGATTGGAGAGTGACTATTAATAGATAGGGAGTGCTTTTTGGGGGTGATGGAAATGTTCTAGAATTGATGGTTGCATAACTCTGAATATACTAAAACCACTCAATTGTACATTTTTAAGGGATTTTAAGGATGAATTTTATTGTATATAAATACCTAAAAAGCTGTTATAATAAAAAGAAGTAATCAATTACATCAAGTTGCTGATTGACTAAGAGAACTAAAAATGGACCAGAAGTTTGGCAATATTATGGCCTTGACAAAAGCTATTTTGGTAGTGGTAGGGATGAAAAAATGGAATTTTAATGTAATGCATGTGAGAGTACTTCAAATAGTGCCTTGTACATGCCCCACCCCACCCCCCCAAAAAAGGAAGAAAAAGCATAAAAAAAAAAGAACTCAAACTAATGGTAAGATACTACTAATAAGCTTAGGTCCTAAAAGGTCTCAAGCAGAGCAGTGAAGAAAGCCTTTTCAAAGGTTTTGTTGTGGTAGCAATCACTGTTGTATTGAATCAGTGTACCAGGTTAGGGTGACTGCTCCTGTGGACTCTATAACCCGAGTGTATTGGTGGTGAGAGGCCAGCCTGTGTGTTTATGTACCTTCCTCTATTCCTCCTGCTTTATGGCATGGTGCTGGAGTCAGGCTGGACCTAGCACTGAAGAGATGCTGCCACTGCCTGGCAGCCTCTCCACCACCCCCTCTGTAGCCCACAGAACAGACTGGATCTTGGTAAGCACCCAGAACTCTGGCTTGATCTCTTACTGGTGTTTCAGAAAATCTCCTTTGTCTCGTTATCTCTGCTGCTGCAGAGTTCCTGCATTGTCCAGCAGGATGTCAGCCCAGAAGGGAAACTCTGCAACTTGAAGAATTGGGCCCCAGAGTTCTGGATGCTCATGCTAACATCAACTCTAGGCAAGGTTTAAAGAGTTAGTAAGGAAGGACTGTTTTGATAGTTGTTGTTTCTACTGTTGCTGTAATATAATAATTTCTAAATGCCCAGGGAGAAAGAAAAGGGGCTGCAAAGTTAAAAGGAGAGAGAAATCACTTGTAGTTGAGGAATTATAGAAAGCTTCCTGGAGGACGTGATACTTTGGCTATATGTTAAAGAATTGAGTAAATTTTGCTAGGTTGATGTGGTAAACACAGTACCTTAGGCTAGAAGGAAGAATGTATATGTCAATATGCTGAAGACAAAGTATAAGGCAAATTTGTGAGAGAGCAGTTTCTTTCTAGGTGGAGTACAGTGGGAGAATGGGAGATAAGCCTGGAAATGTAAACTAGAGACCAACTGTAGTGGTCTTGAATGCCAAATGAAGGAATTTAGACTTTTTTTGATAAGCTATAAAGAGTAGCTCTAGGGATATTTGAAAGGAATATGATTTTAATTTTTCAGTTTAATTTTATGACTTGGTATTATATTCACATGATTCAAATTCCAAAAATCATAAAAGGGTATACAGTAAAAAATCTCCTTCTCATCCCACTAGTTTTTCACCTAATACCTTTCCCCATGGGCAATCCTGTATCAGTTTCCTATGTATCTTTGTGGTTTTTTGTTTGTTTTTTTGCTTGTTTGTTTGGGGTTTTTTTTGGCCGTGCCACGTGGCTTGCAAGATCTCAGTTCCCTGACCAGGGACTGAACCTAGGCCACAGCAGTGAACGTCTGGAATCCTAACCACTAGGCCACCAGGGAACTCCCTCTTATGTATCTTTGTTAGATACTCTATACATATACAAACAGACATTGTGGGGTTTTGTGTGTATTCTTCCCCTCTCCTATTTATACAAATGTCAGCATCTTATACATACTGTTCTGCACCTTGTTTTTTTTAATATGTCAATATATCTTTCCATTTCAGTAAAGAGGTACCTCTTCCTTTTTATAGCTGCATGGTACTGTATTCCATTGTTTGGATGTGCCAATAAGTTATTTAAGCAGCCTTTCTTAACGAACATTAGGTTGTTTTCAATCATTGCTATTAAAAACAATGCTTCAAAAATAGCCTTGAACATATGTCCCTTCCACAGGTGAATATGTACCTGCAGGATATATTCCTGGAAGTAGTGTTGGGGCTCAAAGGGTATATATAATTTTGATAAATTTTGCCAATTGCCTTCCTTAGAGGTTATACCAATTTCTACTCCCATCCCACTGGCAATGTATGAGTGCCTGTTCTCTCACACCTTTGCCAACACAATATGTTTCATAATTTTAATTTTGCCTTAGAAAGATTAATCGGGTTATATGCATAAGAGGACAACCCCATTTACATTTAAACTTAGGTGAATAAAGCATATGCTCTTTGGATAAATTTAATTTTGATTGGGAGAAGTAATTTTAAAGCTACATATCATCTCCATGCTGCCTAGAAAAAAGTTTTCTCATTTCTTGTAGCCAAAAACCATTCCATTCTCTAGTTCTTAGGTAAGCATCCTTCAACTGGAGATGTAAGAAAGGGAATATGACCTGTGGAGAGCACAGTCAGGCTGGACAGCTCCAAGTTAGAAATAAGGTTCTGTACTGTCAATCCAGTACTAGGGAGAAGACAGGTCAGGATAAGGGAAATTGCCACAGTGGCCTATGAGGTGGAGCTGCTGGAGGAATGGTAATCTTATCTCAGCAAGAAGCGCATGGAGAATAATTCTAAAATGCAACATAGGATTGCATCAGCCCCCCTAGCTCCTGTGAGAAACATGCCTCTTTTCCCCAGTCCTGCCTCCTACCCCACACCTACTTTACACCAGATTATCCTAAAAGTCCTGCAGCTGTAAACTATTTTTGCCCAGATGCCCCTCCCTCTTTTGAAAAGGTATTTCTAAAGCTCCTGCCAATAAACTGGAAGCTCCCTACGGACAAGAACTCCCTTTCCTGTTGCTTTTCAACTCTTGTCACTCCAGTTCCCACAGGATTCGCTTAACATTGATATTCCAGTAACTGAGACTGATTCAAGCTGTGGACCTCTGCCATCACCTTGTGAAATTCACCACCAAGCTGGGTCTCATGCTGGCCTGATGAAGGCCCTACCCAGCCAGGTGTAAACCCATTAAACAGAGACTTGAAATACCTGGGTGCGTGTCTTCTACCGAGAGATGGTCTGTCTTCTGTACTAGCTCGTGCAAAAGTTTTTTCTGCCTCAGTCTTTTCTCTCTTAGAACATCTTTTAAATTGTTGATGCATTTGTTGAGGTAGATGGTCTCTGCACACATTTGCTCTAGGCTTAGTCTGCCCTGTTTGGGAGATTCAGGTCTGGAACAAGTTTCACTTCCCAGACACGGAGCCAGAGCAAAACCTGGCGATGAATATGCAAGAGGCAAGTTATTGGAAGCCAGAGGGAAGTTGCTGGGATCCTGAGAGGTTTGGTCTCCCTGTGTAGAGATGCCCACTCCACCAGACACCACACTGAGCAAGCTCTCACTCCCCTGACTCCCAGGGCTCTCCACTGAGAAATCCTGGGCACCCCGTGAACTCACTGTCCCAAGAAGTCTATCACTGTTCTCTGACTGGGAACCACTCTCAATGCTTTCCAGGTCCTCAGGAGTCATGGACCCACTGTTCTCCAGCTTCTGAAATACTCCCTGCAAAGCTGAACGAAAGTGGTAAATTGCTCGGCCCAGTTTACTTGTGTAAAACTTGATTTCTACATCTTCATCCTCCTGCGAGCCACCCAGACAAGAGGACTTTTCAAGGACATCTTTAAGGACCTGCGCAGCACGTTCCTCCTCTTCATTCAAGTCAATATGAACCATGTCATTGAAAGTCTCAGGTCCTATGATGATTTCCTCTATCATGTTGTCACAGCTCAGAGTTGCAAACCTTCTGGACTTATCTGTCAGAAGGTTCTCTAGCTGCTTTGAGCTCAAAATATCAAGCCCAGCTTCACAGGCCAGGAGTTTGTCCTCTGTCTTCAGCAACCCAGACAATGACAGGCAGCTGCTGGCCTCACTTTTATCACTGCAGTTGTTTTCTATTTTTGCTGCTTTATATGCTTCAAGTCCTTGGTTACACTGTTGGAAAACCTGGGGTTTCCCAGAATCCTCCTCTTTTGAGATTAACTCTAGGGAAGGTTCCTCAAATTGATGAAGGGCGGACAGAGAAGCCTCTCTCCCTGTCGGTTCACCACAGGTGCCACTGATAATTTGGGGTGTTCCTGATGTTCCTTTTACTTCGTCCCTTGGCTTAGACTCATCACTTGGCTTTGCTAAATCGTTCTTGGGTGGGAAGCAAAGGCCTTGCTGTTCAGGAGTCTGGAGTTCTCTATGTTGATTCTGAGCCCTCATTTGATATACTCCTGTTATTCGTCCTCTGTCCCCTGTTTCCACCTGAAAAACTGGTTCATCCAGGTTTAAAGAATTCAAATTACAATCCTGAAGTTGTTGTTCCAAAAATGATAGAGACTCCTTTGGGGGATTCTTACAGCAGCACTGTGGCCGGCTTGGTTCTTCTCTGGTGGCAATCCGGATCCCTAAACTCTGCAAGAGGACGGATTTCTGCAATATAAGGTCTCTATGCTCTAGATGGGCAAGCTTCACAACAGCAGGCCTGGGGGCTGGCGCTCTGCCTGCTCTGTAAGCCTCTTTAATGTACCTATTGCACTGCATGCCATTAACGCAGAGGTGTTTGGCCAGGAAGCTATTCACCAGCTCCATGGTATTTTCCCCATCTTGCTCAGGAAGTCCATACAGATACAGAATGGCTTCCTCACTGGGTCGGTCCACATGGGGTTCCTGAGACTTTCCCCCAACACACACCTTGGCCAGGGAGCTGCTGCCCACCTGCAAGCCTTCTATTTCACTCAGAACTGAGTCTACACAGCTAGAGACTTCTTCCACTGAACCCCGGACTTGGCTCAGGTGCTGCTGCAACTCAGCAATTTCAGTTTGGAGACGGCTGATGCCTTGCAGCTCTCTGATGATATAGTCCACTACATCCCCCAAAGGTTCTTGCTGTTCACGGCTACAGCCTTGGCCGGGGCCTCTGGACAAAACGGGCTTGGCTTGATCCCTCTCTGACGGCTCTTGACAGCTTGTGGTCATGCTGGCAGATGAGAGGTCCTGAGAGCCAGACCCTGAAACACAGGCAGTGGAGCCCAGAGGAAGCTGGCTGCTGGCCTGCTGCCCAAAGCTGCAATGCTGGGCCAGGCCCCCATCTCTATCCCCACCAATGGCTGAGGCTACTGACCCACAGTGAGGGGACAGGAAGCTGTCCTCAGGTAAGGATCCAGCAGGGCCTGAGGACTTGCTCTTGAAGCCACACAGAGTCTCCACCTTAGCTTTATCTGGGGAAAGCCTGGAGGAGGATCCCAAGGTGACCATGATTTCTTCTTCTGACTCTTGCAACAATCGCTTCATTTTCTCCCTCAGGGTCTGAGGGATTCTCAGCTTCTTCCTCTAGTTTCTGGTCAGGATGGTTAATAGAGATTGTGTTAGAAGGCAATACCCTGACCTGTTCTTTTCAGTCTATTTTTAGCAATTATTGCTGGCTGATGCCTTGGGCTTGGCCCACAGTGATGCCTAGAATGGTCCCATGTGTGGTCTCAAACCTGGCACACGTTCCTGGATCCTAGCTTGACTCTAATCCTGCAGCTGGTGAAAAAGGAAAATAGTGCACTTGGATCAGAAGGCAGCAGGATAATATGAATCAAGCTGTCAAGCAGGAATAAGAACACTACTTTCTAATACTGTAGGAGTCAACAGTGATCTGCCTCCCAACGCTAGACTTAAAGGTTATAAGCAATCAGTTCTCTCTCCTTGGCTTCCCATCAGAGTTTTGCTGTAAAATCAGATCAAGTCCTGTGTTCTGAGCAAGTAGCCAAAGTCAACAGGATTGAAACAAACTCCTGGGAAGTAGGTGGGGTGAAGTCAGCGAGTGACTGAATGTTTACAAATTCAACATGAGGCTCAGAAATGAACATATAGATGTTTAACCACCAAAGCTCAAATCACATACACAGTAAAAGACAAGACGTGGAATGTTTCTTTTTTTTCCCCCTCCAGTTTGTTGCTCTGGTGAAGGCTCAACTACTTAAAGGTTTGCTCCTGCCTGTGCTTATAGCACAAAGTGTCTTCCCTTTGTTTAGTGATAGCAACCCTTCACTTGGAGAAAGGACCATGACAGGAAAGTGATTTCCTAGCACTGTCCACTGCTGGAGTAATAGAGGGCTGCTCTAGCCTGTTGAATGGCCTGGAGGGAACAATGCATGTGGCAGGCGGGGAGCTGATTACATCAGAGAGAGTTCCAGGGTGCTCTACTGCTTTCCAAAAAGGTGAAAAAAGACCTGCCACCAGTCTTGCCCCTAAACTCTGAGCTACCAGTGACTGTAGCTTAGGCAGAGATGACTGTTACCTTATGTGGGGTGGGCATCCATTCCGTTTTTACTGGGAACATGCAGCCTGTAGGGAAGGAGCACAGTGGAAAGTACGAAGGATGAAGCAGAGAGCCCAGGAGTGCATGGGACTGCCAGTACTCTCTGGCTCTGCTGGGTCAGCCCGGGACAGGTGAAATGAGTTGGTGGGAGACATGTTACCCTTCAAGTTCTTCAACTGGAGATGGTTTCTCTATTTTCTAGATTTGACCTAGATTTCTAAATCTTCTAAAACCCCTGCCTCCTTTTCTTTGCCCAGTACTCAAGTTAACCCTAAAAAGTAAAAATTGTCTGTGAAGGATATAAGCTGACTGCTCCCATAGCAATTCATTTGCAGGAAAGGCCACCAACTATAGTCTGTGGGTCTGAAAATTAAAAGCACTGTGCTTCTTGAGTTACGTTTATCAAAAAAAAAAAAAAAAAAAAAAAAAAGCACTGTGCTTCTGCAGACTAAGAAGAACCAGAAGAACAAGTCACAAGACTTGAGATAAAGATGAAGCTGACCCCTTTTACTGGAAATAACTAGGCCAAGAATCAAGAGACAGAAACTAGATTAATTCCCTTTTCATTTCTTCCCTTCTTCTCTCTAGCTCATGTAAAAACTCTATTTCATCTAGGAATTCTTCATCTGAGAACTCTATCCATCCTGTGAGGCATTGGAGAGGCCTAATTATTGCTTTTTAAGCATTACTGCTTTACTCTGATGTTTTAAGGAGCCAGGATCAGCCATACCCCTAATGTGGTCAACTCAGTCTAGTCTGCGTGTGTGTGTGTGTGTGTGTGTGTGTGTGTGTGTGTGTGTGTGTGTGTGTGTGTGTGTGTGTGTGTGTGTGTGTGTGAGAGAGAGAGAGAGAGAGAGAGAGAGAGAGAGAGAGAGAGACAGACAGACAGACAGAGACAGAGACAGAGAGAGACAGAGAATGCTCTATGTGCATAGTCAGAACTACTGGGTCTCGGGCTTAGTGCCCAGCTGCCTAGATAGCAAAGCCCCCAATTCTAGGACTGACTCATCAAATTCTTCCCTCTCTCTTCCCAAAAGTACAAAATCTACATTTCCAAAGCCACCCATTTCTTTTCTCCCCAAGGTGCAAGGTCTGGGTACCCCGATTTGGTCTTGGCACCTGGTATTTTAGCTTTGAGCAATGTCCCTAGACTGATGGACTAGAGTTGGCAATTAGCCTTTCAAGTTTTTCTCAAAGAGAAAGACCTCTTACTAAACCAAGATGGAAGCTCTGCATATGACCACATGAAGCCATGAGCAAGTGCTACTAGACTGAGAATCCAGAGACTTAAGTTTGAGTCTTGCTTCACCAGTGACCGCGGATTAAACACTTCTCTCTGTGCCTTAGTTTCCTCATCTGTAAAGTGGGGGAGATAGTCACAGGAATGTTATAAAGATAAAATGAGAGACTGATAATTAGTAAACTGTAAAGCATTGCAGTGTTATTATTACTGACATGGCAAGATCCTGAGACAAAGAAGCAGGAAAACCAATATCTAAGCCAAGTGTGCAATTGCCTAAATGGTTTGACTTGAGTGGACCATGACTTCTATCCCAGCCCCAGACCCCTACCTTTCCCAGTCTCTTCTAATGGTCTACAGCAATGCCTGGAACCCTACCATTACAGTGTCACTCTTTGTTAGTCTTTCATTCTTCTAAAAGTTTTCTTTTTAAGGTAAGAAAAGGGAGGAGCAAAATATTCACTCCCCAACATTTCATTCAGGTGACAGGAGGCTTGCCCTCAGGCAGCCTGAAAGCATGAGGAAGGAGAAAACTGCTACAGGAGGCAAACTTTTCCTTTCTAATGCTAGTGAGGCCCAGAGCTCATTGCCAGGTCCTCCAAGGCCAGCCCCACTTTGGTCTAGAGGAGGCAGTTTTTCAGGAACGAAAATGAAGCTGACTCTCCTGCGATGGCTTCAGTGCAGGCCGGTTAACTTTGGGCCTATCTGCTTCTGCCCCTCAGATTAATATTCCAGATAGGGTTGGACAGTCTCGCCAGGTTTCCCTCCAAAAATGCAGTGCCTACAACACTGGCTGGCCAGCCACACAGAGGGCAAATGGCTCAGCCACTGTATTGAGAGGATCCTGAAGGACTAAAGGCAGAGCTGCCTGGTTTCCTACAGTAGTGACAAATAGGAAATTTCCAGCTAGAGCTGCCATAGCAACTCCTCCCAGCCTCAAACAAAGATGCTTGCTTTCATATTAAACAAACAAACAAAACCCTCTAAACCTTCTTCTGAATTGGTAGCTACAGCCCACAGATGAACTCTAAACTTAAGAATCACCTCCGAGGGATACGGGTTCCCTAAAGGCACCAAATATTTAGGTTTTGAAACAGGGGACAGAGCTCACTGTGAGGCCACACAGTGAGAATCAACCAGTCACTTTGCTCAGAACCCAATAGGATACCAGAAGCCAGAATGGGCTGAAAGGGCAACCTGCCGAGCCAGGAGGTCCAATTCAAGGCCACCTCCTTCTTCAGCCTCTCTTTGCTACTACTGTCCACAAGAATGAAATAACAGGGACCAAAGTGTGAGAAAAGCAGTTTGATCTCTAAATCAGTTCAATCGATGTGCCAGGGATATAAGGCACAGTTCCTGCTCTCTAATATATTAAAGCTTGGAAACAGAGTTAGGCATATAAACAATCACAAAATAAAGTGATACATGTTATAATAGAACTTGTAATAGAAAGCAAGCATTTAATTCCAGGGGTGGGGAATGGGAAGGTGATGAGGGGCCCAGAAAAACCACAACAGGAAAGGCCACGGAGAAGTAATATTTGAGCTGAGATGGCATAAGGAGGCCTCGGGGCCCAACCAGCTCAAACCTAGCCCTCTAGTTTCCTTCAAGGTACCCACTGCTGTCATTCTGCTCTATCCTGTTGGCCTATCCACTCAAGTCAACTCTCCATACTTCATATGTACATGCTCTAAAATGGCCATACCTTTCTGCAATCTTTTCCTAAGGAATGCCTAAGGCTGGGAAAAATAAGGCAGCCCTTTCAAGGGATATCTGCTTTTGAAAAGGGAACACAGCAAAACAAAATGAATTAATCAAAAGGAATAAAGCTTCAGTGATGGAAAACTGAGAACTATGTCAGGGAGTAGACCCCTTAAATCACACCGAATCAGCACCAGCCTACCAAAAAATGTCAAGAGGAAAAAAATCCCTCAGCTTTCTGAAATGGCTGATTCTTTCATCCCTCTCTGACTTATCAGTTAAATGTTATTAGGAATGTGGGTATTCCTCGTAAAATTGCTTCTGACCCAAACCTTGGCTTGGAAACTGGGAGACCTCTGGGAATAGGCCAGGGCTCTCTGTACATATATCAAGCAGCCTCTCATTTTGTACGAAGCAAGCCCAGAAGGCAAAAAGCCAAGAGCTCTGAGCCTCCTACCCCACACGTCACCCACAGCGGTCAGATCATTCCTGGGCCATTTAGCAATTATGTTGTATGGCTAATATGGTGGGAAATGAATTTCTAGGGCCACAGCAGGTAGGGGTACTCTTCAGATATTAATCTTTGGGAAAGAATCAATGCTTACAGAGAATCTTGTCAGAGAAAATGATCAGGGTCACAAGGTATAAAGAGTGAGATTAGCCAAAGGGAATAAAGAGTGACCAAAGTAAATGCATAGCAAGGTCCCTGTCCTGTGGTTCCTAGGACTTGCCATCCCTCCTCACCTGCATTAGGAGGAACCCCACTTATAGGCCAGAGGCTGGACATGGTAAAGGAAAGAAAACTTCATGCATTGTGTCCAAGAGGGAAGATAGAACCTCAGGGAATGTACAGTAGCATGAAAGAGGATGCAGCCTTCAGAGGGCTGGTATATCAAGAACTCAGGATGAAAACTGAATGCCAGTCAGCAGAGCTGGGTACTCTGTGCCCTTCCCAGGGCTCCCTTTCAGCAGTACCAGGGTTTATTATACCAAGAGTATAACAAACCATAAAACAGATACAGATGCACCTAGAATCTGATGCTCACGACAAAGACTCTCTTGGACTAAACTTGAGTCAGGCTCCTCTGAGTCCTCTGTCTGATCAGGCTCCTGTCCTTGGGCTCTGTTTAGTCCAATTTCAGCAAGAATCTTGCTGGGTCAGTTTAGTGAAAATTCCCCACCTTTGATATCTGACCAAATTCCTTATCCCTCACCCTGGGCTGATTCCAGAACAAATCCTGTCAAGTCAGTTTAGCCAGATGCCTCCCTTACCCGGATGTTTCTTCTTAATTTTCCATCCAGTGACCCTCACCCTGTTCCTTGACCATAAATTCCCACTTATGCTTGTATTCAGAGTTGGGCTTAGTTTCTCTCCCCTATTATAATACCCCAATATAATAGCCCCCCTGAATAAAGTCTGCCTTACCATTTCTGACAAGTATCAGAACAATTTTTTTCTTAAGCACTCATCATGCTCTTTTTTCCTTACTACCTATGACTCTTGTGAGTAGACTAAAAAAGGCATGTGAGCAGGAATCTAGCCCCTGAACACTCTCCTATTCATCCCCCCAAACCTCCATATTCTTTATCCCCTTACTCTGCTGTAGTTTCTTCACAGAACTTACTACCACCTGATAGATCATATATTTGTTAGTTTATTATCTGTCTCTCTCCTCAACCTCTATCCTAGAATGTGAGCAGGGACTCCGTTTTGTTCATTGCTGTAACCCTAGCACCTAGTACAGTGCCTGGCATATACGGTGCTCAAACTAAAACAAAATAAATCTTGCCATTGAATAAAAGGATCCGGGACACAAGATCAGAAAATGCTAGAGTTGGAAGAGTTCTTTAGAGAATATCAAGGCCTGGAATCTCATACTGCATTGTGATCTAGCCTATGGAGTAGTATTTTTGGTCTATCATACGTTTTTCTAAATTTTAATTTTGGAAATCTTTAGGCAGGGCAGCTATTCTGGCTTCCCCAAAGCCCTATTACCCAAGTTTATAACACCTGACCTAGAATGACACTCTTGTCCGTTAATCTGTTTTACTTTGGCAGACACCTAAATGGGAGGTTCTTGCTTAAAGACACACAGTGGGTATGAACTCCACTACATTGAAAACTGTGCCTTATTTGTTTTTTAGTTCCCAATTACTAGCACAGGGCAGTACTATGCCAAGCATATGGCCTGGCACACAGTGAGAACTCAGTGCCATGGAAAGAATAAATGAGTGATGGCAGAGCTGATTTAGAATCCAAGTTTTCTGCTTTCTAGTCTACTTCTGTTCCCATAACAACATACCGCCTTCAAGTTCTAGGTTTTCTTCTAGACTGATGGCTTACAATCCCCTTTCATTATAAAACTAAGTTGGAAACCTCTCCCCAAATATACTTGCTCACACTTTTAGGGGACTCACTCAGGGCAAATAAACAGAGTAGTGGCAGTACCAGCCGCTGCCAGACTGTCAGTTAGCTTGTATCTTTCCAGTATACGAGACTGGTAGAAAGAGACCTTGTGTGGCGCCTGTCATCCCCAGGGTTGTCATCATGGGGCTTCCACTTGCCCTCCAGCTGGAAGAGCTGCCCTGATCCTTGTGCTGATCATGGCTCTAGAACAGCACTGTTCAATAGAAATATAATGCGAGCCACATATGTAATTAAAAATTTCTAGTAGCCACATAAGAAGTAAAAAGAAACAGATGAATTTAATACATTTTATTTAACCCATTATCTAAGATTTTATTCTTTCAACATGTAATCAATATAAAAATTTTATCAGGGCTTCTCTGGTGGTGCAGTGGTTAAGAATCCGCCTGCCAATGCAGGGGACACGGGTTTGAGCCCCGGTCTGGGAAGATCCCACATGATGCAGAGCAACTAAGCCCGTGAGCCACAACTACTGAGCCTGCAAGCCACAACTACTGAGCTCGTGTGCCACAACTACTGAAGCCCACACACCACAACAAGAGAAGCCACCGCAATGAGAAGCCCGCACACCGCAACGGAGACCCAATGCAGCCAAAAAAAAAAAAAAAAACCAAAAAAACAAAAAACAAAAAAACAAACTTCTAAAAAAATTTTTTTATCATGTATTTGCATTCTGTTTTTTTTTTTCTTTGCAGTATGCGGGCCTCTCACTGTTGTGGCCTCTCCCGTTGTGGAGCACAGGCTCCGGACACGCAGGCTCAGCAGCCATGGCTCACGGGCCCAGCTGCTCCGCGGCATGTGGGATCTTCCCGGACCGGGGCATGAACCCGCATCCCCTATATCAGCAGGCGGACTCTCAACCACTGCGACACCAGGGAAGCCCTGCATTCCGTTTTTCATACTGAGTCCTTGAACTCTGGTATGTATCTTACATTTACAGCACATCTCAATTTAGACTGGCCACTCTTAAAGTACTCAACAACCACATGTGGCTGGTGGCTACTATACTGAACATCATAGTTTTTAAAGGTTAGGGCGGGGGACACTCTGGAGAGCCTTCAAAACCTGGCAGTGGATGCAAAGAGCAGACTGTCATCTCAGGGGCAGTAGAATGTTCTATTGTTTCAGTCTTCCTTTAACCTGTTCACTTTGATCCTAGCTCGAAGCATCATATTTCCATTTTGTGACAGGCTCAATCCTCCTCAAGGCTGCAAAGAACATAGTACTAAGGCCCCAATCTGCAGAGGATTAGACCTTATCTCTCTCAGCCTGACCCTTTCTAGATACCCTGTAGTTCTGTGTAGCTTCTGTCCAGTACTCTGAGCAAAACCACAAGATAAATCTAGTTTCTTCAACGAAGCTACACCTTCACAGGGAAGACTTAGAGACCTCTCACAGACAAGAGCATAATCTCAGTGCAGCTGGGTCAAAGGTGTGCAATCCTAGACAACTCACACTAGAGAGATACATTACAATAGTAAAATTATATTTGTTTAGAATTTTACAGTTTACAAGGTATCTATTTTATCATCACAACAATCCTGTGGGGTAGAGGGAAGGATTACTATTCTGATTTCATAAATGAGAAAAATAAAGCTCCAAATGACCTGGCCAAGGTCGCTGAGTAGAGCTAGGATTTAAAAGGGGGTCTTCGATCTACAAAAATAGTGCTTTTTTCACCATACATGCAGGACACAAATGGACACATTATCTGTTACCCATGTGTGTACACATTTAAAACTGAGAAAACTCAAGATGACTTTCCTGTTTATATGGAATATGCACACGAGAAGGATGAATTAATACTCACATTAGACAGAAGGACAATATACACACATAAACACACTCTCACACATTGGAAAAATGGAGAGGTTTCTGAATATACACAGGCCTATACAAGAATAGGAACGTTACCTGGGTACATGCATACGTGTATGAGATAAAGGGACATATATATCTATATACGTATGACATGGAAGGAAAGATGGCTTGTGTATATTTATATGAGATGAATGAATGAGTTGTCTATGTATATGTAACACACAGGAGAGGAATGGACAGGTTATTTAAAAACATATGGACATATCAAGAGGGAGAAACAGATTCTTCATATACAGGTATGCACATATCCAAAGGGCTGGATGGGTTATTTATATACATACAGGAGAGTACCAAGGAGGAATGGATGGTCAGATTATCAGAATATAAACACGTGCACGTGAAGATTCTACCCTTAGTGCTGAGTATGCTGTTTTTCACTCATTATAATGACCCCCCACCAGCAAGTTGGCTCAAGCAGTTATGTAATTAATGTAGCTGCTCCATATTCCACCCACAAATGCTTTGCTTTTGTCCCTGTTTCTCGTTCAGAGTCAGTCATACACTCAATACCACTTACCTTGCTGCTGCAATCAAAATAAGAGTTAAGGAAATGAAAAGAAAAAAAACACATTAAAACCACAAATTCTCAAGTTTTAGAATGCAAGTGCTGCCTTTAAAAGGAAATCCATTCGGAAGCACTCCTTGGTTTGAGAGAGAAGCCACAGGATGAACTTTCTAAGCCACAGCACAGCTGCTTGCCCAACCAACGAACAGAGCCAAGGAGCTATTATTCTCAGCTGCACCCAGCTGGCTGGCTCCCTGGTGCAAAGTTGATGATAGGAAAAATGCCCGGCAGAGAAATTCCCCCAGGGCTGGGCAGGAGTCTTGTTGGCTGCAAATCTAGGAATCCAATCTGGTCCACACTTCTCTGCTGAGGGGGATTCTGATGACCAGCCTGCTGAAGGTAATAGCAGCCAAACTTCAACTGGACGTGGAATTCTAACTCAATCGATTCCGGGTTTTGAGACTGAGACAAAAAGCAGGGCAGCTACTGCTCCTGCTGCTGCTCCTCCTCCTCTCCAGCTGCTTCCTGCCTGCAACCTCCCATAGGGCACCAGCCCTCCTCACACATTCCTGGCGCACACACCCCCTTTCCCAGCACACTCACGCACACAAAAACCTCGCCAGCAAGCTCACTCAAACACCCTTGGTGAGTGTCTCTCCCTCTCCCTAAATATAGATCTTCCTCTTTCCCCTCCCCTATTTCCTCCTCTCGTTCTTCTCCCCCCTCCTTTCTTTTCCCCTGCCTATCCATCTCTCTCATGTCTGGGCTGTAGTTAAAGAGACATAACACAGAGCCCTACACTCTGAGGAGCTCTCAGTCTCAGAGGGAAGACAGAACACAGCAAGAAACAGCCAGAGCATAATACAAAGGGAGTCGTGCCTTCTACTGAGACAAGCTCTAGGTTTTTTGGTTTGGTTGGTTTTTGGTTTTTCGTTTTGTTTTTGTATATGTATAATGTACTGTCTGCATTTGGCAAAGCTGGAGAACAGGTAAAGTACCAAGGGCAGTTAACATCAAACAACACCATGTTCTCAAAGTAGGTACCTAGTCCAGTTCTTCCTGAACAGCCACAGCAAGAGAACCAACTGGAAAATGAGAACTCCCTTAGGCCATGCCAAGGTAATGATTAGACAGAAGTAGAGGAAGCTGGGCGGGCTGAGGTAGACCCTCTACTGCAGAAGTCAGGACCACAGAATGTTTTGGAATCCAGAATTAGGAACTAAGTAACCTCAAGTAATATCATATTAAGCTAAAGCTACGTACAGTTCAAGACCCTGGCTTCATAGTCCCAAATGTCCCAGTCCTTTGCCAGTTGCAACCCCACCTCCCTGGAGACTGGTTGGTCAGGCGGTTCTCATGTGGCCCTAATTCCTAATAACTCAACAATTCTAGTTGAATTATCAGGAAATTCTAGTTGAATTTCATCAGGAAATTAAATATCCTTATCTTCAAAGAGCCCTCAAGTTGCTCATTGCAACATAAGCCAGGGACCCTTGAAGCCCTGGAGCATTGACAAAAATATGAAATATATGATACCTCTTTCTACTCTGCAGTCACTGGACAGGAAAAACACTGTTTGAGCCCAGAGAACCTCAGAATTCTTCTCAATATAGGGCTTCAATCAGCCAGCAACAATCCAGTGAAGCCATTCCTATTCTACCTCCTCTGAGCCTGATCTAATAAGATAAGCCCCGCTCCTCTTCCTCAGGTTAACATCAGGTGGGCAAGTTTGATTCACCCATCAGGCCCAAACCAGGCTCTCAAACCTTGCTACTTCTGCTGCCCTGCAACATTCCTCATGACAATGCACAATAGAACAAGGCCCTGTTAGCCAGGAATCAAGCGGTCTATGGGGGCCACCCTGGAATCTGTCATTACAGAAAAGGCAGTCCTATATGGTAGATAAAACAAGCTTTTAAATTAAGAATGATTTCCTTAGCTTATCCAAGATCCTGAGGAGAAAGCGTTGAATCCAGAGCCAACATTTGCCTCCCTACTGCCTTCTTCCAATAACATTGCTTCCCCCTCAACCAAGGAAAAAAATTTAGATTCCAAGAGACACTACACAACCCATTTCTTAACCATCCACCTCATTATTCAGCCAACACTGACAGCAAAGCAAATACCTCCTAACCCAGTCGAGAGCTGGCTGGATGACAGAAGAGATAAGGGCTGACAGTGCAACCATAACCACATCTAAACACAGAAAGAAAAAAAAAAAAACCCTGAAAACTGTCAAATTTCAGTGGAAGTCACTGCAAATTTACTGTGAAACTCCTCATATATTTCAGCCAGGAGAAAGAGGTAAAGGGTTTAAAATAAGAAATATAGGGAAGACTGATTAAATCAGAATTCCCTCCCCCAACTCTGCAGCCACTCATAAAGAGCTCGGAGCAGTGGCTGTCATGACCAGGTTTGGGTCTGAGCTTCCTAGACTCAAGAGAAGATCAAATTCTCAAGACTGGGAAAGATCCTCAGAGGTAGGACATTGCCCAAAGAACCTACTTCTTCCTGCTTCATCCACCAGTGGCTCCAGGACCTGGCTAGGACCTCCAGAGGCTATAATTGAGGCTAATGTGACAGTCTTGTCCATCTGCTTACTCAAACACATTCAGTTCATCTTCTGAGCAGTTTGGGTTTTCCAGAAAAACAAAGGCTCAGACAGAGAAAACGTGTTTAGGACACGAGGCACAACATATCAGCTATCTCTAGTTCCAGTCTTCAAACTTCACAAGAGCCCTCATATGGCTCTGACCATAAATTACCTTTGTATCTTTCCACCTTCCCATGTTTCAGTGAAAGAAAGAAGGGGCATAAGTGGGAAAGTGGTAAATAGCAGTCACTGTAAACTCAGTAAAAAAGCAGGGCTCCTTCTGTCACTGTTCAACCAAGCCCAGAGAGTGCCAGACATCATATGACCAAAGGACAATCAGACCTCCTTAGGGGACTAGTCTTTTGGGATAGACCAATTTCTGTTTCCTGAGCCATGTGAGCAAACTGCAGCTCCCTTGTCACAGTGGATCTGTCTCTTGGGAATCCTGGGCAGGCCAAAAGGATGTGGGTGCATTATCGAGGTAAGAATTAGCACAAGCACCCACCTTAGCTGGGAAGCTTCCTCAAAGCAGAGCTGTTCAAGAGCTGGCTGGGCAGAATTAGAAAAACAGATTGGGTTAAGAAGGAAAAGGCATTTATCCCGAAGCTGTGAAATGCTCTGAACAGACAGTCTCAAGGTCTGGTTCCCAATTTAAATCTTTGCAGGGATCTTCGCCTAGAGACAGATGAGTCAAGATGAAAATTCAACCATGAGACACTGACACTCACGCAGAGTTGTGGGAAGGTTCAGAGCTGCAGGAGCTCTAAAGGGGAACCAAATGGGTGGGTTAGTCAGAAGACCACCTGGTGCACAAAATTCATCTTCAGCTAAAGCATCTGAGTGGTGTCACAAGGAAACTGGAGGAGGGGCTCACCAATCACAATTCTATCCTCTCATACAAACCAATCTAGGTCTTGTTGGGGCCAGATACAACTGGTTCTGAAGCAAAGAATGTGCCTGCTCCAAACCTGGCCTGCCTTTCAGGTGTCACTGCCAGAGAGTGGCTGAGTCAGAACCAGCAGGTGCTACCTTTTCTCCCAGTTTTAACAATCACTTATGCAGGGTGCAAAGGATAGGTGGAACCCAAGTCTGACTTATGCAGGAGTAAGCTTGTGATGCTTCCTTCTCTACCACTAAGTAAAGCCAGAAGCACACGAACAGGCCAGTATATGGTCACACAGCTGGGATCTGTTTCATGAGGAAAACGGTTTGTTCTGGTGGCAGAGAAAAGTCTTTTTTTCCCCTGTGGAATTATGTCCTCTATAAACTACTCAGAAATTACATGCAGCAGAGAATGATGGGCAACGGGAGGTGGTTTTCCTTCTTCCTTCAGGAACATGCCCCCCCACCAGGGGAGTGAGGAACCTGGCAGAGATGGGTTCACTTTACTGATGTGCTAAGACATAGCTGCTACACAGCCTAAATCAGACTTGACAAGCTGCAAGGCAGGCCTAAGGAGTCACAAACTGCTGACAAACTTCAGTTCTATAATCAGGTCAAGCACCATCTCTGATAGCAAAATCCTGAACCTAAAGAGCTGATAAACTCTTCAGGACTGCCCAGCTATACAGTTAGGTTTCCAGCCTATACCTCCAAAGCTTGTGGTCCCATTTCCATTCGAGGAGCAAATGATCAAATACTCATATAAGCCAAGCAGTTTACATGTCCACTGCCCTCTTACATAAACCTAGTCAAAGTCATAGCTCCCAGATTTAGGACTAAGACTGGTGCTGAACTAGTATCTGCTTCTGTATGTCCCAGCGCAATCCACAAAGTGCACTGAGCCTGCCTCGATCTCTATACCACAAGGAAGCCAAGGGACCATAGGCTGAGGATTCTCTAACGGGAACCCAAAATTTGACTTTTCATGGGGAAATGAACCTCTTGTACTAAAAAGAGACTATGTTCTAACTGGCTTAATATTGATCAAATATCCCCTTTGGTTCTTTGTGGCTTGTTCTGAGATATACCTTAGAGTGAACCCAATTCTGGAAAATTCTCTTGCTGTAGGCCCCTATTTCTATAAGCTTTTCAAAATATGTCCCTAGTCACTTCCTTGGTAGTCCAGTGATACAGAATCCGCCTTACAATGCAGGGGACGTGGGCTCGATCCCTGGTCAGGGAACTAAGATCCCACATGCTGTGGGGCAACTAAGCCCACGTGCCACAACTACTGAGCTCGCACGCCTCAACTATAGCCCACATGCCACAAACTACAGAGCCCACACGTCCTGTAGCCTGCGCACCACAACGAAGAGCACATGCGCCGCAATGAAAGATCCTGCATGCCGCAGGACATGCAATGAAAGACCCGACGCAGCCAAAAATAAATTAAATAAATAAATCTTAAAAAAAAAAATGTCCCTAGCCAACATACAAATCTCAAGTGTCTTGGGACTCAATGAAGGGACCCCAAAGAGGAGGGGTTTTCCCTGTAGTATTCTCCATATATTCAGAAATATCTGGTACAAGGCACTGAGTTATAGGAAACTAGTTAATGTGCAAAGGGGGAAGAGAAAACTTAAGGGAGACCTAATCTTAGTTGGGGATCTCTGACAGATTAACAGGGAAGCATAGGGGAGAAAGAGAAGTACTCAACTGGGTGAGTCAGGAGAGAGAAAGAGCTAGATTCAGCCTGCAAGCAAGGAATGCCAAGGGAAAGCCTGTTGCTGGGGTTGGCATTGGAGTCCTAGGCCGCCAGCTCACCCGCGCCAATCACAAACAGAGATGACCTCTCTGCTCAGACACAGGATCCTTGGAACCCCTATATTCTAATTCTCCATCCAATGACAGAATCCCCTGCAAAACCCTTTGTCCCCCTACCTCATGTCACCAAGACTAATCTATTTTACCTTCCTACCTATAAAATCTGTCCCTTTCTCTACAACCCTTAGGCTATGCTTCATTATTTCTCACCCAAGTGGCTGTAAAATATTCATCCTCATCTCTATTCCTCCAGAACCACCTCCCTCTCACCCCTCCCTATTCCCAATCCATTCCTGACAATTTGTTCGAGGGATATCTCTAAAATGTAGATAGATTTTTGTCATTCATTTTCTTAAAATCCTTCCGTGACTGCTCTCAGGGAAAAAGCCCATGCTCACTCCTTGGCATATTATCAAAGTTCTTTCTTGACCTGTCCATGTCTAGAGGGATCCAAAGCACCCCGATTCCCTAAGTTTGGTCAAACAAAATTCCTTACACTCACTGAATGTGCCATCCCGTTCTCTTTCTTTCCATATGACCCTGTTTAGAGTGCTATCAGAGAGTAAAAACCAGTATGGTGAGGATGCTAAAAACCTCATCAAGTGCTTGTCAGAAAGCAAGACTTGGAACCAAAACAGTAAAAGCTACTTTGGTGTCTGCTATGGGTTGAACTATGTTTTCCAATATCCATGTGTTGAAGTCCTAATCCTCAATACCTCAGAATGTGACCTTGTTTGGAGGCAGGGTCTTTACAGATGTAATCAAGTTAAAGTGAGGTCATTAAGGTGGGCCCTATCCAACATGACTGGTATCCTTATAAAAAAGGAAATTTGGATATTTTTCCTCTATGTTTTTCCTCTATGCCTGTTTTTCCTCATACTGTTTTTCCTCTATGCCTAAAGATAGGCATAGAGGAAAAACAGTATGAAGAGACACAGGAAGAAGAAGACCATTTACAAACCAAGGAGACAGAACTGGAGTAGATTCTTCCCTCACGGTCCTCAGAAGAAACTAACCCTGCTTGCTAATACCTTGATTTTAGGACTTCTAGCTTCCAGAACTGTGAGACAATAAATTTCTGTTGTGTAAGCCATCTAGTTTGTGGTACGTTGTTATGGCAGTCCTAGCAAATTAATACAGTATCTTTGAACATTACTGATACAATTCTACCAAAAATTTAAAAAAATAAATAATAGAATTAATACTTATTAAGTACCTAAGCATAATACCAGGCATGATGAAAAGATATAATCCTTGCCGTTAGGAAGTTCATAACCTAATGGAGGAAATGTTATGATATGAAGCGCTGTTATACCCATATTATGAGGAGTGTTAGAGCTTGTGCTTGGGTGACTGATAGTACCATTTACTGATAAAGAACATACATGAAAGGAGATGGAGGAGAAAGAAAAAACAATGAGCACAGTTTGAACATACTGCATCACGTGCCTGTGAAAATTCTGGTGACAATATCCATGGGCACCTTGTCATAAGTCTGGAGCTCAGGAAAGAGGACTGAGGTAGAGAAAGAAATTTGGGACTCAACAGTGTATGGATAAAAATATGGGTGAGATTATCTAGAGAAGAGAATGAGGTTGAAAACAGAACCCTGGGAATCACCAAGTTTTAAGGGGCAAGCAGAGGAAAAGAAATGCTGTAAGGGAAACAAAGATGGAGCTGTCAGAAATAAGAAAAGGACTTGGAGGGAGAGATATTGCAAAAGCCAAAAAGGAAGAGTATTTTGGGTAGAAACCAGTCAACAGCTTTTATCTCACTTGTCATAAGAAATGCTCCAGGATGTTGGTTTTCATCCAGAATGCCCTTCCTAACTTACCATCTTTGGCTATTTATGTCTGAATGTCCTCAGGTGTGGACCAAATAAACACATTTCCCTAGCATGCTTGAAGATGACAACCAGCAAACGGAAATAGAAGCCTACAGAAATGGGGAAGATTATTTGTTACAACTTACCTCTTCCTTCTGGCTTCAAGATGTCTTATTTTATACACTGTGACTGTACTTCAGGACGTGCCTGTTTTGGAATGGTGGTAAATCTCCGCTGCATTGCTTATGGAAAGAACACAACTTGCCACTTACAAGGAGTCATGGATCTCCTTAATGACATATGTTTGTAAACACAGGAAGCAAGTTACCCCTTGATTTCCATCTTTCTAAGCTATTACTTTATTTCTTGAACACTTCCTGATATTTAATAACAATTGTTGACTTAGCACCCTCTGGGAATTCCTCTGACAAGACTTCTCTGACTGCCTTAACTCAAAGGGCTTGCTCCTTACTTTAAAGTCTTATGACAACTATTTTGTTATAAGCATTAATCATTCCCTTTGCAACCAATTACTACGGGCTTGTAATATCACTTCATACTTTTAAGCAATCTCCCCACAAAACTTTGCTTGACTAAGTATCAGAAGCTATGCTAGGGATTGTACTTAGTTCCTGACCTCAAGTGCAATCTAGGAAAGGAGTTAAAGCCTACATATATGCAAGGAAAATGCAAGTAGAAAGCAGAAGTAACAAGAAAATAAGTGGCCAGGAATAGGATCTCTGAATCCCTGAACTCTTTTTTTACGTAAATGTACTAGGCCCTCAAGGCATATTAAACAGAGAAGATACTCCAGGTGAATATTCATTCTTAATTCTTAAGGGTTCAGCCTCAAACTCCTGCAAGGCCTCCTACCTTGATAAATCAGGCTGGGCCATAAAGACATCTTGAACAGAAGAACAATTCAAAAGACAAGTCAAGCAGTTTGCAACTTGACCCTTTGCTCCTGGGTCCACATCCTTGACTAGACATCTGAATTTCTCCCTGTGCAGGAGGAGGTACTAAAAAGAATATCAAAGGCCCAAATCAGTTTTCTCAACCTGCTTTTTCATGCCCCAGTTTATTCCAACTGCCAGTTTATTCCTCCAGCATTACAATTGGAGTGCCTATTCTTTGGGCCTGGAGTGAGAGGGCAGCCTTTGCAATTCCTAAAGGTTAGCATGAGTGACTAATATGTGTCATAAGAGACCCAGGTGAAATGTATGAGAATTTGTAAGAGAAAATATTTGCATCGTTCAAGGTGTTGGTTTGGAAGAGAATCAGGGAACGCTCTGTGAAAAAGGTGATAGCTGAGCTTGATCCTGAAGGATGAATAATATTTGGATATGTGGAAACGGAAGAGAAGAAAAGGCAGACGATATAGGATGAGCAGAGATATGAAAAGGACAAAAAGGAAGGTGTGATGCTGGAAAGGAACGGAAACTAACATATACTGAATGTTAACAACATGCCAGGTCTTGCTCTATATGTTATCTTATTTAATCCGTATCTATCCACTGAGGCAAATAATATCCAACTCAGAGATGAGAAAACTAAGTTTCTAAGATACTCAGTAACCTGCCTAAACCTAAGGTTACACAGCTAGTAAGTGGTGGAGCCATATTTCAAATTCAGGCTCTTTCTGATTCCAAGGCTCAACTTCTTTCAACTGTATAATGTGGCCTCTGGGTTAACAAAGGTTAGAAAAGTAGGTTAGAAAATCATGGTTGGTCATGAATGCCAAGCTAAAAAGTTGAAACTATAATTTAACTACCAGTGTAAAGAAAAATTAATGTTTTTTGAGGGGGGAAAACCTGTCATTCATTCATTCATTCACTTATTCACTCACTCACATATCTGTTAAGACTTGCTGGATGCCAGGCATCAGGGATATAAAGTTAAGTAGGCACAGTCCCTATTCTGTATTTCCATGCTCTTTTCATCTAGCTTTTATTTAAGTTATTTATTGAATTATAACATACATACAGAAAAGTACACAAATCAAAAGTACATTAACGTGGGCTTCCCTGGTGGTGCAGTGGTTGAGAATCTGCCTGCTAATGCAGGGGACACGGGTTTGAGCCCTGGTCTGGGAGGATTCCACATGCTGCGGAGCAACTAGGCCCATGAGCCACAACTACTGAGCCTGTGTGTCTTGAGCCTGTGCTCCGCAACAAGAGAGGCTGCGATAGTGAGACGCCCGCGCACCGCGATGAAGAGTGGCCCCCGCTTGCCACAACTAGAGAAAGCCCTCGCACAGAAACGAAGACCCAAGACAGCAAAAATAAATAAATTAATATCCTTCTTAAAAAAAAAAAAAAGTACATTAACGTAAACAGAATTCAGATCAAGGACAGAACATCATCAGAATTCCAGAAGCCCCACTGCACTTATATCTAGTTACTACCAACCCCCTCGCCCCAAAATAATCACTATCCTGAAGTGTGACACCACAGATTACTTTTGCCTGTTTCTGAACTTAATATAAAAGGAATCATGTAGTAGATACTCTTTTAAGAAATACATAATCTTGAGGGCAAATGCTTACACAATTCCAGGACAGTGTGATAAACATTAAAATTGACTGTATATGAAATGCTATAGAAAGATAGAAAAATGAGTATCTAACTCTACCTGGGGACTTTCCGGAAGGCTTCCAAGTATGTGACATCTAAGTTGAACCCTGAGCATAAGTGGTAGCCACGACTAGTACTCTGTTTCAGGAAGGTAAATCTGATGGTGGTATACACAATGGATTCCAAGAAAAATAAATAAACGCAAGGAAACCATTGGAAGACTAATACGCTATAGTCTAAGCAGTAAAGAGGACCTGAATGCAGAGAGGAACAAAGAGGAGACTGATAAAAGAAATCACAGAGAGAAAAAGAGCAAGATCTGGCAAACGATCTAATGTGGGAGGCAAGAGAGAAGGAAGAATGACACCATCATTTTGAGTGGGTGACTGGCAGAATGATGGTGACTTTCATACAAACAGAGAACAAAGGAAGAGGAATAGGCCCAGGAAGGAAGTTTCAAACATTGGGAAATTATGGTGACAATAACTAGTAGATAACTAGATATGAAGGGTAGAACCTAAGGAAAAAAGGGAGGGTCAGAAGTATATATTTGGGAATCATCTACTTAGAAAGGCTAGTTGGAAGTCTACTGGCTGCCTAGCACAGAGGCCAGGATCAGGCACAGTAACGGCCATACGGTAGTTCAATTAATGTACGTCAATTAATGACTCTGGATTAGAGGCTGAGGAAATGCAGATTTGAGATTCAAAGAGATGCCTTCTGTAGAAAGAAGAGACAGAGACAGACAGGAAAGGAGACAGGCAAAGTAAGAGAGGAAGGAAGAACTGGAAGAACCCAAGAAAATAGGAAGCTACAAGTAGGGAGTTTCAAAAACATTGTGGAATGCTGCAGAGAAAAATGAGCATAAAGATTGAAGAAAAGTATCTGATGAAAAAAAGTGTTTAAATATTTAACTGGTAATTACTTCTATCTACTCTCTGGCCTACAAGCTCACAAATGATAAGAAAATGTCTTGCAAATGGCCCAACAGCACCCCGTGGTACCCACTTATTAGCTGGCTTGATTTAAAATGGAATAATTATATTAGCTGCTTCCTTTTGGATAACTTTGGCAAAAGAGTTTTCTCTTACAGAGCAAGAATTCCTTCACAGCCAGGATCAAATGTTCCCAATGACTGTGTGGTCACATAAGCAGCAGAGTCAGAGAAAGTAGGAGAAATCAAGAAGGGCTGCTTTACTTGTTATTTGGAAGCAAGTAATTTTGTACAGCGGTATCAATCAGACTTATTCCATAAGAGTTTACAAAGTACCTCCCTTTATTGACACTATGTCCAGAAAATACCGCCAGCTGGAGCTGAGGCCTGCTGCTGGTATCTGACACCCTCCTCGGACTCTAGGTAGGTTAATGATATCACGGCATTTCTCAGAAATGTGCTGATCTGCTCCTCAGAAACCGGAGCCAAACTCCACCCCTTCAAACAAGCTGCCCCAAATTCCAGTCCCAGATGTGATGTCTTATAATTCACAAAGTTCAGTCACAGCCTAGAACGAGATCTAAGGTTTATAGAAGACCAATAACTGATAAATACCCAGATCCAGGCCATAAATGTGTTCAGAATATTTCAGAGGGGGTGGGGAACCTGAGAAATGTTAAGCATTTCTCCTGACAAGTACACAAAAGCAGCTCTTGCAAAATGTTCCTACAGTGCCCAGGGTAGCCTTTGGCCTGCTCCCCTAGACTCCTCAGGCAAGGCACTCCACTGACATTTTCCTCGCAGGTCCCAGAGAAGCACCAGTACATAGATAGCCTCATCTGAGTGATCCACATGGCAAGTTTTCCCAGGAACCCCCATGCCATCTGGTAGTCTAGATCCCTGTAAAAGCCTGAAATCCTATGGCACTGGCTCCTTGCCACTTTAACCATCAGAAGCAGTTTCACTGGGTTCCCACTCAGCAGCAAAGGCTCCAGCTGTGATCAGAAACACCTTTGGCAGGTCGCTAAGGCCTAGGCTAAGAAGGTCATGAGAAAGCCCTGAAAACCAACACTTGTGTAATAAGAGGCCCACTGGTGACTTAAGCAATTGTTTATAGAGCTTTGCCCTCAAAAATGCATTTTTCTATGATCTCACCAAAACTCTGTGAGAGGGGAAGTCATTATCCCTAATTTTATAGCTAAGGAGACTAAGAAATAGGAAGTGTTTTATTCAAGTTCTCTCAGATTTTGAGACTAAGCTACTGCAAGAACCCAGCTCTTTCTATTTCTAGTTGAGCCCTAAGTTTTATTAGTAATAGGGATAAGAGTAAACGAATACAAAAGACACTGGGCATCATGAATGGGTCTGCATATACCAGCCTAGAGAACACATTTTTCCCACCAACTAGACCTCGGGAAATAAAGACTCACACGTGAGAAACACTGAAGCTTCTGTGCCATCTTCTTCTCCCTTCTGCCTTGTAAAGTATTCATTTGCTAGGGCTGTCATAACATAATACTAAAGACTGGTGGTTTAAGGAACAGAAATTTATTCTTACAATTCTGTTGGCTAGAAGTTCAAGACCAAGGTGTTAGCAAGGTTGGTTTCTTCTAAGGCCTCTCTCCTTGGCTTATATAGGTGGCCATCTTCTCTCTGTGTCTTCACGTGACCTTTCTTCTGTGTATGTGTATGTCCTAATCTCTTCTTACAAGGATACCAGTCAGATTTCAGTATGTAATTTGGATTTTTCATCCAAATTACCTCAATGTATCATAATTACCTCTTTAAAGGCCCTATCTCTAAATACAATCACATTCTAAGACACTGGGTGTTACGACTTTTAACATAGGAGGCAGGGAGCGGGGGACAACTCAGCCCATAAAAGGTAAAAAAGGTAAAATCAGGGTTTTGGTGGCATAGGGAATTTAAAAGGCAGGGGAAGAAAGGAGATAATTCAGAACCAGAAGCCAGGCACCCTGGTGTTTTCCTTTCCTTTGCAGAGAGCCTTTGGAATAGAGGAGAGGGAACATTCCATCCAGCTGGTGGCTTTAGAGAAAGAGAACTAAGCCAATCTCAGCTTTCATCCCTGCTTTGGCCTGTTGCCTAACAGAAATGGAGTTCATGAGCAGAAGGATCATTTGAATCCTTTCTGGGTATTTCTGCTCTGTTCAGTGCCGATGGGGGTAGGAAAGGTAGAGGGTTTTTCTTCATGTGGAAAAGAATACTTAAATCTTAATTTCTTAAGGATATCATTACTGCCCACTCAGCTTCATCTCTGGAACTTCTTTCTGCCTAAGATTTTAGTTTTTACCAAAACAGTTAAGTTCCAAAGACTGAGCTAGATTTGTACATTAGAAGAACAGAAAAGGAGGGGCTGAGACTATCAGGCTATAGCAAGAACTGGCAGCTCAAGAGCATGCTTTTATTACTAACCAACTGGGCAAGCTTCTCCCACACCCTATAAAAACAAACAACTTCTTTCTGCTTCAGAGGCTCAGGTGATATTGTCAATTTCCCCACAGACATTTAAGAAGCAAGCAAAGAGAGAATTTAGAAAAGGGAAATTAAATAGACATCAGAGAAGATGAGCATTGGGGATGGTTTCTTAGATGTTAAAACAAGGAGTGTGCAGGAGTGTCAAATATTGCAGCAAGGTCCAATACGATAAAGACTTAAAAACAACCACAGGATTAGGTAGCGATGAGCTCACTGACTGACCTTCACAAACATAGTTTTAATGAATTGACAATGAAATAATCTGAGACAGACTTTCCTAAAGTGCATTCCTTGGAAAATGATTCCTACAGGATGCTTTTCCAAAGCAGAGTTTCATAGTCAAAAAAGTTTAATGCTGTGCATTTTTTATTCCCTCTTGAAGAAACAAAAGAAGCCTAAATATTTTTAAGTTTCTGAGAAGTCCTTTGATAAAGCAATCTGTTGGTGTTGCACTCTACTGGAACTCAATGTTTTCCAAATTTCTTTCACCATGAAACTCTTTATCACATGATAAAGAATCTATTAACATTGCTAGAAACTGGAGTCCTGAGAAACACACTTTGAAAAACAGGGTTCTAAGATTATGGTGGTAGATAGTAGTGTTAAGAACATAGGCTCTGCAGTTAAATAGGTCTAGATTTGAATCTGGTTCTGACTCTTGCCAGCTAGGTGACCCTGGACAAGTTTCTATCTTTCTAAACCTCAGTTTCTTAATCTATAAAATGGGCCTAATAACATAAGCCTAATTCATAGAATTATTGTAGGAATTCAGTTGGGTAATACATGTAAAGCACTGACAATAATAGTATTCAATAATGTGATTACTGGGCTTCCCTAGTGGCGCAGTGGTTAAGAATATGCCTGCCAATGCAGGGGACACTGGTTCAAGCCCTTGTCCGGGAAGATCTCACATGCCGCAGAGCAACTAAGCCCGTGTGCCACAACTACTGAGCCTGCTCTCTAGAGCCCGTGAGCCACAACTACTGAGCCCCCATGCCACAACTACTGGAGCCCGCATGCCTAGAGCCTGTGCTCCGCAACAGGAGAAGCCACTGCAATGAGAAGCCCACGCACCACAAGGAAGAGTAGCCCCTGCTCGCCGCAACTAGAGAAAGCCCCCACGCAGCAATGAAGACCCAACGCAGCCAAAAATAAAATAAATAAATAATAATTTAAAAAATAATGTGATTACTGTGATGATGATGATGATAACCACAAGGACTATGGAAAGTAATTGAGATTAGAAGGAAAACTGTGATGTACATACTAAAGTTTTCAATGAGTGAACAGGGAGTTATGCAAAAGTTGGGATCTCATTTCAACAAGGAAGGTGGGTGTGAGAACAGCTTATGCAAGGATTTAGTAATGGCCTCAAAGTGGCAGAGAGAGCCAGAGAAAACCAAGCCTCACTCCTGACCCAGAAATACATGGGGCATTAAAAAAAGGCATAGTCTTCATACAAAAGGATTTTAGCAAACTGCCATGTTTCAGCCAGTAGAAAACGTATCTGTTCTGGTCTCAGATATCAGGTAAGGACTCCAAGGTTTGCCAAAGGACAGAAGGGGCCCAGAGGTCTCTTGTCCAAGAGAGGTCCGTCTGGTTTGTGAAACAGTAGTAGTGCCTTTTCGTAGGTAGGGCTTACCATAAGGTTTGAAGTGGGGTGTTAAAAACTGTGGTTAAGAGAGGTCTGAAAGTATTGGGGCTTACTACAGGATTTGTACTGTGACACTGTGGTAGTAGCAAAATATTAGAAACAACTTAAAGATCCATCAATAGAGAACAGAGTGTAAAAATTATAATACATCTACAGAAGGAAGTACTATGCAGCTATTAAAAAAACGCAGTAGGGCCTCCCTGGTGGCGCAGTGGTTGAGAGTCCGCGTGCCGATGCAGGGGATACGGGTTCGTGCCCCGGTCTGGGAGGATCCCATATGCCGCGGAGCGGCTGGGCCCGTGGGCCGTGGCCGCTGGGCCTGCGCGTCCGGAGCCTGTGCTCCGCAACGGGAGAGGCCACAACAGTGAGAGGCCCGTATACCACAAAAAGAAAAAAGAAAAAAAAAAAAAAAAAAAACACGCAGTAGCTCTATTAGTAATAAGGAAAAATCTACAAGATGTAGCAGTAAATGAATAAAAGGTGAAGGACAATGTGTATAATATACACACGCATGCATGTGCACACACACATGCTTATAAATGCACAGTTTACCTCTGGACTGATTCATAAGACACAGGTAACAATGAGATGGGGGAGGTGGGGACTAGAGGCCTGGAGTCTGAAGTAGGAGGGAAACTTTGCATTATACATATCTTTTTTATATAATTTTATATTTTTACATTTCTTACTTATTCAAATCATTCTTTAGTGTTTTTTTTTTAAGTGTTACAGTAGCAATGGTTAGGGAGAAGGCTGAGAGACCGTAAGAAAAAGGAGGGATAACTGTGGACTCCACAAGGGCAATGAGCTGAGGTAGTAGAAGTTAAGACAGGCAGCCATGATCAGAGCAAAATCCTGGAGTTTAAAATTATAGAAAGAGGGCTTCCCTGGTGGCGCAGTGGTTGAAAGTCAGCCTGCCGATGCAGGGGACGCGGGTCCGTGCCCCGGTCCGGGGAGATCCCACATGCCGCGGAGCGGCTGGGCCCGTGAGCCATGGCCGCTGAGCCTGCGCTTCTGGAGCCTGTGCTCCACAACGGGAGAGGCCACAACAGTGATAGGCCCGCGTACCGCAAAAAAAAAAAAAATTATAAAAACAGTGCTTTCCTTGTGAAACTAAGCCTAAGACATGGGGTCCTCAAGGGCCCTCCCTTATTTTCCCAAGGGGGATCCATTTTTTAGGCCTTCAATAATAGCACAAGATGGACAACTCTTTGCCTGGGAGAGAGTCACAAGTAAGAACAGAACTTGCACGAGACAGCTGATTCGTTCTATCTTAATGATCTTTCTTGAGAAAATGCTGATCCATCTCAAGCTAACTGGCTTCAGTCTTGGCTCTCCTGGGATGGCTCCATTTAAACACGTACTTTTTTTTTTTTTAATTCTTTATTGGAGTATAATTGCTTTACAATGGTGTGTTAGTTTCTGCTGTATAACAAAGTGAATCAGCTATATATATACATACATCCCCATATCCACTCCCTCTTGCATCTCCCTCCCACCCGCCCTATCCCACCCCTCTAGGTGGTCACAAAGCACTGAGTTGATCTCCCTGTGCTATGCAGCTGCTTCCCACTAGCTATCTTTTTTTTTTTTTTTTTTTTTTTTTTGCGGTACGCGGGCCTCTCACTGTCGTGGCCTCTCCCGTTGTGGAGCACAGGCTCCAGACGCGCAAGCTCAGCGGCCATCACTAGCTATCTATTTTACATTTGGTAGTAAACACGTACTTCTAATCTATTTGCTCAGTTCCATCTCTTCTTACTGACTCTCCTCCGTCAGCTTTCTTTAGCAACCTAAGAGCTTCTGCCAAGGCTTCTTCATGGCCTACCTCCATGCCTTCTCCTTCACTGTCCCTTCCACCTGGAACACCCACCCACCTGCTGCCACTGCAGTCTCTGTTTCTAGAGCTAAAAAGTCTCACCTCCTCCCCCAGATTTTTCTGCAGCTAAGCCAAATAAGGTACAGAATCACATCCATTCCACCCACACTACCAACATTACTACCTCAACAGCATTAGCAATGTCATACACTCATTAAGGACATATGGCCAGGTACTCAGCCAGTCCATATACAGAGATGACCTATATGACCTCTTCCCTTAAGTTGCTGACAATCTTACAGGAATGGCATAAGGGTAGCTAGGTTCATACGGCACTTACTCAAAGTCTATTGAATGCACTATCAGTTAAAGAAGTATAAATGACCTATAAACTTATGGGAAATATTCAAATCACAAATAATCAAAGAAATTCAAATTAAAACAATGGGATACCATCCTTCTGCCAAATTGGCAAAAATTTCTAAAACGATAATACTCAGTGTTGGTGCAAGACATCTAAATATTGAAAGTATAAATTGGAAAAACCTTTCTGAAGACACATGTCGAAGTTTATCACAAGGCTTTAAAAGGGATATACGTTTTTTTTTAACATCTTTATTGGAGTATAATTGCTTTACAATGGTGTGTTAGTTTCTGCTTTACAACAAAGTGAATCAGCTATATGTATACATATATCCCCATATCACCTCCCTCTTGCATCTCCCTCCCATCCTCCCTATCCCACCCCTCTAGGTGGACACAAAGCACTGAGCTGATCTCCCTGTGCTATGTGGCTGCTTTCCACTAACTATCTATTTTACATTTGGTAGTGTATATATGTCCATGCCACTCTCTCACTCCATCCCAGCTTACCCTTCCCCCTCCCCGTGTCCTCAGGTCCATTCTCTACGTCTGTGCATTTATTCCTGCCCCTAGGTTCTTCACAACCTTCTTTTTTTTTTTTAAGATTCCATATAATATGTGTTAGCATACGGTATTTGTTTTTCTCTTTCTGACTTACTTCACTCTGTATGACAGACTCTAGGTCCATCCATAAAAGGTATATACTTTTTTTTTTTTTTTTTTTTTTTTTTTGCGGTACACGGGCCTCTCACTGTTGTGGCCTCTCCCGTTGCGGAGCACAGGCTCCGGACGCGCAGGCCCAGCGGCCATGGCTCACGGGCCCAGCCGCTCCGCGGCATGTGGGATCCTCCCAGACTGGGGCACGAACCCGTGTCCCCTGCATCGGCAGGCGGACTCCCAACCACTGCGCCACCAGGGAAGCCCAAGGTATATACTTTTAAACTCAGCAATTTATTTGAATCTACTTTGAGAAAGCTAAGGTAAAGAAATAATCAGAAATGAAAAGAAACTTATGCATAACGATACTCATCATATTATTTATAACAGTAAAGAAATAAGAGGAATTGTTAAGGAACATCTCTCGATACATGATGGAATACTGTAATCTATTAATAATCATTAAATCATGCTTTCAAAAAATATTTAATAACGCAAAATAAAGCTCACAAAACAATGCCTAAGTGAGAAAAATTCTAAGTCCACACACAGTATTGTCCAAACTCAGTAACTTTATATAATGTATATATAAATTATACAACATAGCTAATGTTAATAGTTAATATTTTGTTGTTATTGGCTTTAGGTGCTAGGCCTTGGGAAACTTTTTTTAAAGAATTAATTAAGAGAAGATAAAGAAGTACATGGAGATTTCTGTGGAAATGCTAATGAGCTTTTCTGACGTCTTAAGCATCCATAAAAGATTGGCTAAACACTCTGCCAGGTTCTATATTGGGCTCTAGAACACCAGCAATAAAAACCATAGCCCTGGCATTCAAGGATCTTACAAGTACACAGGAAAGATGTAACAGTAAACGAGTAACTCCATTAAATGCCAACTTAGCAAAAGTACACTAGTCTCCCCTTATCCTGGGACTATGTTCCAAGACCCCCAGTGGATGCCTGTATATATATATACATATGATAAAGCGTAGCTTATAAATTATGCAGAGTTAGAGATTAACAACAGTAATTAATAAGATAGAACAATTGAAACACTAGAGTTGTCCCTCAGTATCCACAGAGGATTGGATCTAGGACCCACCATGAATACCAAAATCCAAGGATGCTCAGGTCCCATAGTTGGCCTTCAGTATTCAAGGTTCTGCATCTGCAGATTCAACCAACCAGAGATTGCATAGGACTGTAGTGTTTATTTTTAAAAACCCACATATAAGTGGACCCGTGAAGTTCAAACCCGTTTTGTTCAAGGGTCAATTGTATACCGTAATAAAAGTTATGTAAATGTGGTCTCTCTCTCTCTCTCACAAAATACCTTATTGTAAAAACTTAACGCTTTTTCCATTTTAACTAAGCACTTATCACACACTGTGGCCGTAACTCTTTCAGTTTGAGGTATGACAGCAAAATTAGCATGAATTTCTTTTTCCTTTTTTGCAATTCCATGGATAGAAGATCCATCCTTACTATAGATCTTAGCAACTTCAGCATGTGATTTTTTTCTTTCCTTATTAAATCAATAACTTTCACCACTTCACTTAAAGGAAGCACTTTACAGCTTCTCTTTCATATATATGAATTGCCAGACATATACACAATACTATACATAAAAGATAACTAGTAAGAACCTAGTGTATAGCACAGGGAACTCTATTCGGTGCTCTGTAATGACCTATACGGGAATGGAGTCTAGAAGAGACTCCATACAGAATCAGCCATACATACATGTGTACGTATGGCTGATTCACTTTGCTGTACAGCAGAAACTAACACAACATTGTAAGTCAACTATCCTCCAGTGAAAAAATTAATTTAAAAAAAAAGAGGAAAGGTAAAAAAACCAAAATGAATTACCAGCATCATCACTCCTGCACTTTGGGGCCATTATTAAGTAAAATAAGGGTTACTTGATCATAAGCACTGCCATCTCGTGACAGTCGATCTGAGAACTGAGATGGCTAATAAGTGTTTAATTGGCTAGACAGAGGGATGATTCACATCCAGGGTGACATGGAGTAGGACAGCACAAGATTGTATCACACTACTCAGAACTGCATTCAACTTAAAACTTAAGAACTGTTTATTTCTGGGGACTTCCCTGGTGGTCCAGTGGGGTAAGACTCCATGCTCCCAATGCAGGGGACCCAGGTTCGATCCCTGATCAGGGAACTGGATCCCGCATGCTGCAACTAAGAAGTCCGAATGCCGCAACTAAGATCCCGTGTGCCGCAACTAAGACCCAGTGCAGCCTAAATAAATAAATATTTTTTTAAAAAAGAATTGTTTATTTCTGGAACTTTCCATTTAATATTTTTGGACTGGGGTTGACTACAGGTAACCAAAACTGCACAAAGCGAAACCATGGATACAGCAAGGGACTACCATATGCACAGAGTCTGGAAGCTTTACCCAAAAAACTGACACCTGACTGGATTTAAAAGATGTGAATGAAAAGTTAGCTATGTGGAGAAGGAAAAAGAGTATATTATTCCATGCATGGAAACAGCGAGTACTTTGAACAAAAAATTTTACATGTTGCAAGTGTTGACTAAACAGAGTAGCAGAAAGAAGTAAAACTGGAAAGGCATACAGGGTTTGTATCAGTGCCTTTCAAATTCCTTTTCCGAAGGATCTGGTTTTTTATTACTAATATGTCATGGACTGATATTTTTGGTCTATAACCCATTCAATGAGACAAGGCCAGTGATCATGTGCTTGATGTCATGGCAATCCAAATTGCCACTAAATGCTCCCTTTCAACTTCAGCACTTATTTTATCAAAGACTAGAACCAAACAGTTCCTGGACTGGGCTTGTCCATGGACAACAATGTGAGTCACACTGAGCTAGATCAAAAGGTTTTATTATATCATGAAGACACTGTGCAGTAATTGAAGTATATATATATATATATATATTTTTTACTTTCCTCTTTTTTTTTTTTTTGCGGTACGCGGGCCTCTCACTGTTGTGGCCTCTCCCGCTGCGGAGCACAGGCTCCGGACGCGCAGGCCCAGCGGCCATGGCCCACGGGCCCAGCCATTCCACGGCATGCGGGATCCTCCCGGACCGGGGCACGAACCCGTGTCCCCTGCATCGGCAGGCAGACTCTCAACCACTGCGCCACCTGGGAAGCCCTACTTTCCTCTTTTTAAATCATAGTTCTACTAGATAATTTACAATCCTAAGAGAAAGGTACTATTTTCTCCCCATTTTCTGGATTAGGAAAATGTGGTTTGTTAAGGTCAAAAAACTTTATTATAATGGTACACTGAGAAAAAAATATTAGCAACTCACACCACAGGCAAGAATTAATTTCCCTAAAACAGTAAAAAGCTCCTAGGAATCAAAAGCTCAATAGAAAAATGGGCAAAGAATATAAATAGACTGTTCACAGAAAAGTAATAGCCTTTACTTATATGAAACATGCTTAACTTTACCAATAATAAGATATGCAAATTTAAACTCTACTGAGACACCATTGCCTAGAAGACTAGCAAAAATCCAAAACCTTAACAAGTCACTCTATTGGTGCGTCCGGGAAGAAAAAAGTACCCTCATGACGTTACTAGTAAGAGTATACGTTGGTGATGGTACTGGCACAAAAACAGAAATATAGATCAATGGAACAGGATAGAAAGTCCAGAGATAAACCCACACACATATGGCCACCTTATCTTTGATAAAGGAGGCAAGAGTATACAATGGAGAAAAGACATCCTCTTCAATAAGTGGTGCTCAGAAAATTGGACAGCTACATGTAAAAGAATGAAATTAGAACACTTCCTAACACCATACACAAAAATAAACTCAAAATGGATTCAAGACCTAACTGTAAGGCCAGACACTATCAAACTCTTAGAGGAAAACATAGGCAGAACACTCTAGGACATAAATCACAGCAAGATCCTTTTTGACCCACCTCCTAGAGAAATGGAAATAAAAACAAAAATAAACAAATGGGACCTAATGAAACTTAAAAGCTTTGCACAGGAAAGGAAACCATAAACAAGACAAAAAGACAACCCTCAGGATGGGAGAAAATATTTGCAAATGAAGCAACTGACAAAGGATTAATCTCCAAAATACACAAGCAGCTCATGCAGCTCAATATCAAAAAAACAAACAACCCAATCCAAAAAAGGGCAGAAGACCTAAATAGACATTTCTCCAAAGAAGATATACAGATTGCCAACAAACACATGAAAGGATGCTCAACATCACTAATCATTAGAAAAATGCAAATTAAAACTACAATGAGGTATCACCTCACACCAGTCAGAATGGCTATCATCAAAAAATCTACAAACAATAAATGCTGGAGAGGGTATGGAGAAAAGGGAACCCTCTTGCACTGTTGGTGGAAATGTAAATTGATACAGCCACTATGGAGAACAGTATGGAGGTTCCTTAAAAAACTACAAATAGAACTACCATACGACCCAGCAATCCCACTACTGGGCATATACCCTGAGAAAACCATAATTCAAAAAGAGTCATGCACCCCAATGTTCACTGCAGCTCTATTTACAATAGCCAGCACATGGAAGCAACCTAAGTGTCCATCAACAGATGAATGGATACATAAGATGTGGCACATATATATAATGGAATATTACTCAGCCATAAAAAGAAATGAAATTGAGTTATTTGTAGTGAGGTGGATGGACCTAGAGTCTGTCAAACAGAGTGAAGTAAGTCAGAAAGAGAAAAACAAATACCGAATGCTAACATATTCACTTTGAATGCTAACTGATTCACCTTGTTATACAGCAGAAACTAACACAACATTGTAAAGCAATTATACTCCAATAAAGACGTTTAAAAAAAATAGTATATGTTGGTGGAAGGCAGATACCCTTTAGGATAATCATTAACGCTTTTCACAAATATCCTTCCCTATCTATTTCAAGGTATACTGTACCATTTGCTTGAAGTTAGACATGGTTATATAATGGTTATATAATTTGCTTTAGCCAGGGAAATGTGAGCAAAAGTGACATACTGTGTCTTTGGGGCAGAAGTTTTAAGAGCCAGAATGCAATCTCCTATGTTCTCTTTCATTTGTTATTTTTTCTTTCCCTCTACCACCAATATTGGCAATGTTCTAGAAGCTGGCTGATCCCTTAGCCTGGGTTGCAGAGAAGATAACTTGAAGCAGAACTCTTCAACATACAGGATGATAAGCAGCACGAGCAAAATAAACCTTTGTTGTTTTAAGCCACTGATAAATGGCGAGCAGTATTTACTAAAATTACAAATGCATATCCCCTCAGATATACTTGCACACAAGCAAAATGACATACATAAAAGATAATCATTTGCAACATGGTTTATTACAGCAAATGACCAGCAACAACCAAATGAACATCAACAGAAGACTAGTTAAATACTTGCAGTACATTCATACAGTGACATATTATGCACCTGTTTAAAAAGAAAAAAATTATCTTAGAGCTAATATGGAAGAATCTCCAAGTGAAAAAGCAAGATGTTCCCAGTGTGTATAGTATACCATCTTTTGTTTCTAAAAAAAAAGGGGGGGGGATTAGAAAATACATTCATATTTACTTATACCTGCATAAGGAAATTCTATAATAATAAGAAACTAACAAAAATTATCTTAGGGCAGATAGGCGGAACTTCCAATTACTCAGAAAAAAAAAAATTATTGGTGCCATACTTAACTTCTTACTGTCTCGCAACCTCAATCAGTCTGTCAGCAAACCTCATCTTAAGTATAAATGGTATATGCTTCTGCCTCTATCTTAAAGTGCTATCAGATTCTTCTTTAAACTCTGGCTTATCTTCCTCCTCTTGGGCACATCTAAATCAACTTCCAGTTACATGACCTGTGTTAAGAATATATTTACTGTTGTTCTGGTATTCAATTAAGTTGCAATGGTTTTTGGTTACTCTTAAAGAAACCCTGCTTTTCTCTAAATGATTCCAAGCTTTGGCAACTGTTTTTAGCTATTCTTTTTGAGAGACTCTGAACTGCCTCTTGAAAAGTCATAACAAACTGCTCCAATATATTCTTGTTTTTCTCATTCAGAACTTTTCTTCTACGTGGAAGTTATTGTACTTTCCTTTATTATAAGAATTATAAGACCCTTACTCTGAAAAATTAGAAATAAAAAATTGATAGGAAATCTCTTCCTGATAGTAGTATGCCAACTAATGAATGTAGAAAGGATAATGGAAATAGAAAGTTACCATTTGGCAACCACCATTAGTGGTGGTAGATTCAGACAGGAGTCATACATGGATACTTAGCCTGTACATGGAGATTTGATGAGGAGCAAGATACTGGCACGGTCTCAGAGTATTGTACCACAAAACACTTACCAATGACAAAAGGAAAAATGGTGTCAGAACAGTAGAGAAACCTGGCTGGTAGAAACATAACTGGGTGATTTTGTTTTTGGCTATGCCGTGTGGCATGCGGGATCTTAGTTCCCCGACCAGGGATCAAATCAGTGCCCCCTGCATTGGGAGCACGCAGTCTTAACCACTGGACTGCCAGGGAAGTCCCTTAACTAGATGATTAAAGTTAACATTACAGGGGGTAGGACAGGTTGACAACATGTACTTTCTGATGCAGTTCACTAAAATGAGTCCACCATCATTTTTGTGTAATCCCTGCCAAGAAAGTATGGCCTGAGTCTGGACATGAGGAAACACTGGATGGACCCAAAATGAAGAATATGTTACCGAATGAAAGGCCTGTGTTATCTGCTGAAGATGCGAAAGACTGAGGAACTGTTCCAGATTAAGGGAGATTAAGAGACGTGACTGCTAAATGCAACATGTCAGCCCGGATTGTATCCTGGACCAGAAAAGAGACATTGTTGAGACAGTTGGCAAAATTTGCATGGGAACTTGATGACAGTATTGTCATTGTTGATTTCTTGATTTGGATAGTTATATTGTGGTTACACTGGAGAGTAGCCTTGTTTTTGGAAAATACAAACAGGAGAACATCATGCCTCCAACCTTCTCTCAAATGGTTCAGAAAAAAGATTAATCATAACGGATGGAGGGCGATGAAGCAAAAATGTTGTAAAATGTCAACAACGGAGGCATCTTGGTGAGGAGGATATGGGAGTTCTTTACTATTTTGGCAACTTTTTTCTAAGTTTGAAATTATTTCAAAATAAATTACTTTTTAAGTGTGTTTACACATGTGAGCATGCTTGCATTTTTAGTATGTGCCAGGTATTATACTACCGACAGCCACCTGTCATCATTTAAAAATCTCCTTTCACTAACACAACATTGTAAAGCAACTATACTCCAATAAAGATGTTAAAATAAATAAATAAATAAACAAATAAATAAATAAAATAAAAACCTCCTTTCTGCCTGAAAAGTGACTACTGACACACAGATAAGGACACTTCAAACTTGCAATGCTGCAAATGAAAAATATTTCTATTTTTACTTTTTTACACTGTTTTAGATATTAATGTGTTGGTGTTTGGGGCCTTAAATTAGGGGAGCCCGTAGAAACTTCTGAACACTAAATTTCTGAGTAAAATTTCTGGCCCTGTAAAGGTCAGCCAGTGGTACTTGAACTGGCTGGCCAAGGGAAACAACAACTAATCCTAAGAGGCCTTGAAATAGTCTTCTATCCTAAACTCAAAATAAAATGGCCTCACAGGTGATAATGGTACTGAAAATAGCATTTAATTTTACTTTCAGGCTCTTAACCCACTAGGTCTACTTGATTTCCATTAATCAGCATAGAGGGAAGCCAGTGGCTACCTGCCCATCTCTTAAGGCTCTAGCTTACTTGTCATGCATTCCCAGAAGCACACTGTAAGATGACTAAGCACTGACTGCTTCTTCAGCACCATATGTCTCCCAATTTCAAAGGAAAAACTGTCCCAACTAGAACCAGAACAACAGATTTCCTACCTCCTGCAGCTGGAGTCGAACCTTGGTAACTGCTCGGATCCAGTGCGCTCTGGCTTGGGTAAATGGCGAAGATGCACCCTCCTCGGGAAAACTTGTAACAGAGAAAAGAATGTTCCTTAAAAATCAGCCCAGGCCACAAGATGACAGTGCTCAAGGCAAAACTGCCAAATACCTAAAATTAAAAGGTTTGTTGTATTCATGCCTATACTTATCTAGTGATTCAAGCCACTAAAACAGCATAGTCCTGAATATCCAATGTGAAAAAAATTCCTAAAATGACAAGTCCTTTTAACTTTTCATCTGTTCCCTCTCTTTCTTCCCACTTTTCCACTCACCTGATGAGGCAGCTCATTGGGACAGTCAGGGATCAGGATACCAGAAGCGATGGCAAGGGCCCTAAGTCAATGACTAACATAGAAACCATGCAGAGAGGTGTGGAGTAACCCTCTCCCCCTACCTCTCAAGACCACCAGTCTCCCTTGAGGGTTCTACATAGCATCCTTAGGGCAGAATTTTGTTCCTGCAAACTGTTCCTGCTCCACTAAGCATTTTGGAAGGCTTTCCAGTTCCTAGACTACATCAAAGTGCTAAGAAAAAAGGCTGAGCCCTTGTCCTGCTGTGATCTTGTTCCTTGAGCTGCCTCAGGACCACCCTCAGCGAAAGGAACAATAAATATAACAAAGTAGCTTTGAGACAGAAACACTAACCTGTATTAGAACAAATCATCATCATCTTAACTGTGGAATAGTGGTTAATTCTTGGTGATGATGCTTCTCCTCTCTCTCACTGGGGTCTACTGACAAGGCAGTAAAAAAGGACCCACCATCTAGACACATAAAATATATGCTAGGCTCTGATGCCACCTAACTGGTTCAACTGTTTTAAAACATTTGTGGGCACTTCTGAAACTGGCCTGGACGTCACTTGCACAGCTAGGATCTGGGAGGACAGAGCCATTAGAGAAGGCCAGGCACCTTCTGCTGCTCGACCAAAAACTCTACCCAGACAACAGTATCTTTAAAGTCCAAGGTCGACAAAGAGCTATCTTTCAGTGGGTCGTCAATCCAGTAAAAAAGCTGGTCCAGAACTCAGTCTCCCTGATGTCTTGTCTACTAGATGAGCCACCAGAGATGACTAAAAATCAGGAAAACAAACAGAAAATACGTTTCTACCTTCAAGTGGTGGAGTAGAGGCATCAACCATTCTCTAACTTTTACCACATCATCAGCATTCACTGCTCTGATCTTCCCATGACCTTGAAATTTGAGAATTTAAGTCACACCTAGCCTTTATCAATCTACCCCAGTGGTTTTCAACTAGGGACAGTTTTGCCCCTCAGGAGAAATCTGGCAATATCTGGAGACATTTTTGGTTGTCACACTGAGAGTTGCTCCAGGCATCTAGTGCGCAGAGGCTCAGGATGCTACTAAAATCCTACAATGCATACAATAGCTTCCCATAACAAAGCATTATCTGGCTAAAAATGTCAACAGTGCTAAGAATGAGAAACCCTGCTCTGCCCCAACCTATCAGCAATTCACTGACCAATTTAGCTCAGTAAGAACAATACTCAAACTCTGTACTAAGCCTCATTATGTGACTGTTAAAAGGACAAATTTAAAATTTTTCTCCTTATGGGTACCAACTGCCAGACATACTGCTAGGCCCCAGGGAGACAGAAGGGTGGGTTAGATCTGGCTTCTAGACCAATTCTTTAACTCTTTCCCAGTTTTGTCAGCCAGGGAAAAAACAAAACAAAAGAAAAAAACAACGTTCACAAAAGAAATTTAAACATTAATCGGGTGGGAAGCCTATTTCATTCAAAGCAGCTCCTCTGAATGAAATGACCTGCAAGGTTCAGGTCAGTTCCAGACTCAAAGGCTGTCATATGTGGGGTCAACTAGTAAGCCAAGAACTGCAGACTCTAGAAGGCCTGGTACACTGCAGTTAAAATGTTCTTCAGAGATCCTCAAAATACATTGGAAACTACACCAAAAAGCAAAGGAAGCAGTGCAGAGATAAGCCTCAGTATCCTGATCACAACCACACCCAGCTGCAGGGAAACAAACAAAAAGCAACTGCATTCTGTTCAACAATACCATAGGGCAGGTACTGAGGAAACCAGGTGAGCTCCTCAAGGTAGCCATCACCTACCTCTCCTGGGGGCCTAGGATGTGGTCTCTATGTAGCACCAGATCTGGGGGTGGAGGGGTTGTAGCATCTTCTTTCGTCTCCTTGGGTTCACATGCTCCTCCCTTCTCCTCTTCACGTGCCACCTCCAAGGCTTTCTCTTGTTCTCCAAAACCTACTTGGCTGTCTCTGGAGAAGCTGCCAGAGCTGTGGCAGGAATGAATCAAGTCCCTCTCCCGACGGTCATCATCTTGTTCATGACACTGGTCTAGTTCACTCAGCTGAGAGCTTCCTTGACTCACATTACAGGAGGAGCCATACCTACTACTGCTGGTGGGGCTGTGAGAATGAGAGGAAGACACGTCAGTAAATACATACAAACTAAGGACCAGAACAAAGTAATGGATAAATCCAGGAAATAATGATTCTATCAGTGGCAAGGATCACAAACAGGAGGTTCCTAGGAAGAGAGAACCAAAGTTCACAATCTAGAAGAACTAGTCTCTGTTCAGCAAAATCACAACAGGAAAAATAACACAACATGCTGGGTTCTCCAATAGCACTTAACCTCAACCCTGCAATTGACTTTGAAGAATTCTTTATCTTAACATGCTATTTTGTAAGTAGGATTAAGAATTATTAAAACAGTCTGTTTATGCCTAAAATGCTCTACTTGGACTTCTTAAAAAACTTGTCCAGTGGCTGTGATTAAAGTTTTCCAATTTCCACAGAGTAAAATGGATGGATGAACTCTACTCGCTTTTTCTACTACCTATTAAATCGAGAGAGATCCCCTTTCCTTCCTCTCCAATTGTAAACGTACATGTGTGTTCCTCAGAATGAGCAAAGGAGGGTGAACATGTTCCTTCAATTATCTCTCAGCCATCTGTATGAGGTAATGGAAGCCACTGGGAAATGGAGGCTAGGACCAAGAAATTCCTCAGGGGAATGGTCTCAACAACATGAATGTTACAGCAGTATCCCTGGCAGCATAGGGAGTGTCCCAAAGATGAACCTGCCTATCTATAGCTGAGTTGCTCTCAGGACATGGCTCCGTTTTGGGCAAAGTGGACACAGTCCAACTCCAAGATCTGAGTCAGGGCCATATTAATGCATTTCTGTACCTGAAGAGAGGCCAGCCTAACCCTCTCTCAACCACCTGAATTTCCATACCCAGAAAGGAAATTTGTTCCCCTGGTATAAGAGGCAACAGCTATAGCAGAGAAAGTGGCAGTGAATCATGACCAGAAAGAATACTATTCAGAGTTACTCCCTTAAGCCGTATACTGAATTTGGGGGATTCAGTCCTATTCAAAATGGAGGGACTTGGGGATGATCTATCAATACAAGATCTATCCTAGCCCATTTGGATAGTTCCATCCCAAGTCAGAGGCCCTTCATTTTACTTCTGGTATTCTGCCGGAAAGCCTCCATGCAAAAGGACAAGGAATTTCCTTGCCAAAGAGTCAAGCTTTAACTAAAGGGCTTATGTTTACTCTTGGCCAAATGAAGATAAATCATTATTGTTTTCCAGTGATATTTTCCCTATGATTCCTCCCAATTATCTGGCATTTCCAGGCTGATTTCTGATTCTTCATACCATGGCAGCAGGATAGGTACCAAGCCACTGTTCTGAGTAGTTCCCAGCACACATATACACATGAACATGTGTGCGCACATACTCACATAACCTCCAAAGTACTTGACCAGCCTCTTTGGACTGGTTTGGGCCAGCATTCAAGGCAGCATTCTTAAAATGCCCTGTATGGTGCTTCTTCTTAGGGGAAATAATAGTATCCTTTGCAGGTGGACCCTGTACAATGCTCCAGACTGAATAACTACAGCAAACGATAGCCCTGAGCTCCTGTGAGACTGTACTGAAAGCACTTATCAGACACCAGTCTCATGGGTAGTAAAATGCAGAGACTAGAAGAAGCTGTGCAAATCCATATGGAATATATATAGTATAGATTATTCCAAGCCATCATTTGCATTTTGTATTTTACTTAATACCCTCATTGCCACTGGAGAAAGCATCTTAGAAGACTTGGAAAAGCAAAGCAAAGTAGGTCTCTCCTAGCTATTACAGATATAAGTGCCAAAGCCCCAAGGAAGCATTCTAGCCTATCATGTGGTTGTAATTAATATATGCCACTCAATGACTTGCTGCCTCTTCTTGCCCTCCCTTCTCCATTCTGCATTATTCAAGGCAGAGCAAACCAGAGTGAGTAAATCTCATGACCTAGCCTTCCCTTTAAGCAGGAAGCTCCTTGTTCCAATAAATGAATTACATTTGGCAGAAAGAAGAGAAGATGACGATATCCACCTATTATTTCTTCTTGCTTAACCCCTAATTAACATGAAGCTCAGGTGCTGGGAAAGACACAGGAAGGATAAAAAGCAGGCTATGATTAAGCTATCACTAAGTCACTGCATCATAAATGGTCAATTCTTTAAAATCATTTATGATGCTTTAGTTGAGAACAGGCCTTTTGCTGGTCTTTGGTTCCTTGATGTCATGTAGAGCAACTGGCTGCTGTACATCCGAAACAGAGTCAATGCTAGCAGGCGCTGCCTCCTCTTCATGTGTTTCTGGCTGGTGAAGTAGCTCAGAGACAGTGCAGTGTTCTTCCTCATGACTCTCTGAAGGACAGGTGAGGTCAGAGAGGTTATCTTTGGTACCCCCGTGTTCTCCAGATGCTGGGATTTCCTGCTGGTTTTCCACTTCTCCAGGCCCTGAAAGCTCATGAGCACATATACTTGGCCTGGTCTCCAGCTGCCCAGAGGTCCCAGAGGGTTGAGTCAAAACCTTAGCTGGCTCAGCACTGGCCCCAGACACTTGAGAAGACTCCAAAGTTTTGTCAGCCTCACTGAATTTAAGGTCCTGATCACTGCTGATAACCAAAACTGGAGAGGAGGATTCTGCAGGCATTTGTTCAGGGTCCCATTTGTTCTCTTTCGGCCATGGGAATGAAAGATCCAGCTTCTTTCCAAACCTTAGTTTTGAATCACTTGCCACTGCACTACTCCCTTTCCCCTCATTAACTCCCTCAAATAGAGTTGACAACTTCTTAAAACTGGACATTAAACCAGTCTCTGCTGCTCTATTGCCAGAGGAGGAAGGCGAGGAAAAGAAACAGCTCAGTGGTTTCCGATAGTCAGTAGCAGAGGATGGGAAATGGAGTTTTGGCCAACTGATCATGTTTGGGATTTCAAAATGAGGACTTCGCTGCTCCGTTTCCTTGGGGACTGCAGGTGGACCTTTCTGGGCATCAAGTATCCCATAGTTTTCTTTGGCACAAAGCACAGGTTCCTCCAACGGACAGTGAGAAAGGTATCCTTGGGTTTCCAGTGTGGCACTCCGGCCAACACTTGCCTCACTGAACACTGTAGTATTGGTTTCTAGTGAATTGGTTGCCTGTAGCTCTAAGAAGTCTTGGTTTGTGGAGGCAGATTGCATATCTGGCTCTGGCTCAAGAGGAAGAGGTAGGTGAATTGGAGGAGGAAGCTCTTTGGCAATCCAGATAGGTTCTGGATGCAACTGTGTTGGCAATGAGATATGCTCTGCTTCCAATGATGCCTCTGTGTCTGTACCCTGCAACATCCCCATGTCTCCTTCATCACTCAGAGACAATACTCTTTGCCCAGTATCATCCCCTGAGACAGAAGATGCAGCCTCAATTGTTTCAGAATGTTGGGGTTCTGGAATATTGTCAGGAATATTATTGTTTTCCATTTCAGTTGTTAGGTCAGGATCATCCGTCAAGGTCTCCAAGTCTGACTTTGCACTAACCACAGTCATTCTACAGTCACTGACTATAGCTTTTGAATTGAGTGCTCCAAAGGTGGCTTCTTTCCACAAATTTTCGGGAGGTACTGATTCTTCTGTATGTCTGAAACCACCATTTTGAAGCAATGCAGTAGCTGGAATAGATGATTCTTGTTTGTATGTCTCTGGTTTGGGACTTTTAAAAAGTCCAAATAACTCACCTTTGAGAGGTTGAGATGATGCACCAGAAGAAAAAGAGAAAAAGGAGTTCTTCTTTGGAGGTTTAGGAGAAGAGAAAAGTCCAGAGAAAGTTTTAGGAGGTTCAATTAAGGACCCAGAGAAAGATTTCACTTTGGTCACAAACCCTGAAAGCATTTCTACTGAAGAGTCCAACATTGATTTGTCTTCCACTTTATCTGCATCTTGACTCTGGAGGTGCCCTGTACATCCTGGCTCCACAGAGGAAGAAGCTGGCTCCAGGATCTGTGTTAAGACCTCATCAGGGGCCTTTTCTAATGGCAAGTTCAGTGGGTCACTAGTAAATCTTTCATTTTGGTGGTAGGTAGTACATGTGTCAAAATGGTTGAGCTTTTCAACCAAATGGCTATCATGTGAAAAAGAGCTGGCTGGTGAGTCACTCAGAAAGGCTTCCTGTATGAAAGCCTCTTCTTCATGGGGAGATACCTCAAGGGTCTCTGGACCAATGAGCAGTGTTTCAGACTGTGCCTGAAATTGTGGTGAATGAGGAACAATGTCTTTTTGTGACTGACTTACCTGGAAATCTTTTAAAGATGTCCCTGGTCCATTACCGGAACCTAGTTTTCCTGGATAGTTGTTTTCTACATTGAGCTCATCTGCAAGGGAGGTAACCTTAGTGGTGTTGCTAATGGAAACACAAGGAGCCATCTGCTGTTCATGAACTACCTCCTGGACTATGCTACCTCTACTGTCATTAGAATCTTCTCTAGTCATTGTATCACTCATGTCTACAAAAACACTTGGCTTCTTACAGGGCTGGGAAGTCACTGGAGCAACAGCTGAAAGGCTGTGTTTTTCCCCAGGAGTCTGCTGCTTTTCATCCAAAAAGGACAAGTTGAAGAAACTGAAAGAGCTATTACGAGAGGCATTCTTCTTGCTGCCTGAGTTAGCAGTGGAAAAAAAGGAAGGAAGTGTGAATAGCCCTTCTCCTTGAGATGTGGTTCTTGGTAGAGCAGTAGAGGTTCTGTTCTCAGATTTTTCGGATCCAGTCAGGAAAGAAAATATAGTCTTTCTGGTTGGTAATTCTGGTTGGAATGGAGATGTTGTGGCAGTTGAAAAACTCTGGTCTTTGTCAGAAAAATGATCTTGTTCATTTGAATTTCTTCTGCTCAGAATATCTAATGATATTTTATCACTTCTTGGAACTTCTGTCACTGTAGACACACCACTAGTCTCTACTGAAGAATCTCTGGAGGATTCTTTGAGACACCTTGTTGAGAAAGATGAATTTGGTGACTGGGGGAGTTGGTGGTCTCTGGAGGGTGCCTCTTCGTCAGTCAAATGATCACACCGGATCTCCCTAATTGATGGTTCCTTTAGCTCACTGTCATCAATAGTAGTCTGCTTGTTCAGATTTCTAACTCGAACCTTCCCTTTAGAGGAAACTGGTGCAGCAGGAAAGTTCCCAACATCCTGTTTAGTTAGATGTGCAGGATTAGGACTTGACTTGACCTTATCCTTATTAGTCATTGAAGAAACAGACATATTTTCAGTTGTCTGTTTAGGAGATACATTGGTTTTAAAGAAATCCCCAAGGGAACCAAAAACATTTGAAACACCAGGAGATTCATTCTTTTCCTGAGATGATATCTTTCTATTTGTCTCACCATTCTTTTCTAAATTTGGTGATCCTTCTTTATTCACCTGGGTTTTAAAGAAGTTCAAAAATGGAGATGCCTGTTTCTCGTTTGCTCCTGCACTTACTGAAGAGTCTTCTCCCCGACCAAAGAGTTTCAGTGCACTTTTAAATAATGTTCTCTCAGACTCTTTGGAAGACTGGTCCTGAGGAGGCTCATAATTCTTGCATTCATCCCTACTAAACTGTGATACAAGAGGAATTGAAACAGAATCAGCTGTAATCATCTTGTCGTCTTCTATATCTGCTTGAGCCTGAGAAGTTATTTGGTTTACCTGGAAAACAGATTTTAACAAACTTTGTTTTTTCACATGAACGCTTTTATTTAAAGGGAATTCTTTCTTCATATTTTTAGTAAATTCTGGTCTCTGAACATTGGATACCATTTGTCTCTCTGAATCCTTCTTGAGAAGACTTTCTTCCTCATTTTGGGAGTTACTCTCTAGTTGCTTAGTCAAGATTAATGACTGAAGACCATCATTTGTGATCTCTGCTAAGTTTGACTGCTGATCTATTTTCTGCATGGCTGAAGACTCTAAGGATTCATTCTTATCAAAATTCAAAGTACTTCCAGTTGAAGCACCCAAAGCAGAAAATGATGAAGTCACTTTGTTCAATGATGACATCTCTTCTGTTTGCTGTGGGATGTTAGTCTTATTTTCAGGATGAACCAAAGAGGCAGCTTCTTCAGAAGAAGACTGGATCCACCAGAAACTGGAAAGGTTAACTGATGAATCCTTTGCTAGAGTCTGATTCTTATCTCCCTTTATAATTTGATTTTTATTTAAGACATGATTACCAATCGTTTGGGGATGATTTCTGAGATCCAATGTACACTCAGAGTCTTCAGAACCACCCAGCCTTTCTTTAAAAGATACAAAATCTCCTTTTGACTTTTGAGGAGTATAGCCTGAAAAATCTAATGGTTGATCCCTTTGGCCATAACTTGACTTTTCAAGTACTTGTGAAAACATTTCTATATTTAGATACATTGGTCCCTCACTTCTTGGCAAAACTACAGATAAATCAAGAGGGTCATCAATTGGTTCCTCTTCAACATACCACAGTAATTCGTCTTCCCTGTCAAGTACTTTAAAACTGTAAGCAGGAATAGTGCTATCATCTAATGTAATACTTGATAGATCATTTGTCTGTAAGTCACAATTCAAATACTCTTCATAAGAACAGTCAGGTATAAATAAATATGCATACTGACCAGTAGAATCAGTAAGGAAAGAATAGATGTACTGACCATCGTGGAACATAAAATGTCCATAATCTCCATCCTCTGATGGCCACCACACTCCATTTTCAAGACATGACAACCATTCCTGGTATTCATAACCAACACTTGAATAAACAAAGTTTTCATCCATTCTTAATGAGTCTAGATCAACTACCGGGCACGTACTCTTCTCATAGCCTGAAGAACAACTTAAGTCAATGGGCAATTCTTCTAGTGAATTCTTAGTCTCATTAATTGGAAGATAACAAGAATTTCCATATAATGAGTTAGCCGCCCACATATCACCTCTTAATAAGTAATCTTCATTAAATGCTAACTGGTTGAATGATTCATGTGGTAAGTCACACCAAATGACACTGTTTAGATTTGTTCTCCACTCCAAGATATTTGCATTTTGATCTTTTTGGCAAAAATTTATTGCTGGATTTTCTGAGTCAGGCCACAAGAAAACATCGGCTGATGGAAATGTATTTTGATTCAACATATAATAAACTGGCTGAAGTTTTCTGGAATTTTTAGAGAAATCTTTTATATCAGAATCCCATTCATAAGAGAAAGGATTGTTCATCTCTTCAAAAGCCTGATAGTGGTTTGATTGACTAAGAATGTTAGTATTTAGCATAGGTGAATTTAACTTGTTAGAATTTTCATGTAGTTTTGCCTCAAGAGCATGGTGTGGTGTCTGCCTCTTAGCCAAAGATTTCTCTAATAGGTCCTGCTGAGCAGTTGGAGTGCAGTGAAGTACACTGTTCTCAGAAGAGGGGAAATTCTTTTCACTTTGCTGGTTTTTCCATGTAGGAGGGCAATAATGGTTATCAACCCAAGCATCAGATAATGGTATGTTTTCTTTAGGTAAAGATAAGCAGCTTTTTATGAAGTCAGAAGTTTCCTGTTTTTCATGGTTCCTCTGGTTCTCAAAAGTCACACATGAAGTAACAGGGATCTCATCCAAGGATAAATGCTTTTTTCCATTCAAACCCTTTAGGTCACCTAAAGACATGGACTTTGCTTCATCTGGCTTACAATCAGTCATACTGCTATTTGATATCAAGTTAAATATTCCAGAGAATAAGCTCAGTGTATTATTCCTGTGAGGAGAGTCATCTTTCTTCACATTTAATTCTTGTTGACTAGACAAGTTTTCAAGAGAAGAAAATCTGTTAAACAGGCCAGAAAGAAGGCCTCCTTGGGTTCTTTTCTTGGAAGCTTTATCTACAAGTTTGTCATCACTCATTTCATCAACCAAGGTGGGTTTCGAAATGGTAGAAGTAAACGCTAATGAAGAGTCTGGTACTGTTGAGGATGTCACTTGTGTAAAATTCTTACTTTCTCCTAAAGAATCTGAAGGTATATGCTCTTTAGACACAACTCCAGGAATGTTTAAGGTATCTCTTTCACAGTTCTCTATTGCTGTGTGGTCACTTGAGTGTAATTCCTCTATACTCCCAAATTTCCCAAGATCATTATTAATATTTGGAGCTGAATAAGACTTTATTTTATTAAGTGTGACATCTTCAGGAGTATTTATTTGGTCACTCTTATTAGATGTCTTTATATCACCAAATTTCCCTAGATTACTATGAATATTTGGAACTGAAGTAGATTTTATTGAACTAAGTTTGGCATTTGCATGGCAGTCTCTTTGGATCTCTTCATCAGTGGTTACTGCTGAGCCATGAAAACTCTGGTCGTTGACAGTTTTATGGCTGTCAGTGGAAGAAAATTTAAACAAAGGGAACATGCTTCCTTTCTCTCTTACATCCTGCTGCTTTTCAGAATGACTAAGAACTTTGAAAAAAGGAATATCTAATTTTCCACTAAAGGAAAAGGAATGTCCACCTTTCTTAGGGCCCCTTTCCCATCCATCTTCCTCCAACTGGTGAATTTTCATAGAGTCTGACAAAGTCTCCTTTGAATAGGTCTCAGGGGAAGTGAGCAAAAACTGGCTAAAGGATTTTCTGAGTGGCTCAAGGAAATCATCGTCACCAGTAATTTTGACCCCCTCTAATGGCTTTGAAGATGGCTCTTTATTTGCAGTTCTGCTGCCAGCTTCACAATGATGTCCTAAAGTATCTTTGGCACATATTTTTCGTTGATCTGGTAACAGAGACAGATCTGTACAGGGTTCTCTTTCCAACGGACTCGCAACATCATCTTTCTTATTTGCAGAATGAGCTAAGTTAGAATGTTCAATGGCTGCTTGGGAAGACAACAAATCCTCACTTAGGGGCATTTGGTAGTGAGGAGTTTCTCTATCACTCCTAGCTAAAGTGACAATGCTACTATCATTGCCAAGGGTATCTTCCCCTTGATTTGACTCCGAACCACACGCAACAAAGTTTTCCTTTCTTGTTGGCTTGCTCTGGTCATCATCTTTTTTGGTTTCATCCTTTTCCAAAAAGATTTTTAATGGATTTAGCATGCTACAAACAGACTTTATAACTGCACTCTGACTCTGTGAAGCAGAGTCCCTTCCAATAGTTTCTGTTGGATCCTGAAAGTTTAAACTTCCAGTTTTACTGTCCACGTGCTCATTTTCAGAGGTTTTGTCATGTTTGCCAACGTCCCTATTGTCAACTGTTTGAGAAGATAATGGAGATGGAGATTGTATGGAAAGATCCTTCTCTGATACTGACTTGGCTCTGGGTCTAGATTGTGAATTAATCGCCTCTGTTTGATTAAGAGTTTCTGTTTTCTCTGGAACTAAATAAACCAGCTTTTCCACAGAGCTTGTTAGATGCTTTGTGCCTGAACCCACCTTTTCTGTGAGTGAAGTGAATAAAGAACCAACAGCACATTTTACTCCATTCAGCTCAGGGAAAGAGAAGGCTTTGTCCTTGTCATTCTTGACAATGTTTAAAGATGGTATTTGATCCCCTGGCATTTTCTGTTCTCCATTATTAACAGTACTATTGTGTTTAAGTGTTTCTTTAGTTTTTGAAAGGGAGCCAAATCTATTAATCTCCTCTTCTTTCTCTGCTAAATATTCTGACACTGTTTCTACCAAACACTGAAGCTCACCCATTGTATCAATATAGTCCTCCTTGGGTTCCTCAATAGAGGAAGGGGTCATCTCTTCCATGGGGGACCCAGACAGATTTCCAAGTGTGTCTGTAGCACAATTCATCCTTTGTGATGCAAATGCAGGATTTGCTCCATAATATTCTTCTGGGAAACCTCCAATATGATGGACATTGGATGGATGACATGTTGGTGACAGTAAATCTTCCTGCTTATCAGAAACGGGGGAACCCAGAAGTTCATCAGAAGTACTGCTGGCAGAATCTTCAAGAATATCTAATGGAGTGAAATTAGTGACATGCTGGTTTAAGCCAGATGACTTTTCACAGTTCTTAAAACAACCAGGAAGATCATAATCATGACTTTCCAAGTTAGTGGTCCACATGCCACTCTTAACCACAAATCCATTTTTGTAGGGACGCAAAACTGGGTAATTTTGTTCCTTCTTCTCAACGTGGCAAAGGTCACAATTTTCAGTGTTAGGATATGTACTTTTCAAGTTAGTCTTAGTTCCTGATTTATCATCATATTGGCTTTTTTCACTGTCTTCAAAATGACTATATAAGGGTGTCTTTTTCCTTCTCCTATCTATTGTATCATATTTCTGAGGATATCTAGAGAAAGTAGATGTTTCAAACTTAAGGTCATAATTAAAGGCAGTAGAGAATTCTGTCTCTTGGCTTTGAGATGGTATCTTTTTCCAATTCTTGTACTTTGGTTGTATTTGTTGGCTGTAATATTTATCAGTTTTTGAAAGAGTTCTCACTTCTTTTACCCCTGTGTCCTTTAAGTTTACGTTACTGTTTTCTAGAGCCTCTTGTGACATTTTCCCCTCTATCTTCTCATATATACCTTCTTGCTCTTCATAGTCAACATGAGAGAAATATGAAATAATCCTAATTTTGTCATTTTGAACCTGCAAGCCTTGTCTGATGTAAAGAGATAAAAATGGAGGAATAGTAAGGCAAGAAAAAAAGGAAAAACAGGGGAAAGGAAGAAAAATTATAAGATTTAGTACATATTCAATGAGAGAACTAAAATTAATAAAATTATCAATTTGATAAAAACCATTCAGACTGAAAAGACAAGATAAGGAAATCCACATGTTCTTAAATCAGTATTATAGCAAGGTAGTCAAAAAGTTTTTCCACATTAGAAAAAGAATACCTATAACAACTTTAAAATACTTCACTTGCTACCATTAACTATTTAGGATTCTTTTGTTTTCTAAGAAAGAAAGAAACAAACAAAATGAACATATTCCATCAATATTTAGAATATATTTACAATGCCAAAGTTTAGAACTGTTATATATTCCATGAAAATATATCAAGGGATTTCAAGAAATCTAAATTTGTTGATGAATTTGGATCTGAAAAGCCGCCAAGCTGTTAACTTGCCGAAGGTTGTATTTTAGGCAGTACAGCCAAGAATATAGTCAAACATACTACTTTTAAAAAGAAAAATATGTATAAAATATAATAAAAATAATCTCTGACTACCATAAGTCAAACCCTGTTATAGTAATACAAAGAGAAAATTATTTAAAGCATCATAATTTGTCGTTTGTGAAATCTAAAGGCTATATGTATTGAGGATCACAGTGAAATGAAAATCCTTCCCTATACTGATTACAGAATCAGAAGCTACACACCCAACTTAAGTCAGTGAATACAGAAGACAGCCAACCTTACTTTCACTGAAGTTAGAGACTGCTTATTTCCTGGGTACTGAGGTGGGGGTGGAGAGAGGGCCTGCAGACTCGGAGCTTGTCAGCTCAATGTGTTCTTTTATAGATCTAACAGCCATTAGCATTTATTTAGGAAACAGAAACAACATCAAAGTGGTCACTTAGTCACTAAAAATCATCAAGAGTGAGACTAATATTCTTTTGATCCCTCTCAACACTAGAGATACTCTGGCTCTATAATAGCTAACAAAGTCCAACAGTATTGTCAAACCTCAAATTATATATTTTTATACAATATACGTGTATTTCCCATTATTCTGGTTATATATATATATATGTATATATATATATACATATATATATATATATTAAACATGCAGTTTCATCACTCTCAGACATCCTCAAAAATTCAATCTAAACTAACTCCATCCTGGAAGAAGTCTTTATCATTCCAACTTAAATCAGTAGATAGCCACGGCTGTAGTAACTGAAACTATTTATTTTTACACTTCTAATTTACTGGAAGGTACTACGAACATGTTTGTTCCCTCAAAGATTTTAAATTCTTCCTAAAAAGCTCTAACTTAACGTCTTAGACTACTTCCAAGAACTTAGTATTTACAGTAATAGAAGTTTAAAAAGCAAACTAGTGATATAATTTCTTCAAAAATTTTTAAAGAAAAATCATTTCAAAAGTTTAAGTTAAAAACGACTATAATACAAGTTTACTTAAAAATCATGTTAGGGGCTTCCCTGGTGGCGCAGTGGTTGAGAGTCCGCCTGCTGATGCAGGGGATACGGGTTCAAGCCCTGGTCCAGGAAGATCCCATATGCCGTGGAGCGGCTAGGCCCGTGAGCCATGGCTGCTAAGCCTGCGCGTGCGGAGCCTGTGCTCCTCAACGGGAGAGGCCACAACAGTGAGAGGACCGCATACCGCAAAAAAAAAAAAAAAAAAAAAAAAAATCATGTTAACTTTTCCTCTGCTGGAGATGATAAAATATTTACTCTTTAACCTCATTTCATATACTGATACAGAAAACTAATCAGATTTATATGTGATCAATTAAAGAAAAATTTTAGGAAAAAAATTTGCAACTTAAAGTACATCACTAATGCTCCTCCAAGTGTTACTTTTTACAGCAGTGATAACAGGGTAATGATCAGGTAAACTACATATTCTTCTGGACAACTGCAGTCATTTAGGTTGATGTGCCATTATTATTGCTAGCCTGCACAATGAATGTTTACAAATACAGAGGGGAAAGAGGGCCAAAAGAATTTTTTTTTGCTATTATGTTTTTTTCTTAAAGACAATATAAACAACTAAAACCAAATGAATAAAATATGCAAATATGCAATCAATAAACCCGCAAGAAGTAGGGACCAACTTCAGTAGGATTCCTGTGACATTTCTTTTTAGACTCAAATTATGAAGAGTAAGAATTCTACATGATGGTTGATATATGAAAAAATTTTACTGAAAATACTCTCAGAGATGATAGTAAACTGAGTCAGGATGTTGTCTAGCAGGTATATGACCATCTGAGGTTCAGGATAAATATTCACCAGTTTGGTATGGTGGGCAAAAAAATGAGATCATCCTATAGTATGGTCAATTTAAGCAACCAAAAGTATGAGCTAACTTGGAATGGTTTTTTAAAAAACTAACCTCCAACCAGTAAAATATTGATTCAGCCAAGGATCATCAATGGATGCTAAAATCAATGGATAAAAGGTTGTTGGAGAAACAGAATACTGACACAATCTCAGCTATCATCCCAGAGATCCTTAATTACAAAAAGAAAGGTAACTTTACACTGGAGAAATCTGGTATGTATACCAGATTAACCAAGAGACCAAACTAAACGTCAACAATAATGAGACAAGGTAAAATGTGACTGCTGAGGCACTGTGAAGGAAACATCTATGCAGTGTTTTCGCCAAAAATGTTTAACCTGATTCTAAACATGAAAAAACAATCAGATCAAACCAAATTAAGAGGCGTTCTCAAAACTGGTTGGGACTCTTCAAAAAATGTTAGTGCCTCAAAAGACGAAAAGAATAAAAAAAAAGTATGGGAATTTTGTTAGGTTATAGGAGACTACAGAAACAGGGAAATTACATGTAATTGTACCATAATCCTTAATTGGATCCTGCATCAAAAAGGAAAAATATATATATATAAAGAACATTATTGGGACAACTGGAAAAATTTAAATATGGTCTATATGTTAAATAATATCATTGTATTGTCAAATTTCTAGAGCGTGATCATAATATTAAGGTTATGTAAAAGAAAGTCCTCTTTCTTAGGAGTTACATGCTGAAGTACCTCCTGGTAAAGAAACATGGTATCTGCAACTTACTTTCAAATGGTTCAGAAAAAAAAAATGTATGTGTGGGACTTCCCTGGAGGTCCAGTGGTTAGGACTCTGTGCTTTCACTGCCGAGGGCCCAGGTTCAAGCCCTCGTTGGGGAACTAAGATCCCAAAAGCTATGTGATGCAGCCAAAAAAAGAAAATGTGTGTGTATATAAACATATATTAGAGAGAATGAGATAAAGTAAATGTAACAGAATGTTAATACAACTGGCAAATCTAGGCAACATGAATATGTGTGTTCATTGTACTGTTTCTCTAAATTTTAAGTCTGATTTTTTTTTAAGTTGGGGGAAGAGTAGGGAGCACATATGTATGTATTTGCTTTTATACTCATAAATATATGATGATGGTCTACAGAAGGGTAATAAGAAACAAGGGTGGTAAGAGAACTAGGAGACAGGAAGGTGATGCAGTAGAGGAGGACAACAGGTGTGGATGGGAAATTCTTTGCTGTATAGTACGTAGCACACCTTAATATATTTTTACATGTAAATGTTTTATGTATTTAAGAAATTAATTAAAAGGTTTTTTTTTAAGTTCCAGCAAAAGTACTAAATCTGCTATAGTGAGATCATATTGGTTTTCTTCTGAAGTTCCCAGGGAAATATTTAGGTAGGAAGAATTATCAAAGCATGTAACATCTGTGATTTTCTTTTTTTAATCTTGGTGAAAGGTGTATCAAAATCACTGGGCTGGGCAGAGAGGTAGGAGGTTTTTTTCAGCCATCCACCCCAAGTGGGCCTGACCTCACCTGATGATCATAAAGAAAATTCTTACTGATGGATATGCATAAATGTGAACATATGGAAGAGGAAAAAAAAAAGACAGAATCTACATAAAATGGCTGCAGGTTGATCTACCATACTGCTATATTTCCTCTGTCACCTCAGACTAAGGTACCCAAATCCTTGATGTCAGTTGCATCCTGGGACCTGCATACTAGGAAGAGAAAGTACTTTGTTCCCAATACCCACCTGAGGGCCCGCCGCTCTGTATAATCGAGGTCATAACTTTGCACAGAGTCATTGCAAGAGTCCCGGGAACTGCCCTGAAGCAGCAGCTGCTGTGGCAATCGCACAGGCACAGGGAATTGGTGCACAGAAGCATTGGGCTGGGAAGTCGTATGGTAAAGAGGTGGGATGCTATTGCTGGCCTCACTGCGATAGTCACTATCTCGGTCATCAACGGCACTATCAGGATCTTCAAAAGCTGTGGAATAAGCACAGTCAGTCAAAGCACCCCAGCTTTACTTAGTTCTTCAGAATTTTTTTCTGCTTCTAACTTAGGTAGGCACAAGCCTGAACCTTGAGAACAAGAGCAAGCTGAGCTGCACATGAGCCCAGTGACCTCAAGTCATGCAAAAAACTGTCTCAATATCCACAAGTCTCTCTCCTTATCGAATGAGATAAGACACTTGGTTTAATTTTAGTGCTGATTCTTAGAGGAGTTCCAAGTTGCATTTTCCCAATACAGAATTCTCTGGAATTCTGCTTCTCTAAGCTATCATAACCCTAGTAAAAATCTGCTTTTAAATGTCTTAAATCGATTCTGGCCCTGTACTATTATCAAAATGGGGCAAAAGGGGGAGAAACAGTTTTTCCAACTCTTAGAAAACAGAAATTTTTGTTTAAAGTTAGCATGGTGTTTTCAGACTTTAAAAACACATGGTTGAATCAAATAAGCAGGTCCACCATCGGAATCTGGTCCAAGAAATCAGGAAGTTCAAAGCCGAGACTTAGAAGTCAAGTTAAAAGTTCTAGGGCTTCCCTGGTGGCGCAGTGGTTGAGAGTCCGCCTGCCAATGCAGGGGACACGGGTTCGTGCCCCGGTCCGGGAAGATCCCACATGCCGCGAAGCGGCTGGGCCCGTGAGCCATGGCCGTTGAGCCTGTGCGTCTGGAGCCTGTGCTCCGCAACGGGAGAGGCCACAACAGTGAGAGGCCGCGTATAGCAAAAAAAAAAAAAAAAAAAGTTCTAGATGCAGCTGAGAACAGCAGCAGTCTTACTTACTGTCTTGCTGCAACATTGGGTTTTTCTGTCAAGCACCCACACCCTGGGCTCAGAATTCCCATCCCAAGCCTGGGCTGAAGAAGAGGAAAACACGTGCACTGTCAATGGGGTCTTACTGACAATGCAGCCTAGTTTATCTAACAGCAGTGACTACAGTTTCATAGAATTATTTCTGCTTTTCAGGCCAGCACCTGACTAGCTACAGTTTTTTCTTGATGTTAGCTAAAATGACCACAGTTACAAATCCTGCTCCAAGCAAAAGTAAAAATATGCAATACTGTGCTTGGAAAGGGAGTTCAACCTAATAGTGTGTTGTAGTTTATTTTATATAGAAGCCATTTGTGACACCATATCCATATGTGTATAATTAATAAGGTTCCATATGTTCTTTCTTGCCAAGTTTCTATTAGACTCACAATAAGGAAAAGGAACATTCACCATCCAAAAAGGACATACTTTTAGCAGATGATGGACTCCTCATATTAGGAATTTAAAAAAAATCTTGGTAGCAATGTGGACAGTGGTAGCCTCCTAATGACCATAAATTAGGCTTTTACAAGTAAGAGATAAAAACATATATTGACACAGTGGAAACAGAAAAGAGTTAATGAACCAGAGAAAAAAAATCCAGACAGAAATAATAAAACCTGGGGACAAACGGAAGGTAATAGGGAAATGACCCCTTGGCTTCTACATCAGACAACTTGGTAGATAATCCCACTAAAAGAGACAGGGAACACACAACATGTGGGTTCCAGACAACACTTGGGGTTACAGCTGGGAGTAGGGGTAAGAAGATCTTACAAGCTTTTCCCACTTGAGTTTAAGGCAACATGTGAACATGAGAAAAGAAGAGGAGAATGATCAGAACTCCAGGGGAAAAAAATCAGTATGAGAAAGAGGCTAAGCTTCAAATGGTCAGGAACAATACCAATCAAACATAGGGGATGCAAAGCATTCTGATTACAAAGCACTCTGATCACACATTAGGAAAGAGAGACTTTGGAGGTACTGATTTTAGACCTTGATGCATTTGCCATTCTGAAGACTAGAAAGGATCAAGGGATAAAAACCAGTATGCCATTCAGACTTAATTCTTTCTGAACTCACGGAAGGAGTAAGTGTGAAGAAGTCAGCGCTGGATTATTCATGCATACAGATGAGGGGGCAGAGGCAAGAAAAGAGACAAAGCCAAAAGTCTATTTAAACTCTGGTAGGAGAATATGCTATTAGTTTATAATCCAGAGAACCAGGAGTTAGTCTCCAAAGAAGCAGCAGTGATAGACAATCCTATTGCTTATGAGTCCAGGAGAGGGTAGCTCAGCCAAAGGTAGGAGCCCAGGATCCAGAGCCAGAAACTACCTGGATAGACCCTTAGTTTCTCACTGCATCTGACCTACTACTCCTTAATAATGCTCTGCTTTATTCTGTTAAGCTAAGGGGAGGAATATTCCAAAACATTCCTAAAGGCTGACACATTTCCACACTGAAGGAATAAAGGGCAAATACTAAGAAATAAAGTGTCGGGACTTCCCTGGTGGTGCAGTGGTTGAGAATACACCTGCTAGTGCAGCAGACATGGGTTTGAGCCCTGGTCCAGGAAGATCCCACATGCCGCGGAGCAACTAAGCCCGTGCACCACAACTACTGAGCCTGCGCTCTAGAGCCCGTGAGCCACAACTACTGAGCCTGTGTTCCACAACTGCTGAAGCCCGCACACCTAGAGCCCGTGCTCCACAACAAGAGAAGCCACCGCAATGAGGGGCCTGCGTACTGCAGCGAAGAAGCCTCCGCTTGCCGCAACTAGAGAAAGCCCACGTGCAGCAACGAAGACTCAACGCAGCCAAAAATAAATAAATTTATTTTTAAAAAAAGAAACAAAGTGTCTGTGGAAAGAAGAGGCCAGGAGTAGAAGAAAAGAGAGTATGAAAAGTAGGAGGGGACAGGAAAAAGGAAATACAAGGAAGTGAGGTGAGACAAAGCACAGGAGCAGAAAACGGGTAGGTCAAGGGCAACAGCCAGCTTTTCTCCCCCTATACCATCCCTAGTTTCCTTATAAAGTAAATCTCCTAGCACCACCAAAGCTGATTAGAAACTAAAGAGGCAAATTAAGGAAAAGCCTTGAATGAAAGAATTGTACTTTCAGTGTAGCAGCGACAATCTCTTACTGGCTCCACACTCTACCCCACAGTAGTATTTCACCTAGAACGGAAAACTTCTGGCTTCACTGAGAGAGACTGAGTACAGGTTTGGTTACTCAGCTTAAGGCAGACTTGTGAGCTAGTTTGAGGGCAAAATTTGAAAAGACCCTTGAAATTAAAAGGCTGGGAAAATTTACTCATTCAAATATTTATTGAGTGCCTACCAGTGAAGGCTAAACAACACAGAAGACTCAGCGTATAGAGTCAGTCTAATAGGAGAGAGAAAATATGGATACAAATACAAGGATGTATCTATCATGAGAATAGTACTAACCAAATGCTGTATGAGTTGACGGTTAGGTCATTTCCTGTTAGGGTGAACAGGGAAATCATTATGGAAGATATGACTCTGAAAGACTGGAGGGTTTTCAATAGGTGAAGATGGGGGGTGGGGGAATATCTTCTAGAATCTGGACAAAAGCAATGGCGTGAGTAAAGGCCTGATGGTGGAAAGGCTATATATATTTTGGCAAAACATTTTGTAGCTCATTTAGAAGGTACATAAAAGGACATGGAAGGGAATGAGAGAAAATAAACCTGAAAGAGTAGGATGGGGAAAGTAATTTAATCTGGGGCAAACATGGGCCCCAGGCAGAAAGCAGGCACTCAAACAAAACAGAATGAAATACTGGACAACAAGGCTCTCTAGTATGTGGTGCTCCTGGATTAAGTCCCCATCTTTAAATCCAGAATACAGGGAGAATTTTATCAGAGAAGGAAAGAGAATTCAAATCTTTTTTTTCTTTTTTCATGGCTTACTTTTCTCTATTTGAAAACCTTAAGTTATCTGAGCTCTCTTAGGCTGCCTTTGAGTAGTTTCCTGGTGCAAATACCCAGGATTCAGATGATAGAAAGTACATACCCCATGAGAAATTCTAGTGACAGGACAAAATTTGGCCTCTCTTAGCATCTATTGGATACCTAATCATTGGGACTCATTCAGCCCACCCACCTCCCCTGTCAGATAGGTAACACAGCCAGTAGTGTCAGCCTAGGGCTGTGAATCTTGTTGGAAAGAACTAGATGCCCACTCTCTAAGCTCAAAGTTGAACAAAGTTGGGCTTCAGCCTAGCTGGACGGCTCCAAGGAAAGTCAAACCACGTCCTCAGCCTCTTGTTCACTTCACAAAACCAATAACCTCTCCTAGGACGAACCTTCTCCTTCTAGTCACTGCACTCCTTAGCTAAGAGGCCAAAGGAGAGAGTTTCCTCCAAAAGGTGGCTGACGGTACTACTTGGCTCTGGGGAAGAAAAATAAGGAGATCCTGTCAGGATTATAACTGAAACTTTGGTTTGAAATGCAATTTCTCTCTCTCTCTCTCTCTCCCCACCCCCCCCCCTCTCTCTCACACACACACACACACAAACACACAAACACGCACACACACACACACACACACAGAGTCTTCAGGAAACCAGCCTGAAAGGATATAACTTTCCACTGCAGGTAACTGTCTCCTGAGATTCAAGTAGGGGAAGAGGAGGGAATGGAATTATATATGCTTATATGCATGAATATCCAGCTTCATAGTCAGAGGGAGTATGTTAAAGGGTATGATCAAGAAAATGATAAGGTATTCAAATTCTTACGTACTCTGTTGGTCTCCCCAGCCCAAATAGGTCCAGTGACCTAAGAAAACCGCAAGTAGTAGCAAAGAAGAAGAGTGATAGAGACAATTTTAGGACAAATTCAAAGAACATTTTCCATCCCACCAATTATTATATACCTTACCTTACTTGAGCCTACCCTACTTGTATTCCATTTATTTTTCATAACATGTAGAGGGCATATGCCTTCTACCAAGCATAACACAAACCTACAAAGTACTCTTGCTCTCTGAAATTCACTATATAGAGAATAACAAAAAACTACTGCTTCCGGGGACTTCCCTGGCAGTCCAGTGGTTAAGACTCTGCACTTCCAATGCACGGGGCACGGGTTCGATCCCCGTTTGGGGAACTAAGATCCCACATGGCACACAGCACAGCCAAAAAATTTAAAAATAAATTTAAAAAAAACCCTACTGCTTCCATACTCTTTTAAACCTCCTTCTGGCTGCGGTCTCTCTTAGAACAACATCACTGAGGAGCTAATATACCGTTCCATATTCAAAATGAGAAAAATTTAATCAGCTTCTAAGAAACCTTTCCTTATCTCTATGTTCACCAAACCTGAATCAACTACAGTATATCTATGAGAAGCTCAGACCTGGTTACAGTGGGAAAGTGAGTGATTCCCTTACCCAAGAGTGATGATGTCCAATTTTGCTGCTCTCTATTGAAAGTTAAAAGCCCAAAGAATGGGCTTCCCTGGTGGCGCAGTGGTTAAGAATCCGCCTGCTAATGCAGGGGACACACGTTCGAGCCCTGGTCTGGTAAGATCCCACATGCCACGGAGCAACTAAGCCCACGCACAACTATTGAGCCTGCACTCTAGAGCCCGTGAGCCACAACTACTGAAGCCCACGCGCCTAGATCTAGGCCGTGCTCCGCAACAAGAGAAGCCACTGCAGTGAGAAGCCTGGGCACCACAAAGAAGAGTAGCCCCTGCTCTCTGCAACCAGAGAAAGCTCGTGCACAGCAACGAAGACCCAATGCAGCCAAAAATCAATTAATTAATTAATTTTTAAAAAGAATCAAAAAATTAGGGCTTCCCTGGTGGCGCAGTGGTTGAGAGTCCGCCTGCCGATGCAGGGGACACGGCTTCGTGCCCCGGTCTGGGAGGATCCCACATGCCGCGGAGCGGCTGGGCCCGTGAGCCATGGCCGCTGGGCCTGCGCGTCCGGAGCCTGTGCTCCGCAACGGGAGAGGCCACAGCAGTGGGAGGCCCGCGTACCACAAAAAAAAAAAAAAAAAAAGAATCAAAAAATTAAATTAAATTAAAAAAAAAAAAAAGCCAGGGCTTCCCTGGTGGTGCAGTGGTTGAGAGTCCGCCTGCCGATGCAGGGGACACGGGTTCGTGCCCCGGTCCGGGAGGATCCCACGCGCCGCAGAGCGGCTGGGCCCGTGAGCCATGGCCGCTGAGCCTGCGCGTCCGGAGCCTGTGCTCCGCAACGGGAAAGGCCACACCAGTGAGAGGCCCGCGTACTGCAAAAAAAAATTAAAAAAGCCAAAGAATGGTATTAATCTCTAGTCTTCCAATATGTAATAAAACACTGTAGCGGGGACTTCCCTGTGGCGCAGTGGTTAAGAATCCGCCTGCCAATGCAGGGGATACGGGTTCAAGCCCTGGTCCGGGAAGATCCCACATGCCATGGAGCAACTAAGCCCGTGCGCCACAACTACTGAGCTTGTGCTCTAGAGCCCGCAAGCCACACTACTGAGCCCACGTGCCACAACTACTGAAGCTCGCGCACCTAGAGCCTGTGCTCTGCAACAAGAGAAGCCACCGCAATGAGAAGCCAGCACACCACAACGAAGAGCAGCCCCTGCTCAATGCAACTAGAGAAAGCCCACACGCAGCAAAGACACAATGCAGCAAAAAAAAAACAAACAAAAAAAAACACTGTAGCCTGTTGGGCGCTCAGAGATAACCACTTTTTCTCTGAATTGCCTATAAATTTTTAAATAGAATCCATTAAAACACAGAAGCTTTGACAGAAGAAAACTGAAAACAATTCCTACTCATTTTTCAAGATTAAAAAATTCAATATTAATTAAATTTGAATCCTATCCCACAGCCGAGCTGAATTTGAGGCAACTAATGTGACAAGGAAATCACTAAAAATGGGCCTTTATCCCAAGAAACAAGGAATAATGTGGCTTCATAGTTAAGAATATGCATACAGACATCAAAGCTAAGTTCTTCTGGCTCTGCCATGTACTAGCTATGAGATCTTGAAAAGGTTATTATAGATGTTTCCTCATCTATAATTTGAGAATGATAATAATATGAGTCTCACTGGTTTCTGTAAGGATTACAAGAGAAAATCCATGTAAAGTACTTAGCACAGAAAATAGTAAGCAATTTGCATTTCTTGTTGTTTTGTCATGTTGCCAGATTTTTGCTTGCCTTATAGGTTCCTAACAAATAGGTAGCAGGAAGATCAGCACACTCCAACAGTTGTAATGTCAGCTGAGGGATCAACAACGTCTGGGTTAAAAAGTCCTCAGAGTTCTGAGGGTGCAGCTACCTTAATTAAATGTTTGCCATAAGACACAAAATTCTGGAAGCACTGAATGATGCCAACACAGGCTGGTTTCACTACCTGAGTTAACTCCCAATCCTGGGGAAATGGGATTACAAATCAGTCACAGGCTGTTTAACTACACAGGGAGAGTTTTCTTCCTATGTACTTACCTTTTTCCTACCACCTATGTCTCTTTCTTCTCATGTTAGTTTAGTGTGCAATTTTTAAATTTTTAATAATTTATTTAACTTTCTAACCATGGAGTGTAGGATAAAAATTCTCCTAGGCTATAGTGCAGTTGCCATAGCAACCATGAGAGAGTAATTACCTTGTTTCTTTTTAAAAGAAAACTGAAAAATAATCACATAGAACTTCAAAGTACACCTATCAAGCTAGATGGCTTCAGGCAAGTGACAATGCTGCATCTCACTGAAACTCTGGGCCCAGAGAATGCTCTCTTTGCATTACACAGCCTCATTCTTGAACGCCCAACAGCACTGCATAGCAGTTTCTTGTACATAGTAGGTGTTCAATAAATATCTCTTGTATGAATAAATCAAATGAATAATCTGATCCCACCTACTGGGTCCATCCCTAAACCATGAAAATAACAACAGTTATGCTCTCTGACTAACTAGTTCCCTATTCTCACTTCAGCCTGGTACCACTGTAAGAGAAATAACACCATTTAATTAAGCCAAGTTTCCTTCCTCACCCCCAAAAAGCACTAAAACATATCAGTAGTCAGTAGAACAATTACTGTGGATAGTTAGGTTTTGCTAGGCATAAGAACCAAGAAAAGGAGGGCGGAAATGTTCCAGGAAAAGAAATTACACATTCAAAGGCCCATTCAGTGAACTGAAAATAGTTCCAGCGTATCTGAATGAGAAGCTGCAGGGTTATGGAAGAACCTGATCAAAGTGAGTCTTAAGTATATGTATGTTTAGAAATTTAGTAATGTTAGGAGTTTGTAATTATCTGGAGGATAATACAGAGCTATCACAGCTTTTAAGCAGGGGAGAGACAGGATCAGATTTGTCATTTTAGAAAGAGAATGGTGGTACAGTGTGGCCACAGGTTGGTACAGTAGGTAGACTGAAGACGTGTCAGGGAGGCTAGTAAGAGGCTATTGCACTGACCTAATGATGGCCCGAACTAGGGAAGTAGCAGAGGGAGCAGAGAAAAGTAGACACATTCATAAGATACGTTGGAGGTAAAGTCAGTAGGGTTTGATAAGTAACTGAATGTGGAAAGTGAGGAAAATAAAGCCTAGATAATATTGCCCAGGTTTTTAGCTTCAACTACTGGGTGGATATGACATCATTCATTAAAAGAAACACAAAAGAGGGGAAGGTTGAAAGAGGTGATGATGAATTTAATGTTAGATGTATTTATCGGCTTTGTGGTAACTATGAGACATCTCAAATGACTATGTCTGGTAGACAGCTGGATATATGAGTAAAGAGATGTGGAGCAAAGACTTGGATGTTTTCAGAATACAAGCTCCCACGAGGACAGGAATTTTTCTTCTTTGTTCCTTAGTGCCTAAACAGTGCCTGGTACAAAGCAGAATCTCAACAAATATTTGTAACTGAAGAGATAAAAGTTAAATAAAAACAATGAGGTAGAGAATATAGGATAAGAAAAAGACTGTATATAGGAGAAGGGGGGAAGCTATAGAACAGCCACATTTAAAAAGCAGACAGACAAAAAAAAAAAAAGAACTGACAATATAGTGTTGGTGAGGCTATGGAGCATCTAGACTCTCATATGTGGCTGGCAAGAATGCAGAGTGGTAGGCCTCTTTGGAAAATAATCTGGGCATTTCTTATGAAGTTATACACACACCATACAATCCAGCTATCCCCTTCCTATATATTTACCCAAGAGAAATAAAAACATGTTCATACAAAATCCTATATACAAATGTTTACAGTTGCTTAATTCATATTCACTAAAAATTGGAAACAGAAGTATCCTTCAACTGATGAATACGTAAACAAACCATGGTACATCCATACAGTAGAGTACTACTCAGGAATAAAAAGGAATAAACTAGTGACACATGTAGATGAGTCCCAAATGCATTATGATGAGTGAAACAAGCCAGACTCAAAGTTACATACTATATAATTCCACTTATACAACTTTCTGGAAAAGGCAAAACTTAGGGACAGAAAACAGATTAGTGGTTGTCACAGGCCAAGAATGGGAGAGGTTGACTACAAAGGGTTTAAGGGAATTTTTAGGGTTGATGGAGATGCTCTATATCTTGAGTGTGGTTATGGTTACATGACTGTATGTGTTTGACAAAATTCATAGGACTGTACACTAAAAGGGAGAATTTTACTATATGTAAATTATACATTAATAAATCTGACTTTTAAAAAAAGGAAGAGTTGGGCTTCCCTGGTGGCGCAGTGGTTGGGGGTCTGCCTGCTGATGCAGGGGACGCGGGTTCGTGCCCCGGTCTGGGAGGATCCCACATGCCGCTGAGTGGCTGGGCCCGTGAGCCATGGCCGCTGAGCCTGCGCGTCCAGAGCCTGTGCTCCGCAACGGGAGAGGCCACAACAGTGAGAGGCACGCGTACAGCAAAAAAAAAACAAAAAACAAACAAAAAAACAAAAAAACTATTCCTAAAATTCCTCTCTACTTTATCTCCCATGTCCAATCTGTCAACAAGCTTAGTAATTAAGTCCATTTAAGTCTCCTTCCTACTGTCCCTTCCTCATAGGTTTTACTCTCCTTATCAAAGAACTTACTACCTCATGCCTGAATTATTACAGATTTTTGATTGGACTTAAGACCTTCTAATCTCCGTCCCATTCAATCTACTTAGCAGACTGCAACAAGACGAATTTTCCTAAATCCAGCTTCTAATCACATCATTACCCTTTTAACAACTTACAACTCTTTATAAAGGAGTATATTTATCTCCCTGGCTTTCAAACCCCTCTATAATCTGATATCAAATAAATATCAAACCTCACTGTTAACCAGTCCCGCAAAACAAAGTTTTTGTTATGACAAACAGATTGTCATAGTTCCTATGCTTGCCATACTCAGGAGATGGAGAGATGAATAAGCCCAATTTCTCCTATCTGTCCCCCAACTTCTGAAGCTGGAATATCCTTCACTTCTATTCCTTCTTGGTGTAATGGAAATGGTTTGAGCTTTGGAACCAAATAAACCTAAATTCAAAGCCATCTCTTACTAGCTGTGTAACCTTAGGCTGGTTAACTTCTCTACACTTCTCTTCGTCATCTATAAAGAGTGAAGAGTAATACCACTTACCTCTCAGATTTGCATAAGTATTGAAAAATCACATATATAGCATTTAATTACCATGTTCTAGACAAATGGTAATTACTCAATAAATATTCCCTATCCTCCCTTATATAATTGGAATTCATTCTTAAGTTCCACTTAAACAACTCTCCTTAAACAATGCGCAACGACTCTAGTACAGTGTCTCTATTAACAATCAAAATAAGAACCATCTGTCTCTTTCTTAAAAGTTAAACATACACCAACCGATATGATCCAGCCGTTCCACTCCTAGGTATTTAACCAAGAGAAGTGAAAACACATGATCATGTGAATGTTCATATTAATTATAATAACTGGAAAAAAACCCAAATGCCTATCAACAAGTGAATGGATAAACAAAACGTGGTATACCCATATAATAGAACACTACTCAATAAAAAGAAACAAATTACTGATACACTCAACAAAATGGAAGAATCTCAAATCCTTCTGCTGAGTGAAGGAAGCTAGACACAAAGGACTGCATGCTATATGTTTCTATTTTATATAAAACTCTAGGAAACCAAATTTAATCTATAGTGATAGAAAGCCTATCAGTGGTTGCCTGAAGCCAGGGGTTGGAAGAAGGATGAATTGCAAAGAGCGTAAGGAAATGTTTAGAGATAATGGAAATGTTCTGTATTTTGATCATGGTGGTAGTTTCACTGGTATATACATCTATCAAAACCAATCAAAACGTACACTTCAAATGGATGAATCTTTTGCATGTACATTATATCTCAACAAAGTTGATTTTTTAAAAACACCTGCCTTAGAATTTGATTCATTTTATTGCTTGCCTTAGTCCTATGCATCCCATCCCTAGCCTAGGTTGTAAGTTCCCTGAGTGTAAGATCCAATCTTATACTCCCCTTATGGTCCTTCCAATGCTTGGCACAGAAATCCTATACTTGAAGGAGTTAACAACTGAATAAAAGCAGGTTCTTCTTAATCTTAGAAAGCAGTGTCTTTAAATTTTAAGAAGAATTACTTGAGCCTTTTGTTTAAAATGCAGATTCCTAGACCATACTCCCATAGATTCTAATTCAAAATGCCTGGAGTGGCTTGGGCATCTACATTTGTTGTTGTTGTATCTGCCTTTTCAATAAGCAACTAATGCCAAATGATTCTTGAATTACATTTTGAAAAACACAGCTACAGGATTTGCTATATGAAAAAAGCCAGTCTCTCAAACAGAAGCATAGTGCTCTTGCGCTGATGGAAGGAGGAGACAGCCAGATGAACTATCCTACTGAGCTTGGAGACCAGCTCACTGCGATCATACAGGGAAATGAGACAATTCTAGCAGGTCCAGGATCCAATTAAAAATGAATCCTCTTTCCAGTAAGGCAAAGGTTCTGCACTTATCCCTGTTGACTAGGCTACAGCAACACAGGCTTCTTCTGCCTATTTCATCCTGTTTCTAGTGGAAAACGTAAGAAATCAGAAATAGTCACATTAAAAAAATAAGGTCCATAAGTATCAAACAAAACACCCCCAAACAACTATTACATCACCAATTAATAGTCCAGTGATGGTCAATTTTTCTAGGACAATGAAATGACAGGAGATTTGAGCCCTAGACTTGAAGTGAACAGCCATCTGTCTAGAATAGCAGTGACAGGACTCACCTATCAATTACTAAATTGTAGTAATTACCAGGTAGCTCACAAAGGACAATAAAGTCAAACATTAGAAATTATTCCCTTCCTTTTTCGAGACAGTAGATTTCTTTCCATGAAAAACAGTAAAGAACCTATAATTAAGAAAACTACTTCAAACCTGACATAGGGGAATAACAAAAAGAAACTATTGACCAAACTTCCTTGTGAACATAGATATAAAAATCCAAAATAAAATATAAGCAAATCAAACATAGCATTACATCAAAAGAATACTTTAAAAAAGTACTTTTACCATAATCAAGTAAATTAAAGGAAGGCAAAATGATTTATTAATAGAAATTGATTAATGCATTCATCACTGTTTGTAAGTCAAAGGAAAATACCCATGAATAACTAGGTAAGTACTATTAAGGCATTTTGAAATGTTCAACATCCATTCATTTTTAATATAAAAGCTCTACTGAGGTATAAAATGCAGAAAAGTACGCAAATGATAAGCGTACTGCTCAATGAATATGTGAACACACTCAAGTAACCAGCACGCAGATCAATAAACAGTATTACAGCACCCCCAGCAGACCTCTTGCTACCCTTTTTCAGCCAACTTGCTACTTCCCTCACTTCCTCCAAGTCTTTACTCAAAAGTCATCTCACTGTAGCTTGTTTACTAACCACCTTATTTAAAATTATAATTCGATTTCAGTTCTAGCATTCCCAATTGCTTTTCACCATCTACTCTTTTATTGGTCCACTCTCTAACATCCTGTATAATTAATATGTTTATTGTCTACCTCCTGCCATCCAGGATCTTTGTCTTTTTGCTTCCTGATATATCCTAAGCACCTAAAACAAAAGCTGGAATGTGCCCAGAAGAAAAGGACTCAGCGATACAGGGACATGGGGAGGGGAGGGTGAAAGGGCAGTATGGCTGGATGTGAGAAAAGGAGTATCAACATCAGGAATATAAACAGGTACAATCTTTCTAGTGTATAATTTGGCAATATCTAACAAAATTTTAAATGTGCATATTCCTTAACTCAGTAATTCCACTTAACAGAAATGCATTAATTCAACTAATTTTACTGAGCAAAGTTACTGGGGATACACAGATAAGCATTTTCCCTACTCATGAAATTTATGGTCTAGAGAAGAAAATAAATATTAATCAAATAACCATACATACTGAGTAAGTGATGTAGGAAAGGTAAATACATAGAGGTACTAAAAGAATATATAATATGGGAGGGGGATCCATTTGCACATTTACAAAATCGAGGAAGTTATCATAAAGTCGGAATAGTAGTTATTTTTACAGAGGAGGAGACTGTGATTGGGAAAAGGCATGTGGAGGGTTTCTGGGGTGCCTGGCAAAGGTCTATTTTTTGCCTTATATTAACTCAGTAAAATAAACATTTGTTTTATGAGGTTTATATATATATATATTCATTCTACAATTAGATTTTTTTAATGCATCAAGCAAACTGCTCACATCACTACAACCACCACCATCTGATTGCTTCATTCTCCTGCATAAAGTCTTCAAAGGTTCTCCATTGTCTTCAAGATAAAGTACAGTTTGCTATGGCATTCAAACCCTTCCTGACATGAGCACTCTGTGCCTCTCTAGCCTCATCTCTAACCCCTTCCCCACTCTTATCTCCTGCCTTCAAGACATCCAGAATTTAACATACTTAAGTTATGCTTTTTCATCTTAGTGTCCTAGTACCATAAACTCTTTTCTCCTTTCCTTGACTGACTCCGACTCATCTTTTAAAGCTCAGTTTATTTTGGAGTTTTGCAGGGAGGGGAGAATGGATAGGTAGAGCACAGGAGAATTCTAGGTTAATGAAACTATTCTGTATGATACTATTGGGGTGGATATGTGTCATTATGTATTCATCAAGATCCATACAATATGTAGGGATGTAATGCACAACATGATAAATATAATTAACACCACTGTATGTTATATATGAAAGTTAAGAGTAAATCCTAAATTCTCGTCACAAAAATTTTTTTTCTTTTATTTTGTATTTATACAAAATGATGGACATTCACGAAACTTATTGTGATACTCATTTCAGGATGTAAGTCAAATCATTACGCTGTATACCTTAAACTTATACAGTGCTATATGTCAATTATATCTTAATAAAACTGGAAGAAAAAAAGAGAAAAACCCCATAGAATGTATAACACAAAGAGTGAACCATAATGAAACATATGGACTTTGATTTTAAACTTTTTTTTTTCAATTTAGATATCATTTTCCCTAGGAAGCTATTCCTAACCATCCCAAATTTGGATTAAGTTTTCTTCCTCTATACTCCTCTACCATTTACTTATCACATGGTACTAGCTACATGTTTCTTCCTCTCTGGACTTGAGCTCCTTAAGATAAAGGACTTTTAATCTCTATACCCCCAGTGCCTAGCATGATTCTTGGCATGAGGAAGAGGTGTCCAATAACTGTTTATGTAATGAACAAGTCTATCAATTGTTCATGTCTACCATAATTCTGTCAATCATGTTTTATCAATCAAATTCATTTCTTACCACTTTGTACCAATAAAATCTATAAAAAGAAGCCATAAGATGACCATGCTTTTATGGGAATAACAGTCACTCATATATCTATCTATCTATCTATATATATACACACAACACACACTATGCCCAGATTAGGTACTTAAATGTTGTAATCAAATAAAACTTTGATACATTAACCTGACATTTTTAACATGCATAATTGTGTAACATAGTAATTGAACAGAAATGATAATGAGTTGATGTAATGACTGCAATTAGCTGCGTCAAATTCTTTCTGGAAGATGGCAGGATAGAAATGAATAAATAAGTGAGTCAGAAGACTACAATTAACATTATTTTTAACAGCCAAACCATATTGTTATAGTCTCTCTTTTCTTTGTTAGTTTGCCAGCACCTATAATTAGCATCAGTATCAACTGCTCCCACCAATACCACATGTACAATGTATAACTCATCACCCACTCTTACTGACAGAAGTCCTAGACCCACTGCACTGCCCTACTACTAAAATAAGACTCCCTACACTCTAAGGAGGCCGTAACTAGTATATTTTCTTGTCTGAGAGTCCGAGTCCTGGACAAGACATACCAGAAGATATGGATTACTACTTTACTCCCACTACCCAGGAAAGAGTAGTTCCAGCAAGGAAGAGGTTCCTCGGCCAGGAGTGAGAGAGTGGAATGGATTACCTTTTGAATTCTCCTTTCATACTTTTCATTTATCCTACTATGAATATCTTTCTTTTCAATCGGTACATTCTGATTAGCTTCTTCAAAAGTCACTTCTAAACTCATCTCTCTGGAAAGCCTTCCTGAACAAACTACGTGCCATTCTTAACCATTTGCTTCTTTGCCTCCTTAACACTTCCCTCTCTATTTCCAAGGTATTACTACTGAAAACAAACTGAAAGGAATTGTCCAAAATTTTAAAATGTAAGCAGAAACACAAGTTGATAAACCAGAGAAGGAAATTTGAACAGGACACCAAACAAAGAGGAGGGCCCAGTTATCAAGAGCCAAAGTAGGAAGTCAGGAAATAAAAGGCCCAAGACGGTAGAGGAAGAAAAGACAGGCTAAGCAGGCAAGCAGGAAGGAGATTCTGAGTGAATCACAGCACAGGAACAGTTGCTTGTGGCTCTCTGCAACAAGATTAGTAGGAAGGCTGGTTATAACTAAAGGCCAGGGAGGAGAAACACTCTCATACTTTGCTAGTGGGGGTGAAAATAGTACAGCTTCTAGAGAGGACAATTTTGTAGTATCTTCCAAAATGTTAAATGCATTGTTAAATGTAAAATGCTTTGACCCAGTAATCTCACTACTAGCTATTCATCCAATATGTATACATGTATGAAATCATATATGTGAAATGATATCAACTGCAAGCACTGTACCAGCATATATTGGAAGCAACTTAAATGTCTGTTAATAGCAATTCCAATCCTAAGTATATACCCAATAGAATTGAAAACAGGCATTCAAACAAATACTTGCACATAATTGTTCACAGCAGCAGTATTCACAATATCCAAAAGTTGGGGTAAAAAACAAATGTCCATCCACTATGAATGGACAAACAAAAGGTAGTATATCCATACAATGGAATATTCAGTCACTAAAGGAATAAAGAACTGATATGTGCTACAATTTGGAAGAATCTTAAAAACATGCTAACTGAAGAAGCCAGTCACAATAGGTCACGTACTTATGATTCCATTTATGTAAAATATCAAGAATAGGTAAATCCATAGAGACAGAAAGTAGATTAGTGATTGCCCAGGACATGGCATTAAGCAGGAACCAGGAGTGACTGCTTGAAGCCCACAGGGCTCCTTTAGGGGTGATGAAAACGTTTTGGATTCACATAGAGGTGAGAGCCCCACAGCGCTGAGAATGTACTAACTGTCACTAAATGTACTAACTGTCACTGAATTATACGCTTTAAAATGGTTAATATTATGTGAATGAATTTCATCTTGATTTCTAAAATGTCCATGTTAATAGGGACTGGATTCCTACATGTAGTATATATTATACATTGTTAAGTGAATAAAAGCAAGGCATGTAACACGGTGCAAAGCATACTACCATTTGTGAGGGTGGTAAGTATATGTATATACTTATGTATATATACAGAGGGTGGTAAGTATATGTATATACTTACGTATATATACAGTAAATGGCAATAGTGGTTGCTTCCAGGCAGAAACTGAATGGCTAAAGGATAGGGCAGTGAAAAAAACTGTGCCTCACAGCATGCACTGTATCTTTTGATATAAAAATGAACCTTATGCATGTGGTTCTTTGGAAAAAAAATAATAAAGTGGGACAGGAGGAATAATAATAAAGTGGGACAGGAGGTTTGAGGTAATAATAATAATAAAGTGGGACAGGAGGAATCAGTTTGAGGTTTGAGGTAATCAAGAATCAGTTCTCTAGGGAACACCAGAATGATTAGGATGCTTTAACAAGAGCCAGAATAGGAGACTCAGATAAAAGTGGTAAATAGTGGAAGAAAAATGGCGAAGAATGAATATGAGCTAGACCTCTGTCTTCTGGGATCTGAGAAATGAGAAGGGGTACAGAAGAAAGTGATGAGGTGGGAGAATCTGCAGGACAGAGGCCAGCTGGCCATGCAATCCTACTTTCCTTCAGGGCATGTAGTCCTTGATAAATAAGTGAAAGTAATCAGTGACCTAAAGCTTGCTCTTCTGCTTCCAGTGTTCACAGAAATAGGTCTTTAGTCACAGCCACAAAAATTTTAAGTGGCACAAGACTTTCAGTCCTACAGCAGATTTAAAAGGAGAGAGGATGCTATGTGACAAGGACACTAGGTATCTGAAATAAAAGTAAAGGCTCCCGAAAGAGTGAATCTGACAAACTGGGCCAGCCGTGAATATCTTCACTCTTTGAAGAAAACTGTGTACAGCAGAGGGACTCAGTCCCTTCTGCAGATTAGCAAGTACAACTTTGACATCACTCCACTCCCTCCAAGCCAATATGCTCAGCATATAATTTGGCATTTTTAAAAATCCCTTCCCCATACTTTTCATTTATCCTACTACGAACAAGCTTTCCTTTCAATCAGTACATCTCAATTAGCTCCTTAAAAGTCATCTCTAAACTCATCTCCTTGGAAAGCCTTTTTGAACACACTTATGCCATTCTTTACTATTTGCTTATTCCGTGCCACCTCAGCACTATACTCTCTCTTTCCAGGTTATTACTATGCACCCGCTGAAGGTCATTAGTTAAGTAACATTCAAGGTGCTGCATTTGTGTATTTGTCCTCTTCTCACCTGTGTCTAGTTTATGAGCCAGGTCTCCCGATTTTTTGCATCCTCCCATTAATTCTTCCTTGGACCCCACAAATATACTCTCTGGTCTATGTATCTACTCAGTAAGAACAAGAATACTCCAAGAAAAGAGAGAAACCTTTAGGAAGGAAGAAACAAAAAGATGTGATGGATAAACTTGTACTTAGGAGCTTTGGACTTCTTTTCTGTAAAGCTTGTCTGGAGTCTCAAAGCTTCACAAGAGAAATTAAGGAAAATATGACAATTCTCTTTCTGTCTGGCATCTGCTAAAAAGTCTTCATTTCTACTAAGGATAAACATGGGCACTCTCATGCTTATAAATTACCTTACAATATTGCTGACAAAGCTTTAGCTATTGTCGAGCTCACACCTCAGTTACCAGAATATGAGTGTAGCAGCCTTAAATACAGAGGGATCCTAGGAATCTACAAGCTCTGGAGAAAATAAACTTCCAACCCTCCAAAAAAAGAATGCTATCTTCCAGCAAATACTGCAAATTACACTCTTTTTCAATAATAACTGTTTTCCATTTTTTCCCCAGAAAGGCCAAATTGTTTTCCCCTAAAATCCAGGTAGGATGAAGTCTCTCAGACACAAACAACCAGGCTTCATTCTGGTATCTAACACATCAGAGAGTGAGACTAATAGCTGTGCAGATTCCAAAAGAAACAGAAGACCATGTCCCTACCTCCTGCAATTCACCAGGCTTGTGGAGAAAAAAAAATCCTGTCACTCGGGGAGCAATGGAAAGTCTAAGAAGGTTTAGAGTACATTACTAAACTCTATTAGAAAATAATGGGTGATGGGCTCATGGGTAGTAGTTCCATTATTATGCTCCAAAACTTATATATATTACATGTATTCTTTCACATATTCAAAAAATGCATAATTAAAATTTTAACTTTTAAAAAATTAAAATGTTGGAAGAGTACACACTAAACTGTGAAAAGTAGTTATCTCATAGTAGATTGGACAGGAGGTATTACAGAGAAATTTTTCATTTTCTCTATTATACATTTATGAATCATTTTAAGGTTTTTGTAGTGAAAATGTTGTGTTTCTCTTTTTTTAAGTTTAAAATAAAAGGCACTGATTTAGTATGCTGGAAAAAAATTATTCACAATACCATGCAAAGTGACTACCAAGAATTCAAACTCAGTGAGGAAACTAACACATTCTGTGAAAATAAACTGCACGAAGTTCTTAACCCAGTAACAAATGTGTGAAAGTCATTCTAGGAGGGTGAATGAGGACAGAGGAAATATGCCTATTGTATTCAAGGCCAGGATTTCAGGGAAACAGACTTTTGCCCTGGAAAGCAACCCAGAAAGTAAGCCATCTATTTCCCTATGGTTTCAATAAATTCTTAAAACATAGTAAGAATCCAAAAGGGTCACTGATCAAGAAGTATTCAAATCTCAAATATAGTCAGCTATGAAAATTTTATTGTAGTAAATGGTACGCAAGACAAATTCAAAGGATGGAAAGAATAATCAAAAGATATCTCTCATGTATATATGTATGTTTAGACAAGTGTAAAACCTCTCAAATGACTCATAAGAAACTGCTAATGACGACTGTGAGGAGAGGGTCCAAACGGCTGGGTACGGGAATGGGAGGGACACCTTTTTCTGTATTCCTTTTAACATTAAAATTTTTGGTACCAGTATACATATTATCTATTCAATAAATGAATTAATTTTAAAATAAAAAGGCAGGGACTTCCCTGGTGGCGCAGTGGTTAAGAATCCGCTTGACAATGCAGGGGACAGGGTTTGACCCCTGGTCCAGGAAGATCCCACACACCACGGAACAACTAAGCCCTTGTGCCACAACTACTGAGCCTGCACTCTAGAGCCCGCAAGCCACAGCTGCTGAAGCCCGTGCACCTAGAGCCCGTGCTCTGCAACAAGAGAAGCCACCGTGGCATGTACATATATACACTACCAAATGTAAAACCGATAGCTAGTGGGAAGCAGCTGCATAGCACAGGGAGATCAGCTCGGTGCTTTGTGACCACCCAGAGGGGTAGGATAGGGAGGGTGGGAGGGAGGGAGACGTAAGATAGAAGGGATATGGGGATATATGTATATGTATAGCTGATTCACTTTGTTATAAAGCAGAAACTAACACACCATTGTGAAGCAATTATCCTCCAATAAAGATGTTTAAAAAAATAAAAAAATTAAAAAAAAAGAGAAGCCACTGCAATGAGAAGCCTGCACACCTCAAGGAAAAGTAGCCCCTGCATGCCACAACTAGAGAAAGCCCACGCGCAGCAACGAAGACCCAACACAGACAAAAAATAAATTTTAATTAATTAATTAATTAATTAAAAAATAAAAAGGCAGTAGCAATGTGTTTCTGAACAGCAAAATATTGGGTTGGCCAAAAATTCCTTTGGTTTATAAGTAAAAATAAAAGATAAATTTTTCATTTTCACAAAGAACTTTATTGAACAACATATTCACCCTTTTTTTTTTTTTTTTTTTTTTTTTTTTTTTTGCGGTACTCGGGCTTCTCACTGTTGTGGCCTCTCCCGTTGCGGAGCACAGGCTCCGGACGTGCAAGCTCAGCGGCCATGGCTCACAGGCCCAGCTTCTCTGCGGCATGTGGGATCTTCCCAGACCAGGGCACGAACCCGTTTCCCCTGAATCGTCAGGCGGACTCTCAACCACTGCGCCACCAGGGAAGCCCTATTCACCCTTTTATTCCACTACCTTCTGCCATTTTTCAGGCAACCTTATAATTCCATCTTCCCAAAACTTTTTATCTTTTTGAGCAAAGAACAGTTCTAGGTGCCTTTTACAATCTTCCAGGGAATTGAAATTTTTTCCACTAAGAGAATTTTGTAAAGACTTAAGTAAATGGAAATCCAAAGGTGCAAGGTCTGGTGAATATGGTGGATGAATCAGAAACTCCCAGCCAAGCTGTAACAGTTTTTGCCTGGTCATCAAAGAACCACGTGGTCTTGCGTCGTCCTGATGGAAGATTACGTGTTTTCTGTTGACTAGTTCTGGACACTTTTTGTCGGATGCCGCTTTCAGTTGGTCTAATTGGGAGCAGTACCTGCTGGAATTAATTGTTTGGTTTTCCGGAAGGAGCTCATAATAGAAGACTCCCTTCCAATCCCACCATATATACAACATCACCTTCTTTGGATGAAGACCAGCCTTTGGTGTGGTTGGTGGTGGCTCATTTCTCTTGCCCCACAATCTCTTCTGTTCCATATTATTGTACGGTATCCACTTTTCATCACCCATCACAATTTGTTTTCAAAACGGAACGTTTTCATTACATTTAAGTAGAGATTCGCATGAGGAAATACGTCAGGAAGGTTTTTTTCGCCTAACTTACGTAGAACCCAAATATCCAAGCGATTAACATAATCAAGCTGGTGCAAATGATTTTCAATGCTTGATTTGGATATTTTGAGTGTGTCCACTATCTCCCGCGTGGTATAACACTGATTGTTGTCAATTAATGTCTCGATTTGATCGCTATCAACTTCAACTGGTCTATCTGACTATGGAGCATTGTCCAGAGAGAAATCTCAAGCATCAAACTTCGCAAACCACTTTTGGCAGGTTTGAGCAGTCACAGCACCTTCTCCATACACTGAACAAATCTTTTTTTTTGCATTTCAGTTGCGTGTTTACCTTTCTTGAAATAATAAAGCATAACATGCCGAAAATCTTTTCTTCCATCTTCAATATTAAAATGGCTACACAAAAATTCACCAATTTTGATGTTTTTTTTTAAATGCACGCTTATATGACAGCTGTCACAATACGATCTAACAAAATTGTTTTGAAAGAAGTTAAAGACAGCTAAGCACTACTAGAGCCATCTTATGGAAAAAAAACAAATGAACTTTTTGGCTAACCCAAAAGGTCCCATGAGATTTTTGCCATCAAGGGGTTGTAAGGTGGAAAGAACATGGACCTTAGAGTCAAACGGAAGTTTTAACCCCAGTTCACCCACTTCCTAGAAATAAGTGATGCAGAAAAAGACAACTGGTTGGGAGATCTGAAAAGAATCTCTCTGTGCTGCTTTTTCCAATACCATGTAAAGTGGCTACCAAGAATTCATAACTAACAAGGAAACCAATATATTCTGCAACTTTTAATCACCGCTGACTTGAGAAAGCAGAATTTTAACCTAGAGGGCAATAAACAGAACCCTCAAAATCCATGATATATATTGAAATTCACATTATGACAAAACGACTGTGAAAGTTATAGAGTTAAAATATTTCTTTTATGAGGTAACACTGCAATGGATAGAGCTAAAGGTCAGCTGGTGTAGGGACTAAACAGCCCACTTATAAAGCCTTGAACTTATGAATAGCATAAGTATTATATTATGGTTTTGAGGAGTGGATGAATTTGTATTTAAATGCAGGGTGGCAATGTCCCAGAGGAGACTGAGGTACAGGATTGAGTTTAATCATTTCTCTGGTCTCCCAGGACTATCTTGGGCACCTATACCTCAATTTCAGTGCAGGGCATGGCTTAGAAAGCTAATAGAAATCCTAACAACTCAATATCAGAAAAACAAACAACTTGATTTAAAAATGGGCAGACATTTTTCCAGAGAAGACATACAGATGGCCAACAGGCACATGAAAAGATGCTCAGCATCACTAATCATCAGGAAAATGTAAAGCAAAACCACAGTGAGATACCATCTCACACCTGTCATAATGGCTATTATCAAAAAGATAAGAAACAAGTGTTGGTGAGAATGTGGAGAAAAGAGAACCATCGTGCACTGTTGGTGGGAATGTAAATTGGTGCAGTCACCATGGAAAACAGTTCCCAAAAAAATCTAAAAAGAGAACTACCAATGTTCCCCCAAAATCTAAAAATAGAACTACCAAATATCTAACAACTCCACTTCTGGGTATTTATCCAAAGAAAACAAAAACACTAATTCACCATGTTTACGGCAGCATTATTTACAATTGCCAAAATATGGAAGCAACCTAAGTGTGCATTGACAAATGGTTAAAGAAGATGTGGGGGGTATGTGTGTGTATACACATATATATGGTGTGTATATATTTATACACATATATGCACACAATGGAACATTACTCAGCCATTAAAAAGAATGAAATCTAGCCATTTGCAGCAATGCAGGTGGACCTGGAGGGCATGATGCTAAATGAAGTAAGTCAGACAAAGAAAAACAAATACCATATGATTTCACTTATATGTGGAATCTAAAAAACAAAACAAATGAACAAACAAAGCAAAAACAGACTCATAGATACAGACAACAATCTGGTTGTTGCCAGAGGGGAAGAGGGTAGGGAGATAGATGAAATAGGTGAAGGGGATTAAGAGGTACAAAATTCCAGCTATAAGATAAGTAAGTCACAGGGATGTAATACACAGCATAGGGAATATAGTCAATAATATTATAACAACTTTGTATGGTGACAGATGGTAACTAGACTTATTGTGGTCATCATTTCATAATGTATAAAAATACCGAATCACTATGTTATACACCTGAAACTAATATAATATTGTACGTTAATTATAATTCAATAAATAAAGTAAAAATTTTAATAATTAAAAAAAGAAGTTCTAGCAGACCATGCTAATGTCTTTTTTAAAATTTATTTTTATTGGAGTATAGTTGCTTTATAATGTTGTTTTAGTTTCTACTGTACAGCAAAGTGATCAGCTATAGGTATACATATATCCCCCCTCTTTTTTGGGTTTCCTTCCCATTTAGGTCATCACAGAGCATTGATTAGAGTTCCCTGAGCTATATGGTAGGTTCTCATTAGCTATTTATTTTATACATAGTATCAGCAGTGTATATATGTCGATCCCAATCTCCCAATTCATCCTACCCACCCCCCTTGGTATCCATACGTTTGTTTATCCATACGTTTGTTCTCTCTGTGTCTCTATTTCTGTTTTGCAAATAAGATCATCTGTACCAGTGGCCCCCAACCTTTTTGGCCAGGGACCAGTTTCGTGGAAGACAATTTTTCCACAGACCAGTGGGGGGATGATGGTTTTGGGATGATTCAAGCACATTACATTTATTGCACACTTTATTTCTATTATTATTACATTGTAATATATAATGAAGTAATTATACAACTCACCATAATGCAGAATCAGTGGGAGCCCTGAGCTTGTTTTCACTTGCCACTCACTGATAGGGTTTTGATATGAGTCTGCAAGCAATTGATTTATTATGGTCTCTGTGCAGTCAAACCTCTCTGCTAATGATAATCTGTATTTGCAGCCACTCCCCAGCACTAGCATCACTGCCTCAGCTCCACCTCAGATCATCAGGCATTAGATTCTCACAAGGAGTGCGCAATCTAGATCCCTCACATGTGCAGTTCGCAGCAGGGTTTGAGCTCCTATGAGACTCTAATGCTGCCACTGATCTGACAGGAGGCGAAGCTCAGGCAGTAACGTGAGCGATGGGGAGCGGCTATAAATACAGGTGAAGCTCCGCTTGCTCAACCACTGCTCACCTCCTGCTGTGCAGCCCAGTTCCTAACCGGTCCGTGGCCCGGGGGTTGGGGACCCCTGATCGATACCATTTGTGCTAACGTCTTGAAGTGGCCTGCCATGGAACAGCAACATGACACTGCAAAAGGATATAGAGGATAGGCTGGGTTCTGTCCCTTCAAAAGTTATGGTAAGGGATTCTTTATCCCTTCAGGAAAGATTTACCTACTACATGCTCTTGAAAGCTAATACTAGTGGTGACTGTGAGGTCACTAAGTTCTCTAACAGAGGGATCTCTTGATAGGCAGGGGCTATCAGCATGGTGGCTACTGTCATCTGGAAAATAAGTAATACAGAAAACAAATTGCTAAAGAACAGACCACAGGATCTGGTACCAGCCAAGCTTCCTTTTTATCTGGAGCTGTGCAAGATAGTTAGGTCTGATGGTCCCAAGTGTCAGGTCCTCTCAAGTTGGTAAAGTGCTAGAGTGACAGACAGTCCCATAGTTTGCTGTACACGATCATGCCTTGACACAGTGAGTATTTGCCAATTGGGTCCACTCCTTCCGGCATGGACCCACCAGAAAGAGGTGGATAAAATTTCATGTTCTGGGCTTCCCTGGTGGTGCAGTGGTTAAGAATCCACCTGCCAATGCAGGGGACATGGGTTCGAGCCCTGGTCTGGGAAGATCCCACATGCTGTGGAGCAGCTAAGCCCATGTGCCACAACTACTGAGCCTGCACTCTAGAGACCATGCTCTAGAGCCCGTGCTCTGCAACAAGAGAAACCACGATAATGAGAAGCCTGCACATCACAACAAAGAGCAAACCCTGCTTGGCTCATGTGCAACAACGAAGACCCAACACAGCCAAAAATAAAAACAAATAAATTAATTTTTAAAAAATTTCATGTTCTGCTAGAGTTCACCATCACCTGACTAGGAAAACAAGTCCTGTTCCTCATTGAGAGGCAACTAGAATACCCCACAAGCATAAATCTAGTCTTGTTTGAGGTAGGGAGAGAAATGGAACTAATAGCAGCATTGGCTGTACCTGCCCAGAGTTTTGTATTTGGTTGATTCTAGCAGGGGAATTACACCATCATCTGCAGAGCAGGCAGTAATCTAATCTTTCAGGTGAGGAATATCTGGTATACATATAGAATGGCCTATTTCTCTGCCTCCCCAAACAGGTAGAATATTAAAAATAAGACAAGTCATAGCATGGCAGTGGACAGTTTTAGATGGAGACCAAGAATAATATGACATAAGAGGAATATTTGAGTAGTGCAGACTAGGGATACAGCATGTCAGGCCTGATGGATTAAGAGTAGTGGGAAGCACTAACACCTCATGCTTCCCTAGGATCAATAATATCAGCACAATGGATCACCAGGATATATAACACTAAGAGTTGAAAAGGAAAAAAGGGCAAGACATTTTACATAAACATGTCTCTTCTGGGCATGTTGGTAAAAGAAATCCTTTTGAAGTTAGTGGTGGTCAAATAAGATATCATAACAAGGTAGGCAAACTGTATTACTGACAATGCTTCTGAATGTTTGGTCACTGTTATTCATGCATATGACTAACATCCAACTGTTCTGAACTGATGCATTTTTTGTTTGTTTGTTTGTTTGTTTGTTTGTTTGCGGTATGCGGGCCTCTCACTGTTGTGGCCTCTCCCGTTGCAGAGCACAGGCTCCGGATGCGCAGGCTCAGCAGCCATGGCTCACGGGCCCAGCCGTTCCGCGGCATGTGGGATCTTCCCGGACCGGGCATGAACCGGCGTCCCCTGCATCGGCAGGTGGACTCTCAACCACTGCACCACCAGGGAAGCCCGAACTGATGCATTTTTTAAGAAAAATTTTAAACAATATGTTGAGTTATGCCCTACTTTACTAATTTAAAAGACTGATTCATACTCAGGAAATTTTGGTTTATGATCTGACACAGCACTATTAATAGGCAATATTGTAACAAAAGCAGTGAAGCAAACCTTTCACAGACAATTGGAGAAATCTCTTTGAAACATCAATGATGGGCTGTATCTCAATCAAAATGTCAAGCTTGCTTAAAGGTCATTTTACAAATGAAAAAACAGGCCCCAAAACTTATTTCAGCCATAGTAATTTATTAGGACAGACCTTAGGGATATTACTAACAGAAGAGACACAACTTTAAGAGCTACTTAGAACTCTCAATGAAGGAATCACTAGTACTGTTGAACTAAAAACTGTGTCAACCTCAACAACCAACCATCATTCAATTAAATCTCAAATCCAAACTAAAAAACTAAATCTACAATGACCTGCCTCTATATTGTCAGGCCTGGGATCATTTTTTTAATAAATATTTGTTACTTTTTAAATTATCATAAAATAAATGCATTTGGAGAAAATTTAGAAAGTACAAAAAAGTATAAAGAAAAAAAAATTTACCCACAATCCTACCACCGAGACCCACTATTAAAAATATTTCCAGGCTTCCTTGGTGGCGCAGTGGTTGAGAGTCCGCCTGCCGATGCAGGGGACACGGGTTCGTGCCCCGGTCCGGGAAGATACCACATGCCTGCCGCAGAGCGGCTGGGCCCATGAGCCATGGCCGCTGAGCCTGCGCGTCCGGAGCCTGTGCTCTGCAACGGGAGAGGCCACAACAATGAGAGGCCTGCGTACCGCAAAAAAAAAAAAAAAAATTTCCTAGGTTTTGTTCCTATGCCTATGAGTATATAATTTATTTTTTAGATAATTGGGATCCTACTACTTAATCAGTTTAGGTTACTCATTTTTAAAAACTTATTCACATAATTGTTTTCTGTATCTTAAAAAATTACTTAAAAACATATTATTCCATTATATGGAAATGCCACAATTAACCATTCCTCTATTAATTTTGCAATTTTTCTCCATTATAATTAAAACCTATTTATAAATGTCCCTTTGCATCTCAAGTTATTTTCCCTGAATAGTTCCTAGAAGTGAAATTACTGAGTTAGAAAGGTTGTACTAATTTCACACCTTGGCAGAATATGTGGGTACTCATCTCATCAAGTCCTTGCCAGATGCTGATTCACTTTTTTTTTTTTTTTTTTTTTTGCGGTACGCGGGCCTCTCCCTGCTGTGGCCTCTCCCATTGCGCAGCACAGGCTCCGGACGTGCAGGCTCAGCGGCCGTGGCTCACGGGCCTAGCCGCTCCGCGGCATGTGGGATCTTCCCGGACAGGGGCACGAACCCGCGTCCCCTGCATCGGCAGGCGGACTCTCAACCACGGCGCCACCAGGGAAGCCCGAGCCCCAGAAGTCTTAACTCATTCCAGCATCAACTCTAAAGTCCAAAAACTCATTTAAATATCAACTAAATTATATATGAGTAAGAATCCAGTTATGATTCATCCTGAGGCAAAATTCCTCTCCAGCTGTGAACCTGTGAAACCAAACATCTGCTTCCAAAATACAATGGTGGGACAGAAAGATAATCCCACTCCACAAGGGAGAAATAGGAAAGAAGTGACAGGTCCCAAGCAAGTCCAAAACCTAGCAAGGCAAATTCCATTAGATCTTAAGGCTAGAGAACAATTCTCTTCGGTTCAATGACACACCTTCCACTGGGTGGCACTGTCACTCACTCAGCTCTACAAAGTGGCCCTGGTTCCCATAGCTCTCTGTGGTGGCCATCCTCTGAAACAAAAGGAAACATCTCTGTCCCTTGGGCCTGTGCTAAGACTGGCAGCCCTGATATTCTCCAAATCACCTTCCGGGTCGCTCTTGCCTTTCCTCAAGAATAGCACACGTGGGCTTCCCTGGTGGTGCAGTGCTTAAGAATCCACCTGCCAATGCAGGCAACACGGGTTCGAGCCCTGGTCCAGGAAGATCCCACATGCCGCGGAGCAACTAAGCCCATGCGCCACAACTACTGAGCCTGCGCTCTAGAGCCCGCGGGTCACAACTACTGAGCCCATGTGCCACAACTACTGAGCCTGTGTGCCTAGAGCCCGTGCTCTGCAACAAGAGAAGCCACCGCCATGAGAAGCCCGCGCACCGCAACGAAGAGTAGTCCCCGCTCCCTGCAACTAGAGAAAGCCCACGCGCAGCAATGAAGACCCAATACAACCAAAAATAAAACAAAAAATAAATAAACAAAAAAAACAGCAAACCATTAAAAAAAAAAAGAATAGCACACGTTTACAGTCAAATAACTCTATGATCTAGTCTTGTAGAATCCAAGAAATCCAACAGTCTTCCTTCATTCCATCCCTCTTTCTCTGTCCCCTTTAGTTGAAACTGGCAATGTCTCTGCTGGTATAATTCCATCTCTATTCCTGGCTTCTGCTGATGGCTGGTTTAGTCCATGAGTCACACCCATGATCTCTTTAGTGTTTTCTTCAGAACAAGATTTCTCATTTTTCACAATATATAGGCTAAGGATAGGCTAAGAATTTCCAAATCTCCAAGTTCTGGTTCCTTTTTACTTAACAATTCCTTCTTCAATTCAACCCTCTACTCTTGCATTTTATTACAAGCAGTAAGGAGGACCCAAGCCACACCTTCATTGCTTAGCTTAGAAATCTCCTCTGCTAAACACCCAATTTGATCACTTATAAACTCTACCTTTCACAAAACACTCGAACAATTCAGCCAAGTTCACTGCCACTTTATAACAAGGATCACCTTTCCTCCAGTTTCCAATAAACCGTTCCTCATTTCCATCTGACACTTCTCCAGAACAGCCTTTAATATCCATATTTCTGCCAAGAGTCCCTTCATAGCAACCTTGGCTCTTTCTAGCATGCACCTCAGAATCCTTCCAGCCTTTTTGCCCATTACCCAAACTTCCAAAACCACTGTCACATTTTTAGGTTATTTGTTACAGCAGCACCCCACCTCTCAGCACCAAAATCTGTACTAGTCTGCTCAGCTGCCATAACAAAATACCACAGACTAGGTGGTTTAAACAACAGAAATTTGTATCCCACAAGTTTAAAGGCTAGGAAGTCCAAGGTCACGGTGCCGGCTGATTTGCTTCCTGATGAAAGTTCTCTTTCTGGCTTGCAGATGGCCACCTTCTTGCTATGTCCTCACACAGAAAGCTCTGCTGTCTCTTCCTTTTCTTAAAAGGGTATCAGTCCTATCAGATTAGAGCCTCATTCTTATGATCTCATTTGACCTTTATCATCTCCTCACAGGCCCTATCTCCAAATACTGGGGGCTAGAGCTTCAACATATGAATTTTAGGGGTATGCAAAAACTCTTAAGTTACATATGTACATATGTATATACATATACACATACACATATACAGAGGGTAAGAGTTTTGTATACTTCTTAACTTAAAAGTTTCATTTTCATGAAACTTAAGTTTCATGAAAATTTCCCCAATACATTATTCAAAGCATATTCAAATCTTATGACTATTATCATTTACTGTTGTTTAACTATTAAGTCATTTTCAAATTTTGCTATTTAAATAATTTTGCAATGAACATCTTTCTATACAAATCCTTGTCTGTTTCCTGATTATTTAGGACAAATTTCCAGAAATTCAACTGTTGAAACAAAGGTCATGAATTTTTAAAGGCTCTTGGTATGTATTGCTAAATGGCTTCCCAGAAACCCATACTAGTGTACCCTGCCATCTGCAGTAGACATTATAATTAGAATAAAATATTTTTCTGATTGAAAAAAAAAGTGTCATAAATGACTAAAAAGGCAAGTTTTTTTTTTAATTAAAGGAGTTAAAGATTCAGGACACAAAATAAAAATGTGTGATTCTTGATTAGATCATACACTGGTGGGGGAGGATGGCTATAAAAATACATGGGGGACAACTGTGGAATTCTGAATATGAACTGTATATTAGATACTATTGTAGCAATGTTAAATTTCTTGATTCTGATAATGGTATTTTAGTTATATAGACTGTTCTATCTCTTAGGAGACACATGCTGATGTGTCATAAAGTCTAAAGCTTATATTCAAATGATTCCGAAAATACACATGTGTATTTTTACATATGTATATAGGGGGACAGAAATGGGAAAGAGTGGTAGGGAGGAAGAGAAGCAAATGTGGCAAGATGTTAATTACTGAATCTAGTAAAGGGTAAATGCCACTTTCCTTTTTAAACTTACAATTTTAAATTTTTCAAAAAAATATATTAGAGAGCGTCTCCCCACAACTACGGTGCCTGCCGGCATCTGGTGGGGGACTCTGACCCCCAAGGAGACGGGAGGAACCCCAGAGTGAGCCGGTTGGACGTAGGGGGATCAAGGGGAGAGGAGAAGTGGAGGGCAGACAAGATCGGTGCCCCTGAGGCCAGGGAGATCAGGAGAGGCAGGTGGGAGGGAGCTCGGCTCACTCAGGCCACGGAGCCTGCTGAGTTCCCAAGCTGCTTCCCCCCAAGCCCCATCCAGGCCACGTGGGTCCTGGAGGTACAGGAAGGAGGCCAAGGGGAGACTAGGAGAGGTAGGCGGGAGGGGCCATCCCGGAGGAGCGGAAGAGGAGAGGAGGGCGACTGCCCCGCCCACTCAGGCCCAGGGAGCCTACTGAGCTCCCAGGGCAATCCCCTGCCCTCCAAGCCCCCTCCAGGCTGTGTGGGTCTTTCTGGGCATAGGAGGGAGGCCAGGGAGATCAGGAGAGGCAGGCAGGAGGGGCCCTCCCAGACCCCAGACTGGAGTGGCGAGAGAGGAGGGCGTTTGCCCCACCCACTCGAGCCCAGGAAGCCTGCTGGGCTCCCAGGTGAGGTCCCCTGCCCTGAGAGGAGGGGTGGGGGCACACCTGGGCCCCTACTATTCCTTGAACCTAAGCCCCACCTGACACAGCCCCCAGGACCTTTTCCAACCCTGTGAGTCCTGAGCATTGGCCCCACCCCCAACCCAAACCTCGCCCTTGCTTAGGCCCCACCCTCCACAGCCAAGGCCTTCCCCCACAACCCCTTTTTTTTTTCTTTTCCCTCCTCCTCTTTTTTACTATTGTGGTACTGATGTACCTTCCGCTGTTGATTCATCTATATTTTTATTTTTACATTCTTTCTAACATATCTGTTAGTTTCCTAGTCTAATTTTATTTTTTACTTTGTTATTGTTCTCTTTTTTTTTTTTTTGCCAGCTCAGGGCCAGGCAGAAATTCCTGCGGTGGGAGCTCCAAGTCCGAACCACTGGACTAACAGAGAACCTCAGACCCCAGGGAATATTCATCAGAGTGAGGTCTCACAGAGTTCCTCATCTCAGCACCAAGACCCAGCTCTACCCAACAGCCTACAAACTCCAGTGTTGGAAGCCTCAGGCCAAACAACCAGTAAAACAGGAACACAATCCCCTCATAAAAAAAAAAAAAAAAAAAAAAAGAGAGACAAAAAAAAATGTCACAAATGAAAGAGCAAGGTAAAAACCTACAAGACCAAATAAATGAAGAGGAAATAGGCAATCTACCTGAAAAAGAATTCAGAGTAATGATAGTAAAGATGATCCAGAATCTTGGAAAAAGAATGGAAGCACAGACTGAGAAAATACAAGAAATGTTTAACAAAGATCTAGAAGAACTAAAGAACAAACAAACAGATGAACAACACAATAGCTGAAATGAAAAATACCCTAGAAGGAATCAATAACAGAATAACGGAGGCAGAAGAACAAATAAGTGAGCTGGAAGACAAAATGGTGGAAATAACTGCCAAGGAGCAGAAGAAAGAAAAAAGAATGAAAAGAACTGAAGACAATCTCAGAGACCTCTGGGACAACACTAAACGCACCAACATTTGAATTATAGGAGTCCCAGAAGAAGAAGAGAAAAAGAAAGGGTCTGAGAAAATATTTGAAGACATTATAGTGGAAAACTTCCCTAACATGGGAAAGGAAATAGTCACCCAAGTCCAGGAAGCACAGAGAGTCCCATACAGGATAAACCCTAGGAAAAACACACCAAGACACATATTAATCAAACAAACAAAAATTAAATTCAAAGAAAAAATATTAAAAGCAGCAAGGGAAAAACAAAAAATAACGTACAAAGGAATCCCTATAAGGTTATCAGCTGATTTTTCAGTGGAAACTCTGTAGGCCAGAAGGGAGTGGCAGGATATATTTAAAGTGCTGAAAGGGAAAAACCTACAACCAAGATTACTCTACCCAGCAAGGATCTCATTCAGATTCGATGGAGAAGTCAAAAGCTTTTCACACAAACAAAAGCTAAGAGAATTCAGCACCACCAAACCAGCTTTACAACAAATGCTAAAGAAACTTCTCTAAGCAGGAAACACAAGAGAAGAAAAAGACCTACAAAAACAAACCCAAAACAATTAAGAAAATGGTAATAGGAACATACATATCAATAATAACCTTGAATGTAAATGGATTAAATGCCCCAACCAAAAGACACAGACTGGCTGAATGGAAACAAAAACAAGACCCATATATATGCTGTCTACAAGAGACCCACTTCAGACCTAGGGAAACATACAGACTGAAAGTGACGGGATGGAAAAAGACACTCCATGCAAATGAAAATCAAAAAATGCTGGAGTAGCAATTCTCGTATCAGATAAAATAGACTTTAAAATAAAGACTGTTACAAGAGATAAGGAGGGACACTACATAATGATTAAAGGATCAATCCAAGAAGAAGATATAACAATTATAAATGTTTATGCACCCAACATAGGAGCACCTCAATACATAAGGCAAATGCTAACAACCATGAAAGGAGAAATCGACAGTAACACAATAACAGTAGGGGACTTTAACACCCCACTTACACCAATGGACAGATCATCCAAACAGAAAATAAATAAGGAAAAACAGGCTTTAAATGACACAATAGACCAGACAGATTTAACTGATATTTATAGAACATTCCACCCAAAAGTGTCAGAATACACTTTCTTCTCAAATACACATGGAACATTCTCCAGGATAGATCACATCTTGGGTCACAAATCAAGCCTTGGAAAATTTAAGAAAATTGAAATCGTATCAAGCATCTTTTCTGACCACAACGTTATGAGACTGGAAATCAATTACAGGAAAAAAACACAAATACATGGAGGCTAAACAGTGCCCTACTAAATAGCCAAGAGATCACTGAAGAAATCAAAGAAGAAATTTAAAAAATACATAGAAACAAATGACAATGAAAACACGATGACTCAAAACCTATGAGACCAAGCAAAAGCAGTTCTAAGAGGGAAGTTTATAGCAATTCAATCTCACCTCAAGAAACAAGAAAAATCTCAAATAAACAATCTAAACCTACACTTAAAACCAGAATTTTTTTTACAAGAACATAGATGCAAAAATCCTGAACAAAATACTAGTAAACAGAATCCAACAGCACATTAAAAGGATCGTACACCATGATCAAGTGGGGTTTATCCCAGGGATGCAAGGATTCTTCAATATATGCAAATCAATCAATGTGCTATACCACATTAACAAATTAAGGAATAAAAACCATATGATCATCTCAATAGATTCAGAAAAAGCTTTTGACAAAATTCAATACCTATTTATGATAAAAACTCTCCAGAAAATGGGCATAGAGGGAACCTACCTCAACATAATAAAGGCCAACTATGACAAACCCACAGCAAGCATCATATTCAATGGTGAAAAGCTGAAGGCATTTCCACTAAGATCAGGAACAAGACAAGGATGTTCACTCTCACTACTATTATTCAACATAGTTTTGGAAGTCCTAGCCACAGCAATCAGAGAAGAAAAAGAAAGAAAAGGAATACAAATTGGAAAAGAAGAAGTAAAATTGTCACTATTTGCCAATGACATGATACTATACATAGAAAATCCTAAAGATGCCACCAGAAAACTACTAGTACTAATCAGTGGATTTGCTAAGGTTGCAGGATACAAAATTAATGCACAGAAATCTCTTACATTCCTATACACCAACAACGAAAAATCAGAAAGAGAAATTAAGGAAACACTCCCATTTACCACTGCAACAAAAAGAATAAAATACCTAGGAATAAACCTGCATAAGGAGGCAAAAGACTTGTACTCAGAAAACTATAAAACACAGATGAAAGAGATCAAAGATGACATAAACAGATGGAGAAATATACCATGTCTTTGATTGGAAGAATCAATCTTGTGAAACTGACTATACTACCCAAAGCAATCTACAGATTCAGTGCAATCCCTATCAAACTACCAATGGCATTCTTCACAGAATTAGAACAAAAAATCTTACAGTTCGTATGGAAACATAAAAGACCCCAAATAGCCAAAGCAATCTTGAGAAAGAAAAACAGAGTTGGAGGAATCAGGCTCCCCGACTTCAAACTATACCACAAAGCTACAAAGTAATCAAGACAGTATGGTACTGGCACAAAAACAGAAATACAGATCAATGGAACAGGATAGAAAGCCCAGAGATAAACCCACACACATAATGGGCACCTAATTTACAACAAAGGAGGCAAGAACATACAATGGAGGAAAGACAGCCTCTTCAATAACTGGTGCTGGGAAAACTGGACAGCTACATGTAAAAGAATGAAATTAGAACACTACCTAACACCATACAAAAAAATCAACTCCAAATGGATTAAAGACTTAAATGTAAGACCAGACAGTATAAAACTTTTAGAGGAGAACATAGGAAAAACACTCTTTGACATAAACCACAGCAAGATCTTTTTTGAAAAATGGTTCTGATGAACCTAGGGGCAGGACAGTAATAAAGACACAGCCATAGAGAACGGACTTGAGGACACGGTGGGGAAGGAGAAGCTGGGACAAAGTGAGAGAGTAGCATTGACATATATACACTACCAAATGTAAAATAGATAACTAGTGGGAAGCAGCTGCATTGCACAAGGAGATCAGCTCGGTGCTTTTTGACCACCTAGAGGGGTGGGATAGGGAGGGTGGGAGGGAGGCTCAAGGGAGAGGGCATATGGGGACATGTGTATGCATATGGCTGATTCACTTTGTTGTGCAACAGAAGCTAACATGGTATTGTGAAGCAATTGTAGTCCAATAAAGATCTATTTTAAAAATGGTAAAAAAAAACCATATATATATATTAGGGAGTAGTCAAAAGACAGGAACAGTCTATGCATATAAAAACAAATTAGCTGGTAAACATATAAAAAATGTAAGAGAATTAATAAAGTTGCTGATTATTATAGCCTCTTATTTCCTCCTGCCCTCTAGGCATTTGCTCTTTAATCACTTGAACTGCATTTCATCAAATGGACCCAGGAAGGAATGGCAAGAGAAATCTCAATCGTTCTATTTCACTTCTCATTAGCAGTCCTGGAAAAAGATTTAAAAGATTAAAAACTCAAAATTAGCTCATTACAATGAGTTTTGGAAATGACCTATAGACTTTATTTATTTATTTTTTGTGTGTGGTATGCAGGCCTCTCACTGTTGTGGCCTCTCCCGCTGAGGAGCACAGGCTCCAGACGCGCAGGCTCCGCGGCATGTGGGATCTTCCCGGACCGGGGCACGAACCCGTGTCCCCTGCATCGGCAGGCGGACTCTCAACCACTGCGCCACCAGGGAAGCCCTAGACTTTAATTCACAACTTGGTCTTCAATTCAGATACTTGTGGTCTCCCATGAACCTAAATATTTGATAAATCCTAGTTCCTAAATGACAAAAACAAAAGTAATAAGTCATATGAAAAATAGGTTTTCTTTAAATAAAGAAAAAGTGTTGACCTCTGCCAGTGGTCTTACTTTTATCAGGAAAGTAAGTAGCCAATAGAATGGAAGGCAACCAATGGATTTATAAACCATGAATGGAGGTTTTCCTTTTCAGAAACAATATGAAGGAAGTAGTATAACATAGTGGTTCAATGCATAGGCTATAGAGTCAGATTGTCTATATCTGAATATTTACTTCACCACTTACTACCTATGTGATCTGTGGCAAATAACTCAATCTCAGTTTCCTCATCTTAAAAATGAGGAAAACAGTAAAATCTATGTCTTAGGGTTGTTGTGAAGATTAAATAAGTTAGTATATTTTAGCGCTTACAGCAGCATCTGGCATATCATAAAACCTCAAAATACGTTAGCTGCTGTGGTTCTTATTATTACTAGTATTACTACAATAACTACTACCACTATCACCACCACTATCAACCTGCAGTTGCTAAGAGTTTGGCACTGATTCAGAAACACTATAGCAAAACAAAAGAAACACAACATATGCACACCCACCCCCACAGGTTGAAAAAGTGAAAGAGAACTGATTTCAAGTCAGTCCTTCGGTATCTCTTCAAGCTGTTCTGAGAGAAGCAGAGAAGATACCAATATACCAACAATGCACGGCTCATTTCAAGAAGGAATTTGTGTGGTCTGGATAAGTTAATCTCAGTAGAAATGACAAGTTCTCTCACTCAGTTAATCGTTTATCAGACTTTACTGAGGCTTACTACACTATGTATCAGGTATTGAGCCAGATACTAGGAATACAAATGGAAGATTCTATACCTTTAAAAATTTTGCTTTCTTGTCAAAGAAATATACATAGATTATAATATATGATAGGTTATACGATGGATGTACGTACAGGGTACTATGGAAGCAGAGGAAAGATCTAAGCTAGACTGTGGAGAAGGAGGAAACAGCATGAAGATTTCCCAGAGGGGGTAACATTTAAACTGAGCCTTAAAGGATAATAATAGAAAAATGGGGACAGAATGGGAGAAAACATTCCTCCAGGGGTAAAAGCGGGCAAATGGAGAAAAAAGAGTACCACTGCCCTACCTACAGCCACACAAAACCAAAAGATCTCTTCTTAAAGCTAAAGGACAGATAGCCATTGGCAGTATGGGCCTGAATAAGGTATATTTCTGGAATATCTCCTGTTTATACATACCACATCTCCAACCTCCCCAACTCAAAATAAGCCACATTTGGAGAACTGACAGAAAGTTGTGATTAAGAAGAGATTCAAAGACAAGTTTCTCACTTACAACACTGGGCGGCAGCAGTAGGCAATGGTTTCCTCTGGCTTTCTTCTTGACTAGAGTACTAGAGGCAGAAAGGATAAAAAAACAAAAAAAAACAAAAAAAAAACATAGTAAGAGGCCCAAGTAAAGAAGAAGGAGAAAAACAAAACAAAACAAAACAACAACAAAAAAACTATATCTATCTATAAAAAGGTTTAGCGTTTGACTAGAGTCAAATTTCTTATCAAACAGAAACAGATCATCCTGCTGCTGATTTCCCTGTGTGATCCTGACATACAGGCCAGATTATCAGATATGGCACTGGCCCAATGCAACAGGATAAAGCAGGATAGCAGGAGGGCTGTCTGACCAAGGGCACCTGGGCACCATTCCAGCTCTACCAGGCAGCTGTAGAAGGCTTAGCCTTAGAAGCTCAGAGGACTTAGAAAACTCAAATAATATATAGGTTTCCCCATTTGGGTGGTGGAACTGAAAACCTCTCTGAGCCTTGAGTTTTCTCCATCTTTAAAAAGATGAGGCTTCTTCCCTCACAAGGTCACATAGGAAGTGAAATTACTTATGTAAGCATGTAATACAACATCTGGTATTTACTAGTGTCCCCTTCCCAGTTATACTCTAACCTCCCCAACACAACCCACCACTATCACCACCAAAAAACAGAGTACTGAAGCCATAAAAAGAAAGTTCTATAAAAGGGAGCCAAATTAAGTTCAAGTCTTGAAGATGGACAAGATTTGGAAAGGCAAAACAAAAAGAAAAAGGTATAAACAAATTAACACAGGCACACAGAGTCTGGAAGAAAAAATGGCTTGGTTCAGAGCCCATTGGAGGATTGGGAAAACATAACTTGGTCTAGCAACTTGCAAATGTAAGTTGCAAGTATGAGTTTTCATCCTGGCTCTGCCATTTATTAATAAACTGTAAGATTCTGGGCAAGACAGAGCTTCTCTAACACTGAAGGAGTCATTCAATCAACAGATATTTCTTGAGTGCCTATTATGTGCAAGGCCTTGTTCCAGGCACTGGGGGAACAGAGTTTGTAATCATGGTAAAGAGTTTAGATTTTAATCTAGTCTATTGAGAAGGTAGGTAAAGTTTTAAACACTAGAGGGATATGACTTCATTATACTTTAAAAATCACTCTGGCTGCTCTGTGAGAAGAACTATAGGCAAACAGAGGGGAAATAAGACTAATTATTGCAATTATCCAGATGAAAGTTGATGGTGGTTTACACATGAGTGTTAGTGGTGAAGGGCATTTCAAGTGGTTGGATACAAAATACAAAACACTTTTTGTATATAAATATACTTTTATATATAAAGTACTTTGCAAGAAATAAACTACAATACAAATATCAGAGGTAGACAGTGCTATTACTACTTCCTTTAGGGGAAGGATCAGAAGTCAAGCACAGTTTAAACAATATAATAGTATTAGTAAAACTGTCAATCATAAAAAAGTTCACATCTTCTTAAAGGCTAAACAACCCACTCCAAAGTAACAAAGGGACTTGGTTATAATAACTATTATAAATAATGGTGATTTTTATAGGCAGTACACAGGCACAACAGTGACGAAATCATAAAACCTTAAGCATTAAACTAGAAGAATTCAGACTTAATAGATGAGAGTAGATATTTCCAGCAGACATATTTAATGAATCTCTTTCAGGTCCAAAGCAGAAAGCTGAAGACCAGCTAGAGCCTAATTAATAATACTAAGAGAGCTAAGGAAAAAAGTCCATAATACCTATGTACAAGAAAATAAAAGTAGTACAAGTAAGGAAAATTATAGGCCAATCTCATTTATGAATACAGATGCAAAAATCCTAGATTACCAAACCAAATCATATGACATTCATTTATCATAAATAGGTCTTCATATTTCTGTGTGAATATGTACATATATGTAAGAATGTTGGCATATAAATTTTCATGTATCATGACCAGAAGAACTTTAAATGAAAGGACAGTTCAATATCTGAAAATCTATTCATGCAATTCACCACACAAACAGACTAAAGGAGAAAAACTATGTGATCGAACAATGCGGAAAAGATCTTGATAAAATCCCTTACTTTTTCATGACAAAATATCTTAGAAAATCAGAAAGAAAATAGAATTTCCTTAATCTGATAAAGGGTACCTATCAAAATCTACAGCAAATATCATACTTCAAGATTTATGAAGCATTCCCCTTATAGTCAGGAAAAAGACAAGGCTTCCCCACTTTCACCATTAAAAATTACATAGGATGTTTTACACAATGAATTTTTAAAAATAAGTGGTCACCAAAAACAAGGAAAGTCTGAGAAAATATTACAGCCAAGAGAAGCCTAAGGAGATATTACAACTAAATGTAACCCAGTGTCCTTTATGGGGTAATGGAACTGAAAAAACGCATGAAATAAAAACTAAGGAAATTTGAAAAAAAACTAAGGATTTTTATTTAATAAAACAAAATAAATAGAAATATAAAATATTAAATTTTAGTTAATAATAATATATCAATATTGGCTCATTAATTGTAATAAATGTACCATACTAATGTAAAATGTTAATAATAAGGAAAACTAGAGGGAGGGGGCGGGTATGATGTGATATGGAAGCCCTCTCTACAAACTGCTTAATATTTAAGTCTGTTAATAAAACATATGTAAAAATTTCACTTAAAAAATAAGACATAAGGATTGAAAAGAGATAAAAACTTATTATTCAAAGATGCAAAAACTAAAAAACCCAAAGGAATCTCTAAACTAGTAGAATTAATAAGAGTTGGTGAATAAGATCAATACTAAAAAAAAAAAAAGTAAGCAGCATTGCCTTATATAGATAGCAATGACCTATTAGAAAGTGTAATTTTTAAATATACCATTTGCAATGATTAGGACTAAACCTAACAAAACAAGTGTAAAAACTGCATGGAGAAAATAGGTTTTCCTCCTATAAGACTTCTCATCTTTTGATGCTTAGCTATATTTATTACGTTTCCTACTTATTGTCTGTCTCCTATTTGATCCAAGAGGACGTTGGTCTTTGTTTTAACTTCTGATGTATACCAAGCACCTACAACAGGGCCTGGTGCATAGTTATCTGGTGAATAAATGACTAAATGAATGTCACCAATAAACGGACAAATGCAAATTTAAATGATAAAGCTCTAAACTCATTAGATTAGCACAAATTTTAAATCTGGCAATAACAAGTATCAGTAAGGATACAGAGAAGCAGAAAAACTGGAATATAAATTGGTATAATTATTTTAGAGAACAACTTAGCAACATCTAGTAACGTTACACAGAGCACATTCCACAACAAAGCAATTCTATTTCCAGGTATATAGCCAGAGAATCTCCCATACATAAGCAGAGAGAAACAGGGTCAGAGATGTTCACTGAAGCATGCATTTATAATAGTGAAAACCTAATTTTCCATGAGTAGGAAAAGTAATAAATAGTGATACATTTCCACTCTGTCAAGTGGTAGATCCCTAGGCCAGTCTTGACCCAAGAGGCTGCTGTGGATGGGAACTGTTGCACACCATAAGAAAAAAAAAGATAAGATTCTACATTGTGTTTTTAAAATGGTTTTGCAGCAAGTATGACCAAATTTTGATAATCACTGAATCTTGGAGATAAGTGTACAGGTTTCATTTTACTAGTCCTTCAACTTTTATATTTGTTTAAAAATTTTTCATGATAAAAATAGAAAAAAGAAAGGAAGACGCTCCCACTAACCAAAGATGAGACAAGTTTAGTATCAAAAAGAATAAAGATTGCAATGGATTGAAACACAAATATATCAAAATCCATAAATTGATAATAATATGCCACAAAAAAAAAGAAAACAACTCACTGGTCACCTTGAGAAGCTGCTTATGCAACCGCTCATTATTTTGAAAATTGCTAAAGAGAATGTTTTTCTTGCACGGACTTTATTTCAACTGAACCAAATAGCTGATGAGGCAGACAAATCATAGACAATAAATGCTGAAGAGATGATATAATCAGAAAATCATCATTGTGCAACCCTAATAAAATAATGATTATTATTTGCTGCTAAAACCATTAGGTAAAAGGCTTGTGGGATCACTTTAAAATGGATGAAATGCTGACACCAAGTTGAATCCACTGTGTAATTTTAACATCACTAAAAGTGAGGCAAGACATAATCTGCCTACAAAAAAAAATAAAAAGATATGTTGTGAAATCCTAATCCCCAGTACCTATGAATGTGACCTTATCTGGAAATAGAGTCTCTGCAGATGTAATCGAGTTAATCCAATGACTGGTGCCCCCAAAAAAATCAATGGAAATTTGAACACAGACACAAAAAGAGATGACAACGTACTGCGAGGATAGGCAGACACAACGCAGGAAGGCATGTGATAGTGGAGACAGACTGAAATAATGTGTCTATAAGCCAAGGAACAGCAAAGACTGCTAGGAAGCACCAGAAAGTAGAAGAAAGGCATGGGACAGCTTCTTCCTCAAAACCTCCAGAAGGAACTGATCCTGCCAACACCTGATGTCAGAATTTTAGCCACCAGAACTGTGAGAGAATAAATTTCTGTTGCTGTAAGCCAACAGTATGTGGTACTTTGTTTTGGCAGCCCTGGGAAACTAACACATGCATCAAATCACTGTATTTTGGCTTCCTGTACTAACCTGTGGATATTGATCATTAACTGACAAATCCAATGGCTCCATTTCATTACTCATCTTCTTTGCTCTCGGTAATATCTCACACTGTCAAGAATTTCTGCCTCAAAACTTTTTTTTCCCTTTGTTCCATAAACCTTTTTCTGGTTCTCCTACTCTCTCTTTCAGGCAGCTCTTTCTCAGTCTCTTTTGTTTCTCAGGATTCTACCTTTGATGTTTCCCAAGGTTTTGTCCCTGTTCTTCAATACTCTCTCTACATACTTTACCTGAGTGAGCTCTTCTATTCCTATGACTTCAATTGCTACAAATATGTTGATAAATCCAAACTCTATACCTGACCTCATCATACCCTGAGCTTCAGATTCTCTCAGAGGTTGCTTACCAGACGTTTCCTAACAGGTTGCTTACCAGACAAATTTTCTAATAGCCCAAAATGCCCTAAAGTAAAAAAACTTATCTTTTCCCTCTACCACCACCAACAAAAACATCCCCCATTCTTGCTGGCCCAGGTTGAGCTGATTGTGTTCTATTCTGTGCACAAAACTCATCTCTGGAAATAAGTTAGGACAGCGGGATTAAGCAATGCAATAGTCTAAACATTCCTAAAAAGAGCACACAATAAGGATACATATCCAAAAATCTGGGAACAAGCAGAAAAAAAAGGCTTCTGCTCATCTGTGTAACAAAAGGACAGATTTCCTAGTATAAGCTTGCTCCCCAACGGTCTAGAGCCAGACTAGTGCCAATTCAGCCACTTCTGGGGGACAATGGGAAGAAAAGAAAAAACAGATACATCTTTCTAATAATAGGCAATCTTCTAGCTACCTTTTTTCTTTAATGCAGTTTAAATTCTTCCATTCTTCAACATGTTCCTGGGTCGCTCCCTTAAAGTGTCCTAAAAAGACACTCTTTACATTGTAAAAAACAGTTCCTACCTCATTGTCAGTTCCCAAGGCATTGATTTGCTCCAATTTGTAGGTCCAATATCTGGCTTCCTCCTCTGGGATATCTATCACAAAAAAGAAGAAACCACATTACCAGGCTAATAATTTAATCATAGGTTGATAATACTTTATTCAATCAAACAATCTAAGTTAGAAGGGTGGTGGTGATGGACTAATTTTACTGATGGCTTAGTTCTTGCCATGAACATTATTTTGAATCTTCACAAAAACCAAAATAATATATTATTATTCCCAATGGATCAGAAGACTTAATATTGTTAAGATGTCAATACCTCCTAAAGTGATTGAAAGATTCAACACAGTCGCTATTAAAATCCCAATTTTTTTTTACAGAAATATAAAACCCCATCCATATGGAATCTCAACAGACCCCAAATACCCAAATATTCTTGAAAAGGAAGAACAAAGCTAGAGGACTCATACTTCCTTATTTCAAAACCTACTAAAAAGCTATAGTAGGGCTTCTCTGGTGGCGCAGTGGTTAAGAATCTCCTGCCAATGCAGGGGACACGGGTTCAAGCCCTGGCCCAGGAAGATCCCACATGCCGCAGAGCAACTAAGCCCTTGTGCCACTACTACTGAGCCTGAGCTCTAGAGCCCACGAGCCACAACTACTGAGCCCATGTGCCACAACTACTGAAGCCCATGTGCCTAGAGCCTGTGCTCCGCAACAGTAGAAGCCACAGTAACGAGAAGCCCGCTCACCGCACCGAAGAATAGCCCTTGCTTGCCGCAATGAGAGAAAGCCACGCACGGCAATGAAGAACCAACGCAGCCAAAAATAAATAAATAAATGTTTTTTAAAAAGCTATAGTAAATCAAAACGCATGCTACTGACATAAAGACAGACATATAGACCAATAAAAGAGAATAGAGAGCACAGAAATAAGCCCTTACATATATGATCAAATGACTTTTTTCAAGGGTACCAAGAACATTCAATGGGGAAAAGCGTCCTTTCAAGAAATGGTGCTGGGACTTCCCTGGTGATGTAGTGGTTAAGAATCTGCCTGCCAATGCAGGGGACACTGGTTCAAGCCCTGGTCTGGGAAGATCTCACATGCCGCGGAGTAACTAAGCCCGTGTGCCACAACTACTGAGCCTGCTCTCTAGAGCCTGTAAGCCACAACTACTGAGCCCACGTGCCACAACTACTGAAGCCCATGTGCCTAGAGCCCATGCTCCACAACAAGAGAAGCCACCGCAATGAGAAGCCCGTGCACCACAACGAGGAGTAGCCCCCACTCGCCACAACTAGAGAAGGCCCGTGCGCAGCAACGAAGACCCAATGCAGCCAAAAATAAATAAATAAATAAATAAATTTATTTTTTTAAAAAAGAGAAATGGTGCTGGCACTACTAAATATAAAATGGACAGAAAACGGGGACCTGCTGTATAGCACAGGGAATTATACTCAATATTTTGTGGTAACCTATGAGGGAAAAGAATCTGAAAAAAAACAGATGTGTATGTATTATAACTGGATCACTTTGCTATACACCTGAAACTGACACAACATAGTGGATCAACTATACCTCAATTAAAAGTTCAAAAATAAATAAAATCTTATTTAAAAAAATAATTTTTTTTAAAAGAGAGAGAGAGAGAAAACTTAGGCAGAACACTCTCTGACATAAATCACAGCAACATCTTTTTTGATCCACCTCCTAGAATAATGAAAATAAAAACAAAAATATACAAAAGGAAACTAATGAAACTTAAAAGCTCTCACAGCAAAGGAAACCATAAACAAAATGAAAAGACAACCCATAGAATGGGAGAAGATATTTGCAAACGAAGTGAACAAAAAGGGATTAATCTCCAAAATACACCAACAGCTCATGCAGCTCAATATCAAAAAACAAACAACCCAATCAAAAAATGGGCAGATCTAAATAGACATTTCTCCAAAGAAGACGTACAGATGGCCAAGAGGCACATGAAAAGATGATCAACCTGGCTAATTATTACAGAAGTGCAAATCAAAACGACAATGAGGTATCACCTCACACCAGTCAGAATGGCCATCATTAAGAAATCTACAAACAATAAATGCTGGAGAGGGTGTGGAGAAAAGGGAACCCTCCTACCCTGTTGGTGGGAAAGTAACTTGGTACAGCCACTATGGAGAACAGTATAGAGGTTCCTTAAAAAACTAAAAATAGAGCTACCATATGATCCAGCAATCCCACGCCTGGGCATATACCTGGAGAAAACCGTAATTCAAAAAGATATATGCACCCCAATGTTCATTGCAGCACTATTTACAATAGCCAGGACATGGAAGCAACCTAAATGTCCATCGACAGATGAATGGATAAAGAAGATGTGGTACATATATACAATGGAATATTACTCAGCCATAAAAAAGAATGAAATAATGCCATTTGCAGCAAAATGGATGGGCCTAGAGATTGTCATACTGAGTGAAGTAAGTCAGACAGAGAAAGACAAATATATGATATCACTTATATGTGGAATCTAAAAAAAATGGTACAAATGAACCTATTTACAAAACAGAAATAGGGTCACAGATATAGAAAACAAACTTATGGTTACTAAGGGGGGGGGAGGGATAAATTGCGACATTGGGATTGACATATATATAAAATAGATAACTAACAAGGACCTACTATATAGCACAGGGAACGCTACTCAATAATCTGTAATGACCTATATGGAAAAAGAATCTAAAAAAGAGTGGATATATGTATATGTATAACTGATTCACTTTGTTGTACAGCAGAAACTAACACAACATTGTAAATCAACTATACTCCAATAAAAATTAATTTAAGAAAAAGAAAGAAATGGTGCTAGGATAACTGAGTATCTACATGCACAAAATGAAGGTGGGCCCTTATTTAACATCATATAGAAAAATTAACTCAAAATGGATCAAAACCTAAATGCAAGACCCAAAACTGGAAAACTCTTAGAAAAAAACATAGGGCCAAAACTGCACAACACTGGATTTAGCAGTGATTTCTTGGATAGGACACCAAAGGCACAGGCAACAACAACAAAAAATAGACAAATTAGACTTCATTAAAATTAAAAACTTTTCTGCATCAAAAGACAGTATCAACAGAATGAAAAGGTAACCCACAGAATAGGAGAAAATATTTGCAAATCATATATCTGATAAGGTATTAATCCCCAGAACATATAAAGAACTCTTAAAACTCAACAATAACAAAAACCCAATTCAAAAATGGGCAAAGGACTTGATAGATGTTTCTCCAAAGAAGATATAAAAATAGCCGAAAAGGACATAAAACGATGCTCAATCATTAGGGAAATACAAGTCAAAACTACAATGAGATACCACTTCACACCCATTGGGATGGCTACTATCAAAAAAACATGGAAAAAAACCCCAAAAAACAAAATAACAAGTGTTAGCGAGGATGTGGAGAAATTGGAACCCTCGTACACTGTTGGTGGGAGTGTAAAATGGTACAGCTACTATGGAGAACAGTATGGCGATTCTTCAAAAAATTAAAAATAGAATTACCATATGATCCAGAAATTCCACTTCTGGGTATGAACCCAAAAGAACTGAAAGCAGAATCTCAAAGAGATATTTGCATACCCATGTTCACAGCATTATTCATAATAGCTAAAATGTGGACGCAACCTAAGTGCCCATCAATGAATGAATAGATAAGCAAAATGTGATATATACATACTAGGGAATATCATTCAGTCTTAAAAAGGGAGGAAATTTTGACATATGCTACAGCATAGATGAACCTTGAGGATATTACGCTAAGTGAAATAAGCTAGTCACAAGAAAAACGAATACTGTATGATTCCAATTATATGAGGTACTTAGAGTAGTTAAAGTTGGAGATAGAAAGTAGAATGGTGGTTGCCAGGGGCTGGGGGCAGAGGGGAATGGGGAGTTATTGTTTAATGGGGATAGAGTTTCAGTTTTGCAAGATGAAAAGAACTATGGATACGAATAGTGGTGATGGTTGCACAGCGTTATGAATGTATTCATACCACTGAACTGTATATTTTAAATGGTTGAGATAGTTAATTTTATGTTACATGTATTTTACCACAATAAAAAAAGAGTAAAGAAAAATGGTACACATACCCTCATTGTATATATTTAAGATGGACTATAACAACTTCCAAAAAAATGCAACATCTTTTAAAAACATCAAATGTGGGCATCCCTGGTGGCGCAGTGGTTAAGAATCCACCTGCCAGTGCAGGGGACACAGGTTCAAGCCCTGGTCCGGGAAGATCCCACATGCCGCGGAACAACTAAGCCTGTGCGCCACAACTACTGAGCCTGCACTCTAGAGCCCGTGCGCCACAACTACTGAAGCCCGTGTGCCACAACTACTGAAGCCTGCATGCCTAGAGCCTGTGCTTCGCAACAAGCAAAGCCACCGCAATGAGAAGCCCACGCACCGCAAGGAAGAGTAGCTCCCGCTCGTTGCAAGTAGAGAAAGCCCGCGTGCAGCAATGAAGACCCAATGCAGCCAAAAAGAAAGAAATAAAATAAAAATTAAAAAATCAGGGCTTCCCTGGTGGCGCAGTGGTTGAGAGTCCACCTGCCAATGCAGGGGACACGGGTTCGTGCCCTGGTCCGGGAAGATCCCACATGCCGTGGAGCGGCTAGGCCCGTGAGCCACAGCCGCTGAGCCTGCACGTCCGGAGCCTGTGCTCCGCAACGAGAAAGGCCACAACAGTGAGAGGCCCACGTACTGCAAAAAAAAAAAAAAAAAAAAATCAAACGTACCCATATATTCAGCACAAAAGAGAAACACTGAGACAAAATATGGATCAGGTCAACTTTGGTGACATTTAAACAGGTACACTTTTTAGTAGTCCACATGAAGGAATCAAATACAGTCCTTTCTCCTTTGTCCCTCCTATCCAAAATTTCACCTCCTTCCCCTCAAACCGCTCTTCAGCAATTGGTGGCAATATTTCAAAGTCTTATAATAAAACCTTCAAGTAATTTACTACCTAATTTGTACAGCACTCCTCAGCCATAAAATGGTTTACTTTGCACTTGTTGAAAATAAGTGAGAGGGGAGGAAGAGCTGCTCTGCTGCAGTCTATAAGTTCTGATGTAGAACAAATTCACCAAGATACACTGTTAAGTAGAAAACAGCAAGGGACAGTGAATGTGTTAGAATATGCTACTACTTGTGTTTTTAATAGGGGTTGGGGGTCTACATATATGCTTATAGATTCAAAGACTGCCCCTGGAACGATATACAAGAAAGTATTAATTGTGGTAGCCTATAAGAAAGAAAGATAACTGACTTGTGAGGGAGACCTCATTTTCCCTGAGTAACTTTTTAAACCATTGTGCATGTATTACTGCCTCACCCCTCAAAATAGTTTTAAGGAGAAAAATACAGAGCTACAAGGATGTTTATTGCAGTACTATTTATAATAGTACAAACTTTGAACAATCTAAGTACCCAACAAGAGGAGTGGTTAAATATATTACAGTTTAAATTAAAAGCCCAGGCTCTGGAGCCAAATCATCTGAGTTTCAATGCTGGTTTTACCACTTACTATCTAAATGACCTTAGGCAAAAGATTTAAATACTTTCTGCCTCTGTTTCCTCATCTCTAAAGTGGAAATAATAGTTGAGTCTACCTCAAAGGATTGAAGTGAGGATTAAATGAGGTAACATTTGTAAATGCTTAGTGATATACCCACTGCACACCATTACTGGTCAAAAAATGTTATTTTTATTATTATTGTACATTCATACAATAAAATAAAATCAACCACTGAAACACATTTCATATAATATTTATATTATAATTATGTAATTGGTAAATAAAACACATTAAAATGTAATATATACAGTGCCATTTTATAGGAAAAACTGTATATGTGTATTAAAAAACTAAAAGAAACAACATAAAAAACATCTCTAGTAGGTGAGATCACAAGAAATCTTTGTCCTTTTGCACATCTGTATTTTCTGAACGTACAACATAATTTTACAAATTAAAAGTTACTATTTTTAAAAGATGATGGTATGAAATTTAATAGAATATTTCAGAGGTTTGTGAATTATCCAAAGGAGAATTCCTTTGCTGAAATATGGCATGCTGCAAGCCAAAATCTTCCTTAAGAAGGACCCTTTAAGTTTCTAAAAACTATATCCCAAACATGGTTATCATAGAGACAAAAGCTTATTAGCACACTCACATTAACTCACAAAGACACTTATCTGAGAGTTTACCTTAACGTTTATTCAAAAAAAAAATTTATTAGGTGCCTATTATGTGCCAAGCAAACACTAGAGATACCAAAATAAACTATGTAAGTGCCCTATGAAACAAAATCTAAATAGAAATGTATACTTCTTCCTATGACACAATACAAGTGATGCAGTTTTGAAAGAGAGGAATGTTTACTTAAAATGCAATGGGGAGTGGACTGACCGACTTCTAGCATGGCAGTGTGAGGAGCTCCACAGATCTGCTTCCTAGAGAATATACGTTTAAAAAATACCATTTAGGGCTTCCCTGGTGGCGCAGTGGTTGAGAGTCCGCCTGCCGATGCAGGGGACACGGGTTCGTGCCCTGGTCCGGGAAGATCCCACATGCCGCAGAGCGGCTGGGCCCGTAAGCCATGGCCGCTGAGCCTGCACGTCCGGAGCCTGTGCTCCACAACGAGAGAGGCCACAGCAGTGACAGGCCCGCATACCGCAAAAAACAAAACAAAACAAAAACCATTTAAAGTCTTTAGAAATAGTCCTAAGAGCACACAGCAAATGAAGAAACATATATTCAAGAAAATCTACTACAACTTTAAGAATAGCCAATTTCTGTTGTATTTGAACCAAGACCCATCCCCACCCACCCCCTCCCAATTCAACAATACAGAAACTCCATTCCAGACTAGTAAAGCTGAGAACAGAGCATTAAGAATACAAGCAACTAAGCCACAAGCAAGAACTCCAATTGCTTTTCTCTTCACCTGCAACTTGGCCTACAGACACATAAGAAAGTCTTCTTTTCTATTTTTCTGAAGTAATAGTTGCTCTGAGTTTAGTTATTTCTGAGCTTACTGGAAAATCATACCATTTTTGCTCAAATCACCATAAGGTACAAGGTATAAATAGACTGAAATCATAAGACAGCAGCAACAATAGTATATATGAATATCAGTAAACAGTCAAAATTAAAACTGAATAAAGTTAAATTAAATTAAACAAGATACCAACATTTAAAAATTGGGAAATTACAAAATGTTGGCAAAGATATGCAGAAAAGAGACACCTGAAACATAGTTGGCAGAAATATAAACTGGTACAATCTTTTTTTTTTAACACAAGCAACTTGGCAGTACTAGGAGTAATGATGCACATACCTTTTGACCTATTCTTTAATTAACTTTTATTGGAGTATAGTTGGTTTACAATGTTGTGTTAGCTTCTACTGTACAGCAAAATGAATCAGCTATACATATACATATATCCCCTCTTTTTTGGATTTCCTTCCTTTTAGGTCCCCAGAGTAGACTTCCCTGTGCTTTACACAGTATGTTCTCATTACTTATCTCTTATACATAGTATCAGTAGTGTATATATGTCAATCCCAATCTCCCAATTCCTCCCACCTGCCCTGCTTTCCACCTTGGTATCCATACTGTTTATTCTCTACATCTGTGTCTCTATTTCTGCTTTTCAAATAAGATCATCTATACCGTCTTTCTAGATTTCACATATATGCATTAATATACGATATTTGTTTTTCTCTTTCTTTCTGACTTACTTCACTCCGTATGACACTCCCTAGGTCCATCCACATCTCTACAAATGACCCAATTTCATTCCTTTTTATGGCTGAGTAATATTCCATTGTATACCTGTACGACATCTTCTTTATCCATTCCTCTACTGATGGACATTTAGGTTGTTTCCATGTCCTGGCTATTGTAAGTAGTGCTGCAATGAACATTGGGGTGCATGTGTTGTTTTGAATTATGGTTTTCTTTGGGTATATGACCAGTAGTGGGATTGGTGGATCATAGGGTAGTTCTATTTTTAGTTTTTTAAGGAACCTCCATACTGTTCTCCATAGTGGCTGTACCAATTTTCTTTCCCATCAACAGTGTAGGAAGGTTCCCTTTTCTCCACACCCTCTCCATTATTTATTGTTTGTAGATTTGACCTATTCTTTAAATTCTACTTTAAGGAATTTATCCTAGATTCATAAATGGGCATAGATAAACCTGTTCGTTACAGCGGTATATCAAAAAAAACTGGAAACAACCTACATGTCAATCAATAAAGGACTGCAAAAAAAAAAGGATTGGTTAGATAACTTATGATATAAAGCAGCTCTTGAGATCAGTAAGACAGATCTTAAAGTATAACATGAAATGATGTCCAAGATAATATGCTTTAGTTTATACAATACTATCACCATATATAGTACATAGAGTATGACCCAAATTTTGTCAAAATAAATTTCTAGAGAAGAAATTTCTTGTGCCTAAACCAAGACACAAGAAAGTTAACAGTGGTTTATTTCTGGGGAATGCAAAGGAGGTCAAATGAAGTAGGAAGAGAAACTTAACTTTTTATCCATGTACATTTCCATGCTATTTGAATTTTTATAAGGAACATGTATTTTTGTGTGATTTTTTCTTTTTTCTTTTTTTGGCTCCATTGGGTCTTCGTTGCTGCATTGGCTTTCTCTAGTTGTGTTGAGCCGGGGCTCCTCTTCGTTGTGGTGCATGGGCTACTCATTGCAGTGGCTTCTCTTGTTGTGGAATACAGGCTCTAGGCGCACGGGCTTCAGTAGTTGTGGCTCGCGGGCTCTAGAGCACAGGCTCAGTAGTTGCAGCGCACGGGCTTAGTTGCTCCACAGCATGTGGGATCTTCCCGGACCAGGGCTAGAACCCTGTCCCCTCGTTGGCAAGTGGATTCTTAACCACTGAGCCACCAGGGAAGCCCTTTTTGTGTGATTTTTTAAATTACTTTGTAAATTACTATTCTATTTATTAGTGCTACTTCAATGCTTAAATTGACCAATCACAAGGTATATATTCACTTCAAGGCAATAAATGTTAAAATATTATCAAAAGAATAAATCATTGATATTCTCTGACAAGCAGGTATTTTATTATAATAAATAGTTATAAGAAACTAAATGACTTGAAAAGAATGCTTTCAGTGTGGATTCTTTAATAAGCACCATTCTAGAGTCTACTTTGCACATTTCTGAGCTAGGTGTTATAGGGAATGGAGTGGAAGACAGAATGCCCTGAAAGGATATGGCTGACAAAAGACACAGTAAGAAAACAACTAACAAACAATTTTAAACAATGTAGTAAAAAGTATTAAATGGTTTTTAAAATTTAATCAGACTCACCAAAAGGCAACTCAAATCTTGTATCCAGCAAAATTTTATGGGGAGTTGGGTTTTTAGTTCCACAGATCTCATCATCTTTCATCAATGTCTCTGCCTCCAACGTGGACCATTCCCCAGGCCCTTCCTAGAAAAGAGATCTAAGATTAAACTTCACTCTTTCATGACTCCCCTCTTGGTTAAAGGGCCAGGTCTTTTTCTCTCATTTTCCTTGTCAGAGAGCTTCTGAGGGCCATTCACATATCCTAATGAGGCAAACACATCAGAGTCACCACCTGCCTCGGCTGTATGTGGCTTCTGTTCTCCCTCTTCGGTGGGAGAGCAGCTTTCACTGTGCTCAGCTTTCTGCCAGCCCACCGAGGATAGAATTTCCAGAGTGCTAAACTCAAAAACCAAGCATCTCCATGGATCAATATTTAATCTGTACAATTCTTAATGACTATGTCACTTAATGTGTCACTATTTCTAATCACTAAAGAGCTAGTAACATTGTTAATTAAGTTGACCTCAACTGGGACCACAGTGAAAATATTCAAAGTGAGTGTCATAGGGGAATGATGCTGAGTTATGTTCTAATCTGGTAGAGTGGAGTGGAAATTCAGTCTTGAAAATAGTGTATTAAGACAAGTGTGATTACCAATTGCCAAGCCTGTAGTTCCTTAAACTCTGTTAGGGTTATATGTGGAAGAAGGAAGACTGAAATCAGGTCCCTGGGATAGGTGACTCAAAGAGCTAGCTGAGGAAGTTTAATGGGACTCCTCTCAGAACAGTGTCTTAGAGGGAATGCAGAAGCCACAGGAATCCTAGATCTCTCTCTCGCACACACACACACACACACACACACTCTCTCTCTCTCTCTCCCCCTCCCCCAAACCCCTCTCTCCCCCTCCCTCACACTCCCCTCCTTCACCCTGCTGATCCCACCCACCCCCCCACCACCACACACACACAGAGTACTCAGAAGGGGCTATCTACCTGATAAGGCTAAATAGGTACTCTGGCGCCTCTGAGTTCAGTCACAGGGCAGAGGGAAGGCCTTAGATAAAATCCCCTGAACCTCTGGGTGACATTAGGAATAAGCTGGTTTTATGTCCTCTAATTAGAAAGGGGGCAGAGAAATCTGAGATATATGGATGAACATTAGCTGAATGGAGCTAGGATGCGGAGAAGCAAGGGCTAGAACCCTACCTCCAAATGGGCAATGCACTGACTGACCTCATCTGACTGACGAATAGTCTTCAGTGCAATCCACACAGTCCCCACCATGGTGTCCCAGATCAGTCCTTTGTTCCATACTTCCACACTTAGACCCAGGTCCAGGCGACTAATCTCACTGAAGGAAAGAAGAAAGCCCTTTTTTAGAAAACCAGGTAATATGAAAGAAACATCTACATCTCCTGTTTTGCTAAACCTTGAGTATGTCCTGATCAGGATCCTGTCATCAGGGAAAAATCAAAATGTCCCTGATCCTGCAACCACTCTTTAGGTTCCTAGAAACCTATGTATGCACAGAAAAATGCCTCTGTCAGTCTGTCCCCTCTCCTTTGGAGCTACAATCATGGTTAGACTAATACAGTTTCACAAGAACAATGAAGCCAAGCAATGAGGGCATTACTGCCAGGAGTGTCTGCCTACAATCTCCAAACTTAACCAACAGTTTTATATGTTTTATTGTAATACTAGCACTGCCTCCAACTTATACCTCTGGATACAGGGAACTATGAGGAAAAAGCAAGCCTTCTTTATAACAAATATGAAAGGGAATCCAAGCAAAAGTAAAAGGGCCCATGAGAAGATCTAAGTTTGATGGGAACATGTGGTCAGAGGCAGGTGAGGAACACTGGAGTGTGCTAGTTCATTATCAGTTAAAGCAGGTACTGTCACTTATAAACAAAATGATCACAGGATAATGATAAACACAATGATTTTCCTGTAGTAATAACTAGGAAAAATTATTTAAAAAGAAATTATTCCAGGGAGCCAGGTGACCACTAAGCAAAAGCAGTGTCATACATGGAAGAATATCAGCTTGGAAGGGCTAACTCAAAAATAATTATGGACTTAAGGTGAAACAAGCAAACACTTATGTTAATGCTAAAAAAATTCTCCAGAAAGCTCTTATGGAAACACAAGGTTATTTGAGGGGAAATGCAAGAAAGATGAGAAAAGGCCAATGCCAGCAGGAAAAGCAGAAAGGTATTCTCAGGAAAACAACAGCTATTCATCACATGTAGAAGTTTCAAGTTTGTGCTTTAGAGATAGCTTGGCTTCCCTGTTGTACTATTAAGATACATGTTCTCAGATTCACTAGTTTGGGATGTGGCCTTATAGCCATAAAATTCATATCAAGTGTGTTGAAAACAAGTGAAGCAAAGCAAATTTGCCCCTTTTACATAAATAAAGTAGAATAGAAAAGTACTGAGTTCATTTTTTTCATTTATGTTCCCTGACATGTACAATTCATATGGCTTGGTACATTGGGGAAGACACACAATATAGGATCTAGCTCCTATCTCTAAAAACTTCCAAGCTATCTGGAGAGCTGTTCAAAACCAAAAAGTAGGTGACCAAACCCAGCCACTATGTTAGGGCATTCACAGTGGGGAAACTGAGCTTTTGGCACACAGTTTCATTCAGCCTAATTAACTGATTAGCCTTGGAAAAATATATGTAACAACCCCAAATCTTTTGAATCTGGAAAAGAAAAATTGCTTGGGGATACATATACAATATTCCCAAAGCAAGTCCTAAATAGCGTCTCAAGCCAATAGCCAAAAGAAATAGCCAGAGGTCTTTACAGCTTAACTTGGACAGATAAAGAAGAAAATCTGTTCTTTAGGGAACTCTGGGGAATAAAGCCCAAACAATGAGGATATCTTCTGTGAGAAGTCTCTTATCTACATCTGCTCAAATGGCCCAACTAAGAGAAGTCTGAGAGCTCTGTTTATGCCTCATCCCCAGAGCTCTGGGGAAGTTCCTGTTCTGTTAACTCAATCAACAGTATATGTGCACAGATGTATACAAGATTCTGAACTAGGCAAATTCACAGTAAGTGAAGATGCCCTCCTTGCCCCTAAGAAATGAACAATCTAGTCCTGGAAATAAGACAAAGAAATACTAAGATAAATGAGAAGTACCAAAATGAATATTAGATACTACCACATGATACGTTAGGGAGAAAAAAAAAAAAGGAGAAAGGGGAACAAGTGACCAGCAATGGAGTCACCAGTGACAGAAGAGCTGGATAGGAGGAATAAGGAATAGGAGCAGTAAGGTGGATAATGTAGCCAATAAAACCTGTGTGTAGAAGGAGAGAGGACAAAATTCACACAGCATCTCAAGGTGGGAGACAGAAGAAAAGTCACACATATCACAGTAGGGTTGAAAGAGTAAGCGTTATGGGAAATTGGAAAATAAACAAGAAAGAATAAAGCTACTATGCTGATGAGAGACTGCAGAAGATTGATATGTTTCACATGCTGGGAACAGTTATAACAGTGAGTGATTATTAGAGCCAACTGGAAATCAAAAGAAAGCAGGATTGCTAAGTTTATATACCACAGCCAGAACTGTGGTATGGCTAACAGGGAAGAGACTTGAAAAAACTGTTCATAGTTGACTTTACACGAGTGAAGAAAGAAACAAATGGTCTCACTCTGATGTCAATATAACAGATAGGAATAAATGAGGTTCATAATCTTGAGAGAGAGGCAACCAGTGAGAAATTTGAACCACTAGCCTCTTCTTGAAGCCCCAGTTCTTCAGCTTCCAGGACACTACTATCTCATTTCTCCTTTTTTTTTTTTGCGGTACGTGGGCCTCTCACTGTTGTGGCCTCTCCCGTTGCGGAGCACAGGCTCTGGATGCGCAGGCTCAGCGGCCATGGCTCACGGGCCCAGCTGCTCCGTGGCCTGTGGGATCCTCCCAGACCGGGGCACGAACCCGTGTCCCCTGCATCAGCAGGCGGACTCTCAACCACTGCACCACCAGGGAAGCCCTCGTTTCTCCTTCTTGCTCTCTGTTCACTCCTTCCTAGTCCTCTTTGTCCCCTCTTTAAATGCTGGTGCTCTCCAGGCCCTACCCCAGGCCCTTTTCTCACCCAACACATTCTTCCTAAGCTTTCTCATCTATGCCTATGGCTTCAACTGACCAAAATATTTCTCCAGCCCAGGCTTCCATGAGTACCAGGTTCAAGTTTCTAACTTATCTTCTGTAACTTTCTTCTTACCTGTCCTATAAGAACTTCAAATATAAGCTTGTTCATAACTGATATATTACTATCTCCTATCCTAATGAGTAGCTCACCACTCACCCAATCATCCAAGACAAGTCTTGGTTCTACCTCCTTAACATCTTCTATCCATCCTTTTCTATCTATCCTTCTGTTACTGTCTTAGCCCAAACCCTCATAATCTTAACCTTTAACTATTATAATAAAGTTTCCTAAATGGTACTATAAGCAGCAATATATTAAAAACCCAGAGGACTGGAATGTTTCCCCATAAAAAGAGTCATCCTATGTCTGAGATAGACTATAAAACTCGCAAAGCAACTTCACTTCAATCACAAATTTCACTGCAATTTTAATACATTTTCTTGGTTGACCCCCTTGTGCCCACCTTCCCAAAAAATAAGCATAACCTTGTAAGCAAGAGTAGACCTTTACAGATAAGGAAACTGACACTCAGAGAAGCTAAGTGATTTGGTCAGCCCTTCAAAATGATATTGTAAATTTTTCTTCCCTTTCCTAGAGCAGAAAAAAAAAAATTGCTGAAATGTAAGAGGAAAAAAGGAAATAGCAAGTTTTTAAACCCAGAGCTTACAATCATAATATACTAAATTTTGTGTCATATGCAAGCAATTCTACTAATATTTACTCATTTTTATTAATTAGATGAAGGTAGAACATTTTACTCCATAAAGCAAAAGGATTATAAGCACAGACATCCTCATCTTCGAAAGCAGGTGACTTGGAAACACAAACACAGTCCTCACATGCATAACCACATTCCTTCAAGAAGCCTTCTGAGAATCAAAGAAAGGTTAAGTTAGGTTTAATATCATGCTCAGTATGTTATACTATACCTAATTCTGACCACTAGGAAAATCTGACTAGGTAGTGTTTTCACCCATGTAAACTGAGCATTTACTCGAATTCATAATTCGCCTCTGAAAATAGATTACAAATCGGGAGACAACAAAACTGCAGATGTACTTTACCTACCACACACCTCACTTGTTCCTTTCTCTAGTTTTCAAAAAGAATCTTTAACATGCTATTAAAATGTGTTTTTAAATATTTAACGTATTTTATAAGTCTTAGATATATACAAAATCTTCAGCCTCTACTTGTTTAATCCAATGTGATTACCTTGGAAATATTGTCAAATATTGTAGGCATGATGCTGCTGCTGCAAAGTACTTACAACATAAAATCTTGTTCCCAGGAAGGTTGATCGCCACGGACTGCTACAGTTGTGCTCTTCACATTTTGCACTTTCAGGGTCACATATGTGTTAAATTTGTCTTTGAAAAAATGCAAAACAAAGATATAATACTTAGTGCTCAGATAGTTATCCAGTCTCACAAAGCCCTTGGAATTAAGTAATGTCCAAATTACAGTATATGTAAGAAAAAATGGAATTATATATTGTACAATATAGCATCATCCTAAGCAGAGAGGTACAAAAAAATTAGAAAACACACACTATTCTCAAAAGCATAATCTACAATAGTGTTTTTCAAATTTAAGGACTATATTTTATATTTGACCAGTAGATACACATACACACACATATAAACAAAAACAAAAGCTTTATGAAATACAAGATGTGATACATTGATATTTTTATTCTAATTTTTAAAATATTAATCATAACTAACTAAATTGACTTTATAGCCCACCTGCAGTTTGAAAAAATAATAATCTAATTAATCTTACAGGAAAGATAAGATATGCAAATTAATAAAACGTATAAAGAAATAAGTACCATAGAGAAAGAGAAAAAGTGCCAAAGGAAGGCAGAAGAGGAGAGAGTTACCTCTATCTGTTTACAGGGACAAGAATTGAGGAAAAATCCTCATAAAGGAAATGGATTTCAAGCTTGAGCTATTCACCCTGGCCTAAAGCACAACTTACATTTAAAAAAAAAAATTATCATAGAGTCAGAAAAATGAAATTCTCTAACCTGAGAGTATAAATTGAGTACCAAACAAAGGTAGGTGGCCTGGATCTCAAAACTCAGAAATCTGACCTAAGACTTAACACAGCACATTTTGTTACTTCCTTTGTATCAGCCATGATGAGGGACACTGAATTGAGAGTTCACTTCTCTATGTAAGAAGTTAATCATAATTTTATAAAATGAAAAAAAGACTATCATTTTTGACTCATCAAATTGCCAAAGATTGCTTAAAACAATTACCTATGTTAGAGGTGTGAGAAAATGGGCACTGTCATGCACTTCTAGCAGAAGGTAAATCTTTCTTTTAAGTATCATAAAAAACTATGTAGTCTTATACCTACAATTATTCTACAATTATACCAAAGATATATGAGGATACAAGCCCACCCACATGAGGCAATTCCCATCCATATTGGTAGTAGCAATGCAGTATACCCCTAAGCTGTTTTCTATCATAGGATTTTGTACTCCGTTCCCTATGTCCAACCATAGCTGACCAGACCAAAAGGAGATGCCACCCAAAAGCAGCCAGCCAATTCATAAGCTGACCAAAAGCTGAGACCAGTATGATTCCCTCTCAAAAGATTTTCAGTAGGGAAAACAAAGAAATAGTAACAATTGATTGGTGCTGAAGTTTGAAGGACAGGCATATAAATTCTATTGGAGCAGACACTATGGGGTGTGTGCAAGACAGGTAAGCATAAAAAGCCTGCTGGATGAGAAAGGAGAGCAGAAAAGCTTCTCAGAAAGAAGAGAAGCCCTAACCCAGAGCCACTGGAGAGAGCAGTAGGCCCAGAAACTGCTTTAGTTCCTGTTGCACCCAGATTTGGTTTTTCAGATTTTCTTGGGTTCCCAATCGTGTTTTTTCCCCCATAATCCACAGTACCCTCCTTTTGCCCCCAGAAGGAACTAGAGTAAGTCTTTATAACTAACTTGACATTCAGTTAAGAAAATGTGTATTAAAATAAGGAGATACCATTTTCACCTTCAGATGAGCAAAGATTAAAAAGTTTCATATTATCTAATGTTGATAAGGATTTGGGAAAACAGACACCCGTATACTTTTGGTCTGAGTATAAGCTAGCAAAATTTTTCAGAAATGCAATTTGGCAGCAGCTACCAAATTTGTTTAAAATACGTACCTTTTGGGCCTCCCTGGTGGCGCAGTGGTTGAGAGTCCGCCTGCCGATGCAGGGGATACGGGTTCGTGCCCCGGTCTGGGAGGATCCCATATGCCGCGGAGCGGCTGGGCCCGTGAGCCATGGCCGCTGGGCCTGCGCGTCCGGAGCCTGTGCTCCGCAACGGGAGAGGCCACAGCAGTGAGAGGCCCGCATACCACAAAAAAAAAAAAAAAAAAAAAAAAAAAAAAAAAAAAAAAATACGTACCTTTGGCCCAACAATTCTCTACTTCTAGACTCTAGCATACAGATACATTTTCAAAAGCAGGCAATGATAAATGCACAAGAACATTTATTGCTTATAATAGCAAAAAAATTGAAATGACCTAGGGTACAACAAAAGGGACCTAGGGTACAACAAAATTCTGTACACTTTTTTTTTTACAGTAGGTTCTTGTTGGTTATCTGTTTTAAATATAGTAGTGTGTGTACAACACTTTGAAAGAAAGAACCAGATATACGTATACACACATATACACAAGAAAAGACTTTCATGGTATGTTGTTGGAAAAAAAGCAGGTTGCACAAAGACATGTGTAGCTGATCCATTAGTGTATACATGCACATACACAGTAAAACTCTGAAAAGGTATATAAAAGCCTCAAAATAGTTACTTTTGAGAAGCAGAATTGAGTTGGCCAAGAGGTAAGGAGACTAACTTTTCACCAGATTGATATAGATTTCTTTAATGTTTTATGATAGCACTGTTTTTTTTCAACTTTTTGAAGTGTAATTGGTAATTAAGAATTGTATATACTTAAGGTGTACAACTTGATTTTATATATGTATACAATGTGAAATAATCACCACAATCAAGGTAATTCACATTCCCCACCACCTCATAATTAGCATTTTCTGTGTGTGTGTGTTTGTGTGTGTGTGCTGAGAACACTTAAGACCTACCCTCTTAGCAAATTTCAAGTATACAATACTTGTTAACCATAGACACATTGTTGTACATTAGCTCTCCAGAAATAATTCATTTTGCATAACTTAAACTTTGTACCCCCTTGACCAATCTCTTCCCATATTGATTTTTAATTAATTTAATGAACTTAGTGAATTTTTTATTTTTTATTTTTATTTTTTATTTTTGCTGTGTTGGGTCTTCGTTTCTGTGCGAGGGCTTCCCCTAGTTGTGGTAAGCGGGGACCACTCTTCATCGCGGTGCGCGGGCCTCCCACTATCGCGGCCTCTCTTGTTGTGGAGCACAAGCTCCAGACGCGCAGGCTCAGTAGTTGTGGCTCACGGGCCTAGTTGCTCCGTGGCATGTGGGATCTTCCCAGACCAGGGCTCGAACCCGTGTCCCCTGCATTGGCAGGCAGATTCTCAACCACTGCGCCACCAGGGAAGCCCGAACTTAGTGAATTTAACTAATTTAATCAATGAATCAAATGAAATTAATGATTTTTTGAAAGAATGCTTTTAAATCACAGCAAGTATGGGGAGAAGAACATAATAATTAAAGGCTGGCCTTACCTGGTGAACCCTGGAACTTGGCTCTTTTAACTGCAAGAGAGAAAAAAAGGGCACCATGAAGAATTCTTGCAAATTAATTTATTTAACCAGCATTTATTGAGTAACTACTATGTGCCAAGACTAGAGTTAGGACTAGATTTTTAAGTCTAAGTCATTAGAGAAAAGAAGCTGGGACTTCTGATCAAAGCTTGAATGCAGAGAGTTAGAAGGGCCCTTAAAAGTCATCCAATCTAATCTCATACTCCATGCAGAAATCTCTTACAGCTTCCTGACAAAGAGGTAGAGGGAACTAAATTACTCCTACGGCACCCAATTTCATGTCAGATAACTTTCTAAGGTTTAAATTATTTATGTTCCTTATGTAAAACCCATCATAGGAACTCCCTCATTCCACTCATGCCAAAAGAAGACCTTAACAGGCCAGATCTGGACAACAGGTTTTAAACAAGAGTGAGAAGTAACTTCTTTCTGGGAATAAGCAGATATCAAGAAGAGTTCCTGTCCAAATTAAAGGTATCCAAACTGGAAAAGAAGAGGTAAAATTGTCATTATATGCAGATGACATGATACTAAATATATACTGAAAACCCTAAAGACTCCACACAGAAACTACTAGAACTGATAAATGAATTCAGCAGGGTAGCAGGATACAAGATTAACATACAGAAATTGGTTGCATTTCTTTACACTAACAATGAAATATCAGAAAGGGAAAGTAAAAAAACAATCCCTTTTAAAATCACATCAAAAAATACTTAAAAATAAACCTCACCAAGGATGTGAAAGACTTATACACCAAGAAATATAAAACATTGATAAAGGAAATTGAAGAAGATTTAAAGAAATGGAAAGATATCCCATGCTTTTGGATTGGAAGAATTAATATTGCTAAAATGGCCATACTACCCAAAACAATCTACAGATTTAATGAAATCCCTATCAAATTACCCATGACCTTTTTCACAGAACTAGAACAAATAATCCTAAAATTTGTATGGAATCACAAAAGACCCAGAAATGCCAAAGCAATACTGAGGAAAAAGAACGAAGCAGGAGGCATAACCCTCCCAGACTTCAGACAATATTACAAAGCTACAGTAATCAAAATGGTGAAAGAAACCATAAATAAAATGAAAAGACAACCTGCAGACTGGGAGAAAATATTTGCAAATAATACAACTGACAAGGGTTTAATTTCCAAAATATACAAACAGCTCATACAACTCAGTTACAAAAAAAACAAACAACACAATCAAAAAATGGGCAGAAGACCTAAAGAGACATGTCTCCAAAGAAGACATACAGATAGCCAATAGCCACATGAAAAGATGCTGAACATCGCTAGTTATTAGAGAAATGCAGATCAAAACTACAATGAGGTATCACCTCATACCAGTCAGAATGGCCATCTTTAAAAAGTTTACAAATAACAAATGCTGAAGAGGGCGTGGAGAAAAGGAAACCCTCCTACACTGTTGATGGGAATGTAATGGTGCAGCCACTATGGAAAACAGTATGGAAACTCCTCAAAAAACTAAAAATAGAATTGCCATATGATCCAGCAATCCTACTCCTGGGCATATATCCAGACAAAACTATAATTCAAAAAGATAACATGTACTCATATGTTCATAGCAGCACTATTCACAATAGCCAAGACATAGAAGCAACCTAAATGTCCATCGACAGATGAACAGATAAAGAAGATGTGGTATATGTATACAACTAATATATACAACTCAGACATAAGAAAATGAAATAATGCCATTTGCAGCAACATGGATGGACCTAGAGATTATCATACTAAGTGAAGTCAGAAAGAGAAAGACAAAGACCATATGATATCACTCATAAATGGAATCCAAAGTATGACACTAACGAACTTATCTATGAAACAGAAACAGACTTATAGACATAGAGAACAGACTTGTGGTTGCCAAGGGGGGAGGTGGTGGGGGGGATAAATTGGGAGTTTGCAATTAAAAGAAGCAAACTATTATATAGAGAATGGATAAACAACAAGGTCCTACTATATAGCACAGGAAACTATGTTCAATATCTTGTGATAAACCATAATGGAAAAGAATATGAAAAGAATGTATATGTACGTATAACTGAATCACTTTGCTGTACAGCAGAAATTAACACAACATTGTAAATCAACTATACTTCAATAAAATAAATTTTTTTAAAAAGAGAGAGACAGAGAGAATTCCAATCCAAATGATCACAAAGAGCTTGGTTTCCAAAACGTCAGTGAAGAACTGCAGAATCCCACATGCCAGCTCTTAGGAAAGCTCAAAGACCACACAGGCAGGAAAACTGCTAAATTCCAGAAAGCACCAACAATCTTTCTGCCCATCAAGATTAAGTCTAAGTGCCACAGGGGGAAAAAAAGATAAAAGAAAATCCCAAGACACAAGGCTTGAAAAGGATACTCAGGGGCTTCCCTGGTGGCACAGTGGTTGGGAGTCCGCCTGCCGATGCAGGGGACGTGGGTTCGTGCCCCGGTCTGGGAGGATCCCGCGTGTCACGGAGTGGCTGGGCCCGTGAGCCATGGCTGCTGGGCCTGGGCGTCCGGAGCCTGTGCTCCGCAGTGGGAGAGGCCACAACGGTGAGAGGCCCATGTACCGCAAAAAAAAAAAAAAAAAAAAAAAAAAAAAAGGATACTCAGAGTACAGATCTGCCATTATCCTTGTCCTGCATTACAACTGAAAGCTTCACCTTAGCTGACATCCAAGCCCTGGTTTTTCCAAGAGATGGGTAATCCAGCACCTTTTACGAGGCCTTCTCCATTTTCTTAGTGCTAAAATCTCTCTTTTTTTCTGGCTGCAGTGGGTTTTCATTGCTGCGTGCGGGCGTTCTCTAGTTGCAGCGAGTGGGGGCTACTCTTCATTGCGGCGCACGGGCTTCTCATTGCGGTGGCTTCTCTTGCTGCGGAGCACGGGCTCTAGGTGCGCGGGCTTCAATAGTTGTGGCACGCGGGCTCAGTAGATGCAGCACGCAGCCCTAGGGCGCATGGTCTTCAGTAGTTGTGGCACGTGGGCTCAGTAGTTGTGGCTCGTGGGCTCTAGAGCGCAGGCTCAGTAGCTGTGGCGCAAGGGCTTAGTTGCTCCGTGGCATGTGGGATCTTCCCAAACCAGGGCTTGATACCTTGTCCCCTGCATTGGCAGGCGGATTCTTAACCACTGTGCCACCAGGGAAGTCTAAAATCTCTTTTCATTGAATCAAAGTATGTCTCCCACTGGACTGCCCCTTTTAGTCTTGTGTCAATTTCTCTTCCCAATTATTCTTCAATTTCATCTAATTCAAGACTTACTGTAAAAGCTACAGTAATAAAGATAGTGTGCCAGTGGCATAAAAACAGACACAGACCAATGGAATAAAATAGAAATATATATATAAATATAGAATAAAATATACTATGTAATTATATAAATTATAATAAAATAATATATATTATCCTTACCTCATGCCACATGCAAAATTTAACTTGAAATGAATCATTAATAGAACTAAATGTAAGAGCTAAAACTATAAAACATCTAGAAGAAAACATAGGAGAAAATCTTACTGGCCTTGGGCAATTAGGCAAAGATTTCTTAAATTGGATACAAAAAGCATGAAGTTTAAAAGAAAAAAATTGATAAACTAGACTTCTTCAGAAGTTAAAACATGTATTCCTCAAAAGACCCTGTTAAAAAGTTATAGACCAAGAGGAAATATTTGAAAAATGTATCTGATAAGACTGATAAAGGACTATAAAAAAAATCTCAAAACTCAATATTAAGAAAGCAAAGAACCCATATTTTTAAAATTGGACAGAAGATCTGAACAGACACTTCACCAAACAAAGATACACAGGTGGCAAATAAGCACATGAAAAGAAGCTCAATATCATTATTCATCAAGGAAATGTCAATTAAAAACATAATGAGATAGCACTATACACCAACTAGATGATCTAAAATTTACAAATCTGACAAAACCAAGTGTTAATGAGGATGTGGACCAACTAGAACTCTCATATATTGCTGATGAGAATACAAAATGAAACAATCATTTTGGGAAACAGCTTAGAAGTTTCTTACAAACTTAAAACATATTTATCATACATTCCAGCAATTAGTCTTGTAAGTATTTACCCCAGAGGAATGAAAATTTATGTCCACACAAATACTTGTACATGAATGTTCATAAGAACATTATTGATAATAGCCAAAAACCTAGAAAGAACCCAAATACCCTGATAAACAAATTGTGGCATATCTATACAACAGTATACTACTCAGCAATACATATGAAAGAGTTACTGATATACACAACAAAAAAATGAATCTGAGAAGCAAATTTTGCTAAGTGAAAAAGCTAGACACAAGACTACATGCTGTATGACTCCATTTACATAACATGCTAGAAAAAGCAAAACCATAATAGAAAGTACAGCAGTACAAAGAAACTCAAGGAAACATTTTGGGGTGATGGAACTGTCTGTATCTCAACTATGGTCATGTTTACATGACTATATTTATTGGTCAAAGATCAAAACTCCTAGCAGCAATCCCACACTTAGGAATTTACTCTATAGATAGATTCCACAGGTACAGAAAGAAGGTTATACCAGTTAATAAGTTGAAGCAATGTTTATAATAGCAAAAGATTAGGGGATTGATTACATGTTAAATTATCTAAATGTGATTTAGAAATCTAAAGCAAAGCTTTAGAATTTTCAGAAGAAAATATAAGGGAATGAATATCTCTGTATGATGGGTGAATGGATGGATGGATAGATATACAAGTTTTAGAATAAAAATCATGAAAGGAAAAACTGCATATCAACTTTGAGAGTGATTATATCTTGTGAGAGAAGGGATTGAGACTGTAAAGGATGCTTCAACTTTATCCATAATATACTATTTTTTTAACCTTAACTAATATGAAAAACATTAACGTGTTAAACCTAGGTGGTGAGTACATGAGTATGTAATATATTATTCTCTATATTTTTTTCTTTTAAAAAATTTTTATTCTTGCATATGACATGGTCCTCTATGTTGAGTAGATGATATGATCATTTATGTAGAAAATCTAAGAGAATCAACCAAAAAGCTTCTGGAACTAAATAAGCAATCATGGCACGGTTGCAAAATACAAGGTTACTGTACAAAAGTCAATCACTTTCCTATATACCAACAATGAACAAGTGAAATTTGAAGTTAAAAACACATTATCATTTATATAAATCTAACAAATAGGTATAAATCTAACAAAATATGTATAAGATCTCTATGAAGAAAACTACAAAACTGAGGAAAGCTATCAAAGAATGAAATAGATATTCCATGTTCATGGATAGGAAGACTCAATATTGTCAAGATGTCAGTTCTTCTCAACTTCATCTTTAAGTTCAATGCAATCCTAATCAACATCCTAGCAAGTTACTTTGTGGATACAGACAAACTGATTCTAAAGTTTATATGGAGAGGATAAAGACCCAGAACAGCCAACTCAATACCAAAGTAAAAAAAACAAAGTTGGAGGACTGACACTAACCAACTTTAAGACTTACTGTAAAGTTAATAGTAATCAAGACAGTATAGTATTAGGAAAAGAACAGACAAACAGATCAATGGAACAGAATAGAGAGCTAGAAATAGACCCATGTAAATGTAGTCAACTGATCTTTGACAAAGAAGCAAAGGCAATACAATGGTAGTAGCAATGATAGTCTTTTCAATAAATGGGGCTAGGAGAAATGGACATTTACACGTAAAAAAAAAAGAATCTAGACAAAGACCTTCACAAAAATTAACTCCAAATGGATCATAGACCTAAATGTAAAACATAAAACTATAAAACTGCTAGAAAATAACATAGGAGAAAACAGATGACCTAGGGCATGTGATGGTCTTTTAGATACAAGAGGAATAATTCATAAAAGAAATAACTGATAAGCTGGACTTCATTAAAATTAAAAATTTCTGTTCTGTGAAAGACAATGTCAAGAGAATGAGTAAACAAGCCAAATACTGGAAGAAATATTTGCAAAAGACACATCTGATAAAGGACTGCTATCCAAAATATACACAGAACTCTTAAAACTCAATAGTAAGACAACACACAGCCTGATTTTAAAATGGGCAAAAGACTTTAACAGACACCTTACCAAAGAAGATACAATGATGGCAAGTAACCATATGAAAAGATGTTCAACATCATGTCATTAGGGAATTATAGATTAAAACAACTATGTATAAAATGGTGTTAAACAAGAAGAAAACTGCATTAAATGGATGAGGTGGCTATTTGTCCTTTGGGCTCCCTAGTACCAAAATACTCTTCCTCTTCTGAAGAAATCCCGAGAGAGGGGAAGCAGAACCCTATGACTCACTGCAAAAGCCAAAGGCAAAAGACCTAGGTGTAGCAATCACATGCTCCCAACTTGAATCTTGAGGGACTGAAACGAAGTTGCAGAGCTGGTTAGAGAAAGTTGCAGAGAAGTTGGGATTCCAGTAGAAGAGCATGAATGTCCAAGGCAGTGGAGTTCTAAAGGACAACAGTTTACATCCAGTAATGTGAGAACACCAAAATGGACCATTCCTGTTCTTGGATATTGGGGTTTTATGTCAATTTTCCTTTTTATCTCCATTTTACAGGTAAGAAGAAACTTGAGCTCAGAGAGGTTCTGTGGCTGGGTCACATTAAGAATCAACTGGGAACATCACATGGATTAAATAATGGCACTAGATAAAGGATTCAGGTCATCTGACTCTAAGTCTAGTTCTTTCCATTCCACCAGAATGCCACCATGGAGGCAGCTGGAGGAGGAGAAGAAAAAGAAAAAAACATAGCCACTACCCTAAGGAAGGTGAGAGAGACAGCAAAAACAATGCAAGCACATGGAGGAAAAGAGCTAATCATATAATTCACTGTCAACTTAGAAACCAAAATGTAATGTTAAGATAAAATGTGCCAAAGAGAAAGGACAGATGAGTAAGGTTGGGATTAATAACCAAAGCTATTATCAAATAGATAGAAGTAGAACTGGGATTAAGGAAATGGATAAAACATAGATAGGCAAAGAGAAGAAGGAACAACATGAGAAAAAGGCACAGAGCAGTATTTCAGTCCAATGAGAGGCAAAACCCATTAGCCCCACAAAATCTCTAAGAGTTTGAGTGCCAGGTCCTGGGGGCTAGTCAGGCCAAAGGCTAAAACAAGGGAATTGTGGTATCCTAAATCCAGAACTTTTCCTATTTAATTTCTTCAAGAATAAATCTTTCTAAGTCTCCTGCTTTGGAAAGACAGCATAAGGGAGGACAGAGGATAACAGGAGAGTCCAGAAATGAAGTAGATACATTTTGTTCCTTTTCAGTTTTTCCCAGACGTAGCCCATCTTTTTTATCATCACCTACTCCTCAACGAAACTGCACCAATATGCTTTCCCTCCCATCACTGTGTTACAATAAAGGCTTAACCTTTAAAATTACAGACTACTTTGATAATTTAACAAAAGCTACACATCTGCTCTCCAGAAAAATGCAGGTACATCCACAAAACACTGTGCATATCAAGGGGAAATCCATGCAGGTTAAGATCATCTGCTAATAAAAATGCTTTTATTACCAATGTTGTTCTCATTAAATTTGTTTTATTAGTTATTTTCCTATTCTATATCTATAAAAGTCTGCTTTTACTAATTTGTCTTAGGTTTATTTGCCCTATTTAAATGGACTAATTACATGGTGTTTGCTCAATAAGTATCTCTTTGGAATTGGATGGAATCATTGCTAATTCAGGGTCTTCTCTAGTCCTTGAATAATAAACATAGGCCCTTGAGAGAAATCATAGTTAGAGGAAAATGTTTTTCTAAGTATTTGTCATTATGAAGATACACCATCTAAAAACTGAGTGTTTTCCAATATTTCAATGAAAACTTTTTTTTTTTTTTTTTGCGGCACGCGGGCCTCTCACTGCCGTGGCCTCTCCCGCCGCGGAGCACAGGCTCCAGACGCGCAGGCTCAGCGGCCATGGCTCACGGGCCCAGCCGCTCCGCGGCATGCAGGATCCTCCTGGGCCGGGGCAGGAACCCGCGTCCCCTGCATCGGCAGGTGGACTCCCAACCACTGCGCCACCAGGGAAGCCCTCAATGATAACTTTTAAAAAGCTACATTAAGCCCATGGGAGTGGAGCAAAAGCTGCAGCTGCTAATGACTAGGAACAAGGAGGTCTTGATTCTAGACTTGGCTCTGACACTTCATTACGTGGGCCCTGAGACAAAAAGCATAACTGGGGCTTCCCTGGTGGCGCAGTGGTTGAGAGTCCACCTGCCGATGCAGGGGACACGGGTTTGTGCCCCACTCCAGGAAGATCCCACATGCCGCGGAGCGCCTAGGCCCATGAGCCATGGCCGCTGAGCCTGCGCGTCTGGAGCCTGTGCTCCACAACGGGAGAGGCCACAACAGTGAGAGGCCCACGTACTGCAAAAACAAACAAACAAACAAACAAACAAAAAAGAATTACACTAAGTGAAAGAAGCCAGCCGCAAAAGACAAATATATTGTATAATTCCATTCATGTGAAAAATCCAGAATAAGTAATTCTGTAAAGACAGAAAGTAGATTAGTGGTTGTCTATACCTGGAAAGGTTGGGAGAAAATGGAGAGAAGTGATAGCTAATGGGTAAGGAGTTTCTTTTGAGGGTGATAATAATGTTCTAGAATTGACTGTACTGATGGCTACACAACTCTGTGAATCCAGTAAGAACCACTGGATTGTACTTTAAATGGATGAACTGTATGGTATATGAATTATATCTCAAGCTGTTAGAAAAAAAGTAAACCAAAAAACCTTAATAGAGGGGCTTCCCTGGTGGCGCAGTGGTTAGGAATCCGCCTGCCAATGCAGGGGACATGGGTTCAAGCCCTGGTCCAGGAAGATCCCACATGCTGCGGAGCAACTAAGCCCATGCGCCACAACTACTGAGCCTGCGCTCTAGAGCCCGTGAGCCACAACTGCTGAGCCCCCATGTCACAACTACTGAAGCCCACACGCCTAGAGCCTGTGCTCCACAAGGGAAGCCACTGCAATGAGAAGCCCGCGCACCGCAACAAAGACCCAATGCAGGGGCTTCCATGGTGGCGCAGTGGTGGAGAGTCTGCCTGCCGATGCAGGGGACACAGGTTCGTGCCCCAGTCCAGGAGGATCCCACATGCCACGGAGCGGCTGGGCCCGTGAGCCATGGCCGCTGAGCCTGCGCATCCAGAGCCTGTGCTCCGAAACGGGAGAGGCCACAGCAGTGAGAGGCCCGCGTACCGCAAAAAAAAAGACCCAATGCAGCCAAAAATAAATAAATTTTTTAAATAAATAAAATTTATTAAAAAAAACAAAAACAAAAAAACACCCTAATAGATGTCTAAATATGCTTGTATAGTTGTTGTGAATAGGAAGAAAGGTATGGAAAGATACATACCAAGTGGGCTGTTAACATTAGTTACCTCAAGAAATGAGATGGGGACAGATGTGAGGTTATCAGGTTTTCACAAGTTTTTAAATCTTTATTCACCATTATATTGTTCACTTATTAAAACTTTAATTTTAAAGTCTGAAGAATTTTGAGTTTGAAAAACATTATGATATGATGTTTAAAATAAGAAAAAACTGTAAGGCTCTACACTATAAACTATTCCCACAAACTGTTAAAAAATAACAGATTGATCAACAAACTTGTTATCCATCTAAATATGAAGTTAATTTCAAAGTAGTATTTTCACAGTCAAAGCTGAGAGGAGCTCCAGCTACAGCACACAATTCCTCATCATCTAATTCCATGCTACTAATAGGTGTGAAAAGCAAGGAGAAAAGTAAAAGGTGCAAAAAAAGAGATAATCATGACTGAACACAAGCTCTTTAAGACTCCACCAAGCCGCGGAACAACTAAGCCCGTGCGCCACAACTACCAAGCCTGTGCTCTAGAGCCCACGAGCCACAACTATTGAGCCCACGCACTACAACTACTGAAGCCGACGTGCTCTAGAGCCTGTACTCCACAACAAGAGGAGGCACTGCAATGAGAATCCCGCACACTGCAACAAAGAGTAGTCCCACTCGCCACAACTAGAGAAAGCCTGCGCACAGCAACGAAGACCCAATGCAGCCAAAATATAAATAAATTAATTTTTTAAAAAAATTTAAAAAGACTCCGCCAATATGAAAACCCGAGAAGCCAGGGCTAAAGAGAAAATGGACAGGCAGAGCATTTGGCTCCAGACTGCTTACAATTAAAAGCAAAAATAAGAGAAGATTACTTCTTTTATATTTACGCTATGCCTAATCCTCAAAAACACTATAACTTCAGCTCCTGAGTTTCCTTGACCTTGCTGAAGAATCAAGTCTACAACTGGCACCCTTGAGATTACAGGAAATAATCCTATTCACACTGACTCTGCATCCAGTGACCTGGTTCCTCAAGCACTGGGAATGGCTGATCTGCCTTGTTCTAGCCTGTCCTTCTTATGAAATAATTTCCAAAGCCTTGCGGCACTAGTTCCCCGGTTTGTAACCTCCTGTTTTAGAATATAGCATTAAATAAGTGTCACCTGTCAAATACGATAACCACCATTTCCTTCTTATTTAAAAGTTAACATTTTAAAAGATAGGAATCATATATAATCCTACTGCCCTGTTTTCAATCTGCTATAGTGTTATATATATATTTTTTAATATAGTTGCAATTATTAATTTGCATATTTTGTTGTATTATACTTTTACATTTGTCAAGTATTTGGACATAAAGATGCACTAACTGTGACATCTGTCAAACAACTGAACACAGGAGTTGACTCAGGTGTTCTTACTGGCTAGCAAGATGTCCTTTTCCTTCCCTCTCCTTTATGATAAATTGTCAAGTGGCAGACCATTTTCTAGTGCAGCAAAGGTAGCTACACCAAGCAGATCCATTCTCTAGGAGAAAGTGGGACTATTCTGGTACAAAGCAGCAGGGCAGCCATACCAGATCTGAACCTGACATAGCAACTTTGCCAAATACAAATAAAATTCTACACAAAGAGAAGTTTCCGCTAATAAGATGATTTGCAGCCAGGGCTCCCTCCTCACTTCCTGAGGTTGCTGGATCACTTAACTGGCAATCAGGGCCTTATGTTAAAATCTAAGCGGAGGCTTCTAACAGGAAATGGAGAGTGAGGCCATCTAAGAAATACCCTGTTTCTAGAGGGGAAAAAAGCTACATATGAATGAATATCTCATTATTCTTGGGTGAAAAAAAATTTTTAATTTTTTTAAGAAGACCATGAAATGATTCTAAAACAATGTAATAAGAAAATAGCACTCAAAAGTAAACTCTTTTAAAATTACACATTGCAAAAAACAAAACTTAGGCAGTATTTCACAGCTTCTAAATATTTAAAAAATGGAGTCACAGAAGCAAAATGAAAGACTAAAATAATAAGGAAGCCTGCTGAGAGGCAGATAAAGAAAGGAAGCTCAGTGAGATAAGAATATTAAGGTAAACATAAGAAAAATTATAGGGAGTTCCCTGGTGGCCTAGTGGTTAGGATTCTGGGCTTTTACTTTCGTGGACTGTTTTGATCCCTGTTTGGGGAACTGAAATCCTACAAGCCGCTGCACAGCCAAAAAAAAAAAAAAGGAATAAAATAATGACAAAAATTTTTAAAAAGAAAAATTATATATAAATTCATTATAAGTAGTGAGAGAAGAGTCAGCTTTGAAGAAACCGAAGCGATGATTTAAAGAAGAAATTTAAGAAAATCTCCAAGAATGAAAAAGGAAAAAAATGAAGAGATTAATATAATTTTAAGGGGTGAGGGGACGGGGGAGAGAGTAGCAGAGCTCTAACACATTGATAATCGGAGTTCCTGAAGATGATACAAGAACAAATGGAACAGAAGTAATATTCAAATACAAAAGAAAGTTTTCTTCAGATGAAGAAAGAGCTCAAGCATATCAGATAAGATTAATATAAAAAAAAAGGGATCGGTACCCAAAAATATTTTAGTGAAAACCACCATCTATAGACATTCTTCTAATGACAAAATGACAAAAAATGGCAATCCAGGAACTCTATACCTAGCCATTTGGCATTCACCTATGAAAAGGAGTCCATTATGCTCCAGGTGCCTTGCTAAAATAAACACTGTATCATTGACCCTGAGCTAAGGAAAGCAACCCAATGCAATTCTTCATGTATTTAAGTACCTATATCTACAACATGACCCCACCATCCTGTCCCTCTTTGATTAAATCAAGGGTGATCATCAGCCCCAAGGGTAGTCAATCAGTAGACTACATAGCATCTCAACAGATATTCTGAAAGAAAAATTATGCTAGAAATAAGCATTTATAAGGGATAGTGACTGACCAAATCAATCAGTACCTCGCTTAGGGAAGAAAAATGTGAATCACACAGACAAGTCTGAGAAAAAGTGAGGACAAAAGTAGGAAAAAAAAAATCAAGGAGAAAAACCAAACACTTATTATGTCTCCACTCCACACTGACAAATTCCTGAGGTTCAAGTGGTAACAAGATAGCCTGTTTATTACAATTGCATTCATACTGAACAACTTTTTAATTCCCCAAGTAAGCTCTATTCTCTTGAGTGTCTGATTCCTGTTCTTCCTAGGAAACCTAGATATGTGGCTTTGCTGGTTTTCACAAGGGTAGGCTTACACTTGACAATTATCTTCATATCTTTCCTCCTTATGTATCCAGAAGTGAGAAGGAAAACTGCATTTGAGGGATCTCTAGTAGTTCGATTATGGTTGGAACTTAAAGAGTGGGGACAGAAAATGGCAAGAGTAAAGGTGAAAGCCAGGGATGACCATCAAGTGCCTTGGAAACCAGTCCAAGGAATTTGGAGATCGACTTTATCCTAAGGGATTTTAAGCAGAGAAGTACCCTGATCAGATTTACATTTTAGAAAAGTAATTCAGGCTGCAGTATGTAGAATAAACTGGAGAGAAGCAAAAACCAATAAAAAGGCTAGTGCAGAAGTCCAGGTGAGAGAGAGAGAATGGTAGCCTGTACCTAGGTAGGAAGAACTAGAAGGGAGATGAAGCTAAGAAGAAAAAGGTGATGACATTCTTGACATGAAACCCAAAGACTGAGAAAGCTGGAGCAACCACTACAACTCATGGCTATAATCTTGTAGAACTGGAGATGCACTGAATGCTGGCCACCCTATACCCACAGATAAGATACAGCATAAAGAAAGCAAGGAGGAAGGAGATGAGGGGGAGAGAGTAACAAATAAATAGCTTCTACTTTAACAACTTGCTTGCCCTCACAAGTACTAAACAAGTTCGCCTTGGGAATTCCCTGGCGGTCCAGTGGTTAGGACTCGGCGCTTTCATTCCCATGGCCAGGGTTCAATCCCTGGTTGGGGAATTAAGATCCCACAAACCGCATGGCATGGTCAAAAAAAATTTTTTTAATTAAAAAAAAATTTTTTTAAGTTCCCCTTAAAGAAACTTCTAATGTGAAGGAGGGGAGACTGCTGTTTGTGGTAACAAAATGTATAGTACTTACTGATTGACCCTTTAAACTATACACACATATATCTTTGATAAAAATTTTTTTTAAAAAAAGCAATGTCTGGCAGGAAAGAACAAAGCAGAAAAAAAGTTAAAATACAGATAATAGATATATGAGGATTAAGTTAATAAAGGTAAAGCACTTAGATTCTGGCACATAGTAGGCAGTCAATAAATGTTAGCTATGATGGTAACTGTTAATGTTGTTACCAAAAATGACAGAAAGCAATTATGCAAAAAAGAAAATCCATTAATAAACATAGGCTCCTGTCCTTAATAAGGACATTCACAATACACTTCATTTCCACATGTTCAAAATATTCATTCTTCAACACCAAACATTAATATTATCTCTCTTACCAAATTTCCCAATTTTTTTCCAACATACTATCAGTCAAAGATAGTCTCCTTGCTCCAAATTTCCACAGCTGTTTATATGCATCTCTTACTTTCTATCTCCCCCTGGCAGTTATTTATATCAAAATCTTAACTCCTATAATGGGCAAAAACTCTTTAAGGCCAGAATTCTTTTTTTACTCATCAGATTATTTCTGTAAAATTCCTTGAATATAATCTTGGTAAGGTGTCCCTGAGACAATTCCTTTTTTGGAACCCATAACACTCCCCCAAACAAATACCATAAATACTTCTTTGCAACAAGACTTTCCTTGGTAACCAATTTGGTAACTACCAATTCCTTCACATAATTAGAAAATATGGGCGTTACATATAAAATTGATTGATGTAATGTAACTATAATAAGGCAGTTTTGAGTTTAGATGCTAATGCCACACCTAAAATATAAACATGGAATTGGCTTTTACTTATATATTTTTAGGAATAATGGATTACCTGTGCCCAATCCTTGAATGCATAGACATATTAAAGAGTAAAGGCCACATCTAATTGGCCCCATAAAACATAAGGACCAATGGCCATTTCTCTGGGATAGTTAGAGACAATAGAACTGGTGGTTGAAGGACTGAGGTTCTTTGGGGACCCAAAGGCTGTCAGAAGAACTCTACCCATCATTCTTTGATGTTGATACACAACGAAACAAACAAAAAAAACCCCTCAATTTTCATATTTGGCAAAGGAATCCTCCCTTTCTTCCCCACTAGACCTTGGGAGACAACATTAAAGCTTGCTTATGCTTTATCCAGATTTTGTAAGTCTGTATTCGCTGTACAAGGGGCCACTAATTTAGAGGCGTTAAACATTAGTCTTTATTCAGATTAACCCAAATGTACATTGTGTGTCAAGTATACTAGGCGCTAGTGGAATACAAATTTAAAAATGGGTGTCTTGGGCTTCCCTGGTGGTGCAGTGGTTGAGAGTCCGCCTGCCGATGCAGGGGAGATGGGTTTGTGCCCCGGTCTGGGAGGATCCCACATGCCGCGGAGCGGCTGGGCCCGTGATCCATGGCCGCTGAGCCTGCGCGTCCGGAGCCTGTGCTCCGCAACGGGAGAGGCCACAACAGTGAGAGGCCCACGTACCGCCAAAAAAAAAAAGGGTGTCTTAAAGTCTGTGGGAAAATAGATGTAGAAATAGAAAGTTACAACACAAATGCTACAATGGAGATAAATACAAGACACTGGAATGGAATAGGATTATAGTGATGATAGTGAGAACTGCGAAAACAACAACTACAACTAACAGTTTTGAAAACACAGTGCCACTTAATCCCTTAAATGCTGATTTAATCCCCACAGAAACTTTATGAGATAAGCAGTGGTATTATTTCCATGTTACACATAAGGAAACTCGGTTTGGGAGAGGTTTAAACAATTTGCTCAAGGTTACATAGCCAGTAAGTAACAGAGCTGCAGCTCAAACTCAGGCAGTTTGACTTCAAGACCTATCTACATTCTTAATCACTATGGTAAATTGCCATTCTCCTGGTCTGGAGAGTATAGATATCTTTCCAGTAGGTATCCTTGCTAGCTTCCTCCATTTTGATTGGAAGAAGCTTACAGAATTTAGTAATCTTTTCATTTCTTTCCTCAGACCTAGAGAAGGGCTCAATAAGTGACACCATTATATGAAATGCATGTACACTAGAGGGCTTTCCTGAGGAGTCAGATGAGGGGGTTGCAAAGGTATATTGACCTTTACATGGATATTTTAATTGGATCTGGGTTTTTTTTTAAAGGGAACATTTATATATATATATTTTTTAATTTATTTATTTATTTATTTTTGGCTGCGTTGGGTCTTTGTTGCTGCGCGCAGGCTTTCTCTAGTTGCGGCAAGCGGGGGCTACTCTTCGTTGCGGTGCACGGGCTTCTCGTTGCAGCGGCTTCTCTTGTTGCAGAGCACGGGCTCTAGGCACACGGATTTCAGTAGTTGTGGCATGTGGGCTCAGTAGTTGTGGCTCACGGGCTCTAGAGCTCAGGCTCAGTAGTTGCGGTGCACGGGCTTAGTTACTCAGAGGCATGTGGGATCTTCCCGGACCAGGGCTCAAACCCGTGTCCCCTGAACTGGCAGGCGGATTCTTAACCACTGCACCACCAGGGAGGACCTGGGTTTTTAAAATATATTTGTCCCTCTCTTTTGAAGCTTTTCTGCCTGCTGCTAATGATGTTTTCTGTGTGTGTGTGTGTGTGTGTGTGTGTGTGTGTTTGGCAGGGGGGAGTAGAAATACTGTATAAAAGAATCTCTCGTTACCAGAATGTCAGCTCTCCTAACCAAGGAATGTAATAGATTTAAAAAGTGAGAGATATATACTGGGAAGCCATTGGAAGATCAGGGTAGACAGGTAACATGATCTGATTTACATTTTTAGAAGACAGCTCTGATTACTGTTTGGAGAATGTACCTCAGGGGAGCACAAATGGAAGAAAGAAAATATATATGTTGGATAGCTATTGCAATGGTCCAGAGGAGAGATGATGGTGGCTTGCACTAATGTAGCAGAGGTAGAGATGGTGGAAAAGATCTGAGAAAATAAAGTATGTGAAGGATTAAGAATTAGTTTCTGGAGCCAAGGCAGAGCAGATGAGCATTAGCAGTCCCTGGTACGCAGGTGTTTTTACATTTTAGGTTCATTACTTCAATATTTATTGAGGCCCTACTGTCAGGCACTGTGCCAAGTAACACGGAGATAAAGATACCCTCTCTGCCCTCAAGGGTCTCAATCTCAAACTAGTATAGGAATGGCTGCACTAGACAATGTGCTGTTGATGCCTCAGATTCTGTTTGACTCTAATCAAAGCTGAATGACATTCTCCAATTTCAAGATCAAATCAACAATCTGATTTACATCCAGGACCTTGAAGGGTTACAGTACTCAACATCCAAAAAAATCAAAACCAGCAAAAGACCTGATATTCTCAACTCAGTCCCCAATTGTTTGCCTAGACCCATCTTAAACTCAATTTCCCAAACTGTAACTGAGCTCCTTGGCCTTCATTTCTTATTTTCATGGATCTAACTCATCCCTGCAATTTGATGATTGGTGCTGTTTCTCTAAATCTAAGTAGGCAGACTGAAGGAATTACAAAATTATGAGACTGGCAAATAATTCTCTCTTTTCTGTACTCTTTCAACAGAGCACTGACAATGCCTTCTCCTTAGAAAGTCCCTGTGGCCCTAGGGATATAAGCAGTGCTAAGGCCAGAAGAAAGGAATCGTGGTAGTTTCTTAGGCTTGGATCTGCTCTAGGATTTAAAAGTGCAAGATAAAAACTGGGTGCTGAGATTTCCTCAGTTCCCTACTTTGCTCACTGGAGAAGGAAAGCAGAAAGCAGATATAGGATCAGGAATCAGGACAGAAGCCCTGGCTAAGAATAAAGAGTGTATATTAACCTGAATAATCTGCTGGATATGTCTCTCTTAAGACCCCTAAATACAGTGAAAGGTATATAAAGGGAAAGCACAGAAATGTTCAAGGCAAAGGAACACTGAAAGGAAAAGAGTAAAGTGGGAAGAACTTAGGAAAATATATTCACAATGGAGAAATAACTAGCATAAGCTCAAGACTTAAAAACCAGCTTAGAGAAACTAGTGATTGTGAAAAGGGAATAACTGTATTGATAAAGATGCCCACCAAGTGTTTTCATGGAAGATATACAAGAAAAAAAATTGGATAAAATTCTTAGAAAGGTAGAGAACATTTATAGATATGAATGAATATAAAAACACCTTCAGTTCTTACCTTTCCAGGCTTCAGAAATGATGGCTAAGAAGCAGCTTTATACAAATGTAGAATAACGTAGAATAAACAGAACATATCAAGTATATACTGTTTTTAAAAAAAATATGAAACAGGGGCTTCCCTGGTGGCGCAGTGGTTGAGAGTCCGCCTGCCGATGCAGGGGACACGGGTTCGTGCCCCTATCCCGGAAGATCCCACATGCCGCGGAGCGGCTGGGCCCGCGAGCCATGGCCGCGGAGCCTGTGTGTCCGGAGCCTGTGCTCCGCAACGGGAGAGGCCACAGCAGTGAGAGGCCCGCGTACAGCAAAAAAAAAAAAAAAAAAAAAAAAAAAAAAAAAAAATATGAAACCATTTCATGAAAGGAGAAAAAAAGCATGCTCCAAAAAAAAAAAATCTACAGGACATAAAAAAATTTTCTTAATAACAACCAAAAAAATACACTAAGAGGCCCTGAAGAATTAAAAGCAGAAATTTTTATAATAAATAGATTTGAAAGAGATTAGTACTATAAAGTAAAATGGATAGTATGTTGTGCAAACTACAAGGTGTTTTATTCATTCAACCTTTTATTGAGGGCCAATTATGTATAAGAGACTTAAGGGAGGTCAGAAAAGTGACTATGACATCACCACTGCCCTTAAAGAACTGAGTCTAGCAGGGAAGCAGCCATATTATCCAAACAGTGAACAAGAACTATAAGAGAATTGTTGACACATATTTATCTCTACTTCCCCACTTCCCAGTGATTCTTAACCATTCTAGTCTGGCTTCCACTCCCACTTCTCCACTAAAACTGCTCTCCACAAGGCCAGTCAACTCCATGCCACCAAATCCAATGGACACTTTTCAATTCTCATCTGACTCTATTGTAAATTGACAACTCACTCTTTGAAATAGACTCATCTTGACTTTCGTAACATCTATTGATTTGTGTGCTGCATATGAGTTTGCTCCTTTACAGTCTCCTTTGCCATCACGTCCTCCTCACCTACCAACCCCTCAGATTGTTGGAGTTCCCTTGAGCTTGGTCTCATACCCTCTTCTCCCTTTCTATTCTCTAAATGATATCATCTACTTCCACGGTTTAAAATACAATCTCTATGGTTACAATTTCCAAATGCCCATCTGCAGATCAGTCTTCCAGGTTTCTCAAACTTAGTATTTCTGTAAGTGAACTCTTGATTGATCCTCCCACTAAGTCTATTCTTTCACCCAATCTTTACCTCAGTACCTCAGTAAACAGCACTGCCATCCAGCTGCTCAAGCCAGAAACCTGTGAATCAGCTCTCAAGGACCCCTTCTCTGTCACCCTCCATTTCCAATCAATCAAGTCCTGTCAATCCACCTACTTAACAGTGCTCAAATCAATCCACTAATCTGTATCTCCACTTCCATTAACCTAATAGTTTAAGTCATCCTCATATATCACCTGGTCTACTGCAGTAGACTACTAATCAGCCTCCAATTTTCAATCCTGCCCTCTCCAATGTATTCTACATCCATTCTACCCCATGAGTTTTTTGGGTTTTGTTTTTTGGGTTTTTTTGGGCACACCACATGACTTGCGGGATCTCAGTTCCCTGACCAGGGATTGAACCCAGGCCATAGCAGTGAAAGCCCGGAATCCCAACCACTAGACCACCAGGGTACTCCCTATCCCATGATTTTTTTTAATGTAAATTAGGTCCTTCAATGGCTGCCCATTAGAAATCAAAACTCTTTACCACAGTCTAAAATTCTGCCTGATCTGGCCCTGCTTACTTTTCAACTTCTCTGGCTTTACTCTCTTCCCTCTATTCTAGCCTATCATTGGGCCTTCTTTCAGTTCCTAGAATACTATAATCCCTTTTCACCCACAGGATCTTCCAATGGGACCTCTTCCTCGATCTGGAAGGCTCTTCCTCCACCCCATCCTCAATAGTCTACTGATTACCTCCTTCTCACCTTTCAGGTTTTAGTTTAAATGTCCACATTTCAGAGAGGCCTTCTTTAACCATTCATTGCAAATATAAAACCCTCTTATTTATTCCCAGTTCTTTTTCTTTAAAATATTTATGACGATTTATATTTACATATTTATTTTTGATCACCTATTATCTCCTCACCCACTAGTCTATGACTTCCATGAGAGCAGGAACCATGTTCTGTTATCTACTACTCACTCAACCTGGCACCCTGTCAAGTGTCTACAACATAAAAGGCACTAACAAATACCTGCTAAATGGATGTACAAACAGATGCTATAAGGGACCTAAAGAAAAAAGATTCTGATTTTCAATTGGGATTTTCTTTGGATTTAGTTTGGTTTGGGTTGTGGAGAGGGAGGCAGATATAAGCAGGATCACAAAGAGGTAGCCATTCTTCAGCTGGAAAACGAGAAAACAAGTAAGAGCATATGCAAAGGCATAGCACTATGGAAGTGCATGCCTTCTATAATTAAAACAGTATTTCACACACCTCCTTGGGGCAGAGTCCCAAGTGAGTTTTCTATAAAGTCCTGGAACTCATGGTGCTTTTTATAAAACACTAAGAACACTTTTAAGAATTTACTGAAATTACTGTAAGGAGGAATTCTAACCACAAGGATACTAATCACAGTTACATTTGTATTATCAAGAAAATGAAAATATCCTAAATTATACCCATTCATAAGGAAACATTTTAGTAAATCATGGTAAATACAATGGAATATTATATAAACATTTAAAACAATGATATAGACCTATCTTTATTGACATAAAAAGATATCCAAAGTTACATTAAGCAAAACATCAGTAAAAGCACATGTAATATCCCACTCATGTTACATTTATAAATATATAAATACAGACTACACATACATATATATTTGTTTATATTCATAGAAGCTGTCATATAAAACAGCTAAACTTTCCTACAAGAAAAATAATAATAAATATTTACTGATTGCTACTATTGGCAAGATACCATTCTAAGTGTTTTCAATGTATTTTGCCATTTATTCCCTACAATAGCCTTATTAGGTATATACTAATATTACCTCCATTTTATAGATGGGAAAACATGATGTACAGATTAAATAACTTTCTCAAGATCACACATCTAAGTTACTATGTCAATAAAACAGCTTCTAAATCACTGAGACACAGTAATACCAAAAGTCATAAAGTGAATTTTTTTAAAATTAGACTCTAACAACTGCTATCTCTAAGAGACCTGCTTTAAATCAACATAGTGAGACCAAAAATAAAAGACTATAAGGTTAGATACATCTGAGAAATAAGAAAATTAAGAGCCCATATCAAGGCATTAGACAAAGTTTTTTTAACCAAAACAAGAGATAAACAAAGTCACAAATATTACAGGAAGAAATGCCTACTACATTTTTTTTAATGTTTAAATTCTTTGCTTTTGACTTGGCAATTCCACTCCTAGAAAGGTATTATGGTTTTTTTCTATTACAAAACTAGTATATATTCATTGTAGAAAACATTAAAAAAGATAAACCTTTTCCATAATTCTACCATGTTACCTAAAGTAATTATTTTAACGTTACTATATATATATCTTCAGTTTTTTTCAATTAATATACAGTATTTCTACTTTACTGACCTAGTTTGGAACTTACTTTACTTAGTTGTTTTGCAATCTGTTTTCCCCATTAAAAATATTTTATAAACGTTTTTCCATGTTATTAAGTATTCATTTATAACATGGTTTTTATTAGTTGTTATTATAAACTGAATGTTTGTGATCCCTCAAAATTCTTATACTGGAGCACTAACCCTCAGTGTGATAGTATTTGGAGGTGGGCCTTTCAGGGTAAGTAGGTTTGGATGAGGTCATGAGGGTGGGGTCCTCATGATGGGATTACTGTCCTTATAAGAAGAAACCAGAAAGCTAGCTTGCTCTCTCTCCACCATATGAGGACACAATGAGAAGGCAGCTGTCTACAACTCAAGAAGAGAGCCTTGGGCTTCCTGGTGGCGCAGTGGCTGAGAGTCCGCCTGCCGATGCAGGGAAAACGGGTTCGTGCCCCGGTCTGGGAAGATCCCACATGCCGCAGAGCGGCTACGCCCGTAAGCCATGGCCGCTGGGCCTGTGCGTCCGGAGCCTGTGCTCCGCAACGGGAGAGGCCACAACAGTGAGAGGCCCACATACCGCAAAAAAAAAAAAAAAAAAAAAAAATTCCCCAAACAATACTTTCAAAAAATACCTTTATGTGTTAAATAATTTTCTAAATAAGAAATAATTTTCCATGTGCAATAACATTTTGAAGTAACAAACCAGCTTTCAATTTTATAGCTCTTGGAATAAAGACCAAATCTGTATAAATACAACAAAATCCAACAAGGCCAAAATATCCCTTATGACTTCTCCAAGGCTGTCTTTCTTTCAATGCCTATCTATGAAACAGGAGCTATGGTAGGCACTTAATCCTAACAACATTATAGAAAAATGTTTTTCAAACTTTTTTTTAACCCAGCCTATAGTAAGAAACATATCTTACATTGCAACAAAGTTCCCATCTGCTTACATCCATTTGTATTAATACTATGAAACAAAAGTCTCACAGAATAATACTTTACCTTATAGCTGCAACTCTATTCTTTATCTTTTTCCCCTGATGCTGGTCACTCACTAAGCTGATTTCAAGACTAATGAATTGTACCTACACTTTGGAAAAAACACTGCAGTAGAGTGTACAACTTCCACTTTACATATTAACTAAAACAGAGGTTAAATAACTTACCCAAGGTCAGTGAAATCTGGAATTCAAACCCAGTTTCAAAAGCCACACTTATTGCAGTCCACAGCATTCTCCCTGCAATACACTATTAGTACTAAATCCACACCAACTGAAACAGCTAATGCATCAATTTATGCTCACATGAACCAAAGCAAAGCAAAATAAATTCTGTAAAAATATGGTGATATGATTAAACAAGAGTTGCAAACCAGTAATATACATATAATTTCATTCATGCATTATATTCTTGGAAGAGTCAAATATCAGTGCTAATCTTGCAAGTTACTATGCTATTTATCATAACTTAAGTATGGATGAAATATAAATATGCTACCCTGTCCTTGGAAAAAAATAACTTAATTTCTCAAAGAATCAAAAATTTACTTCCTGTGAGCTCCTTCTCAAACCAAAAGACAAACAACTTACTTACGTCAAACTTTAACTAACAAAGCCAATGACTAATTCTAAAGTAAATACAGTCCAGGTTATAACCGAGCATGTGCAAGTGTGCAAATGTATCTTTTTCAATGTTTTCTAAATAAATAAACCTCAGTTGGAATTGAGCTTACATCAATACACAACCAAATTTCTATGGTTACTATTTATCAGAAATAATTCCAGCTTGGTTATACATGGATAGCACAAGGTCAGTCTAGCCATCTATCCACCTAATTCCTCCATTAGGCAGCTCATTCAGGCTACAGTAGAATGTAAAGAAAAATTAGAACATTATTTGATTCATTTGGCTTAATGTTTTAACTTTAATACCTAAAATTATTATAGTAAAATCTCTTATTTTGCACATATATCATAACTACTTCTTGGTTTTTATTAAAATCCATTAAATATCCCACAGGGGAGCCCACAGGTTATTAATTGCTCATAAATAGCTGATACATACACACACTAAATCAAATCAAACGTTTATTGAGCATTACTTATGATGTGAAAGATTCTGTGGCCCTGTTTAAAATATCTCAAACTAGCTACAAGCTAGAATTCCTCATTAATATGTGTGTGCACGCATATCCACACATGCTTGTGGTATAGTTTTTAACAACTCCCTTCTCCAGTTGCAACAAAAAGTATAGACCTAGATCTCAAGAAAGGTAGAGAACAAGTTTTCTGGACGTTATGGAAATAGCATTTACAGATCATAGCAAGAAACACCGGTTAACACCCTGACAGGAGAACAGAGGTTGTAAGTGACTTTAGACTGGAGTTCTGCTAGAAATGTCTGGATCATTCCAACCAAAGCAACAGCTACAACACCACAAAAACATGTTTTGCAACTAATCCTCAAATATCAAATACTGGTATCATTTCATTTCAATGAGTTATTATGATTTCATTACAGTGATCTCTTTTGTTTTTTTTAATATATTTATTTTTTTAATTTATTTTATTTTTGGCTGCATTGGGTCTTCGTTGCAGTGCGCAGGCTTCTCACTGTGGCGGCTTCTCTTGCTGCAGAGCATGGGCTCTAGGCTCATTGGCTTCAGTAGTTGTGGCGCATGGGCTCTAGAGCGCAGGCTCAGTAGTTGTGGTGCTCGGGCCTAGTTGCTCCATGGCATGTGGGATCTTTCTGGACCAGGGCTCGAAGCCATGTCCCCTGCATTGGCAGGCGGATTCTTAACCACTGCGCCACCAGGGAAGCCCTAATTACAGTGATCTCTTAACTGTAAGCAGATCGGCATTATTGATGCAGCAATTAATACATTCCCTTCCTTGTCTATTTTGTTTTTTTCAGAAACATTTTCGAATAGCTTATAAACTGCTATCACAACTTCAAATGAATCATTTACATTGGTACCTCTTAGCTTACTAGAGGTTTAGCTTACTAGACATTCTACAAGATCCTTTCCAGTTTCCAAAAATTAAAGATATAAACCCAGAGAGACCTTGTCAAGCTCTACTCTATATGGTAATATTCCACTAGGAAAAAAAAATGTCAGGATAAGTTGTATATAAAGTATGATGCAATTTTATGTAAAAGAAAAAGTTTATATATATATCTAAACACATACTACAGAGAAGAACAGTAGAATTATAATTTTAATTTTTCTCTTGATGTATTTTCCAAAATGTTTAAAGTGATCATATATTGCTCTTATAATAAGGAAAAATAATTGTCACCAAAGCTTTCCCTACCATTCCCCAGATGAAATCTGTTCCATTTTAGTTTTCCTCTATAATGTCACTTATCATATTCTGTTCTATATCACAGTTACATTCTCTTATATCTGTCTTCCCTGTTAGAATGCAAACTAGTTGAAGAATGGACCGCATCTGTTTACCTTTGTAAGCAACATAATATAGTGTACACAATAACGCCTTATATGTGTTCTTTAAGGCTGTATTGTGCTTCAGCTGAAAACAGTTGAGGCATATTAAGCTAACTTCATAGAGAGAACAGGACAAACTGTGAACTTTAGTCTTCTTGAAAAAACTCCCAGGGCTTCCCTGGTGGCGCAGTGGTTGGGAGTCCGCCTGCCGGTGCAGGGTACACGGGTTCGTGCCCCGGTCCGGGAGGATCCCGCATGCCGGGGAGCGGCTGGGCCCATGAGCCATGGCCGCTGAGCCTGCGCATCTGGAGCCTGTGCTCCGCAACGGGAGAGGCCACAACAGTGAGAGGCCCGCGTACCACAAAAAAAAAGCAAACAAAAAAACTCCCACTGAATCCACAGCAAAAACTAATACATATACTAAATGCAAGCATGTACCAACATGAGTTCTCTTAATCAGATATATTCAAGGCTAGTAGATGTTAAAATTTTCAAGCATCAACTGCCTAAGAACAGCAGACCAGCACTTTGCCAGACCTAGCTAAGAAAGAAAGTCTACAATTTTATTTCTTAAGGTGACTTGGTATATAATATCCCAAGACAATGATTACCTTTCGCATTTTACATGAAAGGTGGCTGTATTCCAGGTAAGTTTTATATCTTAGGTCAGGCTTTATGAATAGCTTCCAGCTCCTAAATTTTTCAAAACAATTATACCTACCATTCTGCACTGTCCATTTTGTTTTATTTTTTTAACTGCAGAGTACTTTTATATTTACAGTCAATTTGACCCTCACTCCAACTGAGACTGGCACAAGTATTATCTTTACCATCTGACAAAAGATGATTGAGTGGAGAGACTTCTAGATAAAATTTTAGTCATTATCTAGTGAGACTCACAACGGTTCTCCAAAATCCAAAGTCCTGGATTTTCCTATTCCACATTTCCTCCCAAGGGGGAAAAAAGGAGTTTAAGTTGTGAACACTATTAAACTAGAACCATAATGAACTCCCCAGTCTATAAAACACCTGCTATAATGTTGCCCCTGAATACATCCTAAGCAACAGAAACCACTGCTATAGTGAGACTCATTCACAGCCAATAGTGCACAAAGCCATTTCCCCTAAACATTATTTATAAAATAAGACTCTTTTCTTGCTCCAAAGCTGTATCTTATATATTAATTTTGTATTTTATGGTTTATAGTTAGGCAGAAAAATCTAAATTCAGATCTACAGTACATAAAAGTACTAATTTCTGTGGACCCAGTGCCCTCATCTATAAAATGAGAATAATAAAGATAAACTAACAAGGTTATCATGAGAATTAAATTATTAATCTTATCTGCTTATTAGCAGACAGCTTGGCAAAGAGTAAGGGCTCATTAAATGTTAGCTTCAGTATTTCACTGACCTAGGATGGTGGGACATTTTCTCATATTTTAACAACTCTGAAATTAAAATGTGTCTTACAATCAATGATGTGTCATAGCTCAATCAATAGTATTTTTTCTTAATGGTACATAAAATTATGCTTCTTACAATCTCTGGCACCTTATACTTGATGAAATATAATATTATATTATATGAAATATATTGTAATGATGCTGCTGAGTAAACGTTTACCCTGCCACCATTCCTCTACCCAAAAGATCCACAAAAAATGGACCAAATCTACATCTCTAACCCTGATCTTCCAAGTCATGTTTCCATCTGTGACACGTGGACAGATTGGCAGCAACTCAAATTTCACAGGTTCAAAACCAGTCATCAATTCCCCAGAAGCTGTTATTCTTTGTTTCCTATCCCAATTAATGACACCTTAAAGAAAAACCTGTACCTGAAACATTGTAAATCATCTATACTTCAATAAATAAATAAATAAAATATCCTATAGATATTGTTACATACCTACAAGTTCAAATATTAAAAATGTTTCTGCAGTTTAAAAAAAAAAAGAAAAGAAAAACCTGACTCTACCTTTACCTCCTCCCTCTTCCTCTCCCAGCTGAGGCCTTTCCTGTCTCTCAGTTGGAATCAAACACTCCATCTCTGCACCCGTTTTATTTTGTACCTCTATTTCAGAAATTACCAAACTGTATCTTGCAACACATTTAGTTGTACATATGGATGTTTCCCCATCTTGGCTCTCAGTTTCTTGAGGGCAAGGTCCATTTCTTACTCATTTTTATATACTCAGGGGAAATAGTTCAATGCCTCACCCGTAGCTAAGTGCTCAATAAATGTTTATGGAAGTGATCACATCCTCTTTGTTTATAAGTTTCAGAATATTTAAGCCTCCATAAAGAGAGAAAAAGGGACTATCCAAGAGTAAAAGTTCCTTTAGCTTACAAAGGAATTTCACACACATGATCTCATTTAGGGTTTAATTCTCAACTCCTAGGTACACTGAACAGATAGTAACACTTCCTTTTTAAATTGTGGCTTAATAGTCAAGACGCTTGCCAAAAGTTTTCTGTGGTAGAAAAAAGAATTCAAACTCAAATCCAATTACAAACCCCATGCTTTCAGTTTATAAACTTTTATCCTTCTGCCCCTCCCCCTCAGTGTCATTCCCACTAACCTTCCACCCTAACGTGGTCTACCAGGCCCTATAGTTGGGCCCTACCTATCTCCCTTGTCCTGACCCATGTTTTCCCTTCCTCTGAGCATACCAGCTATATTTGCCTTCTTTCAGCTCCTCCTTCTCACCACAAGGCCTTTGCACATACTATTTCTTCTGCCTAGAATATTCTTCTTCTTCCCTTGTCTCACTAACTCCTCCTCTTCTTCTAGATCTCAGTTCAATCTTCACTTCATTAGGCAATCCATCTCTGACCTGAGTAGGTAACTTTCCCTATCACATGGTCTCATAACAACACACACTCTCCTTTTTTTTTTTTTTTTTTTTTTTTTTTTGCGGTACGCGGGCCTCTCACTGTTGTGGCCTTTCCCATTGCGGAGCACAGGCTCCGGACGCACAGGCTCAGCGGCCATGGCTCACGGGCCCAGCCGCTCCGCGGCACGTGGGATCCTCCCAGGCTGGGGCACGAACCTGTGTCCCCTGCATCGGCAGGCGGACTCTCAACCACTGCACCACCAGGGAAGCCCCCACACTCTCCTTTATAGCACAAATCATGGCTGTATTTTTTTCCTAGTTGTAATTTTACATTAATTTATATTATTCCTATTTGCTTAATGTCTAGCTCCCTCACTAGTCTATAAAACTTCCAAGAAGGCAAGAAATTTTTTAAAATCACAATTCTGCCCCAAGCACCTGGCACAATAGCTGTTGAAAGAATATCCCCAAGCTTGCTAAATCATCTGAACCCCCCTCACTTTCAGCTAATTCTTGCATTCTACTTTACAGAGAAATCAGTTATTTTCTCTCCGTACCCCAAACTCATCTTTTTTTAAAATTATGATTATGTTTTATACAGCAGGTACTTATTAGTCATCAAGTTTATACACATCAGTGTATACATGTCAATCCCAATCACCAAATTCAGCACACCACCATCCCCACCCCCCCCAGGGTTTTCCCCCCTTGGTGTCCATATGTTTGTTCTCTACATCTGTGTCTCAACTTCTGCCCTGCAAACCCGTTCATCTGTACCATTTTTCTAGGTTCCACATACATGTGTTAATATACGATATTTGTTTTTCTCTTTCTGGCTTACGTCACTCTGTATAACGATCTCTAGATCCATCCACGTCTCAACAAATGACTCAATTTCGTTCCTTTTTATGGCTGAGTAATATTCCATGGTATATATGTACCACATCTTCTTTATCCATTCGTCTGTCGATGGGCATTTAGGTTGCCCACTCAGCCAGTCTGTGTCTTTTGGTTGGAGCATTTAATCCATTTACATTCAAGGTTATTATTGATATGTATGTTCCTATGACCATTTTCGTAATTGTTTAGGGTTTGTTTTTGTAGGTATTTTTCTTCTCTTGTGTTTCCCACTTAGAGAAGTTCCTTTAGCATTTGTTGTAGAGCTGGTTTTGTGATGCTGAATTCTCTTAGCTTTTGCTTGTCTGTAAAGCTTTGGATTTCTCCATCGAATCAGAATGAGGTCCTTGCTGGGTTGAGTAATTTTGGTTGTAGGTTCTTCCTTTTCATCACTTTAAGTATATCATGCCACTCCCTTCTGGCTTGTAGAGTTTCTGCTGAGAAATCAGCTGTTAACCTTATGGGAGTTCCCTTGTATGTTATTTGTCGTTTTTCCCTTGCTGCTTTTGTCTTTAATTTTTGCCAATTTGATTACTATGTGTCTCGGCATGTTTCTCCTTGGGTTTATCCTGTGTGGGACTCGCTGCGCTTCCTGGACTTGGGTGGCTATTTCCTTTCCCATGTTAAGGAAGTTTTTGACTATAATCTCTTCAAGTATTTTCTCTGGTCCTTTCTCTCTCTCTCCTCCTTCTGGGACCCCTATAATGCGAATGTTGTTGCGTTTAATGTTGTCCCAGAGGTCTCTTAGGCTGTCTTCATTTCTTTTCATTCTTTTTTCTTTAGTCTGTTCCGCAGGTGTGAATTCCACCATTCTGTCTTCCAGGTCACTTATCCGTTCTTCTGCCTCAGTTATTCTGCTATTGATTCCTTCTAGTGTAGTTTTCATTTCAGTTATTGTATTGTTCATCTCTGTTTGTTTGTTCTTTAATTCTTCTAGACCTTTGTTAAACGTTTCTGGCATCTTCTCAATCTTTGCCTCCATTCTTTTTCCAAGGTCCTGGATCATCTTCACTATCATTATTTTGAATTCTTTTTCTGGAAGGTTGCCTATCTCCACTTCATTTAGTTGTTTTTCTGGGGTTTTATTCCTTCATCTGGTACATAGCCTTCTGCCTCTTCATCTTGTCTATCTTTCTGTGAATGTGGTTTTTGTTCCACAGGCTGCAGGATTGTAGTTCTTCTTCCTTCTTTTGTCTGCCCTCTGGTGGAAGAGGCTATCTAAGAGGCTTGGGTAAGTTTCCTGATGGGAGGGACTGGTGGTGGGTAGAACTGACTGTTGCTCTGGTGGGCAGAGCTCAGTAAAACTGTAATCTGCTTGACTGTTGATGGGTGGGGCTGGGTTCCCTCCCTGTTGGTTGTTTGGCCTGAGGCAACTCAACACTGGAGCCTACCTGGGCTCTTTGGTGGGGCTAATGACAGACTCTGGGAGGGCTCACACCAAGGATTACTTCCCAGAACTTCTGCTGCCAGTGTCCTTGTCCCCACGGTGAGCTACAGCCATCCCCCGCCTCTGCAGGAGACCCTCCAAGGCTAGCAGGTAGGTCTGGCTCAGTCTCCCCTGGGCTCACTGCTCCTTCCCCTGGGTCCCGATGCGCACACTACTTTGTGTGTGCCTTCCAAGAGTGGAATCTCTGTTTCCCCCAGTCCTGTCAAAGTCCTGCAATCACTTCCCACTAGGCTTCAAAGTCTGATACTCTAGGAATTCCTCCTCCCCTTGCTGGACCCCCAGGTTGGGATGCCTGACGTAGGGCTCAGAACCTTCACTCCAGTGGGTGGACTTCTGTGGTATAAGTGTTCTCCAGTCTGTGAGTCACCCACCCAGTAGTTAAGTAATTTGATTTTCTGTGATTGCACCCCTCCTACCATCTCATTGTGGCTTCTCCTTTGTCTTTGGATGTGGGGTATCTTTTTTGGTGAGTTCCAGTGTCTTCCTGTCGATGATTGTCCAGCAGCTAGTTGTGATTCTGGTGTTCTCACCAGAGGGAGGAGAGCACGTCCTTCGACTCCGCCATCTTAGCTCCTCTCCTCCCCACAACTCATCTTAACTTTCTCCTTCTTATAGATCCCTTCCCTTTGGGCTACAAACATTCAAATTTCCTTTTTCTTAAGACCACTCTCACCCCCTTTTTTTTTTTTTTGGCCACACGCCTAGGCATGTGGAATCTTGGTTCCGCAACCAGGGAAATAACCTGTGCCCCCTGCAGTGGAAGCACTGGAAGCGTGGATTTTTTTTTTAAAGATTTATTTGTTATTTATTTATTTTATTTATTTTTGCCTGCATCTGGTTTTAGTTGCAGCACACGGGCTTCTCTCTAGTTGTGGCGTGCAGGCTCCAGGGTGCATGGGCTCTGTAGTTGTGGCATGCAGGTTCCAGAGCCTGTGGGCTCTGTAGTTTGTGGCACGTAGGCTCTCTAGTTGAGGCATGGGCTCAGTAGTTGTGGTATATGGGCTTAGTTGCCCCGCAGCATGTGGGATCTTAGTTCCCTGACAAGGGATCAAACCCGCGTCCCCTGCATTGTAAGGCAGATTCTTAACCACTGGACCACCAGGGAAGTCCCTCAACCTTTCTCTTTATTGCAAAACTTCTGAATGAGTAGCCTACACTTGCTGATTCCACTTCTTCACTTCTCAAATACTCTTAAACCACTTTAATATGATGCCTACTCTCACACTACTCTAATGAAACTTGCTCTAGTTTTCAAATCCAATGACCTTGTTTTTCTTTATTCTCAACCAGTATCATTCATTTCTATCATTTGATCGTTCCTTCTTGAAACTCCCTTTAGTCTAGGCTTCAGACACTGACACAGCACCTCCATTTTCCTACAGTTCTGACCACACCTATCAATTCTTCTGCCCATTCCCATAGGTACAGCATTAGCTCATTTTTCTCCTCTATTATCCTCTATATACAATTTTCTTCATGCTCATGGTTTTATTACCAAATACCTACAACTCCCAAAATTTATCTCTAATGCAGGTTTCTCTACTAAGCTATAGATCTACATTTTCAGGTACCATTTTCAAGGGTGATCTACAACAAGACAAATACTTCCCAACTCAACATATTTTATAAGTAACTTATCTTACAGACACCATGAACTCAACTGAACCTAACAACTTTCCTTCCTCTATTTTCTTCCTATTTTCTTCCTCAATTGAGAAGTCTAGGATGACTTCCTGACTTAGATAAATAGATGTCACAGAGCAGGATGAAGATCATTAACACTATTTTCATATTAAAATAAGTGCTCACTCAATGCCTGGGATAGTGCTAATCATCTTCCCAATTATCTCAGCAATACTTTGCTATAGCTATTTTGACCATCTCTAGTACTACTACCTTAGTACAAGCCTTTATCCATCTCTCACCTGGACACTCCAAGTGGACCCCCTGCTTCCACTGTTGCTAGCCATGGCTTCCCACTCCAGTCTATTCACCACAAACTGGACATTTGCAAAATATAAATCAAAGCATCTTTGATTTATAGTCTCTGCCTGCCTACTGGAAGAGTTTATACCACTCTTCCAATAACCCCTTCCTTTTCTCCTTCACCTCAAAATATTTGCTTCCAATTCACTTTGCATGAAAAACTTACCTCAGGTCTCTGATTGATGGTTCCTTCTCATCAATCTGGTCTCAGCTCAAATGTTACCTCCTCAATGAGGCCTTCCTTGAAAATCCTCCTTCAAATAGCTCTCCCACTCAGATCACTCTCAATCCCTTTATCCTACTATCTTATCTTCACTGTACTTATCATTGCCTGAAATCATATTATTTTTTATTTGTATATCTCCTTTTAATAGGAGCTTCATAAATACTTTGAATGGATGTATAAATTTTAAAGATGTAGAAATTAAGGTTCAATGATGTTAAGTAACATATGTAAGGATATACAACTTATAAGTGGTGGAGCTGATATATTCACCAACTCAGGTCTGACTAAAACCAAAACTTTTAACATCTACCCTATATCACACTAGTAAAGCATAGTAAGAGTAAAAGCTAGAAAGACAGACTGGGGAATATAATCAGATAGTCAGATAATGAAGTTTGAAATTATAAAAGCAGAGCACCATTCCAAGGAGTGACATGCTCTATGACGTGATCATGGGTTTAGATGGCTGAAATGAGGTGGACAGAGGTTTATATCTGTATCATTCACTGCCCTCTCCTTGGCAACCAGACTTCTTGTATCCATTGGCAACCAGACTTCTTGTATCCATTTGCAGATGAAGGCTCTACAAATCTGGCTCATAACTAATACAGTAGACAGAAACACAAGTGAGCTAGCCCTTTGAATCATCTTTATCCCACTTTGAATCACATGTAAAAGCAATTACCTTCCCACTGCCCAGCCCCTCCTTAGTTGCCCGGCAGATCTTCCTCATTCATGGCCCTCTGGCCTCTTCTCAATATCACTCATAGTAAAACACTATGGAAATTAATAAAGCAAACAGTTGTAAGAGAAAATTAATAGCCTAACACAATCCACAGGCCTATTTGTTCTCCAGTCCCAAATAAGTACTAAGAACTAAATGGACAGAAATGGAAGAAGTAATAGAATTTAAAAAGAGATTTTTCTTTTTGGAAAGCTGTACTTCCTAATGATTAAGAATTGATTTTTCCCTATTTTATATATTTAGCAGAATACAGTTTGTATACATACAACTTAACACAAACTTTCTCCTGTCACATTTTTACCACATATTTTATCACTATGGGGTTCACTAGCACAAAAAAAAGAAGCCCTGATGACTCTTTTTCCTTTGATGTCATGGGCTGCTCTCAAATGTTCAGTGGATAGTTGCTTTTGGAGATTACACCTGAGAATTACCAGTTCATTTTTACTGAAGAGACAAATAGAAGAATGAAACAATTTCCTTTATGAAGCTGAACACAAAATTCTACCACATGCCTACATTTTTATTTCATTTCTCAGTAATCACAGAAAGGATCACAACAAAGCATGAAATGCAAAGCTGGTTATCTAAGCTTCCTCATCAGAAGCAGCTACACCTAAGTATTCTATACAGAAGGAAATAAGTTATTTTTCAATAGCCCTAGGAAAATGGAGCTCACTGCTCTTCTGTGACAGTTCAAATCTCATCAAAAAATTTGGTCCCTTAGTATCCTCCAATAGTTACCAATTAGTTGCTGTTGTTTTCAGTATTATGAAGTCATGGATTTAAGCATAGTTGATATGCTTCAATTCTTGTGGTTGTTATCCTTATTGATATTGCAACTTGCCCATCTTTGGCCATTAGGAGCCTCTCACTGATAGTATCTTGATATGTATCTTTTCAGCCTTTCCCCCCATATAGTTACATACCGTTTGACCATTCTCGTCACCCCTTTTTTCTTTTTTAATTGAGCTCCATTTTCACATGCATTTTCTCATGTCAGTAATTATTTTTTACTTTTTTATCTTGAAATTTCAGACTTACAGAAAAGTTGAAAAAATAAAAATATGTTAAGTGATCTCTTTAGAAAATGATATTCTTTTTTTTTTTTTTTGCGGTACGCAGGCCTCTCACTGTTGTGGTCTCTCCCCTTGCGGAGCACAGGCTCCGGACGCGCAGGCTCAGCCGCCATGGCTCATGGGCCTAGCCGCTCCGCGGCATGTGGGATCTTCCCGGACCGGGGCACGAAGCCATGTCCCCTGCATCGGCAGGTGGACTCTCAACCACTGCGCCACGAGCGAAGCCCAATGATATTCTTTTTTAAAAGTATGTAATGCCACTAAGTTCAGGGGCTATGCTGTTATCTTGTTCAGCATCATAAACATGAACTCAATATTTCTTTCAAAAAATGAGGGCCACAAATGATGTGAGGCATCATTTTGAGCATAATGGATCTCGTCAGGTCATTAAAAAAAAAAAAGACATTACCAAGCCTACAGGATTAACATGTAAAAAGTATGTATTAATGCCTGTGAAGTGGTTTGAGAACCTGGCCAAATTCCCTTTTTTTAAAAAATGAATATTAGGAATACAGTTGCTAGGGGGTAGATTTTGGAAAACTGTTTTATATTATCAGCTACAGTTGAACATAACCAATGACCAAGAAATTTTAATCCCAGATATATATCTATCTATCAAATATACATATAAAGGTAGGACTAAAAGATACAAAGTACATTTGGAGTGGTATTACAAAATCATAGTCCAAGATGGAAAACAAAAATGTCCAGCAAAGGTAAATAAACTGTGGCATATTCATACAATGAGATACTACACAGTAATAAAAATAAACTCTGCTAAATGCATCAAGAGGAAGCATCTGACAAGCATAATGTTAAGCAGAAGCAGCCCAAAAGAAATATTGTATAATTCCATTTATGAAAAGTTCAATATGTCAATAATACCTCAATTTAAAAAAGCTCAAAAACAGGCAATGCTATGAACCTAAAACTGCTCTTAAAAAATAAAGTTTATTAATTAAAAAAAAAAAGCTAAACTACAGTGTTAGAGTAGGATAATGTTACCTTTGGGAAGATGGAAGGGAGTAATGACTGAGAGGAAGGGTACGGTGGGCTTCTGGAGTGTTAGTAGTATTCTATTTCTTGACCTAGGTGGTGGTCACATGAGTGTGTTCACTTTGTAATAATCCAGTGAGTCATACAGTTAAGATTTGTGTATTGTCAAATATAAACTCAAGGGCTTCCCTGGTGGCGCAGTGGTTGAGAGTCCGCCTGCCGATGCAGGGGACATGGGTTCGTGCCCCGGTCTGGGAGGATCCCACATGCCGCGGAGCGGCTGGGCCCATGAGCCATGGCCGCTGGGCCTGCGCGTCCGGAGCCTGTGCTCCACAAGGGGAGAGGCCACAACAGTGAGAGGCCCGCGTACTGCAAAAAAAAAAAAAAAAAAAAAAAAATATAAACTCAAAATGGATTAAAGACCTAAATGTAAGTCCAGACACTATCAAACTCTTAGAGGAAAACATAGGCAGAACACTCTAGGACATAAATCACAGCAAGATCCTTTTTGACCCACCTCCTAGAGAAACGGAAATAAAAACAAAAATAAACAAATGGGACCTAATGAAACTTGAAAGCTTTGGCACAGCAAAGGAAACCATAAACAAGACCAAAAGACAACCCTCAGAATGGGAGAAAATATTTGCAAATGAAGCAACTGACAAAGGATTAATTTCCAAAATTTATAAGCAGCTCATTCAGCTCAATAACAAAAAAACAAACAACCCAATCCAAAAATGGGCAGAAGACCTAAATAGACATTTCTCCACAGAAGATATACAGACTGCCAACAAACACATGAAAGGATGCTCAACATCTTTACTCATTAGAGAAATGCAAATCAAAACTACAATGAGGTATCATCTCACACCAGTCAGAATGGCCATCATCAAAAAATCTAGAACCAATAAATGCTGGAGAGGGTGTGGAGAAAAGGGAACCCTCTTGCACTGTTGGTGGGAATGTAAATTGATACAGCCACTATGGAGAACAGTATGGAGGTTCCTTAAAAAACTAAAAATAGAACTACCATACGACCCAGCAATCCCACTACTGGGCATATATCCTGAGAAAACCATATTTCAAAAAGAGTCATGTACCACAATGTTCATTGTAGCTCTATTTACAATAGCCAGGACATGGAAGCAACCTAAATTGTCCACCAACAGATGAATGCATAAAGAAGCTGTGGTACATATATACAATGGAATATTACTCAGCCATAGAAAGAAACAAAATTGAGTTCTCTGTAGTGAGGTGGATGGATCTAGAGTCTGTCACACAGAGTGAAGTAAGTCAGAAAGAGAAAAACAAAGACCGTATGCTAACACATATATATGGAATCTAAAAAAAAAAAGGTTCTGAAGAACCTAGGTGCAGTACAGGAATGCAGACGTAGAGAATGTCCATTCTTGAGGACACTGGGAGGGGGAAGGGTAAGCTGGGACAAAGTGAGAGAGTGGCATGGACATATATACACTATCAAATGTAAAACAGATAGCTAGTGGGAAGCAGCCATGTAGTACACAGAAATCAGCTCGGTGCTTCGTGACCACCTAGAGGGGTGGGACTGGGAGGGTGGGAGGGAGACGCAAGAGGGAGGAGATATGGGGATATATGAATATGTATAGCTGATTCACTTTGTTATAAAGCAGAAACTAACACGCCATTGTAAAGCAATTATAGTCCAATAAAGATATTAAAAATATAATAAAATAATAAAATTATAAATAAATAAAATAATGAAATTAAAAAATTAAAATGAATGACTAATCAAAAAAAGATTTGTGCATTTTAATATACGTAAGTCATAAGTCAATTAAAAAATTTTTAATATACAACTATCAAATCTTCTCTGAATTTTATTAAAGACAGTCCACTATAAGGTATGTATAAAACACCTCCCAAACTTAAAGAATCTTGCTTTAAAAGTTAGAAAAAATAGTGCAGTATTTCCCCGCTCTAGCAGGAACTTAACTTACTCTGCTTATCCCAAACCAGACCTAATAATCCTAATGGATTCTGAGTTTATCTAAGAAAGGAGATATTTTAAGACCTATGTAGATTGCTTGGGCTCTTATCTACTACATAACAAGCACAGAGAAGGTACTCAACAAATATTTACTAATGATACACAGCCCAAACTTTAAACAAACTCACATAGCAAAATCTGAAATACCTAGCACTGGTAAAATAGGATAAACACTCAGTCTGTTGGCCTAGAGTGCAACTTCCAGAAACCCCACCATTAGAAACTAAAAAAATTACAGAATGTACTGCTTATAAGGAAGAACACAATTTATGACACTATCTTTGGCAGAGGAAATTGGTCCTTTCCCCCTTCTGCCTGGCTCAGACAAGGCACAATCAACTTCCTGATGCCATAGCTAAGCAAAAGACACCCAGAAGCAACTCTGCCTGTAAGGGCAGGGACTACTTGAACCATGATGGGATGAAAACCTAGCAGCAAGGATTTAGCTGAGGCAGATGACAATGTTGGAGAAATAAGATGAGAAGAAAGCACTTGACCAACCTGTTCTTATACCTAAAAACTCTAAAATCATTACTATTCCTACTTTCCAGAGTGGTAGTAAATCAAAATATATCTTTGCAGTCTCCCCAGGCTAGAATTAACCCACAATCAATAGGTGTCCTGAGTGTCCATCAGAGTTCACCTCCTAAGAGTTTCCCAGTAGTATCTGTTCAGTTAGTTAGATGGCTGATATGTAATGATAAATTATGATAAGCTTTTCTAAGGGCAAGTCACAACATACATTGACTTGGTATAGTTCTCATCGCTAGTGACATTGCTTTGTTCTGTTTTAAAAACACAAGTAATAAATGTTCAATATAGAAAAAATAATTTTTAAATAATACAAAGAAGATAAACAAGAAAAGTACATGAAAATCACAGGTCAAACTTAAAAGAGCTGAGGTCTTTGGTATTTCTGGTAGGCATAAAATATTACCTACTGGTGAAGGACCTGCTTCTAATAGAGGATTATTGATATGAGAGATGCTGAGGCACTTGGTTTGCTAATGGGTCCAGGTGAGTGTAATTATTGTGCCAGGAAAATAGCAATGAGCAAATCACACAGAAAGACCAGGTGGAAAGCTGATTGGCGATCTCCAAACATAATAAAACCATCTATAGGGATGTTCATTGTAGCTTTGTTTATAGTAGCAAAATTATAAATTATATTGTTTATAAAGGCAAAATTTATAATAGCAAAAAAAATTCTGATCATCAGTATGAAACTGGTTAAATTATATATGCTCATATAAGGGAATAGTACTCCATAGCCATTAAAATGAACGATTTAAACTCACATAAGCTGGGCTTCCCTGGTGGCGCAGTGGTTGAGAATCCGCCTGCCGATGCAGGGGACACGGGTTCGTGCCCCGGTCTGGGAGGATCCCACATGCCGCGGAGCGGTTGGGCCCGTGAGCCATGGCCGTTGGGCCTGCGCGTCCGGAGCCTGTGCTCCGCAACGGGAGAGGCCACTACAGTGAGAGGCCCGCATACAGCAAAAAAAAAAAAAAAAAAAAAAAAAAATAAACTCACATAAGCTGATAGGAGGGACCCCCCTCATGGTCCAAGGGTAAAGAATCCACCTTACAATGCAAGGAACACAGGTTCCATCCCTGGTCGGGGAACTGAGATCCCACATGCCACGGGGCAACTAAGCCCTCGCGCCACAACTACTGAGCTCACGTGCCTCAACTGGAGAGCCTGAGTGCTGTAAACTACAGAGCCCACGGGACCTGGAGCCTGCACGCCACAACTAGAGAGAAGCCCACGTGCCCCAAGGAAGAGCCCGTGTGCCGCAACTAAGACCTAATGCAGCCAAAAATAAATAAAATAAATAAATAATAAATCTTTTTTAAAAAAGCTTATAGGAAAATATATCATTAAGCTTTTTAAAAAGTTGAAAAATATTGTATACCTCCAACTGTAGAATCTATATACTCATACCTAATGAAAATTTCTATGAAGGCCAAGAAAGAGTAAACAGTAGCTACCTCTGGGGAGTAAGAATAGGGAATGGAGACAGGAGAAGTTTTTCCTTTCATTTCACATCCTAAATTTTTTGAATTTCTTATCATGCATATATATTATCTCTACAATAAAAACAAAACAATGAAAGCAATGAACAAAAAACTTAACAATGGTGTTGAGTGGGTGGTAGGACCATGATGATTTTTATTCTCCTTTTTACACTTTTCTGCATTTTCTCAATTTTCTATGATTAACAATATATTAGCATATATTGCTTTTTATACCTCCAAGACTATTATCTTGTTTTTGATTTTTTAACAAGTCAAGTGTAGTCACTTCTGGTTCAAATTAGGGAGAGAAATCCAGCGCTCAGTTATAAATACTGTAGCAATTACAAAGAAATATGGAAAGACTCAATTCTCAAAATGCTTATTTGTTTGGAGAAAATAGTCATGAACACCAAGACAACAAAAGTTAAAGAAAATCATTGATTTAATTTACTGGAGTTGCTTATGTGGTACTGGCTCCTATGGAAGCAAAAAGATATCAGTATTGTGAAGAAAGCTGTGCCAAATGTTTGAAGAAAGACTAAGTGAATTCTATAAAAGGGCGTTTTTTAAAATTCAAGTCTAACCTCCCACTCAACGTCAAAATTCCTTTTACCACTCATTCAGTCTCTGCTTAAAGTATCCTATGTCAAAAAATCCTCAAAAGGGCTTCCCTGGTGGCGCAGTGGTTGAGAGTCCGCCTGCTGATGCAGGGGACACAGGTTCGTGCCCCGGTCCGGGAAGATCCCACATGCCGCGGAGCGGCTGGGCCCGTGAGCCATGGCTACTGAACCTGAGCGTCCAGAGCCTGTGCTCCGCAACGGGAGAGGCCACAACAGTGAGAGGCCCACGTACAGAAAAAATAAAAAAAAAATAAAAAAAAATAAAAAATCCTCAAAAGTAGTCCATGCCATTAGTTAAGAACAACTCTGTTAAAGTTCTTCCTTATGTTAAGCTAAAATATAATTTCCTATCATTTTCACTGGTCAACTTGTCCTAGTTCTGTCCCTTGGAGCAATAGTTTAGACAATTTTCATTTACTATTATGATCCTCCCCCCTCTTAAATCTTCTCAAGAACTAAACCTCTCAATTCCTCAAATGGTTTCTACACCATTATTCTAATTATTCTTCTCTGAAGAAATTCCAGTTTCTCAGTGTGCCTCTTAGAATCAAATACCCTGACTGAACACAAAATTCCAGAACTGATCTGACTAGTGCTTTTATCTCCTTTGTTTGGGTCACCATGAGCACAGAACAGACTAGTTGCTAGGCGGTATACAATTCATTGTCAATTTAGTGGCACTGTTCAGACCATAAGTAATTTATGTTTTAAGGCATTTAAGAGTTTAAAGAGTGTAAAGGAGAAAGATCACTGTGGACTGAGGAACTGAGGACATTTTCAACAACAAAAGTAGACTGTAAGCTGGGAAAGGAAGAATACTTTTTTTTTTTTTTTGCGGTACGCGGGCCTCTCACTGTTGTGGCCTCTCCCGTTGCGGAGCACAGGCTCCGGACGCGCAGGTTCAGCGGCCATGGCTCACAGGCCCAGCCGCTCCGCGGCATGTGGGATCTTCCCAGACTGGGGCACGAACCTGTGTCCCCTGCAGAGGCAGGCAGACTCTCAACCACTGCGCCACCAGAGAAGCCCAAGAATACATTTTTGATAAGCAGAAAACATGAAAAGACTATTTCAAAGAGTATAAATGTGGAACACTGCCAAGGCAGGAATGAGTCAAGTTAGTGCTAATAAGGATAGGCAAGAACATAGGACCAAAAGGAGGACTGGAGTCAGACTATTGAGAGCCCTTAACCTGCAGGGAATAGGCATGATTAAAGGGTTAGACCAAGAAACTGACTTCTTGATTGAGATATCTGGAGATAATTAAATCAATACCAGTTTGCCAAATTCTACATCAGGTTAAATACTGTTTGAAATTTTTTTTCTAAATTGAGGTATAATTTACAATGTTGTGTTAGTTACAAGTGTACAGCAAAGTGATTCAGTTATAATATATATGTATTCTTTTTCAGATCTCTTTTCCATTATAGGTTATTATGAGATATTGAGTATACTTTCCCATGCTATACAATAGGTCCTTGTTGTTTATTTATTTTATATATAGTAGTGTGTATATGTTAATCCCAAATTCCTAATTTATCTCTCTCCCCCAATCCCCTTTGGTAACCATAAATTGTTTTCTATGTCTGTGAGTCTATTTGTTTTGTAAGTTCATTTGTATCATTTTTTTAGATTCCACAAATAAGTGATATCATATAGTATTTGTCTTTCTCTGATTTACTTCACTTAATATGATAATCTCTAGGTCCATCCATGCTGCAAATGCCATTATTTCATTCTTTTTCATGGCTGAGTAATATTCCATATTCTGTGTGTGTGTGTGTGTGTGTGTGCGTGCATGTGTGTGTGTATACATATATATCTCACACCTTCTTTATCCATTCATCTGTCGATGGACATTTAGGTTGCTTCCATGTCTTGACAATTGTAAATAGTGCTGCTATGAACACTGGGGTGCATGTATCTCTTTGAATTAGAGTTTTCTCCAGACATACGCCCAGGAGTGGGATTGCAGGATCATATGGTAACTCTATTTTTAGTTTTTTTAAGGAACCTCCATACTGTTTTCCACAGTGGCTGCACCAATTTACATTTCCAGCAACAATGTAGGAGGGTTTCCTTTTCTCCACACCTTTTCCAGCATTTATTGTTTGTGGACTCTTTAATGATGGCCATTCTGACTAGTGGGAGTTGATACATCATTGCCGGTTCTTTTTTTTTTTGATTGATTGATTGATTTCTATTTTTGGCTGCGTTGGGCCTTTGTTGCTGCATGTGGGCTTCTCTCTAGTTGTGGCGAGCGGGGGTTACTCTTCATTGTGGTGCACGGGCTTCTTATTGCGGTGGCTCCTCTTGTTGCAGAGCATGGGCTCTAGGCATGCAGGCCTCAGTAGTTGTGCCTCGATGGCTCTAGGCATGCAGGCCTCAGTAGTTGTGCCTTGTAGCTCACAGGCTTAGTTGTTCCGCGGCATGTAGGATCTTCCTGGACCAGGGCTTGAACCCGTGTCCCCTGAATTGGCAGGTGGATCCTCAACCACTGCGCCACCAGGGAAGCCCTATCATTGTAGTTTTGATTTGCATTTCTCTGATAATTAGCAATGCTGAGCATCTTTTCATGTGCCTATTTTCCACCTGTATAGCTTCTTTGGAGAAATATCTGTTTAGGTCTTCTGCCCATTTTCTGATTGGGTTGTTTGGTTTTTTGTTATTGAGTTGTATGCGCTGTTTGTATAATTTGGAAATTAAGGTATTGTCAGTCACATCGTTTGCAAATATTTTCTCCCATTCTGTGGGTTTTCTTTTCATTTTGTTTATGGTTTCCTTTGCTGTGCAAAAGCTTTTAAGTTTAATTAGGTCCCATTTGTTGTTTACTTTTATTTCCATTACTCTAGAGAAAAATATTGCCGCAATTTATGTCAAAGAGTCTTCTGCCTATGTTCTCCTCTAAGAGTTTTATAGTATCAGTCTTACATTTAGGTCTTTAATCCATTTTGAGTTTATTTTTCTATACGGTGTTAAAGAATGTTCGAATTTCATTCTTTTACATGTAGCTGTCCAGTTTTCCCAGCACCACTTATTGAAGAGACTGTCTTTTCTCCATTGTATATTTTTGCCTCCTTTGTTGTAGATTAATTGACCATAGGTGTGTGAGCTTATTTCTGGGCTTTCTATCCTGTTCCATTGATCTATATGTCTGTTTTCGTGCCAGTACCATACTGTTTTGATTACTGTAGCTCTGTAGTATAGCCTGAAGTCAGGGAGCATGATTCCTCCAGCTCTGTTCTTCTTTCTCAAAATTGTTTTGGTTATTTGGGGTCTTTTCTGTCTCCATACAAATTTTAAGGTTTTTTTGTTCTAGTTCTGTGACAACTGCCATTGGTAATTTGATAGGGATTGCATTGAATCTGTAGATTGCCTTGGGTAGTATGGTCATTTTAAGAATATTGATTCTTCCAATCCAAGAACACAGTATGTCTTTGACTACATGGAAAAAGTTTCTAATTCAATTCTACTCCAAGATGAACTGAAATTGAGTTGTTATATAATGTCATTACACAGGTTTCTTTCTGAATATAAACAACATTCCTAACTGCCAAAATATAATACAAGGAATGTCACTTTAAAAAGATATATTTTTCAGCTCAGTGCTTTGTGATGACCTAGAGGGGTGGGATAGGGAGGAAGGGAGGGAGGCTCTAGAGGGAGGGGATATGGGGACATATGTATGCATATGGCTGATTCACTTTCTTGTACAACAAAAACTAACACAGTATTGTGAAGCAATTATACTCCAATAAAGATCCATTAAAAATAATAATAATAAATAACAAAAAAATTTTTAAATAAAAAGATTTATTTTGATCCATTTCTGTAAGTTTCCCCAGCATGAATACCTTGCCATTTAACATGACTACTTCTGTACAAGGTAGCCACTTGTTTCCATAATTAATAATCTTCAGGATCTACATTCAAAAGACAATGACCTGCTGGTCTCCAATCCTCCAGGTTCAAAAGGAGAAATATGACTAATATAACATTAAAGAGAAAGAGTTTAGTTGGCTAAACAGAATTTCTAGAAAATGAAAGCTTCCTGATATTAGAACAAATGAAAACAGCAGCAGCTCCTTCTCTAAAGTTTAAATTCGATTAAATAGGAATTTCTGGTTCAATAATGCTCCTGCCTGAAGAATCTTTCATAAGGGCTACTTCTGTAATATAGTGTGGCAGTAGAGATTTAAACTGTCCAATAGACATTGCAAAACCCAACCTCTCCCAAATCCTGCTACTCAACAGCAGGGATCTAAAGGAATAAATAGATTCCCAGCTGCTGAGAGAAAATGTCTTACTAAAAGCAAAGCAAAATTCTCATTAATGAAAAATCAACCATGAAAGAAGAAAATTTCTGTGTATCTCATAATCCCTGGAAAGAGCCAAATCCATTTTGGGTTAAAGCAGATTTAACAACAGTGGAAGGGAAGAGAGGAGATCAGTTCCATTTGCCAGAAGCTGGGGGAAACGCTTAACAGAGATCACAAACAACAATGCTTCTAATCCACAGAGCCAAAAGAAACATGAACTCTACCCAGTAAAAGGTGCCAGGAAAAGGTTCTTGTGGATAAATTCTCTCACTCACAACGAAGCCACCTTATTCCACCTAGCTCAACACAGATATGATAGGCTGTAACTTGAATTTCCCAAGATCAAATTCAATGGGTAATCCAAACCCTGCTTTTTCTGATCAGATAATCTCTAAAATCACAGTCCCTGCATTCATTCAAAACCAGCATTGAGCTTCTACTACGTCAGGCACCCGGAATACAAAAACCATTAAGAAACAGTCTCTACCCTCATGGAGCTTAGTCCATGCACCTTGCCTCATCTTAAACCCCAAAGCTCTCGCCTTAAAATATTTTCTTAGGTGGGTCAGTGGAAAAGCAATAAAGGACTTCACCTTCAGTTACTGTGATAGAAGTAAATAAATAAATCATACTTCTTATGCTCTGCTCCGAAAGGAGAGAAGCCGACACACCTTTCCAAGTCGAATATGAGCACATTCTTAGCCTAGAACCCACAGGAGGAGCAGGGGACAAAGACAAGCAATAGATGGGTGCAAGCCAAGAAATACGCTGGAAGAAGGGATGTGACAGCTGTACCACTACACGTTCAAAGCGTGATTAAAAAGAACCTGCTACTGAGCCGACTGAGGTTTTACGGTGCAGGGAGAAGGAAGAAAAGAATAGGGGGCTGCCCGCTATGAACAGACACCAACTATCCACGGTCCCTAGCTCGTCCACTCTCGTTAGAGGAGAGCACCAGACACTGTTTAATAGGATCTGGGCCTGCCAGCCAACAACACTGTCACATGGCCACCGGAACGGAGAGCTAACAGTCCCTCACAGGAGCATGAGGAAAAACAAGAGAGAATGGAAAGAACTCTTTAAATGTTCAAAAATGAGTTAACATAATGGTTCCCCGAGGCACGGATGGGACGTAAAGTTTGGAAAAGGTGGTAACCCGACGCCCACTGGAAGCCCGTGGAGACCCCAGGGCGACGTCCGCCCTTGCACCCCGGTCCGCGCACTCACCGCGCACACAGAGCAACGACATGGCCGAGGCGCCGGCGAGCCTCCGCCGCGTCCCAGCCCTGCCGCCGCGCCGGGCCGCTCCCTCTTTCCTCTCAGCAGGTGCAGCAGCTGTTGCCGCTATCGACCCCACGGGTCTCGCCGCTCCTCATGGTCCCCTTCGCAGGCAGCCTCCCGCCGCTCCCTCGGACCCGCTCCAATCTTCACCGTCTGAGCGGGCTCCCGATAGTGGTGAGTACCGGCCGGCAGGCGGGAGACTGGGCGCGGCACCGCGGCGCCATCGCTGAGAGGCAAGAGCTACCGGGACACCCTCCCCTCACTCCAGCCGGGATCCAGGAGAGCGCCGGGACAGAGCCAACCCGTTGCGCCCCGCCTCCCAGCCAATCAACTCACGCCCAGTCCGCCGACCCCGCCCCTTCACGGGTACGTAGGAGGTGGGGTCCCCTTCCGCTTTTCTTAGTGAAAGAATGAAGGCAGCTCCGCACGCTAACTAGGCTTACTGCAGAGAGGGGCGGGCTTCCCCGACACCAGTGTGGGGCGGGAATTGAAGCCTTCTGCCCCTCTCACGTGGGCGGGGCTTCCACCCAAGAACAGATTCTTTTCATTGAGAATTTCTATCGGACTTCCTTCTGAGTCTATCCCTTGCAGCTTACTGTAACAATTTAAAAAGATCGTACCACACTTTGCTGTATACCTGAAACTAACATAATATTGTAAATCAACTATACTTCAATTTTTAAAAATGGACGTTAACAAGAAAAAAAAGCTTTTGTAACTTTGTATGGTGATGGATGGTAACTAGACTTATTGTGGTGATCATTTTGCAGTGTATACAAATATCAAATCATTATGTTGTACACCTGAAACTAATATAATGTTATATGTCAACTATACCTCAATAAAGAATGGGCTACTGTGCTTCCCTGGTGGCGCAGTGCTTAAGGATCTGCCTGCCAATGCAGGGGACACGGGTTCGAGCCCTGGCCCGGGAAGATCACACATGCCACGGAGCAACTAAGCCCCTGCACCGCAACTACTGAGCCTGCGCTCTAGAGCCCCGGAGCCACAACTACTGAGCCCACGTGCCACAGCTACTGAAGCCTGCACACCTAGAGCCCACGCACCACAAGGAAGAGTAGCCCCGGCTCACCGCAGCTAGAGAAAGCCCACGTGCAGCAACGAAGACCCAAAGCAGCCAAAGATAAAAATAATAATAATAAATAAATAAAAATTTTTCAAAGAATGGGCTATAGTTAATTTTTTTTAAATAATAATAAACTTTAAACAAATACCTCACCCTCCTTAAAAAAAAAAAAAAAGACAGCCTAAAGGAAGCTGTCTGGAGACCTCATTTCTCATCTAGACCTTTTTTCATGGTCTCCATTGTATTTCCAATGTCTGAATATAGTATATAATATATAGTGCCTAGTGTATAGTAATCAGTCCGTAAATGTTTGGGAGTTCTTTTTGTTTGTTTTTTTTTTGCGGTACGCGGGCCTCTCACTGCTGTGGCCTCTCCCGCTGCGGAGCACAGGCTCCGGACGCGCAGGCCCAGAGGCCATGGCTCACAGGCCCAGCCGCTCTGCAGCACGTGGGAACCTCCCGGACCGGGGCACGAACCCGTGTCCCCTGCATCGGCAGGCGGACTCTCAACCACTGCGCCACCAGGGAAGCCCCGTAAATATTTATTGAATGAAGGATGGAGAGAAGATAGCCATTTTAAACTGAGGACTTCTGGCACGATGATGTACATATATGCGAGGAAGTGAAAAAGACCAGAGCAGAAAACAGGAATGCACATAATATCATGTACAGATCCAACACCTCATCCACCCCAAAATTTGGATTTAATTGGTTTGCGGTAGAGCTCAGGCATCCTACCTTTTAAAAGCTCCCCAGATTATTCTAATGCGATGCCAGGGTTGAGCACCATTAGACTAGGTACTTTCTAAGTTCTCATTAGATCAGCTCAAGTTTCCATGTTTGCAAGCCCTTGGCCCAGTTGGATTCTGCCTGTCAGACCCAGGGAGGGTCTATATTAATGTAACGCCGTCTTTGCCCTCCAAAAACAAGCCTAGTTAGCATATGACTCCTCTCACTGGAATATAGCATTTGGAGAGAGTGACACTCCAAATGATATAAGTAGGAGCCTGGAGAACGCCTATGCAGTGTTTGTCCAAATTCGGAGAAATACCCTGAGAAAGATTTTGAGCAGGGCAGCCGAGCCAAGCTAGTTAACGAAGATGCCTGACCCTAAAAACAATGGGCATTCTCTGGGCTGCTGGAGGTTGAAATATCTAGCTATTTAGCCCAGCTGTCCTAACCTCAAGAGCAAGGGACTAAAAAGGTGTTAAACTTCTGCATTCTGGAACTAAGAATGGAGACAACAAAAAACAAACCTCTTATGGAACCAGGGATTCTCCTAGGGGATGCAGAGGCCATCCAAGAAAGGATGGAAAGTCAACCTCACTTGGAAACAGTATAGAGTAGTGGGAAACAACCTAATAAAATTGTGAAGAGCATGAACTTTGAAACCAATCAGATTCACCTGGTATATTACCTATTGTCATGTAACAAATTACCCAAGAATTTAGTGCTTTAAAACAACATTTATTATCTCACACTTTCTGAACAACAAGGTCCTACTGTATAGCACAGAGAACTATATTCAATAGCCTATGATAAACCCTAATGGAAAAGAATATTTTAAAAAAGAATGTATATGTATGTATAACTGAATCACTTTGCTGTACAACAGTCATTAACACAACACTGTAAATCAATTATAGTTCAATAAAAAAAATTTTTTTTAATTTAAAAAAAATTTTTAGCTTTTTTTTTTTTTTTTTTAGTGCTCGAGATATATATACCATGTTGACTTCAAAAAGTCTGTACATACACCATGATCAAGTGGGGTTTATTCCAGGAATGCAAGGGTTCTTCAATATACGCAAATCAATCAACGTGATACACCATATTAACAAATTGAAGGAGAAAAACCATATGATAATCTCAATAGATGCAGAGAAAGCTTTCGACAAAATTCAACACCCATTTATGATAAAAACCCTGCAGAAAGTAGGCATAGAGGGAACTTTCCTCAACATAATAAAGGCCATATATGACAAACCCACAGCCAGCATCGTCCTCAATGGTGTAAAACTGAAACCATTTCCACTAAGATCAGGAACAAGACAAGGTTGCCCACTCTCACCACTCTTATTCAACATAGTTTTGGAAGTTTTAGCCACAGCAATCAGAGAAGAAAAGGAAATAAAAGGAATCCAAATCGGAAAAGAAGAAGTAAAGCTGTCACTGTTTGCAGATGACATGATACTATATATAGAGAATCCTAAAGATGCTACCAGAAAACTACTAGAGCTAATCAATGAATTTGGTAAAGTAGCAGGATACAAAATTAATGCACAGAAATCTCTGGCATTCCTATACACTAATGATGAAAAATCTGAAAGTGAAATCAAGGAAACACTCCCATTTACCACTGCAACAAAAGAATAAAATATCTAGGAATAAACCTACCTAAGGAGACAAAGGACCTGTATGCAGAAAATTATAAGACACTGATGAAAGAAATTAAAGATGATACAAATAGATGGAGAGATGTACCATGTTCTTGGATTGGAAGAATCAACATTGTGAAAATGACTCTACTACCCAAAGCAATCTACAGATTCAATGCAATTCCTATCAAACTACCACTGGCATTTTTCACGGAACTAGAATAAAAAATTTCACAATTTGTGTGGAAACACAAAAGACCCCGAATAGCCAAAGCAATCTTTTTTTTTTTTTTTTTTTTTTTTTTTTGCGGTACGCGGGCCTCTCACTGTCGTGGCCTCTCCCGTTGCGGAGCACAGGCTCCGGATGCGCAGGCTCAGCGGCCATGGCTCACGGGCCCAGCCACTCCGCGGTATGTGGGATCTTCCCGGACCAGGGCACGAACCCCTGTCCCCTGCATCGGCAGGCGGACTCTCAACCACTGCGCCACCACGGAAGCCCCAAAGCAATCTTGAGAACGAAAAATGGAGCTGGAGGAATCAGGCTCCCTAACTTCAGACTATACTACAAAGCTACAGTAATCAAGACAGTATGGTACTGTCACAAAAACAGAAAGATAGATCAATGGAACAGGAGAGAAAGCCCAGAGATAAACCCACGCACATACGGTCACCTTATCTTTGATAAAGGAGGCAGGAATGTACAGTGGAGAAAGGACAGACTCTTCAATAAGTGGTGCTGGGAAAACTGGACAGGGACATGTAAAAGTATGAGATTAGATCACTCCCTAACACCATACACAAAAATAAGCTCAAAATGGATTAAAGACCTAAATGTAAGTCCAGACACTATCAAACTCTTAGAGGAAAACATGGGCAGAACACTCTATGACATAAATCACAGAAAGATCCTTTTTGACCCACCTCCTAGAGAAACGGAAATAAAAACAAAAATAAACAAATGGGACCTAATGAAACTTGAAAGCTTTGGCACAGCAAAGGAAACCATAAACAAGACCAAAAGACAACCCTCAGAATGGGAGAAAATATTTGCAAATGAAGCAACTGACAAAGGATTAATCTCCAAAATTTATAAGCAGCTCATTCAGCTCAATAACAAAAAAAACAAACAACCCAATCCAAAAATGGGCAGAAGACCTAAATAGACATTTCTCCACAGAAGATATACAGACTGCCAACAAACACATGAAAGGATGCTCAACATCTTTACTCATTAGAGAAATGCAAATCAAAACTACAATGAGATATCATCTCACACCAGTCAGAATGGCCATCATCAAAAAATCTAGAACCAATAAATGCTGGAGAGGGTGTGGAAAAAAGGGAACCCTCTTGCACTGCTGGTGGGAATGTGAATTGGTACAGCCACTATGGAGAACGGTATGGAGGTTCCTTAAAAAACTACAAATAGAACTACCATATGACCCAGCAATCCCACTACTGGGCATATACCCTGAGAAAACCATAATTCAAAAAGAGTCATGTACCAAAATGTTCATAGCAGCCCTATTTACAATAGCCCGGAGACAGAAACAACCTAAGCGTCCATCATCCAATGAATGGATAAAGAAGATGTGGCACATATATACAATGGAATATTACTCAGCCATAGAAAGAAACAAAATTGAGCTATTTGTAATGCGGTGGATGGACCTAGAGTCTGTCATACAGAGTGAAGTAAGTCAGAAAGAGAAGACAAATACTGTATGCTGACACATATATATGGAATTTAAGAAAAAAAATGTCATGAAGAACATAGGGGTAAGACAGGAATAAAGACACAGACCTACTAGAGAATGGACTTGAGGATATGGGGAGGGGGAAGGGTAAGCTGGGACAAAGCGAAAGAGAGGCATGGACATATATACAGTACCAAAGGTAAGATAGATAGATAGTGGGAAGCAGCCGCATAGCACAGGGAGATCAGCTCGGTGCTTTGTGACCGCCTGGAGGGGTGGGATAAGGAGGGTGGGAGGGAGATGCAAAAGGGAGGGGATATGGGAACATATGTATATGTATAACTGATTAAATTTGTTATAAAGCAGAAGGAAAAATAAAGAAAAAAAAAAGTCTGTACAAGTGGGCTTCCCTGGTGGCGCAGTGGTTGAGAGTCCGCCTGCCGGTGCAGGGGACACGGGTTCGTGCCCCGGTCCGGGAAGATCCCGCATGCTGCGAAGTGGCTGGGCCCGTGAGCCATGGCCGCTGAGCCTGCGCGTCCGGAGCCTGTGCTCCGCAATGGGAGAGGCCATAACAGTGAGAGGCCAGCGTACCGCAAAAAAAAAAAAAAAAAAAAAAAAAAGTCTGTACAAGCATGTTTCCCATCAGCAACCTGGGAGTGATATACTCATATGTACTCTGTAACACTGAACAGTAACATTTAAAAAATCTTTGTCAATTAAAGAAATTATTTCAATATTATCTCAGTTTCTATGGGTCAGGAATCTGGGTATGGCTTAATTAGATGCTCTGGTTCAAGGTTTCTTACAGACTGCAAGCAAAGTTTCAGCCTGACTGCAAAAGGATCCATTTCCAATCTCACTCATATGATTGTTGGCAGGTCTCAACTTCTCCCGGGCTCTTAAACTGAGAGCCTCAGTTCCTTCTTGGCTATTGGGTGCTCTAAGTTCCTTGTCATGTGGACCTCTCCAACATGGCAGCTTGCTTCCTCAAAGCATGCAAGGTGAGAAGGCAGTAAAGTCTACTAACAAGAGGGAAGTCACAATCTTCTGTAACCTAATTACAGAAGTGCCGTCTCCTCATTTTTGCTGTATTCTATTCATCAGAAGCAAGTCACACTCAAGAAAAGGGAATTCCACAGGACATGAATACCACCAGGAGGCAGGATCATTGGGGGGGCCATCTTAGAAATCTGCCTATCACACCTGGGTTTGAGTTACCTTGGTACTTGTTACCTTGGGCAAGCTACGTGACCTCTATTTCCCAGGAAATAATAACAGTATCTACTTCATAAGAGGGTTTTGAGGTTTAAATGAGGAAATGCATTTAAATTACCTGGTACAGGGGCTTCCCTGGTGGCGCGGCGGTTGGGAGTCTGCCTGCCGATGCAGGGGACACGGGTTTGTGCCCTGGTCTGGGAGGATCCCACGTGCCGCAGAGCAGCTGGGCCCGTGAGCCATGGCCACTGAGCCTGTGCGTCCGGAGCCTGTGCTCCGCAGCAGGAGAGGCCACAACAGTGAGAGGCCCATGTACCGCAAAAAAAAAAATTACCTGGTACACCCTAAATGCCCAATACATGTTCATTACTACTTAGGTTGTGGACATGAGGGGGGAATGCAGCTGGGAGGTGAAAAGACACTAAGCAGAGCAAGAGTCAGTGTCTGAAGGTTGTGATGTAGGCTCTGAGGCACCCGAGTTTCCCAGTTAAAAGTTCAGAGAAAGAAAGCACTAAGGTCCTCTGCTGTCTAGGCACTTGACCAGGACCAGTTATAATCATCAGCAAGGTAAGGATATCTTCAGAAGCAACTCAAACAGGGATAAAAAACCAGAGCCTTCTTGTCCTACTGTCTTCATTAGTTTTTCCAGTACACTACTTGAAAGTTCTTCAGCATTTGAGTGGAATTCATACTTAGATTTAGCTGGCAGGTAGCTGACAGCTAAGACTCTTTGAGATCCAGGAAATGAGGAGGAAGGAGAGAGAGATCAAAGAAAGTAAGTAATAAAGGAAACTCAAAAATCTCAAGACAATAAAGCCAAAATACCCAGGGTTGGCATTGCTGCTGTCTTTTTGGAAACTCTCAGGCAGAAGGAGCAGAACCCTGTTGCAGGGGAACCCTCTACTGACTTTATGACCATCTTTAAGTCATGCTCCAAGGCTATTAAAAGTTTGCCCTTCTTGGGGCTTCCCTGGTGGCGCAGTGGTTGAGAGTCCGCCTGCCGATGCAGGGGATACGGGTTCGTGCCCCGGTCTGGGAGGATCCCACATGCCGCGGAGCGGCTGGGCCCGTGAGCCATGGCCGCTGAGCCTGCGCGTCCGGAGCCTGTGCTCTGCAACGGGAGGGGCCACAACAGTGGGAGGCCCGCGTACCATAAAAAAAAAAAAAAAAAAAAAAAAAAAAAAAAAAAAAAGTTTGCCCTTCTTGCAAGTTCCATATCTTTTGGGAAATATTTCCCAATGTCTTCACAGAGAAATTTAATATAAATAACTCAATTCAGGACTTCCCTGGTGGTCCAGTGGTTAAGACTCTGCACTCCCACTGCAGGGGGCACGGGGTTTGATCCCTGGTTGGGGAACTAAGATCCCATATGCCACAGAGTGCAGCCAAAAATAAATAAATAATAAATAAATAAATAACTCGTTTCAACAAATATTTATTAAATACCTTTTAAGTCAGGCATAGAGAGATGATACAAAAGTAACACATCATAGTTCCTATCCTTGAATAGTTTATAAGGTGATAGGAAAGATCTATGAGAGATAATAAGAAGGAACTAAACTAGGGCAGTAAATATGGAACTGAGGGGGAAGGAAAGGGACAATCCCCCTAACACTTCCCTCGTGTTAAGGAGCCAAAAGTGATATAACTTGGCACACAATGCCTATGAATATAGTAGAGAATATCCTCTCTTTTGTAGCCAACAACAACTAGGTGAGAAGGCAAAGGAGAGAGTTTTAAAGTCAGATTGGGGAATTCCTCGGCGGTCCAGTACTTAGGATTCCGTACTTTCACTGCCTTGGGCCCGGTTCAATCCCTGGTCAGGGAACTATGATCCCACAAGCCGCAGGGTGCAACCAAAACATAAATAAATTAAAATAAAGTCAGATTGCCTAGGAAGATGATGATGCTACAGTTAATGTAGTTTTGGGAAGAAAGATGTGTTTCCTTTGGACACGTATATTAAGATTGAGATTGCCTGGGATAACCTTCAGATATACCCATTAGACAGTAATGCATAACTGACCCTAAGAGAGCAGTCCAGGCTAGAGATAGAGATTTCAATCAATAAAGGTATAACTATTTTAATCCCTATTTTGTTGATAAAGAAAATGAGGCAAAGCCAGAATGCAAACCCAGCTGTATCTCTCACCAGAGCTCAAGAAGTTAGCCATAATGCTATATCATCTTTCAAGTACTAGAGGAATTGAGAAGAAGCTATGGAAGGAATCAAGATAGGCTTCACAAGGGAAGTAGCATATGGAGGAGATGGATCTCAAACTATAGATAGCACTGGACATGCAATGATGGAAGAAAGGGCATTCTATACACAGAGAATAAGTGGCACAAACAAATCAGGAAATGAAAACATTCAACCCGTACGGGTATTTAAGAAGAAGCTACAAAGAGCTTGAGAGTTGGCGCTATAATGTTGCCAGGAGACTATAGAATGAGAAGGGAACAAATGTCGGCTTGCAGAGGACACCTACCAAGAGTAGGGAGACAGGAACGGAATGGTCAGAGAGGGAAAACAGGAAAATAAGTAAACCAACTGTATATACTTCCATTATAAATCTTATCTTATTGAAGAGTAATTGCACATCTGTCTTTTCTTTAGACTCAGCACGCCTCAACAGCAAAGGATGTTTTCTCTATCTTTCTGTAACACATAGCACAACATTTGGCAAAGGAGCCCCCAAAAGATTTGTTGACTAGAATAAATGAATGAATGAATGAGTGAGTGAGAATGTTTTAAGGATTAGTTATTGTCAAAGATAAAGCTGAGGGACTTCCCTGATGGCGCAGTGGTTAAGAATCCTCCTGCCAATGCAGGGGACACGGGTTCGAGCGCTGGTCCGGGAAGATCCCACATGCTGCGGAGCAACTAAGCCCATGCGCCACAACTACTGAGACTGAGCGCTAGAGCCTGCGAGCCACAACTACTGAGTCTGTGTGCTGCAACTACTGAAGTCCATGAGCCTAGAGCCCATGCTCCGCGACAAGAGAAGCCACCGCAGTGAGAAGCCCACGCACTGCAATGAAGAGTAGCCCCTGCTCGCCGCAACTAGAGAAAGCCCAAGCACAGCAATGAAGACCCAACGCAGCTAAAACTAAATAAATAAATTTATTTAAAAAACGATAAAGCTGGATACTAGTCGAAGTGGTAAGGACAGATTTCAATCAGTAATATACTATTGCAATGGGGAAAATAGTCTAGAGTGAACTGAACTCAACTTCAATTTGTACAGAGATGACTGGGAGAATGATGGAACAGGGAGGAAGTTGGGGGGTTGGGCTCAGTCGAGACAGAGAAGTGAAAAATTACAAGACCTAGGAAGGAAGGGGATTGGTCCATGCAAAACCCAGCTGGGTTTGCTAACTGGTGCTTATTGAAGTCAGGCTCCTACCCTCCCACAGAGACTGGGAGACAGGGGCCCTGTCTTTAGGTGTTGGCTGGAACAAACAGTACATTTTTTTGGCAGCCTTGAGTTTTCTCAGGATGACTTTAAGAGTCATCCTTAGGGATGCAACCTTGAGCTATTAGAAACTATGTTAGTGTTTTTTCAGCGTTTGTAGGCTGAGGCTGAGGACAAGCCAAGAAGAGGGCTCAGAGGAGCCCAGCTAGAGTATGTATTTCTTCAGCTACTACAATCAAACATTTCTTCGCAGTGGGAGTACCAGGGAACACTAAAGGAATCTTTAATTGTCCAAACCATTTTGGATCCTGAACTGATGTTTCCTGCAGTTTGGAGGCAAACTGCAAAAGAGTATGCTTGCAGCCTGGGCCCTGCAGACTAGTGGCCTCTACTACCAAATCAGGGGAAAGGGGCAGCAGGGCAGGTGTCAGCTGTTCTCAGATCTTTTACAATCTCTCCTGAGGCAAAACCGAGGTCTCCTTAGAGACACACATTTACAGTTCTCCTAATTCATTTGAGAAACAATTCTTTAACAGAAAGATAAAAAGCAAATCAGCATTATCTCAAAACAGAGGTCTTATGAAGAACCTAGGGGTAAAACGGGAATAAAGACACAGACCTACTTGAGAATGGACTTGAGGATATGGGGAGGGGGAAGGGTAAGCTGTGACAAAGTGAAAGAGAGGCATGGACATATATACAGTACCAAACGTAAGGTAGATAGATAGTGGGAAGCAGCCGCAGAGCACAGGGAGATCAGCTCGGTGCTTTGTGACCGCCTGGAGGGGTGGGATGGGGAGGGTGGGAGGGAGGGAGATGCATGAGGGAAGGGATGTGGGAACAGATGTATATGTATGACTGATTCACTTTGTTATAAAGCAGAAACTAATAAAAAAAAAACCCATTTTGGAGACAATCAGGGGAAAAAAAAAACAGAGGTCTTTCAACAATTTGTAAGTATTAAATGTTTCTTTTTTTTGTTATGACAATATATGGCCTACCTTCTGGGAAAGGAGGCACACAGATCTTAAAGTAACTTGTTTTAAAACAGTGAATAATGCTCCAATGAGTTGCTAATTTATTTTCCTTACCAAAAAAGAACATATCCCTTCAGGATTAGGGTCAGAGAGACTAAGGTTTTCTTTAAGGGTTTTGTCTTCTATAACAATGAGCCTTTTGATATGCAAATATAAACTCCCAAAAGAGATGGGTATGGAAAATTTGTTTGGCTTAATAAAGCATTGTGAATAGAGAGATGTGGGTGGGAATATGAGAGAGGGTCAAAAAAATATCCTGAGATAGATGAAGGACTTTTAAGAATATTTAAGGAACTGGGATGTTCAAATATTCAATTTTAATTGTTTGGGTAGATATCTTTCTACCCCTTACATCACCCCCCAAAGCTTCAGTAAAGCCTGCCATTCACAAATGCCTTCCATGAGAGGTTTTTGGGGAAAAAAGAATTCCATGTCTAGGTTAGAAAAAACAAAAGAAAGATCATCTGTGGGAGGTGAAACACCAGTGAACTACAGATTCAGCAAGGGCCAGGGACTCTAGGCCAAGAATGGTCATGAGAAATCAAGGTCCTGCCCAGTCCTGGAGTTCACAGAAGGCTCCAGGATGGCACTGACTTCCCAATCAATATGGGGTAAAGGGCTAGATGCAATTTTATTTAGTCTCAAAGGAAATGGTGACCCCCAACTACCATCTCAGTTTCAAGTAAAATAGGAAAAGTTTGTTTCATCACCAAGATTATATCTATAAAAGCAGGAAGGCTATTTGAGTAGGCCCTGTGCATAGACAACATTTACACAATCTCTCCTTCTCTAAAGGAACAAGCTGCAAATAGACTATACAAAACATGTCTTTTTTTTTTTTTTTTTTCCAGTTTTTTTGCTGCATGCGCAGCTTGTGAGATCTTAGTTCCCCGACCAGGGATCGAATCCAGGCCCCCTGCAGTGGAAGTGCAGAGTCCTAACCGCTGGACTGCCAGGGAATTCCCTAAAACATCTGTCTTTTGAGCCAAAGGCTCCCAGGAATTTGATAAAACTAGGGTCTAGCAATGTGGACAAAAGGAGAGGGAATGACTGTCAGGGGTTGAGGGCTAATCCACAGCGCAGAATGCTTCCAAGGACAGAGGGTATGGTAGGAGAAATCCTAAAAGAAAGTCCAAATTCAATTCCCGTCTTTATGAACCTAGACAGATGGGCAAACTCAGGTGTCTGGGGACAGTCATCCCCAGCTGGCAAAAAGAGAACAGGTACCAATTCTGAGAGCCAAAACACAGGGTGTAGATTGGGAGGGGCAGGTGGTAGGGAAAAGGAACTCAGGACTGACAAAGCCCTGCCCAGTGGTCAAGCCACCATGAGGAGCTCTCTGGCACAAACCAAGACCCGGTCCCACCCCAACACACGTATTCGCAAGATCTAGGGCCCCCTTCCTCCTTAATCTGTTGCTCAGACTATACAATATAGATGTGAAGTAGAGCCCCAAGTCTCTATGTACAGCCTTTGTTTTTCTTCCTCCACAAACTCTATACCTTGCCCACATATATCTGCTATCTATGTATGTCAGTAGGTTCCAAATCTGTACCTTTAGTTCAGACTGCTCTCCTCAGCTTCAGACCTAAATGTCTAATAACCTGCTAGATTTCTCTACCTGAATATCACTCTGGTACCTCAAACTCAGCATGTGAAAATTTAAAACCATTGGAATGCCTTAAAATATATATATTCTACTTCTTGACCCAGAAACTCTACTTGGCAAAGTAAAATCTCCTAGAATGTTTTGTTTTAAAAGATCAGTGTGGGGCTTCCCTGGTGGCGCAGTGGTTGAGAGTCCGCCTGCCGATGCAGGGGACACGGGTTCGTGCCCCAGTCCGGGAAGATCCCACATGCCGCGGAGCGGCTGGGCCCGTGAGCCATGGCCGCTGAGCCTGCATGTCTGGAGCCTGTGCTCCGCAACGGGAGAGGCCACAACAGTGAGAGGCCTGCGTACCGCAAAAAAATTAAAAAATTTAAAAATAACAAAAAACTGTCAAGGTCATCAAAAACAAGGAAGTCTGAGAAACAGTCACAGCCAAGAGGAGTTTAAGGAGACATGACAACTAACTGTAATGTGCTATCCTGGATGGGATCCTGGAATAGAAAAAGGACCTGAGGTAAAAACTAAGGAAATCTGAATAAAGTATGGACTTTAGTTAATAATAATGTATCAATATTATTGATTAATTGTAGCACACAAACCATACTAATGTAAGATGTTAATAAGAGGGCAAATTGGGTGTGGGGTATATGGAAACTTTCTGTACTATCTTCACAAATTTTTTGTAAATCTAAAATTAAAAGTTTATTTTTAAAAAGTCAAGTAATTTACCCAAATTCATACCCGAAGTTCAGAGACCAAACCAAATGCCTTCAAATTTTGAGCTTTTTCCACTACACAAAACCCTTCCAACTTTACTTTCTTGGATTATAGAGGTATTTGTATGACAATCGGAACAAGTTCCATAAGGGAAGAAAAAAATGTTTTTTCTTTTTCTCTTTTTTCATTTTGCCTAGCACACCACTGGTGTTCAGTAAAGCCGCTTAAGTTAACTACTCACAGAAAGAAAGTCAGAGAGATCTAAAGAATCTGAGACTTTGAGAGAACTTTAACACGTCCAGTCCATCACACAGCCATCAATACCGCTGGCTCCAGAGAGAAGCCCGCCAGGCCCTGGGCTCAGAGCCACTCAGTTCTGCAAGGGTCCTGTGCTGTCACCTACCGGTAGCTCGTAAAGCGTCGACTTCCCCTGCGGTATCTCGGGAACCCGTGGGGCTGGGGGTAGTTGGAGAGAAGATTCAAGCGCTAATTAAATTACAGAATATATGTAACTGTCACAGAGTTCAATCGACACTTGTACAAAGCAAAGGCTCTTCTCTTCTCCGGCGATTGCAGGCTCCCATAACTTCGTATTAACACTTAGGCTCATAAATTTACAGACTTCTTGCTGACCTACCTCCCCAAGTACAGATCTGACTCGTACTGCCAGTCTCTCAAAATTCAGAATCTCCCGCAAAGCGTAGGCTGCGGAAACTGCTCATCTTCACAGTCTTGAGACACCGCCAATCAGATTCCCGCATTTCACAGACTCCTGAGACTCATGGCACTACTTTGCAAAGCCCACAGACCTCCCCCATTAGGGCAAATACGCGCGCTAACGCAGACGGCTTCACTAAGAGGTTCAAGTTTCGCAGGCAGCTCACACCAGCTCGAAAGCCTAGGAGGGCCCCAGTCAGGCTCGGCGCCCGCAGTCTGACGCTTTGGCGCAGGTTCTGGCTCCCCACCTCTGGCCGGATCCGGTCAGACTAGGCCGCCCACTGCGGGCCGAGGTCCCGCCCCTCTAGACCTGTCATCACAGAAGCCGCACGTGGCCGGGTTGGGGCCTCAGGCGACCTGCAACCATCACTTGTCTCATCAGCCATCCATTGGGGCCGCCGCAGCCAATCAGAGCCAGCGGTTCCGGGCTGGAGAGCGAGCTCCGGGTGAGGCAAGCGGGAGAAGGGGCGGAGGTGAGGAGAGGCTCCGAGATGGTAGAGGGCTAGCGGGGCAAGGGAGCCTGGCAAGGGTTCTGCCAGCCTGGAATCCGAGGGGGCGGGTCCTAGTAAAAGGCGGAGAGACCAAAAGGGGATCAGGGGTGGGACGAGGGACAAGCAGAAGTTCAATGGGGAGACGCCGAGAGGAGAAGGGGCGGAGCCAGAGAGGGGCGGGACCTGGATTACAGGGCAGGAGCCCCAGGATTAAAGAAACTGGGAGAGGGGAGGAGCCAGGGGAAGGTGGGAGGTGGGACAAGGGGGAGGGTGGGTCCCGTCGTTGTGGGGGCGGGGCTCGGACCAAAGGGGCGAGGTTTGCAGGCCGAGGCTGCAGCTAGGGCTGCTGTGTAACTGCCCTAATCCATTACCTCCTCAGGTGCAACGGGACTCACGGAACTACAGGTGTGTGGCGGAGTGCATGTGGAAGAAGGGACAAGGACGGGGGTGCGCTTGGGCAGACATGAGGAGGTGGGGATCACGTTAGGGAAGGAGAGGATCTAGAGAAATGCTGGGTGAGGGTGGAGTGAAACAGTTGGGGGAGGAGTTGGGGGCTCAGTGTAGGGGCTAGGAGGTGCATTCTCCAGTATCCCTTGCGGGGGAGGGGCGGGAGTGCTTTGTGAGGTGGCAAGTACAATGTGAGGGGGTCAGGTCGCTATCTGAAGTGGAGGGTTCAGACGACACTTGAGGGGGAGGGGATCTGAAGCGCTTTAAGGGAAAGGGGGGGTGTCGTGTGATGGAGACGGGCTGGTGGTCCGGAGTTTGGGAGGGACTGTGTGGAGGAAGAAGGGATGGGGCTATGGGCACTGTGTGAGGGGAAGGGATTGCAGGTCCCATCCGGGGAGGGAAGAACCCCTAGTGCTTTGAGAAGTCTGGGGGCATTGTAGAGACTCCGGGAAGATGTTTGTGTACTGTGTTTCAGGAATGAGGGTGATGGAATTAGGGGGGTGAAGAAGCCAGTCTGTAGTGTTCCCGGCTCATCAGCTCCTAACTCCACCTTCAGGCCTGAGCACTCTTAGAGAGGATCCAGGCCCCACTTGCCACTAGGGCGTGTGTGACTCTCTCAGTCGGCTTTGGATCTGTCTGGCTAAGACAGGTTTTTTCCCCTTAGCTGGTGTCCCTGGGGACCCTTCCCCTGCTTCGGTTCCTGTTAACCCCCCACTCTAGTTCCTGTTCCTCCTAGAAGCTTGCCTTGGTCCCTGTCTTCCCCCTCCTCCCCCACTTTGCCCTGCCCTTATGCTCTGGGTGTGCTCATTTCCCACTTCCTTCCTCACCCTGGGGCCTGGCCTGGTCCTTGCCTGTCTAGGAGCTGTGCCCTGCCCCAGACTTCGTACTCCGTGGCCAGAGACCTAAGTAACCAGCAGCAAGGCCCAGACCTCGCCCTCACTACTGCAGAGGTCTCTCCCAACAGCCCCCCAAGTGAATGGTAGACACCTTTTTACCACTTGACACAAACTGCTTTCCCCACACTTTTCCTTCTCCCGGGTAGGGGACGCTAGGCCCCTCGAAAATTCTGGGCTTCTGTGGGAAGGGGAAAGGTGAGAAGTACTGAAGGTCTATGAGGCATGTTTTGAGAGGTGGGCCACTACTGTCGGCTAAACTTGGGAAGGGATATGAGGTTCCAGTCTCTGCTGGGGGAGGGAGAGGGAATGGCTCCCCACTCTCCTGGCTTGGAAGCTATCAGAACTGAGACTAGGGCCTAGTCCTTGTGGCGGCTCCTCTGGTTCCCTGAGGGGACTTGATGTAGTGCCAGAGTTCTTTTTGCCCCTGGGCAGCCTGGGAGAGGGTGAGAAAGCCCTGTTTTCCACACAGTGGCTGAATGAGTGTGACAATGTTGCTGAAAGGGGCCCCAAGCCAGTCTCCTCTGGCTGAGAGACTGGCTGGGGAGGGAGCGGGTGCTGAAGCCAAACAAAGCCCTGGGGTAGGGTGGGGTAAAGGAGGGCAGGCTGAAACCTTTGAGGAGGAGCTGATTGCTATGGCAACACAGCTTCCCAGACTGTCTCTCTGAGAGGCGGGCTTAGGGCAGACTCACTCCAGCTTCCTCAAGACTGAGGCATTTGTGTGAGTGGGTGGAGCGTGAAGAGAAAGGGCATCAGTTTGCTGTGCAGAGGCTGGAGTATATAGACTTTCTGCTTCGGTACAAGCAGCAGAGCATTCAGATGCTTGGACCCATCCTCTGAAAATGGATATGAGTGAACAGCAGCCATTAGAATTATAGCAGTATAAGGTCAGAATTGTAGAGGCTCTCAATGTCTATACAAACGCTCATTTTACAGATTTGGAAATTAAGAAAGAGACTGAGATTTTCTCCAGGTCTCCCAGTGAAAGAGCAGGTGTTAGGATCCAGGTCTCCTGATTGCTCTTTACTCAGCCCAGGGCTCATTGTTTCTTTCAGCCAGTGTTTACTGAGCACCTATTATGTGCCAGGCACTGATGCTGATTCTGGGAATACCAGCATGAACAAAACGGACAAAGTTGCTGTTCTCATGGAGCTTCCATTCTAATAGGGGGAGAAATAAATGTGTGTGTGGCTGGGAAGGGAGAGAAATGGGGGAGAGGGTGGGGGAAGGGTAAAGAGGGAAAAGTGTCAGCTGGTGATAACTGTTATGAAAAAAATAAAGCAGGGTAAGAATTTAAGGCAGCTAGGTAAAGCCTCTTGATTGTACCATGCTGCTTGCTTTCCCGGTACACACTGAGGCCTAGAACATCTTTGATCCTTCCCCCTGAACTACTGCCCCCTGACTTTTGCAAATAACTAAGGCCTGGGCCTATGGTAGTGGCAGTTAGATAGAACAAGGTGGGGTCACCAAGGAATTACTCCTTTCCTACAGTGTTCTCTGTCTACCTGTCTTCCCAGTAAGCTTTTACTAAGGCAAGTGGGCTTTTACATTGATACTCTGCAGTTTTGTTCAGGGTGTTGAAAATTTCCTAAATCCCGTAACTTAGCATTAGGGAACCAGCAAGGAAGTCAGTCCACAGCAACTGGGTTCTTTTTCAGTGTTTTCCCCCTGGTCTGAGGTAAGGAGAAAGGAGGCTAGAGGAACTGTTACTTGGTTGTCCTTCCTAAGTCTAGGGCACAGGGAGGAAGTAGGGGAGGAGAGCCTCATTTTACTGTCCAGTGACAACCTTAGGGCCCACCACTACAAGCAAGGTAGAAACAAGGACCTTGGGGCTTCTGTGGCTTCTGAACTATAAAAGAATGCACTCCTGCTCTTCTGGAGGCACAGCCAGGGAGCCTGCCCTGGCTGATGCTAATTCTCTAGGGTCTCAGTTTGAGTCTTTCCTCTTTTGGCTCTGGTGTTTGCCTCTTGTTTTGTGGAAGACCTGAGTCTTAGACACCTCTTAAGCTCCAAACTGTCTGACTTCACAAGTGCAGAGGGAAAGGTAGGCAGGACTGTTTATTAGCTTGCCCGTAGATCAGCCCCTCTAAAAAGTGTCTTTTAATGTCTAATCCTTGCAAAGGTTTCCATCCTGGTCATTTAAAGGATAAGAGAATAAGAATTAGGAATGCTGGTTCTGCCGCCGCTTAATTTGGTTGGGTCTGGGCAGGGCTTGGGGCCCAGTGACTCAGGGGGAGGGTGGGGAGTTTCGAGGGAGCTGTGAGTCATGGGGGTGAGCTCTGTCAGAAGAGTTGGGCATATTTCCCCCTACTCTGGGCAGAAGCCTTCCTATCCCACTTCTTCCCCTGGGTGCTCTCCCTCCTTGAACAGGGGCTGATGAATAGAAAGAGTGCAGAAGGGCTGAAGCAGCCTGATCTCAGAATGGAAGTTTAGAGGCACAAAGAATGATGTCTAGGTTCCTGAATTAAAAGGTATCCCTATCTCAGGAGCCCTTGGGGCCCCTCTAATGAAGGCAAAAGAACATCAATATAGAGTAAGAAAGGAACAATACTATTTCTCAGTGGAAAAAGATGAGATCCCACTTCAAGAACTTTTCATCTGCCGTGGCACGAAGGAAGCTTCCTGGGATTCAACAGCCCTCTGGTACCTGGACCTCTGGTTTGCAAGGCACGGAGAGATGAACGGGAGTGGGGATATTTGGGATCTGGTGTTGGAAGAGCAAGCTGACTTTGGGGATTGTCGAACTTTGTCTGTGAACGCCCTAGGTCGTCCTACTGACCTGCCTCTGAAGAGGAAGGGAGGGGTGAAAAGTGGGCGGCCTACGTCTTTCCAAGGGTTAAAAGGCAGGGCTGAGAGCTGCTTTGGACCCCTGCAGCTGAGGGGTTAAGGAGATGGGCGGAGCGACCCTATGTAGGCCGGCCCCCCCCCCGTGTGGACCAACGGGCTTGCGTCTCTTGGAGGGGGCGTGCCTCACGCTTGAGGTCGTGGGGAGGCTGGCCTCCTTTAGGCCAATGAGCATGGTCGCTGCCCATGGGGGGGCGGAGTTTGAGGGGGCGTGGCTGCCGCGGCTGCAGCGGTTGGGGAGTGGGGGCGCTGGGCGGGGCGGGCTGCCCCATCAGCTGGTAGGAAATGGCCTGTGAGTCAGAGGGGCAGCGGAGTCGGCAGTGCGGAGCCCGGGCGCCCACGGGGAGGGACAGTCGCGGGGAGGGGCGAGGCAGCGGCTTGGGGGCTGCGGGCGCCAGGGCCCGCTAGTGTTGCACACGAAGCTGAACAGAGCAGAGCCTAGCAGAGCAGGGCTCAGGCTGAGCCACCCTTTGTCTGGGTTGGGGGCCCGTGGTGGGGAGGATTGGGCATTCGAGGGGAGGGACCGGGACGGGACGGAAGGGCCTGGAGCAGCGGCGCCGCGGCGGAGCCAGTCTGGGAACGGGGTGAGTTTGTGCTAGGGGGAAATAGCAAATCTCCGAAGCTCCAGTAGGGAATGGGGCCTGTCCCAGGCTGTGGGGAGGAGAGGGGAGAGAAAGGACCTGGGAGGCTAAGCAGGGGGTGAAGGGATCGGTCAGAACAAGGAGTCCTGGAGCCGGGGTGCTGGGGTGAGTTTACTGGGCTCATTTTGGAGGAGGTGCTAAGATTTGCTTCCTCTCCACGGAGGGTGGAGGGCTCTAGGCCAGAGAGAGGCAAGGGGTTGGTGAGAGGGCAGACGTTAACGCTCCTACCCACAGTAGTGGTCCATGGGAACAGCCCCCGTAGCTAGTGTAGACGTGTGTAGGGACAAAATATAGAGCAGCTGGCAGCAGTTCCTTCTGAATGGCGTGAAGGTGAAAAGCACATGGAGAGGAATTCTCCTTCCTGCCACCTTCCTTGATCAGGGTAGAAATGGATATCTTTAATACTGAAGGGGAGAGTGAGCCTGGCAGCTCAACACCCACCTACCCCACCTCCCAGGCCTAGCAGGTGTCTGAGGGTACAGACCCCGTGGTATTCTGGGACTTGTTGTTTTTGCTGGCCTTCCTCCCTTGGCATGTTGGGAGCTGTAGTCCTTGCCAGCCACAGCCTGGCACAGCTGTTTGACGCCAGCTGCTGCCCACCCCCTGCACAGAGTGAGATTTGGCCTACCCTGCCCCTCCCCTGCCAAGTCCTGCCCCATGAGTCAGCTTGAAGCTATGGTCTAGAGCCAGACTGGCTGGGTGGCAGTAAAGTGAGTCTTAGAGATTTTCATTGACAGGGCAGGAACTGAGAAGGCTCTGGGGTAATGAGCAGATGCCAGCCATGCTGGGGTCAAGTAGGGCATCATGTCATCACCTGGCTTCCCCAGGGCAAGGGCTCAAGAGGTCAACTGGGATGATGGGATGACTTAGGGGTGGGAGTGCTAAGGAAAAGGCCCTTCCTGAATCTGTATAGCATGGGTAGAGGAAAGGAGGGAAGAGATGAGTACAGGTCGTACCCTCTGAAATGCTGCCATTGGCGTTCTGCCCTTTCCAGACACCCCACCCACCACAGGGAACCAGAATTTTCTTAGGGCTTCCAGTTCTAATGAGAACTTGGTGAAATAGGATAGTGTAGGGTAGTGCAGTGATGGGAACTTGGTGTAGGAGAGTTTTTCAGTCCCTGGATGCAAAGCTCCCCTTTCTCCCTGCGTCCCACCCCCATCTTTAATTTATTTAATTTATTTATTTTTGGCTGCGCTGGGTCTTCATTGCTGCACGTGGGCTTTCTCTAGTTGCGTCGAGCTGGGGCTACTCTTCGTTGCGGTGCGCGGGCTTCTCATTGCAGTGGCTTCTCTTGTTGCGGAGCACAGGCTCTAGGCACGCGGGCTTTGGTAGTTGTGGCACATGGGCTCAGTAGTTGTGGCTCGCGGGCTCTAGAGTACAGGCTCAGTAGTTGTGGCGCACGGGCTTAGTTGCTCCGCAGCATGTGGGATCTTCCCGGACCAGGGCATGAACCTGTGTCCCTCGCACTGGTGGGTGGATTCTTAACCACTGCGCCACCAGGGAAGCCCCCCACCCCCATGTTTGTTGTTGCTGATTCTCCCTATACAATTAATCTCCCTGCTTCTCTCATATTCTGGGAGTTTTTCTCTGCACTGTCAGGACTGCTGCCCAGATCTCTGGGACTTGCATTTTACTTTTTTGAGCCCTGCTATGTGCTTACACCTGTGCTTGGAGTTGGGCAGAGGAGTGAAGTACAAACCTATCCTCAAGAACCCTATGGTCAGTCTACAAGATGTCTTACCCACAGGAGCAAGCAAAACTGTCAGTGGGTTACAGGAGATAGTGGTACTGCTATAGGTGAGGTCTCAGAAGAGACAGACATTTATGGTCCAGGGTGGCCGGAGAAGGCTTTATGGAGAGGATGGCATTTGGCCTAGCCAAGGAAGGTTAAGACTCCGATAGGCATAAGGGAACATTCCTTGAATGAGAAAGGGTTTTGTGGATAGCAGGCAGCACAGGCTACTGACCAAAGGATAAGCTTGATCCTGGGGGCAATGTTTTCTCCCATGAAGGAAGATGGCCTTCAACTGGACATCCCCTCACCCAGTATGGACTCCTGAGGGTGGACTAGTCAGTGAAGACCATCTTGTACCCTGACAGAAAAGCAGTGGTTTTGGTTTTTGGGTGTTGGATGTGTTGGGGAGGAGTGGCGAGGTACTCCAGCTCTCTGACTGTCACTGTCTTATCACTAGTTTGCAGGGCCTAGGTAGGAGGAGGGGTAGGCCCTGGAAAGTGCCTTCTAACAGTGCTTCCTCCCCCACCCCGCCCCCTCTAGACTTGTTTTTGGTTAGATTTGTTGCTTCCTGTTAAAGGGACAGACAGTTGGGGCCAATTGGGAGTTTAATGCTGAAGAGCCCACTTTGAGCTGACCTGAAGTTTGTTCTTCTAAGGAGTACTGATGGGGATGTAAGTTTCTGTAAGACCTCTGCCCTTAGGGTTATGGGGTGGCACTTGTCCCTTTAGAGATAGGTATGTGGGAAGGAGTTGTGCAACTCAGTGGCCTTGACTAGGAGAGTTGAATTCTTGCTTTGGCCACCTCTCAGTTGGCATGGTCTCTTGGATCTTGGGGTATCTCATCCCCCCTCTCATTCAGGGCAGCAGTCCCCCAGCTGGTGGCCCTGATAAGTAGTTATCCTGCCTCAACTTACTTGTCACATCCTTATTACAATGAGCTAAGACCTGCCTCTCTGTGACTCCTTGTATAGCCCAGTTCTGCCCTCTGGGCCCTGGATCCCAAGACTGCCCCTTCTGTTTCTGAAGGGCTCCTCACACTGGAGGAGGATGTCCTGGCATATACTCTATTAGCTGACAGTTGGAGAGCAACATTACTGCTGGCTCCAGAGATCCTGGCTTATGTCTGTTTTTCTCTCCTCAGGGTCCAGCTGAGCCTAGGAGCTGCACGGAATGGTGGCAGTCACCTCGCCAGTGCAGCAGGCATGGACCAGACTGCAAGCTAGGAGAGCAAGGCATCAGTCAGGAAGAGGGAACACACAGCTAGGCTTAAGACCTCTTCATCGGGGTGAGAGCCAGGGAGAGGGAGGGGGAGCAGGTACAGTTAGAAACCTGAGCTAATGTGTCACTTTCTCGGAAGTTCTGCGAGTGGCCTTTATATTCCATTAGTCCATCTAAAGGTATTAGATTGGGACACCTTTGCCCCCAGGAACCTCACAAGCTCACCTCTTCAGTCCAGGGGAGGATCTGAAATTCACCTGGGAGGGAGATGATTCACTGATAGCCCTGACCATCTTTTCTTCTCTTCTCTTGCACAGATGTCCCCAGGCCCCCCAGCCCAGGCCCAGCATAAAGGCTCTGGGGGGGGTCCCCCCTGACCCAAGGGGGGGCTTCATGCGCCACGTGCAGGCGGAGCCGTCTCCATCCTCAGAGCCAGAGGCTGGCCCTTCACAGCCTGCAGTCAGGCAGGGGGCCCTCCAGGGTGGCCTGCTCATGGGCTACAGCCCGGCAGGGGGGGCAACATCCCCCGGGGTCTACCAGGTATCCATCTTTTCCCCTCCAGCTGGTGCCTCCGAGCCTCATAGGGCCCTGAAACGGCCAGCCCCACCCACTGAGGGTCCCCGGGAGCTGAAGAGAGGCCCTGGGCTGGGGGCCAGAGAGGGACTACCCCCTGAAGAACCACCTACTCTGGGGCTATTGGGCCCAGAGGGACTGGGGCTGGGACTAGGCGTGGCCAGCCAGCATTTCTGCCATCATGGCCTCTGTGTTGTGGAACAGGGAGGTAGCTCCACCTCACCTTGGACTTCAGGGGCCCAGAGTTCCCCCTGGCCCCCATCAAATGCTTCCTGCAGTACTTTGCACACCAGAGACTGGGCTTCCCCACATCCTGGGGGACAGGGGTCCCTGGGGGAGTCCCCAGGGCCAGCCCCTCCGGGCCAGCTGCACACACTTGACACTGATTTGCACAGTCTTGCACAAATAGGGGGTAAGAGCCTAGTGGCTGGGGTGGGCAATGGGGGCAGCCCCTGGCCTAGGGAGTCCCCTGGCACTGCCAATGGGCACAGCCCCGAGCACACACCCCCTGGCCCTGGACCTCCAGGCCCCTGCCCCACCAAGCGAAGGCTGCTTCCAGCTGGAGAAGCCCCGGATGCCAGCTCTGAGGATGAGGGGCCAGCCCCTCGGAGGCGCCGGGGAACCCTGGGCCACCCTCTTGCTGCCAACAGTTCTGATGCCAAAGCCACACCCTTCTGGAGCCACCTGCTGCCTGGGCCCAAGGAGCCTGTGCTGGTAAGTCAGGAGAGGAAGTGGTCTGCTCTTAAGTGGACATCTGTGTGGGGAAAGGTGATGGGCTTAGGAGGATGTTCCTATAAGAGCTTGTGATGAGCCCCTGCTCCAAACATACCTGGCCTCCACCCAATCTCTGTCCCTAATCTTTCCTCTCCATAGGACCCAACAGACTGCAGTCCCATGGGGCGGAGGCTGAAAGGTGCCCGTCGCCTGAAGCTGTAAGTGACCAGCTTCTCCCTCTGCCCCTCCCTGAAAATGGGGCAGATGTCTGTAATTCTTTTTCCAACCCCAGGGTGGTGGACCTCAGGGAAGGAGCCCTAGGTAGCAGCAAATGGTGGGGCCCAAGGACAGTAGCAAGCGTAGCAGAATACCTCAAGCCAACCCACTTGTGTGTCCCCTCCCCTACCAGGAGCTCCCTTCGAAGACTCCGGAAGGGGCCAGGCCTGCTGAGTCCCCCCAGTGCCTCCCCTGTTCCTACCCCCGCTGTCAGCCGTACCCTGTTGGGCAACTTTGAGGTAGTTCCCCTTGGGTTCCTTGATTGGTGGATCTTGCGGGAAGGGATGGTGGTGTGTGTGGCTTGGACGGGTAAGGAGAACAGCTAGCATCTGTCTCACAGTATGTTTTCCCACCCCATCCCCAGGAATCATTGCTGCAAGGACGCTTTGCACCATCTGGCCACATTGAGGGCTTCACAGCAGAGATTGGAGCTAGTGGATCCTACTGCCCTCAGCATGTCACGCTGCCTGTCACTGTCACCTTCTTTGATGTTTCTGAGCAAAATGCCCCGGCTCCCTTCCTGGTATGACCTGACCTCAACCCAAAGTTAGCTCATGAGGGGCATGAGGGGTTGGGGGCAGCAGGTATTCTTTTTTTTTTTTAACTGACAAAGCAAAAGACTTTATTGGGAAGGGCACCCTGGGCGGAGACCAGCAGAGTTAGGGAACCCAGGAGAACTGCTCTGGAAGTATTCTTTAGATGTTCTCGCCCAAGAGTCAGAGCCAGGTGGGGAGAACTCTAGTGTAGGGCAGGGGCCAGGTCCCAAAATGAGAGATTGTGGAGATGGATGAGTGTTCGGGGATCTCCCAGACCCTACCTTGACTGATGGCTCCGTGGCCTTCCCAGGGCGTCGTGGACCTGAACTCCCTGGGGAGGAAGGGTTACAGTGTGCCCAAGGTGGGCACCATCCAAGTGGTGAGTTTTCCCTGAGGGGGAGTGGGAGTGGGGACAGGAAGACATCCCCCAGACCCTACCAACCTTGCCCTTCCTGTCCCCAGACCTTATTTAACCCCAACCAGACTGTGGTGAAGATGTTCCTCGTGACCTTTGACTTCTCGGACATGCCTGCTGCCCACATGACCTTCCTGCGTCATCGCCTCTTTTTGGTGCCTGTGGGTGAGGAGGGAAATACTAGCCGCACCCGCCGCCTCCTCTGCTACTTGTTGCACCTCAGGTGAGGACAGGGCCCGGGGTATCCTTTCCACAGCCCAGGCATGTCCTCCATGAATAGCATCTCTCCTTGCTTGTCTACAGTCTGGGGTCTTATTTTGATCACCCTGTCCTCCCCCAGGTTCCGGAGCTCCCGCTCAGGCCGCTTAAGCCTGCATGGAGACATCCGCCTGCTTTTTTCCCGCCGGAGCCTGGAACTGGACACAGGGCTCCCCTACGAACTGCAGGCTGTGACTGAGGCCCCTCACAATCCACGTTATTCACCTTTGCCCTGATTGTCAGTGCCCTGAACCCATGTGGGCCAAGGACCTGCCCATCCTGCTCCATCCTGGACAGAGCAAACACGTGGAGAGGTGCAACAGAACCTTCAGGCTTGAATTAAAGCCCTCACCACGCTCATGCCCAAATTGATTACTTGGGTGTTTAAGGCTTCTGATCTTACCACACTCTGCCCTACTCTGGGTACTCCATGTGCCTGCCCCCTCCCTTGGATTTCCCAGGCCAGCTGTGGTAGTGGGGAGGAACTGGAGCTATCCTGAGGTTGTCCTAAGTTCCCAGGCAAGTCATGCCAGCGTTGCCTCCCTGTCCTGGGCAGGGGCCACTTATTATTTTATTTATTTTAATTTATAATTTATTCAAATTGGATTGCCTTGGTAACGTCCCAAACCTGATAATTGGCATTGCCCCTCCTCCTTTCCCACTCTTAGATATTGCTCCAACCTCAGGAGTTGAAGAGGCTGATATGGGGGCTGTAGGAGAACTGCTCTCCCTCAGCTGAGAGCAGAGAAGTATCCCGGAAGGACTGAGTCACCAGCCAAAGACTCAGCTTCCCCTGTCCTTCCTTATTCCTTTCACTTCCCCGACCCTCTCACCTCACTCTGAAGGCCAACTTGTGTGTGTGTGTCTGTGTACGTGTATGCGTGTGAGAGACAGAGCATGCGTGCAGGCACACGCACGCACGCACACACACACACACACAGGGGTCAACCACCCCTCATCTAGGACTTCAGACTCTGGTTGTCCCTCTCCTTCTGCCTTTGTCTCCTTGCTTTGGGGTCCTGACTGAGGAAGGTGTTCAGGGGACAGAGTCAGGGCCAAGGACTGGGGTGCTTCCTCTCACCTGGCCAGACTCTGACCCACCTACCTCAGTTGGGATGAGGGGCACCCCTCAAACTCAGTCATGTAGTTATCAACTACCCCATTCCCCACTCTAGACTCTGACCCAGCCTTAGCCCTGATACCTGGGGCTGGGCTGAGGGGAACAAGCATTTGCTAAAACTTGAAAAAAAAAAAACAGGAAAAAATTGTACCTGGTACTTTTTTTTTTTTAAAGAAAGAAAGAATAAATTCTTGTTTGAAACTTGAACTAAGCCTTAGTTTTTCTGTTCGGGAGAGCATGGGAATGGGGATGGAGAGCCTAACTAGAGCTGGGACTCTGCCCTTTCCCCAGGAAAAAGGCCTGAGGCAGGGAAGTCTTAGGGGAGGCCCCCATGATTCTTAGGGTCTGGTCTTGCCCCTTTCACATAATGGGGTGGGGTTGGGGTAGGTTCTGCTGTAAAAGCTAAACTCTGAATGCGGATCTGGATTCTTACACTGGTTCTGTTGATGATTTTAGCTCCTCTGAGCTTCAGTGCTCTGATATGTAAAATGAGGGTGACTGTGCAAGTCTCCTAATGGATGTGACAGAGCATCGGAGATGTGTGCAGGGTGACATGCTCCAGAGAAGGCTGAATGTTGGGGCTCTGTGCTGGACTCTGTATGCGAGGGAACCTGGGCCTGATAGACCCTGACGGGGTAGAGGAAGAAAAAGCTATGATGCCTTGGGAAAAGAGGGGAGGGGGAAACCTCAGTCCAATCACCGGGCAGTGTTAGGCCCAGTCACCATGGTAACGGGAATGGGGTCGGTCCCCAGGGGGAGGGCTGGGTACGGCACAGCAGGACTACCAGAGAATGTCACTATGGCAACCACGGCAATGAGTCAGCTCCAATCGCTCGTCGCTATGGTGAAAGACGGGGGCGATTATACGCTCAGAAGGGTAAACTGAGTCTCCAGTGGGGATAAAGAATTCTGTTGGAAGCTTTTCTGGGACACCTGCACGCGAAAAGTAGCCTCCATTTGGTCACCGTGTTCGGGATCTTGGGCTTGAGCAGCTAGAACAAGAACAAGCTCGAGCCTTGAGCCCTCTCTAGAAAGTCTGCGTCTCCCAGCGACCAACTGGGAGCACGCTTCTGCCGAGTAATCAGCACGCTTCTGCCGAGTAACGCTGATTGGCTGAGTGTGGAAGGGGGAAGGGAAGGCCGGAAGTACATCCGGGGGAGTGGAAATACGGGAGGAAAGGCTCGGGTCCGGGCATCTAGAGCGACCGCTCTGCTCCGCGTCTCGTTGGTTCCGGAGGCCGCTGTGGCAGTGGGAAATGCTGGCGCGCGCGGTGCGGGGTTCTGGGGCCCTTTTGCTGAGGGTGAGTGCAAGGCATCCTTTTCTAAGGGTCGGGCCAGAGATCACCTGGGTTTTCAGCTGGGAAGGGGCCAGATTCTAAGTGTGGGGAGAGAACTGGAATCGGAGGTATGGTACTCGCCTGAGTTCCTTTCCGAGAACCCTTTAGGATCGCGGTTTAGGGACATGCCTCCGGGACAGGCACCGAGAGGGGCGGGGTGCCCGGTCGACTGGGTCTCTGCTAATCCTCGTCTTCCCTTTAGGGCTCCGTGCAGGCTTCTGGCCGCGCTGCGCGCCGCGCCTCCTCTGGATTGCCCCGAAACACCGTGGTGCTGTTTGTGCCGCAGCAGGAGGCTTGGGTGGTGGAGCGAATGGGCCGATTCCACCGCATCCTGGAGCCTGTGAGAACTTCTTCTGCCCATCCCGGGCCAGCCTGAATCCCAATTCCCTCACGACATGGGGGAATGGGGTGAGACCTCGTTGGGGCCTGCCTTCACCTTTGGCTTCTGACACCCCAGGCCAGACCTGGCAGTGCCCAGACTGCTGACGGTCATACCCATCTTACCACCTTTTCCCATTGCACTAGCATCCCACAGGCTCCACGTTAGGAATCTCTTCTATTAATCCTCTCAGCTCCACCTGTCTGCATGGAAAAGGCTACTCTGCTGGCTCCTATCTCCTTGACTGTCCCTTCCATTCAGAGATCCAGCCTTACATTCCTATCCTTACATTCTTACGTACCAGTGACACCCCAAGCCTTCTGTTTTTCTGGGCAGAATCTATGTTGATTCCCTACCCACTCCAGGCCTAGCTTCAATCTCAACCCTACAGCCCCCCATCCTTCTGAAGACCTGTGACTCCTCTTCCCAGGGCTTGAATATCCTCATCCCTGTGTTAGACCGGATCCGATATGTGCAGAGTCTCAAGGAAATTGTCATCAACGTGCCTGAGCAGTCTGCCGTGACTCTTGGTGAGGCGTGCGGGGTGACATGGGTGCTCTGAGGCCATTAGGATGTGGTGGCAGGAGAAAGAGCTGACTGGGACCTGGAGGCCTGACCTCCTTTCTCTCCTGCTCCTGCACCTACAGACAATGTAACTCTGCAAATCGATGGAGTTCTTTACCTGCGCATAATGGACCCTTACAAGGTATCTGCCCTCTGCTTTATTCAGCTCCTGAGTTGCTCTCCTCCCTAAAATCCTGCATGCAAGCTCCTGACACTATCCATGCCCCTTGCAGGCAAGCTATGGTGTGGAGGACCCTGAGTACGCTGTCACCCAGCTAGCTCAGACAACCATGAGATCAGAGCTCGGCAAACTCTCTCTGGACAAAGTCTTCCGGGTAAGGGGATCTGAGCCAGAGTTAAGGTTTGAAGACACATACCTGGCACTCTCAGTCCTTTCTGTTCTGGGGATCAGTTCCAGGACCTTCTCAGTTTAGCCCCCTGAAGGTTGGGTGGAGGCCATGGAGCTTACACCTTTCTTCCTCCAGGAGCGGGAGTCCCTGAATGCTAACATCGTGGATGCTATCAACCAGGCTGCCGACTGCTGGGGCATCCGCTGCCTCCGTTATGAGATCAAGGATATCCATGTGCCACCCCGGGTGAAAGAGTCCATGCAGATGCAGGTGGGGGCCAGAGAGGGACAGGGTAGAGTACTTCAGGATGCTCCAGTTGCATAGGGCCCTGGACTCCCTTCCCTGTTGTGATGGGTACAATTGCAGGTCTGTGTAAGAGTTTACTTTTACTCTGGTTTCTTGTTGATGGGGCTTGCTGGGGGCTTCTAGGTGGAGGCAGAGCGGCGGAAACGGGCCACAGTTCTAGAGTCTGAGGGGACTCGAGAGTCGGCTATCAACGTGGCAGAGGGGAAGAAGCAGGCACAGATCCTGGCCTCTGAGGCAGAAAAGGCTGAACAAATAAATCAGGCAGCAGGTCAGCAGAGGGTAGAGGCTGAGTGATGAACCGGGTATGGACCTTTGAGGCTTGGTACTGGGACAGGAGCTTTTGGGGTACCCTGACCTCATAGGTCAAGCTTTGTCTCTTTTCTTCCAGGAGAGGCCAGTGCAGTTCTGGCCAAGGCCAAGGCTAAAGCTGAAGCTATTCGCGTCCTGGCTGCAGCTCTGACACAACATGTGAGAGCCCCCCTAGGTGGGATTGGGGATCCGGAATTGGCAGTAGAAGAGGTTCTCTTATCTACCCTTGGGAGAAATTCCTGCCTTTTTGGTTCCATTGAGCCACATTACATGATCTCTTGTATTGTGATCTGCATATCCTCTTTCTAGGAACCTGATTTCTGTCCACTTCCTTTCCTCCCCCACCCCCCACCCCCCCACACCCCCCATCCAAGTCTGTGATCTCTGATGTTTATCTTCCCTGTGGCCACAGAATGGAGATGCAGCAGCCTCACTGACTGTGGCTGAGCAGTATGTCAGCGCATTCTCTAAACTGGCCAAGGACTCCAACACTATCCTGCTGCCCTCCAACCCTGGCGACGTCACCAGTATGGTGGCTCAGGTTAGAGCGCCCTGAGGACCCAGCATAGAGCACCAATGCCAGAGACTGAGACGCTACCACCACCACCATCACTTTCCCCGTCGAGTCCTCTAGAGTGCCCTGAGACTTACACCTCTCTTTATCCCCTGAACGAGACACTCCCACTCATCCCTAGCAATAGGGAACCTCTTGAGACATCTTTCTTTTTTTTTTTTTTTTTTTTTTGCAGATGCCTGTATTAGTATTTTGAGGGTGACCCTGCTCTGGTAGTTTGTAACAATCCTAGAACCGACTCCAAAGCTTTTAAGACAGGCTTGAGAGAGAGAAAGGAAAAACAAGCTTACTGGCCCTGGCTCTACCTTCTTCCTTTGAGCCGTTGGTGGGTCGGGCTATGCCTTCTGCCACGTGTCATCATGGCTCTCTCTGTCCCTCTCCTCAGGCCATGGGTGTGTATGGGGCCCTCACCAAAGCCCCGGTGCCAGGAGCCCAGGACTCAGTCTCCAGCAGGAGCAGCAGAGATGTCCAGAGCACAGATGCAAATCTTGATGAGGAACTTGATCGAGTCAAGCTGAGTTAATGGAGCTGGGCTTGGTCAGGGAGGCTGGGGACAGGGAAGCAGCACTCCCAGATTCTGGCTCTAGCCTCCCTGCCAAGATTTTGGTTATTATTTTTTTATTTGAACTTTAATCATGTAATAAAGTCACCAATGGCAAACCAAAACTGTCCTCTTTGATTGGGGAATGAAGTTGGGAGAGTCACCGGTGTTCTCCTTGGATGACCACTGCCTCCTCCAGTCCTGTCAGGTCTTGGGAACTGATTCCTCCATGAGCAAGATTAAATGTCATGTGAAGTGAAATCATCCTGCCTGTCTTCAGGAGAAGCTGTGGGATACAGTGGAAAAATTAAACCACATGTCTACTGAACTGCCAGCTGAGGAGTGTAGTCCCCCCTCTTGCTAAGTGTAGGGCTGTGAATTTGAGCAGGTGTTGGGGGTTTTTTTAATGGGAAAGAGGACTGTCCTGGTAGAGTAGCGCTCAAAGGGTCCTCAGGGACTGAGGACACTCATTCGTTCATTCAAAAACATTCAATGCTCAGCCATAAGAAGGAACGAAATTGGGTCATTTGTAGAGACGTGGATGGACCTAGAGACTCATACAGAGTGAAGTAAGACAGAAAGAGAAAAACAAATACAGTATATTAACGCATATGTGTGGAACTTAGAAAAATGGTACAGATGAACCAGTTTGCAGGGCAGAAATAGAGATAGATGTAGAGAACAAACGTATGGGCACCAAGGGGGGAAAGTGGCGGGGGGCAGGTGGTGGTGTGATGAATTGGAAGATTGGGATTGACATGTATACACTAATATGTATAAAATGGATAACTAATAAGAAACTGCTGTGTAAAAAAACAAAAACAAAACAAAAAAAAAACATTTAATGATGTCTACCATGTGCCAAGCTCAGTGTTACAGAAGAACCCAAATCCTATGGTCCCTGTTTTCACAGGAAACAGAGCTACAAAGTGATAAGTGCTGAGGTGGAGGAAAGTTCTGGCTGAGGGATCCTTGGCGGGGGGAGCATGTCACTTTGTGGGCAGCAAGGTTACCAACTCGGACATTGGGCTCAGGCTGGAAAAATCAATGCTTTCATCAGGCTACGGTTGGGGACTGGAATATGCAAAGGCCCATGGCTCCAGAGAAGTTGGAGTATTCAGAGTTGTTCTCTGTGGCTGATGGGTGGGGTGTTAGGGGGTGTGACTCTGTGGCAGGGGCCAAATCTCAGGGAGATAGGGTCCTGAAAGTGTTTGGACTTTATCTGGGGAGCAGGGGGCATGAAGGGTTTTTTCCCTTCCCATGAAGAATTTTAAGAAGATTAAGGTAATCACATCAGAGTTTCAGATGGAGCTGTCCTGCTACGATGTGGTCAGGGGATTTGAAGGAGAGATGGGAGGCTGGAAGGACAGTAAGAAGGCTACTTCAGTGGTCCTGGAGAGGGTGGTGAGGCCTGAACATAGGTAAGGGGCTTTGGGGATGAAGGTGGAGGGATATTTCAACGTATTTCTGAATTAGAATTTATTCATTTATCCATTTTAATTATTTTATTGAATCCCAACTATATGCCAGACACTGAGAATATAGTAATAAAGAAAACAAAATTCCCTACTCTCAATGAGCTTACATTCTATTTGGAAGGGACAAATCATTAATAAGATGTATAGTATTTCAGATGCTGATGAGTTGTACTAGAGAGGGAAGTAAAGAAAGGAAGGGAGATGGGGAACTTGAGAGGAGGGGCTGTAACATTGAGTAGAGGGTTACAGGAAGCCTCACTAATGGTACATTTAAGCTTAGATATGGAGATGAGGAGGGGAAGGTCCATTTGGGCATCTGGGAATAAAGCTGACAGGAGTTGGAAATGCAAAGGTCCTGAGGCAGAGCGTGGCTGCCTTGTAATGTGAAGAGCAAAGCAACTACAGTGGATGGAACTGAGCTAAGGAAACAAGTGGCAGCTAGATGAATCAAAGAAGGAAGTGGGGAGTCAGTGTGTAGATTTGTAGGGCCATGTAGAACCACTACAAGAATTTAGGCTTTACTCTGAGATGAGAAACCACTGGAGAGGTTTTTTTGTTTTGTTTTAAATGGTAGCTTTTCCGAGATATAATTCACATATAATGTGATTCACCGGCTTAAAGTGTAAATTCAATAATTTCTAGTATATTCACAGAATTGGGCAACCATCACAATTTAGAACATTTTCATCACTGCTCCCCATCCCCACCCCGCCACAAAACCCCTGTACCCGGGGCTTCCCTGGTGGCGCAGTGGTTGAGAGTCCGCCTGCCGATGCAGGGGACATGGGTTCGTGCCCCGGTCCGGGAAGATCCCACATGCCGCCGAGCGGCTGGGCCCATGAGCCATGGCCGCTGGGCCTGCGCATCCGGAGCCTGTGCTCCGCAACGGGAGAGGCCACAGCAGTGAGAGGCCAGCAAAAAAACAAAACAAAACAAAACAAAACCAAAAAAACCCTGTACCCATTAGTAGTCACTCCTCTCTCCCCTCAACCCTAGACAACCACTAATTTACTTTCTGTATCTGTAGATTTACATATTCATGTAAATGGAACAATACATGCTATTTTGTGATTGGCTTCTTTCACTTAGCATGGTTTTTTTTAATATTTATTTATTTGGCTGTACCAGGTCTTAGTTGTGGCACCCGGGCTCTTTGTTGCCGCGTACGGGATCTTCATTGCAGCATGCAGGATCTCTAGTTGTGGCATGTGGGATCTAGTTCCCTGACCAGGAATCGAACCTGGGCCCCCTGCATCAGGAGCGTGGAATCTTAGCCACTGAACCACTATGGAAGTCCTCTAGTGAGCATGTTTTTAAGTTTCATTCATGTAGTTGCATGTAACCACTTGTAGTAGGTCATCCTTTTTATTGGCCAAACAATATTCTATTGTATAGATATAGCATATTTTGTTCATCCATTTATCAGTGAAGGCCATTTGGGTTGTTTCCACCTTTTGGCTATTATGATAATGCTACTATGAACCTTCATGTGCAAGTTTTTGCGTGGCCACGTTTTTCTCTTGGGTATATACCTACAAGTGGAATTGCTGGGTCATATGGTAGCTCTACGTTTAACCTTTGGAAGAATTGCCAGACTTCTTTTCAAAAGCTGCTGCACCATTTTTCAATTCCAACAGCAGTTTATGAGGGTTCACATTTCTTCACACCCACATCAATACTTGTTATTTATCTTTTTTATTATAGCCATCCTCCTGTGTTTGAAGTGGTATCTCCAGCATTTCCCTGATGGCTAATAATGTTGAGCATCTTCTCATGTGTTAATTGTTCATTCATATATTTTCTTTGGGACTTCCCTGGTGGCAAAGTGGTTAAGAATCCGCCGGCCAAGGCAGGGGACACGGGTTCGAGCCCTGGTCCGGGAAGATCCCACATGCTGCAGAGCAACTAAGCCCGTATGCCACAACTACTGAGCCCGCATGCTGCAGCTACTGAAGCCTGCGTGCCTAGAGCCCGTGCTCCGCAACAAGAAAGCCACTGCAAAGAGAAGCCTGCACACTGCAACGAAGAGTGGCCCCCGCTCACCGCAACTAGAGAAAGCCCGCACACAGCAACAAAGACCAACGCAGCCAAAATTTTTTTAAAGCCTTCTTTTTTTTTTTACAACTTTATTGGAGTATAATTGCTTCACAATTGTGTATTAGTTTCTGCTTTATAACAAAGTGAATCAGTTATACATATACATCTGTTCCCATAGCCCTTCCCTCTTCCCTTCCCTCCCTCCCACCCTCCCTATCCCTCCCCTCAGGCGGTCACAAAGCACCGAGCTGATCTCCCTGTGCTATGCGGCTGCTTCCCACTAGCTATCTACCTTACGTTTGGTACTGTATATATGTCCATGCCTCTCTCTCGCTTTGTCACAGCTTACCCTTCCCCCTCCCCATATCCTCAAGTCCATTCTCAAGTAGGTCTGTGTCTTTATTCCTGTTTTACCCCTAGGTTCTTCATGACATTTTTTCTTAAATTCCATATATATGTGTTAGCATACAGTATATGTCTTTCTCTTTCTGACTTACTTCACTCTGTATGACAGACTTTAGGTCTATCCACCTCATTACAAATAGCTCAGTTTCGTTTCTTTTTATGGCTGAGTAATATTCCATTGTATATATGTGCCACATCTTCTTTATCCATTCATCCGATGATGGACACTTAGGTTGTTTCCATCTCTGGGCTATTGTAAATAGAGCTGCAATGAACATTTTGGTACATGACTCTTTTTGAATTATGGTTTTCCCAGGGTATACTCAGTAGTGGGATTGCTGGGTCATATGGTAGTTCTATTTGTAGTTTTTTAAGAAACCTCCATATTGTTCTCCAAAGTGGCTGTACCAATTCACATTCCCACCAGCAGTGCAAGAGTGTTCCCTTTTCTCCACACCCTCTCCAGCATTTATTGTTTCTAGATTTTTTGATGATGGCTATTCTGACTGGTGTGAGGTGATACCGCATTGTGGTTTTTGATTTGCATTTCTCTAATTATTAGTGATGTTGAGCATCCTTTCATGTGTTTGTTGGCAATCTGTATATCTTCTTTTGAGAACTGTCTATTTAGGTCCTCACCCATTTTTGGATTGGGTTGTTTGTTTTTCTGATACTGAGGTGCATGAGCTGCTTGTTAGTTTTGGAGGTTAATCCTTTTTCAGCTGCTTCATTTGCAAATATTTTCCCCCATTCTGAGGGTTGTCTTTTGGTCTTGTTTATGGTTTCCTTTGCTGTGCAAAAGCTTTTAAGTTTCATTAGGTCCCATTTGTTTATTTTTGTTTTTATTTCCATTTCTCTAGGAGGTGGGTCAAAAAGGATCTTGCTGTGATTTATGTCATAGAGTGTTCTGCCCATGTTTTCCTCTAAGAGTTTGATAGTTTCTGGCCTTACATTTAGGTCTTTAATCCATTTTGAGCTTACTTTTGTGAATGGTGTTAGGGAGTGATCTAATCTCATACTTTTACATGTACCTGTCCAGTTTTCCCAGCACCACTTATTGAAGAGTCTGTCCTTTCTCCACTGTACATTCCTGCCTCCTTTATCAAAGATAAGGTGACCATATGTGCGTGGGTTTATATCTGGGCTTTCTATCCTGTTCCATTGATCTATATATAAAAAAAAAGCCTTCTTTGGAGAAGTGTCTATTCAGATGCTTTGCTCATTAAAAAAATTTTTTTTAATTGAAATATAGTTGATTTACAATTTTGTGCCTCTTTGCCCATTTTTGAATTGGATTGTCTTATTACTGAGTTGTAAGATTCATCCTTGGAAAGGTGAATAATAAAATCTATCAGTTGGAGTCAACTTGGCAAAAAGGGGGAAATAAATATTATCCCTATTTTACAGATGAGGTAATGCCCAATAGTGACAGTGAGTGGCAGGGCTAGGATTCAAGCTAAGTTTGGTTCCAGAGGCTTAGATCTTAGTCTTAACCAAGAATGGACAGTGGCTCCCTGAACTCTTCTAGTTTAGTGCCTTGTCCCCAGTTCTAAATTACTATACTCTCCCATCAAACTCCCGTCTCTGGCCAGCCTGGCGTTCCTTGCCGAACTTCCTCGGGGGAGCCAGCAGATGGCGATCGGGACCCCCGAGGGTCGCTCTAGCCGGCGCACGCACCTCTGTGGTGCCAGGCCGCAGGCGCCGACGCTGCACTTCCGGGCGCCATTCAAGGTGAGCCGGGGTCTCCCCAAATCCCCTTGCGCTCGCTTTTGCCTGAATTTAGGGACCTTTCCACCCCACTCAGAGCTCGCAGTCTAGCGGTCCCCGTACCCAGGTCAGGGTGCCCAGCCGGAGGCCGGGTAGCCACCTGAGGTGACAGAGCCATCCGGACGTCTGGGTCCCAGCGAGGCCCAACTGCCTCAAGACCTCGCACCTCTGCCCTGCTGCGCCGGGGAGGTCGCGCTTCTGGTCTCCTGGCGATCCTGGCTGTCCGGAAGCGGAGTAGGACTCCTTCCCTTCGTCCCCTGGGTCCCCGCCAGGCGGCGCCATCAGCCTGGCCGGGATTGCCCTGCGGCTGCGAGCCCTGGCCACTGCAGGGGTGTTGAAATTGGCGAGGAGAGCGGAGAAACGGGCTGTCACAAAGCCGTGTACCACTTGGAATAAGTTTCTCTCGTGGGCTGTGTTTTCCATCATTAGGATCTCCTGGCGTACAAATTCCTATGCTCCACCCCCGAAGATCCTGATTCAGGGGATCTGGGGTGGCGCCTGGAAATCACCATTTTAATACAGCTGCTCCAGGTTGATGCCCATAGTCTGCGCACCTCGCCTTCAGAAACTCTGGTATAACTGGTGGAGAGGAACATTGCATTGGGTTGGTTATGGGACTGTTTATCTTCTGGAAGGCTTCCAAGAGGAGGTGATTCTAGCTGGGCTTTGTATTGAGAGACTAGACTATCTGCTGGTTCTTTGCCTCACAGTTATGAATTCCCTCCCCCGCCACCACCAGGATGCGGAAGATCTCAGTGCTGCTCTTCCTGGCCTGGGTGGGCTTCCTCTTCTACGCCGGCATTGCTCTCTTCACCAGTGGCTTCCTGCTCACCCGTTTGGAGCTCACCAACCATAGCAGCTGCCAAGAGCCCCCAGGCCCTGGGTCCCTGCCATGGGGGAGCCGAGGGGAGCCCGGGGCCTGCTGGATGGCTTCCCGATTCTCCCGGCTTGTGCTGGTGCTGATAGACGCTCTGCGATTTGACTTTGCCCAGCCCCAGCTCTCACATGTTTCTGGGGAGCCTCCCGTCTCCCTACCTTTCCTGGGCAAACTGGGCTTCTTGCAGAGGATCCTGGAAATTCAGCCCCACCATGCCAGGCTTTACCGGTCCAAGGTTGACCCCCCGACCACCACCATGCAGCGCCTCAAGGCCCTCACCACCGGCTCACTACCTACCTTTATTGACGCTGGCAGTAATTTTGCCAGCTACGCCATAGCGGAAGACAATCTCGTGAAGCAGCTTACCAGTACAGGTTAGTCGGGCCTCTTTGGCGGCCAGGAGTACCTTGGCAAATTTCTTTAGACGTCAGAGAGCCAGAACTTTGGGTGCCCAACTGCGTGCTTGTCTAGGAGTACAGGAAGGAGAAAGAGACCCTGGCTCTGTGTGTAGGGAGCTCAGGTCCAGGCTCTGTCCTGGCGTTTCTAATCTGCGTGGGGTATTGGTTTTACTTTGGGCGAGCTCTCAGTAAAGGGGCAGGGGAGAGACAAAAAGAAGATGTGGGTCTGGTATTTTCAAAAGCGTGGAGAAGAGAGCAGAGGGTCCAGGCCCTGTCCACTCACTGACTGGGAAAAAGCAATATGTACCCAGGAAAAATAGAGCAGCAGAGGTAACCAGGGGCTGGGGACTAGCAGAGCTTTTTATAGGAATAAGTAGTAAGAGGTCTGGGTGGAGTACGGTGACCAGGGAAAGCTTCCTGGCAGAACAGTTTAGGCCTTAAAGGATAAAGAGTTGTTGGATGGAACTGCTGTGCCTTAGAGTGCATGGTTGGGATTTCTGATAGATCTTTAAAAGGCCTCTCCTCTTCCCCCTCTCCTGACTCCTGCTCAGGCTGTGACCCACTCATGTCCCTGCAGGAAGGCGTGTGGTCTTCATGGGAGATGAAACCTGGAACGATCTTTTTCCTGGAGCTTTCTCCCAAGCTTTCTTTTTCCCGTCCTTCGATGTTAGAGACCTACACACAGTGGACAATGGTATCCTGGAACACCTCTACCCAACCAGTGAGCACGGGGCCAGAGGCAGGCCTGACTAAGACTGGGAGCTGGGGAGGGCTACGTCAGTCCACAAGTTCTGAACCTCCCATGGATGCAGTGGCCTGGGCTTCTGCCCCTGGACATAGGAGCATCAGAGCCTGGCTGGGGTTGAGGAGTGGGCCTCAGTCCCTTGTGCTCAGGTTCTCTCCTTCACAGTGGACAGTGGTGAATGGGATGTGCTGATTACTCACTTCCTGGGTGTGGATCACTGTGGCCACAAGCATGGCCCTCATCATCCTGAAATGGCCAAGAAACTTAGCCAAATGGACCAAGTGATCCAGTGAGTGTGGGATATTGGCTGGGGGAGTGCGTTTGTGTCTGAGAATCTCATAATATATGGTCCCAAGAGAAAAAAATCTTTATTTGGAACTCCTACTTGGCTGAATTCTGTCTTCTCTAGGTCTTTTTCTGAAGCTAGGGGCCTCATCTGTTTTGAGTAACTTAGCATGTGATTTTGGGCAGTAGGGTTATGACTGAAGAGTTGTTTTTTTGCCAGAGGTCTAGGCCTTACTAGTGGAAGTTATGGTTGGGGGTAAATGGGCCCCTGAGAAAAAGATTTTTTTTAATTAAGTAATTTATTTATTTATTTTTGGCTGCGTTGGGTCTTTGTTGCTGCGCGCGGGCTTTCTCTAGTTGCGGCAAGCAGGGGCTACTCTTCATTGCGGTGCACGGACTTCTCATTGCAGTGGCTTCTCTTGTTGCGGAGCATGGGTTCTAGGCACGTGGGCTTCAGTAGTTGTGGCTTGCAGGCTCTAGAGCGCACGCTCAGTAGTTGTGGTGCACAGGCTTAGTTGCTCTGCGGCATATGGGATCTTCCCGGACCAGGGCTCGAACCTGTGTCCCCTGCATTGGCAGGTGGATTCTTAACCACTGCGTCACCAGGGAAGTCCCTGAGAACAATCTTTATCCCTACCTCCTGACACATTTCTTGGCCCCCAGGGGACTCGTGGAGCGTCTGGAGAATGACACACTGCTGGTAGTGACTGGGGACCATGGGATGACCACGAGTGGGAACCATGGAGGGGACAGTGAGCTGGAGACCTCAGCTGCACTTTTTCTGTATAGTCCCACAGCCCTCTTCCCCAGTGCCCCACCAGAGGTGAGGCCTGAGGTGTGCTTTGTGTGGTTTCCCGCTATTCAATCCACATCATAATCGTAGCATCCTTGTGGATCCCTCCATTTTAAACCCCCAAATTCATAACCCTGGGCATCCCCCATTCTTATTTCCTACCTAGGCCCCTATGTCTTCCATCCTAAACACTGACCTCAGCTCTTTGTTGAACCCGTTGACCCCTGTCCTTGTTCTCTAGGAGCCAGAGGTAATTCCTCAAATCAGCATTGTGCCTACGCTGGCCCTGCTGTTGGGCCTGCCCATCCCATTTGGGAACATCGGGGAGGTGATAGCTGAGGTGTTCTCAGAGGTTGAAGACGCCCAGCCTCACTCTTCTACTCTGGCCCAAGCCTCAGCTCTCCATCTCAATGCCCAGCAGGTAGGTAATGGGCTGGGCTTCCAGGTGACAGAGTTAGGTTGAGCGTGGGAGAAGCATAATGACCCACTCTGCTGTGCTTTGTTCAGTCTTAATATCACATTCCATAGCCAAGTACGCCCTCTCTCCCTGTCCTGGACGGAGTTTGGGTCCCTGATTTCTAGGTACCCCATATGGTAATACTTGTCCTTGTCTGTGTCCCACTTCACACGTCTCTGAGCTTTTCCCCTTGGTCTCTGATCTTTTCTGCCAGGTGTCCCGATTTCTTCACACCTACTCAACTGCTGCTCAGGACCTCCAAGTTAAGGAGCTTCATCGACTGCAGCACCTCTTCTCCAAAGCTTCTGCTGACTACCAGCGGCTTCTGCAGAGCCCCCAGGGGGCTGAGGCAGCGCTACAGACTGTGATTACTGAGCTGCAGCAGTTCCTGCGGGGAGTTCGGGCCATGTGCATTGAGTCTTGGGCTCGTTTTTCTCTGGTCCGCATGGCAGGGGGTGCTGCTCTCTTGGCTGCTACCTGCTTTCTTTGCCTACTGGTATCCCAGGGGGCAACATCTCCAGGCTTCTATTTCCGCCCTCTCCTAATACCCATGGCCTGGGGTTTGACTGGGGCCGTTGTGTGTGCTGGACTCCTGGCAACTACTGGGCTGAAGCTGGATTCAGTGGTTCTAGGGGCCATGGCTGCAGTGGGCTCACTTCTGCCTTTTCTGTGGAAAGCCTGGGCTGGCTGGGGAGCTAAGAGGCCCCTGGCAGCCCTGCTTCCCATGCCTGGGCCTGTCCTGTTACTCCTGCTCATTCGCTTTGCTGGTTTTTTCTCTGATAGCTTTGTTATAGCCGAGGCCAGGGCCGCCCCCTTCCTTTTGATCTCACTCATCTTGCTCCTGGTTGCCCAGCTTCACTGGGAGGGCAAGCTGCTGCCACCTAAGCTACTCACACTACCTCGCCTTGGCTTTCTGACCCCGGCAGGCCCCCCACGTCACAATGGCACGCATGCCCTGGGGCTTGGAGTTGGGTTGCTTTTATGTATAAGGCTAGCTGGGCTTTTTCATCGCTGCCCTGAAGAGACGCCTGCTTGCAGCTCCTCTCCCTGGCTGAGTCCCCTGGCATCCATGGTGGGTGGTCGAGCCAAGAATGTGTGGTATGGAGCTTGTGTGGGGGCGCTGGCGGCCCTGTTAGCTGCCGTGCGCCTGTGGCTTCGCCGCTATGGTAATCTCAAGAGCCCTGAGCCCCCTGTGCTCTTTGTGCGCTGGGGGCTGCCGCTGATGGGACTAGGCACTGCCGCCTACTGGGCCTTGGCATCAGGGGCGGATGAAGCACCCCCACGTCTCCGGGCCCTGGTCGCTGGGGCATCAGTTATGTTACCTAGGGCTGTGGCCGGGTTGGCTGCTTCAGGGCTCATGCTGCTGCTCTGGAGGCCTGTGACGGTGCTGGTGAAAGCTGCAGCGGGTGCTCCACGGACCAGGACTGTCCTCACTCCCTTCTCAGGCCCCCCAACTTCTCAGGCTGACCTGGATTATGTGGTTCCTCAAATCTACCGACACATGCAGGAGGAGTTCCGGGGCCGGCTAGAGAGGACCAAATCTCAGGGCCCCCTGACGGTGGCCGCCTATCAGTTGGGGAGTGTCTACTCAGCTGCTATGGTCACGGCCCTCACCCTCTTGGCTTTTCCACTTCTGCTATTGCATGCAGAGCGCATTAGCCTTGTGTTCCTGCTTCTGTTTCTGCAGAGCTTCCTTCTCCTGCATCTGCTTGCTGCTGGGATACCCATCACCACCCCTGGTAAATACAGATCTCAGCCCTGATTCATCCAAGGACAGTAGTGATGTGAATTCAGCCCCTCTTATTTTCAGGGAGGTGTCGCTCCTCAGGTTCTTCACCTTGATACAGGGTCTCACGCCCCAACAGTTGAGAGGGTCTTCCTGATGTCCTGTCTCTTTTATCTGCTGTAGCCAAGCTAACTGATCCCTCCCATTGGCTTTCAGGGCCAGCAGGGTTCATGGAGGAGGGAGACAAACAGTACTCCAAGACTCAATTCTTATGGAAATGCTGCATCCTCGTGAGCGCATTTCCTAATTCTCCAGTGATGAGGGTGGTGAATTATGCGTATATTCACCACTCACAGTGAGCTGTGTGTATATGAGAGAAAGAGGTTGACCACAGGTTAGAGCAGTGGGGCTTTGTGCCACAGAGGGAATTAGAATAACAGAGTGTTGACTGTTAGAAGCTTGGAGTGATGGGCACGCTCGTGTGTAAGAGACAGCACTGAGGTAGTAGGTGTGTATGATCTTGGGGCAGTGGGCTGTGGGTTAGGGAGTGGGATGTGACTGTAAAGAGGCATATCTCTTCCCCCAGGTCCTTTTACTGTGCCTTGGCAGGCAGTCTCTGCTTGGGCCTTCATGGCAACACAGACCTTCTATTCCACGGGTCACCAGCCCGTCTTTCCAGCTATCCATTGGCATGCTGCCTTCGTGGGAGTCCCAGAGGGCCATGACTTTACCTGGCTGTCTGCTTTGCTGGTGGGAACCAACACCTTTGCCTCCCATATCCTCTTTGCAGGTACCTCCTCATTCCTCCCTTGCTTCCATTGTTTACTCTGGCTTCGTGGAAGGAAAGGAAACCCCAGGATTTGAGTGGGGAAATGTGATTTTGTTAGATCTTTGGCACCCCTTGGCCTTTGCTAATTGGAGGCTGAGCCAACTAGGGTAGTTGGGGGCCAGGGTGGCCTGGTCCCTGGGTCCTCCATTGATTCTAGCGCTGCCTTCCTCTGAGGCAGTAGGTTGCCCATTGCTCCTGCTCTGGCCCTTTCTCTGTGAGAGTCAAGGGCCCCGGAAGAGGCGGCAGCCCCCAGGGAATGAAGCTGAGGCCAGAGTCAGGCCTGAGGAGGAGGAGGAGCCACTGATGGAGATGCGGCTCCGGGATGCGCCTCACCACTTCAATGCAGCGCTGCTGCAGCTGGGCCTCAAGTACCTCTTTGTCCTTGGTATTCAGGTAGGTGCAGGGGAGAGATCATGGAGTTAGTGATCTTTTCTCATGCATGTACATCACATTCTTTCACACTTTGCCAAAACCCTAGGAGAGAGCCTTGACTGAGGTATAGATAAGTGAAGTGATTGCCCAAAGGCCAGTGGCCTCAAATGGCAGTATTAAGACTTGAACCTGGGTCTCCTTCATCCTAGTCTCGGATTGTTTCCTCTCTACAAGTTAGATCTGGACCTGATGGTTGCATCTAGGGATTACTCCATTAGTGGACAGACTGGAAGAGCTGAGGTGATGGCCAGGATTCTTTCCCAATCTGTGATCATTGATCTTCCTTTCCTTCAGAGGCAGAAGGTGTGACTCTGACATTCCCTCCACCCTGGGAGGCAGAGCCTGAGTGTCAGCGGCACAGGTGAATAGTGCTTGCCCAAGGTCACACTGCAAGTCGTGGCTGGGCCAGGAAAAGAATTAGGTCTCCTAACTCCTAGCCCAGGGTTTTTTTCCACTGACAGTCACACTACTTTCCTTCCCCTTCCATTCTTCACAGGGACCTGCAGCAATTCTCTGTTTGACCTGCTTCCTCCTCCCCTTCCTAAATAACTTGACCCCTCCTCTCTTCCCTTAGATTTTGGCCTGTGCCTTGGCAGCCTCCATCCTCCGCAGGCATCTCATGGTCTGGAAGGTGTTTGCCCCCAAGTGAGTGGATTTGCTTGAGAAGTATTGGTGTGGGGGAGGGTGAAGCTTGGAGCAAACAGTGAACATCCAGAGTGGACAAGGTTTTGCCTCAGCAGGGAAAAGGCTCTAGACCTCCTGTCTGTGTCCTTTGAGATTCTCGACCTTTCTTTGCAGGTTCATTTTTGAGGCCATGGGCTTCATTGTGAGCAGCGTGGGACTTTGCCTGGGCATAGCTTTGGTCATGCGAGTGGATGGTGCTGTGAGCTCCTGGTTCAGGCAGTTAGTTCTGGCCCAGCAGAAAGCTGGAGAACAATCTAGCCTGGTCTATACGGGTGCTGGATCATCTGCAAGAGAGGCTCAGTCACACCTCTTACCACCATGCAGCCAGGATCTATTGGCATCTGGGACTTCATTATTTTATAATTCAAAATCATAGTGGAGCCTAATCCGTAACTCCTGCTTTGGATACATCTGAGGGACTGAGGGGCTGCCTCCGAAGTGGAATAAAATAATGATGTAAATATGTGTGTCTGAGGTGTGGGGGAGCCCCCATTGTCCTGTAGGGGATAGGAGGGTCAGTCTCCCCTCATTCAGGCACAGATGGGATCAGCCGTCTTATGGAGACCTGGCCACATCTGAGAACCTCTGGGAGGTGGTTGGAGTTGTCTGAATTCACTTCTCCCAACTCTTCCCAAGTCACTACTGTTATTCCACCTGCCATTTTCCTTTGCCATGGAACGTATTTTATTAAATTCTTTTGCTTTGGCTGATAACAGAGATGGCTGAAAAGACAGGCCCAGGCATCATGGAGCACACAGACTTTCACTGTCTAAAGCCCCAATAGTGCTGTATCTCCTCCTCCTCAACTGTGTCCTTTTACTTCAGAACACCCTTTGCCCTTCACGTCTGTGGAGGCTTTCCTGGTTTCCCAACCTATGCTGCCTTTTATCAGACCTACTCACCCATCTAACACACCTTGTCCCATTGATTATTCCTGACTTGAAGCCAAAATTGTATGAATCTAATGCTCCTCACACGTCTCCCGTGCCCTCCATCCACCTCACTACTCCTGTGTCATGTTGAAGTGCTGGCATGAAATCCTCATGGAAACATCCATCAAAGAAGTGGGGAAGAGGTTCTGAGAAGGGTCAGGACTGGGGTTTGAGGTTTGAGGGTACCCAGGACAGGAAGAGATGAGACCACTGAAAGATGATGTATATGATTTGCAAATAATTTCTCCCACTTTGTGACTTTTCTTTGAGTTTTCTTTTATTTCTTTTTTTATTGAGGTATAATTGACATCTTTGAATTTTCTTTTTTTCCCAGTTTATTGAGATATAATTGACATACATCACTGGATAAGTTTAAGGTGTACAGCATAACAGTTTGACTTAACATCTTTGAATTTTCTTGATGGTGTCTTGGTAGCACAAGAGTTTTTAATTTTAACGAAGTCATTTTGAGTTGACTTTATAGATGGCAAGTGTCGCAGCTTGTTTCTTATTTGCGTAAGGATCTCCAATTCTCCCACCTCCGTAATTTGAAAGGACTGGGCAGGTATATTTGAGCAGGGCAGGCTGCACAGGCACAGGGCTGCGCTGCCAGCTAGTCGGACTGCATGTGGTTGAGCAGACTGTGGTGAGCGTGTTGGTGGTCCATGGTGAGCAGAGATAGGATGGACCAATTACCGAGGGACTCAGTCTCAGGTCAGTTTTCGGACGCGCAGGCCCAGCGGCCACGGCTCACGGGCCCAGCCGCTCCACGGCATGTGGGATCCACCCGGACCGGGGCACGAACCCACGTCCCCTGCCTCGGCAGGCGGACTCCCCACCACTGCGCCACCAGGGAAGCCCAGGTCAGTTCTTTTTGAAGACACTTCTGGGTCTGGACCTTTCGTGGCGGCTCCCGGCGGTACTACAACTCCCAGCGTGCATCGCGCGGGCCAGCCCTCCGCGGCGGGGGAAATCCCCGGCCGACCTGGATGTGTGGCGGCGAGGGAAGAGCTGAGCCGCGGGTTCCGGGTTTTTGAGGTCGACTTAAGGCTTTGGCCTCCGCGAGGGGTGAGCAACGAAACGGCAAGCCGTGTGACCTACCCACTCAGACACGCCCCCGGCCTCTGGCCCGCCTCTGCCTTCCTCTCTGGTCTGGCCCCGACTCGTTTCTTCTTCCAGTTTCCCGCGGGGAGTAACCCTTGAAGACGACCAACCGCAGCCGAGCATTTTGCCGGCCGGGCCAATCAGAGGCGCGGGTGGAAGAGGCGGAGGTAGAAGCCCCGCCAGGCGGCCAGCGGGGTGTCCGTTTCTCCCGGAAAGGGTAGGCCGACCCGGCTGGAACCCCGAGGGGAGCAAAGGAGCCTTGGCGGGGTGCGGAAGTGCACGGGCCTCTCCGCTCTCAGAGGGGCCAGGTTACCCTTCAGCGGCTCCCTTTAGGTGTCTGGGCCCAGACTCGGCCGCCATGGCTCACAGGACCCCTCCGGGCTCTTCAGCCTCACACGCCAGCTGCCTGGACCTGTGGAGGGAAAAGAATGACCAACTAGTTAAACAGGCCAAGGTAACGCGGTTGCTGGGACCCTCGCTTTGCAACCCCAAAGTACCAGGAAAGGGGTATGCAGTAGATTTACCCTGGCCGATGGGGAGGGGCTGAGCGTGACCTCCCCTAAATAGCCAGAAATGGCTGGAGAATGACATCCCTTGCCACAGCTGCAAGGGGAGAGGGAAGGACTGTACCCCACCCCACATTTGTTAGGTTGCTCAGGACTCAGGTCTGTCTCCGAGGCGACAGCAGTTGGCTCAAGGTGCACTGGAAGGGCTCCGGGGACTCCTCCATAGTCTGCAAGGTAAGGGGCGCCCTCCCCAGGATGGTCACTCCCTCCACAGCCAGAGACCAGTTCCTCTTCTGCATTTCTGGGATTGAGGAGATTACTCAGGGGGTAAGGGGTTCTGGAATCGTCTTTATACAGGTGAATCTCTCTCCTTACTCACACACACACACACCACCACCACCACCACCACCACCACCACCACCACCACCCCAGCATTTGAAGAAGTGGTCTCCAGGATGGTCTGTTTGGAAAACCTTCTGCCCTTTCCAAATTCTCTGTCCAAAGGGTGGATTCTTTTTCTTTTTTTGGCTGCGTTGGGTCTTTGTTGCTACGAGCGGGCCCTCTCCAGTTGCAGCGAGTGGGGGCCACTCTTCGTTGTGGTGCGCGGGCCCCTCATTGCGGTGGCTTCTCGTTGTGGTGCGCGGGCCCCTCATTGCGGTGGCTTCTCGTTGTGGAGCACGGGCTCTAGGTGCGTGGGCTTCAGTGGTTGTGGTACGCGGGCCCAGTAGTTGTGGCTCGCAGGCTCTAGAGCGCAGGCTCAGCAGCTGTGGCGCACAGGCCTAGTTGCTCCGCGGCATGTGGGATCTTCCCGGACCAGGGCTCGAACCCGTGTCCCCTACATTGGCAGGTGGATTCTTAACCACTGCGCCACCAGAGAAGTCTCCAAAGGGTGGTTTCTTTACTGAGGCCATTTTGGTTGGGGTGGGGTGATCTCTCTCACCTGAGAGTTGTCTGTGAGACCAGCATTTGTTGCTCCAGGGCTCCCTGCAGCTGTTTCTGTTCTCCCCTTGGAACTGACTGTCATCTGCAATTTCATTACCCTGAGGGCAAGCCTGGCCCAGGGTTTCACTGAGGACCTGGCACAGGATATCCAGCAGGGCCTAGAGAGAGGTAAGGGCCAGAGATTGCCTTCCATGCCCCTGCCAGCCTCAGGCTGGGCTTAAGTTCTTGCAAGGGGGGTAGGAGGAGCAACATAATCTGTCATCTCCACGGAGATGCCCTTCTCTGATCCTCCATGTGCTCCTCGGACCAGGAGCACCTTTGTGACCTTTGGGCTCCTGCAGAGAAGAAAAGCCAGAGATGAGGTCCCACCTCAGCTTTATGTGTGTGTATACTCTACAGTGCTGGAGACCCAGGAGCAGCTGAAGGCCAGGCTGGAACATGGGCTCAGGGGGCTGTGGGACTCTGTCCTCCATGTTTCCTGCCTTCTGCCGGAGCTGCTCCCTGCCCTTCACCACCTTGCTGGCCTGCAGGCTGCCCTTTGGCTGAGCACTGACTGTCTTGGGGACCTGACCTTGCTGCTGCAGACCCTGAATGTTAGCCAGGTAATTCAGGTAGTGATCTGAACCTAAGGGTCTCTTTCCTCCTCCCACCCTTCCTAGCTGCAGTATCATCATTATGTGTTGGAAAGGCTGCTGGGTTGGTGTTCAGAGGACCCAGGTTCTCTCAGGGACTGTTAGGTGACCTTGCTCTGGTTTGTTCCTCATTGGAGGGATTCTCTTGGGAGCTTGATTATCTTGGGTAGAATTAGAGCTCTCATGACCTTGCTGAAGGCACCTCCCAGTCTCAGTCTTTTCATCAGTAACCCAAACATGGTCGTTGCCCTGTGTCCTTGTGGGCTTATCCTGAGTGAGGAGACTCATTAAAATAAATCATCTCTGCCCCAGGTTCTTCTTCCTCTCTTTATCCTTGCCCCACAGCTATCGATCTCTTAGAATTGAGGGAACAAGAATCAGGAGGGGGCTCCCCTGGTGGCGCAGTGGTTGGGAGTCCACCTGCCGATGCAGGGGACGCGGGTTTGTGCCCCGGTCCGGGAGGATCCCACATGCTGTGGAGTGGCTGGGCCTGTGAGCCATGGCTCTTGGACCTGTGCATCTGGAGCCAGTGCTCCGCAGCGGGAGAGGCCACAGCAGTGAGAGGCCCGCATACCGCAAAAAAAAAAAAAAAAGAATCAGGAGGATCCTTAAGTTCAAAGTCCAGCCAGGGTGGACTGAGATAGGTGAAGGGGTAGTTACAGGCTTGGAACCTCTGATCATCCTTCTTTCCCCAGAGCAGGGCCTCTGAGGATCTGCTGCTACTCCTGAAAACTTGGAGGCCCCCAGCTGAAGAGTCAGATGCTCCGTTGACCCTGCAGGATGCCCAGGACTTGAGGGGTGTCCTTCTGACAGCATTTGCTTATCGCCAAGGCCAGCTAGCAATCTGACTTGTCCCTTCCTCCCCACTCCCTGTCTTAAGGGGTCCTCTGGGCTCATGTCTTCTCTATCCTCTACCCTTCAGCTCAGTAGAGCTTCTCTGTGCTCTTCTTCCCCATCATGCCCCCTGCCCTATTGGCCTCTCTAAGCTCACACCCTGGTTGCCCACAGGCCTCCAGGAGCTGATCACAGGGAACCTGCCCAGGGCACTGAGCAGCCTGCATGAAGCGGCCTCAGGTCTGTGCCCACGACCTGTGTTGGTCCAGGTGTACACAGCCCTGGGGACCTGTCTTCGTAAGATGGTAAAGACAGTCCTAGGGTGGGTTGGGGAAACCAGGGGTGTCAGGAGCAGCTTTCTGCTTTTTGAGGGTAGCTGAGGCTTGTGTCCTCTCACCCCTCTAGGGCAGTCCACAGAGAGCTCTGCTGTACTTGGTTGCAGCCCTGAAAGGGGAATCAACCTGTGGTCCCCCGCTTCTGGAGGCCTCCAGGCTGTATCGGCAACTGGAGAACACGGCAGCAGAGATTGAGTGTCTGGAGCTGCTGGTTGAGGTAAGGAACTGTGTCAGGCGAAGATACGGGGACTGCTGAGATGCTTGTGTTGGGGTAACTAGTCAAGGTATAAGTAGAAGGAAGTATGGTTCCCAGAGATTATAGATATACGTTCTTTTTGTTTTCTCTAGGCCTTGAGTGTCGCTCATATCCCTGAAGCCCCACAGCTTCTCATTGAGGTAGAGTTACTACTCCCACGACCTGACCCAGCCTCTCCCCTTCACTGTGGCACACAGAGCCAGGCCAAGTACCTGCTAGCAAGCCGATGCCTACAGACGGGAAGGTGAGGTTCACCTTGCTCACCTGAGCTCCTCTTCCCACTTCTGACGCCTCCCTTGTGCTGTGACTCTGCTTCTGTTCTTACGAGTTGGGGGGATGGACAAGTCAGGGGCAGGACATGGGTCCCCACTCTCAGCTTCCTGCCTTGATGCTGGACCTGAACTGAGGATTCTTTACCCAGACACTAACCTCCTGTATCTTGAAAATTCTAAAGTCTTCTCCCAAATCCAGTCTGTAAGTAGTAGAGATCCATACTGAGCCAGTGTTGGAGTCCCCAAGCCTCGCCCTCCCCACACCCCAGTGCCCTTAGCTAAAAGCCCTTGGAGTGCCCTGCTGTGGCCTAAGGTGAGGCTCATGGGTTATGACTCTTCAGGGCAGAGAATGCTGCAGAACATTACCTGGACCTGCTGGCCCTGTTGCTGGATGGCTCGGAGCCAAAGGTGGGTATGTCGTGTTTCTCTGCAATGGGGTGGGAGGGTTGGAGTCTCCTTTGGAGTGGAGCAGGACTGACTTTTCCTCTGCTGTTCTTTCTGTCCAATCTGGGGCACCAGACTGGGAAGGTTCCCAGAGCAAGGGGGATCCAGGCAGCGAGCAATGGGTGGTCTCTGCATGATACCAGAGCCTGGTGCAGAGGTTGGGGGTGGGGGCTCATGTCTCTTCAAGACACTGCATTCTCCTCCCACCCCAGTTCTCCCCGCCCCCACGCCCCCCAGGGCCCTGTGTGCCTGAGGTGTTCTTGGAGGCAGCAGCAGCGCTGATCCAGGCAGGCCGAGCCCAGGATGCTTTGACCGTGTGTGAGGAGCTGCTTAGCCGCATGTCATCCCTGCTTCCCAAGAGGCCCCGGCTGTGGGAAGATGGCAGAAGAGGAACCAAAGAGTTACCACACTGCTCACCCTGGGTCTCTGCCACCTATCTGCTTCAGGGCCACGCTCGGGTGCAACTGGGGCCCCAAAAGGAGGCAATTAGTGAATTCAGCCGGTGAGCCCAGGAAGCCAACCAGGACCCTCCGGGAAATGTGGAGGGATAATATTCTAACTGGGACCTGAGTTGGTGAGCTCCATTCTTGTCTACTCACCCTAGAGTTTCTGAGGTTGACTCTTCTTTACCCCTGCTCTGTGTCCCACTTCAGGTGCCTTGAGCTGCTCTTCCAGGCCACACCCAAGGATAAAGAACAAGGTGATCTAGACTCTCAGTTTTCCTCTGTGGTGGTGGTGGCTTCCTTTCCATGTGTCCTAGCCCACCAGGAGATTTAAGAGAAAGGGATTCCAAACACAAGAGATAGAGAGGGAACTTGAGGTGTTGGTGACAGTGTGGCTGGGAACACATGTCTTGACTTTGGAAGTGGTCCCCAGGGCCTGCTTCCAGCTGTGAGCAGGAGTGTACATCAGATGTGGCACTACAACAGCTTCGAGCAGCCGCCCTGATTAGTCGTGGACTGGAATGGGTGGCCAGTGGCCAGGATACCAAAGCCCTACAGGACTTCCTTCTCAGTGTGCAGGTGTGCCCAGGTATGTACATGTGCAAGACATCAGCTATGCACAGATGCATAAGGACAGAGAGGGCCGTGGGGGAGGTACCTGGGGATTAGTGGAAGAGTGATGTTCCTTGATAGGAGGGGTGAATGGGGTTGTGCCTGTATATATATAGGGATAGGTCCAGGTGTGCAGACATATGCAAGACATATACAAGTGTGTATGAAGGCCTCTCAGGAGTTCTCTAGGCTTCCCAGTGTCTTCAGACACAGAGACCATAACTGTGCTGAGAATGTGTTAGGCAGGAGCAGGGTCAGCTGAGCCCTTTGTCCTGGGCAGGCAATGCCCAGGGATAGGCATGGTTGGCAGTGATGTACCCCTGGTATCATGTAGGCAAGACACTTCCCTGTTCTAGGCCTTAGTTTTCCCTTTTATAAAATGATGCTTAAGTCTGTGTCAAGTTCTAAGGCTCTCTACTCTGGGGTGGGGCTACAGGTAATCAAGACGCTTCCTTCCACCTGCTTCAGACTCTGAGGAGGCTGGATCGGAGGGATGAGGCCACTGCTCTCTGGCGGAGGCTGGAGGCCCAAACTGAGATGCCACAGGAGAATGCTGCATGGTGAGGTTGAGAGGCAGCTGGTGTCCTGGAGTCCTTGGGCCTATTGGGAGTGGTGGTGAATGAAAGGGAGGGAATGGCTGTGCAGTCTTCTGCCTGTCCTCCCTTAGACATCACCCTTTTTGCTTTCAGGTCTCTCCCCCTGTACCTAGAAACCTGTTTGGGCTGGATCCATCCCCCTGACCGTGAAACCCTTCTTGAGGAATTTCGGACGTCTCTGCTGGAGACTTGTGACCTGTAGCTGCCACGTTTCAAAGAACCTGAGCTGGGGCCTCAGTGGGCCATCTGTGGGGAGGGCTTTCTGCTATACCGTCCTTGGAGAACATGGCTGGAGCTGACCATTCCAATATAAGTCTGGCATTGGAGAGGCTGGTGGTAGTTCTCCAAAATTTGGTCTGGTTACTGCTGTTCTGGTTCCAGAAGAAGCCCCCCTTCCATCAACAAGGCATTGACTTTGCTCATAGCACCTTTTTTCCTGTTTCCCTTTTCATGTGTTGAGTAAAATTTCATGCCTATCTCTTGTCTGCCTACTACATACCCTTGAGTGGGAAGACAAAGCTGTCTGATTCAGTTGAGTGCTGGTTGTCTTATGATACCTTCTCCCAACATCATCTACCTTATGAGCCTCAGGAGAAAGGACTACAGGAATCCTTACTCAGGTGGCAGTGCCTTTAGTCCTTCTTGTTGCCTAAAAGCAAAACCCCAAAGCCCAGGATCCTTTGTGAGGTGACAGAATGAGTGGAGTTACGTCTGGAAGGTGGTGCCCTCAGGAGAAGGGCAAGTATCTGATTCTTAGAGCAGAGAGACAAACAGACCTCTGAGTCTCTCAGAGTGACTCCCCCGCCTCCCTCATCCCAGATTTGGATTTCCACTGTCTCAGTCAAATGTGTCTGTGTGGATAGGGGGTGAAGGGTGAATTCAGTCAACAGGCCCCCAAAGCTGCCTATTGAATATAGTCAGGGCTAGCTGGCATTTTGGGCCCGAGGACTTCAAGTCTCAGCCTACAATTTTCTTGCTGCTTCGGGTTCTGTTGAATCCGCTGTGTGTTCTGTAGTTGCCTACTGACTCCTCTCTGGACTTGACTGCCCTCCCTCGTTTAGCCATAAATATTAATACCTGGTGGTAAGAGGAAGCATATATCTCCAAGCCCTGAGGAACTGTAAAGCCTATGGGATTAGGATTACCAAAGGGTGCAATGACAATAAAGTAGAGTGGATTAAGAGCTGGGGTGCTAGTCAAAGAGTCCAGAATAGAGATGGCTGGAGCCAGCGTATTGAAGGATGAAGGAGAGGGGTTAGGGTGGAGACTCAGGTTTTGGAAGAAGATGGGTGTGTAGGTTATCCCTACAACAGGACTAGACTAATACAAGAGTTCAATCCATTGTGCCAGGTTTTTCCAGCAGGATAAGCTCAGGAGCCAATGAACTGAAGCCAAGTGGGAGAGCCTGCCTCCCAGGGATAAAGCCTCTCCTTTCGCCAGTCGATCTGGCCCTCTTCCTTTCGTTGATTGGTCGAGAATCTCAATCCGTCGAGGAAGCGTAGCGTTGCGGCCAATTGCCGTGGCGTTACTAGGCGTGTTGCATCCCTGAGGCGGGAGCCGGGCAGCAAGCGAATTTCCTGATTGGCTCCGGTCCGCGGGTTACTGGGGGGAGGCGCGGAGAGGCGGGAGGGAGTCCCCAGGGCAGGCGCTGATTGGCTGAGGTGAGAGCACCTCTCCTTCCGATGATTCGGCTCTTCTCGGCTCAGTCTTAGCGAAGCGTCCGCAGCCGTCGTTTGGGTGGTTGCTGCCGCTGCCCCCTCGCGGATCAGGCGTCAGCGTCTTCCGCCCGCCCGCCCACCGCCCCGGTGCCGCTGGGAGGAAGCGAGAGGGAGGCCGTCTGCTCCGCTCGTTCTCCGCCCGGGAGACCCAAGCCCCAGCCCAGTCGGTCGCCTGCCACCCCTTGTAGCCGTTACCCACGGGCCGCCACAGCCGCCGGCCGGGAGAGGCGTGCGCCATGGCCTCCGGAGCTGAGTGAGTGTGTGCGCGCGCCCGTCCGCCCGCCGCGGGTGCGCGCACCGGCCGACCCGCTGCGCTGGGTAGGCCCGGCCGGGCCTGGCTGTGGGCGCGTCTAGGAGGTGGAGACAGGGCAGGAGGGAGAGGAGAGGAGAGAAAGGGGGCGGATGAGGAGCCGCGGACCCATCTGGGCCCGGCTGCGCCCCCGCGCGCCCCCTAGGCGGGGCTTGCGTTGGGCCTGGGTCGGGGCCTGGGACAGATCGTGCTGTGTCATGCAGGCCCGGGCCGGCATGACTGGCTCCTCTGGGCGGCCGTCCCGGCCTAGTGAGGTCTGCGGGCCCACACTGCTGGCGCGGCGCCCCGGGGCCTGGGGGCGCCCACCTGCGATCCGGTCTGCCACCCGCTCTAGGCCTTTGGTCCCCAGAGAGTGCAGGCCTCGCGGGCCCAACGCCCTAACTGCGCCCGGTGGGCGTGGACTTTGGGCCACGTGAAGGCCTTAGGAGCCCGGAGACCGAGGCGGAGGCCGGAGCAGGGGAAGGCCTGGCGAGCTCAGGGAAGCTCACGACGGCCACTTTTAGAGCCGGCTCGGCCTGGCTTGTGGTTGGCATCGTCTACGACCTGAGTGGTGAGAGGCTGTTGGGGAGACGCGGGCCCAGCCTTTCGCATCTGGCCGCCTTCATACTTTACGCCTGTTGTTATTCATACGAGAAGGCTTTAGTCAGTTTTCCTTGATGTTGTGAAATGAGGTTCATTAGGTTCTTGCTAAAATTCAAACTTCAGTTCGTATTTTGTGAGCCTTTCTAGATTTCAGCCTTTGAGGTGTGAGAGAGTTGCCTTAACTAGTCAAACACACACGTTCCTTTCCCTAAGTAGTTACGTTGAGAAATCCTGGGCCCTCTACTCAGGAAAGCATCAGATAAAACCTGGCCACCTCTACCTATTTTAGAATTAAGAGCTTTAGATACTGGTGGGGGGGGGGAAGACACCCTCATCCTATGGAAACCCTTCTATGCAAATCACCTTCCTGACTTGAGAGTTTAGTTTTTTTTGAGATGTGTTCCTTTTTCTCAAGTTTCTGAATTGAGATGAAGTATTACTCAGGTGCCTGTTTAAAAGGATTGCTTAATAAAGAATTAAAGTAGTCTCTTAGTCTTTAGTTTCCAAGACTAAAAGTCCAAAATTCTTGGAACCTGGCATCATAGACAGTTTCTGATCTATAGGTCATCTTGATGACTTACCTGAACTCTGTCCAAGTCCCCTGTGGCCCATTGGGGTTCTGGAAAGGGCCTGACTCATGCATAAGACCAGCGGGATGTCCCCAGAGAGCCTCCGGGACGGCTCTTGGCCCATGATCAAACTGAATTCCCTCATTTAGAGATTACTTCCTTTGATCTCAGTAGATAGATGTGGAATTAAAGATCCTTACTTTAAGGGAAAAGCATCCCACTCATCTCCAGTGCTGGGGTCAGGAATGGTAGGCAGATTGAAGGTTTTCCTAGGATGCAGCTTTGGGGTTAAAATACAAACTGATGACTAGAGGCATCTGGCATTTTGGTTTTCTCTAGCCCTGGTCCTATACATCAAACGGGAAGATGGGCAGCCCTTGAAGGGTATTTTAATGCATAGGGGAGAGGGAGAATGGATGGATTTAAATTGCCCTCAACTCTCATATTGACCATGCTTGCTTCTAGGGTGTTGATAAGCATTGGAAGAGTATGCAGCATTGTGACCACCACTTTGGGGTTGGGGGAGGCAAGTTTAAACTTAAGGAAACTCCATTCTTGGAAACTAGTTTAAAGGGAATGAATAAAGATGCAGCCTATGTGAGAGGGTCAGCAGAAAACTTACAACTTTTTTAGATGAATGGGATTTGTATTTCTTTTGAGTGTATCAGGACCAAAAGATGTAAAAAATCCCGTAACTCCCTAACTGGTATTCTAGAGCATAGGCATCTTTTTTCTTGCAAGTTGTGAAGTAATTTCCCATAGGAATACTTTTTTGTCTTCTTTTGTTGACTGATAGATGCTTAGAACGATGCCTGACGTATTTTTTATGTATATGTGTACACACACACACACACACGTGAATTTGTTGAGTGAAGAAATAATCCGTGGAAGAGGTTCCTTTTTATTTATTTCTTGGCTTCTTCTGTTGTCTGGCCCTCTTATTTTGGCTAATGCTCATGTTTTCCTGAGCCTTACTAAGAGGAGGTAGCTCTTCAGAGGGAGAGCCCACTGAGTCTAGTTAGTGAAGGCTGGAGATGAGCTAAGTGAGAAATTGGTGTCGGATGAATGATCTTACTTTCTAGGAAATGGTAGAAACTATTTAGATAGTTTAAACTCAGTCCAGACTCAGGCAACGTTGATTTGGGTGAGAGGGATTTGGATTTGCCCCATGTCTCAGCATTTCTTGGTTTTAACTTTTTGAACCAACCCCATGGAGTTGTGTGTCTTTGCAGAGGTTTCTGAGATTCCTTTTGAGCTTGAGCTTCTTTCTGATGAAGGTTCCAGATGTGTTAGTGTTTTGTTTTGTTTTTTCCAAATATGACTGTCTTTATGCTTTGCATTCCTGTGGTACACAGAATGCTCTGGCATTCAGCAGGTTTAGCCAGTAAGAAGGGTAATTCTAATGATTCTTCATTGTTCCCAGGCTTGCTCTGTGGGGCTTGGGGCCTCCCTGAGCCCTTTGGGAGATTGTCTTGCTTGCTTCCTTCTGCAAGAAGGTTAGCAAGGAAAGAGCTTGTGCTATGTTCTGCAGTGCTAATCATTCTGACCGTTGATACCATATGTCAGGTGTTGTGTTGAACTTGTATTCATTATCTTGCTTAAGACAGTAATCCTCTGAGATGGGTGCTACTATAGTCCCCATTTTACAGAAGAGGACATCAACCTCCAGAGAGGTTAAATAACATGCCCAAGATCACAGTTAAGTGGCAGGGTTGGGATTCAGACCCAACAGGTCTGACTACAGAGCCCGTTCTCTTAATCACTATCCTATACTGTCTGAGACTATTTTCATTTCTCTAAATACGGCTCAGTCTCCACTTTTATTTTGTTTTCTTAGTTTCCTGACCCTGGGGCACGATCACCTGGGGCCTTACAGCTAGGATACCAGTACTCAGAATACCAAGAGTTGCTGGTAGAGACTGGTGGGGCCCTTGCTGGAATATGTTTTGGAACTGACTTCATTTTCTCTTTCTAGTTCAAAAGGTGATGATTTATCAACAGCCATTCTTAAACAGAAGAACCGTCCCAATCGGTTAATTGTTGATGAAGCCATCAATGAGGACAACAGTGTGGTATCCTTGTCCCAGGTAAGTTGGGTCCACAGTCCAATCTTTGCTTATTGCACTTAACCTGAGGGCTTTTCCCAGGTTTCTTTTCTCATTTTTCTTGCAGTGACCACAGATAGAATGGGGTTTACTGGGAATCCCAACCTCCAGGGCTGCTGCTTACCCCCTGGCCCAGTGACCCAAAGGCCTTAACCTTCTTTCCTCAGCCCAAGATGGATGAGCTGCAGTTGTTCCGAGGTGACACAGTGTTGCTGAAAGGAAAGAAGAGGCGGGAAGCTGTGTGCATTGTGCTTTCTGATGACACATGTTCTGATGAGAAGATTCGAATGAATAGAGTTGTTCGGAATAACCTTCGCGTACACCTGGGGGATGTCATCAGGTGTGTGTGGGGTTCTTGGCCCCTCAGGGATGGGAGGCCAGAGACAGCCTGCATTACAGGCAGTACCCCCACCAAGGCCTTGGCAGCTGCAGATATTGGGAGCTTGCAGGCCATGGGAAGACTTATGTTTCTAGGTTGTCTTTAGGTTTTGGTTCTGCCTCTGGGACTTCAAAACCTGCCTTTGCATGACCCTTGGGACAAGTTGGCATTTCTGTGACTTTCTTGGTACCTTTATATTTTTCTACCAGAGGTATAACTTATCACACCTTAGACCCTGGTTTAGGATGCCATTTGAGTGTTTGTATCTGCCAGGTAACCTTACAGCTGGGTTGCATTAATGGCTTTTGTTGGGGCCAGAATGAGATGGGAGTATGGGCTACGAGGTGGACTCGTAGCAGGTTTGTATAAAGATCCAGGTTAATCTAGGAGAGAGGCATAGTTTGAGCCACACCTAGGATAGCGCCAGTCTGAGTGATTTTAGACTTAACTTTAGGCAAGAGGCTTCCCCATCTTGGAGTCTTCTCTAGTCACTGCTACCCAACCATCTGTCTCTTGGCCAGGAGCATCTCAGACTTCTGATTCTTTTCCATGGATTCTAGGTTTCATGTAGCCTTCTTCCTGGAGGTGCTTAGTCACTTTCTCAAGGTGCTCTGACCACCTGACTGAGATTATTTTTTCACTTCTATTTCTCTGACCCTGACACTTGTCAGACTAAGGTGTCCCTTTGTAACATTGGGTTACCAATACTGACCAGAATGGGTCATCCTTGGATATCTCTCACTGAAGACCTTCCCTCTTGTGTCTTTGTGAGGGTTCCAGATGTGTGGGTGTTCCTTTTGGCTCACTGATTGGGAGTGGGCCACCCCAGCATCTTCTTCTAGAGGCTCCCCCTACTACCCCACCCTGCGTGTGACCTGTTCTGCTTGGCTGTTTCTTTGCCCTCACTCCCACCCTACCCTCCTGCCTCTCTTCACCTAAAGCCATTCCCTGCCTTTTCTCTTTCGCTTGCCATCGGCTCTCTATGCCAGGCCCTTTTGGACACCCAGTGCTTGGGGCTGTAGTTTGGTTGGTAACGTGGAATCTGCTTGTCACCCTCAGCATCCAGCCATGCCCTGATGTGAAGTACGGCAAACGTATCCATGTACTACCCATCGATGACACGGTGGAAGGCATCACTGGCAATCTCTTTGAGGTTTACCTTAAGCCGTACTTCCTGGAAGCTTATCGACCCATCCGGAAAGGTGAGAAATAATTCTAGGGACTGAACATAAGGGTGATTGTTTGTAGGGATACCCAAGAGTAAACCTTGGGATATCTTTGTCTCATTCTCATATGTGTGTCTATACACACACATTCTGTACACATGCACATGTGTACTCTCTCCTTCCCCCCTTCCTTCCACTCCCCCATTTCCCCATTCCCACTCCTGGCTCCAGTAGAGTAAGCTGTCTTCTCTTTTATCTCTGAAGGAAGAGGTGGGCCATTTTGGCTGTCCAAAGTGTACTTAATATTTAGCACAGTTCTACCATTGGTGGTTGTCGTGAAAGCCTGGGTTATCTATACCCCAGAAGTCAAAAACCTTATGGGCTTCTTTCTGACACGTCAGGTTTTGTTCACCGTCTTGAGTGGCAGAGGGACTCTTCACGGTTTACTTTCTCTTTTTGCCTAATGCTTAATAAGATGTGGATGGGAAGGAGAAAGGGCAATATCTAGTGAACTTGGTATTCTAGATCCCAGGTTTTGATGAGGAATTCTCACTTGGTCTGGTAATAGATACCTCTAACTGCTCTTGTGCTGATTGCTCTCACAGGAGACATTTTCCTTGTCCGGGGTGGAATGCGTGCCGTAGAGTTCAAAGTAGTGGAGACAGATCCCAGTCCTTACTGTATTGTTGCTCCAGACACAGTGATTCACTGTGAAGGGGAGCCTATCAAACGAGAGGTGAGTTCTCTCCCTGATCCCGGTACCCTACTTTGTGATTACTTAGTGGGACAGTTGTGTGGTAGTTCCAAAGAATATCCAGACTTGATAGCTAAGCTTCTTCCCAGAGGTGGAAAACCTAGCTATTCATTTCTGGGCCTAGGTGTTTCTTGGAAGTATCTGATACCAATAATTTTTAAAACCTAGATTGAACCTAAAAGGTCTAAGTGGTTGGAATAATTTTTGAGGAAGTGGTGCTGATGCTGGCATCTAGATCCCTGTGCATTTCCCACAGTTTCTAGCTTCAGGTCTTAGGGGAGCCCATCCCAGTAAGACTAAGAACAATGTGATAGGGAAAGGCTATCCTAGAAATCTTTGCCTTGGCATAAATAAATAATTAATAATTTAAATAAAACAAAAGCAAAAATTGGGAATTCCCTGGCGGTCCAGTGGTTAGGACTCTGCACTCTCACTGCTGAGGGTGCAGGTTCGATCCCTGGTCAGGGAACTTAAGATCCCACAAGCTGCACGGCACGGCCAAGTAATAAAAATAAAAACAAAACAAAAGAAATCTTTTCCTTGGGATTTTTAGAGTTGTTCTTTGAGGCATGATCCCCTTAGAGGAGAATCTTCTCATACAGCAGATTTCTCTACATCAGATTTGGAGAAACTCACCTTTTGCTGATAGTAGTATTCCTGCCTTCTCCTTTTCTTTGTCTCTTCCATATTCAGGATGAGGAAGAGTCTTTGAATGAAGTGGGCTATGATGACATTGGTGGCTGCAGGAAGCAGCTAGCTCAGATAAAGGAGATGGTGGAGCTGCCCCTGAGACATCCTGCTCTCTTTAAGGCAATTGGTGTAAAGGTGAGCATCCTGGGCTCTGTAGGATACAGTCTAGGGTGGTGATTAACAGCTACTTGCTGTCTAATTCTAGGACGTCTTCATACATGTGTTTCATCATTGCCTTGGATTAGAGAGGAAGTACGGTATTTGAGTTTATAGAGGGCTCTAAATTCATTCACGCTACTAATGGTCTGGAACAGAGTGGGCCAGTTAAGTTCTCTGTTGCTTTTTTTTTTTTTTTTTCTTAATTACAACCCTTCGAAAGGTAAAAACTATTTTCATCTAATGGACCCTGTAAATAAAATCTCACCATAGTTTGCCAACCTGTCTAGAACAGTGCTGCCCAGTAGAAGTTAAGGAAATTTGCAAAGTGTGAAGGATCCTGAGTCCAAAATATTTGAGAACTGCTGGTCTGAAATGTAACATCCCAATCATTCCCATATCATGCGACACCCTGAAGATGAAAGACAACTTCAAAGAGGAATACTTGTGATAGTTAGTAAGGGAAAGCATTCCAACATGATAATAAATCCTGGAGGGTTGGGATTACTGGAGTGAGTGAGCCTCTGGCCAACACTCTTAAATGTCTAAGCTAGTCCTTGGTTCTTGTCTGTCTAAATTCAGGCCCTCGGCCTAATGGCCTCTTGCTTTTCCTAGTCCCAGGATCTTCAGACTCAGTCACACTAAGAGTCTCTTAGTGTGGTGTCTCTCCTCTTTGTCTCCTATGCATTCATAAGTATTGTCAGCTTTCTAGCAGTATTTTCTCTGCTGCTAAGAGGAGTGAGTATGGTCTGAAGTAAACTGTCTTCCTAGCAGCTGCTGCTTGAGGGCTCACTCTTACTGGTGTCAGAGTTGAGCTCTGATTCTCAGCCTCTCTAGATGGAGCCTTTGTCAAGCCATTTTAGGGTGGCTGGGGTTGGGAGAAGGCGGGAGTCTGAACCTAATCACACCTTCTGTACTGGTCCTCAGCCTCCTCGGGGAATCCTGCTCTATGGACCTCCAGGGACTGGAAAGACCCTGATTGCTCGAGCTGTGGCGAATGAGACTGGCGCCTTCTTCTTTTTGATCAATGGTAGGAGCCTTGGTTCACTTTGTGTTTGGCTGGACTCAACTCTGAGCTGAGCGTGACCCAGTCTCATGAGCTGGAGAACTCATGGACATGTTCATTTGTATACCTATGCTCGTGTATACTTCAGTATCTTTATTCTAAAGTACATTGCAGACAGATAAGCAACACGGGGATGGTATTCTACTCTGGTACCACCTGATCTGTCCCCACCTTGAGAAAGATTGTGGACAGGCTGAAGACATATAAGAGGAGTAAGTTAGAATGAGAACTCAAAATGTCTGTGCTTACTTATTTGAGAGGGTTTGGGGGAAGACTGGCTGAGATCAGTTATCTTTTGAGAATGATATTTAGCTGGTAGAGGTCCAACTGGTGTGCTGCTTCTGCTCTGGCCAGAGGTCCCATAGCATCTGCTGTGATCATTTCATACTTCCAGCTCAACTGTTAGATAAGTGTATTGAGCTCCTTGACTTTTTATCCTGGCTTGGTGGCTACCCTGGGATAATAGTTGGTAGGGGCTGTGAGAAAGTAAGTAGAAGTTATTACCATATTCTCACCTAGGACCTGTCTCTGGACTGGGCGAACAAGATAACTGATTTCTTTTGAGATTGAGAAAGGATATAGTTTTGTCATTGTATCCATTCTATATGCTTTCAGGTCCTGAGATCATGAGCAAGTTGGCTGGTGAGTCTGAGAGCAACCTTCGTAAAGCCTTTGAAGAGGCTGAGAAGAATGCTCCTGCTATTATTTTCATTGATGAGTTGGATGCCATTGCTCCCAAAAGAGAGAAAGTAGGAACTTACCCGAGGGGATAGTGGGGTGTTGAAAGGTCTTGACTTCACTTCTGACCAGACATTCTGTCCCGACAGACCCATGGGGAGGTGGAGCGGCGTATCGTATCACAGTTGTTGACCCTCATGGATGGCCTAAAGCAGAGAGCCCATGTCATTGTTATGGCAGCAACCAATAGACCCAACAGCATTGACCCAGCCCTACGACGATTTGGTAAGGACCCCAAATTTCTTTTTTTGCTGTCCTTGCTCTTGGGGAGATTGTGGCTCTACTGGCCTTAATCCCATTGATCCCACATCTGTCCTTCATCTAAGTCACCTAATCCTGAGGATTTCTTGAAGCTCTTTGCAGTGTTAGGGCCCAGGGTTCCTTTCCCTTATTCCATGTCATGTCTAGGGTGACCACCCATCCTGGTTTGCCTGAGACCAAGGGATTTCCCAGGATATGGGGCTTTCAGTGCTAACTCCAGGACATTCCTGGGCAAACTGGGATGGTTGGTCACCTTAGGCCTGCCCTTTCTTCCCTCTGCACCAGAAATGATTCCTGTCTTATGTTTACGCACTGTCTCACAGGTCGCTTTGACAGGGAGGTAGATATTGGAATCCCTGATGCTACAGGACGCTTGGAAATTCTTCAGATCCACACCAAGAACATGAAGCTGGCAGATGATGTGGACCTTGAGCAGGTGGAGTGATGATGAGGGCTGGCCAGAAGTTAGGATATCTGTTTCCAGGCAATTGAAGGGAACTGACTAGGGACATAAGCTTCAGATGTGAGGCAATTGATTTTGATTCTTGTGCAGGGGAAGGGAAGTGATCTCAGATTGAATCCAGGAAACTAGGATTGGCATGTTTCTCGGTTGACAGCGAATTAGAGTGAACCAGAATTTGGGGGGCAGCTTTATTTCCAGGCCCCAAGTCCAGGCTTGAATACTTAAAACCCAGCCGATGAAAGGGCCGCTAGTATGTGTTCAGGGAAATGGAAGGACCCAGAGATAGAAGTCAGGGGAAGGGGCCAGGATTCTGTTGTCTCTGAGCTTCCTAAGGCAGCTAGGTCTCAGAGACAGCATAGTAAAAAGGTCTTCTCTCTGCAGGTAGCCAATGAAACTCATGGGCATGTGGGCGCTGACTTAGCAGCCCTGTGCTCGGAGGCTGCTCTGCAAGCCATCCGCAAGAAGATGGACCTCATTGACCTAGAGGACGAGACCATCGATGCTGAGGTCATGAACTCCCTGGCAGTTACTATGGATGACTTCCGAGTAAGGGCCTCTCCCATATCTCAGGTACACAGACATGCACTTTGATCTCCCCTGGCAAGTCTCATCCCCAGTTTTTCTTCCCTTTTTAGTGGGCCCTGAGCCAGAGCAACCCATCAGCACTGCGGGAAACTGTGGTAGAGGTACCACAGGTGACCTGGGAGGACATTGGGGGCCTGGAGGATGTCAAGCGTGAGCTTCAGGAGCTGGTCCAGGTAGGGTGCTTGGTCCAGGGTGAGTCACTGTGTCAGTACATTGTAATTGAGCTGGGTGATATTGGGGTGTTGTCACATTCATTGCAGAAATTGTGAGCATAATTCAGGAACCTGCTGTTCTCTGGTTGGAGGCACTAAGGAGCCTGCTTTTAGGGAACCTGGGTCTTCACCATGGGATGGTGTGGGAGGATGCTTCTGTTTGGTTAGGTTTCTTTCAAACTATGGAGGTATCCCTGAACCCTCTTTGCTTTTCCTCCTAGTATCCTGTGGAGCACCCAGACAAATTCCTCAAGTTTGGTATGACACCTTCCAAGGGAGTACTGTTCTATGGACCTCCTGGTTGTGGGAAAACCTTGCTGGCCAAAGCCATTGCTAATGAGTGCCAGGCCAACTTCATCTCCATCAAGGGCCCTGAGCTGCTCACCATGTGGTTTGGGGAGTCTGAGGCCAACGTCAGGGAAATCTTTGACAAGGTGAGCTATAGGTGGCTGGGCTATCAATTCACTTGCTTGGGGACAAGTTAAGGGTGGAGGCTGTTCTTTGGGAGAGTAAAAACCATCTCATTCTGGCAGCTCAACTAGGGCAGTGAAGGTCACTTTATCTTCCATTCCTTCTCAGATCTGAGAGATCCGATTGTGCTAATGCTTGAGTCCATCTGTCCCTCACACAGGCCCGCCAAGCTGCCCCCTGTGTACTGTTCTTTGATGAGCTGGATTCGATTGCCAAGGCCCGTGGGGGCAACATTGGAGACGGTGGTGGGGCTGCTGACCGAGTCATCAACCAGATCCTGACAGAAATGGATGGCATGTCCACCAAAAAAAATGTGTTTATCATTGGCGCTACCAACCGGCCTGACATCATTGATCCTGCCATTCTGCGACCTGGCCGCCTTGATCAGCTCATCTACATCCCACTTCCTGATGAGAAGTCCCGTGTTGCCATTCTCAAGGCCAACCTGCGCAAGTCCCCAGTTGCCAAGGCAGGTGCAAGGTCTTGGGGTCGTGGGGACTTCTGTGAATCTGCAGGCTGCGTGGAGTGGTGTTTGGTTCCTGGACAAGATTCCGTTGGGGATTCCTGGGGTTATGGTTGAAAAGGGAATAGGGAAGATTTGAGGGTATTAGGGTAATCTAGAAAAAGGAATAAAACGGTGGCAGAAGATGGGACAAACTGGAATTGGGAGTGCTTGGATGGTCAAAGATCAGTGTATCACAGGGGAGGAGAGACTAAATGCTAAGATAGATATGTTGCTTCTTTTAGGATGTGGATTTGGAGTTCCTGGCTAAGATGACTAATGGCTTCTCTGGAGCTGACTTGACAGAGATTTGCCAACGTGCTTGCAAGCTGGCCATCCGTGAATCGATCGAGAGTGAGATCAGGCGAGAACGGGAGAGGCAGACGAACCCATCAGCCATGGTGGGTCTGCATCCTTTTCCCAGATTTGCCAGTTGTGGGGAGCCAGGGGACAGTCTCCACAATGCCCTAGAGTTAAGAGTATAAGGTTTTGGAAAGATCACCTGACTGAGATGTTTAGCAGGGCATCAAAGAGAAAATGCTGAGCATATACCCCCTTCAATCAGGAATTATAAAGGCTGAGAAGAGATCAGCAGAGAAACAAATAGAGCAGGGCTAAGAACCTAGGGTCTGTCGACCTATCCCTGGTGTTCCATGGACCCCTTGAATTAAATGCACAATTTGGTGGAGTGTGTGTGTAAGCTCAATAAAGATAGGGACTCTATATCATCTTGCTTGCTTCCCATTGTATCATGGCACAGTGTTAGAGACTGACTTCGCGAATAAATAAATAAATAAATAAATGGCTTTCTTTACCTTTTAGAGGGGGCCTGCGACATCTCTCCTTCCTCTCATCAAAGCTTCTAAACTCCTGATACACTGATCTGAGGGCAGTCTCATAAATCATAGCAATTGAGTGGCGTCTCAGTAAAAGAGATAGGGTGTGAGCCTGGGCTGTGAAGAGAGAGAATTTGGGTGAAGGAAATAAGGCACCCAAATAACCTGCTTGAGGAGTAGGATTACAGGAACTGGGACAACCTGGGTAGAATTGAAGACATCATATGTTGCTGGAAGTGAGGCCAGTAAGTAAGGTGTAATCTAGATGTGATAAGCACTGAGAGCCATTGACATTTTCTTTTTAAAAGTTTAGGTTTTTGAGGTATAATTTACATATTGTAAAATTCGCCCTTTTTAGGTGTACTATTTCTGTGCTTTTTGACAAAATATATAAGTTCTATAACTACAGTTGAGATAGACAAATTTCCATCATCCCCAAAAGTTCCCTCGTGCCACTTTTTAGTTTTTTTTTTTTGTTTTTTGGCTGTGCCTTGCAGCATGCGGAGCCTTAGTTCTCCAACCAGGGGTCGAACCCCTGCCGTGGAAGCACGGAGTCTCAACCACTGGACCGCCAGGGGAGTCCCTCTCATACCACTTTAATCAGCTTCCTTTTCCCACCCTAAGCCCTTGGTAACCACTGATATGAATTCTGTCCCTACAGTTTTACCTTTTCCAGAATGCACTGACAGGTTTTTAAGCAGGGCAGTGACTCGGTTTTAGGAAGATTGGCCTGGCAACCTATTCAGGAGAGGCCCAACTTATTGGAGAGGCCCAATCCTCTAAGCCTCTGCCATAAGCTACTGCAGTAATGGGGTCAGGAAGGCCAGGGAAGGAATGCAGGCTGAGCCTTAACTAGCCCCGGTGGTCTGTGTTTACCTATCCTGCAGGAGGTAGAAGAGGATGATCCAGTGCCTGAGATCCGCCGAGATCACTTTGAGGAAGCCATGCGCTTTGCCCGCCGTTCTGTCAGCGATAATGACATCAGGAAGTATGAGATGTTTGCTCAGACCCTTCAACAGAGTCGGGGCTTTGGCAGCTTCAGGTAACTAGGTTTCGGTGGGCAGTGCTTAATTTGTCTTGGGGAACTCTACAGCCAAGGTAGTTGGAGCCCTAAGGGGGCTAGAATGGGTAGTTGTGAAAATCCTACACAAGCCCTGCCCTAACCCTCTTTTTTGCCTCTGCTCTTGTGCAGATTCCCTTCAGGAAACCAAGGTGGAGCTGGCCCCAGTCAGGGCAGTGGTACTGGCACAGGTGGCAGTGTGTACACGGAAGATAACGACGATGACCTGTATGGCTAAGTGGTGGTGGCCAGCGTGCAGTGAGCTGGCCTGGCTGGACCTTGTTCCTTGAGGGTGGGGGCGCTCGCCCAGGAGGGACCGGGGTGCGCCCACGGCCTGCTCCGCTCCTCGGTCTGAACAGTTCAGCCGCAGCCAGATGCTGGACCGGGGCTTGCTGTTACAAAAAAATACAAAACAAAAGCGATAAAATAAAAGCGATTTTCCATTTGGGAGGCGGAGAGTGAATTACCATCAAGGAATTGGGCCTTGGGCCCATGCTGTTTCTGTTGTAGTTTGGGGCAGTGCAGGGGACCTCTGTGGGTGTGAACAAAGGCATTACCGCCATTGCCCACGGTAAAGCGTCTGCACTTGACTCAGTGCTGCCCGAGCCCTCCCTTCTTCCCCCTACCCAACCTGGGCAGGAGGGTGAAGGGCTACAGTTGCTGGGTGTTTATAGAGAGAGTAGGTTGATTCTTATTTTACATGCTTTTGAGTTAATGTTGGAAAACTAATCACAAGCAGTTTCTAAACCAAAACGACATGTTGTAAAAGGACAATAAACGTTGGGTCAAAATGGAGCCTGAGTCCTGGCCCCTGTGCCTGCTTCTTTTCTGGGAAGGGCCTCGGGCTACTCCAAGAGTGCCAGGGCGCTCTTCCAAATGTGAAATTCTAGGAGTACGATTGCACCCCCTTCCCCTACTGACGAACACTGGTATACTGCTGCCTCGCCCAGTGTCTGCAGCGGCACTGGGTAGGACTGCAGTGGAGGGAGAGCAGCCTGATGGAGCTCCAGATGTGGTGACTGTGGGATCCTCTACCTGTATTGGGTGTGGATGGTGGGAGTAGGCCTGCAGAGTCCCCTTTTCTTGACCAAGGCTGGATTGGGGTGACCTCCAAAAATCTAAAAGTTGTAGAAAGATACAGTCTCTGTCTGGAGATGGATGTTCTCTTGATGCATCTAAAAATTTCATATATTCATGTTCTGGTTGAGGATCACTTACAGTTATGTCCACCTTTATGTAATTTGTATTACGAAAACATAGCTTTTTTTCTAATATAAAATTCTAGTATTGGATGTGTTTCTTTCTAAACGAAACATCCTCCCCTGTTCCTCGTTTTTCAGATGATTGCTTGCATAGTTTTGTCCAGGTATAGAGTATCCTCTTCGTTCAGCAAGTACTAACATAATCACTTAGTGCTTCTGGGATCAGTACCTCGATGCCTTATCGAAGAAGGAGTATGGTGCAGAGAAAATAATCCACTGAGTCAAATTAGTCATTCTAGTACTTATACCAGCCTCTGGTTTGATCTACATAGGTAGGTAAACTACAAGGACTCAAGATAGTTACACTGGCTGATTAAACTGGGGCATCTTGAACTCATGTGCTGTGAAATAGATATTCTTGCACTTCTGTGATTTGCATTGACTGTCCCTTGTGACACTTCCTCCACTGGATCCTGTCTTTGGTCCTCCTTTGGTTTTCCTACCGTTTTAGGTATCCTGACGGCTTAGCTTTCAGTCTTCCTACTCTGGACATTGTCACTCTTATCTCATCCCTAACCTCAGGAAGACCAAAGACAAGGTCTTTTGTGGTAGAGACATTTGGTACCTCTGCATCAAGCTATGGGAACAGAACAGAAGGCAAGATCCCACAAAATAGGTAGAGGTACTGGTTGATATGTGATACAAATTTGTGTTGGAATGATTGCTTTGCACTCACTTACAACACCAAGTGTGTCTATAGGGAAGATGGTTGGAGTTTTATAGATTCTTTAGGAAAAAAAACAAGAGCAGACTTGTGAGAGGCCTGGTTTTACTTCTCGCACTTGTGCTTATAGCAGTGTAGCGTCACACAAGGCACGGAGCTCTTCTGGGGCCTCGAGATTTCTTAGTCTGATAAAATGATTGACAGTGCTTCGTAAACTGTAGAAAGCAGTGTGAGGGACTGTTCATTGTCAAAATGCTCCTGCAGAAGCCTGCATACTTAAACCAAGAGGCAAATTGTATAGGCAGTTCATCTTTTTCCCCACAGGGTTCCCAGAAAGAAATTGGAATGTGATCTTACTGTAGCCATCTTCCCATAGGATAAGTGCTGTGATTAGAAGATGGGATTCTAACCAAGAATATGGCACCAATTAGATCATGGAGGCCCAACAGTTCACCACAGAGGCGAAAGCAAAGATGGAACTATAAATCTAACATCTTGAAACATACTGGGGTCCAAGACACTGATCCTGCAAGTAGCCTTGAGAGTAGTGGTTACATAATTCCCAGGAGGAACACAGGGCTGCCAGTCATTAGTTTGACTGAACTGAACAAATGTTAAATGGTTTGTTAATCTTGCCCAGCCCTACAACCTACTGAGGGCTTAAAAAGACTTAAGAATATAGGATTTGGATGTTTCATAAAGCTATTCAGAGTTGCATAGACTCATTAAATGGCCCTATTTCAAGTGGAAATTCAGAATTGCATTGTCTTTGAGACTATGAGACTATTTTTCTGGGGGTGGATAGGTGGGGAGAAGGAAATTACCTTCAGTTCCACCCCTGGCCAGCAGGTGGTAAGTTTGGCTCAGACCCTATAGACAAGTTAGGGCTAAATAAAACTTTGGAACAGAATAGTAACAGTGAGAGGAAGCAGAGGGAAGCGGGTACCTTCTGACTGTTTTTCTCAACCAACTATACAGAGTAGAGCGAATGTTACAGATTGGGAAGAGCACTGGTTTGGGAGTGTGGACTTGACCTCACAGAACCTCACTGTCTTTGAAGGGCTTGATAGCCGTAATATCAGGAAAGCAGTGCTATCAACAAGACATAAATTGTTATGGGGCTGCAAGGAAGGGGGAACCGTACCAAGATAGGAGAATCTGAGAAGGCTGTGGAGGCGGTCTGAGCTGGGGGTTAAAGGAAGGTGGGAGGCTTGACAAGGGGTCAGAGCATGCTTAAGAAGCATCAGGTTGACTAGCAGGGGAGTGAATTCTGAGAGGCCAAACCACATTGTGAAGAACCTCAAATGCCAGGTGTGAACTTTATTCTAAAGATCTTGTGGGTCCTCTGGGGGTTTAGGCAGGGAAGTAACCATCAGATTTCAGGGCTAGAGAACTTTTTTTTGTTGTGGCAAAATAACAAAATTCATGCAAAAATTTCCAAGTGTACAGTACAGTATTGTCACCCACATGTGCATTGTTGTGTATAGACAATTCACTTTTTTTTCATTGACAGTTCACTTTTTTTTTTTTTTTTTTGCCTCACAGTGCGGCTTGTGGGATCTTAGTTCTCCGACCAGGGATTGAACCCAGGCCCCCGCAGTGAAAGCACTGAATCCTATCCACTGGACCGCCAGGGAGTTTCCAACAATTCACTTTTTAAAAAACTTTTATTTTGGGGGATTTCCTGGTGGCCCAGTGGTTAGGACTTGGTGTTTTCACTGCCGTGGGCTCAGGTTCAATCCCTGATTGGGGAACTAAGATCTGTAATGCAGCTAAAAATGATATAATATTCCCAATAACCAGAGATAATCTTTTTTTCTTTTCTTCTTTTTTAGATTGGGGCATGAGGGTAAAGGAGGAGTCAGGAGCAGGCTTCTGGCTTCAGTACTGGGGTGGATGTTGTACACCCCTTCAATAGGAATTCGCACATTGGAGGACAAGGTTAAAGGGAAAATGAGTACGTTTTAGACAGGTTGTGTATGAGACAATACTAGTAGGTGGTTAGATAGGTGGATCCTGAAGCCTAGAGATGGTTAAAAAATGACCCATGTTTTGAAATATGGCACTTAATGGAATGGGTTCAAGACATTATGTTTTTAATGGTATTGGTAAAATTGGATATCTTTTTGGGGGGTTGGGGGAGTTAGATTCTCTCCTCATACTCAAAAATTAGATTAACAGTCTAAACATAACATCTGTGGGAATTCCCTGGTGGTCCAGTGGTTAATGCTCTGCCCTTCCACTGCAGGGGACACGGGTTCAATCCCTGGTTGGGGAACTAAAATCCCACATGCTGCACGGCCCGCCCCAAAACAAATAAACAAACAAACGTCCATGAGGGTGCTAGAAGAAAGTGTTTTAGAATCCATAAGGGAACATGTTGGTAGATTTAAACTTTGGCATGGTAAAATCGCTTTAAAATTAGAAAATAAGCTACAGATTGGGAGAAACTATTTGCAGCATATTAACAGGTTGAGTTAATATCTATGACAGGATAATGCCATTCCCAAACCCCCCCACCAATGCCCACGTCATATTCCTTGGCACCTGTGGATATGTTGTGCTACATGGCAAAAGGGAATTGAAGTTGCAGATGGAATTAAGGTTGCTAGCCAACTTACTATAAGATAGGAAGAGTATCTTGGATTATTGAGGTGGGTCCAGTGTGATTAAAAGTGTCCTGAAAAGTGGGAGAGGGAGGAAAAAGTGATGTGATGTGAGAAGAACTTGCCTTTGCTAGCTTTGAAGATGGAGGAGGAGGGCCAATAGCCAAGGAATGTGGGCAGCTTCTAGAAGCTGGGAAAGACCAGGAATGAATCCTACCCAGTGCCTACCGAAAGGAATACGGCCCTGCCAAACCTCTTGATTTTAGCCGTGTGAGACATATATCAGACTTCTAATAAAATTAATTTATGTTGTTTTGTGATAATTTGTTATGGCAGCAGTAGAAAAGTAATAAAATACCCAGCAAACAGTGCAGTAGAAAAATGGGTATACGATACGAACAGGTAATTACAGAAGAAATCCAGCGATCGCTAAACATATGAAAAGGGACTTGTTTTTGTGGCCTTGGGGATGCATGAGCTAAACTAGAGAGAGAAAAGAGCAGAGGGCTGACGAGAATTGGCTAGAAACATACGTGGGGAACTTGTGTATCAAGTTTGTGAAGAAGGGGACCATACCCAGGACCAAGAGCAGCTGCCTAGACCCAGACCAATTGTGCTCGTGTGAATGGATATATTTTTCTTCTGTTGACTTGCTGTGAAGCTTTTCTCAAGGGCAGCATTGGTCTGTGCTCCCCTGGCCTTAACAGCTTCACCTTGTAGAGTGAGGACTCCAGGTTGTAGACTCCAGGTTAATCATCTGTGAACAGCTTGAAAAGAAAGTTAAGCCTATAGAATCCTGAGCTCTCTACGTCTGGGACCTGATCCTGAGGAGATACAGCTGCAGCAGAATAGGGAACCGTCATTTCCAGTACCGCAGACTCCAAAAAAGACATGAGTGGGATTTGTCTAGTTCAGCTAGTTTATTAGGATTTCCTTTGTGTCTCCACCCCCAACTGGTTTGGCTTCAGGTCTTGGGGTACTTATATTGGGTACCAGTACTACCAGCCTTTTCTCTGCTGACTGGATTTGGCGGGCAGGGGTCCATGGATACCCAGAAATTTGGCTAACATCCTTTGGAGACCCCTGATAAGGGGAGCCTGAGGTGTGGGGGAGGAAAGATGCTTCTGGGCCCAAGGGCAGTGCTTACGGTGCCGAGGGGCCAGGATGTCACCAGCTCCCAGCCTCGCCCCTCTCTGATCTTGGGAACCTGAAGCCTTGGCGTGAGGCTGCAGGGAGAGAGCAGTGTGTCGAGAGCTCTGGTCCCTGTGCTGAGATCTTTGCGGAAGTCTGCTTACAGGGACCTCTGCTAGTCTGGCCTGGGCTAGGTGGCTTTTCCCTGTAACTGTAGTTGACCCCAATTTTGCATCCCCTTCTCTGTGGTCTCCTTCTTTGGGTTTCCTGGGGCGCTCTCTCTTTTTGCCTGAAGATAGGGCTGAAACCTTGTCCTGTCTCTTGCCTGAGGCTGGAACCTCAGGGTATGAGGGCTCTTCCAGGCCTGGGCAGTGAACACATGACCCCCAGGATGAGATCTGGGACACCACCTTCGCATTCATTCTTTGCTCTTTCTGAGACCCTTGTTCTGCCCTGCCAGACTTCCATAGCTGAGGTTGGATAGAGGAGTGGGAGTGATAACAGCGGGGGACCTGGGCAGGCTGAGTTACTGTGCTCTGAGGTTTGGGGGGATGACAGCTTGAAGAGTTGGGGCACAGACTGAGGGGATGAATCTGCTGTGGTGGGCGAGAAGAGAGTCTCCAGGCGGCTTGAGTTGTGGAGCTCAGGGCAGGGGATCTGCCAAATGATTGACTTGGGCCAAGAGATCTGGAAGCAGGGCTCTGCTGTAGTTTCTTCTGCCTGAGTTCCAACTCTTTACTCCGGTGACAGGCCTGGATCTCAGAGTGGGTGGGCACCTTTGGGACAGCCTCACCCTGGGAGGATGGAGTCTCTGCCTTAGCCCCTGGGAACAGCTCTCCCTTGGGTAGGCCAGGCGGGTTGGACTCAATCTTCAGAGCTCCAGCTTGGGTGGGAGGCCAGGGTATTGGCTGGAGGGGATCCACTGCTGGAAGGCTGGGGTCCTGGGGGATCCCTCTTTGTTGCACATTCCTCCACAGAAACCCAAGGGCAATGTGTGGATCTGGTAGAGGAGCAGAGAGTGACCTGGGGGTTGGGGCTGGGAGTTCAATGGTCCAGCAGTTCTCTCTCTGCTCCACTGTTTCCCCCTCAGGTTTACAGTTGCATTGGTCTCCAATAGGCTCACTTGTGTGAGACTTTGACATAGAGTTTGGGCATGGGCTGGGACCCCACAATGGGGACACAGGAACACAACAGGTTTCTTTCTGCTCCATGTCCCCCCCAGTAGGCTCAGAGTCAGATTGGACTCCCAAGCGGTTGGCTCCACGTGGGTCTTGGGGTAAGCTGCAAGCCGGGAGCTCAGAGGCCCAGGAGTTCTTTCTGCTTTCTATGTCCCCACATGTAGCTTCAGAATCAAAGAGGACCCCCGTAGGGCTAGCTCTGAGGGAATCCAGTACAAGAACTTCGGGTGGGCTGAAGGCTAGAGATGGCGATTCAAAAGCCCAGGAATTCCGGGAATGATCAGTGTCCTTCCATGCAGTTTCTGACCCAGTGAGCCCTCCCACAGGATTGATTCTGTGGGGTTCTAGAATAGGAGCTAGAGATGGGCTGTGGCCAGGGCCTGGAGATTCTGAGGTCCAGAGGTTGTCTGTCTGCCTCATGGCCTCCCACAAAGCTTTGGACTCAGACAAGACTGCCCGGGCACCCGTTCCTAGGGACTCCAGCAGAGAGGCTGAGGGAAGGCTGGGAGATGAAACTGGGTCTGCAGAGACCCAAAGATTTTCTCTACTCTGCGTGCCCTTCCACGGAGTCTCAGATCCTGATGGGACACATGCAGGCATGGTTCCATGGAGTCCTGGGTCGATGTCCAAGGCTGGGGGCTCAAAGGCCCAAAGGTTTGTTGAATTTTCTCTGCATCTCCACTGGGGCTCATAGCCAGATGGATCTCCCAGGGGACTGCCTCTCTGGAGTTCTGGCAGGGGATGTGGGGGAGGGCAGGGGGCTGGCGTTGGGGGCTGAAAGGCTTGAGTACTCTCTTTATGTCCTGTGGTTCCCCACTGAGTCTCATATACAGGTGGAACTTCCAGGGTGCTGGTTCCTTGAGGCTCTGTCATGGGGGCTACAGATTGGCAAGGGACTGAGGTCGGAGGCTCAGAGATCTGAGGATTCTCTCTTCGCCTTGTGGTTTCCCAGAGGGCCTCAGGTCCAGAGAGGCCTCCTATAGGGCTGACTCCCTGGCATTCTGGCAGAGAAGTTGGGGTTAGGCTGGGAGCTGGCACTGCTGGCTCAGGGGTTTTGGGGTCCTCATTTTGCCCCGTGGTCCTCCATGTGGCCTCAGACCTAGTTAGGGCTCCCGGAAGGCTAGCAGGATTTTCTGCTAGGGAGGCACAGAGTGAGTCTGGAATGTGTTGTTGGAGGCCAGGATCCCATGGCACCTTCCACCAGACCTCAGATGAATGGAAGAGTTTGGAGGGCCTGGTTCTTTGGAGGTTAGGCTGTGGGTGCAGGGCTTGATCCTCAGAGACCCAAGGGACCTCTCTCTGCTGTGTAAGCCACTGTGTATTTGCCTCAGTGCCAGATAGGACTCTCTTATGATCCATGGGAAAGGATTTAAGACGGAGGGGAAGTGATGGGACAGGAGGGGAAGATGGGGAGGGAAGTTGCTGAGGGTCAGAGGCCATTCCTTCCAGATCTTCTGTAGTATGGACTTCATGTGTAGGAAGTGGGGTTGTGGAGCAATACTGGGGAAGCAGCAATACTGGGGTTCTAGGCAGGAAGACAAACTTGTTAAAGAAGACGGAAGGACTGACAGACACCTTCAGGGGAGAGAGGCCACCTGAGCTCAGGAAGATGGCCTCCAAGGACTCACTGTGCAGAGAGGGGAGACCCCAGAAGAGCTGGTTTTTTCTCTGCTGTAGGTGGCTCCCTGATGCTGTCTTGTGTATCACAGGCAGGTTGGTCAAGATCTGAAAGGTGGGGAAGGATCTGGAAGGGTTTGGGGTCTGCGGGAGTACTTGCTCTAGTGTCCCTGTGGCCTTGTGGAGGCCCTCAGAATCACAGGATGGCTGGGATGGGGCTGTGGTGGCTTGTTCTCCAATAGGAGCTTCTTTGGGAAGAGAACATGACTGCAGTGGATGCAGAGATACCTCCTCTTCCTCCTCCTCCTCTTCTTCCTCCCCTGACTTCTGCTTCCACAGGCGATCAAGGAAAGCCACATGGTACAGAAGTGGTAGGCCCTGGGGAGTGGAGAAAGATACAATCAGGCATGAAGCCTTTTTCAGAGACACAAGATGTACCGTTAAGCCCTCAGTCTTTGTTCTACACCCAGAGTGAACCTCCCACTCACTGGGGCCCACATCTGTGGACAATAGTCACTTACCCATCTGGTGTTAATGGCCATTACCCAACTACCTTTGGAGATCGGCATTCCCTTACATAACCCCACATCTAGGGTCAGTGATCATTCAGCTGGCTTGAAATCTAGTGTTAATGGTCACTCACCCAGCCTCACATTTAAGGCTTATAGTCACTCTTTTGAGCCCACATCCATGTCAATGATTCCTCACCTGAACTCATGTGGTGAGTCATTTACCGAGCTGCACACCTATATCACCCACCTTGCCTTGCATCTTGCCCCCAGAGTACCAGGGCTGAAGCTGTTGCCATCTGCCAAGCTGCCACCACCTCCGCATCTGCCAAACCACGAACAAGAATAGTATTACCAGGTTCCCTGGACTCAGAAGGCAGCTGCTGCCACAGTGTCTGCAGGCCAGGGCACGGGTCAACTGGCCCCAGAGAAGCCCCATGTCCCCCTCAGCCCCAAGCAGGCCCTCTGGCAGCCATTCCATTTCCCTCAGCCTAGTGGCAGTTTACTCTGAGGTCATCACTGCATCACAGAACAAAGAACTCCCATCCCCCGCATACCTAACAGCAGTCTCTGTGAATTTAGGGCCCAAAAATTGCACCCACCAGACAACTCATACTTTACTCAGTGAAAGCTTAGTGATCCCCTTTTGTCTTGATTACCAAGGTCAGAATTATCTTCAGGCATTGTGGTTGAGGACATGGATTCTAGCATCAAACTACCTTATTCAAATCCTAGCTCTGCCACTTCCTACCTGTGAAATCTCAAACTACTTTACCTTTCAGTGCCTCAGTTATCTCATCTGTAAAATAGGGATAATATTATTACTTACCACATAGGGTTGTTTTGAGGGTTAAATGAAAACATTTATATGCTTAGAGTAATACATGTATGTGCTATGTTAAAATATTATTTCTTTTGTTGCCATAAATGATCAATAACCAATCTATAGCAAGAATAGAATAGAGGAGGGCTTCCCTGGTGGCGCAGTGGTTGAGAGTCCGCCTGCCGATGCAGGGGACACGGGTTCGTGCCCCAGTCCGGGAGGATCCCACATGCCGCGGAGCGGCTGGGCCCATGTGCCATGGCCGCTGAGCCTGTGCGTCCGGAGCCTGTGCTCCGCAACGGGAGAGGCCACAACAGTGAGAGGCCCGCATACCGCACAAAAAAAAAAAAAAAAAAGAATAGAATAGAGGAGAGTTTTATTTGAGCCAAGCTGAAAACTGTAGCCCAGGAGACAGCCTCTCAGATAGCTCTGAGGAACTGCTCCCAAGAAGCCTGGTTTCCAGCACAGCTTTATATCTTGTCAGAACAAAGGACATCAAACATGACAGGGGTACATTCCTTCAGTGTTTCAAAAAAGACAGATTAGCTCGTACACAGCAAGTCAGTATGACCTTGGTGCCTGGGAAGGGAGCCTTTTCGTCAAAGGAGCACTAGCACTGACATCCCAGGAAGGAAGGCGTTTATCTCTAATTTCATAACAGATATTCTTTACTTCTGGACAATGCACCATTTTCTTTAATGGTTAAAGCAGATGTGCAATGTATGTTTGATAGACCACAAGACAGGCTTGTAATTAGTATAAAGTTCAAGTCAAATCATATATAAGCCAGAATGACTTCCCTATACCTCAGTATATGAAAATTTCTTCCATCACTTTTAAGGTTCCTGATTATACGCCTCATTCCATCTTTAATAGATGGAGTCTGTTTCCTCTTTTACATCTCATGTCTTTAGGTTGCCCGAGACCTTTTTCACAAATATTCATGTTAAGGATGACAAATCCTTAAATGCTTGACCCTTTATTTTTCATTTGCCCCTCTTTTCCCTAAAACCACCACTCTGTTTCATGTCAACTCCTCTTTTTAGGGTCAAACTTCAATATCTGCCTTTGCGGTACAATTCAATGCCTCTCTTCTCACCCTATCCCCCATCAACTGCCAGCTTAGTCTGGTAGAAAGAGCACTGAGCTGAAGTTGAGGAGACTTGGATTTTCTAGCTCTGTCACTGTTTGGCCATGTAATCTTGGGCAAGAACGTTTTCTCCATTGGTACCATGATTTGGACTAGATTTATTCATTCACATTCAGAGAATATTTATTAAGTGCTTACTATGGATCAGGTATTGTGCTCAGTCTTGAGGAGGCAGAAGTAAGACAGGGTCTCTGTGCTAAAAGTAGGTCCCATTTCAGTGAGGGAAACAGTCAAATAATAGACAATTAAACTAGAGGTATGCACAGGGTATTAAGAGGGGTGGAGGACATCTAACCACCTTGGGGAAGGGGGTTGCTTGTCAGGGGGTGCTTCCCAGAAGAGATGACCAGTGCTTGGTTTGAGGAATCAAGAAAATGAGAGTGTAGGGAAGAGAGGACCATCCAAGCAGTAGAAACAGCCTGTGTAAAGGTGGTGGGTCAGAGAAAGCATGTCCCATTAGGGAAATTGAAGGTGTCTCAGTGCAGCTGTAGTATTAGTTGGGGGTTGGGGAAGCAGTAGGATAGACAAGATCACAAAGGGCCCTGAATACCAGACTAAGAAGTTGGAAATTTATCCTGAAGGTGATGGGAAATAATTGAAAAATTTTGAGCAGGGAAGAGAAAAGATCAAGTTTGTGTCTTGGAAAGAACACTCTGGCTATGTTGAGGGCAAAGAGATTGAAGGCAAGAGATTGGTTAGGGAAACTTCGCTTTAGTTTAGGCAAAATGAAAGATGAGGCCTGAACCAAGGCAGTGATGGTGGGAATGGAGAATAACAGGTTCAAGTAGAATTCTAAAGTTATAATTGATTAGACTTAGTTACCAGTGGGATAGGGTGGAGTAGGGAGGGAGTTGAGAATGACTCTAGGGATTCTGACTTGGGGAACTGGGTGTGTATGTTAGTGACATTTTACTGAGGTAAGTAACACAAACCTGGTAACCAATTTAGGGTGAGGGGACAATGTGTTCCATTTTAGACATTTGCATTTGAGGTTCCTGTGACAAGGAAATGTCAGGCAGGAGGCAGATACATGTATCTGAAGCTTGGGAAAGTAGTCTGTGGGGGAGATATAAATTTGACAGCTACCAGTATATATGTAGCAGCTGAAACCATAAAACGGCTTAAAGGTACATACTGATATATAACATTTGGCCCAGACAATGTGGCCAGCAGTTTTTTGTTTTGTTTTCAAAACTTGAGTGGTCAACATTATAAGATTAGTAGATTGTACGTAATAATATTTTTGGCTTAAAATCTGGCAACATAGGGCTCTCGTTCCCACAAAGTAAAGACCATTAATTAATTAATTAATTTTATTTATTTATTTTTGGCCACGTTGGGTCTTCGTTGCTGTGCGTGGGCTTTCTCTAGTTGCAGAGAGCGGGGGCCACTCTTCGTTGCGGTGCGCGGGCTTCTCTTTGCGGTGGCTTCTCTTGTTGCAGAGCATGGGATCTAGGCGCAGGCTCAGTAGTTGTGGCGCATGGGCTTAGTTGCTCCGCGGCATGTGGGATCTTCCCAGACCAGGGCTCGAACCTATGTCCCCTGCATTGTCAGGCAGATTATTAACCACTGCACCACCAGGGAAGTCCCTGGGAGCACAGAGTCTTAGCCACTGGACCACCAGGGAAGTCCCTGACTCTCTGTCTTCCGTGCTGACTTTATTTTTAGGTACTGTGTGGTAGCAAGTTCAAGTGAAGCTGAAAATGTGGTGTTGCTATGACAATATTGTGCTTATGGGTTCCAGCTGGTCATTCATACATCATTGAACTACTCACTGAACTGTACACAGGGGAATAGGATGCTTCTTCTGGCAGGTCTGAGTCACATACACATCCTTGGAGTAAGGGTATGGAGGGAAGAACACTATCTGCGCATGGCCTGAGACCGAAGAAGTGGAGGTCTGGTCGTTCCTCCAGAAAACATAGACATCCTGTTTCCAGAAAGGTGTATGCATGCTGGTATCAAAACAAAATAATAGAGATGTCCATTATAGCTCTAACTAGCCCCTTCGGTTTTCTGGCCCAGAGCCATGCCAGATCTTTTGGGATCTGAGGCTTAAGTTAAAATGTGAATGCAGATCCTATGAAGGTTGGTGAAGGGGCTGGATGGGGCCTAGGGCAGAGATCTTGAAGGAGGGAAATCTATGGGAAACCCAAACATCTGTGCGGATAACCTATTAAATGACCTAGACTCTCAATTCCTAGACCTTTTCATCTCAGAGTCCTTTACCTCTGCTCCAATCCAGCTATGGCCATATCTGAAGCATCATCATCAGGAACCACTCTGCCTTCTGTCTGGCATCACCCTCTGATTTCAACCTCCAGACTTGTCCTAAAATGCCAACTCTTCAACCTTGTCAGGAGTCTAGCCCATTGCTCTTTCCACTTTGTTCCCTGTCCATAAGAAACCTCTTGCCTTTATTTCCTCCCTCTCCAAGATAGACTTCATGGTTCATCACCTAATCAACATCTATCAATTCATTCTCCTTTCATCATTTCCACCTGGCAAAATCCCAACTCTGCCTCTGCCAGAACTGCCCTCTAGGCAGGCAGAGGTCAGCATTATTGGATAAAATCACACTTATAGGTAAGTTGGTGGCCACCATAAACTTACGGTCTACAACTAATGGGCAACTCCATCATCACTTGAAAGACATTTATTTATGCATTCCATTTATTAAGTGCCTGCTATGCGCTAGGCACTGTTCTAAGTGTTTGGGATACATGGGTGATCAAAACAGGCAAAGCTTCCTGGGAATTCCCTGGTGGTCCAGTGGTTAGTTATGTCATTTATTACTTAGTAAACTCTCCCATCCTACTCAAAATAAATTCAAACCTTCTTTACTTTCCTCAACTTCTCTTTCTCCTGGCCCCTAGCAGATATGGCAGACCTCTACTTTTCAGAGGAACCAGGAGCCATCCAATGGGAACTTTTCATCATCAAAAACCATTGCCTCCGATTTTCTTTCTTCCTGCTAGAGTGAAAGGTATGTTCTTTTGTGAGACCTTCCTTGACCCTCCCAAGCTAGGACGGGTGCCCTTATCCTCCCCTCCCCTCCCCCACCGGCACTTTCCACACTAGATTGTAACTTGGCGTCTTAATTATCTGGCCTACCACGTTCACCGCTTTAACCCAAGCATCTGGCGCTTAGTATCTGGTTGGAGCTCAGTACCCTCAGGGTGAACGAAGGAAAGGGCGAGATTTCTGGGAGAGGGCCTGCTGCGGGGCGGGGCCTGCGCCGGGGAGGGCGCGGGGGGCGGGGCGGGGGCAGCCTCAGGGCTGTCCCCTCAGGCTTCTTGGAGGCCGCCCCCAGGCGACACCTCAGGACGCAGAAGTAAGCATCCTAGAGACCAGAGCTCACAGCCAAGATTCGGGTGAGGCTTTTCGGACGCCCCAGCGCCGGTTCCGCTGCAGGACTCCCCTCAACCGTGGGGCCTCTGGATGGGGCGGCTGCGCCCAGGTCCCGCCGCGGAGCCCGCCAGCGCCCACGCGCGGCCGTGGCTTCGGCTTCCTAAGCTACCCCACTGGTTTTTCTCCCTTTCCTTCCGCCTCACCTCTCCCCTTCCCTGACCGCTCTTTCCTCTCCCCCCTTTCCCCTTCCCACCTCCTCCAGAGGGATGCCGAGTAAAGGGCTTGGCCAGCAACCCAGCTCCAGCGGCCGCGCGGGCTCGGCACGCTCTTATCCCCTGCCCCTGAGGGGCCCAGTGTCCTGAAAATGTCAGGACTGGTCCGGACAGCGAGACCTGACGGAACCGCCCCTCCGGGAGGGGTCAGCGTCCTCAGGAGGGTGGTGCTCACCGTCCGGGAGGAGTTGTTTCAAGCCGGAAGACAGCAGCGGGGAGGCCGCGGGGCTGGGGTAGTGGGAGCGGCGGGCGGAGCCGGGCGCGGAGCCGGGCGCGGCCCATTAGCCCGGCTGTGGGCGGGCCGAGGTGAGACCGAGTCCTGAGGGCCGGCGGGACAGGCTTCTCTACAAGGCAGGAAGATCCGAGGCCACTGCTCTCTCATCTCAGGTGCTGGTCCTTTGCTGCATTTACTGGGGGCTTACTATGTGTCAGGTCCTGTATTTGATAGGAACTCTAGCTATGTCCCGCTAGAGGTAAGAGGAAATGTTACTTTTTAAAAAAGTTTTTCCCGTTATGATACTATTCTATACCGAATTTAGAATATATAAAAAAGTAGAAGGAAGGATCCCATAAACTTTCAATCTCAAAATAATTTCCATAGCATCTTGACGTAGTTCTTTCCAGACTTGACTATTCACATTTTTACAGTGTTTAAGTAAATGTAGGTTTTCGTAAGGTAAGAAAGCTGTTAATATTTTTTATTTTATTTTCTAAAAATAAATTTATTTATTTTAGGTTGCGTTGGGTCTTCGTTGCTCCACGCAGGCTTTCTCTAGTTGCCGCGAGCGGGGGCTACGCTTGTTGTGGTGCGCGGGCTTCTCATTGCGGTGGCTTCTCTCCGTGCGAAGCACAGGCTTTAGGTGCGCGGGCTTCAGTAGTTCTGAACGCAGGCTCAGTAGTTGTGGCGCACGGGCTCTAGAGCGCAGGCTCAGTAGTTGTGGCGCACGGGCTTAGTTGCTCCGTGGCATGTGGGATCTGTCCCAGACCAGGGATCGAACCTGAGTACCCTGCATTGGCAGGCGGATTCTTAACCACTGCGCCACCAGGGAAGCCCTATTTTATTTACTTTTTAACATTTATTTATTTGGCTGTCCCGGGTCTAAGTTGCACCATGCAGGATCTATTTCCCTTACCAGGGATCGAACCCGGGTCCACAGTGGTGTCCTAACCACTGGACCGCCAGGGAATTCCCCTAAACATCATTTTTGATGACTGTATTATTCTCTGAAGTAGATTCTGTGAAGTAGTGAATTAGCCACTCATGTGGTTAATTATTTCAGCACTGACTTCTATGAGCTTCAGTCTCATCGATTCCAGTTGCTTGCTAAACATCCCTAAGTTCGATTTCCCACAGGTACCCAGGCCTAACATCTTTATAACTTAGGTCATTTTCTTCTTCTGTCCCAACCTGTTCTTCCTGTTGTATTTCCCAAAGCAATTAGTGTCACCTAATCACCCAGGCATGAAACACAGGAGCCATTCTACACTGCTCCCTCTTCATCTTTCCTATTAGTTGTCAGTCACCAACTTTTGCTAATTATATCTGCTATTTCTCAAATCTCTTTCTGCCCCATCCTTACTGTCACCCTAGTAGTTCAGGCCCTCCTCATTTCTCCCATAAACTGCAGTAGCTTCCTAGCTGATCTCCATTCCTCCAGCTTTATCCATCTTAAATCCTTTCCATTCACTACTGCCAAAGTAATCTACCTAAAACAAAAATGATCATGACACTCGCCTTAAAATCCTCCAGTGAGCCATACTTTCTGCACGGTATAGAGAACCCTCCACGTGCAGGTCTTTCTCTACTTTAGCTTCTCTAGTCATTACCTGCTGGTGTTTATTATTCTAGTAATAGAAGAATGCCTCTAGTTTCCCCTGAGCCCTCCATGCTGTTCATTGCTTCTATATCGTTTTGCTCATCAGTATTTTGATTTCTCTGTCTGGAATGGCCTCACCACTTTTTTCCACCTGGCTAATTCTGCATTGGAAGCATGGAGTCTTAACCACTGGACCACCAGGGAAGTCCCCAACCTGGCTAATTCTTAATTGTCCTTCTATCCCAATTCAGGCATCATCTCAGAAAATTTACCCTGAAGGTCTGGTTTGGGCTACATGTCCCTTTTTCCTGCTCTACATAGTGAATCCGAGTGGGGTCCTGTGGAGCTTCCGGGCATGGAGGCCTTTTTGGCCCCCATTTCTTGGCAAGACTCCAGCCTCCATGACATTCCCTGAGTTCCAAAGGGCAGATTCGAACAGTTGCTAATCAAGGAAGGAGCAGCCACAAAACCACCTGAGGCAAGATTAAAGGAATGAGAGAAGCTCATTAAGATTAGCATTTTAGGGCCTCCCTGGTGGCGCAGTGGTTGAGAGTCCGCCTGCCGATGCAGGGGATACGGGTTCGTGCCCCGGTCCGGGAGGATCCCATATGCCGCGGAGCGGCTGGGCCCGTGAGCCATGGCCGCTGAGCCTGCGCATCCGGAGCCTGTGCTCCGCAACGGGAGAGGCCACAACAGTGAGAGGCCCGCATACCGCAAAAAAAAAAAAAAAAAAAAAAAAAAAAAAAGATTAGCATTTTATTGCTCATCTTGTCAGCAACCCCACCCTTGGAGCCGACCAGACCCAGTGTTGTAGCCATTTTGAAACTGTGCAGAAGAAGAATGCAAGACTGTTACTGCCTGGATCCTTACTGCATACCGGTGACCATGAGCTCCAGCTATAAGACCTCTCCCTATTCCCCAGGGAGGGGGGCACAGTTCTTGAGGCGCTAGCCTGCTGTATTCCCCTCTCTGCCTGGCAAAGAATAAAGCCACCCTTTCTTCCTCCTCCAAAACTCTGTCTCCATATCTCGTATCTCATTTCGGCATCGGTGTACAGGAAGCCAATATTTTGGCGCCAATAGTGATTGTCTCTATCTTTTCATTTAAAACATCCTTCAAAACCCTTTAAATCTATTACTTTGTGTATAATGACCTTCTTTTAAAAAATTAATAATATTTATTTTTGGCTGCATTGGGTCTTCGTTGCTGGGTGCAGGCTTCCTCTAGTTGCAGAGAGCAGGGGCTATTCTTCATTGCGGTGCGTGGGCTTCTCATTGTGGTGGCTTCTCTTGTTGCAGAGCACGGACTCTAGGCACGTGGGCTTCAGTTGTGGCATGTGGGCTCAGTAGTTGTGGCTTGCAGGCTTAGTTGCTCCATGGCATGTGGGATCTTCCTGGACCAGGGATCGAATCTGTGTCCCCTGCATTGGCAGGCGGATTCTTAACCACTGTGCCACCAGGGAAGTCCCTATAATGACCTATAATTTCAATAGCAGCAGTCTGAGCATGTCTTATTTTTCAGTTTGTAGTCTTCCTAGACCCTTGATTATGGAGGTCTGTTTCCTTGTGTGTTTGATATATTTTACTAGGAGCTCATTTGGTTATACTTTTAAACTTTGTGAATCCTGAAGGGCCTGGATTGAGATGATTTGTCTTGGTTTCTCCTGGGTGCTAAGGTACTTGACCAACCTGGAATTATTTGTTTTTTTCTTGGATTGACTATGTTTATTTCTCAGACTATGAGTATGGTGTAAATTCACATCCCGGGTCTTCATGAAACTAGGGCTATGATGATAAATTATTAGGGAAAATTATTAGTATTAATGTTGTTAGTGTTTCCACTCAGTTTTGCTAATTCTATTTCTCAAATCTGTCTCTTCTCCCAATTTGATGCTGAAAACTTGGCCTCTGTGCACTGATGCTGAACGAATCGAATCTTAGAGACTGAGTTTTGGGTGAAGTAGAAAAAACTAGCTTTATTGCTTTGCCAGGCAAAGGGGGACACAGCGGGCTCATGTCCTCAAAAACTGTGTGTCCCAACCCGGGGTGTGGTGGGGGGCACTTGGTGAGGAGTATTATAGCAGTGGTTCAAGGATGGGGTTGCTGATAAGGATCAGGGTGTGTGCAAGGCCTGCATTCCTTTAATCTGGCCTCAGGTGGTCTCTTGATGAGCTTCTGTGGTTCTCAGGGTTATCAAACTGACCTTCTCTCTGGAATGAAGAATGCTTCATCAAGTAGTTAACATCTTCCATTTTTGGGGGGGTTTTAGTTCTGCAGAAGAGCTCACAGATATTGTTATGTGTATCCCTTGAGGCGAGGAGGAACCAGGTCCCTGCCTCAAGGCTGCACTGTTGTTTCTTTTTTTTTTTAATTTATTTATTTTATTTATTTATTTTTGGCTGTGTTGGGTCTTCATTGCTGCACGTGAGCTTTCTCTAGTTGTGGCGAGCAGGGGCTACTCTTCATTGCAGTGCGCGGGCTTCTCACTGCAGTGGCTTCTTTTGTTGCGTAGCATGGGCTCTAGGCGCGCAGGCTTCAGTAGTTGTGGCTCGTGGGCTCTAGAGCGCAGGCTCAGTAGTTATGGCACAAGGGCTTAGCTGCTCTGCAGCATGTGGGATCTTCCCGGACCAGGGCTCAAACCCGTGGCCCCTGCGTTGGCAGGCAGGTTCTTAACCACTGCGCCACCAGGGAAGCCCTGCACTGTTGTTTCTTGACTGCTCCTCCCTTGTCTCTGCATCGCCTCCCTTTCCTAATTAGCAGCTGTTTGAAACTGTCCTTTGGAAGTAAGGGAAGGTCATGGAGACTGAAGCCTATTTCCTACAAACAAGAAATAGGGGACACAGAAAGACTTCCATGCCCAGGAGCCCCACAGGGTCCTGCTTGGTTTCACTTTTTTTTTTTTTTTTTTTTTTTGCGATACACGGGCCTCTCACTGTTGTGGCCTCTCCTGTTGCGGAGCACAGGCTCCAGACGCGCAGGCTCAGCGGCCATGGCTCACGGGCCTAGCTGCTCCACGGCATGTGGGATCTTCCTGGACTGGGGCAGGAACCTGTGTCCCCTGCATCGGCAGGCGGCCTCTCAACCACTGCGCCACCAGGGAAGCCCTGGTTTCACATTCTTAGTGTCACCAGGGACAAATTGGTTTTTTATGGCTCTTGTTTCCAGCATGCAGATTTTTTTTGTTCACATGTTCACAGTATAGCCCTTTTGGTTGCCTGGCTTTATGTGCAGTTCTCAGATTCAGCTCCCCTACTTTGTCAAGTCTAAATAATATGCCTTGGTGGGGCTGATAACCAGTAAACTTTAGGTTTCTGGGTTGGGCATATTTTTAGGGCAGCCCTAGTGTCTGTGTTGGCTTTTCATCTAATTTTGGCTCTAGAATTTCTTTCTTCCTCCTTTCCTCACCTCTTTCCCTCTTTCCCTTCCCCTCTCTTTTTTCCCTTTCTCTCCTCCTCTCTCCCTCCCTCCCTCCCTGTCTCCTTTCTTCTTTCTTTCTTTCTCTCTTTCTTGCCTTCTCTTTCTCTCTTTCCCTTTCTTTCTTTCTCTCCTCCCCTTTCTTTCTTTCTCTCCTCCCTTCCTTCCCTCCTTCCTTCCCTCCTTTCTTCCTTCCTTCCTTCCTTCCTTCCTCCCCTTATAAAAGTGTATTTGTTCTAGTTAAGCCAGCATTTGGATTTTTGCAGTGCAAGGGCATTTCATAACATCTAGCCTAGTTAAATTGCCAGAAATTGAAATCTTATAGACTTCATTTTAAAAATTGGATTCTATTTCAAGCTTACTTGAAGATTTTTACCATGGAATCTCTGTCAAATACTTGTTTGCTTTTCTTTTAGTTATATTTAAAATTAGTGGTTTTTAAAAAAAATCAGAGTAATATATGAACATTGCTTTGAAAGTCAGATAGTAATTTCTCTTAACAAAAAGCAGGCTTGGGAATTCCCTGGCCATCCAGTGGTTAGGACTCAGCACTTTAACTGCTGGGACCTGGGTTTGATCCCTGGTAGGGGAGCTGAGATCCCGCAATCCATTCAGCGTGGGCAAGGCAAAAAAAAAAAAAAAAGGCAGGCTCTTTGCTCCCACCTTCTTCTACTGCAAGCTCTGCTTATCAGAGGTAACCACTTTAAGTTCTTTTGGCTATTTTTTGCATTGTTCACATCCTTATTTTTTATTTTTTAAAATAAGTTTATTCATTTATTTATTTTTGGCTGTGTTGGGTCTTTGTTGCTGTGTGCGGGCTTCCCCTAGTTATGGCGAGTGGGGGCTACTCTTCGTTGTGGTGCGCCGGCTTCTCATTGCAGTGGCTTCTCTTGTTGCGGAGCGTAGGCTCTAGGCACACGGGCTTCAGTAGCTGTGGCACATGGGCTCAGTAGCTGTGGCTTGTGAGCTCAGTAGTTGTGGCTCACGGGCTCTAGAGCGCAGGGTCAGTAGCTGTGGTGCATTGGCTTAGTTGCTCCGCAGCATGTGGGATCTTCCCAGACCAGGGCTCGAACCTGTGTCCCCTGCATTGGCAGGTGGATTATTAACCACTGAGCCACCAGGGAAGCCCCACATCCTTATTTTTAAGTAATAAACTTTTACCAATATTTCTTGATTTATTAATTTTAGACAGTATATATTGATTTTTTTAATTGAAGTATAGTTGATTTACAATGTGTTAATTTCTGCTGTACAGCAAAGTGATTCCGTTATATATATATTCTGTTTTGTATTCTTTTCCATTATGGTTTATTACAAGACACTAAACATGGTTCCTTGTGCTATACAGTAGGTTCTTGTTTATCTATTTTATATATAGTAGTTTGTATCCATTAATCCCAAACTCCTACGTTATCCCTCCCCTACCCCCTTTCCCCTTTGGTAACCATAAGTTTGTTTTCTATCAAACTCTTGATTTTTTTTTTTTTTTTTTTTTTTGGCGGTACGCGGGCCTCTCACTGTTGTGGCCTCTCCCGTTGCGGAGCACAGGCTCCGGACGCGCAGGCTCAGCAGCCATGGCTCACGGGCCCAGTCGCTCCGCGGCATGTGGGATCTTCCCGGACCGGGGCACGAACCCGCGTCCCCTGCATCAGCAGGCGGACTCTCAACCACTACGCCACCAGAGAAGCCCCAAACTCTTGATTTTAAATGTGTTACAGGACATGATCCATTTTCTTATAAATATTTTAAAGTATTTATATAGAAATCTCAAGTTTTAACAACATACACAGCTGTTTCTTTATGTATTTTTTGGCATGTTATAGTTACTGTGTCATTATTGTGCACATAATATTGTGTGTAATAATGTGCACTGCAATTGCTTTTGACAGATGATTTCCTTTATGTCGTGTGGAGGAAATTCACTTAACTGAGTCCTCACAGTTGACTACAGAGTGAGACCCAATGTTCAATGAGGGTCATCAACAATGCTGCAAAAGTCTGCTGTGAAAAAGTGTGTTTCTGAGTGATAAACACCAAAAGAATGCTCTACAGCAGAGAAAAATGAAAAAGCTGGTGGTTGTGTAAAAAAATTTTCAGATAGTAAAATGGACAATGTTAAGAGACATTTGAGCAAACATTAAGAGATATTAAGAGCAAATTTGGTAAGGAGTTTCCTTTCAACAGTCATTTCAACATGTAAGCAATATGAAAACGTAATTACTGAGACATCTTTCATCCTTTTTGGTACTGTATTCGAAATCCAATGTATATTTTACACTTGCAGCACATCTCAATTCAGACTAGCCCCATTTTAAAGTGCTTTAGCCACATGTAGCTAGTGGCTACCATATGTAACAACCCAGGATTAAATTATGAAGACAGTTCAGGATACTTAGAGGAGAACAGTCTTTCAACACACATTCATCAGTCACGGTACCTTCTCAGGTATCTCTGGATCAGGTGTTTCCTTTGTGATTGAGCTGATCTGGAGCGCAATGCTGAGTTGCTAGAGTCTAAGCTCCATACCCAGGGGACAAAATCCTACCAAATGGAACATTCATACACTTGTTGGTCTGAGATTATTTACCCTTTTCATTAAGGAATACTGACTAAAAATCAATTGAGGATCACATACAGAAAACATTTGTTTGAGATTTTCAAAGGAGAAAAAATAGAAAATACTTTTTTTTTTTTTTGCGGTACGCGGGGCTCTCACTGTTGTGGCTTCTCCCGTTGCGGAGCACAGGCTCTGGATGCACAGGCCCAGCGGCCATGGCTCACAGGCCTAGCCGCTCCGCGGCATGTGGGATCTTCCCAGACCAGGGCACGAGCCCATGTCCCCTGCATCGGCAGGCTGACTCTCAACCACTGCACCACCAGGGAAGCCCAGAAAATACTTTAACCATTTTAAAAATGATTTCTGGGTAAGAACCCAGAATTTCATTAATTCAATGTAGAAAATCGTATTCTTCAAATATAATGAATGTCTGCAGCTTGCCTAGAGGGAGGAGAATAAGAATTGAGTCCAAGTCCCTCATTCCTTTTTTGTTTTGCAGCATCAGTGCAGGGAAGAAGAGGAGCAAAGAGGGAGCATTTGGTAGGTAAGGTTCTGCCTATTTAATCTGGAGCTCTGAAGGGTTAACCTTAATCTCTCCTTTCTGTGAGACCCAGGTCCATATCCATAGTCTCTAAGGACGTCAGCTGCTAGAGCTCATCACTCTTAGAAAACAAACCTCTCAGCAGGGAGAGTCATAGGAAGGAGTCAGAACCAAGAACACTTCTCCAGTTCCCTGCCAGGTCCATCCATGGGAATGGAAAAATGGTGGAGCGGGCCTGTGGGTCTTGCCCACTAGGTGGCAGTGTGAAACATGGTGGAAAGGATATCTGGAGGCAGACCTTTTGGGTCCTGTTTTGGGACAAATTGTTTAATTTTCCTAAGGCTCAGATTCCTCCTTGAGATACACTTGACCTTCATCCCTCACAGCGTGGTTATGAGGATCAGATGGGATAAAGTATAAAATGCTATTCCATCCTTGAGCCTGTCTATTGTTGTCACTGACTGTTTGACCTTGTGTACTAATGCTTGGGGCTTTTGGAGTCTAGTCTCCCAAGAGCATCCCCCAGAGGACAGTTTTGCTCAGCTTCCTATAAGATCCTTTGCTCCTACCTTCACCACATGTGACCAAGTCTCCTGCTTTCCCAGCTTGGAGAGTTTGCCAGAAAGGAGTGCACGTGACATGGGACCTGCTTGCTCTTTGGAAAAACGGGTATTGATGAAGCTCTTCTTCTTTCCTGCCCCCTCTTCCTAGCATGGCCTCTGTGACTGCAGGTCCCCTGTGCAACCGAGGCTGACATGAGAGGGTAATCCTATAGGGAAGGGAATGTGAAAGAAATCCCTCATTGAGGAATAAAAGAAGGAACTTGAAGTCAGTGATGTAGGGAACATGACTCCTGCCAGACTTGCTGGGCCCTCCTATCCTCATTCTGCTCCCAGCTGCAGCTTGTACATCCTGTCTTTTGCAGCCATCTGGGCAAGCTTCTTGATGAGGACAATTTGTAGCAAGATCCCTGCTGAGAGGATCATGATAGAGTGACTATAGAAGCTGATCTTCTGATGTCTGGGGAGGTTGGGAAGATGCTGCTTCATCTGTGTCCCTTTGGCTGTGTCCCATAGGTTCTCTGCCTGAGCCACCCACTCTCTGTCCTCCCCACTCTCTCCAGACCCTCTAGAAAAGGAGAGAGTGACCTCTCTCACACTGTCCTATTTATCCCTCTGATAGCCTGAGAACCTACAGAGACCCATCTTCCCACACTGTACTCATCTTAGTTCATTGTCTCCTTCCTTTAATTGTACCCCAACATCCCAGTGGGCCCCAGGCCTACATCACTCTTTTCATTCACATCACTGGCCTTCTTTCTTCCATTAGAGGTCACTCTGCCATTTGCCCCCATATTTTCGCTGACTTATTTTTCTCATCCACTGATAGTTTTATCTCCTCCATCTGTAGAGCTTTGCCACTGGGTGCCCTCCTTGCCTTTTTATTCACTTAACCTTCTTTGACCACACCTCTAAACAAAATTCATTTATTTTGTTTATTTTTATTTTTGGCCGTGTTGGATCTTCGTTGCTGCGCACGGGCTTTCTCTAGTTGAGGCGAGTGGAGGCTACTCTTCGTTGTGGTGCACGGGCCTCTCATCACGGTGGCTTCTCTTGTTGCGGAGCATGGGCTCTAGGCACGCGGGCTCAGTAGATGTGGCTCGCAGGCTCTAGAGCACAGGCTCAGTAGTTGTGACGCATGGGCTTAGTTGCTCCGCGGCATGTGGGATCTTCCCGGACCAGGGCTCGAACCCGTGTCCCCTGCATGAGCAGGCAGATTCTTAACCACTGTGCCACCAGGGAAGCCTGGACCCCGTCTCTATCTTTTATCTTTGTTCCAGGATCTCTGCTGCTAGACCCTACCTCCCCCCAAACTCTCAAGACTGAGCCTCTCTTTATAACCAGTCTTTTTTTATTACTCTCACCACCTTTTGGCCACCAGCCCTTTTTGCCACTGGTTCCCACTTTCTTATTGGATTGTCCTCCATCTCCAACACTTGCCTTTTCCCCTCTTCCTTCAGAGCACACTCAGATCCTATTCTCTAGCTAGACTTTGTGTCTGGACTATTTCACCTCACTTAACTCCACCTTTTCTCAGGGTATCAACCTCTTATGCATGGATCTCTCTTATTCATTTTAAAAAATATTATTTCTAAAAATTGAGATATAATTCCCATACCATAGAATTCACCCCTATGAAGTGTACGATTCATAGTTTTTAGGATATTCTCAAGGTTGTGCAATCATCACCACTATCTAATTCCAAAACACTTTCATCATTTCAACAAGAGGTATGCCCAATAACACACTCCTCATTCCTCCCTTCTCCCAGCCCCTGGCAATCACTAATCTATTTTCTGTCTCTATAGATGTGCCTGTTCTGGATATCTCATATAAATGGAATATATAATATAACTGAAATTTTGTGTCTAGCTTCTTTCACATAGTATAGGATTTTGAAAGTTTATCCTTGTTGTAGCATGTACTAGTACTTCATTCCTTTTTTATGGCTGAATAATATTGCATTGTATCGATATACCACATTTTGTTTTTCCATTTGTCAGTTGGTGGACATTTGAGTTATTTCCATCTTTTGGTTATTATGAATAATGCTATTATAAACATTTGTGTGTAAGTTTTGTGGAAATATATGTTTTCATTTCTCTTGGGTATGTACCTTGGAGTGAGATTGTTGGGTCATATGATAATTCTATGTTTAACTTTCTGAGGAACCATAAAATTATTTTCCAAGTGACTGCACCATTTTACATTTCTCAGCAATGTACAAGGGTTCCCTCCTGACCAATGGCATTGACATCTTCTCATGTGTTTGTTGGCCATTTAAATATCTTGTAGTCTGGCAAAATTTCTATTCATGTCTTTTGCCTGTCTTAAAATTGGGTAGATTGTCTTTTTGTTGTTGAGTTATAAGAGTATTTTATGTATTCTGGATACTAAACCCTTATAAATGTATGATTTGCAAATACTTTATCCCATTCTATGACTTATCTTTTCACTCTCTTGATAGTGTCCTTTGACGCACAAAACTTGTTAATTTTGATGAAGTCCAATTTTTCTGTTTTTCCTTTTGTTGCTCACATATTTGGTGTCATATCTAAGAATCCATTGCCAAATCCAAGATCATGAAGATCTACTTCTGTGTTTTCTTCTAAGAGTTTTATGGTTTTAGCTCTTATATTTAAGTCTTTGATCCATTTTGATGTCGTTGTTGTTTCTTTTAAATCATTAATTAATTTTATTGAGGTATAATTGATACATAACATTGTATTAGTTTTAGATGTAGACTTCATTGTTTTTTATTGTGGTAAAATACACATAATATTTCTCATTCGTAAGTGTACAATTCAGATTCAGGCATTAGATACACTCACAATGTTGTGTAATCATCACCACTATCTACTCCTAAAACTATTTCATCATCCCCAACATAAACTCTGTACCCATTGAATAATAACTCCTTCTCCTTCCCCCTCCCACAACCCCAGCTTCTAGTAACCTCTATTCTACTTTCTGTCCCTATGAATTTGCCTACTCTAGGTACCTCATATAAGTGGATTCATACAATATTTGTCCTTCTGTGTCTAGTTAATTTCACATGTTTTTAAGAGTTACCCATGTTGTAGCATATATAAAAAATTTCATTTCTTTTTTTTTGGCTGACTTATATTCCATTGTATATATGTACTATATTTTGTTTATTCATTCATCTGTTGATGAACACTTGGGTTATTTTCACTTTTTGGCTACTGTGACTAATGCTGCTATGAACATTTGTGTACAAATATATGTTCAAATTCCTGCTTTCAGTTCTTTTGGATGTATACCTAGGAGTAGAATTGCTGGGTCATATGAAAGTTCTATGTTTAACTTTTTAAGGAGCCACCAAATTGTTTTCCTTAGTGGCTGCACTATTTTTACATTCCCACCAGCAATGCACAAGTGTTCCTATTTCTCCATATCCTTGTGAACACTTCTTATTTTCTGTTATTTAAATTTTATTATCCTACTTGATGGAAGTGGAATGTCATTGTGGTTTTGATTTGCATTTTCCTCATGACTAATGAAGTTGAGCATCTTTTCATGTGCTTATTGGCTATTTGTAAATCTTCTTTGGAGAAATGTCAAGTCCTTTTATCTTTGATTTGGATTGTTTGCTTTTTTGTTGTTGAGTTGTTTATATATTCTGGATATTAATATCTTATAAGATATATAACTTGCAAATATTTTCTCCCATTCTGTAGGTTGTCTTTTCACTTTCTTGGTAGTGTCCTTTGATGCATAGAAGTGCTGAACTTTATGAAGTCTAATTTATCTATATTTTTCTCTTGTTGCCTGTGCTTCTGGTGTCGTACCCAGGAAACTGTTCCAAAATGCATTGTCATAAAGTTTTTTCCCAGTGTTTTCTCCCCAGAGCTCTATAGTTCTAGCTCTTAAGTTTAGGTCTTTGATGCATTTTGAGTTAATTTTTATATATGGTGTAATATAAGTATTCAGTTTTCTCAGCATCATTTGTTGAAAAGATTGTCCTTTCCCCATTGAATGGTATTGGAACCCTTTTCAAAAATCAATTGACCATATATGTGAGGGTTTATTTCTGGGCTCCTTATTTGATTCCATTGGTCTGTATGTCTATCCTTATGCTAGTACTATACTGTTTTAATTAATGTAGTTTTTTTTTAAAAATTAATTAATTAATTAATTTATGGCTGCGTTGGGTCTTTGTTGCAGTGTGCGGGCTTCTCATTGCGGTGCCTTCTCTTGTTGTGGAGCACGGGCTCTAGGCACATGGGCTTCGGTAGTTGTGGCACGCAGGCTCTAGAGCGCATGCTCAGTAGTTGTGGCGTACGGGCTTAGTTGCTCCACTGCATGTGGGATCTTCCCGGACCAGGGATCAAACCTGTGTCCCCTGAATTGGCAGGCGGATTCTTAACCACTGTGCCACCAGGGAAGTTTCAATTAATGTAGTTTTTTTAGTAAGTTTTGAAATAAAGAAGTATGAGTCCTCCAACTTTATTCTTCTTTTCCAAGATTGTTTTGGCTATTTGAGACTCCTTGCAATCCCATATGATTTTGATGATGGCTTTTCCATTTCTACAAAAAAGGTAGTTGGAATTTTAATAGGGATCATGTTGAATCTGTAGATCATGTTGGATACTATTGACATCTTAACAATGTTAAGTCTTCCTGTCCATGGGTACAGGATGTCTTTCCATTTATATGGTTCTTTAATTTTTTTCAGCCATGTTTTGTAGTTTTCAGGATATAAATCCTTAACCTCCTCGGTTTGATTAATTCCTAAGTATTTGATACTTTTATATGCTATTGTAAATGGAATTGCCTTCATAATTTCCTTTTTGGATGGTTTATTTGTGGTGCATAGAGAAACACAACTGATTTTTGTGTGTTAATCTTGCACACTGCAACTTGTTGAATTTATTTATTAGTGCTACTAGCTTTCTGGTGGATTCTTTGGGATTTTCTATATATAAGATCATGTCATCTGTGAATAGAAATAGTTTCACCTTTTCCTTTCCAATTTGGATGACTTCTATTTCTTTTTCTTATCAAGGAGAACTTCCAGTACACTGCTGAACAGCAGTAGTGAAAGTGAGCATCTTTGCCTTGTTTCTGATCTTAGGGGGAATACTTTCAGTCTTTCACCATGGAATATGATGCTAGCTGTGGATTTAAAAAAAAAATACTCATTGTCATGTTGAGGAATTTTCCCTCTATTCCCTATTTCTGAGTTTTTGGCATGAAAAGTTTGGATTTTGTCAAATGTTTTTTCTGTGTCAGCTGAGATGATCATGTGGTTTTTTTCCCCTTTGTTCTATCAATATGATGTATTACATTGATTGATTTTCTTATGTTGAACCACCCTTGTATTCCTAGAATAAATCCCACTTAGCTATGGTAAATAATTCTTGTAATATGCTATTGAGTTCAATTTGCTAATATTTTGTTAAATATTTTTGCATCTATTTTTTGTGTCTGTAAGGAATGTTGGGCTGTAATTTTCTTTTCTAATCTAATTTTATTATTTAAATTTATTATTTTCTAATTTTAGAATTTAAAATGTATTGTTTTCTAATTTTTCATTATCTGGCTGTGGTATCAGGGTACTGCTGACTTCATAGAATGAGTTAGAAAGTGTTGCCTCTTCAATTTTTGGAAAGAGTTTGAGAAGGATTGGTATTAATTCTTTAAATGTTTGGTAGAATTCACTAGTGAAGCCATCATTCTAGAATTTTTCTTTGTTGGAAGGCTTTTGATTACTGATTCAATCTCTTTGCTTGTCATTTGTCTGTTGAGATTTCTATTTCCTTTGAAGTCAGTTGGTAATTTCTATGTGTATTAATCAGGGTTCACCAGAAAAACAGAACCAATAGGAGATCATATATATATATATATAAAACCTAAGATCTCCTAATAATATGTATAATATATATATATATATATATAATCTAGGATCTCACATTGGTTATTTATGTGTGTGTGTTTGATTTCTACATATACGTGAATTTCCCCATTTCCCTTCTCTTATTGATTTCTTTCATTCCATTGTGATCATAGAATGTACTTTGTATGATTTCAGTCCTTTTAAGTTTATTGATATTTGTTTTAACGATTAATATATGGTCTCACTTGGAGAATGTTTTATGTGTACTTGAAAAGAATGTATATTTTGCTATTATTGGATGGAGTGCTCTATAGATGTCTGTTAGGTCTAGTTGATTTATAATGTTGTTCAAGTCTTCTATTTCCTTGTTAATCTTTGGCCTAGTTCTATACATTATTGAAAGTGGCATATTGAAATCTCTCATTATTATTGTTGAATTGTTTATTTCTCCCTTCAGTTGTGTCAGTTTTTCCTTCATGTATTTGGGGTTCTGTTTTTAGGTGCATGTATGTTTATAATTGTTATATCTTCTTAATGAATTGACTCTTTTATAATTATAAAATGTAATCTCTTTTTTTGCCTCTTGTGACAGTTTTTCTTTTAAAGTTTGATTTGTCTGATATTAGTACAGACACTTTAGAGCTTTCGTTTTGTTATTGTTTGCATGGTATATCTTTTTCCATCCTTTTACTCTCTCTTTTTTTTTAAAGGATGACCATATTTTTAAATTATTTATAATTTTTATTTATTTATTTATTTATGGCTATGCCAGGTCTTCATTGTGGCATGTGGGATCTTCATTGTGGCATGTGGGATCTTTAGTTGCAGCATCCAGACTTCTTAGTTGTGGCATGCAGACCCTTAGTCGCAACATGAAGACTTCTTAGTTGTGGCATGAGGACTTCTTAGTTGCAGCATGTGGGCTTCTTAGTTGCACCATGCAGACTCTTAATTGCGGCATGCGAACTCTTAGTTGTGGCATGCATGCAGGATCTAGTTCCCCGACCAGGGATTGAACCCGGGCCTCCTGCATTGGAAGCCTGAAGTCTCACCCACTGGACCACCAGGGAAGTCCCTACATCCTTTTGCTCTTAATTATCTGTGTCTTTGAATCCAAAGTGTGTCTCTTGTAGATAGCATATAATTGGATCGTATATTTTTTAAAATCCATTTTCCCAATCTCAGTCTTTTAATTGGAAAGTTTTAATCCACTTATATTTAGTGTAGCATATGGTAGGGGTTATATCTACCATTTTACTTTTGGTTTTTTATATTTCTTATGTCATTTTTGTTTGTTTGTTTCTCAGTTGCTCCTTTACTGCCTTTTTTGTTAAATAGATATTTTCTGGTATGCTATTTTAATTACATTGTCTTTTACTATATTTTTGAGTTATTTTCTTAGTGATTGCCTTGAGGATTATAATTATCATAATTTATTGTCTTGGGGGTTGTAATTATCATAATTTATCTTGCTAATTTAGCCTGATAAATCTTATCTGTATCTTTTTTTATCTTAATAAATCTTAATTTATGACAATTTAGTTTGGACTAATACCAATTCAATTTCTATAGTATATAAAAATTTTGCTCCTATACAGCTCCATTTTTCCCCCTCCTTTGTACTCTTATGGGTGTACAAATTATATCTTTATACATTGTATGTCCAGCAACACAGATTTATTGCTTTATGAAGGTATTTTTTAAATCAGATGGGAGAAGAGAAGAGTTACAAACAAATATACGTTTATACTATCTTTTATGTTTTCCTCTGTAGGTACCTTTGCCAGTGCTATTTATTTTTTTCATGTGGATTTGAGTTACTGGTCTAATTTCCTTTTTTTTTTTTTTTTCCAGCCTGAAGGACTCCACTAGTATTTTTTGTAGAGCAGAATTGCTAGCAATGGGTTTTCAGTTTTTGTTTATCTGGTCTTAATTCTTCCTCCATATTTGTGGATAGTTTCGGTGATTGTAGAATTTTTCTTTCAGACCTTTGAGTATACCATCCAATGCCATCTGGCCTTGATAGCCTGTGATGAGAAATAAGCTGCTAATCTTATTGAGGATCCCTTGTACGTGATGAGTTACTTTTCTCTTGCCTCTTTCAAGATTGTCTCTGTCTTGTCTTCTGATAGTTTGATTATGATGTGTCTAACTATGGATCTCTTTGTGTTTATCATACCTAGAACTTGTTAAGCTTCTTGGATGTGTAGACTAGTCTTTCATTCAACTTGGAAAGTTTTGAACATTATTTTTTTGGCTATTATTTCTGCCCCTTTCGTTCTCTCCTCTCTTTCTGGGACTCCCATTATTTGTATGTTGTATACTTGATGTTGTCCCACAGGTCTTCTAGGCTCTGTTAATTTTTCTTCATTACTTTTTCTTTCTGTTCCTCACATTAGATAATCTCAATTGACTTATCTTCAAAATCACTGATTTTTCTTCCACCTGTTCAGGTCTGTCTTTGAGCTCCTATTGAAAGTTTCATTTCAGTTATTGTACTTTTCAACTTCAGAGTTCCTATTTGGTTATATTTAAAAAGTAATTCCTATCTCTTATTTATAATCTCTATTTGGTGAGCCATTGTTTTCATACTTTCCATTAGTTTTTTCTAAGACATAGTTTTCTTTACTTCTTTGAACATATTTTGAATGGCTGATTTAAAGTCTTTGTCTAGTAAGTCCAGTATCTGGATTTCCTCAAGGTCAATTTTAATTTATTTTTATTATTTGTTTATTTATTTATTGGCTTCACCATGCAGGTTGTGGGATTTTTAGTTCCCTGACCAGGGATCCAACCCAGGCCCTCAGCACTGAGAGCACAGAGTCCTAACCACTGGATCGCCAGGGAATTCCCAGGGTCACTTTTTATTGACTGTTGTTTTTTCCCCTGCATATATGTATGGGCCATATTTTTTTGTTTCTTTGCATGTTTTGTAGTTTTTATTGAAAATTGGACATTTTAAATGATATAACATGGCAACTCTAGAAATCATATTCTCTCCAGAGTTTGTTGTTATAGCTGTTTTGTTGTTTGCATATTGACTTTTCTGAACTAATTCTGTAAGGTCTATATTCTTTGTTATGTGTAGACACTAAGTCTCTGCTTGATTAGCTTAATGGTCAGCTAATTATTGAATAGAGGTTTTGTTAAATCATTAGAACCAATGAGTCGCCCAGTCTTTGCTGAGAGGATATCTGGGACTATTTTAGAGTCATTTGCTGACATGCAGGACACCCAAGCTCCCAACCACTGTGGAACACTGATGACAAACCAAATCAACTGCACAGTCTTCAGCAGCTCCCACATCCTCAAGCCTGGGAGGACCATTTGCAGCATAAATGGAGCCAGCTTTTCTAGGGTCTCCCCTATCTGCTCAATGAATCCCTTGTAGCTGCTGTCCTGATTTCTGGTGGTTGCTCCCCACTGGAGTCTCCCTTTGTTTTATTCAGTGGAATTTCTAATGCCTGTTCCTTCATCCCCTCTAATTTAAATGCAGGCTAAATATTCCCCACTGCTTCCCTAGCCCTGAACCCTGTTTCATTCCCAGCCCCTACCTAAGGCCCACCTTCAATCCATGCTCCCATTCTTACTACTTTCTTCTCCACCCCAGATTAGGGCCTTTGGAGTAACCTTTCCTAGGACCCAGTGTGAGGTACAGTTTCTCACTCCAAATGAAATAATAACTGTTACAGAAGCAGAGTGAAAATTTGTAGATTTTAACTTCTTTTAGTATAGCCTGGGCTCCCAGCCCTATGTTCCAGTTTCCATTTTTCTTAGAGAATTTCCTACAAATAACATTTGGAACCAACTAAAGCACCACCTTTGAAAGAGTTCCATGTAACACTAGTGGGTCCTGGCCTTCAGGATCCAAGAGTTTCTGGCACTGATGTGGCCTCAGGGCAACTAACAGACAAATCTCGGAGAAGGAACGATCTTAGACTTTCACAGCCCTCTGTGTTTATGGGTCAAGTCAGCGATGATCTAAGAATGATTGGATTGTGGCACCTAGGAATTTTCTATGTGAGGGACCCAGCAAAGTTCCAGTTAGAGAATGACCTAGGGAAGAACCTGAATCATAGCCTGAGAAAAGGCCCCAAATTTAACCTGTCAAGAAATTCAGAAAGCAACCTAGTGAAGGTTTTGAGGGACCATTCTTCAGAGGAGATAAAAAGTGACTTGAGCCACTCAGGGAATGGATCAGGAAATGACCTATCAATGTGTTTAAAAGAGAACCTAGATTAGAAGCAACTGGAAAATGTCCTGAAGGTTTACTTGGGCAAGAAGCTGGGGCAGACCTGTTAGAATGGGATCCCTATAGATATGTATTGTTCATGGCTTGCTGCCAAGTATACTCTACCCCCTCCTGGAAAGTCCTATAAGCCACTTGGAAACTGGATATTTGGTTTACTCAGTAAGTCAAGAACACTGCCTGAATACCTCTTGGAAGTTTCCTTCCTTGATCTAGGCATTAGACAAGCATTAGTAAGCCCAGATTATATGGTTTGGGGTATGGTAGAGGTAGAGCTTACCTCTCAAGCTCCTTGAATCCATAAAACTGTTTAGTTTATAGAGACTCAATCATGGCCCCTTCCTCAGTCCACCCTTCTCTCTCAGCCACCCAACTGTGCAGTTGATTTGGTTTGTCTGAGGGATGGCTAAGCCGGGGTTGCTTAGCTGTTTGAAAAAAACCCCGAGGCAGGATGAGGGACAGGCCGATCATAGTTATTATATAAATAAACAAATGATTGTCATAGTACTGTCATATAAAATTACCCCCTGGCACACACACAACTACTATAAAAGGATTCAGGGGCTTGATCAAAGTGAGATAACCCAATAAAGACCCCATTACCCAGGACCTGGCTGAACCAGACTTTCCCCCAGTTTCTTGACTATCTTGATTCTTATATACGTGTGTGTGTGTGTGTGTGTGTGTGTGTGTGTTTAAGGTTACACAGGTATTAAAGGACCACAAATCCCACATGTAATCTCCAAGAATGATAAGGCTCAGATTGTAGGCAGAGCTGCAAGGCCAACTTCAGGGCTTTCTCATTGAAGTGCCCCTGGCCTCTAAGGTCTCATAGTCTATCCCCATAAAGTACTCAGTGGGACATGATAATTTCCCAGATCCCAGATCCTCTGCATCCACAGGGAGGCCAGAGGGAGCAGTTTGGCCCAGCATACCTAGATCCCAAAGCTTCAGGCCTCAGGAAAGAGCTAGGATAAGAATTTAGCCCTGGGTGAAGAGAGGGACAACCCTAGGAGACCTGGAATAGGAAAACATTGAGTAGAAGATGAAGGATTAGGGATCTCCCTGCCCAGGCTGGGGGATTAGCAGACATCCTTTTGAACAGAAACCCCTTGGTTTCTGCACTGGAGGGAACAGGCTCCACCCAAAAGTACCTTGAATAAAAGAATGAGCTTTTTTCATTGGTGTTGTCCCAGGATAAAAAACAAGGGCAGGGAGATCCCTGTTAAAAGCCTAGACCTTGTCAGCCTCTACGTGGAGCCCAGGTACAGGTGAAGGCAGAGTTGTCTTCATAGCACTGGGGACGCTGAAGTTCAGTAGGGCGTGGCTGTCATGGGCCTGATCCTGGAAAAGAATCTGGGAGGAAAGTCAGCACCAGGAGGAAGTCCAGGCCCAGGCAGAGCCTGCAGATGAGCATTCCTGCGACTACAGGGCTCCTCCCTACCCAGATCCAAGGAAAGTGACGAGGGCATCATGCAGTCCACACACAGGCCCTGAGGACCAGAGTTGTCTCAGCAGGGACAGGCAATTCAAAGACCTGGACAGACATCCCTGGACAATTCAGACTTAAGTATCAGTAACAGTGTTCATGCCTCACAGGAGTCCTGCGTCTTCAGCCAGGCCATGCTAAGCATGGGCCAAGGATGCCAGGTGCCTCCGGCCGCCCTCTCCACTTGCCTCAGGCTCTGTCTTTGGGAATGTGTCTTTTCTAGTCAGCCAGAAAGTCCTCCTCCATCCCTCCTAGGAGGAAACTTTCTCTTAAAGGGAAAGTTCCATCTTGATTCTCAGGCTAGCACATCCTCAGAGGACAGTCTCTATTTCTCGTAACCCAGGATATTCATTCTTTCCAAATAGTGTTTGTTTCCTCTAATAGCTGAGTGATATCTTCTGTCTTTGCTGTGTTTCGGGTGTACATTTTGGAAATTCTGGGAATCTGGGCTTAGAGGAAGGAAGGGGTCAGCTTCACCTTATATCGAGGGCTGCTTGGGCTTCTCAAAGGTGAGCGGGGCTCAGGAGGGAGGCTGTCAGTGCACATCCACCCCTATCACAGGTTCGTTGCTCCTGCTCAGATTCCATAGTTTTAAAATACTTTATTTTTTCCATAATACTGTCATTACAAAAAAATACAAAAAAACTACTATAAAAACATTCAGGGGCTTGTCAAAGTGAGAAAGCCTAAAAACCCCACCCCAGAACATGGCTGAAGCAGTCTTACCCTAGCTCCTTCACTATTTGATCTTTATACAATTATGGGAGTGAGGTGGGGTCACACGGGCGTCAGAGGGCTAGAAATTCCCCCGCAGCCTCCATGAAGGGTAAGAAGTAAGTAGCTTCATATATCACAAAAATGGGATTTGGGAGTTTCGGGGTGGCTAGGCCCTGAGTTCAGAGGTGTGGGGAGAAACCTGTGACCCTGAATCTCTTGGTGGGGAATAGCTGCCACCTGACCCAAAGCCCTTTCCCTTCCTGATGAGGGCTAGGAGACAGACCCTGCCCTCCACCTCTTAGACTTAATACAGCAGCCCCCTCCCCTTCCTCTACCCTTGCACACTCTTAAGAGCAGCAGGGAGGACAGTACTTCCAGCTCTGCAGAGTCTGGGCAGGGGAGCTGTCAGGGAGGCTGCTGAGGGCCCCGTCACCTCCCTTTCCCAAATGAAAAGTGTCTCGTGCTCAATGGCCCGGTTCATGGTTTATGGACCTTCCCTTCCTATCTCAACCCTGGAGAGGCACACATAGCTCTAGGTGTGTGCTTTGTGTGCATGAATATGTGTGTGATAACCTTGGACACTGTGGACTTGGGGGTGGGACTGGGGTGGGACAGCAGTGTCCTTTTTATCCTCTTCCTCCCCCAGTAGGAGGAAGCTGAAGGGAAGGGAAAGGAGAGGTATTAGCAAAGCTGAGAGGGGAAGGAGGACATGCTATTTACAGGCGTGGACAAGGAATCTCTATATCTTCAAGTAGCACTCAGGTCACTCTCCAGCCACTGGAGTGGGAACTGGATTCAAAGCTTGTGACATGAAAATTAACCCCTGGCCTGGGCTAGCTCTCCCCACCTCCCTCCCACTCCCCCAAGACAGCCCAGCTCTGAAAGGGGTCAGGGACAGGAACATTTTCCCTGAAAACCAGTGGGGTTTTTTTTTTTGTTTGTTTTTTGCATTTAGAAAGAGTTGCTAGTGTCCAGTGGACATCAAGCTGGGTGCACAATGGGTGGGGTGAGTGTGGGGCTATTGCTGTGGAAGGCTCTGGGCTGGCTGGGGCAGGGCCTAGGAGCATGGTAAGTGCTGCTTAAGGATCTGTCTTGTCTGTGGTGTTAATCTATCTGGGAAGCGAACTTTGAACTCAACAATGAGGTCTCCCCGCTGGGTGGGCACCTTGGGGAAGGGAAGGCCCTCCCCACGGAGTCTCTTCACGGTGCCTGGCTTGATGACATCATTGCAGGGTAAAGGGATCACTCGGCCATCAATGGTGGGAATGTTCACGGTACAGCCACACAGTGCCTGGGGAAAATGAGACAGAAAGTGAGGAAAAGGTAGGGTAGAGTGATTGGAAAGGGAAGAAAAGAGAAAGTGGGGAAAGAATGTCTCTGTCACCTCCACCCCCCACCCGATAAAAACACACACAATCTGATCCAGGCCCCACCTCCTTGAGGCTGATCAGGGCACTGTACAGCACGTTGGTGCCATCTCGGCGGAAGTGTGCGTGGGGCTTGTCTTTGAGCACAAAGACGATGTCAGCAGGGATGTTGTCAGGTGTGGCATCGCCCTCTTTGGGGAAGGTGATCTTGGTGCCTTCCTTCCAGCCACGCTTGATGACAATGTGCAGGATCTTGTCCTCGGTGCGTACAGTTCGCCCGTCAGGGTTGAGGCGCCGCCTTGTGATCTTCATGCGTTTGGTGGAGCCGTGGTAGATTTCCTCCAGGGACACCCTCAGCTCATGCACCACAGGTGGGTCCTGCACCTTGCGCCGAGAGTACAGTGGTTCTGGGGCTCGCCTTGGACCCCTACTCAGCCCATTGAACCCAAAGCGGCCAAAGGAGCCAAATGGGTCCTCATCTTCATCCACGTCCATGTCGTCTGGGTCAAAGCCACTGAAGGGACGAGTGGAGCGAGTGCTGGCAAAGAAGATATCGAAGGGGTTGGAGCCGCCAAAGAAGGAGGCAAATGTGGCGTGGGGGTCCCCATGAAAGGTGTAGTGAAAGGAGCCACTGGAGCCCCCTGATGAACCGCCGCCGCTCTTCAGGCCTGGAGGGAGGAGAAGTTAGGGGCAGTATGGCTGGTCTCCGCCCCACCCCACTCTCCTCCCCCTGCCCTCTAGCTCCTAGTTCATGGGCCTAGAGGAAGAAGCAAGCTTTAACTCCCACAGAGAGGGCTGGCCTAATAGAGTAAGAAAAATCTCTGGCAAGATTTCTACTCTTAATTATATGTTTAATAATAAGGCACATCTTGGGCTTCCCTGGTGGTGCAGCGGTTAAGAGTCCGCCTGCTGAAGCACGGGACACGGGTTCGTGCACTGGTCCGGGAAGATCCCACATGCCACGGAGCGGCTGGGCCCGTGAGCCATGGCCCCTGAGCCTGCGCGTCTGGAGCCTGTGCTACGCAACAGGAGAGGCCACAATAGTGAGAGGCCCGCATACCACAAAAAAATATAAATAAATAAGGCACATCTCGAGGTTCAAAGAGGCTGAAAGGCTAAGACTAGAAGACTGGTAAGATGTGACTTCCAGCACTGTAAACTCTTCCATGTACCTGTGACCCAAAGATGTCTCACAAAGCCTTGAATGACTGGGGTCACATTACAAATCATACCTGGCTCCCATATCTTTGCTTATCTCCAAAGACAGGGGAAGAGGCAATCAGACAGAATTTGACCATACAGAGGGCTGTAAGTGACCTGTCCCAAATAAGGTGGCAATACAGTCCAGGAGGAAGTCCACTCTCACTCTATTTTTTTTTTTTTTTCAGTACGCGGGCCTCTCACTGTTGTGGCTTCTCCCGTTGCGGAGCACAGGCTCCGGACGCGCAGGCTCAGCGGCCATGGCTCACGGGCCTAGTCGCTCTGCCGCATGTGGGATCTTCCCGGACCAGGGCACGAACCCATGTCCCCTGCATTGGCAGGCGGACTCTCAACCACTGCGCCACCAGGGAAGCTCCCACTCTCACTCTACTTCTAGCATGGTTTCCTCTTTCTCTGACTCGTGCCCAAATGGGAAATGAGGAGGGGCCCCCAAAAGCAAGAAAGATCATTAGCTTGGAGAAGAGGAGCTATTTCTCTACAAAAAGTTCTCAAATACTTTGTTCCCACACTCAGGGCTCACAGTGTTGCACAGCTCCAGGGGTTGCCATTCACACATTGGACAGACATAGATTGCAATGGGAAGGGAGCTCCTTGGAGTTGTACAACACCAAGCCTTACACCCCATACCTAATGTGAGAGCAGCCAAAAAGGATGAGTGAGCTGGCACATTGCAGGTGGTGACCCCAGCTACTCTCTCTGGAGTCAGGTTCTGTCTAAGGGGCTCAGATTTGTGGGGGCAGTCTTCAAGGGGGATGGTAGTGGTGGTGATTGGAGTAGTTGGGGGGCTTGTGTGGGGAGGAGGGAGGAAGGGGATTAACACTGAGAAATGATCTAGAATATATAGACTTGGGGGTGGGGCCCAGGCTTGGGGAGGGGACTCTTCTCTTTGAGGGCTTTATCTAGAATTTCATTGGCTGTGGAAGCCTGAGCCTAAATTAGCCTCTTAACTTCCTGGGACCACAAGAGGAGATTTGGGTTTCATTAGAGAGGCCAAGTGGCAAGCAATTCAGTGACTTGTGACAGCTGCCTCTTCACCCTTCCCCTAAGACTCAAGGTCTGCTCTTTCCTTTTACTGAGGGTCTGATTATCAGGTGAGTTCAAGAAGCTTGGCAGAGCTCAGTGAGAGAGGGAAGTTGGACTGATGATGACAGGAGGGGGTGACTTCTCTGCAAGGATTCCTGCTGTACCACTACCACCCCCCTTTCAAGCTGGGAACAACTTGTCCCCAGGGAGGGCTGCACACAGAGTCTATGTGCACAACTGTTCTAGCTGGCTACTGGGGAGGGGGCAGGGCAGACAGAAATATAACCCACATTTCCAAGGCTGCTTCTCCCTTCCCAGGCCCTGGATGTCTCCTTAAGGTTGTGCTGCATCCTCAGGAGCCCTCCTGGGATGTAGATCTCCATTAGAACTGGTGCCTGGACCTAGGGCATGAGCTTTGCCCTTCGCTTAGGTTTGGTCATGCAGAAAGTGGAGGTCTCCCAGCTCCTACCTTCTTCCTAATCAAAGGTGAGGCCAAGCAGAGGAATGAGTGCAATTCCTAGACAGGTCACATGGTGGCATGGTGTCTGTACTGCTTCCCTCTTCCCCACCACTACCCTTCCCATCCCTCTACGCCAGAGAGAAATATTTCTTAGCTGAGAGAATACTGGGGATTCCAGAAGATGCCTGGTGAATCTGGGAATTGGCAAGTCTAGTAGGTGAGGAGGGAAAAATGGAAGGAACTAGTGGCATGGAGAATAAGAAGAGGGGGTTGGGAGGACTGGGGTGTACAGAGGACAGGGCCGTGGAACATAAAGCAAGGAGGAGGAAAGGAAAAGAACATTCTTTTGAGCACCTGCTTTGTATCAGGTACAGTATATATCATTAGCCTATCTAATTTTGAGACTAGACGCGGGGAGTGAGGAGGAGAATGTGGAAGAAAGGTGGATGCCACTGGGGAGGAAGGACAGTTCCTCCTGGAAAGGAGAGTCCTCAGCTGTGACAATGTCTCTTAATATAGCCTGACAGGTGCTTGTGGCTGGCGGGTGGCAGGCGGCCCTGAGGGGCAGGCCCAGAATTAGCAGCTACATCATGCCCGTGGGATGTGCTGGGAGGAGCCGCCCTCTCAGAGGCTTTATTTGGACCTTTCCTGACACCCTGTGCGTGGCCACCAGCTACCCCAGGAGGGGGCAAGGTGCCAGCAGCAGTTCCCCTTCCACTCTTGCTTGGATCTCTGCCACTTCCTCAGGGAGTCGAAACTCTACCTCTGTTCTGCTGGCCTGAAGTGGGCAGGAAGGGGGCAGGGAAGGGGACAACCATCTCTAGCTCAGAGCTCCAGTGGTTAATTCCCCGGCTGCTTAAGGGCCAAACTTTTATGCTGATGACTGTAAATGCGCTGTCCTCAGAGAGCCACACACTCCCTTTCCTAACCTTCCCCATCAGCCAATGAAGAAGCGGGGACTTCAGGCAGGACTAATAAGGCTGGGAGGGAAAGAAGGGCGGGGAAGGCCTCTGGCTCTAGCTTTTCTAAGGCCTTAACTTGAGGAGGGAGAGGGGCAGAGAGAGGCAGGGAGAGCTGTGGTGAGCTGAGGCTGGGTAGTGGGTGGTCTCTTCTTTCCTCTGGATGTCAGTGCTGGGAACACTTGCCTCCCTCACCCCCTTCTCAGTCTCCAGTTCCCTGCTTTGAGAACTGGGTCACCCAGGACCCCAGACAAGGACAGGTGTCCAGTATCAGGCTGGAGCACTGCCCTCTTACCTTCCTCCCCATACTGGTCATACAGGCCCCGTTTCTTAGGGTCACTCAGCACATCATAGGCCTCTGCGATCTCCTTAAACTTCTCCTCAGCGTTGGGTTCTTTGTTCTTATCTGGGTGGTACTTCAAGGCCATCTTCCGATAGGCTTTCTTGATCTCATCCTCATTGGCTCCCGACGGGATCCCAAGAATCTTGTAGTAATCCTTTCCCATCACAGCCACTGGACCGGCACTGGTGTCCTTGTTTCTGAAAGAAACCAGGGCCGATCCTTGATGCCTCTATTCCCTTCTACCCCGGTCCTATTCCTGATGATCCTGCAATCCCTGACTCACTGTGTAATTTTCAGCAGGTCATGCCTGTTCTGTGGGCCTCTGTCTCCCCATCAGTAAAATGAAAGGGTTGGATTAGATGATCTCTTCCAGCTCTGACATTCTAGGATTCTGTGATTCTTTCCTTAGCTCCTGGGTTTTCCCAACAGGAAGCTGGGGGCTGTGGCCCACTTTTTGGGGCTATTCTAAGGCCCAGGTCCTTGGGCCAGACTGAGGACTCCCACAAGCCCTGCTGAGTGAGGTGGCACCATGGACTGACAGACCCACGCACAGAAGCTGGTGAAGATCAGCATACTGGGTGAGGTCACCTGAGCATCATGGTCTCCTATGCCATGCCTCAGGCATAGTGCCCAGGCTAAGGGCAGCTGGGGCAGTGGCCCAGGGCTGGGAACAGACCTGGGTCTTCAGCCAGCTGCCTTGGCCAGCCAGGCTGAGTCAGAGTGTGTGTACCTGAATTCCTCTCGGCCACTGGAGACCCCAGGCCTCCCTGCCCCCGCTCCCCAGACTATGCTAAGCCTCACGTGTGATTCAGATTAGAGGATGACTCACAGCCTTTGGATACTGCTGTTTCTAACTCTCTCATTATCGGGGCGGGGTGACACCGTCCTTCCCCCAACCAGGGCAACAGTTCCCTTTAGTCATTTCCCAGTGTCTACACACAAAACTGTGTGTGAAGACATGTCTGTGCCACCTAAGCATCAGTGTTAGTGAACAAAAGCATCCTGGAGGTAGGGCTTTTAAACCTTAGCTGTTAGGAGACAATTGGGCACTAACCACCGGTTCCTTAGTACCTTCCCTACCAGTCCCTCCCTCTCACCTGCCTCATGGTTTAGGATCTGGCCCAGTGCCAGGCCCACACTCCTCTGATAGTCCCTGATGTGCTGGATGCAGGGGCATTTGTTATTTATATGAGGGAGAAACACAGGACTCTCATTCTTTCACTCTAATCTCCCTCCATCAATGTCTCTGTGGTGGATAGAGGGAAAGGCACTTTCCTGTAGCTAGAGCTAGTTGGGGGAATGGCCAGAAGCCATTCTCTAACCCAGCTGAGACTTGGCCAACCCCTGCCAAAGCCCAGAGAACCAGAGTCTTTCTAGCAATGTCCTGGGCTGGCAGCCACAGCTAAGGCCTGCTTTTCTGCCTCTGACTGCTTCAGAGAGATTACAGGGTGTCCTGGCAGGAGTGAGGGCTGTAATGGGTTAGGGGAGGCCTCAAGGCCCCAGGTAGACAGGGACAACAGCCCTAACTCCTGCCCCCACAGGGCCTATTACAGGTGGCTAGATTGACTCATGGTTCTGGGAGTCACCTCACTCTGACGAAGAGAAGGCTCCATTAGGGCGGGCACTCCCCCTTTTCCCCTTCCAGCATGTCATGCCTGGTGGGGGAGCCTGTGGCTGGGGAGGCAGAGAAGAAAGGGCATCTGGGGGAGGGCAGCCATTTTCGGAAGCAGCAGTAAAAGCTGTCTGAGAGGGAGTTGGGGGTGGTCTGCCGCCATCTCTGCCTCAGCCCACACCTTCTTTCCCCTGAAACTGGGAAGGAACCCTAGCACACCAAGGGGGTGCCCCCAGAGAACTGTAGCAGCTTTTAGGTTGAGGGCGAGTGGAATGCCTTGCCAGTGCTTTCAACCCTCCCCTCACTGTCCCTGCATTACCTCTTTATCCGGCCAGCTTCCTCCCTTGCACCCCGTGCTAGCTGTTCTAGACCTGTAATTCTCTTGCCTCCACAGACATAGGGCAAGCTCTTTCAGGAGTTGCCTTTTTTCCTCCTTCTTTCCTCCCTCCCTCCCCTACCCACAAGCCACGTGTTGGAATGACAAAGGAGCCCCATGGCATGGCACTGCCTTTGATGGAGAGAATGAAGAGGATGTTAATGTAGAGGCAGGACTAAAAAATGAGAAATGGCAAGGGCGACTGGTACAGGGAGGGGGGACGGTTGATACAGAAAATGAAGTACTGATGGAGGGGGATGAAGGATGACAAATGGAAATGTCTGAAGTGGCAAATGGGTTACCAGTAGGATGTAGAGAGTTGAAATACTAGAGGAGGTGTATGTGGAAAACGGATGCCTGAAGCGTTTGGTATAAGAGATGAATGACAAGGGGTGCAGTTCATTCAAATGTAAGGGTGGGACAGAAGGGGGGTTCTTATATGTAACTGGGGATGAGATGAGGATGAGATGGAGGAAGCAGGTAGGCAATGGAGGGGGATATGACATGGAGAATTTGACTCGGTATGGGTATGAGTGCCCTTCTCCAGAGGGACTTACCGAAACTTTACAAACCCATTCAGCGTCCACGCTCGAAGTTTTAAGGGCTCCAGCTGAATTTTAAACATCAAGCTGGCTAAGAAGTCTTCTCCCCAGAAGTGTGGGAAGCTCCGGAAAGCGCCTCGGGCCTGTAGTGGGGGTGCTGCTGGGGATGGGCAGGAGAGCACTGTGCGCTTAAACATGCCCAGCCCAGCCCCTCACCTCTGATCGCTCCACTGGAGCCTGCTTGGAGAGCTGCAGCTCTGGAAGCCGCCTCCTCAGGTTCTCAGAGGCACTTGCCCAGCAAGGCCTGTCCGGTGCAGCAGGAGCTGGACCTGATCCCCAGGTGTGGAGAGTGAAGGAATAGGGTCCAGCGGTCACCTGCTCTCAGATGCAGCGATGCCTGGCTGATTGTGAATGGCTGTATAGCTGTGTGACAGTAAGGCTGGCAGTGCGAAGAGTGTGTGCTTGTGAGTGGCAGCGTGTGTACCTCTGACAGGTGTGATTGTCTGTGAGGGCCTGAGAGGCAGCGTGTTCTTCTCGCCTCTCTCTCCGGGGAGGACCAGACCCCAATCCCCAAGAATCTACTCAATGAAGTCACTGACAGGGAGTCTCCTCCCTCGCAGATGGGCGGGGCGGGGCGGGGCAGAGCTCGGCTGGGACAAAAGGCGCGGCGAGGAGAGAAGGGGAGGAGAGGGGAGGGGGCTCCGGCGGGGGAGGGTGGTCGGTGATGTCACCGGCGCTGGCTGACTGGGCTGGCTCAGAAACGCCTCCCCGGAACCCAGTGCGACCCGGCCCGACCCTCCCCCGGCTCAGACGCGGGCTGCCCCCTGTAAGAGGGTCGCGGACATCGAGCACCTTGCAGACCCCGAGCCTCCACACCCCCGCGGTGGAAGAGCCGATGGGCTCTCAGTGTCCCGACATCCCGACACCAGGACCCCTGGCTTCGCGACGCGCGACGCCCCCCCTCCCGGGACCCTCGAGTCCTGGCTCGGCGCCCTCACCAGTGAGGAGCTGCGGGCGCCGCCGCGGTCCGTCAGACAGCCGCTGCCCCCTCCCCCGGCTCTGGCTCCGCCGCCTCCACTCTGGACAGGAGTCGCCCGCCCGCCGGCGGCGGCCAGCGGGCCCGGGAACCCGCCCCCACAGCTCCGCCTCCGCGCTGCCCATTGCGCCGTCTGCCCGTCACTCAGCTCAGCCTCTGCTGTAATTGGACAGCTTTCAACGAGTGGCTCTGTGGTAGCCGCCCATTCTCCGCCCCTGTCTCCCGGCCACACGCGCACACATTCCGGGCCGTGATTGGTGTGGGTCTGACTGGTGCACTTTGGGATCAATCAACCACACCTCTTCGCTATCTCGTCGTGTCATTGGTAAAAGGGACAGAGGGCGGCAACTCCACGCGCCCTTTGATTTTATTGGTTGGTCTGTGGGGCTCAGACCCCAGTCGGGGGACAACTATTTTAGTCCAATCTCCGGTTTGAGAACGTGGGACGTACTGGCCACTGCCCGAATCCCGGGAGAACCTTCTGGAACCCGTGCAACGTCAAAGGCAGCCTTAAAGGAAAACTGCGCCCACCAGTTGGCGGTGACTCTGGGCATTCTTTCCTGTCTTCATTTAGGAGGGTAGGGGAGAGAATAGTGCACTCTGGGAGGTGTGGTCCCTGGACCGGGGTGAAAAGGTTACCATTCTTACCTGTCTTCCATTGAACCGTGAACTAACCTAGCCCTGACCTGATTTAGCTTTACCTTACCGTGACCCGGAGTTGACCTGATATGACCTAACTGAATCTCAAAACAGACCCCGGTAGGCGAGCGTAGTTTAAGTACCCTTCTGCTCTCTCCTTTGTAACCTAGCAGTTCTCCACGGTTTTAGCACCTCCAAGATTCCCTTTATGAGTCCCCTTTTCATCCTCTGTATAATCCCCTCATCCCTGCTCCCTCATGAGCAGCCCCTTCTCAACAATCCCCACAATCCTCATTAAAGTTCTCCCTATAATCTTTCATCCTACTTCCCTTTTGAGTTCCCACATTTTATCCCCCTTTTACTCCCCCCGCCCTTCCTGGCCCCATATGATCTCCTGTCTTTCCCCCATGATCTTCTGTCTTATCCTGTTCTTTTTTTTAATTTTTAAATTTTATTATTTTTTATCCTATTCTTAATCCTTATCTACTCCCATGAGCTCCCCTATCCTAGCCTCCCCCCTTAACCCTTCCTCCCAGCTCCACATGATCTCCTTTCTTAACACCCTCAGAATCTCCCATTTCAGTACCCCCACCCCCACCCCCACCCCCATTAATTCTCAGCCCCAGTGTCCCCGATGTTCAGAGCAGGCAGGGCTGCGTAGGCGGTTGCCAGCGGAAGCCGACGCTTGAGCAGACACGGTGCCTGGCGCCCACGTCACTGTCTCCCAGGCCCATCTGTGCTAGAGGGAGCGGGGGTAGGGAGGGGGTAATCCAGGGGTGAAGAGGGGGAAGGAGTTCTTGGGGGCTTTGAGGACAAAGGAAGGGCCAGAGCAGAAGCTCTCACTTCTCTTTCCTTGCAGTTTCCCTGAGGCAGTGTATGGACACCCATGAGGTCATGCAAACTAGACAGAGCTGGAAACAGGCTTGGAGAGCATCAGTACCTAGGTCACAGAGCAGAACAGGAGAGCAGTCTAGGGATCCTGAGGTTAGGTTGGCCTATTCTCCACTATATGCCTTCTTTCTAGTTATCACGATGGGGATCCCAGGTATAAAGGGGTGTGAGGTGTGAGGCAAGGAAAGGAAATGTGGTAAGAGGAGGCAGGGTGATGGGGATAAGGAGAGGAGGGAGGGAAGATGGGGTAAGGGAGATGAGGAGGGGAGGGGTGGGGAGGGGAGGGAGAGGGGGAGAGGAGAGAGGGAAGATGGGGTAAGGGAGTGGAGGAAGGGGAGATGGGGTGAGGGGGATAGGGAGAGGAGGGAGGGGAGATGGGATGAGTAGCAAAAGGATGGGACAGAGAGATGAGGTGAGAAGAAATGAGGAAGGGAGGGGAGGTGGGGTGATGAGGGAATGGAATAGTGTGACATGGGAGATGGGAAAGGGAGGGTGAGGGGGCCCAGGAATGGTACTGGCTCCTTATATCTGAGGGCTCTCACTCCCCCACCTCCAGATTCATGGGGGCCTGGGCTGTGGGCGGCTCTGCTTCTTCCTATGCCAGGTTTGTCTATTTTGCCTCCTCCAGCCTTGCCTGTGCCAACACGGAGGCAGAGTTTAGTCACCGGCCTTTACCTGGTCCCTGCTAATGCTGAAGTGTAGGCTTAGACCTTCAAGGGTGCAGGGCTGTGCCTTCAGGTATTGGTGGCACAGATTCCGTTGTTTGCTGAGTTTTCAGTTGCTGTCCTTTGTCCCATTGCCCTGGGTATCAGGAATGTGTGAGAGGAACCAGGGGTGCCTCAGGGTGTGGCATAGGGTATGAGAATGTAGGCTCTGAAGGCAGACTGTTGACCTTGTGAGGTTACTTGCCACATCGGTTCCTCATTTACTCCTTTGTAAAATGGGGACAGCAGTACCTCATAGGGTCGTTGAGAGGGTTAATTAAGGTAACACATGTAATGCACTTAGTTCTGAGCTCGGCCTGTAGTTAACGCTCAAGAAAGTTAACTTACGCTGTATGTTCACAGATATCTCGGTATGTGAGTGCGTCTGTAAATGTTTGAGCCTGGGAATTATTTGTCTTGTTGTATCTGTCATGCAATTTGTAAGTGAGTGTATCTGTGTAACTAGTTTTGTGTGGTAGTGTGCCTGATTCTGTGTTATTTGCTGTAGGTATGTGATTTTGTGTTACTGTACATATGTGATTAAATGACTAAGTAGGCCTGTGTCTACATGACAAAGAGTGGATGAAGTGCGGCTTCATGGCTGTTGATATGCTGACACCATGTCTGCCAGTGTATGCATGCATCTGATCGTGTCAGTTCCAAACAACCCCACTCACCTTCCCTCCCTCTGGAGACGTCACAACCCTAGATGTCCCTCATTTCCTCACCCTGAGGGAACCAGAACCCCGGGGGCAGGGGCGGGGGTGGGTGCCAGTGAGGAGGTGTTTAGACAGGAGCACATGTTCCCTCCCAGACTGTATATGGGAGAGGGAGCCCTATCTTGCACATATCCTGAAGCCTCCAGAGGAAGTGCTCCCCCCCAACTTGTTCTCAGTTCCCTGTCTTGTCACCATGGCAGCAGTTGCCAGGGGCTCCCAGGGTTGCTAAGATCTGGGTGTGGGAGGCTGCCAAGCCTTGTTGCCAGTAGACACAGAGAATCCTGGGGGAAAGGAAGACTACCCCCACAGTGCCGGCTTTCTGCAGTGACAGGATTGGTCCTTGGACCTCTCCTGTCCCCAAATAGTTCCTATAATTTGTATATGGCAGTACTAGGGTTAGTGGGGGGCTTTAACAGGAAGCTGGAACTAGAATACTGAGATTCACATTCTGAGGAGAAAGGGGCGCTCTAGCTTGGCTATTCCATCTTTAAGGTTGGGAGGTCCTTAGAAATTAGTGAGTTGCTTATTCTGTCCCCCATCTCTTATACTTCTTCTCTGGCAATATCTCTGCTTGAGTTCTCCAATGGCTGGTGCTTATTATCTATCTGATGTTTCCACCTGGTATAGGAATACTGCATTGACCCCATTACCCTGGATGCAGACTGACTCCTTCCTGTGGTCAGACTCTTAGCATATCACCTGGATACACACTTCATGCTGACACTTGAGCCCAGAGTTCAGTCCCACAATGAGCCCTAACTTTGGCCTCAGCCTGAGACACTGATCTTGGTCTTAGTCCTGGACCAGAAAGTTCCCTACACCCAGCCTCAGTCTAAGCTCTCCTCCTAGACACAGATGAGCCCTAATCTTGATACTGATACTTAAACCATCCATAGATTCAGTTATGATCCTGTACGTTGACTGAACACTGACCAGTGATCTAACTCCCTGGTACTTGCCTTGTGTCTCCCCGTCTGTTCTGAACCTACACTGACTAGTACCATAAAGGTTCAAATGGGTTTTTCTTTGGGGTGAGAGAACAGTACTGGGAATGACCAGCAGAGGGCGTGCAACATCAGGTTCTAAAGGCATGCTTCCCAGAGCCCACCTGGAAAGGGGATTAATAGCCATATTGGGATCTTGGATCTTTTCTCTCAGGTCAGGACTCAGAGCTGGAAGCACAGCAGTTGGTTTAAGAGGTTGAACTAAAAAAAGGTTCCCAACCCAGTGATGCTGATGCTTTGGTGTCACTTGGGTCAGTATAAGCATGGATTTCCCTACAGCTCAGCAGGCCTCAGGGCTGGGGATGCACCAGAAGGTGCTTAACCATTTACTGGCATCGCAGGTCTCAGGAGGACTGGACACCTGGGAAGACATTTCACCCCCAACTCCACATTTCTGTCATATGCTCATACAGCTTCACTACCTTCCCTGGTATTCAGTTATCTTTTGGTCCTATTGAGCAGAAATCTGTCTCTCTTCCACCTTTGATCTTAGCTCTGTGCTTGAGGTCGCATTGACTTCATTGGTCCCATCTACCAGACATCAGCCATCTGCATCCCTTGAGTCTGCTCCTTGACATGTGAACACCTCTCAGGCCTTCATGGGTTCTTCCTCTGCCTTGTTCAATTCCAGCCACTAAGACCATGTTCCCCTGGCTGGGTTTCAGTTTATGATGCCTGGCTCTGGTTAGGTTTTTCCAGGAGTGCTGGTGCAGCATACTAGCCAGCCCGCGTCCCTCCTCTGACCCTGAACTTTCCATGTAGCCTCAGGTTACATCAGCTTTTTAGTAGTTCACTCACACCAGGTGAAGACTGCGTACTCTGTTCTCCCTGACCTGCTAAATCACATCTTGCCCGTTTTGTACCTGTTATAATTTTGAAAGGAGTGTTATTATTTATTTATTATTATTTTTTAAGACAAAGATACTTGAAATTAGTGAAACAAGAAACATTTTGGCACTACTTTCTGAGCTTTAGGGCAATCCTTGGGCTTGGAAGTCTCTGTATTTGATGCTTACTTAGATGGGACAAGGAAGGACTCTAGTGCTCACTTCAGCAGCACATATACTAAAACTGGAACATTACAGAGAAGATTAGCATGGCCTCTGTGCAAGGATGACGTGCAAATTCATGAAGCGTTCCATGTTTTTGTTTTTGATGAATATTAAAATGTAATAATGTAAAATGAATGTATATATGGATAAATTAGTATATTGCCAAAAAAAAAAAAAAAAGAAAAAGAGGGACTGAAGCTCCCCAGCTGGCTTGGCTGTGACTTCAGCACTGTGGACAGAGGCCAATGGAAGTTCCCCCAGCTATGCCTGGGACTGTGGGTGGGTGGAAGATGATACACACACAGCCTTCAGGTGGGGGCAGAAATTCTTGCTGCTCACTCAGTGCCTCACAGTGTACCAAGCTCTTTCCTCTCACCAAACGTATTCTGTCCTCACTCAACTATCAGCCCAGGAAGCAGACAAAATGAACTGTTTTCCAGATTTTTACAGATGCGGAAACTGAGGTTTTGCAAGGCCAAACTCCAAGCAACCCTATGAGTGGGATGGGAGAGAGCACTAATTACTCCATATTTAGCAAATTTAGCAACCACTTCCCTGCTCTGGCTCAAGTGCACTCCTCTTTATCTCTAGGGAAAGTCACGGTTGGTGGAAGTTTTTATGGAGCTGAGGTTCCAGCCAACCCTGGGAACAAGTGGCAGTTGGTAGCAGGAACAGTGCTGGGAGGCTCTGAAGTTCCAGTCAGGACTGCCCGATTGAGGGTGGGGAAACCTTGCTTGTCATTAAGGTTCACAGAGGTCCAGCTTTTATGCCTCTTCTGTCCCAATGCTTGGCTTCACAGAGCCTGGAGATAAGGAAGAGGGATGTGTAGGATGTTATTAAGTTGTTTCTGAGCCTGATGGACCTTCGTGGGAAAATTCCAGGAAGGGTGTGGGAGTCTTTGTGAGGGGGGTGAGTTGTGCAGGTGGTAAGAAATCCTCTGACATGGGCTACAGGTCTGGCTATCTGTGTATGCCTATTCCCTGGGTGTGGAAACAGGAGGTGCTGGACCACACAGCAGCTTTCTTTGAGGTATACTTTGACAGGCAGCACAGTAAAGTAGTTAAGAGCATGGGCACTGAAGCCAGACTACCTGGTTCCCCTGCTTCCTAGCTGTGTGACTGTGGAACCTTGAGAAATTCTCAGCCTCTCGGTTCCTCACTTTCTCATCTGTAATACAAATCACATAGGGTTGTTTTGAAGATTAATTAGTTTATGCAAAGCACTTAGAATTGCCCAGTGCATAGTAAGTGCTCAAAAATGTTAGTAATTACAGTTGGCTCTTGAACAATGTGGGAATTAAGGTGCCAATGCACCTGCTGCAAAAATCCTCTTGTAGCTTTATAGCTGGGTCTCCGTATCCCCGGTTCCACATTTGTGGATTCAACTAACTGAGGACTGTGTGATACTGTTGTACCTATTTATTGAAAAAAATCTGCATGTAAGTGGACACATGCAACTGAATGGCCTCTGGTCCCTCAGGGGTTAACCATATTTGTATCTGGGGCTCCTATGGTTTTGAGGTAGAATATCTGCCTCTGATCCACAGTCTAGAGATGCTTTCCTGTCTACAAGTACTGGCTCTGTTCTTACCAGGCAAAAGGGATGAATGGGGATTTCATAGTCCTCTGAAAGCTTCTCCAGACCTTAGTTTACCCAGCCCTATCATATCACATTAAAACAATTTGCAAAGATGGGGAGGAAACTCAGACCAAGGAGAGCCCAGAAGACCCGGAGAAAACAGCCAACCAGCTTTCCTACTTTGTAGCTCAGCAGAAACTGGGAAGGGAAAAATGTCTAAAGCTGGCCCTTGGTGTGTGTTTGGGGGCAATACATAGCAGACAGGCTTGGAGGGCTTACCTTTTCCTTAATTTCTTCAAAAACGTTGGCTCTTCTCTTCAGTGCCCTCGTCTCCTCTGTGTGCATGGTGGAGACCCTGCCTCCTCCCACCCCCACCTATCTTATGGGTTCTCTGGAGGCCACAGCTGCTCCTGTTTTAGACTCAGGAATTGGCCGATGATAGGAAACCAAACAGAAACTTGGTAGGTGCCCCAAACAACAGGAAACAAGAAGCCAAAATAGCATCACAATCTTTTTATTATGATTCTCACTGTGCCCAGCCTCTGGGAATATCAGCTCCTTCTGGAGTGAAGGCTGAGCCATGGGGAGGAGCATGCAGCTGTAGTGATGGGAAGACAGGGCTTGAGGATGTTCCCCTCAGCTTACTGTCAAGTTACCTTCTGCAGAAAAGCACATAGGAAGGGCATAAGGGACCAGAGGCCATTGGATCCTCCATTGTTACTTGAGTGCTCTCAGAGCCCTTCTCACAAGCCTGTGTTTGGTGGGGAGACAGATCAGAGGTCATCTCTTATAGGAGGCTAGGCTTGATGGCCTTCGTTTCATGGATATGGAAAGGCCTTGCTACTTATACATTGATGTTCTTATCTGTGGTCGTGCCAACCCATGCTATACAAACCGGAATGTGATTGGGCTTCTTAGTCCCTGGCCTGAGCAGACCTGACACCCTCTCCATGATCTGGGTCATTGGGGCATTTGGCCCAGAGGGAAGAAAGTTTTTCCTTAGTGCTAGTGGGGTCTACTGGAGATTCTGTAACCTGTTCATTTTCTTTCCTTTCAAGGTTGCTAAAAGCAGTGGCAGCAGAAAAACAACAGCAGAGAAAATGCCCCAGTCCCACCCCACTCCAGCGTGGGCTGTTGGAGCAGGCAGGATGCATTAATATCCCCCAATCAAGGAGAACTCTGTTGTATGGGCTGTAGCTAAGGGCCCAGAGAGATATTCTGGGCAATTCAAACTAAGTGGCATGGAGAAAGCAGCAATTTTATTCCACTGTAAATAGAGGGGTAAAAAGGGGTTACGGTTACAGGTGCTGCCTGGATGTCCTGAAATTCTGGCATCAATGTTGTTTTGCCTTTTAAACTCCAAGTATGTATCTGCCTTTACTCTGCTGGTTTAAAGGGGACATGCCTGCAGGATCACTAGAGCCTGCCACCAGTCCTGTCTGAAAGTTACTCTTGGCTCTGTGGTGGTCATGGCTGGCCTGTGACCCTGCCATACAGCTTCTTCTGAGCTTCCCTCTTGCCTTTAGGGTTTCTGGCACCAGCTTTACTGAAGCCACGAGACATGCAGTGGTTGAGGTTGAGGCTTAGAGGCCTAGGCACAATCCTGAGCCCACCCCCCAGAGAGGTGCCCTCTTCCCAGGTGGTTTGATTCTGTGCTTCCCATACTGTTGATAGGAATGGGGGACCCCTATATTTGGCCACTCTAACAAGGCCAGGGTGACATCCCATAGGGAGCACCAGGGCCAGAAAGGCCAGTGTCTGGCCTGCAGCCACAGTTGCTTAGGCTGAGGACAGAAAGAGGCAACGTGCTCATAGCTTCTGCCGTGGCTGTCCTCAAAGGAAGAGCTCTTGAAAGGGGTCAGTACCTAGGAGTAAGGAAACTGCTCCATCCCTGGGATCAAAGGGGCCCATTGCTCAAAAGCGCAGAGCCTGAATCTATTGGGGAAGGCTGATCTCAGGAGAGGAAGCCATGGAGTAGACTTAAAGAGGCTACATGGCCACAGCTATTGCCTCAGCTGACCCTGTGTCCCTGAAGCTCCATCATGTCATCAAATGCCCCTGTCTTTAAATCTGAGCATGGAAAAGAGGACTTCTGGGTGAAAAATAGACTTAGGGCAAGTAGTCTTCAGAGGAGCATCTGTGTAACCTCAGCCTCCCTTGGCTGGGGCGGGGTGGGGCGGGTGGTGCTTGGGAAAAGAACTGATCTCTGCAACTTGGGGCAGCCAAGAAGAAAAGACTGAAACATTTTCTCATACTCTTATTAGAGTCAGTCGCTAATTTCTGTACTTGACAGAATTTCAGACAGTCACAATGATGAAAGGGCTTGAAAAGGAAATTGGCTTCACTAGGTTTATACAAGTTTGAACATCTCCATATGTACTGGAGAGGGGCTCTGTGGATTAGGACACTGCAAAGGGAGATCTCAGAAGGGGGCTTGGGATAGAGCTTCTGCAACTCTTGACTGAGGGAGCAATGGAACCTCTCCTTTGGTAAAAAGCTAGATGCCTATAGAGAAGAGGCTGGTTACTACTCTGTGCTTTTCTGCTTCCCAGGATTCTTGTGACTGGGCACTCTATCCTTTGCTGAGGGCAATGTCCCCTGGACCCTTTGCAGCACGCTCCCACTAAGGAAGCTTGCCGCCCTGGAATAGGGAGAGGGTGATCCCAAATGGGCCAGATCCTGTTGTGGAAGAACTCTGGGGTCTGCCTTGCCAGGCCCTGGGATACAGCTGGCCTGATCCAGTGGCCCCCAGTCTTTACCACTCACCCACAGAAAGCTAGAAGCTGCAGCTCCAGAGAGGTAGGCATCGCCTTGGTCTGTGAAGGATCAGGGAACAAGAAGATGGACTGCCAATCCTTTTGACTGATGGCGAGGCAGGAGAAGAAGCTACCGAGCTCTCAAAGCCCAGACCTTGTTTTTACTCAAAATGCCCTGTCCATGAGATCAAGCAGCCAAAGGCCATTGACATAGAAGGTGATTTGCCCGAGAGTAAGCAAAAGCCCTTGTGCTTAATGTGCTTTAATCTCAGGGCAAAACCCCAGGGCTGGCTGCTTCGGATGCAGTCCTTGGGCCCAAAAGTCATGGGCTTTCTCTTTCTTTCTTTGTTTTTTTTTCTTTTTTTTGGCTGGACTGAATAATGGCCCCTCCTACTGATTAGTCTTGGGAGTATGGCTATGGAGTATTTACAAAGAACTGGGGTTTTTTAAATGTTCAGAGCCACACACATGAACCCAGCTCATCTTCTGTATGCTTCCTTTCAGTCCTAAACAATCCAACCTCAGAAGCCTCTTACCTGGCTTCTAGGTCAGGCTCTAAGGGAGGAGACCATATAGTGCTCTTACCATGCCCCAGGTTACAGCTCCCTGCTTTCCTCTGAGCAGCACTGAGCTGTATGCTGCTTTTTCCGTAGAAATGCCTTGAGCAATGGGGTTGTGTTAACTTCTGCATGACTGAGCCAACGCCATCTCAAATAACTCTTGGTCGTCAGAACTGGCTAACCTAAGCCATTAGCTTGGAAACAGAAACTTGAACTCCAGGGCCTGTGCTTACCTGTAACATACACTGACTGGGGAATTTAATGAGAACTTAGGAAGGACAGCTGGGGCTGGGAGGCCAGGCTTGGTGGCCTTGTGGCAGCCTCTCCTTGCCCCCGAAGTCTTCCCATGCCAGGTCCAGGCCCTAAGCTGGTGGGGAAGGACATGTAGTGAGCAATGGGGAAAAGCTGCAACTCAGGCCATATCTCAGTAACAGGGAGAAGGGAACACCTCTTCCTTCTGTGAGGCTTTGCTGGGACTTTCTCTGTTCAAGAGAGTTGAGATGCAAATCCTCTTCTTAGCTCCAGTGTCTTATCCTCATTGTCAGGTGGTTTGAAAGGAATTCCTTTTGAGGGCTTCTGTGGAGTTGCTCTTTCTTGGGCTATGAAAAAGGCTGGCTCTGTACTCCATACCATGGCACACTTTTCTAGGTCTGCAGTTGAGCTGAGCTGGAAGAATGGAAAAGCATGAGCCTTCTTCTCTCCTCTTCCATCCAGGCCTTGTCCTCACTGGAGCTCAGGCTTTGGGTCTCTGTGGTAGCTGACTTGGGTGAAGCACTTAACCCAGAGGGCTGAGACTCGTGCCATCATACCTGTTCCATTCAGGCCCCTGGGCTCTGGGCCATGAGCACCCACCTAAAAAACGGGCCAGGATGGCTCACCTTGGTTTTGGACTGTTCTGTTAAATAAAGACTTTTGGACTTGAATGACCTGGCTGAGAGGTTCCTAGAATTCTGGGTCCCTGGGAGGGCTGCCTTCCCTTTTCTAATTAGGACTCCACAGACTAGTTGCCTTCTCTGTCACCAGGAATTGAATTTAAATAAATAATAAATAAATAATAAGTGCAGTGGTGATTTTCAACCATTTCCCCACCCCACCTGAGGGACATAGCACACACCTACCAGAACAGTGGCTCACCACAGAAGGGATTTTCAGTGTGGGAAGAGGGAGCCTGTCAGCATCTCTAGGAGAGTATGTGAGTCTGATATGCCCCCTTATTAAGAATCACTTGGCCAGAGACTGATCTACTGTGAATAAGAACTGGCCAACAGAAGGGCTGAGCAGAGAGCCCCTCGTTTATACCAAGGGCTTCACGAAAGAACTTTGGTCCTTCTTCAACCAAAAAGAACCAGGTCTCTGCAGGCATGGCCAGCTAGGCATGTGTGTATGTGTGCATGTGTGTGCACACATATACGTGTGCAGTGGCAGGTCCAGTCTACGGTGTGAGGGCAGGGGGTGGTCCAGGAGCAGATACTGCCACAGCTCCCAGGGCTTCTCCCTGTGGCAATGCATTTACTGTCTCTGTTGTGATGGGAATGGTGATTTCAGTGCCATAAAGCTTAGTGACAAACTGAGATGTGGCCAGTGCTCCATCCCCATAAGTCTCAGTACCAGAGGTTTGTGGAGGGAAGGGAGAAAGTAAAGGAGGGAGAGAACGCCACTGTCCCCAAACTAAGCTTTTCTGCTCCATGCTATCCTGGGGGTTTCAGGTGAATGGCTGCACTGTTGGGGCGAGCAGCCAAGATGTAGACGACATTCTCCTGCAGGAAGGTAGGCCAGTCCACAAATCTGGAGTGGAAGCAAAGAACAGGTTTGTGAGGCCGGTTGCTGAGCCTGGAGGCTCATGAGACCTGCTCCCAGTGGCAGCATGGCTTGAGGTGGGCAAAACTCAGGGAAGCCCTGGCTTGTGCGTGACATGGTGATGGCAGGCTGTGCTTCCAGGGTGACAGACCAGCTCACTGGCCCTATGGATCTGGGGTCAAATGTGTACTCTTGAAGTCTGGTTTCTGGGGTGGGCATTTGCTGTTTTGGGGTGATGGTGGGTAACACCCAATCTTACTTGTGTGTTTGTAGGGGTCAGGGGTGTAGACAGCCAGGTGAGGAGGTGTCACTCACCTGGACTCAGGCTCTGTGGGCAGCGGGGCCTTTTCCTGACTCTTGCTGCTGCTGCACGCTGGGCTGCTGTCTGCTATGGGACCCACATGGCTGACGCTGTTGGGCACAAGGACATGTGGTTAGGAGTGGGCCACCGAAAGGTCCGGCCCCTTCCACATTCTGGCGAACCCAAAGCTCTGGATGTGCTTGTCCAGGCTTTTCTGACATGGGGTGACGGAGTTTGGAGTAGAGGCTACTCTATGCCTTGGCCAGTAGGAGTCACTGTCCACTGTCTAATGCACAGGAGGATCTTCTGGCTGTTTGGAGAAACTGGCAGGAGAAACAGGGAGGTAGGCACCTTTCATACCAAGGGCCATTTGGCATGGAAAAAGGAGGAGGGTACGTGAGTTGGGGCAGGGATTGGTAGGGAGCGGACCTGACACTGCAGGAAGAAGCATCTGGGGGGCGTTTGCAGAACCAAGAGTGCTGGGCACGGCGGCACTCTGCCTCACTGATAGTGCTCCCGCTGCCCCGGGCCAGGAAAGTGGCCCGGGCTCGCTCCCGCTCCTTGACTGTCAGAAGCCTTAACAGAGAGTTCTGGGGAAGAAGAGATATATTAAGACCTGGAGGTGAAAATATTTTGTAAACTGTCAAGCCACAGAGAATCCTACCTCCATCATCACCTCTGCACCCTCCCTTTGAAGCAGCCCAGAGCATTTCTGGTAACACCAACATTTGCAGTGGGGTCCAGCGCTAATCAATCTTCCTTGGGCAGTTTCCCCAGCCTAGGCACTGGACCACCTGTCACTGGATAGAACCTGAACCCTTTCCTGGTACTGGTTCTTGCTCGGAGAGTACCCAGTGCTCCTCCAAGCTGCCTGGCATGTTTCCCTGGTCTCTCACCCAATATCCCACGGACGTTTACCCCCAGCTGTCCCTTACCTGGGGACGTAATTGCTGTAGAAGTAGGAGGGACTCATGGGACAAGAAATCAGGCCACTCTACGTGTCCTCGGTGTTCAGGGTCCAGGGCTGCAAACTGGCGGGCTGCCTGCTCCTCTTGCTCCTCACTTAGAGCCCTGTCACTGTCCCCTCGCTTCGCTGTTTGGTGGCGGTAGCGCAGGAAGTCATCCAGCGTCAGGGAGCAGTCTGTGGGGAGGCACCCCGTGCTAGCCATGCCCACCCTTTCCGCAGCCTCTGGAGTACCTGCACTCACCTCTAGGGTACCCTCCAGAGCCCCACCACCCACAGCTCTCATCCAGTCTTTGTCTCCATAGCCAGGATAACTCAGGCTGTGGCCAGTGGTGGGCCAACAGCTTGCGAACACGGTCCCATTTATGCCCTTGCCCCACAAATTCCGGAATACTCCTTTCATGGTTCATCCTAGAAAGTATGAAGAAGAAATCTGCCTGGCTCTCTCCATTGGCAGTACCATCCAGCCTTACCGGGGATAACTTTACACTGCTGAAAGGTCTCTGTGAGGCTGTACATTTCTTCCTCAGTTAGCAGCAAGTTGAGGTTGTTCTGAAAAAGAGGAAGAGCTAAGTCAGTGGCCATGTTGGCCGGTAAGAAAGAAAGGCCAAGGATCAAGAAGGATGGAAATAGTATTCCAGCTGGAAGGCAATTATTGGATCATTTAATCCCAGCCTCTCATTCACAGTCAAGGAGACTGAGGCCCCAGAAAGGGGAAAGGACTTTCTCAGAGCTGTCCAGCTCTGGGCAGGATCTTTCCCAGAACCCAGATATCCTGGCTCCAGCCCTGAGTCCCTTTTACTAAAATAGTGGTTTTTGAATTATTCTCTGAGATAGCTTAGGGGTTCCCTGGAGATGCCTTAGGAAGCTGTTGCAAGGGAGAAGGGGGCAAGTAGGCAGGGTTCTGAATCCCTAGCTCCAACAATCAGAGCAGCTCCATCTTTATCCATTTTATGTATCTGGCTTCTGTGTCAGGCTGTATTCAAAGAGTATTTTAGTTAAAAAAGTTTAATTCTAACTCCAGTTTCCATATTTCTAAAAATTGTTTAATCCTAAAGTTGTATCACTTTAACTCCAGAATGGTTTTGAAAGAGATGCCATCATGAAAAAGTTCCTAAAACCAAATGAATTTTTTTTGTGGTGCCAGGGAAGTCTTAATTCCAAAAGAGCACTGATATGTTATTTTGTTAGCATTAATTTACAGTCTTATAGTCTTTAAACTACCAAATATTCTTTATAGTAGATCATTTTCTCTCTAAAATACCAGTAAAGAACAGGAGCAGACATTTCATGACTATTCATTTGTGGATTTCATGAAGAACTCAAACCATTCTTTCAATAAACACTTTTTGAGCACCTAGTATATGCTCGGCACAATGGTGTATAACACTGTGAGATGTTTAGTATGGCTGGAATGTAGAGAGTGTGTGTGTGTGTGTGTGTGTGTGTGTGTGTGTGTGTTTCTTGGAAGAGGGTAGGGAGGGGATAAAAGATAAGGGAGGGGAGGTAGGCAGAAGCCTGACTGTGAAGTGCTTCAAATGCCCTTTATTGAACCCCTCAAATTGGGCTTTTTTCTGAGGGCAAATGGGAGTCACGGAAGGGTTTTTAAGTGTGGAGTGCCATAGTCAGCTCTTTTTCTGCTGTGTGGAGAATGGATTAGATGGGCAAAGTCTGGAGGCATGGAGGGCAGTTAATTAAGTGTTGCAATAAAGAAAAGATAAGTGGCTAAACTAAGACATGAGAATGAAGAAAAGGGGAGAGATTTGAGAGAGATTAGGAGGTAGAGTCTATAGGACCTGCTGACTCACTGGACGTGAGGGGTGAGGGAGAGAAATGAGTTGGGATTGGTAACTGTGGGGTGGTGGTGGTATTACTATTCACAGAGACAAGGAAGGGAGAATGGGTTTGGGGAAGAAGATGAGTTCATTTGGGGGCATGTTGAGTGTGAAGTACCAGTGAGACATCAAGATGGATGTAAGTCCAAGAGACAGGAAATTTAGGTCTGGACCCACAGATTTGGGAATGATTGGTATTTAGATGGTGGAATAGCCACCAAAGTGGATGAAGACCCAGAGAGAGAGAGAGTTTAGTGGGAAAAGAACCCTGAGAAACACCAGCATTTAGGACTGGGACAAGAAACTAAGGGCACTTAGAAAGAATGGTCGGGACTTCCCTGGCGGTCCAGTGGTTAAGACTTTGTCTTCCATTGCAGGGGGTTGTGGGTTCCATCCCTGGTCGTGGAACTAAGACCCCACATGCCTCGTGGCCAAAAAAACAAAACATAAAAAAGAAGCAATATTGTAACAAATTTAATAAAGACTTTAAAAAATGGTCCACATCAAAAAAAAAAAATCTAAAAAGAAGAAAGAATGGTCAGAGAAGAACCTGGGAAGAGAATCAGTAGAGGGTACTGGAAGCCAAGAGAAGAGAGTTGTACAATGTAGGAGGTAATGTTAACAGTGGTTATACGAGTCAGATGGAATTTTATTGATTTTCTATTTTCTCTGGTTTCCGTATTTTGTGTAATAATTCTCACAAAAAATACTCATACCCTAAGAAAAGAGGGGGCAGTAAGGAAGTGCTAAATACGTCAGAGAGATCAAGTAAAAGATTCCTGAGAAAAGGTCACCGGACTTGACAATTAGGTCACTGGCGACCTTAGAAGAGCTAATTCAGCAAAATGATGGATGCAGAAGCCGAGTTACAAGTGGTTGGGGAACCACAAGGAGATAATGAAGTCCTTTCAAGAAGCTTGGCTGTGAAGGGAAGGAAAGAAAAGGGAGGAGCTTGGAAGAAGTCTTTGTAAAAGGTCTGGTGGAGAGTGGTGGTAATGAAGGCGGGACTGTGACAGAAAGCCAGCAAGGGAGCCGTGTAATCCTGAGGGTTTAGGAAGGAGACACTCAGTCCTACATCAGCAGAACACTGCCAAGCAGAGCTGCTGTGAGTGAAAAGGCTAGCATTTGGAGGAGTGGTGACTAGAGAAGATTGCCTGTAGAGCAGGCTCTGCAGTGGCATATTCCAGCTGGGGAGAAGGTATTTAAGTGACTGGAAGTAACTCTTCTATTCTTCATTTTATGGACAAGCCATAGAGAAAGTGTTATTTGTTAGAAAGCGGCACATCTTTGCTTTCTTCTAGGCAGTAGGAAGAAGAGGGGATCAGCAGATACTCCTTACTCTGAAATCAGTGGATGAAGATATCTGCAGGGCAACAGATCAATAAAGCAAGACTTGAACTCTATTCAGGTGTGCTGAGAAATGGATATGAATCTGGCTTTTTTAAAAAAATTAATTAATTTAATTTTTGGCTGCACTGGGTCTTTGCTGCCGCGCGCGGGCTTTCTCTAGTTGCGGCGAGCGGGGGCTACTCTTTGTTGCAGGGAACAGGCTTCTCATTGTGGTGGCTTCTCTTGTTGCAGAGCACAGGCTCTAGGCGCACGGGCTTCAGTAGTTGTGGCTCGTGGGCTCTAGAGCGCAGGCTCAGTGGTTGTGGCGCATGGGCTTGGTTGCTCCGCGGCATGTGGGATCTTCCCGGACCAGGGCTCGAACCCGTCCACCCTGCATTGGCAGGCGGACTCCTAACCACTGCGCCACCAGGGAAGCCCCGAATCTGGCTTTTAATCTTTTCAAAATTTGGAAGGCATTTATGTATAATTTGCAAAGTTCTGAATCAACAGGACTTTGTTACTTAATTCACAAAATGATTGCTTCAGAGATGAAGAAAAATGCTCCTAAGAGTTAGGTAGAAGACCAAGTGAGAATCTTAGGACTAAGATGTTTTCCTTGGATGGAATCCATCCCTATTGGAAGCAAGCCGGTTAGGATTTCAGGTTGGTTTTTCAGATGAATACAATGAATGACAACTATAGACTAACAGAGAGTAAGTACTGCTCCAAGCAGAATTAGTTGTGAATAATTAGGTCTCGTCCTACTCATTCAGTCCTCTAGCTCAGTGGTTCTCAACTGGCACGATTTCGTTCCCCCACGATACATTTGGTAGTATCTGGAGATATTTTGGGTTGTCACAACTGGGGGTGGGTGCTACTGGCGTCTAATGGGTAGAGGCTAGGGATGCTGCTAAACATCCTACGGTGCACACAGCCCGCTCAACAAAGAATTATTGTGCCCCAAATGTCAATAGTACTGAGGTAAGGAAAGTCTGTCCTAACTCTAGTGACCCGAACCTGAATACTCTTCAGGCTACTGCCTAGAAACCAGTGTTCTAAGACTGGGCCTCCAGGAAATGTGCCAAATCCCTGGCAGTGCAGGAGCCCACCATCCCTGCAGTCTAGGCTCACACAGTAGTGGCAGCTCCAGCCTGTTTCCGTGTTTGCCGTCTCAGTCACCTCCGCGGCACTGTCTCCTTGGATGTAGCCCACGCGGCGCAGGCAGCCATCGTGGAAGACCCTGGTGCAGACCCTGCACGGGAAGAGGCTCTCGGCTGTCCAGACCTCACAGACATCACACATCTCATCATTAACAACCTGGGGAAAGATGGCAGGAGTGTATAAGGATGTATAAACAGAGCAGCAAGATCCTAGGCCACCAAGCACAGTGCTACTTGCCTGGGGCTGAGTGACTCTGGAGCAGCCTAAAGGAACAACTCCAACTGAAGCCAATGTTATGGCAATAGAGCTTTCTCTCTGGAAGACAAGAACCAGTAGGTTCTTCCAGCTGCTCAGGTCTCTGTGATCATGTTTCTGAGCAGGGATGCTACCTAGCATTTTTGGAAATAATAATCTGTTGTGAGAGATTGTCCCAGGCATTGCAGGACCCTTATCATCCCTGTTTTCCTTGGCACCAAATACCAGGAGCAACTCCCAGTTTTGTGACCTTCCTGAACTCCCCCTACCCCCACCCCAAATTTCCAAATGCCTCCTACAGGGGACAGTATTATCCCTTAGGTGGGAGGGCTGCCATGGTATAATTCCTTATTACCCATTTCCTCAAGTCTTTCACTAAGACAAATCCAGTATGTAACATTTTTATTCTTGGGGAAGAAATTCAAAGACTCAGCTCCATCTTTCTGGTTTTGAGTCTCACTTCAACCATACCCAGGCCTCCCTGTCCTGCTCCCTGAATCCCAGAAGGTCTAAGACTGTGGGATTCTGCCCTTACTGGACACTCACAGGCTCTCTGGGCTCCAAGCGGATATCTGGAGGCTTGTCATCATCCAGCTTCCGGGTGGGGCGGATGAAGGCAGGGGGTGTGAAACGACTGGTCCTGTCAAACTCCTCCGGCTCCACTCCACGCCCATCCCGGAGCCTCTCCCAGGCGGCACGGTTGACACTGCTCTCTTCTTGGAGTGCTGGGGTGCTTGCCTCTGCTTCTTTCTCTTCCTGCACCTCCTGGACAGAGCCCTCTACCGTGCCACGGTGAGACCCCGAAAGTTCACCTGTGCGTCGGATGGAAGACCTGTCCCGCAGCCCATCCTTGAAGGCAGACACAGCCAGGCTCACCTTCTGCACCTGCTCCACTGTCTGCCGCTTGGACATCAACACCCCCATGGCTCTGTGGACAGAAAGCAGAGGGGCTCAGATTCAGCCAATGGCTGACCATATTAGGGCAATTCGTTTCAACCATTCACCTAAGTGGCAAGCGCTATTAAATAGCTTCTCCCTTTTCCGCAACTCAGTAGCATGGCGGGGTGGACAGAGCACTTGTTAAGGAGTCAGAAGACCTTGGTTTCTCTTTCTGACTGGCCCTGTGACTTAGGTTTTCCTGTCTATAAAATGAGAGCCATCTGCTCAGCACACTTCACAGGGCTCTCATGAGGATAACATCAGAAAAGGGGCTTAACAGTGCATGTAGACTAGAAAGCACTCTACAAATGTGAGATGGTAGCTCTGTCTCCCTTCCTGTCCCAAAGCCAATTAGGTCTGGGGGTCCCAGGCCTCCGCTACTTTGAGATAGTAGGAGACTCCAGAGCCCAAGTCTCTCCCAAAGATGACCCAAGGCATAAAGCAAGACTACAGCTACACATTTCAGACTTCTGACTGAAGGAATGTTCCTCTGACAAGTGCTGTGCACAAGAATCCATATCAAACGCCTACTTTTTGAGTCAGAGTGAATGAACTCCTATTTTTAGAGGACTCCTGAATTAGGCATCTAGGAAACTCTACCACCTCATCCATGTGGTCAAGGTCTCAAACACTGCTTTGCTCCTTCTAATTAGTAGCTATGCCTGTTTAATGGGTCTGTTTGTCTATCACAGACAACCTGCTCATCACAAGCTCTCAGGTGCTTCTCACACTTCTAAGGCTTCACTAATGTCACTGCCACATTTTCTGCTTTGATTCTCAGAACTGTTCAAGAAAGTTCCATATCCTTTACAGGTTAAAAAGGAATGTTATTCTTGCTCTTCTTCTATAGTACCAGGGCATTGGAAAGTGAGGGCATGACATGGCACACTGCAAAGCTGGTCTATTTCCTAGCCTGAAGGGTCTTAGTGGAATTCAGTTGGGGAATGTTTGTTCTAAGTGGAGCAGAGAGTCCATTTTAGCCTTGCTATCAATCCATCATAATCAAGGCTTATTGAACAGTACTATATGCAAGGCACCGACTGCTCATCATTGGAAATAGAAGATGGGAGAACAGAGTCTCATCACTCAAGCTACTTAATATCAGAACTCAAAGAAGAGTAAGACAGAGTGCTGGAAGTGCCTAAAGGAAGGTGAGACCATATTACTGGGAGTCAGAATGGACCTTGAAGGATGGGTATGAAGTTGTCCTCAGTTTGTTTGGGGAAAAAGGTGACAGAGGGAAGGAGGAGAGATTCAGACCAACTAGAAGGCTACTATAATAGTCCAGGCAAGAGGTAGAGGGTTTAAACTGAAATAGTGGCAGCAGGAATGATACTGAGTTGATTTGATACTGTGGAAATAGAGAAATTTAGGAATAAATTGATAACTTGATTGCATCAAGCGTAAAGGGCAAGAGAGCAATTTTATATTTCCCAGCTTTATTGAGATATAATTGACATATAACATTAAGTTTAAACGGTAAATGTGATGATTTGATACATGAATATATTGTGAAATGTGTAACACAATAAAGTTAGCACATCCTTTTTTTTTTTAACTTCTTTACTGGAGTATAATTGCTTTACAATGGTTAGTTTCTGCTTTATAACAAAGTGAGTCAGCTATACATATATCCTCATATCTCCTTCCTCTTGCATCTCCCTCCCACCCTCCCTATCCCACCCCTCTAGGTGGTCACAGAGCACCGAGCTGATCTCCCTGTGCTACGTGGCTGCTTCCCACTAGCTATCTATTTCACATTTGGTAGTGTATATATGTCCATGCCACTCTCTCACTCTATCCCAGCTTACCCTTCCCCCTCCCCGTGTCCTCAAGTCCATTCTCTAGTAGGTCTGCGTCTTTATTCCCATCTTGCCCCTAGGTTCTTCATGACCTTTTTTTTTTAAACTCCATATATATGTGTTGCATATGGTATTTGTTTTTCTCTTTCTGACTTACTTCACTCTGTATGACAGACTTTAGGCCCATCCACCTCACTACAAATAACTCAATTTTGTTTCTTTTTACTGCTGAGTAATATTCCGTGGTATATATGTGCCACATCTTCTTTATCCATTCATCTGTCAATGGACACTTAGGTTGCTTCCATGTCCTGGCTACTGTAAACAGAGCTGAAATGAACACTGTGGTACGTGACTCTTTTTGAATTGTGGTTTTCCCAGGGTATATGCCCAGTAGTGGGATGGCTGGGTCGTATGGTAGTTCTATTTTTAGTTTTTTAAGGAACCTCCATACTGTTCTCCATAGTGGCTGTATCAATTTACATTCCCACCAACAGTGCAAGAGGGTTCCCTTTTCTCCACACCCTCTCCAGCATTTATTGTTTGTAGATGTTTTAATGATGACCATTCTGACTGGTGTGAGGTGATGCCTCACTGTAGTTTTGATTTGTATTTCTCTAATGATGAGTGATGTTGAGCGTGCTTTCTGTGTTTGTTGGCAATCTGTATATATCCTTTGGAGAAATGTCTGTTTAGGTCTTCTGCCCATTTTCGGATTGGGTTGTTTGTTTTTTTGATATTGAGCTGCATGAGCTGCTTGTAAATTTTGGAGATTAATCCTTGGTCAGCTACTTCATTTGCAAATATTTTCTCCTATTTTGAGGGTTGTCCTTTTGCTTGTTTATGGTTTCCTTTGCTGTGCAAAAGCTTTTAAGTTTCATTAGGTCCCATTTGTTTATTTTTGTTTTTATTTCCATTTCTCTAGGAGGTGGGTCAAAAAGGATCTTGCTGTGATTTATGTCATAGAGTGTTCTGCCTATGTTTTCCTCTAAGAGTTTAATAGTGTCTGGCCTTACATTTAGGTCTTTAATCTATTTTGAGTTTATTTTTGTGTATGGTGTTAGGGAGTGTTCTAATTTCATTCTTTTACATGTAGCTGTCCAGTTTTCCCAGCACTACTTATTGAAGAGGCTGTCTTTTCTCCATTGTATATTCTTGCCTCCTTTATCAAAACTAAGGTGACCATATGTGTGTGGGTTTATCTCTGGGCTTTCTATCCCGTTCCATTGATCTATATTTCTGTTTTTGTGCCAGTACCACACTCTCTTGATTACTGTGGCTTGGTGTATAGTCTGAAGTCCGGAAGCCTGATTCCTCCAGCTCCGTTTTTCTTTCTCAAGATTGCTTTGGCTATTCGGGGTCTTTTGTGTTTCCATACACATTGTGAATTTTTTTGTTCTAGATCGGTGAAAAATTCCATTGGTAGTTTGATAGGGATTGCATTGAATCTGTAGATTGCTTTGGGTAGTACAGTCATTTTCACAATGTTGATTCTCCCAATCCAAGAACATGGTCTATCTCTCCATCAGTTTGTATCATCTTTAATTTCTTTCATCAGTGTCTTATAGTTTTCTGAATACAGGTCATCTTCTTAGGTAGGTTTATTCCTAGGTATTTTATTCTTTTTGTTGCAAGGGTAAATGGGAGTGTTTCCTTAATTTCTCTTTCAGATTTTTCATCATTGGTGTATAGGAATGCAAGAGATTTCTGTGCATTAATTTTGTATTCTGCTACTTTACCAAATTCATTGATTAGCTCATTGATTAGTTTTTTGGTAGCATCTTTAGGATTCTCTATGTATAGTATCATGTCATCTGCAAACAGTGACAGCTTTACTTCTTCTTTTCCAATTTGGATTCCTTTTATTTCTTTTTCTTCTCTGATTGCTGTGGCTAAAGCTTCCAAAACTATGTTGAATAATAGTGGTGAGAGTGGACAACCTTATCTTGTTCCTGATCTTAGAGGAAATGGTTTCAGTTTTTCACCATTGAGAATGATGTTGGCTGTGGGTTTGTCATATATGGCCTTTATTATGCTGGGGTAAGTTCTCGCTATGCCTACTTCTGGAGAGCTTTTATCATAAATGGGTGTTGAATTTTGTCGAAAGCTTTTTCTGCATCTATTGAGACGATCATATGGTTTTTCTCCTTCAATTTGTTAACATGGTTTATCACAATGATTGATTTGCGTATATTGAAGAATCCTTGCATTCGTGGGATAAACCCCACTTGATCATGGTGTATGATCCTTTTATTGTGCTGTTGGATTCTGTTTGCTAGTATTTTGTTGAGGATTTTTGCATCTATGTTCATCAGTGATATTGGCCTGTAGTTTTCTTTCTTTGTGACATCTTTGTCTGGTTTTGGTATCAGGGTGATGGTGGCCTCGTAGAATGAGTTTGGGAGTGTTCCTCCCTCTGCTATATTTTGGAAGAGTTTGAGAAGGATAGGTGTTAGCTCTTCTCTAAATGTTTGATAGACTTCACCTATGAAGCCATCTGGTCCTGGGCTTTTGTTTGTTGGAAGATTTTTAATCACAGTTTCAATTTCAGTGCTTGTGATTGGTCTGTTTATATTTTCTATTTCTTCCTGGTTCAGTCTCGGAAGTTTGTGCTTTTCTAAGAATTTGTCCATTTCTTCCAGGTTGTCCATTTTATTGGCATATCGCTGCTTGTAGTAATCTCCAATGATCCTTTGTATTTCTGCAGTGTCAGTTGTTACTTCTCCTTTTTCATTTCTAATTCTATTGATTTGAGTCTTCTCCCTTTTTTCTTGATGAGTCTGGCTAATGGTTTATCAATTTTGTTTATCTTCTCAAAGAACCAGCTTTTAGTTTTATTGATCTTTGCTATTGTTTCCTTCATTTCTTTTTCATTTATTTCTGATCTGATATTTATGATTTCTTTCCTTCTGCTAACTTTGGGTTTTTTTAATTCTTCTTTCTCTAATTAGTTAGCACATCTTTTATCTCACACAATTACCATTTTGTTGTTGTTCTTAAGGTGAGAACATTAAAGCTCTACTCTCACAGCATCTTTCAAGTACACAATATAGTATTGTTAACTATGGTCACATGCTGTACCTTAGATTCCTGGAAGTTTTTCATCTTATATCTGAATGTTGGTACCCTTTGACCAACATCCCTCCATTTCCCTCACCCCTCAGCCTTTGGCAACCATCATTCTGCTCTGTTTCTATGAGTTCAATATTTTTAGATTTCACACACAAGTGAAGTCATACAGTATTTCATATTTCATACAGCCTATCTCCGCCTGACTTAGAGGGCAGTCTTAAATCGACTAACGAGAAGAAGGGTAGTACCATTTACAGAAATTGGGAAATAAGAAAGAGGAATAATGAAATTGGATTTTGTATGTATTGAATTAAAGATGTCTCTGGGACATTCAGCTGATATGTTATCTGCTGCTTAAAACTTTTCAATGGCTTTCCAAAGCTTTCAGGATAAAGTCCTCCAAATCAGTTTCTTTATTATGGCCTGTGAGGCTCTCCTCGGTCTGGTGTCCCTTCTTTACTCTGTTCTAACCACATTGGTCTTTCAGTCTTTGTTTGCCATGCTCCCTCTATTATTATTATTATTATATATGTATATTTTTGTGATACGCGGGCCTCTCACTGTTGTGGCCTCTCCCGTTGCAGAGCACAGGCTCTGGACACGCAGGCTCAGCAGCCATGGCTCATGGGCCCAGCCACTCCGCGGCATGTGGGATCTTCCCGGACTGGGGCACGAACCCGTGTCCCCTGCATCGGCAGGCGGACTCTCAACCACTGCGCCACCAGGGAAGCTCTGTTTTTTATAAATCTATTTATTTATTTTTGGTTGTGTTGGGTCTTTGTTGCTGCATGCGGGCTTTCTCTAGTTGTGGCGAGTTGGGGTTACTCTTTGTTTTGGTGCACAGGCTTCTCATTGCAGTGGCTTCACTTGTTGCAGAGCACGGGCTCTAGGCACATGGGCTCAGTAGTTGTAGCTCGCGGGCTCTAGAGCACAGGCTCAGTAGTTGTGGTGCATGGGCTTAGTTGCTCTGTGGCATGTGGGATCTTCCCGGACCAGGTCTCAAACCTGTGTCCCCTGCATTGGCAGGCAGATTCTGTCCCCTGCGCCACCAGGGAAGTCTCCATGCTCCCTCTATTTTGGACCTGTGGACATTCCTTTCCCCTGATTAGAGCTCAGTTTAAGTACTGCTTCCTCATGGAAGTTCCTGCTGTCTCCCCAAGCCAGGTAGGTCTGCTGACAGCACCATGCTCTTCTGCTCTAGAACACTCGTCTTTGTTATTACCTATTCAATAGGATGATTATCATCAGTGTCAGTTTCCTCTCTTAGATCGTTTTACCATGTGTAGTACCTGTCTCCACTGCCTAGCAATATGTCTAAAAGAGGAAAGGCATTTAATAATATTTCCCAATTAATTGTGAATAAGTCTTTCTGATTTTTCAATAAAGTCTTAATACTCATAAAATCTGATGACAGCCATGTCTTCTTTCTAGAAACAACTATTTTCTGTGCCACAGTGGTGCAAATTCCTACCTTGACTGCGTGCTTGCCCTGCCATCACTTGTTATCAAAGAAACCCAACCCATGTTTTTAAATTTATAAACCTACTGATAAGAAAGGAAAGATCCCCTCTCCCGACTTGTAAAATTTGTTTGTAAAATTAAAATATATGACTAAAGAATATTTGCTTTGAATAAGTGACTGTCATTTACAGGATGGTGGCAAAGGAGATTTATTGAGGAAAGATTTATTTATTATTTATTTGGCTGCGTTGGGTCTTCATTGCTGTGTGTGGGCTTTTTCTAGTTGCGGCAAGTGGGGGCTACTCTTCCTTGCGGTGTGCAGGCTTCTCATTGCGGTGGCTTCTCTTGGTGTGCAGCACGGGCTCTAGGCGCACAGGCTTCTGTAGTTGTGGCACGCGGGCTCAGTAGTTGTGGCTCGTGGGCTGTAGAGTGCAGGCTCAATAGTTGTGGTGCATGGGCTTAGTTGCAGTACGGCATGTGGGATCTTCCCGGACCAGGGCCCAAACCCACGTTGCCTGCGCTGGCAGGCGGATTCTTAACCACTGCGCCACCAGGGAAGTTCAAGGAAAGATTTACTGATCAAATTAGGAAACTGTTTAAGGTGATTAAAAACTCATTCTTTTCCTCAGTTGCAAACAAATATGGGACAAGAGGGGAATGGTTAAATTATGGTACAATGGAAGAATGAACACTATGAAAAACATTAAGATAAAAGTAAATTTATTAATGTGTAAAGATGTTCAAAATATATGAACATATTTATGAAAAATGCAAGTTACAGAAATGCTCATGTTATGATCTAATTTTATAAGAATGCATGTTTTTTCATATTTTTGTTAATCTGTTATTTTCTAATTTTCCTACCTTGTACATTAATTATATAATTTAAAAAGTCACAGAGGCAACCTGGTGCCTTGTTCTAGTTCTGGATCTGCTGTGACCCAGGACACGTTATTTTACTGCTTTGGGCTTCAGTTCTCTAGCTGTTAATGCGTATGCTTGGAATATGTAGTCAAGCATTTAGAATGCTTCTTTTCCATATTCTTTTAAAAGTCCATGTGACCTAATGAGGGTATGCAGCCTTGGGTGGCAGTGGGGCTAGGGGTGGAGAAGGGAGTGTGTGTATGTTAGAGCTTTTGCTGAGGCTGTGGACCTAGGGGGTTCTTGAAGAGGCCAGGCCTGCAGTCTGCAGACACTGCCCACATGGCTTATGCATACTGGCTGTGCTCTACAGTTAGGTGGAAAAGCGGGTCCCCAACTTACAGCGAGAGGAACAGGCATACCACCCAGCCCTTCACTGCAAACCTTCCTCATGATCAATTACTATTTCCAAGGCCACAGTGTTTTCCTCAGAAAACTTTCTGTGGTATGTTTTTCACATTTTTTGACTGTGACCCATAGTAAGAAGTATAGTTTATGATGTGACCCTGTACACACAAAATTATAAACACATGTTCATAGACCTATAACTGAACCCAAAGTTTTGTGAAAGAATCCTAATTTTACTACATGTGATGCTCCCAGATATTTTCTATCCTCTCTATCCTAGTTCATTAAAACAATCATGATAGTGACTCTCTAAAATGATTTGATGAGGGACTTCCCTGGTGGTCCATTTGTTAAGACTTTGCTTTCTAATGTGGGGGGTGTAGGTTTGATCCCTGGCCGGGGAGCTAAGATCCCACATGCCTCGTGGCCAAAAAACCAACACATAAAACAGAAGCAATACTGTAACAAATTCAATAAAGACTTTAAAAATGGTCCACATCAGGGACTTCCCTGGTGGTCCACTGGTTAAGACTCTGCACTCCCAATGCAGGGGGCCCGGGTTTGATCCCTGGTCAGGGAACTAGATCCCACATGCCACAACTAAGAGCCAGCATGCCGCAATGAAGATCCCACGTGCTGCAACTAAAAGATCCCACGTGCTGCAACTAAAAGATCCCACGTGCTGCAACTAAGACCCGGTGCAGCCAAATAAATAAATAAATATTTTTAAAAATCGTCCACATAAAAAAAAGACTGTAAAAAAATGATTTGGTGACTTTGTAATGGGTCCGGACTGGCAATTTGAAAAACACAGCCTTAGAATCACTATACTTTTTTGATTAGAGATCTATGCTTTTGTCTTTTGATTTAAAGATAGTTACCTCTGAAAGACAAGGATAACATTGTGGGGTATAAGGTATGCATTTCCCTTGACTGGAGTGATGCAAGAATTGAATTCTCAAGCCTGTCTTAAGAGTCTGTGTGGTTGGACGGTCTAGCAGATACTGGACTGATACTAATATACTTCTGAATGAAGAAAACCGTACTACATACAAGAGTTTGATCCTCTACCTGTGGGCATATTTAAAAGAATATTTATCAAAGCATTTTAAAAAATTTTATTGTTTATTTATTTTTGGCTGAGTTGGGTCTTTGTTGCTGCATACGGGCTTTCTCTAGTTGTGGCAAGTGGGGGCTACTCTTCGTTGCAGTGCGCAGACTTCTCATTGTGGTCGCTTCTCTTGTTGCAGAGCACGGGCTCTAGGCATGCAGGCTCAGTAGTTGTGGCTCGCGGGCTTAGTTGCTCCTCAGCATGTGGGATCTTCCCGGACCAGGGCTCAAACCCGTGTCACCTGCGTTGGCAGGCGGATTCTTAACCACCGCGCCAGCAGGGAAGTCCCTATCAAAGCATTTTTCACAGTGATAAAAAGGTGGAAATAACCTTAGTAGGAGAATTATTGGATAACTTGTGATATATTCATGCTATAAAAATAAAGAGAAAAAACTGGTTTAATCCAGTACGAACATAAAGATCAGAGCAATGACTCACATTGGCTGGATCCTGGGGCATATAGGGGTTTATATATCAGAACTCCAGGAGGAGGGAAGAAATAGTGGATTGAAAAAGCATATAAATTATAATATATTTATATTTGGAAAGCAAATATCAAAAGCCATTACTTTTGTTTGGTAACATGGACAACAAAACAGCAGAGCTTGACAGTATCCTCCTGGTTCCTGGAGGAGATACAGAAGGTGCTAGCTTTCCAAATCATTGAGGGCAGCCCCCTCCTACAAGTTGTAGTAGAAGTTTTAGGGAGCAGTCATAAGACATTAATTTAAAAAAATTTTTTTGGCTGCGCTGGGTCTTTGTTGCTGCGCGTGGGCTCTCTCTAGCTGTGGAAAGTGGGGGCTACTCTTAGCCGCAGTGCGTGGGTTTCTCTTGTGCTCTAGGGCACGTGGGCTTCAGGAGTTGTGGCTGGCGGGCTCCAGAGCGCAGGCTCAGTAGTGGTGCATGGGCTTAGTTGCTCCGTGGCATGTGGGATCTTCCCGGGCCAGAGATTGGACCTGTGTCTCCTGCATTGGCAGGCGGATTCCTTACCACTGCACCACCAGGGAAGTCCTGACATTAATGTTTATTAGCAAGAAGGCATGGGTTAAAAAAAAGGTTGATAAACACTTATTTGGAGACCTGGAATAACCATACGAAATTCACTTTTTCAAGAATGATTCATTGGAGGAAAATCAATGGTATGCATTTGGTTCTTATTGGCTCTTTCAGATAATGTAATAAGAGTTTTGAACAAAGGCCAGCCAATTAGGAGGGTCACTCTGTAAGTGACCTGACTCATTAATAGTGTATCGGCAAACTAACCACAAGCATATCCCAACACACTGCAGTCCTGCACAACCACTACTCTCTGTAAGGATACCAAGAATCACTATTAAGCTACTCAACTGTTAATGATGTCACTGCAGTGGATTTGGAGTTTATCTTCAAAGGAATTTCAATGAAGACTGAAGATAACATCCACCAGCAAAACAAACAAACAAACAGACATAAAAACGAATAAAAAACTACTTTCTAGTCCTGACCACAGGATCTTGGAGTACTGCTATTCCCTTCAGTTTTCCAGGCCAGTTTATGCCCATAAGGGCAGAAAACGTAGAGCAGAGCCATTAAAAAGAAGGCATCAAAATCCAAACAAGACCCCAAGTCATTTTCATCACAAGGCTTTGATTTTGAGAGTGAACTGAGGACACAACAGAATTAGGCTTTAAGAGTGAGGCTAAACCCCCTTAATGCTTAATGGAGAGGACTGAAACTATATGCAAAAGACGCCTTGATTAAAAGCAAGTATGCTGAAATATGCAGGATGTGCACCTGGGGTGTTTGAGAAATTAACAAAATCAGTTCTAATTTCTAGAGAAACAAGTGGTCCTGATTAGTGAGGAGTAAAAACAAATGCCTGGTGAGAAAAACCTGGCCTCTCCTGTGCTGGAAGGAGTCCTAGGAAGAAGAGTGAGTTAAAAGGAAATCAAGTTGCAAAGATGCCACAAATTATATCTAATGATTACTCCTTTGGCTGATGGGTGGAACTGGGGTTTTCTGCCTCCCTAACAAGGATGAAAGAGGGATAAAAAGACATTGTCCCAAGAATGATGTGACTGTCAGAGGATTTGTAGAACTTAGGGAAGGCTTGGAAAAAAACCTCATGGGAGCAGGAGCAGGTGGTGGTGAATAAGAGGGACATGAGGTAGAACAGGGCTGTCTGACTCTACGATCTGGAGGAAATGAAAACAGATGACAACCAGAAAACCTTTCTTCAGGGAAGAGGAGTCTGTCTAGATGAATTTGTCAGGCAGTAAGACATATGTGGGCAGCTTGAAATATGTGCGTGCAAGACACACCCATTCTCTGCAGAGCACATGCTTACAACGCAGTGGGATGATTTATAAGGGCAAAGTGGTGGGAGTAAGAGAAGGAGGGGCTGCTCCACAGCAGGAGCTGGTGGCAAGATAAGGAAAAGGAAGGCAGCTAGGGAACCTCTTCCAAAGCTCTCGATAAAGACTTCTGGCTGTGAGGAGCCTCTCAACAGGCAGGAGTCTCCTCACTGGGCATGCTAAATGTAAAGCACATTTACTTGCTTTCATCTGATTTTTGGTATAGGAATGGCAGCTGTTTGAAAAAGGCTCAAAAGCAACTAAAAGTGATTGTTTGGAGGTTATGAAGGCTTCCCTAGGCAGGAACAAGGCAAAGAAAACTTCTGAGCTGGGAGACAGGAGAAAACAACCAGAGTGGGTTGAGCAGATGGAAAAAGGAATCCCAGTTTTTCACTGAGATTGAGAAGGAGAAAAATCTGGATAGTTACCACTGCCTTCCACAGAGTATGTGTTCTATAAATCTTGGTTCGAAGAATGTTGCAGAGATAACTAGGTAACATAAAAAGTTTGAGATCATGGTGTCACCACCTTTTCTCTTCCTCAAATTTGGCCAGAGAGACTGATCAGACCAAATCTTCAGAACACAATTCTAAAAACTATACAGTCACCTGCTCATCTCATCACATCTACTCTGCTTCCCCGGAGGGGACCCTATTTGCTGATTCAGGGCTAGCAGGGATGAGAACAGGTAACCATACAGTAGTTATGGGTGATTTCTTTGACCACAGGAGAGAGCTACAGAATTTTAGAATTTGGCCAGTTTCCACAACCACAATTATAAAAAAAGAGAGACTAATATCACCAAAGTCAACAGTCCCCTGCATTTATGCTGTGTCCTGGGGGCACTGTGAACTGGCCCACAGGAGGGCAGCTGCCCTGAGGGCACGTGCAGCAAACTTAAAAGTGTATCTCCTCCCTCCTGGGTTTGGGCTGGAGAAATTTAGCATGAGATGAGCAGCATCTGCCAATAAGGGTGAAAAATTTCAAGGTGGTTGACAATTGGCTCCAGGTATAGCATGTGCCTAAAAGGTTGTCTGAGAGCCTCAAGGAAGCCACGTACCTAACACAGCAGGTGATTAGCCGTAAGGGTATAGAAAACCAGCAGAACCAGGGTCTACAAAATGCAGAATGCACAGCACAGACCCTAAGTTCACTGTGCACATCAACATCAATCTAGAGACTTTAAACAAAAATTATCAGACTCTCCTTACCCTCTGCTCGTCTTTGAGGAATTCAAGCCTGAAATAGTCTGGCTGATCTCCAGTATCTGGGTCCTGCTTTAGGAACCCATTGCCTCACCCCAGTGCTCCTGGGGCCTGTTTCTAATCAGCCGTTCTGTTGCCTGGCAGTAGCCTATGGGCTACTTTTAGTTTTCATGTCTAAAGGGGTCTAACTGATACCTCCCTGTCTTCTGCCAGTCTCCTCTGTTTATGCAGTGCAGAGGCACTGGCTTCAGTCAGCCCAGGAAGACACAGTCACCCCTGACTGCACAGGACTCTTCTGGGGTTTCCAAGGAGCAGGAGGGCTGAAGACTGAGTAAAAATGTCTTCTTGGACTCAGCTCAAGAGAATGAGGCGTGAGGGAGGTGCTGCTGTTGTTTAATATTTACTGGAAGTCCAAAAGCTCTAATAAATATGAGGACAAAATTATGGCATGATCTTTAGCCTCTAGGGGCCTGGGATGGGTCTTCATGAGAAGCTACAGTGCAGGCTTCCCACAGAAGCAGAGCAACAGTTAAGGAATAGCACACCATCAGTGATTGGCTGGTGTGATTGCACTTAGCAAGCAGAGCTTTTCAGCAAGATGGAGAGACACTCCCTGTTCTCTGCTCTGGGGCCCTGAAGCACAGATTCAGCCCCATTTAATGCACTCATTACACCTTAATTATCATGACTTATTTGTTGATTCTACAGATATTTGCTGAGTGCAGCCTACTATGGGTTAGGCACAAATTAGGCGCTTAGTAACTGTTGGTAGATTGAACAAATGGAACCTCACTCACCCTGTGAGAAAGCAGTGTGAGTATGTGCGTGTGTAGGGGGCATACGTGTAGGATTAAAAAAAAAAGTGTTGCTTGAGCTAAATTTTGAAATATGAGTGGGAGTTACCCCAGTGGATAAGGAAGAAAAAGGCATTCCAGGAAGAGATAAAAGCACATGCCAAGGCATGGAGCTATACGGAGACTCCATCATGGCTTAGATGGTATGAAGCCAGTCGGGTGTTAGATAGAAATAGGCAAAGAAACCTGCCTTCACTTAAGAATTAGCCCAAAGAACTGGTTTGAGATAGTACGCTTAAACTATTTGTCTAGAGGGAAATATGTATTTAGATTTCAGGGAGGAAAGAAAACACAGAGAATTGGATTTTCTGAAGCCAGGTAGCAGGACAGCCCTGATAAGTCCCAGGGTTGACCAGTGAGTGCATTGCTTGGCCTTTGGACCCAACAGGAAACTCCTCTTCATAGCCTAAGAGCTGATAGGTAGAGGCTGTAGTAAGTCGTTGGGGCTTTCCCTCTGGAGACCCGTAACCCTGATTAGGAGGCTCAAAAAACAAAACAAAACAAAACAAAATGAAACAAAACACAAAAAAGGAGAGAAAACCAGCCAGCCAACCAACACACTGTTGTTTTAGTAAGAAGAGCACAGTTAAGATGAAACATTTCTGAAAACCAAATGAGATCATGTAAGAGGGCTTGTAAATTTCCACATATTATCCAAATATAAGGTACTGTCATTATTATAGAGAGCCAAGAGTGGCCAGTTCACTCAAAGTATATGGGCGGAAGTAATTCTGGCAGGGCAATGGCACGGAGGCTAAGGATGTGGCTGCCAGAGGAGGCACAGAACAGCAGTGGTGCTTCAGTGATGCCTCGGAAAAGGCATACTGTATGATGATTCCTATAGATACTCTGTAAAGCTGTACTTCTCTTTTTTTTCTTACTTTTTATAGTAAATGATTAGAGAAATGCAGACTGATCCTATGTGAACACCTCAAGGGCAAGGAACTCTCATATTTATCTAGCATAGTGCCTGGCAAGTGGGTAGCACTTAGTAAATGTATATGGGTCTCTGAGTGGATTGCTGGAAGGGGAGGAAGGATGAAGGAGGATGTTATAATAGAAAAAATAGTCATGTCTCCAGCTGGACACTGATGGTCTTGGTTTCTTGGTCAAAAGCTGGTAAGCATTTCTGTCAGAACTTGGTCATTAAGATTGAGGGGTTGGAGTGGATAATGATATTCCCATTAGAAACGAATAAAGCAATTTGGGAAATGAAGATAGCAGAAACCAAGAGCACTGCTGGAGAAAAGCATGTGGGACTGAAAGATAATAGATTCTGTAGCTAAAAAGAAAGCAAACTTTTTGCATAAATATGATCTACTTAGGAACAGGTGTACTGGAAAAAATACAAGGAGTATGAGAAATGGGCAGGGGAAGGTTCTACCATTTATGTGTTTGAGGAAGAGGAAGCATTGTCTAAAGATGGCAAATGTAGGAGGAAGAAAACCATAAGAATGTGGTCAGAGATGATGAGGCAGATTAAAGGCTAAAAAGTCCAGACTCATTTGTGTACACTCAAGTGAAACTGTGTGAGCCATGCTCTCCCCTTTTATTTCTCTTTAGAGAGAGCTTTTTTTTTTTTTTTTTTTTTTTTTTTGCGGTAGGCGGGCCTCTCACTGTTGTGGCCTCTCCCCCTGCAGGGCACAGGCTCCGGACGCGCAGGCTCAGCAGCCATGGCTCACGGGCCCAGCCGCTCCGCGGCATGTGGGATCTTCCCAGACCGGGGCACGAACCCGTGTCCCCTGCATCGGCAGGCGGACTCTCAACCACTGCGCCACCAGGGAAGCCCGAGAGAGCTTTTTTTTTTAAAAGAAGATTAAGGTCACCTGGTGACATCCTTCATACCCACTGTGGAATGATTTGATTTGCAGACTCACGTTGTGATTAGAGGAGACAGTCAGTATTCTTAGGATTTTGTCATCTTAATGTTTACCCAGTGCTGGACATCAAAGAAGTGATATCCAAGGTCCAAAATTTGGGGAGCACCTGGAGCCATCTAGCAATTTTTCCAGGGTCATGAGTGGGTGTGATACCAAGAGCCCTCAGTAAAAAGACCAGTTTAGGAATAAAACCCAGTGACAGATCTCTGAATCGGAGCAAAGATCATATTTGCAGGCTTGCTCTGATTTTCTTAAAAAAGATATATATCCCTGTTTATTTTGCTGTGTTAAACTGATCAGAGGGGTTTGAACTGAAAGGGGATTATAAACAATTCTCTAATGGGGAGGTGCTTAACCAATATCAGCCTTTGTCATAGTTTGTTCCACTGAGCTGTGCATGAGATGCCACACCCAGGTTGTTCTGTTTTCTCACAAGCCTGATCTCCCTTCTCACTATGTAACCCCAGGAGCCCAGGGAACCCACTTCTGTTAAAGGAGGATGTCACTAGGTTTGGCTATGTGGAAGGAGAAAGGAAGGGGAACAGGAAAACTCTTCCAGAACACTCTGGTGAATTCCACTGCTTAGCTCCCTCACCACTCCATTTTTGGACAGGAAACCAGAGTCTATCCTTGGCTCCAAATTCACACCCTTGGGATTCAGGTGGAATGAAAGCTACCACAGCCCAGGGGGTGAGATGAGGGTGCCTCACTATGTCAGGCACAGACCCTTTGCATTCCCCAGACGATGGACTCCTAATAAACCTTCCTTGGCTCTGAGCCTTTCCTGCCCTCCTCCTCATCATGCAGAGGCACTGCTGGGCAAGTATCCTGAGTGGTATCTGTGGACCAATGTCTGCTAGTGCATGGAGTCAGATGGCCACAAAGACACTGTGGGTCATGCTTCCTAAAAGTGATCCTGTCTCTCTGTCCTCTCCCTCGAGGATTCTGCAAGCAAGGGAGTGTAGTCTCAGAATACTCCATCCTCCGATGAAAGGTTCTGCTAGATCCCCAGAGCAAGTCCTGTCAAAGACCACACCCAGAGGCCTCTCCCAGACCCAATTAAGTGCAGAGCCACCCAGAGGCATAATTACAGTAGGGTTGCCAGTGAAGGAAGCCACACCCTGAAATCTGGGGATTCAGTGGAAATCAGTTCCTACAGCACACTCATCCCCAATTAAACTGTCTTCATCCACTTAATTAATCATCACATTTACTGAGCGTATACTATTGCAAAGCCCTGTGCTTGGTATCTTAATGCAGTTTATTAACAAATAAACATTCTTGCTTTCTGCCTCTCCTTGATACCCAAATAAACTTAGAAAAACAGATTTCATGATTCCATGCTTTGTGACCTTGGGCAAATTGCTAAACCTGAGTCTAAAGTGCCAAATGTTTAGAAGGGGATAATTTCATAAGGCTGTTGTAAGGATTCTATGAGATGTTAAACATCCCTGGTTTAGTACTTGGCACACTGGTGCTCAATAATCCTACATATCCTTTTTTCCTTCCGTCAAAGGATTTTCTTTACAGGACCTGGCTGAGTCAGTTATTCTACCTGATTTTACTGCTTTCTTCCTGAGGGTCAAGCCCAGGGGCTCAAATCTCCTTTCTTTGCTTCAGAGGCCTCACTGGTCCTCCCCTCTCTTGCACCCTGTGCTCTGAAAGAAGTTCCTGCCTTCAGCTTGGAGCCAACTGGGCTACCACGAGAATACAAACTCTAATGGGGTGTGGGACGAATGGACAAAGGCACAGCCCCACAGGACCTCTGCCTCTCGACCACGCTGGAGGGATACAAGTTAGGAAACACTGAGCCCTGAAGGAGGTCAAAGCCAAAGACCTTTGAGCATACGGGAGGTTACTCCTGGCCTGGATCCCATGGCAGGATCCTCTCCTTCCAGTCAGAGGTTTCTTCCACGCAGTTCTAGGGCACAGTCTGAGGTCCTCCTATATACACGGGTCCTCTGTGGGGTCCGTCCCCACGGTGCAGGCTCCTAAGGCTCCCCTATGTTCCCGAATGGTCTTCCACTGAGACAACACCAGAGACCACCCTTGCCCTCCCGTAGGTACACAGTCTCTCTGGGGATGGCGTCCTCCACACTGGGCCTCCCCGTGGCAGCAAATGCCGAGAGCCCTGGGAATCTCCACTCGCACAGGGGTCTTCCATGGGGGCGGCTCCGCACACCGCCTCCGGGACTCTCCCAAGGGGTAGAGGCAGGGATACTCGGGGTTCATCCACTTACACAGGGACCCCCTCGGGACGGCTCCCACACAGCACCTCTGAGTCCAAGGAGGGCTGTCCGCTGCCCGCAGACCCGCCCCTCACGGTGCCTGCCTGGTCCCCGCCGCCCCCGCCCCCGCTTACCGGGACTGTCAGGGTGCGGGATGCGGGTCCGGGGTTGGCGGACTCTACACCGCGGGCCCCGCGCAGCCCATGCCCGCTCCGGAGTCGGAGTGCTGCGGCCGAGCACCGGGAGCAGGCGGCGCGGGCGGAGCAGCAGGCTGAAGCGGCGGCGGCGCGCGCGCCCAGAGCATACCCACCCTCCCCGCCTCGCGCGGCTCCGGCGCGTGCGCCCGCGCGAGACGACCTCCGCGGGCCGGGGGGCGCGCGCCCCGCCCCGCCCTCCGGCGCCTAGACGCGCGGCCTCCGCGCCTCAGCCGGCGACCGCGCGCGGGAATGAAACGCCGAGGGATGGCGGGAGGGCGGCGGTTCCACATGGGCTCCGCGGCCGGCCCCGACGAGCTGTGGGTCCGGGTGCCAGTGGGCGCCCCCCACCAGCTCCAGGCTCTGCGGCGCTGGGACTGCGGCAGCCCGGACGCCTGCGGCACGGTCAGTGCCCGCCCGGAGGAGGCGGCCCGGGGGAGGCCTCCGCGGGGAATGCCGCCGCTCCCAGTCCCGCCCGCGCCGTGGCGAAGCGGCAGCGTCCTGCCGCCCGCACCTGCCTAGAAAGGTGAGAATGATTCATCCAGCAGCCTCGGCCGGGCTCTGTCTCTCCTACCGAGGCCAGCTGCCCACTCAGGCCTCCGGGCCCGCGACCCTGGCATCAGGACACTCACCTTCATAGTACCCCACGGCGGAGGGTCTAAATGAGCCTTCACAAAGTGCTTGGCTGGCCCAACTCTTTCTGTGCGCTGTTTTCTGGGATTATTGGCCTTTCATCTCCAGCAGAGAAGTAATGTACTTTAACCCAGTTTTTGCTGCAGTAGCCTCATCACTCAGACTGAATAGCCAGCTTGTCAGGAGGCCAGCAGTTCTGAGAGATACAACCTGTATTACACCAAACTACATGCTCTGAGAGGGCAAGAAAAAGATCAAGTCATAAAGCACCTAGCAACTAATTATAAAGCAATAACTGAAGGTATGCAAATGATATGCCAAGAATTCTTTTTATTTAAATTAATTGTGTTTACATTTTAACCTACGTTCATTTTCTTGTGCATTCTATCTCTGTGTCTCAAATACAATTCACGTCGTCATTTTTTGAACGTCTAGTATTTGTTTCACTCTGCTAAGTGCTGTAGGAGATAAAAAGAAAAAAAAAACTCATTTTGTTCTTAACATCATGAAACTTACCAATAGGGAATGTAAGGTAAATGTAGTGCTACGTATTGCAATCACTTTTAAACAAAGTGCCAGGTATACTATTCTAAACACTTTAAATATTCAATATATTAAATCATTAATTTTTCACATCATCCCTTAGAGGGGCTGTACTGTTAAGTTTCTACCTTTTACTGGTGATGAAAATGAGGCACAAAGATATTAAACAACTTGCCTAAGGTCCCATAGCTAATATGTGGTGGAGGTAAGATTGAAATCCAGGTAGTCTGACAGCAGACCCCAAGTTCCTAACCATTTTACTGTACTGCTACTGAGAAAGAACTGGCTGCTTGCTAATCATTAACATACGGAATGCTAAAATTAGCACTTATTTCTCAGGAACCACTATCTTTTTTTTTTTTGCTTGGGAAAGTAACACAGAAGAGAAGACAGCTTTCTGTATAGTCTGCGGGCCCCAAACCGACTTTAGAATTACATTGTGCCAACAATTTCACAGATAGGGTTCTCTGAACTCTTTTCAGTGTTTTATTTGTAGGCTTATATGGAAGATAAGACTGTAATAATATCACCATAGAAGTCTCTGTTGGTTAATTCCTTCCTTCATTTAGGAAAAAAGTGTGTTGTGCTGAGAACTAGAAGGGGTGCACATTAGAATAAGACATTAGAGTAAGTATCTTTCCCTCAAGGAGCCGTAATCTCACAGAAGAAACAGGTATTGACAGAGAACCATAATGCAAAACAGAAAACGAGTTGTGCTCAGTAGAGGAATGAAATGTAATGGAAATTCCAAGGAGTAGAGAGACAGATTACCTCATGAAGGGAGGTGCTTGGGTTAAGGAAAACACATAATTATTGTTTAACTTATTCTTTTTTTTTTTTTTTTTTTTTTGCGGTATGCGGGCCTCCCACTGGTGTGGCCTCTCCCGTTGCGGAGCACAGGCTCCGGACACGCAGGCTCAGCGGCCACGACCCACAGGCCCAGCCGCTCCGCGGCATGTGGGATCCTCCCGGACCGGGGCACGAACCCGTGTCCCCTGCATCGGCAGGCGGACTCTCAGCCACTGCGCCACCAGGGAAGCCCTTAACTTATTCTTGATACTAAAGTATTACAAAAAGTATAAAAATGTATCCAATTCCTTAATTTTTGAAAAATTACGTGCAAAGTTCTTCTCATACTCAGAAAAGACAGCTTTTTGTTATGTTATAAGAATTGTTCAGAGTATGGAGAGGTTAGTAAGCACAAGCATTTTGAAGATGGTTTACCTTATTTCCTTGAGTGGGGGGCACAGAATAGAGTGATGATGCACAAGATAAGATTTTCAAGGTCAAAGGAATAGCAAAAGAAAAGCAAGGTGGGAGTGAACAAGGTAGGCCTGGGGGCAGCCTGGATTCTGAACAGGGTCAAAGGTTGCTGGGCAGTAGCCTGTACCACACAGAACTACTCTTGCAAGATAGAGACTGTGTTTTCAACTTTTTTCTTGGTGTGTGTGTGATATCTTTTAATTATGGCAAACATGCCACAAATATTCTGGGATGGTCTCAGTTCAGATATTTGATTCCATTATGCCCATAAATTCTTGTCAATAAGATTGACAAATAAGGTCATCATATTCATGTTAGTGTCTAGAAAGTAGAGATCACTGTATGTTCAACAGATGTTTAATAAATGAGGTGTTGGAAAAGTCAGGGAGGGGCTATTTGATAAGGAACTCTAAATTCTCAGATGCTTTAACGTGGTAGGTAATAGGGAGCCCCTACAAGTTTTTGAGCAAGGTAGTAGCATGTTAAAGCTACTACTTAACATACCCTAAACATTTATTTATTTATATTTTTAAAATTAATTTTTACTGGAGTATAGTTGCTTTATTTCACTGTTGTGTTAGTTTCTACTGTACAGCAAAGTACAAAGCTATATGTATACATATATCCCCTCTTTTTTGGATTTTCTTCCCATTTCGGTCACCACAGAGCATTGAGTAGAGTTCCTTGTATACAGTAGGTTCTCCTTAGTTATCTATTTTTTACATAGTATCAATAGTGTATATATGTCATAACCTAAGCATTTAGAGGTACTATCTTTTAGATGAAGGACCGAGTGAGAATGCATATGATCTTTTGTCAGTAGTTTAAACAAAACTTTAAAATATAAACATGAGAATGAGGGTAATTTCTCCAAGGCTGTAGACAAAAACCTGTTGGGATATTAAAGAGACTCGGGGAGGGGGGGGGAAGTAATGAGAATGCCACTGAACTCTTTTTGTCCTTTACATATCCTGTTGGTGACCTCTAGTGGAAGAGGATTGGTGCATCCTTTTTGCTTATAATACACATTTCTTGGGGCACCTACCTAGCACACAGTTCCCCTTCGCTGTGAGTGGCTCCAGTGCACAGGGACAAGTCCCAGCGACTTTCTCAGACTTAGGTAACTTGCCCACTGCCTACTGCCAATTTTGTCCAGCGGTAGACATCCAGCTTAAACCGGTGCAATCATAGTCTCTCCCAGGAATCTGAAACTCAGAATCAAGCAGCAAGGAGCTTGGGAATTGCTAGACCTGAGTTAGTGAGAATGTGTTCTAAAGAGAACTTCCCACTGCTGCTGCTTAGACCCCAGATCTGTCTCAGTCCTTGCTCTTCCTGCATCTTGGATCTTCTTCTCTTCCTTCCGTCCCTTTTCCTTATGCCTTGGCCATCCAGTTGAGGGACCTTAGGTCTGTTTCTAATATTTGGTGATTATGAATAAAGTCACTAGAAACATTTACATATAGGTTTCTCTGTGATAAGTTTTCATTTCACTTTGGTAAACACCTACGAGTGTGATGGCTGGGTGGTATGGTAAGTGTATGTTTGACTTTATAAGGAAAGTGTTTTCTAAAATGGGTGTGTCATTTTGCATTCCCATCAGCAATGTATGGGTGTTCTAGGTACTCCACATCCTCTCCAGTACTTGGTATTATAAGTTTTTTGTTTTTAGACATTTTAATAAGTATGTATTGGTATCTTACTGAGTTTTGTTGGATTTTTGTAGTGATTAGTGATGTTGAACTTCTCTTTTCCTGCGCTTGTTTGCCATTCATTTAACATTTTTGGTGAAGTGTCTGTTCAAATCTTTTGCCCGTTTTTTAAAAATATTGGCTTGTTTGTCTTCTTATCATTGAGTTTTGAGAGTTCTTTGTATATTCTTTTTTAAAAATTTAACTTATTTTATTTATTTTTATTTTTGGCTGTGTTGGCTCTTTGTTGCTGCATACGGGCTTTCTCTAGCTGCGGAAAGCGGGGGCTACTCTTCGTTGCAGCATGCAGGCTTCTCATTGGGGTGCCTTCTCTTGTTGTGGAGCATGGGCTCTAGGTGTGGGGGCTTCAGTAGTTGCAGCATGTGGGCTCAGTAGTTGTGGCTTGTAGGCTCTAAAGCGCAGGCTCAGTAGTTGTGGCGCACGGACTTAGTTGCTCCGCGGCATGCGGGATCTTCCTGGACCACGGCTCGAGCCAGTGTCCCCTGCATTGGCAGGTGGATTCTTAACCACTGCACCACCAGGGAAGCCCCTTCTTTATATATTCTGATACAAGTCCCTTTTTTTGTTTCATGTTTATTGGAGTATAATTGCTTAACAATGTCGTGTTAGTTTCTGCTGTATAACAAAGTGAATCAGCTATATGCATATGTTATCCCCATATCCCCTCCCTCTTGTGTCTCCCTCCCACCCTCCTTATCCCACCCCTCTAGATGGTCGCAAAGCACAGAGCTGATCTCCCTGTGCTATGCAGCTGCTTCCCACTCTTCCCACTAGCTATCTATTTTACATTTGGTAGTGTATATATGTCCATGCCACTCTCTCACTTCGTCCCAGCTTACCCTTCTGCCTCCCTGTGTCCTCAAGTCCATTCCCTATGTCTGTGTCTTTATTCCTGTCCTGCCACTAGGTTCATCAGAACCATTTTTTCTTTTTTAGGTTCCATATATATGTGTTAGCATATGGTATTTGTTTTTCTCTTTCTGACTTACTTCACTCTGTATGACAGAATCTAAGTCCATCCACCTCACTACAAATAACTCAATTTCGTTTATTTCTATGGCTGAGTAATATTCCATTGTATATATGTGCCACATCTTCTTTATCCATTCATCTGTCAATGGACACTTAGGTCGCTTCCATGTCCTGGCTATTGTAAATAGAGCTGCGATGAAGATTGTGGTACATGACTCTTTTTTTGCGGTGTGTGGGCCTCTCACTGTTGTGGCCTCTCCCGTTGCGGAGCACAGGCTCCGGACGCACAGGCTCAGCGGCCATGGCTCACGGGCCTAGCCGCTCTGTGGCATGTGGGATCTTCCCAGACCGGGGCACGAACCCGTGTCCCCTGCATCGGCAGGCGGACTCTCAACCACTGTGCCACCAGGGAAGCCCACATGACTCTTTTTGAATTATGGTATTCTCAGGGTATATGCCCAGTAGTGGGATTGCTGAGTCGTATGGTAGTTCTATTTTTAGTTTTTTTAAGGAATCTCCATACTGTTCTCCATAGTGGCTGTATCAATTTATATTCCCACCAACAGTGCAAGAGGGTTCACACCCTCTCCAGCATTTATTGTTTCTAGATTTTTTGATGATGGCCATTCTGACTGGTGTGAGGTAATACCCCATTGTAGTTTTGATTTGCATTTCTCTATTGATTAGTGATGTTGAGCATCCTTTCACGTGTTTGTTGGCAATCTGTATATCTTTGGAGAAATGTCTATTTAGTTCTTCTGCCCATTTTTGGATTGGGTTATTTGTTTGATATTGAGCTTCATAAGCTGCTTGTATATTTTGGAGATTAATCCTTTGTTAGTTGCTTCATTTGCAAATATTTTCTCCCATTCTGTGGGTTGTCTTTTTGTGTTGTTTATGGTTTCCTTTGCTGTGCAGAAGCTTTTAAGTTTCATTAGGTCCCATTTGTTTATTTTTATTTCCATTTGTCTAGGAGGTGGGTCAAAAAGGATCTTGCTGTGATTTATGTCATAGAGTGTTTTCCTCTAAGAGTTTTATAGTGTCTGGCCTTACATTTAGGTCTTTAATCCATTTTGAGTTTATTTTTGTGTATGGTGTTAGGGAGTGTTCTAATTTCATTCTTTTACATGTAGCTGTCCAGTTTTCCCAGCACCACTTATTGAAGAGGCTGTCTTTTCTCCATTGTATATTCTTGCCTCCTTTATCAAAACTAAGGTGACCATACGTGCGTGGGTTTATCTCTGGGCTTTCTATCCTGTTCCATTGATCTATATTTCTGTTTTTGTGCCAGTACCATACTGTCTTGATTACTGTGGTTTGGTAGTACAGTCTGAAGTCTGGGAGCCTGATTCCTCCAGCTCCATTTTTCTTTCTCAAAATTGCCTTGGTTATTTGGGGTCTTTTGTGTTTCCATACACATTGTGAATTTTTTTGTTCTAGATCGGTGAAAAATTCCATTGGTAATTTGATAGGAATTGCATTGAATCTGTAGATTGCTTTGGGTAGTATAGTCATTTTCACAATGTTGATTCTCCCAGTCCAAGAACATGGTATATCTCTCCATCTGTTTGTATCATCTTTAATTTCTTTCATCAGTGTCCTATAGTTTTCTTCATACAGGTCTTTTGTCTCCTTAGGTAGGTTTATTCCTAGGTATTTTATTCTTTTTGTTGCAATGGTAATGGGAGTGTTTCCTTAATTTCTCTTTCAGATTTTTCATCATTAGTGTATAGGAATGCAAGAGATTTCTGTGCATTAATTTTGTATCCTGCTACTCTATCAAATTCATTGATTAGCTCTAGTAGTTTTCTGGTAGCATCTTTAGGATAATGTATAGTATCATGTCATCTGCAAACAGTGACAGTTTTACTGCTTCTTTTCTGATATGGATTCCTTTTCTTTTTCTTCTCTGATTGATGTGGCTAAAACTTCCAAAACTATATCAAATAACAGTGGTGAGAATGGGCAACCTTGTCTTGTTCCTGATCTTAGGGGAAATGGTTTCAGTTTTTCACCATTGAGAATGATGTTGGCTTTGGTTTTGTCATATATGGCCTTTATTATGTTGTGGTAGGTTCCCTCTATGCCTACATTCTGGAGAGTTTTTATTATAAATGGGTGTTGAATTTGTCGAAAGCTTTTTCTGCATCTATTGAGATGATCATATGGTTTTTCTCCTTCAATTTGTTAATATGGTGTATCACATTAATTGATTTACGTATATTGAAGAATCCTTGCATTCCTGGGATAAACCCCACTTGATCATGGTGTACGATCCTTTTAACGTGCTGTTGGATTCTGTTTGCTAGTATTTTGTTGAGGATTTTTGCATCTATGTTCATCAGTGATGTTGGCCTGTAGTTTTCTTTCTTTGTGACATCTTTGTCTGGTTTTCGTATCAGGGTGACAGTGGCCTCGTAGAATGAGTTTGGGAGTGTTCCTCCCTCTGCTATATTTTGGAAGAGTTTGAGAAGGATAGGTGTTAGCTCTTCTCTAAATGTTTGATAGAATTCGCCTGTGAAGCCATCTGATCCCGGCCTTTTGTTTGTTGGAAGATTTTTAATCAGTCTCAATTTCAGTGCTTGTGATTGGTCTGTTTATATTTTCTATTTCTTCCTGGTTCAGTCTCGGAAGGTTGTGCTTTTCTAAGAATTTGTCCATTTCTTCCAGGTTGTCTCTTTTATTAGCATATACTTGCTTGTAGTAATCTCTCATGATCCTTTGTATTTCTGCAGTGTCAGTTGTTACTTCTCCTTTTTCATTTCTAATTCTATTGATTTGAGTCTTCTCCGTTTTTTTCTTGATGAGTCTGGCTAATGGTTTATCAATTTTGTTTATCTTCTGAAAGAACCAGCTTTTAGTGTTATTGATCTTTGCTATTGTTTCCTTCATTTCTTTTTCATTTATTTCTGATCTGATATTTATGATTTCTTTCCTTCTGCTAACTTTGGGTTTTTTTGTTGTTCTTCTTTCTCTAATTCCTTTAGGTGTAAGAGTAGGTTGTTTGAGATGTTTCTTGTTTCTCGAGGTAAGATTGTATTGCTATAAACTTCCCTCTTAGAAGTGCTTTGCTGCATCCCATAGGTTTTGGGTCATCGTGTTTTCATTGTCATTTGTTTCTAGGTATTTTTTGATTTCCTCTTTGATTTATTCATTGATCTCTTGGTTATTTAGTAGCATATTGTTTAGCCTCCATGTGTTTGTATTTTTTGCAGTGTTTTCCTGTAATTGATGTCTAGTCTCCTAGCACTGTGGTCGGAAAAGATACTTGATACGATTTCAATTTTCTTAAATTTACCAAGGCTTGATTTGTGACCCAAGATATGGTCTATCCTGGAGAATGTTCCATGAGCACTTGAGAATAAAGTGTATTCTGTTGTTTTTGGATGGAATGTCCTATAAATATCAATTAAGTCCATCTTGTTTAATGTGTCATTTAAAGCTTGTGTTTCCTTATTTATTTTTATTTTGGATGATCTGTCCATTGGTGGAAGTGGAGTGTTAAAGTCCCCTGCTATGACTGTGTTACTGTCGATTTCCCCTTTTATGGCTGTTAACATTTACCTTATGTATTGAGGTGCTCTTATATTGGATGCATAAATATTTACAACGTTATATCTTCTTGGATTGATCCCTTGATCACTGTGTAGTGTGCTTCCTTGTCTCTTGTAATAGTCTTTATTTTAATGTCTATTTTGTCTGATTTGAGAATTGCTACTCCAGCTTTCTTTTGATTTCCATTTGCATGGAATATCTCTTTCTATCCCCTCACTTTCGTTTGTATGTGTCCCTAGGTCTGAAGTGGATCTCTTGTAGACACCATATATATAGGTCTTGTTTTTGTATCCATTCATCCAGTCTATGTCTTTTGCTTGGAGCATTGAATCCATTTACATTTAAGGTAATTATCTATATGTATGTTCCTATTACCATTTTCTTAATTGTTTTGGGTTTGTTATTGTACGTCTTTTCCTTCTCTTGTGTTTCCTGCCTAGAGAAGTACCTTTAGCATTTGTTTTAAAGCTGGTTTGGTGGTGCCGAATTCTCCTAGGTTTTGCTTGTCTGTAAAGGTTTTAATTTCTCCGTCGAATCTGAATGAGATCCTTGCTGGGTAGAGTAATCTTGGTTGCAGGTTTTTCCCTTTCATCACTTTAAATATGTCTTGCCACTCCCTTCTGGCTTCTAGAGTTTCTGCTGAAAGACCAGCTGTTAACCTTATGGGGATTCCCTTGTATGTTATTTGTTGTTTTTCCCTTGCTGCTTTTAATATTTTTTCTTTGTATGTAATTTTTGATAGTTTGATTAATATGTGTCTTGGTGTGTTTCTCCTTGGATTTATCCTGTATGGGACTCTCTGCGCTTCCTGGACTCGACTGACTATTTCCTTTCCCATATTGGGGAAGTTTTCAACTATAATCTCTTCAAATATTTTCTCAGTCCCTTTCTTTTTCTCTTCTTCTTCTGGTACCCCTATAATTCGAATATTTGTGCATTTAATGTTGTCCCAGAGGTCTCTAAGACTGTCCTCAATTCTCTTCATTCTTTTTTCTTTATTCTGCTCTGCAGTAGTTATTTCCACTATTTTATCTTCTAGGTCACTTATCTGTTCTTCTGCCTCAGTTATTCTGCTATTGATTCCTTCTAGAGAATTTTTAATTTCATTTATTGTGTTGTTCATCATTGTTTGTTTGCTCTTTAGTTCTTCTAGTTCCTTGTTAAATGTTTCTTGTATTTTCTCCATTCTGTTTCCAAGATTTTGGATCATCTTTACTATCATTACTCTGAATTCTTTTTCAGGTATACTGCTTATTTCCTCTTCATTTGTTTGGTCTGGTGGGTTTTTACCTTGCTCTTTCATCTGCTGTGTGTTTCTCTGTCTTCTAATTTTGCTTAACTTACTGTGTTTGGGGTCTCCTTTTCGCAGGCAGCGGGTTCGTAGTTCCCGTTGTTTTTGTTGTCTGTCCTCAGTGGCTAAGGTTGGTTCAATGGGTTGTGGAGGCTTCCTGGTGGAGGGGACTGGTGCCTGTATTCTGGTGGATGAGGCTGGCTCTTGTCTTCGTGGTGGGCAGGACCGCGTCTCGTGGTGTGTTTTTGGGTGTCTGTGACCTTATTATGATTTCAGGCAGCCTCTCTGCTAATGGGTTGGGTCGTGTTCCTGTCTTGCTAGCTGTTTGGCATAGGGTGTCCAGCACTGTTGATTTCTGGTCGTTGAGTGGAGCTGGGTCTTAGCGTTGAGATAGACATCCCTGGGAGAGCTTTCGCCATTTGATATTATGTGGAGGTAGGAGGTCTCTTGTGGACCAATGTCCTGAACTTGGCTCTCCTACCTCAGAGGCACAGGCCTGACACCTGGGGAGCACCAAGACCCTGTTAGCTACATGGCTTAGAAGAAAAGAGAGGAAGGAAGTGTGGGAGGGAGGGAGCAAGGAAATAAAAAGAAAGTTGTTAGAATAAAAAATAAAAATAATTATTAAAAATAAACAATTTAAAAAGTAATAAAAAAAAGAAAGAAAGAAGAGAGCAACCAAACCAAAAAAGAAATCTACCAATGATAACAAGCGCTAAAAACTATACTAAAACAAACATAAAAACCAGACAGACAGAACCCTAGGACAAATGGTAACAACTATACAGACAAAATCACACAAAGAAGCATACACATATACACTCACAAACAGAGAAAAAGGGAAAAAAATATATCTCTATATATAAAAAAAAAGGAAGAGAGCAACCAAATCAGTAAACAAATCTACCAATGAAAATAAATGCTAAATACTGAACTAAGATAAAGATTAAAACCAGAAACCAGTCAGTCGCATACAGCAAACCCCAAGTCTACAGTTGCTCCCAAAGTCCACCTCCTCAATTTGGGATGATTCGTTGTCTATTCATGTATTCCACAGATGCAGGTATATCAAGTTGATTGTGGAGCTTTAATCCTCTGCTCCTGAGGCTGCTGGGAGAGATTTCCCTTTCTCTTCTTTGTTCGTGCAGCTCCTGGGGTTCAGCTTTGGATTTGGCCTCGCCTAGCGTGTAGGTTGCCTGAGGGCGTCAGTTCTTCGCTCAGACAGGACGGGGTTAAAGTAGCAGCTGATTCGGGGGCTCTGTCTCACTCAGGCCGGGGGGAGGGAGGGGTACGGATGCGGGGCGACCCTGCGGCGGCAGAGGCCGGCGTGATGTTGCAGCAGCCTGAGGTGCGCCGTGCGTTCTCCCGGGGAAGTTGTCCCTGGATCACGGGACCCTGGCGGTGGTGGGCTGCACAGGCTCCCGGGAGGGGAGGTGTGGATAGTGACCTGTGCTCGCACACAGGCTTCTTGGTGGCGGCAGCAGCAGCAGCCTTAGCGTCTCATGCCCGTCTCTGGGGTCCGCGCTGTTAGCCGTGGCTCACATCCGTCTCTGGAGCTCGTTTAGGTGGTGCTCTGAATCCCCTCTTCTCGTGCACCCGAAACAATGGTCTCTTGCCTCTTAGGCAGTTCCAGACTTTTTCCCGGACTCCCTCCCGGCTAGCTGTGGTGCACTAACCCCCTTCAGGCTGTGTTCACGCCAGTCCTCTCCCTGAGATCCGACCTCCGAAGCCCGAGCCTCAGCTCCCAGCCCTCACCTGCCCCGGCGGGTGAGCAGAGAAGCCTCTCAGGCTGCTGAGTGCTGGTCGGCACCCATCCTCTGTGCGGGAATCTCTCCGCTTCGCCCTCTGCACCCCTGTTGCTGCGCTCTCCTCCACGGCTCCGAAGCTTCCCCTCTGCCACCCCCATCTCAGCCAGTGAAGGGGCTTCCTAGTGTGTGGAAACTTTTCCTCCTTCACAGCTCCCTCCCCGAGGTGCAGGTCCTGTCCCTATTCTTTTGTCTCTGTTTTTTCTTTTTTCTTTTGCCCTACCCAGGTACTTGGGGAGTTTCTTGCCTTTTAGGAAGTCTGAGGTCTTCTGCCAGCGTTCAGTGGGTGTTCTGTAAGAGCAGTTCCACGTGTAGATGTATTTCTGATGTATTTGTGGGGAGGAAGGTGATCTCCATGTCTTACTCCTCTGCCATCTTGAAGGTCCGAGCTATAAAGAACTCTTAAAACTAAATAGTAAAAAAAAAAAAAAAAAAGAAAGAAAGTGATGCCCAATGTTGAGTGAAGTAGAAATGCTTGAGCTATCTTGGCAGATAGTAGAAGGCTGAGGAAAGTGGCCAAGGACAAATGACTATATTATGTGAGGATACAAAACATATCCATTGATTGTATTCCATGAGAGAGCTCAGGAAACACACCATTCACCAAGGCCATCAGGAAAGCACTGGTGAGAGTAGCACTAGCATCACAGTGGTGGCTCTTCTCTACAGGTCAGGGCTCATTGCAGGAGAGGTGGTCGCAGAGCTGAGTTCATACATATCCATGGGGATGAGGCACTTCATTGTAATAGAGGCCATAATAGTTGTAATGACCTTCAGGGTCTGAGGGAACAGCCAAGGGACTTGAGCTGCATGGAGCTGTGGAGATGGTAATAGGGCATGATGTCCCCAGGAGAAAAATAGGTAGCAAAGCATGGCAGGTATATACTATGATGATTTCCCTAGTTCTTTTCCCGAAGGGACCTGTGGACGTTTACTTGGGTGATTGTATATTGGGAAAGGGAAAATACGCAGACATTTTTAGACCCACAGTCTGAGTTGACATTGATACTTAGAGACCCAAAGCATCAGCATAGTTCTAATAGAGTGGACCTCTAATAGGCCTACAGGGAGCACGTAATAAATGAAGTCCTTGCTCACATCTGGCTCCAAGTGGGCCTGCTGGGTTTGTGGATACACTCCGTGGTCGTTTCTCCTGTTCCTGATTGCATTGATATAGTTGCATGTTAGGGGAGCCCTCATGTTGGGTTCTTAGTCTGTGGGGTAAAAGATATAGTGAGGAAGGCCAAGTGGGAAGCTTTGAAATTGTTCTTCATCTTCCTTCCTCTCCCAGCCACAATAGTAAATCAGAAACAATATCACATCCCTGGAGCACGACTGAAGACTATTGCTGGCTTAAACAAGCGATAGCCTTCATCATAGCTACTGTGCCAGATATGATGTAATTGCTAGAGTAGATCAATAAGGCTTCAGGTACATGGTATATGGCCATTGATCTGACAAATGCATTCTTTTCAGTTCCAATCAGAAAAGAGGGTCATAACAGTGTGTATTCACGAGGGATGGCCAACCATATTCTTTACATTTTGGCCTCAGGGCTATGTCAGCTTTCTTGCCCAGTCATAATATAGCTTGATGAGATCTGGACTGCTTGGGCATTCCACAGACCATCACACTGATCCATTTCATTGATGGCATGCTGATGTGCTCTAGAGGATGGGAGAAAAACCCTACAAAGATTCAGGAACCTGCCATTTCAGTGAAGTTTTTAGTATTCCAATGGTCAGGAGTATGTTGGGATAGCTCTCCAAAGTAAAAAACAAATCACTGCATCTTGTATCCCCTACCACAAAGATGGAAGCACAGCACCAGCAGTCCTCTTTGGGTTTGGGAAGCAATATTTTTTACAACTAGGTTCATTGCTCTGGCTCACATAGAGTGACCGAAGGCTGCCAGCTTTGAGTGAGACCTAGAAAAGGAAAGTCTCTGCCAATAGGATCTGGAGGATCCTATGGTGTTGGAAGTGTCAGTGGTAGGAAATGATGCGGTATGGGCATATGTTAAGCTCCAGTGGGACAATCATTTTGCAGGCCCTTGGAATTCTGGCTCCTGCTGCCTCTGGATATTCAACCTGTCAGCAATAGAGACCAATGCTGAGCTCTTGATAGGGCACTTTTCCTTGAGGAGACTAACCAGCTACTTGGTGGCAAGTCAACTGCTTTGGGCCTCTCCCACAATAGCTGGGCCAGTGGTTCATCCTCACAGGAATATATGACTTATTTGGGGTATGGGTTTGCATTTCCTACCTGTAATGGCTCAGTCAGCATCACTATTTAGGGGCTTATGGAATGCCTGATCTACAGGCAGGGATTCTCACACAGCTTAGCATCCAAACATGGGAGCCTCTTCATAGTGAAGGAAGTGTGGAGTGGGCCCATGATCATAGGTCCACTGGTCATATCACATACTATACCAACCAGGGGCAGCTGGTCTCAGAAAATGTTGAATAGCCTTTTAAAGGCACAGCTAAAGTGCCAGTGTGTATGGGAAGAATACATGGCTCTGGGAAGCAAGGGGTACAAGCAGAAGTAACCCCACTTACCATTACTCACAGTGACCCAGTGGGGGATTTTGTACTTCCTATCCCTGCACCTCTGAGCTTTGTAGAGTTGGAGGTTCTGATCTCTAAAGAAGGTGTACTCTTGCCAGGGGACACAGCAAGGATCCTATTGAACTATAAGCGATGGCTGCCACCAGGGCATTTTGGACTCCTGTGTCCAGGGACCAGCCTGAGAGAAGAGCCACCATATTGGCAGAAGTAATTGACCCTGATCAGCAGGAGAAGGTAAGGGTGTTTTTACCCAATGGGGACAGGGAGGGAATATGTGTGGAATCTCTGTGATGCAGTTGGGCATTTCCTGGTATTTCCTTGCTCTCTTGAATGGACACATGCAGCAACTCTAGTCTGAGGAGGATGTGGTTACCCACAGCATGATTACCTACTTTAGGAATGAAGGCTTAGGTCACACTACCAGGTGAATCAACAAGACGAGCCAAGGTGACAGATGACAGTGAGGGGAATTTAGAAAGGAGGAGGCAGAGTATGAGTACCAGTTGTAGGCCTGAGATCAGCAGCAGTGATGAGGGCTGTAGTTTTTTCCACTCAGTGGGCCCTTAGGAAGAGAGGCTCCATGGAACCATGGAGGAGCTGCTCCCCAGTCCCCTGTGGAGAAGGAGATGTGTGCAACCATGGGAATGTGTCTCTCAGATCTCCTACTGTGGGCAGCGTAGTTGATGCCCCACCTGCTCTGATCTACATACACCACCACATTTGCTCTGAGGCCACGTTTCCTGTGGTCTTTTTCCAGACAGTGGTGGTACACAGCAGGCCCATTCCTGTGAGACACAGGATGCCTCTGACAGATGATATTGGCCTGAGGATTCTACATCAGCTTTCAGATACTCTCTGAAAGCTTCATGGCATTCTAAGGCCCCTCCTACCTTCCTTCTTTGCCTCGCTCCTTCTCATGGGTTAGATGTGTGTCACTGTCTGGCAGATCTCAGCCTTCTCTAGCTTTCTCCCCATTTTTTTTCCACAGGCATTTACCCCAGTTTCTTGCAAGTCTAGTCTGATCTTGGTGTCTACTTCTTGGACCTGAACTGACACAGGTAGGTAGAAATTTACTCACTTTATAGATGAAGAAACTGTGCTTCAGGGAGGTTGAGTAACCTGCTCAAGGTTATATAACCAATAAGTGGCAGAGCCATGATTTAAATCCAGGATCATCTGGCTTCAAAGCCCATGTGCCTAGATTTCATATTTCTGTTTTCTTGCTTCTGCAGTTTCTGTTCGCTTCATTCTCCCCCAGTCTCCTGGAAAGGCTTTTGAATATTCTAGTCTGTCTCTACCCTGCAAAGGCAGGAGGACTTTTGAGTACTCCACTTGTAACAGAATGTGAAAGAAAGAACATTGTACTCTTGGGGTCAGTTACAGTTCTCGGGTTTAAAGAACCCACCTGGGAAGGAGAAACTAAGGGGACAGGGTTGCTGAACTTCCCCTCTCTTCCTGGAGAGTCTTTCTGGAGAGTTAAACCATGAAAGTTCAGAGTTTTGTTTTATAAGAGAAACTGTATGCCTTTATACCCATGATCTTACTAGTACTTGTCCCTCCTTTATGCCCCTCATCTTCTATGAATTTGTGAGTTTTCCTCTTAATTAAATATGACACAAAATTTTTAAGGAATGAAAATCAAGGGCTGTGTGGACTTTGTGGCTAGGCACCACCTGTGGAATTCATTCACCCTTTCCTGATCACAATTTCCCTCACTGCCCTGGCCTGAAGGAGATTGTGCTCTTTTACCATGCGGATTCTCACGTGGACATACGGTTTTTGTGAGATTCTCTATCGAAAGCTGGAATATCTGAATGAGATGTTAGTAAAGGAAAACCAACCTAGGGAGTGCTGTTTGCCTATTGTGGGCAACATGGCTTTCAAATCAGGTTTGTTTTCAGAGTCTGCAGGATGCTTTCCATCCCTGGACAGCTCAGCCAAGGTCTTCCCTTCCTGGCCCTTGCCATTAGGTGAAAACCACTACCTTTTACAGGAGTGAGGCCAGATAGCTGTCTGCCTCAGGGCCCACCTTAATTGTTCTGTTTCAAATAAATTGTTCCCTTTCTTTTTTGAGGACCCTTGCTTACCCTAGATGTTTGACACAGGGAGTCTCTTCCCTTTCCAGTAAGGATGCAGTTTCCACAGCGTATCATAATTTAACCTCTTCTCCTTGCCTATCTTCATCTTCATCATCATTCTCATCTCTACTGGACCATTCCCATATTCTCATCAGCACACAAGCATGCTGTGATATACCATCTTAACAAAAAACAAACCACAGAACTGCAAATCACAGAACTGCAAACCACAAACAGTACAGAAATGTACTCTATTCTACAACCATTTTCAATTTATGGCTCTTTTCTCTGTTCTCTTTTCTAGCATAACTCTTCTCTGTTTCCAGTGCCTCTCTCCCCATTTTTTCCTGAACCTACCACATAAATTAGACTTTCATTCCTACCATTCCACTAAGAATGCTCTTGTGAAGGCCACCAGTGGCCTCCAGTTTATGAAACTCAGCATTTAATTCTAAGTCCCCATCTTGCTTGTCCACTAGGCAATATTAACATAGTCGATCACTCCTTGGGACCTTCAAAACGATGTTCACTTGACTTTGGAGACACCACACTCCACTGGTTTCCTGCCTATATCATGAACTGCTCCTCCTCATATTTTTTATCTCATATTTCTTATCATATCAGAGCGCCCTAGGACTCTGGCCTCAGACCTTTTCTCTACATATATTCATACCCTATTAAGGGTTGACAAACCACTTCTATAAAGGACCAGATAGTAAATATTTTTGGTTTTGTGGGCCATATGGTCTTTTACAACTAACTACTCAAGAAGCCGTAGACAGTACAAACATGAATGTTGAATTGATCAGTGTCATGATTGCTATAGGTATTCAGTGTTTATTATGAGCCTTACATTGCTAAATAAACAATAATTTATCATCCTGGTATTTTAGCATAGTTACCTGAGCATTACTGGAACTCAGAGGGAGGAAAAGTTCCCTACCTGTGTAGGGGAGGAGGAGGAGTTCTATTTTGAAATGTCTGTATATTTCTCCAGGACCTTGTGCCCAATTTTGTTTAAAATTCAAGGGTTTTAAAAGGCTCAAGGCTCAATCTGAACTCTTTTTTCTTATTAACATCAGCATTCAGCCTTTGCTCATCATGTGGGAGAAGGATGTGTGTAGGGGGTGGAGGGTGGCTTGGGCATGGCTGGGGGGAGGAATGAGGGACGGCTTCTTAGTAAGGTCTGAGAAAGAGGGAGGTTGCTTTATTTGTTGAGATGGGGTGATTCAGCTCCCAAAGTGAATTCTGAGAGACAGCTGCATACAGAAGAGAGATGGTGATTAGAACTAATTATTGTTGTTGTAGATGTTTTGCATTTCTATAGCACTTTGTATTTACAAAGAATTTTGTAATCGCTTATTAACTTTCCCGCACCAGAACCTTGTGACATGGGCAACAGTACCACGGATGTTTGTATTTGTCTTCTGGGAAGAATTTTGAGCTGCTTTGGCCATACACTAGAATTAAGGAATCAAAATCCTTATTGCACCTCTTTTACTTCCTTTGTGACTTTGAGAATCCGAATAAGAAGAACTTGAACACTGTTTTATGCTATAATTTTATTATGAAGAGTAACTCATGAAGATGGTTTAGTACTTTGCTAAATTAAAAAAGATATTATATATAGGTACATAATAACTATACTAACTTTTCAAAAATTGTTTTCTTCAGATTTTTTAAAAATAAAATTAATAATAGTGTCTATATCATATTTTTACATATCAAGTGTTTAGCATAGTGCCTAACGTATTTACCTAATGAGTGCTTAATAAATGTTATCCATTATTAATACTGTAACAAGACCCAAGTAACATATGCATTCTTATTGCCTCCACTTGATTTCTTTCTTTCGTGTTCCTGTCTTTGGGTAAAGATGCATGCAGATGTACCTTCACTTATTCAGCAATATTTATTGAGTGACTACTGTTTATCAAGCATTGTTCTTGGAGCTAGGTATAGAGCGGTGAACAAAAAAGGAGTGTCTGCTCGCATGAAACTTATATTCTGGCAGGATGGGGAGGACTCACATCATTGTGGAGGAGGGACTTACATTCTAATGGGAGTTAGGCTGGGATAGAGAATAGAAGCATGATTAGGGTATATTTAGAATATGTGTGGAAAAACTTTTTCCTGAAACATTTATATAAAAATAGTATTTTGTTATAGCAATAGGTTAAGTGTTTATGTTTAAGCTATTTATATAAAAGTATTTAAATATATACTTGTTTATTTTATTTTAGGAAAAATATACTTAGGAATTTATAAAATATTTAAAGAAAACATTATTTTATTTATTATAATATAAATAATACCACCATACTGAAATTTTTTTAAGATAGAAAAAGTATCTATAATTTCATTACAATATTATTCCTTTTAAGTCACCTGCTTCAACGTAGGAAAAATGGGCCCAGTTTTCTGACATTTGGGCATGCCTTGGAGCTGCAGACAGCTCAGTGGGATGGCAGCCGTGGGAAAGGATATCACATAAAGGCATCCTGAACTCCCTTAGCCCAGAGCCTGCTTTGAAGGGATGAGGTAAAGGGAGAGGAATATTGGCCATGCTGAAAAAGAGCAGGTAAAGATGAGTAGACTGGATCAGGATTAAGTCCCTGGGACATGCCAGGTGCCAGAAGACCAGAGAGAAGGTTCTGGAGGTCGAGAGGAGCCCCAGGTTCTCACTGTTGCCTTCTCAACCTCAGGTGATTTCTGGGGAAACAGCTGCCCCTACCCCCGCAACGTAAAGACTTCACACTTTTCTTTCTGTTAGGGTATTAGGGCTGTGGATTGACATGCAAGCCAGAGTCCTTGCTAAGATGACCCTGAAACGAGTTAATTTGGAGTTCCACAATCTGTGATTTTGGCCTCTTGCCCTCTTTTCCAGCTTCCACCAATGTCTTCTCAGTCTGGGTTCTTGCCTGGTTACATCTAAATTTTGATGCAGTTTCCCAATTTATTCCTCACTCTTCGGACACTGAAATGAGTTGATGAACAACTTGTAGATTTTTAAGGTCAGAATTAGAGTTATGGAATTGAAAAATATGCCCCAAAAGGTCATCTGGGAAGTTTCTCTCCATGTTCCTGACCCTGTCTGAAAAGTTTGTTTGTTTCTTTGTCCTGCTTCAAACTTTAGTTCTCTGACAGCAAGATTTCATAAAATGAGACCAGCAGTCACACAGTCACCAACAGTCATACCAGAAATCTTCATGAATATCAGGAGTAAATGTCCCCAATCTTGATGGAAATGTGTTGGGAGCTCTTCTGCCTTCTTGTAGGCCCCTTCCTGAAACACTCCCTTGATTCTGCTCTGGGTGTGTGCACTAGCTGCAAAGCCCTTAAGCTTTCTTTATTCTGGACACTAGGCCCACTGGCTTCCTGGCATCTCCTTTAATGGTGCAGCCTCCATGCTTTGTCATTCTGTTGGAAAATCCTATAAGGGTTAGGAACAAGAGATGTTGTTTTAGGAGAAAACTCCCAAATGGTGTCTCTGATCTCAGGTTCCTTCTATGTTACCAAAGGAAAAGTCAGCCAGGTCATCCGCTGACATGAAGAGACCCAGGCAGGAGTCCACAGCAGCACTTCAGTGCACTGAGAAACCTGCATAAACAGATGCCTTGTCCCAGGTGCTGAGAATTTAAACTTCAGGCTTGGATGAAGCCCCTAGACACATTAGGGAGACGACCAACAGTTTTTCTATTTTACATGGAAATGCTAATCTCACTTGCAGAAGAGAAGTACCAAAATAGTATTATGATTATAACAGTAGAAATGTAGGAGTGTGGAATTTGTAATGTTATAGACAAATTAAGCACGAAATGCAAATACCACATCAGAGTGGGCTGTGTATCCAGATCTCAGCTGAAATTCTCGGAAAGGGTTACAATGGCTAACCAGTGCAGCTGACTAAAGGGCTACGATGTGAGGAGATGGAGTGGGTAAAAATAGGTGATGTAGAGAGAGGAGGAGGCAGTCTTAGGTTTGTGACATCTCCTCAGCTCTTCTGGGGAAGTTGTTCATAGATTTGAATATCTACAGTAATGAGTTCTCCCACTGAAATACGTATACTTGAGAATTAATAACTGTTACTTGGGAGGATAATACAGACTGCTGCGTATGATGACGTGACAACTTGAAGACTTAGTACGTTTGGGCTTCTCTAACAATACCATAGACTGGGTGGCTTATAAATAGCAGGAATTATTTCTTTTGGCTCTGGAGGCTGGGAAGCCCAAATCAAGGTGCCAGTCAGTAGATTCAGTGTTTGGTGAGGACCCAGTTCCTGGTTCATAGATGGCCATCTTTTTGTTGCAATCTCGGATGGTGGAAAACAGAGGGGAAGCAAGCTCTATCATGACTCTTATAAGGGTACAATCCCATTCATGAGGGCTCCACCTCCATGACCTCATCTAATCCTAATTACCTCCCAAAGGCCCCACTTCCTAATACCATCACATTGGGGTTAGGGTTTCAAAATGTGAATTTGTAAGGGACATTTAGTCCATACAAAGACATTTGATAACCTGCAAATCTGATTGCTTCAATCCTCTGCTCAGAGTGCTCCAATGGATCCTAGTGCCAATAGCACAAGTCACTCATTATTTATTGGTTTGTTCATATTATTTTTTTCATTCTTTCCACAAATATTTGTTGAGTAGCAGTCTGTGCTAGGTGCTGGCGATGTAGCAGTAAAGAAGACAGACAAGGGAGACACACCCCTCTTGGAGCTTGTATCTTGTGGAGACAGACAATAAACAAATAATTTAAATGGAGGTGGTATTTTAATAATAAACTAATGTGGATTTGTTTCACAGACATCCTAACCCCAATCATGTTACCCAAATCCAATCGTATTCCCTTGTAGCCATTCCACCAGTATGTTCTCCACCATAAAGAACCATAAGATAGAGGGGAAACTCCCTCCAGAGAAAATGGTGAAGTAAAAGAAAGCACTTTCATTGAGAGTAGGGGTATGGAGGTGGGAGGATGTAACAGAAATATTCAGATAGTGCGAAGGTGATCTGAGACCCTTTGAGCCTGATGGCAGGTACAAACCTTGGAGAAGCTCTAAGTTTGATGTGGAGGTGGGGAAGGGGAGAGTAGGCAACGAAGGAGCATCTGTGAAGGCAAGTGTCTGGGTAAAACTCCTCCCCAAATGCTGCTCGTTCTCAGTGGTCTGTTTAGAATGCAGAGATTCAACAGTCCCTGTGTAGCCCTAGAGTACTGTGAGGACAGCAAGAGCAAGGGACACCGGAGCCACTGAGATGATGACCGTAATGGAGGTTGCTGGTGGTGCTTGTTGATCCCAAGTGGATTCCAGAAGGACAGAAACTAACAGTCAGGGATGGATTAGAGATAAACAGGGTGAAACAGCTCAATTGAAGACCAGCAGAAAAAGAGAACGGAGACCAGCTGTACTCCCGTGTTTCCAGGGAAGAGTAGTAGACTTTCCCTGACACTGGGACACTGTGTTTGAGAAGCGAGAGGGGAAAGGGAAGAACACTCCTATGAGGGCTGAACTTCGAATTGGCTTAATACTTACCAGAAAGTGACTATCACATATGAAAAGATCAAGAGACAAAGGAGGGAATGAAAAGAAGCCTGGACTGATAGGAAAAGTTTAGCTCATGAGAGTCTTTTTTTTTTTTTGCCACAAAGCAGAAGCATAATATTTGTCAATTGATTAATGTTTTAAAACACAAGTTTCATGATGCCACACCCCTACTTAAAATCCTTCAATAGTTTTCCATTACATTTAGAATGAATCCTAAATCTTTAATAGGGCCTAAAAACCTCTGTAATATTGTGGCCCTCCAACATCTTGTAGTACCGCTTCATTTTAATCTCACCAGTCAGAATAATAATAAGCTAATATTTACTGAACAATTACAAACACCCTATGAGGTAGGTATAAATGAGGAAACCAAGGTCCAGAGAGGTTATGTAACTTTTCCAAGGTCACACAGCAAGTTGGGGGCATAGCTGGGATTCAAACCCAGGCCATTTGACTTTGGAACCTGGGCACTTCACCACCACACTGTACTGTCTGTTTCAGTTCCTCATAGTGCAAGTGCTTTCCCACTTCAACCCCCTTGTGTACTTCCCTGTCTAAAACGTTCTTCTTCAAATAAACTCACTCTTTCAGTCTCAGCCTAAATGTCACTTCCTCTGCAAAGCTTTCCCTGATAGCCATATCCCCAAGGTTAGGCTGCATGTCAGTCCTGTACACATCAGGATACCCTTCTTATTCCTAAGTAGCACTTTTTGTAATTTTATATTTATTTTGTGTGATAATATAGTGCTGGTGGGAGGTTGGGTCAAAAATTTTAAACTCGAACACATACACCAAAAAAAGTAGCTTAAAAAAAAAAAAAACGGACCTAGGGAATTCCCTGGCGGTCCAGTGGTTAGGAATCTGCACTTTCACTGCTGAGGGCCTGGGTTCCATCCGTAGTCGGGGAACTAATATTCCACAGGCTGCGGTGCTGCCAAAAAAAAAAAAAAAAAAGCTGATCTAATCTTACTTTTGAGCCCCAGCCCCCTTGTTTGTATTTCTGACTTGTTTTGAAGAGCATTAGGAAAGTCCTTATACATATAGATAAGTGGTTGTAAAATTTAACAATTTATTTTTATGTACTGTCTTTCAGTCTCAGGATTTTCTTCAGTTAAACAGAGCCATTAGAGAAGTTTTATTCCAATCTTTGTAAAACTTCATAGTTTGGTAGTTTCCAGTGTGTTAAAAATTAGTAGAGGGCCCATTAGAGAGTACATGCTATTGTGTATTTATTTTAAAAAAATGTTTATGGATAAAACAGAGCAATGGGCTTGCATGACATCATGCTTATAATTGAAACTAGTAGTCCTAGGTGGAGTATTTGCTGGTGCTAGGGGTTATGTTCCAGGGGCTGATGCTAAGATGCGTAACTTACTGAAGCAACAAAGAACAGGATGATTAGGAAGAGTTATAAAGAAAGTTTGTAAGAAAAACTGAGAGTCAAGCTGAGAAGCCAAAAGCAGTTGAGACATCTGGTGGCAGGATCAAGGCTGAAAATGGGAGAAAAATGAGAAAAATGTACGTACAGGTTTTTGTGTCATCAGAGGCTTTCATTTCACTTAGGTAAATACCTAGGACTGGGATAACTGGGCTGTATGGTAAGTCTGTTAAATTTATAAGAAACTGCTAAAATGTTTTCCAAAGTAGCTGTACCATTTTGCATTTCCACCAGCAATGTATGAGAATGAGAGTTCCAATTGTTCTACATCCTGACTGGCACTTGGTAACATCAGTTTTTTTTGTTGTTGTTTTGGTTTGGTTTTTAGGCATTCTATTAGGTTCATACTAGTATCTCATTGTGGCTTTAATTTGCATTTCCCTAATGACTAATAATGTTGAACATCTTTTTACGTGCTGATTTGTCATCTGTGTACCTTTCTTTGGTTAACTGTCTGTTCAAGGCTTTTGTCCATTACAAAACATTACAGATTATTTCCTGTTCCTCTACATCCTTGCCAGCATTTGGTGTTGTCAGTGTTCTGGATTTTGGCCATTTTGATAGGTGTTTAGTGGTATCTCATTGTTTTTTTTTTAATTTAACATTTTTATTGGAGTATAATTGCTTTACAGTGTTGTGTTAGTTTCTGCTGTATAACAAAGTAAATCAGCTATATGTATACATATATCCCCATATCCCCTCCCTCTTGCGTCTCCCTCCCACCCTCCTTATCCCTCCCCTCTAGGTGGACACAAAGCACTGAGCTGATCTCCCTGTGCTATGTGGCTGCTTCCCACTAGCTATTTTACATCTGGTAGTGTATATATGTCAACGCTATTCTCTCACTTCGTCTCAGTTTACCCTTCCCCCTCCCCGTGTCCTCAAGTCCATTCTCTACATCTTCATTTTCATTCCTGTCCTGCCCCTAGGTTCATCAGAACCATTTTTTTTTTAGATTCCATATATATGTGTTAGCATATAGTATTTGTTTTTCTCTTTCTGACTTACTTCACCGTGTATGACAGACTCTAGGTCCATCCTCATTGTTTTAATTTGTATTTCCTTGATGACATGTGATGTGGGGCATCTTTCATGTGCTTATTTGCCATCTGTATATCTTCTTTTGCCCCTTTTAAAATTGGGTTGTTTGTTTTATTACTGTGGAGTTTTGAGAGTTTTTTTATATATTTTGGATAAAGTCCTTTGTCAAATATCTGATTTGCAAATATTTTCTCCCAATTTGTGGCTTGTCTTTTCATTCTCTTAACAGTATCTTTCAAAGGGCAGAAGTTCAGAATTTTGATGAAGTACAGTTTATCAATGTGATCTTTTATGAATCTTGCTTGGATAGTATATTTAAAAACTCTGTTCCTAGCTCAAAATCACAAAGGTTCTCTTGTGTTTTCTTCTAAGAGTTTTAGTATTATACTTTGCCTTTAGGTCTGTGATCAATCTTGAGTTAATTTGGAGTGTGTGAGGTATAAGTCAAGAATCAGTTGGTCTTTATTGTGAGGGGGGTGCAAATGGATGCACAATTATTCTGGCACCATTTGTTGAAAAGTCTTATCATTTCTCCATTGATTTGGCTTTTCACTTTGATCAAAAATCATTTGTCCATTTATGTGTTGGATCTATTTCTGGACTCCCTGTTTTAGGAATTGACTATTATTTTTTCTTTAAAGGACCAGATATTAAATAGTTTAGGCTTTGCAAGTCAGATGGTCTCTGTTGCAACTACTCAACTCAGTTACTGTAGCATGAAAGCAACTATAGACAACATGTAAACGAATGAGCATGACTATGTTCCATAAAGCTTTATTTTCAAAATAGGCTGTCGGTCACATTTGGCCCACAGGCCGCAGTTTGCCAGTCCCTGCTCTATTCTGTTCCACTGACTTTTGTGTCTCTCTTTTCTCCAGCACCACACTGTGTTGGTCACTGTAGTTAAGCCTTGAAATCAGGTAATGGGAGTCCTCCACTTTACTTTCCTTTTCTTCAATTGTTTTGGGTATTCTACTTTCTTTGCTTTTCCATATAAATCTATAAGAAATCCTGCTGGGAATGTACAGATCAATTTGGGGAAAATTGAAACATTAACTAAATTAAATTTTCCAGTCTTTAAACTTAATATGTCTCTTTGTTTATTTGGGTCTTCTCTGATTTTTTTCATCAGCAATTTTTTTCCATCAGCATTTTGTAATTTCCAAATATTTGGGGATTTTCCAGAAATCTTTCTAGTCATTAAATAATGACTTACAGTTTAATTATTTTATGATCAGACAATATACTATGTACAATTTTAATTTTTAAAAAATTGTTAAGGTTTGTTTTACGGCCCAGAATATGGCTTATCTTGATGAATACGCCATGTGCACTTGAAATGAATGTGTATTCTGCTCCTGTTGGGTGGCGTGCTCTATAAATGTCAATATGGTCAAGTTGGTTAATAGTATTGTTCTGGTCTTCTATATCCTTGCTAATTTTTGGTCTACCTGTTACAGAGAGAGCGGTATTTAAATGTCCAGGTGTACTTGTGGATTTGTCTCTATCTCTTTTAAACATTTTTTTTTTTTTTTTTTTGCGGTATGCGGGACTCTCACTGCTGTGGCCTCTCCCGTTGCGGAGCACAGGCTCCGGACGTGCAGGCTCAGCGGCCACGGGCCCAGCCGCTCCGCGGCATGTGGGATCCCCCCGGACCGGGGCACGAACCCGTGTCCCCTGCCTCGGCAGGCAGACCCTCAACCACTGCGCCACCAGGGAAGCCCTCTATCTCTTTTCTATCAGTTTTTTTTTTTTTTTTTTTTTTTTTTTTTTTTTTGTGGTAGGCGGGCCTCTCACTGCTGTGGCCTCTCCCGTTGCGGAGCACAGGCTCCGGACGTGCAGGCTCAGCGGCCATGGCTCACGGGCCCAGCCGCCCCGTGGCATGTGGGATCTTCCCGGACCGGGGCACGAACCCGCATCCCCTGCATCGGCAGGCGGACTCTCAACCACTGCGCCACCAGGGAAGCCCTCTATCAGTTTTTGCTTCATGTATTCTGGAGCTCTGGGTTCTTAGGAGCATATACATTTAAAATTGTTCTCTTCTTGGGTAGTTGCCCCATTCTTCACTATAAAATTTTCCTCTTTACTGCTGGTAATTTTCCTTGTTCTGAGGTCTGCTTTTTCTGACATTAAAAGAGCCAATCCAGCTTTTTTTCTGATTAGTGTTTGCATTATCCATCTATCTATCTATCTATCTATCTATCTATCTATCTATCTATCTATCTATCTATGTATCTACCTATCAATCTACCTAGTAGGTTTCTTGAAAGCAGCATATTGTTATATAGTTTGGTCTTTTAAAAATTGAATGTGAGGGCTTCCCTGGTGGCGCAGTGGTTGAGAGTCCGCCTGCCGATGCAGGGGACGCGGGTTCGTGCCCCTATCCCGGAGGATCCCACATGCCGCGCAGCGGCTGGGCCCGCGAGCCATGGCCGTGGAGCCTGTGTGTCCGGAGCCTGTGCTCCGCAACGGGAGAGGCCACAGCAGTGAGAGGCCCGCGTACAGCAAAAAAAAAAAAAAAAAAATTGAATGTGAGAATTTCTTTGTTTTAATTGGTATGTATAGACCATTTATATTTACTGTGATAATTGAAATGGTTAGATTTAGATGTACATTTTATTATTTTCCTGTTTGTCTTTGTTTCTCGCTCCTCTTTCCTGGCTTCTATTGGAATTTTTGCATATTTACTAATATTCTGTTTTAACTTATTTACTGGCTTTTGGCCATGTAGCTTTGCATCATTTTTAGTGGTCGCTCCAGTGATTATAATATATAATACATACCCAGCTCTCACAGTCTATTTAGATTTAATATCACTTAGAGTGAAACACAGGAGGCTTGCAACCACAAAGCTCCCTTTATCATGTCCCTTTATCATGTCCCTTTATCAGTGTCTTATGTATTACATCTATAAATACAATGGTGTAATTGTTGGTTTCAACATTCACACATATATTAAAGTACTTAAGAGTAGAAAAATAGTCTATTTATCCTGATATTTACCCTTTCTGTTGTTCTTCCTTAATTCTTGAAGTTTCAGCTTTCCTTCTGGGATCATGTCTCTTAGGCCTGAAGAACTTCCTTTAGAATATCTTTTAGAGCAGGTCTACTGGTGACAAATTCTGTTAGTTTTCTTTCTTATGAGAATGTTTCTAGTTCATCTTCATTTTAAAAAACTTTTAAAATTAAGATATAGTTGAGGTACAATATTATATAAGTTACAGGTGTACAACATAGTGATTTATAATTTTTTTTAGTGATTTACAATTTTTTAAGGTTATACTCCATTTATAGTTATTGTAAAATATTAGCTGTATTCCCTCTGTTTGTATAATATATCCTTGTAGCTTATTTATTTTATTTTATTTTAATTTTTTTTAAACTTTATTTATTTTTGGCTGCGTTGGGTCTTTGTTGCTGCGCACAGGCTTTCCCTAGTTGTGGTGAGCGGGGGCTACTCTTCATTACAGTGCACGGGCTTCTCATTGCGATGGCTTCTCTTTGTTGTGGAGCACGGGCTCTAGGTGTGTGGCTTCAGTAGTTGCGGCACGTGGGCTAGAGTGCAGGCTCAGTAGTTGTGGCGCATGGGCTTAGTTGTTCCGTGACATGTGGGATCTTCTCGGACCAGGGCTCAAACCCATGTTGCCTGCATTGGCAGGCAGATTCTTAACCACTGCACCACCAGGAAAGTCCCTGATTTTATACATAATAGTTTGTACTTCTTAATCTGCTATCCCTATCTTGCCCCTCCCCACTTCCCTCTCCCCACTGGTAACCACTAGTTTGCTCTCTATATTGTGAGTCTGTTTCCTTTTTGTTATATTCGCTGGTTTGTTTTATTTTTTAGATTCCACATATAAGTGATACCATACAGTATTTGCCTTTCTCTGTCTGACTTATTTCACTTAGCATAAGTACCCTCTAAGTCCATCCATGTTGCAAATGGCAAAATTTCATTCTTTTTTATGGCTGAGTAATATTCCATTGTATATATATACCACATCTTTATCTAGTCATCTGTTGATTGACACGTTGCTTCCATATCTTGACTGTTTGAACACTGGGGTGCATGTTAGTTCATCTTCATTTTTGAAGGACATTTTAGCTGGCTATAACATTGTGGAATTTTAACACTTTAAAGATGTTGTTACACTGTCTTCTGGCCTCTATGGTTTTTGATGAGAAATTCAGTCATTCAAACTGTAACGTAGTATTTTTCTTTTTGTTGTTGTTAATTTTTATTAGAGTTAGCTGTTTTGCAATGTTGTGTTAGCTTCTATTGCACAGCAAAATGAATCAGCCATACATGTACATATATCCCCTCCCTTTTGGATTTTCCTCCCATTTAAGACACCACAGTGCATTAAGTAGAGTTCCCTGTGCTATACAGTATGTTCCCCTCATTTGTCTTTTTTTTTTTTTTTTTGGTACGCGGGCCTCTCACTGTTGTGGCCTCTCACGTTGTGGAGCACAGGCTCCAGACGCACAGGCTCAGCGGCCGTAGCTCACGGGCCCAGCCGCTCCGCGGCATGTGGGATCTTCCCGGACCGGGGCCCGAACCCATGTCCCCTGCATCGGCAGGTAGATTCTCAACCACTGTGCCACCAGGGAAGCCCTCAGTTGTCTATTTTATGCATAGTATCAATAGTGTATATGTGTAAATCCCAATCTCCCAATTCCTCCCACCTCACCCCTTTCAAAAGCCCCTTGGTATCCATACATTTGTCTCTACGTCTGTGTCTCTATTCTGCATTGCAAATAAGGTCATCTGTACCATTTTTCTAGATTCCACGTATACATGTTACTATATGATATTTGTTTTTCTCTTTCTGACTTACTTCACTCTGTATGACACTCTGTAGGTCCATCCACGCCTCTACAAATGACCCAATTTCATTCCTTTTTATGGTTGAGTAATATTCCATTGTATATATGTACCACATCTTCTTTATCCATTCATCTGTCGATGGACATTTAGGTTGCTTCCATGACCTGACTATTGTAAATGGTGCTGCAATGAACACTGGGGTGCATGTGTCTTTTTGAATTATGGTTTTCTCAGGGTATATGCCCAGTAGTGGGATTGGTGGGTCATATGGTAGTTCTACTTTTAGTTTTTTTTTTTTTTTTTTTTTTGCAGTATGCGGGCCTCTCACTGTTGTGGCCTCTCCTGTTGCGGAGTACAGGCTCCGGACGTGCAGGCTCAGCGGCCACGGCTCACGGGCCCAGCCGCCCCGCGGCATGTGGGATCCTCCCGGACCGGGGCGCGAACCCGTGTCCCCTGCATTGGCAGGTGGACTCTCAACCACTGCGCCACCAGGGAAGCCCTACATTTAGTTTTTTAAGGAACCTCCATACTGTTTTCCATAGTGGCTGTATCAGTTTACATTCCCACCAACAGTGTAAGAGGGTTCCCTTTTCTCCGCATGCTATCCAGCATTTATTGTTTGTAGATTTTTGGTGATGGCCATTCTGACCAGGGTGAGGTGATATCTCATTGTAGTTTTGATTTGCATTTCTCTAATGATTAGTGATGTTGAGCATCCTTTCATGTGTTTGTTGGCCATCTGTATGTCTTCTTTGGAGAAATGTCTATTTAGGTCTTCCACCCATTTTTAGATTGGGTTGTTTGTTTTTTTTGATATTGAGCTGCATGAGCTGCTTGTATATTTTTGAGATTAATCCTTTGTCAGTTGCTTCAGTTGCAAATATTTTCTCCCATTCTGAGGGTTGTTTATGGTTTCCTTTGCTGTGCAAAAGCTTTTAAGTTTCATTAGGTCCCATTTGTTTATTTTTGTTTTGATTTCCATTTCTCTAGGAGGTGGGTCAAAAAGGATCTTGCTGTGATTTATGTCCTAGAGTGTTCTGCCTATGTTTTCCTCTAAGAATTTGATAGTTTCTGGACTTACATTTAGGTCTTTAATCCATTTTGAGCTTATTTTTGTGTATGGTCTTAAGGAGTGATGTAATTTCATACTTTTACACGTAGCTGTCCAGTTTTCCCAGCACCACTTATTGAAGAGGCTTTCCTTTCTCCACTGTACATTCCTGCCTCCTTTATCAAAGATAAGGTGACCATATGTGTGTGAGTTTATCTCTGGGCTTTCTATCCTGTTCCATTGATCTATATTTCTGTTTTTGTGCCAGTACCATACTGTTTTGATTACTGTAGCTTTGTAGTAGAGTCTGAAGGCAGGGAGCCTGATTCCTCTAGTTCTGTTTTTCTTTCTCAAGATCGCTTTGGCTATTTGGGGTCTTTTGTGTTTCCATGTAAATTGTAAAAAATTATGATCTAGTTCTGTGAAAAATGCCATTGGTAATTTGATAGGGATTGCATTGAATCTGTAGATTGCTTTGGGTAGTATAGTCATTTTCACAGTATTGATTCTTCCAATCCAAGAACATGGTATGTCTCTCCATCTGTTTGTGTCATCTTTGATTTCTTTCATCAGTATCTTATAGTTTTCTGTGTACAGGTCTTTTGCCTCCTTAGGTAGGTTTATTCCTAGGTATTTTATCATTTTTTGTTGCAGTGGTAAATGGGATTGTTTCCTTAATTTTTCTTTCTAATCTTTCATTGTTAGTGTATAGCAACGCAAGAGATTTCTCTGTATTAATTTTGTATCCTGCAACTTTACTTAATTCATTGATTTGTTCTAGTAGTTTTCTGGTGCCATCTTCAGGATTTTCTTTTAATTTATTTTTTGGCTGCATTGGGTCTTCATTTCTGTGTGCAGGCTTTCTCTAGTTGCTGTGAGCAGGGGCTACTCTTCGTTGTGGTGTGCAGGCTTCTCATTGTGGTGGCTTCTCTTGTGGCAGAGCACAGGCTCTAGGTGCTCAGGCTTCAGTAGTTGCAGCATGCAGGCCCTAGAACACACAGGCTTCAGTAGTTGTGGCGCATGGGCTCAGTAGTTGTGGCACGCAGGCTCAAGGGCATGCAGGCTTCAGTAGTTGTGACACATGGGCTCAGTAGTTGTGGCTTGCGGGCTTAGTTGCTCCATGGCATGTGGGATCTTCCTGGACCAGGGATCGAACCCACGTCCCCTGCATTGGCAGTGGGTTCTTAACCACAGTGCCGCCAGGGAAATCCCTTTAGGATTTTCTTTGTATAGTATCATGTCATCTGCAAACAGTGACAGTTTTACTTCTTTTTTTCCAATTTATATTTCTTTTATTTCATTTTCTTCTCTGATTGCCGTGGCTAGGACTTCCAAAACTATGTTGAATAATAGTGGCGAGAGTGGACACCCTTGTCTTGTTCCTCATCTTAGAGGAAATACTTTCAGTTTTTCACCATTGAGAATAATGTTTCCAGTGGGTTTGTCATATATGGCCTTTATTATGTTGAGGTAGGTTTCCCTCTATGCCCACTTTCTGGAGACTTTTTATCATAAAAAGGGTGTTGAATTTTGTCAAAAGCTTTTTCTGCATCTATTGAGATGATCATATGTTTTTTTTGCTTTTTTGCGGGTTTTTTTTGCAGTACGCGGGCCTTTCACTGTTGTGGCCTTTCCTGTTACGGAGCACAGGCTCTGGACATGCAGGCTCAGCGGCCATGGCTCACGGGCCTAGCCGCTCCGCGGCATGTGGGATCTTCCCAGACCAGGGCACGAACTTGTGTCCCCTGCATCGGCAGGTGGCCTCTCAACCACTGCGCCACCAGGGAAGCCCGATAATATGGTTTTTATTCTTCAATTTTTTAATATGGTGTATCACACTGATTGATTTGCATATATTGAAGAATTCTTGCATCCCTGGATAAATCCCACTTGATCATGGTGCATGATCCTTTTAATGTATTGTTGGATTCTGTTTGCTAGTATTTTGTTGAGGATTTTTGCGTCTATGTTCATCAGTGCTATTGACCTGTAATTTTCTTTCTTTGTGATATCTTTGTCTGGTTTTGGTATCGGGGTGATGGTAGCCTCCTAGAATCAGTTTGGGATTATCCATTCTCTGTGATTTTTTGGAAGAGTTTGAGAAGGATAGGTGTTAGCTCTTCTCTAAACCTTTTTTTTTTTTTTTTTTTTTTGCTTTACGCGGGCCTCTCACTGTTGTGGCCTCTCCCATTGCGGAGCACAGGCTCCAGACGCGCAGGCTCAGCGGCCATGGCTCATGGGCCCAGCCGCTCCGCGGCATGTGGGATCTTCCCAGACCGGGGCACGAACCCGTGTCTCCTGCATCGGCAGGCGGACTCTCAACCACTGTGCCACCAGGGAAGCCCTTCTCTAAACCTTTGATAGAATTCACCTGTGAAGACATCTGGTCCTGGATTTTTGTTTGTTGGAAGATTTTTAATGACAGTTTTATTACTTCTGATTTGTCTGTTCATATTTTCTATTTTTTCCTGGTTCAGTCTTGGAAGGTCGTACGTTTCTAAGAATTTGTCCATTTCTTCCAGTTTGTCCATTTTATTGGCATATAGTTGCTTGTAGTACTCTCTTATGATCCTTTGTATGTCTGTGATGTCAGTTGTAACTTCTCCTTTTTTATTTCTAATTTTATTGATTTGAGTCCTCTGTGTAATGTAGTATTTTTCTCTTGTTGTTTTCAAGATTTCTTTATCTTTGGTTTTAAGAAACTTTTAAGAAACTTGATTATGATGTGTCTGGGCATGGTTTTCTTTTAATTTGTCCTGTTTGGAGCTCATTGAACATTTTGAATTTGTAAGTTTATGACTTTTATTAAGTTTGAGCAATTTTCAAGTCATTGTTTCTGAAATTATTATGAAATCCTTACAATTATTATGAAATCCTTACAATCCTTACAATTCTAGAACTCATAAGCTAAAATTATATTTCCAGATCTTTAACCTTAAGAGCTTAATCATTAAACAAATGATTAAGTTAGTTAATAAACCACCTTTGGATACCTGAACTACTTCTAAGAAACAGATGCATAAATACTGCTCACTAATTATAATCTTGATTTACCCTCATTTCTTGGAATGGCAGTATATTAACAAATACGAAAAAATATGCAAATTCACCGGATGATTATTTAAGATGATATGTAGTAGATGCCCATGGAAAAACTACATAAATCACTCTTGCTTTTCTGTCTTCTAGTTTTCTCCTATGTCTGGAGAAAAGAAAAGCTGGTTACTTTAGTTAAAGATGATCATTAATATAACTGGTTGACTATTCTAGGCATTTTTCTCTGTTTCTTCAGTAACTAGAACAATGCCTTTAACATACACCAAAGCACCCAGTTAAAATCTGTTGAATCAACTGTGGCAGTGAAGATAAACACCAAGATTGAGCCTAAGCTATCTTTACAACAAGAAGTACCCCTTTTGCAATTTAAAAACATTTGTTTTCTGGGGTATGGGTGGGGTATGGTATTAGCTCCATAAGTTAGAAGAGAAAGGAAAAACTTACAGAAAGAAAAAATTCCAATAAAGAAATTAATAGGACTGGGAGGATAAGAAAACAAGACACCAAAAGAAAAAAAGAATACAAAAAGAGGACTAAATTGGGTGAAAGGAAGGACAAATGAAAAGACATAGAATGTGACGGATAAAACATAGCAGTTTGAAACACTAGCCTTTTACCCATGAATGTTTTATTATTAGAAAAAGAACTTTCCAAGGTCAATAGGACAATCAGTTATCAACTACTTAAAATACTAATGATGTGTAGGAGTTTCACATTTGGGCTTTGGACAGAGGTTCAGCTCAACAGCTTCTCACTCCCTTTCCTCTCCTTCTTCTCCTCCTCACCTCTACTCCTTCCTCTCTCTTTCCTTCCCATTCCCTCAGGACTACCTGTGCACACACCCACAAAGATCAGAAAGTCTGTAGAGAAATGCACGCACGCAGACATTTATACCTAGAAACACATATGGTCAGATTCAGGAGACCCATCTACACAGTTCATGTCCACGTGATGCAGAAAAACACACCCACAAGGAGATATCCACAACCTCAGTTTTCACACAAAGACAAAAAGAAATCTAAACCTCACTTCATTGAGATCGAATATATACAAAATAAAATATACCCATAGTAAAATAAATATTTCAGGAGTCCTTCTGTTATTTCCACATATCATTACACAGAGGCACCAGCTGCTTTATCCATGCTGACTGCTGCATGTGGATCACTCCCTTCAAATTCCACGTATTAAAATCCTCTGTCTGCTTCAAGCACCAGTTCAAATGTCATTTTCTACAACATGGAGCTTTCCCAGATCACTTCAGCCAAAAATAACCTCTCTCCTCTTTAGAGGAGATTTATGTAGTAGTTTATCTGTACCAGGCACATTGTGAGATGTTTTGAGTGTTTCTGTATAACTAACTGTTATTTCCTGCTTTTAAGTTATCGGGATTCACTTATGGATAACATTTATTACTTTCCCCCCGACTCAAATGCTTTATTCAATAAATAGCCTTTGATAGATACTACTCTGTACTAATGGGAAAAAACTGAGGCACCCAGAGGAAAGTAGCTCAGACTGAGAAATAGTGGTGCTGCTCTCCTCTGTGAGGAGGCCGGGGATTGTGGTCTTTGCAGCAGCCTCATGTTTAGAATTGCCCTCCCTGCCTCTGCAACTGGTCAGGAGAGTGGAGACTAACTAGGAGGAACGGAAAGGAGGGAGAACTAGGAGTCAGTGTTCCTTAGCTGTACAAGTAGAAGGACTACATCTTGTCAAGGTTCTCTGAGCCAGTTGGTTTCCTGAAGAAACCAACTGTATTTAAACTGAATTACCAACTGAAATTAAACTGAAAGGAGTCTGAGGCATAAAATCGTCATGCTAATTTACAAATTTATATTGAGAAATATAATCCCGAGGGACCTGGAATACTCCTACATGCTAGTCAGGTCATTCTCTTCGTATAGGTCCATTTACACTGTAAGTTACATTCTAGTCAGAAGGCACTTGATGAGCCTGTAATCAAGCCAGGCATGTGAATGGGACAGTATCAGATGCTAATGTCACTGGGCTGTTGCCCCTGGGGGACATACCTGATGAGAAGTAGGTATGACCTGGACGACATTGGACACCTTTGGACCCAGCCTTGCTGTTTGGCTCCTGTTTTAGAGTCCTTTTATTACTGTGGCCCTTCTTTTCAAAAACAACTGGACATGTGAGTAGTCTGCAGTTTCAAACATCTTATAATCATATGTTATGTCCATTTCCTCTCAACTTGATTGAATTGAAGGTTGCAAGACTTAGTGGAGTTTAGAAACAAACTTTTTATCCATCACTAAGTTGCTACGTGACCTCAGGCTAGTGTTACTTTACTTACAGGTGATTCAGTTTCCTCGTATATAACATGGCAAAACAGTACCTGGGTCTGGTTGAGGGTAAGGACTGAATGAGGTGATGTGTGTAAAGGGCCTGGCACATAGTACTTTTTCTCAGTCAGGGTCAATTCTCCTTTCCTCCTTGTGTTCCTGAATTCTTAACTTCCATTTACAGATCACTATCTAAGTTAGGTCATCGCCAGAGATGGCCAAACTCACCTATTATAGGAGAATTTTTTTTTTATAACATCATCCGCAGATAGTTGCTTCAAATTTCATCCAGCAATCCCACTTCTGGTTATATATCTGAAGGAAGTGATATCACTGTCTCCAAGAGATATCTGTACACGCATGCTCATTGCAGCATTATTTATAATAGCTAAGACATGGAAACAACCTAAGCGTCCACTGACAGATGAATGGATAAAGAAGATGATATCATGGAATATTTTTCAGCCATAAAAAAGAAGGAAATCCTGCCATTTGCAACAACACGGATAGACCTTGACAGCATTATGCTAAGTGAAGTCAGTCAGACAGAGAAAGACAAATATTGTGTGATCTCACTTATATATGGAATCTAAAAAAAACACCAAACTCATTCAAACAGAATAGATTGGTGGTTGCCAGTGTCAGGGAGTGGGGGTGGGAGAAATGGATGAAGGTGATCAAAAGGGACAAAATGCCAGTTATAAGATTAATAAGTTCTGGGGGTCTAATGTATAGCCTGGTGACTGTAGTTAATATATTTGAAAGTTGCAGAAAGAGTAGATCTTAAAAGTTCTTATTACAAGAAAAAAATTATAACTCTGAGGTGATGGATGTTAACTAAACTTTTTGTGGTAACCATTTCACAATACCTACATACATCAAATTATTATGTTGTTCCCCTTAAACTAATACAATGTTATGTGCCAATTATATCTCAATAAAACTTGGGTGGGAGGAAGAATTGTTGCTCTTTGGAGGCCATTTGCTCCCCAGTACACACCCCAAAGCCCAGTGCTCTATTGCTTGAGGATTATTTTTGACACTTATTTAATACATAGATTGAAAGACTGTGCCCCTAGAGATTCTGATTCATTAAGTCTGGGGTGAGGCCAGGAAATGTATGTTTTCACAAGCTTCCCAGTGATTCTGATGTAAGGCCAGGATTGAGAGCCATTGGAACAGACGGCCTTTTAAAGTTCCTGAAACGGAGTCCTCGGGACTCATTGGGTGGGCACGTGCTGCCCTCTAGTGCCTCTAGCTGCTTGCTACACTTCTGCGTAGCGCAGTAACCTGCTGTGAAGCGCTGGTGGTCTTGCAGATACTACTCTGGGGTGTGTCCAACTCTTCCTGTCCAACTCTTGGGCATTAATAAAAATGCTAGCATATAAAAATGTTGCTTCTGAATGGAAGAAGCTATGCCTCTGTCCCCATCACCTGAGACATCTAAGGTATTCACTAGTGTTTTCTGAGAATGAGACACAGCAAAACTCCTAAGTAAGGCTTGTGTGGAGGGACAAAATCACATCAGTGTCCTGTCAGGATTTTTCTTTATCGGGCTGTGATATGACCCATGGTGCATATGAATCAGTAATCACGAACAGTTTCCTGAAGAAATTCTACTATTACAGTAATTGTGGCACTGGAGCATTATCATGCAAGCAGGGTCCAGCTTTACCAAGTTTTCTAGAAACAGACGAATCTGAATCCTTTACGGTTGTGTAACCCTCCAGAGTCCACAGAGGCCTTTGATGTACTTCATCTCCCTTGTTTGCCGTTCAGGATACACCACGAGGCAGGAAGGGCAAAGCTGAAGGTCCACGCCCACATCATTAAAAGCAACAGTGGCCATTATCAAAAAATCTACAAACAGTAGATGCTGGAGAGGGTGTGGAGAAAAGGGAACCCTCTTGCACTGTTGGTGGGAATGTAAATTGATACAGCCACTGTGGAGAACAGTGTGGAGGTTCCTTAAAAAACTAAAACTAGAACTACCATATGACCCAGCCATCCCACTACTGGACATATACCCTGAGAAAACCATAATTCAAAAAGAGTCATGTACCACAATGTTCACTGCAGCTCTGTTTACAATAGCCAGGACATGGAAGCAACCTAAAGTGTCCATCGACAGATGAATGGATAAAGAAGATGTGGCCCATATATACCACGGAATATTACTCAGCCATAAAAAGAAACGAAATTGAGTTATTTGTAGTGAGGTGGATGGACCTAGAGTCTGTCATACAGAGTGAAGTAAGTCAGAAAGAGAAAAACAAATACCGTATGCTAACACATATATATGGAATCTAAAACAAAAACAACAACAAAAAAAACTGGTTCTGAAGAACCTAGGGACAGGACGGGAATAAAGATGCAGATGTAGAGAATGGACTTGAGGACATGGGGAGAGGGAAGGGTAAGCTGGGACGAAGTGAGAGAGCGGCATGGACATATATATACACTACCAAATGTAAAATAGCTAGTGGAAAGCAGCCACATAGCACAGGGAGATCAGCTCGGTGCTTTGTGACCACCTAGAGGGGTGGGATAGGGAGGGTGGGAGGGGAGACGCAAGAGGGAGGAGATATGGGGATATATGTATACGTACAGCTGATTCACTTTGTCATACAGCAGAAACTAATGCACCATTGTAAAGCAATTATACTCCAATAAAGATGTTAAAAAAAAAAAAAGACAGTGTGTGGACTTCCCTGGTGGTGTAGTGGTTAAGAATACGCCTGCCAATGCAGGGGACACAGGTTCGATCCTTGGTCTGGGAAGATCCCACATGCCACGGAGCAACTAAGCCTGTGTGCAACAGCTACTGAGACTGTGCTCTAGAGCCCACGAGCCACAACTACTGAGCCCGCGTGCAACAACTACTGAAGCCCGTGCGTCTAGAGCCCATGCTCCGCAACAAGAGAAGCCACCACAATGAGGGGCCCGCGCACCGCAGCAAAGACCCAACGCAGCCCAAAATAAATAGATTAAATTAATTTAAGAAAAAAGAAATGATCCATTAAAAAAAGAAAAACGATGGTGTGTTCATTACATGAATGTGCCCTTGTTTAGGAAGACGCTGATCCCACTGTCCTCTCCACACAAGCACCCTGTCAGTGGGTACCAAATCAATAAATAAACCAGTACTAAAAGTCTACTCTGCAGAAAGGCATAAGATTGTCATTTGACTCCACCTCAGCTCTGAGACAGAGGAGCAAGGGTGGATAAGTTGCTGTAGAGCAGTTTGCAGCATGTGGTTTTAACAGTTTGGTGGGATGACAGTGGCTGTGGATTATCTGTTAAGTAAATAGTATACTCGTTGGAGCTGGTGCCAATGTTGCCAAATTTGGTGATTTTGTCTGGGGCAAAGAGGTCAGGCTAATGGAAGACTAAGCAGTGTTGCAGCAGTAGCTGCAGGAAGCAGGAGCTGGTTGTGTAGGAGATATAGTGTTCTATGCACCTCCTCTTCATTCCATTGGTAACCCTGGGGTTCTGGGGATGGCCGAACGAGCAACATCTGACACTGGACCTATAAGACTGAATGAAGTTTATTAATTACCTACATTCATAGTCCAGGGAAGGAGGACCCCAAGCACCACGCAGTGCCATACCGGGTCAGGTTAACGGGAGACTGAGAACCTTTGCAGCAGCATAGAGGCCGGCAGCAGCTGCAGGAAGCTGGAGCTTGGTTTGATAGGAATAACAACAGTAATAAAAGATTCAAGCCACTTTGTACGTATCTTGATCTACTGCTAAAAAGCTGATGCAAGATGCTTTTTCACTGATTATTGTTTACCTGTCATTCAGTGCTCTTTAGTTGGAAAAGTCTTCTCATTCCTGTATTATGGAATTTACAAGTTCAGGAAAGATGTTGAAATGGCTCAAATTCATCCCGTCTTCAGGGTGAGACTCTTCTTAAATTATCTTAAATGTAAGGATCTATTTTGTATTTATTTTGTTCTGTAAAAAAAGGGCATTTAAGAAAAACATTCACTAATCCATTTTTTTGCCAAATTATTTTCAGAATATTCTTCCTTATAGGTAGCAAAAAATCCCCTCATGCTAACGATTGGGTTTTCTTGGCCTTTTGTTTTTTAAATTGTGGTAAAATATACTCAATATAAACTTTACTATTTTAACCACTTTTAAGTGCACTTGTCACTGACATTAAGGACATTCACAGTGCTGTGCAACCATCACCACCATCCGTTTTCAGAACTTTTTCATCATCCCATACAGAAACTTTGTACCCATTAAATAACTCCCTACACCTCTCTTTCCCAACTCCTAGTAAGGCTGGTTCTTGATTCAACTCTTAATAAGGTGGGTTCTTGATTGTGAATTAATCTTGTCTTTGAAACTAGGTTTTTAAGTGTCTTGAGAGCAGGCAGGTAACATAACTCAAATGTCTTTGTACCTTTGACACTGTCCAGCTTAGGGATGAGACTGGGAGGACTCCTTCTTTAACCCTCAGTAAGTTATTTAAAAGAACAGAAGCTATGTCCTTTCCTTGACACATTAATCACTGTTCTTTTCCTGAACCTCTTGATACTGACCACCTATTGCCTGTGGCATCAAAACCTTCACTGTCCAAGACTTAACAAGACAATGTGTGCACTGTCCTCTTGTGTGTTTTCTAGTTATCTTCCCAGTACAGGTGATATAGTTCATGGAGTTCCTCTGTAGTAGGAGGAAGAGAGACAGTAGCCACTGTCTGTTTTAGGGCAGACTCAGTGTTCTGGGGATAGATGCCAGACTGTTATCTGAAAGAAGAAGGCTGAGCCAACAGGATATAGAGAATAGAGCATGAAAGAGTATTTGCCTCCTGTGACTTGGCACCTTTAGGCTCAGGCTCTGCACTGTGTCACATGAGTTTCTCCTAGACAAATAAAGGTCTGTGATGCTATGCATGACGGGAAACAGGAGGGCTTTGTGATGCAGTCTACTGGTCTGGTTCTGTGCTGTGAGGCAGAGATGATAGGTCTAGAATTTGGAGGCATTAGGTTCTAAGACCCTGAAAGCCTAGGAAGCCTAGAAAGGGGGATGGCTAGTGAGGTTTAGATTATGTTGAGGCCTACCTTTATTCTGTGGGATGTTGGATATCCTCTTTACATTTATGGCTGCATCATCATTATTGCATTAATTATTTGGCAAGTGAGAAAGAATCACCAAGATTTAAGATTGGGACCTAACAGGAGCTGCTGCTGGGTAGGGAAACACTATGACTACGACTGAACCAATTAAGCCTTAAACAAGGTTTTATCCCCTCACTGTCTCTTGTTACTCTTAACCCCTTACCCCTGTTTTTTTTTTTTTTTTTAATGGAGGAAGTTTCCTCATTGGATCCCAGAACAGCTTCATATTTGGGTGATTCTTCTGGTTGGTGGACATTTAGGGCCTTGGATGGCTAAAGTCCTTTGGCTACTGTGCCACCCATCCTTTATTCTGTTCCTCCCTTTCTCTTGTCTTATCCTGATCTCTCCACAGAACTTGTTCAGGGAATGGGGGTGGAGGTATGGAGTATGAAGAGCCTAAAAATGAATCAGAAATAAGAGAAAGGAAATGATGGTGTGAAAAAGGTAGAGTAGGAAAAAGCAAGGTAGGAGAATGTGTAAAATTGGAACACAGAAAAAGCTAGGGAAATATTTGCAGGTTTTGTCTCAGTTTAGACATGAAAAGAAGAGAGCACCCCAGCTTCACACTCTCTTTTGCCTTTCAGCGTCACTGGAGCGTCAAACAAAGGGCTAAAGATAAAACATCAAGAGGTAATGTCCCAGTCTCTGCTCTGACTTCTCTCCACTGTGGGTGAGCCTCCCATGAACCCTGTCCCTCAATGACCCCTGGTGCCAGGCACCAAGTGCTCTAACCACTGAAGGCCCAGTTCCCCAAGTGGACAAATTCTCCCAGAAGACTTTTTTGGGTGGGAAATCAGAGCCTGGGAATATTCCAGAATTCTCCACCTTACCCCTGGGAGTGAAGAGGAAGTAGGGGAGTGAGTAAGGAAGGGCTCTGTCCTTAACTGTGTCATTTACTAGTTTTATGACCCAGTGAACGTCGCTTCAGCTCTCAGTCTTGTTATCCATAAAATGGGCATGATGGTGCTGTCTCACTCACAGTGTGGTTGTGAAGGTCACAGGAGATTAGGTCCAGGAGAGCACGTCATACCTGGTTACGTTGTAGTCAGACGTGCGTCAGAGCACTGGCTGTTGGGGTTTGCAGTCTCCTGTCATTCAAAGATCTCCAGCTTCCTGTAGGATGTCCCTGAATCCTCTCCCGTTCCATGTAACACTGTCTCCTGGTTTCTCAGCTAGGAGACTTTCCCGGGAAGAAGCTGAGAAGCCATGGGAGCTGCTGTCTGTCATGAGAAGGTGATCTCTTGCTCTTTGCAGTCTCCCAACTCCCAGCCTGGCCTGTGATCATTTCTCCACTTGGCCTGGGGCAGGGTTGGGGAGGAGCATAATGGCTGGGAGGTAGCCAGACACAGTGGAGCCTGGACACTGGTTGAGGGTTCCCAGAGGAGAGGGTGGGATCAGACGTCTCAGGAGACAGGAGTCCTGCAGTTCTGCTCTGGGCTAGGCTCACGAAGGTCCTGGAATTCAGGATTTGACTAGTGCAGGATTTAAAACTACATGGGTTTTCACTCAACCACAAGACAAGTTAGGAGGCTAGATAATTAAGTGCATAAATCAGTCATCATTTACATATTCTCTTTACAGCTAGACCCTTTCAAGGGCAGACCCCTGGACCCTGCTGACATACCTCCTCTGGTTTTATCTTCAGGGAGGCCAGTTCCTGGGACAGCCCTCAGGCAGGAGCTTGTCATATTATCCCCCTCTTAAGATGTCTAGAGAATAGGGATTGGCTTCCAAGAGATGTTGTGTATGCCCTGTAATCCCCAGAATGCAGAGTTCCCACAAGGACCTCCGTATGAGGTTGACTCCAGGTTCTATCTGGTGATGTTCCTGGTGCTGCACCATCAGGTAACCATGGGCTCCCCCATCTGCCTGGTTGCCTTCTCCTAGTTCAGCTTCTCAGCACAGGTCAGCAGAGAACCCACCCACCTCCCAGGCTCTCAAGGCCCTGTGTTCCTTTCAGTTGTCTGAGACTTTGCCCAACAAGCCCCAGGCTCTCAGCCCAGCACACCATAACTTGCCAAATGACATTTCCCTAGGAAGACAAGTAGATGAGTAAACACCCAGTGGGTGCAGGCCTCAGAGTTTACAGGGCTAAGGGGGGCAGTGTCAATCTCCAGGCCACACACTTGAAAAGAAGCAGATGTCATTCCATCAGTTACAAATGGTTGCCATGTTTCCCTTCCCAGGCAGGACTGGCTTCCTCAGGAGGGGAGCGTGCGGCAGATCCTGTGTGCAGATCCCTGCTGCCAAACCTGCAACACTGTGGCTCTGGAGATTCAGCAGGCGGTGGTGGGTGAGAACACTCTGATCTCCCCCACTTCAGGGGGGTCATCGCAGGGCTCTTCTTGCCTAGAGGTTTTGTCCATGTCTAATGTGTCTTTTGAACAGAGTCTGGAGCATGGCCCACACTCCAAAGACCTTTCACTTCACAGTGTCACAGAAATCCTTAACCCAGTCAGCTGCGCAGTCAACTGGTGCAGCCAGCATCCACGATTTCTGGGCTGAACACCTCATGCTAAGGCAGGGATTTCAAGTGCCAGAGGTGCCCAGGTTCCCAGAGACTATGTTTTCTTCAAGGATTGAGGAACCTAGGGTTTCAGTGAAGCTGCAGGAGATGATGCAGAGCAACCTCAACCTTGTCTGTGAGAACCAAGGCCATCAGCCTTTAAATTCCCAGGTCTCTCCGCTGACCCTGAACCAAGAAATTACTACCCTGATACATCCTGTGGCCTTGCAGACGGTCACTGTCCTCCCTGCCCACCTGCCGTCCCTGAGTCCTGAAGTCCTGAGGCTTCTTGAGCTACGTGTAAAAAAATGGATGCATTTCCAGAGGTGGGGGCTCCCCAGACGTGTGGAAGAGTCTCTGAGGCAGCTTATGCCAAATCCACCATTATTTTACCAACCTGTATATAACCAACCAGTTTCTTTCATTCAGAATGATACTTCTCAGTTCTCTGTTGAGAGATTTGGGACCATTTCATACCAGAACTGGGGTCCATGTATGGCTGGCCAGCCTACCCAGGCCTTCTGGGTTTCTGAATGGTCCATTATGGACCCAGAACAAATACACTGTTACCAGCAAATCCCAAACCATATGGCTCTTGCCTTGCCCTCTTCAGCCCTTAAGGAATTAAGTGGCCTTTATCTAATGCCTGGGCAACAGGCTAATGACTCAGTGGGCCATGTGCAGCTGAAATATAGCCAGCTATTCTGTGGTCTTCCTTCTCTGCACAGTGACTCCCTGGGTGACGCCTTCTTGGGTTCTCAAGGCCTCTCCATGAATGAGAACATGTCCAAGCCCCGCTTAAAGGACCCTTTTTTTTTTTTTGCATTTTTAAAATTAGTTTCTGCTTTTTTTTTTCAAGACTTAAATGAATCAAGTGTTTATTAGCTGTTGTAGTTTTTTTTTTCTTTTTTTTTTTAAATTAGTTTCTGCTTTATAACAAAGTGAATCAGTCATACATATACATCTGTTCCCACATCCCTTCCCTCATGCATCTCCCTCCCTCCCACCCTCCCCATCCCACCCCTCCAGGCGGTCACAAAGCACCGAGCTGATCTCCCTGTGCTCTGCGGCTGCTTCCCACTATCTATCTACCTTACGTTTGGTAGTGTATATATGTCCATGCCTCTCTTTCGCTTTGTCACAGCTTACCCTTCCCCCTCCCCATATCCTCAAGTAGGTCTGTGTCTTTATTCCCGTTTTACCCCTAGGTTCTCTTCAAGGAACTCTCCTTCCTCCCTCTGCCGCCTAAAACTCCACCCCAGTCAGCTCCACCCTCTTTTCTGTCTTCTCAGAATTGGGTTGCTCCATCTGACCACCAACAAGCTCAGATCAGTGTCCCATTTCTGACCCTGGATGAGTGTGAAGCCTTGGAGTGGTACCTGCTGCAGAGGCAGCTCCAGCTTCAGTGGGACTGGCCACATGTTTCCCAGAGAGATCAACACACCCAGAGCCCTGTGCAGTATAAGCCCTGTGACAAAGCCCAGTCTTCTGAGACTGTGAAAACTTCCTGGCCAGGGCATCCCATCTCAGTCCTCACAAGAGAGCCATTCTTCCCGCAGCAGCATGCCAGGAGGCAGCTGGAATTCCACCTCCAGAGACAGTTGATTCACCACCGCCGGGGCCTGCTGCAGAAGATCCAACAGTCCATTCAATTGTTCCTCTCCCCCACTAACCAGCAGACTATGTCCCGGAGCAGCACATCCCTAGACAGTGTGAATGGTCCCCGGCCTACATCTCTAGAGGCCGCTGGGGCTGATGACCCATTCTCACCCATTGTGGACCCAGTGACAGTCCCCATGCCACACTTGTTTGACCAGACCAAGGCAATATTGCAGAGCCATATCGACTCCAAATGTGGGCAGATTCACCAGGGCAACATCCCTGCCTGTGTATATAGCTCTTGGGAGTGCATAATTCCTGGGGGCCTGGAAGTGGCTCCCTTCACCTGCATCCCAGAAAGCAAGCCCCTGGAACTACAGGCAGCAAGTGACTCGGACCTACAACAGAAAATTACACCCTGGATGCCAACGGCCCTTGATCAGCAGCAACAAACCTCACCAGACGCTGTCATTGAACGTCCTAAGCTGCTCCGAGCCCTGTCCGAGGGAGCCATTGAGAAACTGGAGACAACTTTACGGCACAAGTGTCTGGCCTTCTTGTTAGGGCTGCCGGCTCTTCATTATGTGGCTCTCTCTAGGGTCGTGGCCCCAGCAGTCACTTCCCAAGCTGTGATCACAGAGATGGTACCTAGGCCTATCAAATTCCCAACAGAACCTCTGACTCAGATGACCTCACCTGAAGAGCAGGGTCTAAGTCCTGGGTCAGGCTTTCAAGATGCCAACAGGGCTTGTGCAGACATTGCAGATGAATTCCAGGCTGAAGTGCAGGTGGAAGAAGTAATTGAGATGGTGCCTCTAGAAAGTCAGACAGAGCCTGCGAGGCCCTCCTCACTTGGAGAACACATCTTGGCCAAACTAAATTTCCATCTGAGAAAGAAGAGGCTAGAGATACAACTGGGAATTCCCATAAAGGCAAGGAAGTCCAGGAAGCAACTTGTAGCAACCTCAGAGAACATATGCACACAGGAGTCTCTACAGGAGTCTCTTGGGAGTCTAAACAACCAAGGAAACACACTGCTCCAGGAACTCCCCATCCCACGAGATATGCCACGTGCCCCAGATCCAGAATGCCTCTATCTCAAAGAACAGCTGGCCACTGAGTTGAAGGCAGTGTATCAGAAACAGAAGCAACCCAGTTCCAGTGCAGTATCCCATGGTTCTGTCCACTGGGCCTCCAATATCTCGCAACCCAGTGGGGACCTGACAGAGGCCCAGGTGCTTTGTCGTCAGCTGGAGGCCAGTGTGAACAACCGCAGCCTGAAGGAGCCCTGGAGCCCTGAGCCCCAAAGCCCTGACAAGAGCAAGGACTTAGCCCAAGTACCCACACTGGCAGAAAAGAGAGAGGAACCAGGCAAACCCAAATCGGCCGGGGACCACAGAGAAGGGGATGCCGGGTTTGCAGTCTCCTCCACAAGAAAGAAAAGCCACTCTGCTGAAACCGAGAGGCCAGAAGGGATGCTTCTGAATGGGACACCCTGCAGCCCCTGGCGACGGAGACATCGCTTTCACCCTGGTGCTCCCTGTCAACACAGTCCCCAGCATCGCCCTCAGCTTAAACTCCCAGAGCTACCTCCTGGAGTCCCTGGGGGGAAAGACTCTGAGAAGAATGACCTGCAAGACAGTCAAGCCAAGCTCAATGTCATCCTCAAACCAGCAAGGGTTCCTGAGAATGTCCAGCCTGTGGTGCCTCAGGTGTCACAGGGCCAGCCTTTCCTGGGCCAACTCACTCCGGGTAAGCCGTTGCAGGGCCAGACTTTACAAGGTCAGGTTTTTCAGGGGCAGGTGATGCAAGGCCGTACTCAAAAGAGGCCCAGCTTTTCAGAATCTGGCTGGAGAAATAAGATGAAATCTTTTCTGCACTTTATTAACCCCAAGACAAAAGGCAAAGGGCATGAGGAGTCCATGTCCTCCACATCTGAGAAAGTGGCCAACACCAGAAAAGAAAATGTGGAAAAGAGCCTGGCTTCAGCCAGAAGTCCCAAGGGGCAAACTAAGATGGAGAAGACAAGAGGGGACCCTAAGGCCCAGTTTCTGCCCACTGAGAAGCAGGTGGGCTTGGCGTTCTTGGATGTGCCCCACTCCCCAGACAGGAAGCTCCGGCACCGCCCCTGCTCCCATCAACTCCACTCTGCCTCAGTCCTGGGCGTCCCCTGCCGCTGCCCTCGGCACTGCACTGTCCTCGAGTGGCTTGTGTCACCCAACCAGGGAACCCACCCTAATTCCCAACTCTCACCTCGGAGGGAAGCACTGGTCTGCTCAAGAAGACCCAGCTCAGTCAAGAGACTTTGTAGTCTATCCAACGTCAGCATTCCTTGAAGAGGACTGCTACTGTCATTTTCATTGACGTGCAGGTGGACAGAGGTGCCACCCAAAATACACTGTATATCTCTAAGCAGAGAGGTGTCTGTCTGCTCCTTCTCTCCACTGCGGTGTGTTCAGGGAAGGCATAAGGGAGGTAAATGTCCTTCCTATCTGGGGAAGGGGCTTTAACCCACACTTAAGCTGGGTAGCATTCCACCCCACCCCCACCCTGGGCTACGGGTAAAGGGACTTGAACAGAGAAGGAAGGCCCTTGTCTAAGGTACATTGAAGGTAGAGGTCAGGCTTGAATTTTATCATGGTGTCCTTCGGCCGAGGGGAGCAATGTAGACATGAGGCTAGAACTGTCAAGGAGGAGTGGCCAGGAATCTCACAGGCAAAATTCACTGATGACTTCTATATGTGCCCACACTCTGGAAGGGAGGTTTTTAGGAGAGTGCCAGTGTTCCAGCCTTGAGCACGTGCTATGTGTTTATCAACAGCATATAGGTAATATGACAACAGTCAAAAGCAAATGATAGAGTCTCCCCTCTCTGCTCCCTGTTGGTTATTGGTTAGATATTTCTGGAGAACTCACTTGGGAGGCTGCTGTAGCTCTCTTGCCTCTATCCCACCTCCACTGTCTATCAGCTGCATGGACTGAATGACACTGGGAATGAAGATCCCAGTAGAACATGGAGAGGGGCTGGTCCCCACTCCCAAGGGTAGGCAGGGAGAGAAGCAGGGAGGGAGAGCATGTAGATGGAGGTCTGAATATCTGGGGTAGAAGTTGACATGTTCCTGAAGAGGGCATGATAAGAGAAAAGGCTGGTTAGCTGTGCACTCTAAAGAGCCTTGAGCCAGGAAGCCAACCCAATACCCAAGTGCTTTTAGGGGATGGAGATGAATAAACTGAGTTTTGGTTTGTTGTCCATAGTGTGATGAAGAGCAGTGAGTTGAGCCTTGTTTTCAAAGGCAATGCATATTAATTTACAATTTCTGAATACTCACCCTCAACCCCACAAAACTGTTTTCCAGTGTCAGGGATTGGTATAACTATAAATCTGTGTTTTTGCTCAGCTCAAACATGAAGTCAATGACTGTGTTCTAATCTTGATATATCTCAACTTTGCCTGCTTTTTTCTGTGTTTACTGCCTCTGCTTGTTAGATTACTCATCCATTCTTGCCTAAATAATACAATAGTGTCTCATATCCCCAGGGCTTAGGATAGTGGTGGCATAATAATACCTTAATAGTACTTGAATTGAAAGTCTGGGCTTAGGAGGCAGACAAATCATTACATTAGTGTGATGAGTGCTATGGAATAGGGAATGCTGACACACGATTACTGGGTACTCAGCTCATGAGGACCTCAGGTCACAATAAAAACAACCTTGATTATGCTGTACACCTTAAACTTATACAGTGCTGTATGTCAATTATATTTCAAAACTGGACAAAAAAGAATTTAAAAAAAATTTTGAGAAATATCTTAACACTCAGTTAAAATATTTACTTACTATATGCAAGGGACCATAGCTAACGTGACAAAGACACAGGACTTGCACAATGGAGCTCAGGATTGCATGGGATAGTCTCACATGCCCAAATTGTCTAATCAACACATATACTTGAATGTCCAATATTCACCTCAAACTATAGAACAAGGAACTCCTGATTCCCTGCTCCAAGCCATCATCTAATGACACATATGAAACATTCTCCAATCACAGTATTCACAACATCACTTAACGGCAGCTCCATCTTTCTAGCTGTTCAGGACAAAAACATTGGTGTCATTCTTGACATTGTTTCCCTAACTGTCCATATCCAGTCCATCCTGTTGTCTCTACCTTCTGAAATGAATTCAGAACATGACGACGTCTCTCACTCATTCTGCTGCTATGATTACTGCAGTAGCATCATAACTAATCTCCCAGCCTCTGCCTGAGACCATACTTCCAACAGTCTATTCTCAGCACAGAAATTTGATGGTCCTCAGGGAAGGTCCTGGCTGTAGAAGACTAGATAGAAGGATAGATTAAGATTGAATGATGATGATGATGATGATGATGAAGATGAATATGAAGGAGGAAGAGGAGGAGAAGAATGAAAGGAAGAAAGAAGGAAAGAAAAAGAAAAAGGAAGGAAGAAAGGAAGGAAGGAAAGAAGGAAGGAAGGAAGAAAGGGAGGGAGGGAAGGAAAGAAAGAAGGAAGGGAGAAAGATACGTAAAACCATGAGACTGGATAAGATCACCAAGGCAATGATTGTAAATGAAGGGAAGATCTAAAGACAGGCTCTGGGACACCCCAACATTAAGAATTTGGAGGACAAAGTAGGAACGAATAAGCAGAGACTGAGAAGTAGCAGCCAGTGAGGTAGGAGGAAAACCAGGAGAGAGTGGCATACTGGAAGGCAAGAGAGGAAAGTATTTCAAGGAGAAAGTGATCAACTGCATGAAAAGTCGCCAATCCACCAAGTAAGGTGAGGACTCAGAGTTGATCGTTAGATTTAACAACACAGAGATCATTCATGGCCTTGAGAAGAATAGACTCAGGTGAGAAGTGGAGGTAAAAGCATGACGGGAGTGGATTCGAGAGAGAGGAAGAGCCATTGGTGATAGCAAGTGTAATCAACTGCTTTAGGGAGCTTTGTTCCACAGAGGGGCAGAAAAATGAGATAGCGTCAAGAGGGCTTTTTAAAGGCAGGAGATACAGCATGTTGGATGTTGATGGAAAAGATCCAGTCAAGAGGAATAAACTGATGATGGAGAAGAGAAAGGGAGAAAGGCTAGAGCAATGTTATGGTGCAGAAGTAACATAATAGGAGTGAGTCACAGGTTGAGGGGTTGGCCTTGGCTAAAAGCACAGACGTTTCACTGATGGTAAGTAGAGACAAGGTGACAGTAATGTGGAGGGACTCTGTGTATCATGAGAAGAGTGGTTTTTCTACAATTAAGAGAGCAGGGCAAATACCTAAGGGGGTGAATGAGGAACTGGGAAGGATCATGGCTGGGGGGAGGGGCTGATCCATAGAGCCAAAGCCAGAGACAAAAAGGAATTCTGGAAGTTGCCATGGCAAGGTTTTTTATTAGGGCCTAAGGAGTTGATGGCAGCATGTGAGCCCAGGTGGGCAGAACAAAGAGTTGAAGTTGGTGATCACGTGGTAACAGGTATGGCATCCTAGTGTTCAGCCGGGGACCAGGGAGTTTTGGTGTTTGGAGGAGAGAACTGGGAAGCAGAAAGACAAAGAGGCTGCCCTGAGTGGATGGGAGGGAACTCTGTTTTGGACACCTCATTTCTCTCAGAAGTTGGCACCTCTGTAGTCCCACTTTCTGACCTACCACAGAGGAGAGAGTAAGGGCAGGAAGCGCTGTGGCTCCCTCATGGTGTGGTATGGGGGACTGTGGGATGCCCCCGCCTCAGTGTTTCCTAAGGAAACCCAAGATGGCTTAACATACCATCAAACCAGGAGGTGGGGGCAGGAATCTCTTCCTCTGATAGGACTCAGCACTTAGCACAGTGTATCCACTGCTAGCAGGATGCAGAAAAGCCAGATGGGAAGAAGCATGAATGTGTCCCTCCTCTGAATGGTGATTCTGTGCCTAAGGGTTGGGGGCCCAGCCCCTGGGGGTAGAGAGATGAGCTGGAACCAAGACCTTCAGGATTCTCAAGTCTCAGCAGAGTTAAGAGCTGAGAGAATACAGGGTCAGAGCCTATAATTCATGCAGGATGTTGTAGAGGGATGAAGCCTTGCTCATTCCATCCTGTAACCCTAGCACAAGCCCCACCTTCCAGCTCCCCCTAGGCTCAAGAGGTAAAATCAGAATGAAAACTCTCATGGCAGGGCACAAACTCAAGTATTTACTCTTCCAGAAATGGTGGTAGATTCTAGGAGTACATCAATGCTTGCTTGGGAACTTTGGAGTTTCCTCTGCCCTCTGAGGTACCACATTGTCATGGCGAAAGGTTTTGACCTTCTGGAGCCCTTCTCCTGGTCTCTGAGGAAAGCATTTCAGAATTCTATAGAGAGAATTTAAGGCAACTGCCTTCCTGCAGTGGAGGAGAATGGCTTCTCCACAAAATCACTTCTGTGAAACACTAAGTCCTAGGGAACAGGGAGCGTGGCTGCTTCCTTTTTGTACCTCCTCACTGCAGCCCGCACAGAGAGGGCAACAAACACAGGACGGGCACAGGAATAAACCCCACAGAGATGCTGCATCCTGCACCATGTGAGAGAACAATAAGGATAATCTTATTTTAATAAGCCAAATCCTCTTAAATTTTATAAATATTTATAACACAAAAGTGTACAGATTTTTACACAAAATATCATGGGTTTGATTCTCATCAACATTTCTAGTCTTAATTTCTAGGATTAAAATCTGTTAACTCAAAAAGAAAACAATTTAAAATAACAGATTATCCTTGTGATTCTAACTTAAAGTATATAATTATATAAATGTTTTATTCATGTAAGCTGGGATTTACATCCTCACCACTCTGAGGTCTGTTTTTTCTCCTCCTCCATGCAAACACAGTAAGAAAATGACTGATTAGTATAACTCAATTACCAGTAAACAGGTGAATGCCTAATTTCTGGGTGCTGTTTCCTTTTGTGTACCAGCTATCTCACCTTCCCTGGAGGTATTATGTACTTTCACACCTATATGTGTTTCTTCAGGCTTTTCTAGACACCCATTTCTGCTTGGAAAAACTTAACCCATCCTTTAAGGCACAACGGAAATGTGCCCTTGGCTGACGTTTTCCCCCTCCTCCTCTAGAAGCAGGGTTTTCTATGTCCTCTGTGGTGTTCTGCTTCCCCTGCCCTGAAATAGGTATGTATGACTGCCAATGGTAGGATCATGCAGCCATAAAGGCACAGTGTCCGGTCCATAATAATCACTTAATACATGTTAACTTGAGCTAACCTAGTGAGTTAAATTGGCATGAGGTAAATATGCTGACCAGCTAGATAAGAGATTACTCGGCCAACTCTTATTTAGGATCCCATAGAATCATAGATATTTGAAAGATAATCTAGCTGTGGTTCATATTTTTGTGTTTTATGGAGAATTTAATTTGAAGAAAGGTTTCTATGGCATAAAACAGCATGAAAGCCACTGATTCTGGACAAACTATTTTCAGATGAGTAAATTAAAGATTTTTTAATATAAAAATCTAGGTAATCTGATTTGAAAAATTAAAAGACCCAGCAATAAGGTTTTGTTTTTTCATTCTTGAAAAGTGTCAATCTTCTGGAACTCACTCCAGTTTGCCACAGTCCTCACCATTCCCTAAAGTGTCCCTGATGCAGAAGCTAAGTATCGAGAGTAGCACTAAACTCCCAAAATGATGAGTCTGGCATACCATGGAAATACACCTGACCTTCTCCCTGCATTTGTGTTACTTGCCTGTCACTGAAGGCAATTGAACTTGAGTCCTCAGATTTGCAATAGATGTGTTTCTATGAAGTATTGGGGAAAAATATTGTTTACAAATTAAACTTTATCTGAAATATATGCAGTTTGCTATTCAGAGGAATCAACTGTAACTATAAACTAATTCTTTTGTACATCAAATGAGCACACTTGATTAAATTTCTATTCCCTTGACAAGAGCTACATCTTAGCCTGGCATATAATTCTGAGAGCTCAGCTTGTCCTATTAAAATTCTGTAAAAAATTTCTTTCTTTTATTATCATGACATTTACTTTTGCACAGGAGAAGCTTGGGTTCAGTGTGATTATTCTTCCTTTGCAAGTAATCTTTTTGTTTGGCTTTCTTTTCCTGCATGGATAAGATCATAGTTCTTACAGTTTTTATCACGAAAATAAAAACTGTTGCCAAGAAAATAAAACTGTTGCCAAGTTGAAGACTGAACAACATTAAATTAATTTTTGCCAGGGGCATGGTGAGCTCATTAGAGCTGTAGATTTGGAACTTTTTTTTTCACCCTAGCAAGTTTTCCTTTGTGTATATAGTTTTAAAAAACTTTTATTGGTGTATCGATTTCATGTAAATTTTATACATGCTAAGTGGTAAACAGTTCAATGATTTTTGGTTTCAGAACATTTTCATCATCCCCCAAAGTCCCTTTGTCCTCATTTGCAGTTAATCACTGCTCCCACTCACCCCAGCCCTAGCCAAGCTTGAGCCAGAAATATACTTGCCCCAGTTATGACCTCAACCTTGGGCAGGTATTGGCCCTCCTTAATCACTCATCACTGAGGTCATCACCTCCACCAACAACGCCTTTGGACATAGGTGTTGCCAACCACTCCACATGGAGTGAACTCCCTTCCACCAAAGCACAGCCTGCCTGCTGCCCTGGCAGAACCTTACTGAGCTGAAGGGGGTGGGGAGTGATTGGAGCTGCTTCAGCCGAGAATGCGTCAGACTCCCACTGTTGCTACTTAAAGTTCAGCTGTTTTTTAAGCACAAATGTTTCACAGATGATTGTTTGCACTTGTTTGGGGGAAAAGGATTTGCTGACCTCCTCAGCCATTAGCCAGGAGGCTCACTTTTATGTTGTTTTTCTCAATGATAGCAATTGCCAACTGATTGGAACTTTGTAATCTATGGCTGTCTCTTTTTATCATATCTTTATCTCTGTTCCTTCTGCTCTGCAGTGCCTTTGAGATGGGCTTTAGTTAGCTATTGCAAGGTTAGATTTCTTTAAGTTTGTGTTGTGTCCTTGCTCTCTACCTTTTTACATCACTCTGGCATCTCGGTTCTATTTTTATTGTTTTTTTAAAATTAATTTTATAAAGTTACTTCTGTGTTTTTGCAAATGTGCTTTAAAATTTTTATCTGATTTCATAGTATTAATAAGAATAATTTTTCTCTGTATTTTTGGAGCAAGAGTATTCTTTGATTTTCAAATGCTGCATGTTATATAATTTTCCTGATTACTCAACCTGGAACAAAGAAGATACATTCCGGTCTGATATTTGCCAGCTGATAGGACCCATATTCTATTTGGATTTTCTCACCATCCACCAATGTACTGTCAGAATTCTCTTTCAGGAAATAAGCTAGAGGCCAAGCAGATGCACACATCCCTAGCATTTAAATTTTAATATCTAGAAGACATTTTTCCAGTTCAACATTACTTTATTGAGGCATGGCTTTGTTCCCATTGTCTGGTTTTCGAACTATGAGATAGTATATTTGTTACTGAAAACTTTGAATCAGCATGAAGCTCTTGCTTTGCTGGAAGTAGAGCATGGGGAATCCAGTCTCCAAAGTGGATTGCTTCCTCTTTCTGCCCCCACCTACTCATGCCTTGACACCACAGGGTACAATATTGATGGGCCCTTGAGCTCATGGCCAAGTTCAGTCACTGGGCGTTATAGGACTCCAAAGTGAATCTAGGAATGAAACACTGAAGAATCCTCAGGGAAGAATTTCCTTAGGGAGGAAGATTCCCCTCAGGAACTAGATCTCTAATATAATGGTTCATGTTTGTGGTTGTGTTGCTGTCTTTCAAAGACACTCATATGAGCTCACTGGCCCAACCCCATTACAGTTAGAACTAATTCCTCCCAATGACTAAAAAACATCATTGATATCATTGATTTATATCTTTAGTTTCCTCTGCTATTGTGTTTTCCTACCACGTTGGTATTAAGTCGGAGGGGAAAATTAGCAACCTGCTACCATATACTAAAAATATCCAAATATTGGCTAACTAATGAAATGTTTTCATGTTCAGAGGGAATTTTTTTCTATGACCCTTAAGATTTTTAGCTTAAATCCCTGAAAAACACATTTTCTGCTCTAGTTTATATACACAGAAATATCTTGGAGGAGTGTGTGCTAGAGCAGCGAATATCAAATTTTAATATACAGTGCTTCTAAAACTTTAATGTGTGTATGAATCCCCTGGGGATGCTGTTAAAATGCAGATTCTGCAGTTCTCACAGGTTCCCTGGTGGTGTGGATACCACTCTTAAGAGTACTATGGTGCTAGAAGACCTGGCATGCAATGTCCATGATTTGGAGCCCAAATCACTCATATTTGAATTACCATTCAGGAAGACACAAACAGGGAAAATTCTGCAACATCTCCATTTCCAGACTCACCAAGGGCCTAGTGCTCTGTGACCCCTGCCTCCAAAGCAGAGACTGTCACCAAAGAATTACTCCATCAATACTCGTGTGCCATTTCACATTCAGATATGACCTTTTTATCTGGGAGGAGACTGTTAGAGTAAGGAGGTGGCAACTAGAGATATGACTTATCATTTTCATGACACCAGTAATATTTATTTGTTTATTTTATTTATTTATTTAGTTGCCCTGGGTCTTAGTTGTGGCTTGCGGGCTCCTTAGTTGCGGCTCACCAGCTCCTTAGTTGTGGCACATAGGCTCCTTAGTTGTGGCATGTGAACTCTTAGTTGCAGCATGCATGTGGGATCTAGTTCTCTGAGCAGGGATCGAACCTGGGCCCCCTGAATTGGGAGCAGAGTCTTAACCACGGCGCCGCCAGGGAAGTCCCTTATTTGTTTATTTTAAAAAAGCTTCTAAAAGTTTGAGTTTGTTGTGTGCATAGCAGGTGGTGTCATAAAAATTCAGACAGTCCTCTGAGGCCATGGATACAGGAGGAGGAGATTACAGAGCTCCGAAAAGGATTTCTGAAAAGAATGCAATAATAGCCAAGGGTGTATTTGGAGCTATGGGAAAAGAAACTATGGTTAAAAAGGTTGGCTCTGCTCTAGAAGAGCTGAATTGTTGATGTTTTAGCATTCAATAAAAATAAATACCCTTATTGATTTGGAAGATTTAACAGTCAATAAAAATAAATGCCCCGGGACTTCCCTGGTGGCACGGTGGTTAAGAATCCACCTGCCAATGCAGGGGACACGGGTTCGAGCCCTGGTCCGGGAAGATCCCACATGCCAGAGAGCAACTAAGCCCATGCACCACAGCTACTGAGCCTGCGCTCTAGAGCCCGTGAGCCACAACTATTGAGCCCACGTGCCACAACTACTGAAGCCTGCACGCCTAGAGCCCGTGCTCTGCAACAAGAGAAGCCACCACAATGAGAAGCCTGCGCACCACAACAAAGAGTAGCCCTGCCCGCTGCAACTAGAGAAAGCCTATGTGCAGCAATGAGAACCCAATGCAGCCAAAAATAAATAAATTTAAAACAAATAAATAAATAAATGCCCCATTGATTTGGACAATATGTTGTAGAAGACCCCTCAAAATAGATTCCGTTGTAGTTTTTTGTAGTCTTTTGCATGGTGTTAAACTTAAATCAGAGTTAATTTTCAGGATAAGACTGCTTTTATTCCCCTGCCTGCTTGTCATCCACTATATTCTACACCTCTCCTCCAGCATAATTACTTTCTTAGTCTAATATTTCTTTGGAGAATCTTCTTCATGATCGACAATTTCAGTTTTGGGTTATGCTGTAGCTCAGAATTACTAGGCATTTAGCTAGAAATGCCTAAAGAGTAAACTTGAGCCCTCACGTAAAACAGAGATAATGGTGTCATTTTCAGGGATAGTGCCATCTGAAACTAGCCTGCTGGGATTATTTGTCCAGTGGGTACAGGTAGGAAAGCAACGTGCCCAGGAAGCTTTAAAGGCCTTAGATGTTTGGAAAAAGCAGATTAACACAAGTACCACTGACACCAATTCTATAGCCTTGGACAAATCATTGTAGTTGTTTTGTTTGTTATTGGAGTATAATTGCTTTACAATGTTGTGTTATTTTCTGCTGTACAATGAAGTGAATGAGCTATATGTATACATATATCCCTTCCCTCTTGGACCTCCCGCCCCCCCATCTAGATCATCATCTAGATCATCACAGAGCACCGAGCTGAGCTCCCTGTGCTATACAGCAGGTTCCCACTAGCTATCTGTTTTACACATGGTAGTGTATTCATGTTAAACCTAATCTCCCAATTCATCCCATCCTCCCCTTTCCTCCCTGTGTCCACATGTCCATTCTCTACATCTGCATTTCTATTCCTGCCCTATAAATATGTTCATCTGTATCATTTTTCTAGATTCCACATATATGCGTTAATATACGATATTTTTCTCTTTCTGACTTATTTCACTCTGTATGACAGATTCTAGGTCCATCCATATCATTACAAATGACCCAGTTTCATTTCTTTTTATGGCTGAGTAATATTCCATTATATATATGTACCACATCTTCTTTATCCATTCATCTGTCGATGGACATTTAAGTTGCTTCCATGGCTATTGTAAATAGTGCTGCAATGAAATTGGGGTGCATGTGTCTTTTTTTTTTTTTTTTTTGCGGTACGCGGGCCTCTCACTGCTATGGCCTCTCCCATTGCGGAGCACAGGCTCCGGACATGCAGGCTCAGCGGCCATGGCTCACGAGCCCAGCCGCTCCGCGGCATGTGGGATCTTCTCGGACTGGGGCACGAACCCGCGTCCCCTGCATCGGCAGGCGGACTCTCAACCACTGCGCCACCAGGGAAGCCCTGTCTTTTTGAATTATGGTTTTCTCAGGGTATATGCCCAGTAGTGGGATTGCTGGGTCGTATGGTAGTTCTATATTTAGTTTTTTAAGGAAACTCCATACTGTTCTCCATAACTAAAAATTTGATTGCATTTATGTCTTAAAATAGGTCAGCTCCTTAGGATAATGTTCAAGTTTTGTATATCCTCTACCAAAAAAACAATCTTTTAAGTATCTTTTGTCTTGCTTTTGTCTTCTGTATCATTCTGATAAAGCATCGTCCAGTGGACCCTGCCCCAGCTGATCCAACTTCTGACTTCAGTCAGCAAGGTTTTTTTTTTGCTTTTTCTTAAATATTTATTTATTTATTTGGCTGTATTGGATTTTCATTGTGGCATGTGGGATCTTTCATTGCACTGCAAGTTGCAGCGTGGGCTCTTCATTGTGGTGCACGGGCTTCTCTCTAGCTGTGGAGCATGGGTTTTCTCTTCTCTAGTTATGGCACGGGTTCCAGAACACATGGGCTCTGTAGTTTGTGGCACGCAGGCTCTCTAGTTGAGGCGAGATCAGTAGTTGTAGCACGTGGGCTTAGTTGCCCTGCAGCACGTGAGATCTTAGTTCCCTGACCAGGGATTTGAACCCTTTGCACTGGGAGTCGTATTCTTTACCACTGGACCACCAGGGAAGTCCTAGTCAGCAAGCTTTTGAATATTTATTTGTACCACTCTATTTTTCTTATTCCCAGCATAAACCCGTCTGTTACTATCTTGCTGTCTCTAGCTCTTTGTCCTTCTTTTTCAACATTCATAATTGTCCTATTTTCTACCTACTAAATTGTGTTCCACTATTATAGAAAATCTCATTATAAGACAGACCTAGCAATACATTTTTCAAGATTAACTTTTAGTACAAATATTTCACAACTCTTAGCTCCCTACTTCAACTTACTCAGTTTTTATGATTATTATTTTTTTATTACATACTTACTAACTTACGCATTTTGCATCTAGTGACTGTGTTCTTTTTTAATGTGTACTATCAGAGTTAGTCCATAAACCTACAATTCCCCAAATAGTATTTGCTACAATAAGGAATACCAATTAATACAACAGACTAGAGAGTACCAACGTAGACAATTATATGTATGCAAAACTCTGTATGTATGTTTAAAGAGGTTAAGGAAGGGTTGTTTAAGATAGGGTATTACAGGAACAGGATAGCATTTCAGTAATTTAAGGTGAATCCCTGCTTTATCATGTTTCAAAGTCAATCTATATGGAATAAAAATATAAACATTGAATCAAATTATAATAAAAATTGACAAAGATTAAATCATTTATTCAATATATAGAAGGAGGATAACGTCTTCATTTTTGAAGAAATTAAAAAATTGTAAATGGATGATTGATAGCTTCAAGAATATACGTATATAAAATTTCTATACCATTAAAAAACCCCAAAGGGCCTGATATATACAATATTTTTAAAAATTCATGTTTATAAAGAAGATATTCAAACTTGGAAAAATAAACAAAAAAGAGGATATCAGTGAATTTCACTAGACTGTAAGCTCTGAGAGGACAGGGACATTTCCTTGTACTTCACACATAATAGGTATGTAATAAATATTGAATAAATAAATGATAATAAGTGAAATAAAAGCCAACTTCTAAAAGCTTATTACTGCAAGAATAAATATGTGAAATAAACAACTCTGGACAACTAAAATATGCCAGCTAAAATAGTTTAAAAAATTATACAGTATCAGCAGTGTTGTAGTAGAATTGGTACACATTCCTTGTAGTGGCTCTATAAATTGGTTATCTTTTGGAGGTAATACGATAATTTGTAATAAGGGCGCATCATCCCCCATGCAGAAATTTATCCTAATGAAGTAGCCAAGGTTAGATATTTCATCAGATTTGCATCACTGGTGGTGTTTATGTCAGCAAGACAAGGATTACAGATCTACATATCAAATTTTTTTTTTTTTTTCGGTACGCGGGCCTCTCACTGTTGTGGCCTCTCCCGTTGCGGAGCACAGGCTCTGGACGTGCAGGCTCAGCGGCCATGGCTCACGGACCCAGCCGCTCCGCGGCATGTGGGATCTTCCCGGACCGGGGTACGAACCCGTGTCCCCTGCATCGGCAGGCAGACTCTCAACCACTGCGCCACCAGGGAAGCCCTACCTTTCCATTTTAAGGGTCACCTGAGTTGAAGAACCTCGTAAAAGAGTTCTGCAATTTTTCTGATGATCTGCAGGGTTCTACTTGCAGAAGCATTTCCTTTAGTGATAGAAGGCCGGCGTAGGCCTTGTATCAGTGCGGAAAAGCTAGATTATGTTGTGGTAACAAACAACCTTCAGATCTCAGTAGCTTAAAACAATAAAGATTTGGCTCACGCCCGTCTTGGATGGGATGGAGGCTCTACTCCACAGCTTCGTCGTGCTCGGTCCAGGGCCTGGGCTCGGAGAGCAGGCACTGGCTGGAGTACTGGCAACTGTCATGGAAGAAGGGAAAGAGGACGTGGTGAAACATGCACTGCATCCTAAAGCAACTGATTACATTTCATAGAGCAGCGAGCTCCGTGGAATGGGGAATTGGAATCCTACCACATTCCTGGAAAGAAAGAGAAAACCAGACATTTGTGAACAGCCATCCTGATATCACAGTCGCTTAGAGTTGTGGCCAAGGTAGTTTTAGTTTTCCACCTGCCTCTCTCATCAACTAATCTCTAGTTCTAATGAATTTGATGATAACTATTCTGGAAGGAAGCAAGGCCTCCTTCAGATATTTTAACAGAAATTTTGATGTCAATATGTATCAGATGCAGAAGGCAATGAGTCATTATGGCTTTCCATCCAAAGCAGCAAAATCAGATGTGCTGTCAAGCATCACAAATATAGTTTCTGCACACAGGGTCCATAAGAACTTACTGGAAAATGCAGTATCATTTTAAAGATGTCGGTGTCTTTACCAGTTTCCTAAAAGGTGAAAGCAAAACAGAAGTTCGTTGTTGAGGGTGTTGACATGTAAATAAGAGATGAAAACCAGGAAATGGCTGCACTGAGTGATAGCAATAATTTTCTCCAACTATCTGTGTAATGAAAATGGTGAAACTGCTGGCTCTCCACAGCCTGCTTCAGAATGGCAGATGGCATGCCTGATGGGGAGGGGAAGTCTTCATCTCCAGGGCTATTGCTTCAGTTTCCTTCCTTTGCTCCAAGCCTTAATGTAGGATAACCATTTCTATGACGTGTAACTTTATCAAGGGTCCTCTGATCATTCTTCTCAATGTAAAAAGCTTCCTTGTAGGATGTTTTAAGATAAAGACTTTATATTAAATCAACTCCATGTTTTAGTAAAGTGCCAACTTTTTAGAGTTGAGCCTCGTGTTCACTAAGAATACATACTGGTGGTGTAAATTTGTGAGTGTCAGGTAAGATTCTCTTTCAGCTTTTCTGATTTTGTGCATCCAGTGGGAAGAAGTATATCATATAAAAGCACTGTCACTTTTATGTCCCATTATATTTGGTGATAAATCTAAAAACAAATGCTATGTAAGACTCACTATATTTCATTTCTTTGTCAGTTTCTCACTGAAGCTTGGCCTGGTGGTAAGCAAAGTGAATCTGTATAATGATCACAATGTCACTGTACGTTTTCCTTAATTTATCTCCCTAGGAAACTATTCTTGGCCGAATAACATGGTGGTGATGATGGAAACTATACTTTAAGTGGCCACGCCACTTAAGGAGCATTCCATATCCCTTACACAACCATATTCTTTGGTCACAATCAAAGCCTTGATAAAATAATTTGAAATAAAAATATGTTTTCTACAAAGACAAAATCAAAGCAACAGAAAAGAAATCCAAGAAACCAAGATACATATATCTGTGCCTGACTTATTGAGCCCTCCAAAGTTGATGTAATTAAGGTGCATTGTTTACCAAAACAAAATCCTCTTTAGATAATTTTGTGGTTATTTGAATAATAAACTGTGAGCTTTTGGTATTAAATCCTTTTTTTAAAATAAAGATGTTATTGAGATATTTCTTTTTTTAGTAGACTTTCAGCCTTCAAGGACTCTCCATTAATGTATGCCATATTACAGACAAAGCCATTAAAGCTTTAGTTGAAAAGCCTGGGAACAGATAAGTAACGATAAATTTCTCATTTACATGTACCTTAACATTTATATATCACCTATTAGCTTACAGAGTACATTCTGTTGTTGTATTTGTATTTAATTATTTGGTGTTTTCATCAAGCATTCATTGAGGTAGGCATTATCCATATTTGTCAGTTGAGTAAACTGAGGCCCAGAGACATTAAGTGACCTGCTAAGTGACACAAAGTACGTTATAGAAGCTAGACTTTCCAGTCTCAAGCATAGTGTTCTTTGTGTTATAGCTCAACTCAAGGAAACATCTTTTTTTTTAGATGTTGGGGGGTAGGAGTTAATTAATTAATTAATTAATTTTTGCTGTGTTGGGTCTTCGTTTCTGTGTGAGGGCTTCCCCTAGTTGTGGCAAGCGGGGACCACTTTTCATCGCGGTGCGCGGGCCTCTCACTATCGCGGCCTCTCTTGTTGTGGAGCACAGGCTCCAGACGCACAGGCTCAGTAGTTGTGGCTCACGGGCCTAGTTGCTCTGCGGCATGGGGGATCTTCCCAGACAAGGGCTCGAACCCGTGTCCCCTGCATTGGCAGGCAGATTCTCAACCACTGCGCCACCAGGGAAGCCCCAAGGAAACATCTTGAAAACATTTTCCCTCTCTCCTCTTGTTCAGAACTTCAAAGCTAATCACAAAAAAAACTAGAGACTTTCCCATCATGATTTGATATCCACTGTCATGGGCTGAAAGAGTTGATGCCATGCTTTTCCCCCATAGTTCTGGAAAGATCATCAAATAGCTGTATTTTCAGTAACTGTCATTCTCCCACATTTTGGGGAAGAAATTCCACCCACTACAGTAAGATGACCAGTAGCAGATGGCACCTGCAGGAACGTACTCCAGACTTACAGGATTCCTAAGGGTCTGATGAGGTTTGACTTCTGTAACCTGAAGGCTCATCAAGAGAGAGTGTGTGGAATCCTCAAATAAGGTGGCATCAAAGATCCATGTCTGGTCTCTCAGGGCAGCTGCTGCTGCTCCTACACCTATAGAAACCATCTAGAAAGAAGCTTCATGAACAGCAGTGTGGGCTTCTTCCATATTTGTGAGGTGAAATGATTCGGTGGGTGGCAGATTTTTATTCCTCTAATTTAAGTCTGCTTCTTATTTGAGTCTGCTTCTCCTTTGTTCCAAAGGAGTCTGGTGAGTTTTACCCAGTGTGAAAACCAAGGTGTAGGCTCTGTGCATAAATAACCCCTGGACAAACAGAATTTTTCTCTTGGTCACTCCCTCTGGAGAAAGGCTACTGCCTTCTCTTCAACTTTTTTTTTTTTTTAAAAATAAAATTTCCCAACGCCATCAGCCTGGGAAAGTCTAATTGAATAGTACATTGGATGTGATGATGTGTTAAAAATATGGTGTATGATGATCCCAACGTGAACTGGAAGTCTGATGTACTCTCAAGAATCTGTTTGAAACATCCTCACTTTGATCAGCTCACTTGCTTATTATTTTATATATCATGAAGCATAAAAATCAGTTTATATTATGTTTTTGGAAAGAGTAACTGAGAGACTCTAGATATTTGCTTGATCCTGTGGTTATTTTGATGCCTTAGACATTCTACTTTATAAGCAGAAAAAATATTCTACTAAACTGATGTAAGTAATTGGCCAACTTGTTATGAGGAGGAAGTATTGGATACATTATAATTGGTTTACAGATTACCTGTCCTTTTACCTATTGATATAGTACTCATTTTCCCCCTCAAATTCTTACTTCTTTTTGAAGCCTTCTTTGAGTAGTAGGGGGGGAAAAGTGGGACTCATATAGACCTGTTTATTAGTTATGTGAATTGGGGAAAGTTATATATTTTCTGAGCCCAAGTTATTTATAAAATGTGGGTCATAATGATTATCGTGGAGAGCTGTTGTGAAAATTTAAAAAGATAATGTATATAAGACCCTTAGTGACTAGTATTTAGTATGTGCTCAATAAATGCTACTTTAATTATTTTATTCCAGCCTACATTGATTATCCCCCTCTCTGAATGCCTGTGGCACATACTGTTCCCTAATATTTCTATAACGATAACCTTGTCTCCTTAACCAGCTTTTAAAGAAAGAATACTTTTTACACCTTCAGGATCTGGCACAGTGCAGGAAATAATTTGGGGAAGCACCATGAATCCTCCCAACGTCAACAGCCTGTGAATTGCATAATAACTTATTTGGTAGAAAAACACACCAAGGGGCTTCCCTGGTGGCGCAGTGGTTTAGAGTCCGCCTGCCGATGCAGGGGACGCGGGTTCGTGCCCCAGTCTGGGAAGATCCCACATGCCGCGGAGCGGCTGGGCCCGTGAGCCATGGCTGCTGAGCCTGCGCGTCCGGAGCTTGTGCTCCGCGACGGGAGAGGCCCCAACAGTGAGAGGCCCGCGTACCGCAAAAAAAAAAAAGAAAAAACAAAACACCAGGGAGTGTGGCCCCTATGATAAAGAAAGGCTGGAGCTGGCCAATAAAACCCTCATCAAATCCAATTCTGATTGGCAAAGTATACAGGTAAATTAAGGAGGCCAACATTTCTTATATAAGTTGGCAACAGGTTGTGGTTTCTCTGCATTATCTCAAGTCTTTTGAATCCTAGCCCTTGAACGATTTTGACATAAGTCAACATTAAATGGAAAGATAAAATGAGAAATGAAGTCTTGGCAGGGAATTCCAAAATGGTCCCTGCTGCCACAGTTTCAAATCTCACCTTCATTCACTTTGGAATATTAATACCAATGCTGTGGTTCAGAAAAGTTCCAGCGTATTTTTACTTGTTTCTTTTTAAAAAGTTTTACTATCTGGATATATTTGCTTCTAACTGTTTCTAATGCATAGGTTAATTTTTTGAATAGTTGTACCTATTTTTAAAATTTTAGCAAATATTTTCCTACTTTATTAAAAACTTGCCGTTAGCATCATAAGCTTTGAACAGCTAGGATGTTTCTAATATTTTGAAGCAAATGCTGCCCCAATGATACATCTTTTTACACGGAGATTTCCATCTCCCCTTTAATGACTATTTAGGCTAGATTTTCCAAAGTGGGATTTCTGGGTCTAACTACATGAAAAAAAACACTTTAAATCTTGATTTACATTTCCAAATGTTCTTAAGGATTGGACTAATGTGTACTCCATCAACAGTGGAAGAGAATGTCTCTTTATCATACCCTTGCCAGTCACTGTTCTTTGAGGCGAGGTGGGGAGTTGAGGCACAGGGACAAAGTGAACTTCACTTATTTGACAGGGAAAAGAAGTTTTTTCTTTTGCAAGATTGCTTTATTATTCTTGTCTTTGGTTATTTGGTTTTATCTTTAAATATGTTTGCCATTTGCATTTCTTCAATTGTAGATTTTCTGTTCAAGTCCCGTTGAAGGCATAGTGGTTTTTGTAACAAAGAACTTTCAGTCATTATCTTTAAGAGAGCACAGTTCTTTTCTGTCTAGATCTCAGATTATTATATCCATATTTTATTTTACTTGTTATCTATTTGTTGAAAATTCACTCTTAAATCCATAAGGATTTTTAAGTGCCATGCTTATTTTTTAAAAAATAAGGATTTTAAAGAAGTTTAGGACATATAGAATTAAAGAAAATTAAAATTGCCCTTAATTTTACTACCCAGTGATAAGCACTGTGTACATCTTATATATTTCCTTTCAGTCTTTATTCTATGTGTGGAAAAAAGTTTTTTAAAACAAAACCATAATCACAAGGATAGTTTTGTGGCATTTATTTTCATTAAGTACACAGAGTATTCTCAATCCATTAAATATCTTTTGAAAACATCATTTTTTAAAAATATTTATTTATTTATTTTTGGCTGCGTTGGGTCCTTGTTGCTGCGTGTGGGCTTTTCTCTAGTTGCGGAGAGCGGGGGCTACTCTTTGTTGTGGTGCGCGGGCTTCTCATTGCAGTGGCTTCTCTTGTTGCCGAGCACGGGCTCTAGGCGCGCGGGCTTCAGTAGTTGTGGCTCGCGGGCTCTAGAGCGCAGGCTCAGTAGATGTGGCACACAGGCTTAGTTGCTCCGCGGCATGTGGGATCTTCCCAGACCAGGGCTCGAACCAGTGTCTCCTCCATCGGCAGGCAGATTCTCAACCACTACGCCACCAGGGAAGCCCTCATTTTTTTTTTAAGGTAAGTCTTCCTTGATGATACTTTCTTTTTTTAAACAATTTTATTGAATTAGAGTTGATTTACAATATTGTGTTAACTTCTGTATAAATTCTGTATAGCAAAGTGACTCAGTTATACATATATATACATATACATATATATGTATATATACATATATATACATTCTTTCTCATATTCTTTTCCATTATGGTTTATCACAAGATATTGAATATAGTTTCCTGTGCTATACAGTAGAACCTTGTTGTTTATCCATCATGTATATACTAACTTGCGTCTGCTAATCCCAAACTCCCAATCCTTTTCTCCCCACCCGCCTTGGCACCCACAGGTCTGTTCTCTATGTCTGTGTGTCTGTTTCTGTTTCATAGGTATGTTCATTTGTGTTGTATTTTAGAGTACACATATAAGTGGTGTCATACGGTATTTGTCTTTCTCTTTCTGACTTACTTTGCTTAGTATGATAATCTCTAGGTCCATCCATGTTGCTGCAAATGACATTATTTCAGTGTTTTTTATTGCTGAGTAATATTCCACTGTATATATATATCACATCTTCTTTATCCATACATCTGTCGATGGACATTTAGGTTGTTTCCATGTCTTGGCTATTGTGTTCATAGCTAGTGCTGCTATGAATATAGGGGTGCATGTATCTTTTCAAATTGTAGTTTTGCCTGGATATACACCCAGGAGGGGGATTGCTGGATCATATGGCAACTCTATTTTTAGTTTTTTGAGGAACTTCCATACTGTTTTCCATAGTGGCTGAATCAGTTTACATTCCCACTAACAGTAAAGACGGTTCCCTTTTCTCCACACACTCTTGAACATTTGTTTTTTGTAGACTTTTTAATGATGGCCATTCTGATTGGTGTGAGGTGTTACCTCATTGTAGTGAAAATAATTTTTAATGGTTCCATAAAACGAATGTGCAACTTCACTAACAGATATTTGTATAATTACTAAATATTTGCTATTATATGTAATATGATGAAAATTTTAGGATAGAATCTTAGAGGTGGAATTATTGGATCAAAGGGCAGGGACATAAATACTGCAAAATAGCTTTCGATAGAGAGGTAACAATATGCATCCCAACAGAATGTGAAAATGTAATCTAACCTCATTTTGCTAGCTTTGAGCACTATTATAACTTTAAATAAAAATATTTATTAGCTTCCTACAACGTGCAAGGCACTGCAGGGACTAAGTAGATGCACAAAATAGCCCTGCTGTAAAAGAACACACAGCATCCACATACACTCCATCATTTGGTCCACAAGTTTTTACTTCCTCTGTATTCTTGGTCTGTATTCTTCCTCTACATTTTTGGTCTATTGAATAAATGTACCAATGTTCTTCATATGTGAATGTGACACTGCTCACTCCTCTGTCTGTAAGCCATTGCTTTGTGCTTTTTTCTAGTATTAAGGCTAGGGGCTGCCAGTTCATCACTTCTGGTGTTCTTGGTCTCCCTTGGTAGCAAATTATATCACATTTTCAGAAAGACTTCTCAAGGCTAAGTAGCATATAGACTGTCACCTAGAGGGAGAACAAAATAAATCGATTGATACAGGACTGGATATTGTGACCTGGGCAACTTTGTTATTGGCTATAAAACTATGAGTAGTTCCATGGAGCAAACAAGAATGTGAGATGGAAGTTCAATTATTTGTGGTTCAAAGAAAGGAGAGCCAACCTGTGGACTGTTCTCAGTAGAGTGGTTTAGTAATTTGTGATGAAAACCTCAGACAGAAAGTCTTAAGTTGGGTTTAGTGACTGCTTCAGAGGGTCTGTGAACTTCCTGAAATTATGAATAATATTAAAAAAAATTTTTACTGAAGTATAGTTGATCTACAATGTTGTGTTAATTTCTGCTGTACAGCAAAATGACTCAATTATAGATATATATATTCTTTTTCCTGAATAACATTTTATATTTAAGAAACTGTGTGTTTTCTTGAATAGATAATCTGTAGCTTTCACTGGATTCTTTGAGACAGTCATGAATTCCTAAAAAAGTTATGAACTATTGACCTAAGTCAGGAGTTGGTGAATTTTTTCTGAAAAACATGAGATAGTATATATTTTAGTCTTTGAAGAACATAGAGTCTCTGTAAACAAATGAGTGTGGCTGTGTTCCAATGCAACTTTATTTACAAAAACAAGATGGTTCAGGGGCTGTAGTTCTCCCACCTCTGGTTTAGGCTATGATTTGGTAAGATGGAACTTTCAAAATACTGTGCTGAAGTACATCCAAGTTTTCCCTTTTATATAAATCATATTTAATGTATGAATTTTATTTATTTAATTGTCTTTTTTCTTTCTTATTGAAGTATAATTTACGTGGAGTAAAATGAACAAGTCTTAAGTGTACAACTCAGTGAATTTTTGCATATGTATATACCCATGTAACCACCACCCACATCAAGATATAGAGTATTTCCATCACTCCAGACAGGGCCTTCATGTTCCTCTTTAGTTATAATCTTCTCCCTCCCCTGGAAGTAACCACTCTTCTCTCTTCTATCATCATAGCTTAGTTTTACCTTTTCTTGAACTTCATTTAAATGAGATTGTAGTTCTACCTTTTAAAAAATTGTGTGTATTTGAAAAACTCCTTGCATATAGACTGATATTTGTAATACACAGACAATTTAAAAGATAATTGTGAAGTACGGAGACTAATTGGAAATCACTCATATATCTATCACCTATCTTAAGAAATGGAATATCATCTATTGCATAAAAACCCTCTGTGTATGTCACCCTGCCTCTGTAATAGAGACCATCAATGGCCTGGCCTTTGTGAGAACCATCACACTGTTTTTATTTATAGTTTTACCACATATATATGCATCCTTTAAAAATAGCTTAATTTTGCCAGTTAAAATTTTTTTATAACTGGAATCATTCTATTTATATCATTTTGTGATTTGTTTCTTTTGTTTAATATTGTTTGTGAGATGCACTGTTGTTAAAGCATATGGTTATGGTGCATTCATTTTAATTAATATATAGTATCCCACTGCATTGATACATCGCACTTTTTGTATTTATCAGGTCTATTATTGATGGACATTTAGGTTGTCCAATTTGGCTTATTGCAAATAATGTTCCTATGAACAGATAGAGAAAACTTGGAAGTGAATGTTATTTGAGGAGGAAAATTTGGAATGTGTTCTTGGCTATACTCAGTTTGAAGTGCTTTGGGATATATCAGTGGAGATGTTGAGTAGGTATAAGGATATAGGACTCTGGAGCTCAGACCAGGATCTGCCTGGAGATGTAAGTTGGAGACGCTATGGCCATGGTTGACATCCAGAGAGATATTATGGTGTAAGGGAGAGGAGGATCTCGCCTTTAGCCTTGAGAAGCTCCAATAGTCAATGATCAGATAGAAGAAGCTGAGTCTGCAAAAGCGAGTGAGAAGGAATAGCCAAAGAGATATGAGGAAAACCAGAAGAATATGGGTTTTTTTTGTTTTGTTTTTTAGAAATGAAAAGAATAAAACATTTTAAGAGATAGGCAGTGGTTAACAGTCCTGTGCTGCTTAAAGTATATAAAATCCATGTTTGTTGGATTTAGCTACTAGCAATCATTAGTGACCTTCATGAGAATTATTTTGGGGGAGTGACAGAGTAAAAAACCACATTGGCATGAAATGATGAATGAATGGGGAATAAGAAAATGGAGATAGAAAATAGCAACTTTATCTACAAGGGTAGGAAAGAAAGATAAAGTGATGACTGGATAGGAACGTGAGGTCAAAGGAACCTTTTGGTTTTTCATTGATGAAACTTGAACGTGTTCAAATTCTGGTGAGGAGGATCCATTTCAAACAGAATGATTGGATATATAAGATGGAAAAAGTATAGATGACAGCATATAGTTCTGGAAAAGGCTGAAGTTAATGGGATCCAAAGATTAAGAATTAGCTTTTGAAAGGAAGAGAAATGGTCAACTAATGTAGGAGGGGTGGAGAAAGTTGAAAAAATATGTGGAAGGATATGGTAGTGGCGTGTTGAGCATGAGGTAGGAGGCAAGGTCATTGGTTATCAGGAAAAGGGAAGTTGGAGCTATAAGGACATGTCTCGAGATGAGTGACATAGGTTTGAAAGGCATTTCAGAGAATGTAGTGTGTTGGCCAGACAAATGTAACAGGTTGCTGATCATTTGTTTAAAATGTAAATATATTTTGTACCTTGCTCCAGTGCAAGGCCAGAGAACATGGATAGCAATTTATGTGGATTCTGACTATGACAGACAAGTGAGACAGGACTTTGGGATACTGGCTAGATTATCGGTGAAATGGTAGGTCATGGGATTTAAGCAATAAGAGAATAAAGTGAGTCTTTTGTATATATGTAGATACTTGCATGATATACTGTAGTCAACATTGATTCCCCAAAAGGTCTTGCTGCTGTCAGGTGTTATAACTACATTCATCATAACTGTGCTAAACACATTTCACATGTAAATAAACATGGGACATCTGGGCTTGGGGAAAAAAAGGATAAAATGAAGAAATTAGAAGGCTGATATTAGGAGTGAAAGCAAAGAAGACAGATATTTGGAGGTCCTGATGACGTGGAAGAAGGTCTCAGTGGGAGTAGGTAGAAAAGTAGTTATAAGCTGGAAAGAAAAGGTCCAAGGCCATACTAACAAAGTGGGTGGCTGATGGGGTGCAGAGGACAAGGGTCTAAGTTATGGGGTCAAGAACCCAAGGTTAAGGTATTAGATGGGTCATCAACTTGGCTACTGAAGTCCCCCAGGATATTGGCAGGACTTAGGGTGAAGAGGAAGACTGTGATTGTGTACTAAAGTCCTTCATTAAGGGTGGTGATTGATGTGTAACTGCAAGGGTGGTAACTGACAGCTAAGAGGAAGGGGAGAAGCTGTCATGCATGATGTGAGGAGAGGTGATAATTTTGGGCAAGTGATGATGGGGAGCACAGAGGACAAAAACTCCCTGTCCTGATTTTGAGCTACGTGACAGTGAGAGAATGAACAGTCTCCACTTGTGAGGGGTGTGGGAAAGTATTTGCAGCAGGGGTATCCCTTAAGGCAAGGTAGAGGGATTGAGCAAAGAAACAGATAAATTCATACAGGATTTGGTGTGTGGAGCAGTATTTCCATAGAGCTCAGTTCAAGGGTTTAGATGGGGTAGGGTAGGGCTGGGCTGGGTCAAGGGTCCAGAAGTACCAAGCAGAAGGGAGGAGAGAATGGATGGCCAGAGGTGCGTTCTTTGGGTATTCCTGGTGAAAATGCAAGCTGGGCTTTCAGTTAATCCCTTTGAAAAGAGGGGCAGTGGACTTCTAAGACTTCTCTTAGAAGATGTTGGGCTGAGCAGCTGCAGTTTCTGCAGTCACTTGGCCTTGGGTGGTGTTCTTCTAGGCTGCAACCCTGCAGCCAGGGCATTCAACGTTATAACCAAAATTCCTGGCTATGATTGGTTTCAGCTTTTATATCCTACCACCATACCTGCTTGTCATAGTTGGCTGGGTTCTATAATAATGCAGTCATACACTTCCATAATGTTTAAAGCTTTTAGAACAATTCCCAAGGTACTTTCAGTCAAGTACATGATCCCGTATAATGCCATGCATTTTATTTTTATACAAACAAAGCTTTGCTCTTATGGTTTGTTCACAATTAAGGCTGAGAAAAGAGAATTTTATTTTGGGTTTATAATTTCTGTTAGACTAATTGGTTTGTCAAGTGGAAACAAAAAACACATTGAGGGGGGTTAAGATTTGAAAAATAAGCTTGGGGAGTGAGAGGCAAGGTGTTCCCCTTGTCAGTTGTCAGTGACTCTGAATGGGTGAAGTTGAAACTAATTTAAAGAAGGTGGGTCTTCATGCTGTTCTCTAGACTTGATGATGGCTTCCCTCCATTCTTTATTTTTTCACTTTTAACATAGTGTTCCTCAGTGCAGGAGTCTGTATTCTCTCATTTAGCTTTGTGACTCTTCGAGATTGGGTGGAAGTGGCAGATATTGTGAACAGTTAGCTGGTAGTGTGAAGCTCAGTTTTGGCCTTGGAAGTAGCAAAAAGAGGTAGAAAGGGCATGAAGTGTTGAAACTTAGCATCTTACAGATGCTCAAACTTGAGTAAGCTGCACAACAGCTCCTGAATCCCATTTTCCTCCCTGTTAACAATGAAAGTTACGATACCCATTTACCTGGAATAAAATAGACATTGAATAAATGTGAGGCTTTCATTTCTTCCTCTTAGCTGAACTGTTGTTTACACTTGGCACTCAAGTGAAGTTTGAAAGTGTAGGAAGGCTGTAAAGAGGTCTTTTTCCCAAGGCAAACTAGCCTTGGTGGTGGGCAAGTCTTAAATAATGTGACTTATTTTATTTTACATGTTCTGGATATCCTGATACTAGTTTGGGCAGTTAAATGTTTTTAGAGAGCTGACATTTTATATCACTGTAACTGTATTAAAGTATACAAAACTATATTAAAGTATACTAAATTAAATGAGGGGTTTGACAGTTGATGCTATCTACCAAGAACCAAATCATTGGGAAATGCAGAATTGTTTAGTCAGATGAAGCAAAGAATTTTTGGGGATTTGTCATTGAGATTTTCTTTTTATGGGAAGAAAAAGGAAATAATTCTTTGCAGTTTGAATGCTCTGATACCACCAGGTATATTTGTGTAGATGCATTCTCTCTTCTTTCCTTGAGCAGACACACTGATTACCAAGCGCTCTGTCATTGCATACAGCATTTTGATTAAAGGGTCTGTTATATTGTTCATCTCCTTCTATCTCATAGACTAACTCAGTGTTTCTTACAATCTCTTTAAGAGATTTTGCAGATATCATGAAAAGAAAACTCTCAGAGAATTGCTTCTTTTTAAATTTCCTCTGTTGATTGTTTTATAATTATGGAGTTATGGTTCACAGTTGTTTTTTTTTAATGGATTCTTATTTCTTTAAACAGGAACAATGAATTTGGAGGAAGAGTTTTCTCAAGCAAAAAGTTGGTCACTTTATGGAAACTGTATGGAAATATTTATGTAAATCTAATACCTAGAATGTGCCTAAAGAAAAATCCATTGATACCATTAAGATCAATGTATTTTCCTTTTCCTTCTGTTGATAAGTCTTACAGGAATTTTCACACCAAGATTTCTGAGTGCTGTATTTGGAGGATTCTTTCATCAACTTGGCACAGATAAAAATGTCATCTTGACCTTGTTTCTGAAGGATGTTTTAACCTCACTAATTAAGCAATCCCCATCACTATTCAGTGAACTCTCTTGAGAGTGAAGGGCCTTTGATAGGTAAATTCCCTAATTGGATAGGACCTCTTATCATGAAACAGTCATAACATGTTGATTATAGTTTTACCATTAGGAATTCCATTGCTTAACACAAATGGATTATAACAAGAATTTGATTAAACTAAGTCAATTTTAGCCTGGAGATATTTGGAACCATTGAAAAAAGATCAAGTAACCTTAGTAATCCAGGAGTCTGTGGAAAGAGGATGAGCTTTTGATTCATGATAGCAAAATATTGTACAATAGAGTTTGGGTTTGAATATAATAGCAGTCCTCCAATGATTGCTAATACTTCTTTTCCCTGTCTCTTAAATTACATTAAATGTTTTTTTTTTTTTTTTTTTTTTTTTGCGGTATGCGGGCCTCTCACTGTTGTGGCCTCTCCCGTTGCAGAGCACAGGCTCCGGATGCGCAGGCTTAGCGGCCATGGCTCACGGGCCCAGCCACTCCGCGGCATGTGGGATCTTCCCGGACCAGGGCACGAACCCGTGTCCCCTGCATTGGCAGGCGGACTCTCAACCACTGCGCCACCAGGGAAGCCCTAAATGTTTTTATTATGAAAATATTCATGAATACACCAAAGAAGAACTGTATAATGAATTCCCATGTACCTCACTGAGCTTCAGTAATTACCAGTTTTTTTTCAATCTTCTGTTATCAATCTCCTCCCTCTTTTTTGTTTGTTTGCTGGGATAATTTAAAGCAGATCACGCATGTATTATTTCACCCATAAACACTTTAGTATTCACCTCTGTCAATCTATTTTTATGTTGTTAAAATAACTATAAATGCTAAAAATTACATAGTGCTTTATAGTTCCAGCCTGCCTTATTTCATTAGGTTATCACAAAAATTTGATCAATATTATCATCACTGTTGAGCAGATCAAAAAAACCCAGAGGTTTTGAGTGGTTAAATGACATACTCAGGGGCAGTGGGTTTCAAACCTGGGTCTCATAAATATTTCAGTCAGTCTTACACTCTGGTGCAGATGTGACCATACCAAGTAAAAGCTGTTCCTTGGGTATTTGACTTCAGCTGCTCTGGGTAGAGGCTCCCTTCTTTTGGTCTTGTGATACCTGTGGACCAACTAAAGAGTGTGAGCATAGCCAGAGGGAAGTGGCCTTTGGAGATGTGTATTAAACATGTCTTTTTATTCTGATGTTTTGACATCTGGGGCTTTGCTGACCCTGGAGAGACTGCCTTTCCCAGGGCTCCAATTCCTAGACATAGTAAAGGACTCACTTGCAAGTGCACCTTTCATAAGCAAACCAACCCGTCCAATGCCCACGTTCCCCAACCACCTCCTTTACCTAGCTCTTACACTCCAGGCCACTATCTGCCAGTCATAATCTCCCCCGGGCCAGGTACCTGACAACTAGGGGCAGCCCCTATGCCCTAGAATCCACCAAAATGTTTCAATCCAACCAATCCTAAACCTGCGTGCTCTGTCTCACCATTCCTTCCAATGAAGACCACAGCAAAGGCTCTTGCCCACATTTTCCCCTCATTCCTTTGCCTCCTGACACTGGTACTTCCGCATGTGGCCCAGTGTGGTGTGGCATGCTACTTCCTCTTGGGAACTGTGAGTATAACAAACTCTCTTTTCAATGGCAGTCATCTCCTGATCTGCTGGCCTGGCCATACCTGGATAATAATAAAACCTGCACTTTAAAACAAAATGGTTTCGTCTGAGTAAAATCTCTGGGGCTTAATATCAAGGCTTGTTGCTGGAAGATCTGACAAGCTTAGTTGGAAGCAGGTGACAGTCCTGGGTCAGGTAATTGGGTTGGAGATCAAACTCTAAAAGCAATAGGGGGGCTTCCCTGGTGGCGCAGTGGTTGGGAGTCCGCCTGCCGATGCAGGGGACACGGGTTCGTGCCCCGGTTCGGGAGGATCCCACGTGCCGCGGAGCGGCTGGGCCTGTGAGCCATGGCCGCTGGGCCTGCACGTCCAGAGCCTGTGCTCCGCAGCGGGGGAGGCCACAGCAGTGAGAGGCCCGCGTACCGAAAAAAAAAAAACAACAACATAAAAGCAATAGGGGACAGGCAATGAGGTCAACAACATGTGAAAGACATCGTAATTGAATGGCAATAGACAATCATTCAGTTATCTTGCTGGCTTCCCAAGGTGGGCTCAATTCCAGGGGGAATTATATTTTTTCTTAGGTATCAATGTCATCTCAAATACATTCCCCTAGGACTATAGGAAGGCAGTGTTCCCTCACACCCTGTTGTTGATGCCTCCCCAATATTTCTTCCCTTAGGCCACCATTTCTGCTGATCCTGCATATCCCATCCAGTCTTGCACTGGTCTACAGTGAAGGGCTATATCTGAGGCTCTCAGTACCTGACTCTACCTCAAGTGTTTCCTCTTCTCTGAGACTCTAGTTTTCAAGCGAACTCTTACATTTCCAGCTCAGTTTCCATCTCAGGTAGAATTTTATTTTATTTTATTTTATTTATTTATTTATTTTTGCAGTACACGGGCCTCTCACAGTTGTGGCCTCTCCCGTTGCGGAGCACAGGCTCCGGACGCGCAGGCTGAGCAGCCATGGCTCATGGGCCCAGCCGCTCCGCGGCATGTGGGATCTTCCTGGACCGGGGCACGAACCCGTGTCCCCTACATCGGCAGGTGGACTCTCAACCACTGTGCCACCAGGGAAGCCCTCAGGTAGAATTTTAGATCAGACACCATAGACCCTTCTAAATCCAACATCCTCATTTTACATATGAGGAAACTGTGCTTCAGAGAGGTAAAGGACTTGTCCTAAGAACATAGGCTGCAAAAAGGTGAAGGCCTTTTGATATTAAGATACACATTATTTTACTGTTCTGATAATTTTTTTTTTTTTCCGGTATGCAGGCCTCTCCCGTTGCGGAGCACAGGCTCCCGACGCACAGGCTCAGCGGCCATGGCTCACAGGCCCAGCAGCTCCGCGGCATGTGGGATCTTCCTGGACCGGGGCACGAACCCGTGTCCCCTGCATCGGCAGGCGGACTCTCAACCACTGCGCCACCAGGGAAGCCCTGTTCTGATAATTTTTGGTAAAATCTGACTTGTATTTAATATAGATCATATCTCACAATAACAAGTTCTAGTGGACTATGAGTTACTTTGCTGTAGCAGTCAATATAATAAATATTTATTTAAATAACTGGGAACTTAATTATTTCCTTATGAAAAAGTTCTTATAATAGTTTATGTCATATTTCATTATAATACCTGCACTGTATGTTAGGTTTTTTTTATACAGCAGGTTCTTATTAGTTATCTATTTTATACATATTAGTGTATATATGTCAGTCCCAATCTCCCAATTCATCCCACCCCCCCAATATGTTAGGTTTTGTCTTTCTTTTTTTTTTTAAGATTTTTTTTTGATGTGGACCACTTTTAAAGTCCTTATTGAATTTGTTACAATATTGGTCCTATTTTATGTTTTCATTTTTTGGCCAGGAGGCATGTAGGATCTTAGCTCCCCGACCAGGGATCGAGCCTGCACCCACTGCATTGAAAGGTGAAGCCTTCACCACTGGACTGCCAGGGAAGTCCCAGGTTTTGCTTTCTGACTTTTGCTTACATATGCACAAATATAGTCATAAACAGCCACAAACGCACAACATACACACATCCCACACCTGAATACTCACTTTCCTATTGCCTTAAAAAAAAAAAAAAAAACTCCTTAACTCAAATTAACCTATATAGATGCATGGGGCAATAAATAGTTCATGTGTTAAAACACTTCACAAGAACTCATTCATTTTAATATGAATTGATTTTGAAATAATGTCCTAAAAGTATGCTGTCAGTTTAAAGAGGTATTTTATTATTTTGTACTGGTTCTGGGAAATATATGATTAAAGCATCATTATTCAGTAATGAATTCACTTATCCAAGATATAATCATGGACTCAGGGCTCATATGCCTGTGCTAACTACAAAAGTGACCTGGGCGTGATTAGGAAGATTCCTGAGGTCAGTGATTCGCAAACTAAAGGCATGAGAATCACCTGGGGGGGCTTGTTAAACCACAGATGGCTGGGCTCCATGCTCAGAGGATCTGGGGTGGGCCCCAGGTATTTGTATTTCTAACAAGTTACTGCTGGTTCAGGAACCACATTTGGAAAGATGCTGCCTTAAGTAATCATTTAACTGAAAGTCATGCAAGAAGAGGGGCTGGTGTGAGTTTGCTGATTCCTTCAGAACCAACTCATGGACTTGCAGTCTTATACCAGGTAGACAGAGTTATTACTTACTATCTTCCCTGTGCCCTTATTGTGACTTGAAAGGAGGATGCTCCTAAAACCCATGCAAGTAGTAACTCAAGTCACATAAATTTGTGTGAAAAATACACCAACAGTACCTGCTGCTAGAACAGACACTAATACCTGCAATCCTTAATGCTTTAAAAAAATCAGGTTTTTCATGTCCTGTAAGTTGAGGGTGAGGGGTGGTTCCATATTCTTGTGTACTATCAATTTGTAAGAAATGTGAAAAAAATATTTTTTTTGGTTTAATTTTTTAAAATTTTTATTGGAGTATAGTTGATTTATAATGTTCTGTTAGTTTCAGGTGTACAGCAAAGTGAATCAGTTATACATATACATATATTCACTCTTTTTAAAATTCTATTTCCATATAGGTCATTACAGAGTATTGAGATAGTTTAATCTTTTTTAAATGCCTTACAGAAAAAGGGGAAATGCAGTTTTTTACTCTAATGAAGTGCTGTTTTGACAGGAATATTTTTCAAAAGGTGGGGGTGAATTTCAAGGTAAGTTTACTGAAAAAGTTGGCAACTTTTCACAGCAGAGATATTGAAGCCTGGAATGTACAAACTGCTATAGGATTCACCAATATTCTACAGAAACTAGATTTTTGAAATGTTCATAGTATTCTATTTTGTAACAAGGAAGGGAGTGACACTCCCTTTGTCACTTCCCTACCACACAGAGGTTAGCTGGTTATTTTGTGGCAAAGTCCTTAAAAGAGTTTTCAAACTAAAAGGTAGCTTCCTTTCACACAAAGGTGCATGTTTCACATATACTGACCTTTTCTGTGGTGTCCTTTAACAGTCAGTGGCTATTTTTTAAAAACCATTATAATAAACACTCAATATAGCTCTTCAAGGTTAAGTTGATATTTAACAATGAGGGAGAAAATAACTGCTTTGGACGGAAACTCAGTTCATGGAGAGAACATTTGGAGAACAGATATTTGTGTTTTCATTGTTATGTAATTTTATTGCCAAAAATGATGTAAGGGCTTCCCTGGTGGCGCAGTGGTTGAGAGTCCGCCTGCTGATGCAGGGGACATGGGTTCGTGCCCCGGTCCGGGAAGATCCCACATGCCACGGAGTGGCTGGGCCCGTGAGCCATGGCCGCTGAGCCTGCGCGTCCGGAGCCTGTGCTCCGCAACGGGAGAGGCCACAACAGTGAGAGGCCTGCGTACAGCAAAAAAAAAAAAAAAAAAAAAAAAAAAAGATGTAAGTTGCATACCTAGAAAACCTCTCATATCTACACACTTAAAACCTGGGACTGAAAATATCTACCCTGAAAATGACTTTCAAATGTAGAGTTCTGATGGATTTTGAACACATTTGTTAAAAACACAAAAGTGCAACAAGTGCTGATTGGTTGGCAAGAACAAATGATTGGCATCAGGAAAGGTGATGGTTTACCAGCTGAATTTCATCAAAAGCTGTTGCATAATTGGTGGGTGGAATAGGAAAAGGAGAATCATGACTATGTGGTAAACTCAGCCCATGGAATTTGTCTTCCATTGAGAGCTGTGTATCTTTTTTTTTTGGAGTATAATTGCTTCACAATGGTGTATTAGTTTCTGCTTTATAACAAAGTGAATCAGCTATACATATACATCTGTTCCCATATCCCTTCCCTCTTGCGTCTCCCTCCCTCCCACCCTCCCTATCCCACCCCTCCAGTCGGTCACAAAGCACCGAGTTGATCTCCCTGTGCTTTGTGGCTGCTTCCCACTAGCTATCTACCTTACGTTTGGTACTGTATATATGTCCATGCCTCTCTCTCGCTTTGTCACAGCTTACCCTTCCCCCTCCCCATATCCTCAAGTCCATTCTCAAGTAGGTCTGTGTCTTTATTCCTGTTTTACACCTAGGTTCTTCATGACATTTTTTTTTCTTAAATTCCATATATATGTGTTAGCATATGGTATTTGTCTTTCTCTTTCTGACTTACTTCATTCTGTATGACAGACTCTAGGTCTACCCACCTCATTACAAATAGCTCAATTTCATTTCTTTTTATGGCTGAGTAATATTCCATTGTATATACGTGCCACATCTTCTTTATCCATTCATCCGATGATGGACACTTAGGTTGTTTCCATCTCCGGGCTATTGTAAATAGAGCTGCAATGAACGTTTTGGTACATGACTCTTTTTGAATTATGGTTTTCTCAGGGTATATGCCCAGTAATGGGATTGCTGGATCATATGGTAGTTCTATTTGTAGTTTTTTAAGGAACCTCCATACTGTTCTCCATAGTGGCTGTACCAATTCACATTCCCACCAGCAGGGCAAGAGTGTTCTCTTTTCTCTACACCCTCTCCAGCATTTATTGCTTCTAGATTTTTTGATGATGGCCATTCTGACTGGTGTGAGATGATATCTAACTGTAGTTTTGATTTGCATTTCTCTAATGATTAATGATGTTGAGCATTCTTTCATGTGTTTGTTGGCAGTCTGTATATCTTCTGTGGAGAAATGTCTATTTAGGTCTTCTGCCCATTTTTGGATTGGGTTGTTTGTTTTTTTGTTATTGAGCTGCATGAGCTGCTTGTAAATTTTGGAGATTAATCCTTTGTCAGTTGCTTCATTTGCAAATATTTTCTCCCGTTCTAAAGGTTGTCTTTTGGTCTTGTTTATGGTTTCCTTTGCTGTGCAAAAGCTTTTAAGTTTCATTAGGTCCCATTTGTTTATTTTTGTTTTTATTTCCATTTGTCTACGAGGTGGGTCAAAAAGGATCTTGCTGTGATTTATGTCATAGAGTGTTCTGCCTATGTTTTCCTCTAAGAGTTTGAGAGTTTCTGGCCTTACATTTAGGTCTTTAATCCATTTTGAGCTTATTTTTGTGTATGGTGTTAGGGAGTGATTTAATCTCATACTTTTACATGTCCCTGTCCAGTTTTCCCAGCACCACTTATTGAAGAGGCTTTCCTTTCTCCACTGTACATTCCTGCCTCCTTTATCAAAGATAAGGTGACCATATGTGCATGGGTTTATCTCTGGGCTTTCTATCCTGTTCCATTGATCTATCTTTCTGTTTTTGTGCCAGTACCATACTCTCTTGATTACTGTAGCTTTGTAATATAGTCTGAAGTCCGGGAGCCTGATTCCTCCAGCTCCGTTTTTTGTTCTCAAGATTGCTTTGGCTATTCGGGGTCTTTTGTTTTTCCATACAAATTGTGAAATTTTTTGTTCTAGTTCTGTGAAAAATGCCAGTGGTAGGTTGATAGGGCTTGCATTGAATCTGTAGATTGCTTTGGGTAGTAGAGTCATTTTCACAATGTTGATTCTTCCAATCCAGGAACATGGTATATCTCTCCATCTATTTGTATCATCTTTAATTTCTTTCATCAGTGTCTTATAATTTTCTGCATACAGGTGTTTTGTCTCCTTAGGTAGGTTTATTCCTAGATATTTTATTCTTTTTGTTGCAGTGGTAAATGGGAGTGTTTTGTTGATTTCACTTTCAGATTTTTCATCATTAGTGTACAGGAATGCCAGAGATTTCTGTGCATTAATTTTGTATCCTGCTACTTTACCAGATTCATCGATTAGCTCTAGTAGTTTTCTGGTAGCATCTTTAGGATTCTCTGTGTATAGTATCATGTCATCTGCAAACAGTGACAGCTTTACTTCTTTTCTGATTTGGATTCCTTTTATTTCCTTTTCTTCTCTGATTGCTGTGGCTAAAACTTCCAAAACTATGTTGAATAAGAGTGGTGAGAGTGGGCAACCTTGTTTTGTTCCTGATCTTAGTGGAAATGGTTTCAGTTTTTCACCATTGAGGATGACGTTGGCTGTGGGTTTGTCATATATGGCCTTTATTATGTTGAGGAAAGTTCCCTCTATGCCTACTTTCTGCAGGGTTTTTATCATAAATGGGTGTTGAATTTTGTCAGAAGCTTTTTCTGCATCTATTGAGATGATCATATGGTTTTTCTCCTTCAGTTTGTTAATATGGTGTATCACGTTGATTGACTTACGTATATTGAAGAATCCTTGCATTCCTGGAATAAACCCCACTTGATCATGGCGTATGATCTTTTTAATGTGCTGTTGGATTCTGTTTGCTAGTATTTTGTTGAGGATTTTTGCACCTATGTTCATCAGTGATATTGGCCTGTAGTTTTCTTTCTTTATGACATCCTTGTCTGGTTTTGGAATCAAGGTGATGGTGGCCTCGTAGAATGAGTTTGGGAGTGTTCCTCCCTCTGCTATATTTTGGAAGAGTTTGAGAAGGATAGGTGTTAGCTCTTCTCTAAATGTTTGATAGAATTCGCCTGTGAAGCCACCTGGTCCTGGGCTTTTGTTTGTTGGAAGATTTTTTATCACAGTTTCAATTTCAGTGCTTGTGATTGGTCTGTTCATATTTTCTATTTCTTTCTGATTCAGTCTTGGCAGGTTGTGCATTTCTAAGAATTTGTCCATTTCTTCCAGGTTGTCCATTTTATTGGCATATCGTTGCTTGTAGTAATCCCTCATGATCTTTTGTATTTTTGCAGTGTCAGTTGTTACTTCTCCTTTTTCATTTCTAATTCTATTGATCTGAGTCTTCTCCCTTTTTTTCTTGATGAGCCTGGCTAATGGTTTATCAATTTTGTTTATCTTCTGAAAGAACCAGCTTTTAGTTTTATTGATCTTTGCTATCATTTCCTTCATTTCTTTTTCATTTATTTCTGATCTGATTTTTATGATTTCTTTCCTTCTGCTAACTTTGGGGGTTTTTTGTCCTTCTTTCTCTAATTGCTTTAGGTGCAAGGTCAGGTTGTTTACTCGAGATGTTTCCTGTTTCTTAAGGTAGGATTGTATTGCTATAAACTTCCCTCTTAGAACTGCTTTTGCTGCATCCCATAGGTTTTGGGTCGTAGTGTCTCCATTGTCATTTGTTTCTAGGTGTTTTTTTATTTCCTCTTTGATTTCTTCAGTGATCACTTTGTTATTAAGTAATGTATTGTTTAGCCTCCATGTGTTTGTATTTTTTACAGATCTTTTCCTGTAATTGATATCTAGTCTCCTAGCGCTGTGGTTGGAAAAGATACTTGATACAATTTCAATTTTCTTAAATTTACCAAGGCTTGATTTGTGACCCAAGATGTGATCTGTCCTGGAGAATGTTCCTTGTGCACTTGAGAAGAAAGTGTAATCTGCTGTTTTTGGATGGAATGTCCTATAAATATCAGTTAAGTCCATCTTGTTTAATGTATCATTTAAAGCTTGTGTTTCATTATTTATTTTCATTTTGGATGATCTGTCCATTGGTGATAGTGGGGTGTTAAAGTTCCCTACTATGACAGTGTTACTGTCAATTTCCCCTTTTATGACTGTTAGCATTTGCCTTATGTATTGAGATGCTCCTATGTTGGGTGCATAAATATTTACAATTGTTATATCTTCTTCTTGGATTGATCCCTTGATCATTATGGAGTGTCCTTCTTTGTCTCTTGTAATAGTCTTAATTTTAAAGTCTATTTTATGTGATATGAGAATTGCTACTCCAGCTTTCTTTTGATTTCCATTTGCATGGAATATCTTTTTTCCATCCTGTCACTTTCATTCTGTATGTGTCCCAGGTCTGACGTGGGTCTCTTGTAGACAGCCTATATATAGGTCTTGTTTTTGTATCCATTCAGCCAGTCTATGTCTTTTGGTTGGAGCATTTAATCCATTTACATTTAAGATAGTTATCGATATGTGTGTTCCTATTACCATTTTCTTAATTGTTTTGAGTTTGTTACTGTACGTCTTTTCCTTCTCTTGTGTTTCCTGCCTAGAGAAGTTCCTCCAGCATTTGTTGTAAAGCTGGTTTGGTGGTGCTGAATTCTCTTAGTCTTTGCTTTTCTGTAAAGGTTTTAATTTCTCTGTCGAATCTGAATGAGATCCTTGCTGGGGAGAGTAATCTTGGTTGTAGGTTTTTCTCTTTCATCACTTTAAATATTTCCTGCCACTCCCTTCTGGCTTGCAGAGTTTCTGCTGAAAGGACAGCTGTTAATGTTATGGGAATTCCTTTGTATGTTATTTGTTGCTTTTCCCTTGCTGCTTTTCATATTTTTTCTTTGTATTTTATTTTTGATAGTTTGATTAATATGTGTCTTGGCATGTTCCTCCTTGGTTTTATCCTGTATGGGACTCTCTGTGCTTCCTGGACTTGATTGACTATTTCATTTCTTGTATTAGGGAAATTTTCAAGTATAATCTCTTCAAATATTTTTTCAGTCCCTTTTTTTTCTCTTCTTCTTCTGGGATCCCTGTAATTCGAATGTTGGTGCGTTTAATGTTGTCCCAGAGGTCTCTGAGACTGTCCTCAATTCTCTTCATTCTTTTTTCTTTATTCTGGTCTGCAGTAATTATTTCCACTATTTTATCTTCCAGGTCACTTATCCGTTCTTCTGCCTCAGTTAATCTGCTATTGATTCCTTCTGGAGAATTTTTTATTCCATTTAGTGTGTTTTTCATCACTGTTTGTTTGCTCTTTAGTTCTTCTAGGTCATTGTTAAACATTTCTTGTATTTTCTCCATTCTATTTCCAAGATTTTGGATCATCTTTACTATCAGTACTCTGAATTCTTTTTCAGGTAGACAGCCTATTTCCTCTTCATTTGTTTGGTCTGGTGGGTTTTTACCTTGCTCCTTCATCTGTTGTGTGTTTCTCTGTCTTCTCATTTTGCTTAACTCACTGTGTTTGGGATCTCCTTTTCGCAGGCTGCAGGTTCGTAGTTCCCGTTGTTTTTGTTGTCTACCCCCAGTGGGTAAGTTTAGTTCAGTGGGTTGTGTAAGCTTCCTGGTGGAGGGCACTGGTGCCTGTGTTCTGGTGGATGAGGCTGGATCTTGTCTTTTTGGTGGGCAGGACCGCGTCCGGTATTGTGTTTTGGGGTGTCTGTGAACTTATTATGATTTTAGGCAGCCTCTCTGCTAATGGGTGGGGTTGTGTTCCTGTCTTTCTAGTTGCATAGGGTGTCCAACACAGTAGCTTACTGGTTGTTGAGTGGAGCTGGGTCTTCACGTTGAGATGGAGATCTCTGAGAGAGCTTTTGCCATTTGATATTACATGGGGCCAGGAGGTCTCTGGTGGCCCAATGTCCTGAACTTCCCTCTCCCACCTCAGAGCCTCAGGCCTGACACCCAGCCGGAGCACCAAGACCATGTCAGCCACACTGCTCAGAAGAAAGGGAGAAAAAAAAAAAGAAAGAAAGAAAAATAAAATCAAATAAAGTTATTAAAATAAGAAATTAAAAATATATTATTAAAAATAAAAAGGTAATAAAAAAAAGACAGAAAGAAGAGAGCAACCAAAACAAAAAAAAATTCACCAGTGACAACAAGCGCTAAAAACTATACTAAAAAATACCTCCAAAACCAGAAATGGACAGACAGACCCTAGGACAAATGGTGAAAGAAAAGCTATACAGACAAAATCACACAAGCATACACATACATACTCAGAAAAGGAGAAAAGGGAAAAAAAAATGTATATATAAAGAAAAGGGCTTCCCTGGTGGCGCAGTGGTTGAGAGTCTGCCTGCCAATGCAGGGGACACGAGTTTGTGCCCCAGTCCAGGAGGATCCCACATGCTGCGGAGCGGCTGGGCCCGTGAGCCATGGCTGCTGAGCCTGTGCGTCTGGAGCCTGTGCTCCACAACGGGAGAGGCACAACAGTGAGAGGCCCGCGTACCGCAAAAAAAAAAAAAAAAAAAGGAAGAGAGCAACCAAATCAATAAACAAATCTACCAGTGATAATAAGCTCTAAATACTAAATTAAGTTAGGCATAAAACCAGAAACAAATTAGATGCAGAAAGCAAACCCCAAGTCTACAGTTGCTCCCAAAGTCCACTGCCTCAATTTTGGGATGATTCATTGTCTATTCAGGTATTAACAGAGATGCAGCGTTCATCAGGTTGATTGTGGAGCTTTAATCCACTGCTCCTGAGGCTGCTGGGAGAGATTTCCCTTTCTCTTCTTTGTTCGCACAGCTCTTGGGGTTCAGCTTTGGATGTGGCCCTGCCTCTGTGTGTAGGTCGCCTGAGGGCATGTCTTCCCTGCCCAGACAGGACGTGGTTAAAGGAGCAGCTGATTAGGGGGATCTGGCTCACTCAGGCCAGTGGGGGAGGGAGGGGTACGGTGGGGGAGGGAGGGGTACGGAATGTGGGGCAACCCTTGGCGGCAGAGGCCGGCGTGATGTTGGAACAGCCTGAGGCATGATGTGTGTTCTCCCGGGGAAGTTGTCCCTGGATTATGGGACCATGGCAGTGGCGGGGTGCACAGGCTCCTGGGAGGGGAGGTATGGATAGTGACCTGTGCTTGCATACAGGCTTCTTGGTGGCTGCAGCAGCAGCCTTAGCATTTCATGACTGTCTCTGAGGTATGCGCTCATAGCCACAGCTCATGCTCGTCTCTGGAGCTTGTTTAGGTGGTGCCCTGAACCCTGTCTCCTCGTGCACCCTGAAACAATGGTCTTTTGCCCGTTAGGCAGTTCCAGACTTTTTCCCGGACTCCCTCCCGGCTAGCTGTAGCGCACTAGCCCCCTTCAGGCTGTGTTCACGCCGCCAACCCCAGTCCTCTCCCTGGGATCTAAGCTCCGAAGCCCTAGCCTCAGCTCGCAGCCCCCACCCGCCCCGGCGGGTGAGCAGAGAAGCCTCTCAGGCTGGTGAGTGCTGGTCGGCACCGATCCTCTGTGTGGGAATCTTTCTGCTTTGCTCTCTGCACCCCTGTTGCTGCGCTCTCCTCTGGCCCCGAAGCTCCCCCCCACCCTGTCACCTGCCATCTCCACCCGCGAAGGGGCTTCCTAGTGTGTGGGAACTTTTCCTCCTTCACAGCTCCCTCCCCGAGGTGCAGGTCCCGTCCCTATTCTTTTGTCTCTATTTTTTCTTTTTTCTTTTGCCCTACCCGGGTACATGGGGAGTTTCTTGCCTTTTGGGAAGTCTAAGGTCTTCTGCCAGCGTTCAGTAGGTGTTCTGTAGGAGCTGTTCCTCATGTAGATGTAGTTTTGATTTATTTGTGGGGAAGAAGGTGATCTCTACATCTTACTCCTCCGCCATCCTGAAGCTATGTCTAATAGAGATTTTTGGTGTTTCTGCCTATAGACTTAATTTTCAAGAATTTGTTTCTTTGAAGTATAATTTGTTTATGTTGGTAGAAACATTGAGAATGATTCTCTGGCATCAGTATTTTTTATTCATCATGTCACAGGTGAAACTAATACATGGCCAAGGCTGTGAATCATTTTTCAGGCCAGTGGTTCTCAGATTTTTTGTGCATCAGGATCACCTGAAAGACTTGTTAGATTGGTGAGCCTGACCCCTGGAATTTCTGATTTAGTGGTTCCAGGTGAAGCCCCCCAAATTTCTAACAATTTCCCGGGTGCTGCTGCTGCTGCTGCTGCTGGTCCGGGAGCCATCCTTTGAGAACTTGTGATTTAGGTTATAGAGATCCCTTGTCCTGAAGGAGGCTTTTTGACTCCTGAGATCTAGGTAAACATTTGCTTAAGGTTATCAAAATTCCATGCCCATAATTTTTTTTTTATTTTTATTTTTTGTGGTATGCGGGCCTCTCACTGTTGTGGCCTCTCCCGTTGCGGAGCACAGGCTCCGGATGCGCAGGCTCAGCGGCCATGGCTCACGGGCCCAGCTGCTCCGCGGCATATGGGATCCTCCCGGACCGGGGCACGAACCCGTATCCCCTGCATCGGCAGGCGGACTCTCAACCACTGCGCCACCAGGGAGGCCCCGATGCCCATAATTTTGACAAATTCTGGGGTGGGATCTATGTGCTCATGTTCCCTCCTGTCTTCTCTTGCCTCCTGGGCTCCTGCTCCCTTTCACATGATCAGTGTTACATCAGCCTCTTCTTCTAGTTCATTTGTGAGCAAAACAGATTTCAGCAGAAATGTTTCAGGTACCCTAGGAAGGGCTTATAGCACTTTCACAAGTTCTTCCACTGGCTCCCCAGTAGCCTTCTCACCTTGCTGGCTCCAGCCTTTCTCCATTTTTCTGTCGTCTCTCTTCTCTCCACTGTCTTCCTTATTCACTTGTCAGGAGGAAGAAAAATCCATCCTTGTCTATGAAAATTGGCAGAACTATTACATGTTATTCTGCAGATTCTTTTCTCTTGCAAGAGTCTATCAAGGTATTACCCCAGGGACTTCCCTGGTGGTCCAGTGGTTAAGAATCCGCCTTCCAATGCAGGGGATGCGGGTTCGACCCCTGGTCAGGGAACTAGGATCCCACATGCCACGGGGCAGCTAAGCCTGTGTGCCGCAACTACTGAGCTTGCGCACCTCAACTAGAGCCCGCATGCCACAAACTACAGAGCCCAGGTGCAACAAACTACAGAGCCCGCGTGCTCTAGAGCCTGTGCACCACAACTGGAGAAGAGAAAACCCTCTCGCCACAACTAGAGAGAAGCCCACACAACACAACGAAGAGCCTGCATGCCACAACTAAGACCTGATGCAGCCCAAAATGAATAAAGATAAATAATAAATAAATAATTTTTTTTTAATAAAGGTATTATCCCAAACTAAGATGGTTCCCTTCTGGGAGTAATTCTGGTGCCAGATGTTAAGATAATGATTACTTTTACCTCATTATTATTAAATACACATCAAAATGATAACACTGTAACAATTATCTCGATTTACTTACTTTTACCATTTTTCTCAGAATCTCAGAATGAAACTCTGACATCTTTAAATCCTTGCCCCCGTCATGTTTACTTTTTTACTTTATTTTTATGGTCTGGAAATTGTATTAGGTATGTTCATTGTGTGTGTTTCTGGAAGGTCCATTTGTAGCCTCAGCCTGGTTGGGAAGGCAGGACCAGTAGGTGAGGAGCGATGGGGTGGGGTTAGTGGATATGCAGGGCGAAGGTAAATTTGAGGGTTGAATTTTTGTAAACTTTGTAAAAAGTGCATTTCACAATGTATTCTAATAACCTTTTGTCCTCTTCCTTCTTTCCAGGGTTTGCTCATTGGCTAACTATTGTCATATTAGTTTGGAATGTGTAAAATTCAGTTTCTGCAAGAATGTCATCCTGGATGTGGTTAAAAAACTTTGTAAAAACTGTCGACGGTAAGAGAATGTTGATTTTGCCCACTTGTGTCTCTTTCAGTCCCAAATGCCATTATGAAGTGAAGAGGAAATGTGATATTAGCTGTGCATTGGTTTGTGCTTTATAAATCCTCGTGGTTGTTTCCATTTTATTAACAGAGTTCTAGCAATCATTAAATATTTCCCAGAAAATAGCTTCTGGTCACTTTATTTAAGACTAGGGCTTCCCTGGTGGCGCAGTGGTTGGGAGTCCGCCTGCCGATGCAGGGTCTGGAAGGATCCCACATGCCGTGGAGCGGCTGGGCCCGTGAGCCATGCCGCTGGGCCTGTGCGTCCAGAGACTGTGCTCCGCAACGGGGAAGACCACAGCGGTGAGAGGCCCGTGTACCGCAAAGGAAAAAAAAAGAAAGACTAAACCAAGGTGACTCATAGCAGACCGCTGTGGCTTCCCCTCCCTTGGTCCTAGCTCCCACTTGCCTCCTTCCTGGGCTGCTCAGGTTATATGGGGCATGTAGGCTTGGCTGCTGCCCTGGAGGAACCCAGTGGCTAGGATTGGGTTCGGCTCAGTAAATTTTGTAAACAAACAAATAAATGTACCTAGGCCCTGAAAAAAAGACAAAAAAAAGACGAAACCAAGCTTTCACGACATCTCAAATGTACTTTGGAATTCATAGAAAAGTTCAGAAAAAATATTTGGAAAACTTAAATGAAATACCTTTCAGTTATTTTGGCCTCTGTCCTTGGAACACCATTTACGAGAATTATACAAGCTAAGGAAATAAAAAGATTTCAGGAGTCACCAGAGTTGAAGCTACCATTTCAAGTGTTCCATATTTCAAGAATTCTTTTATTAGTCCTAGTCTACTCTCTGAAATCTGAGCTCTTTGGTTTTTTGTTGTTGTTGTTGTGCGCGGGCCTCTCACTGTTGTGGCCTCTCCCGTTGCGGAGCACAGGCTCCAGACGCGCAGGCTCAGCAGCCATGGCTCACGGGCCTTGCCGCTCTGCGGCTTGTGGGATCTTCCCGGACCGGGGCACGAACCCGTGTCCCCTGCATCGGCAGGCGGACTCTCAACCACTGCGCCACCAGGGAAGCCCTGAAATCTGAGCTCTTTGAATGAAATCAAAGATTTTTGTAATAATCTTTCATGAAATGGGGGAATCCATAGAACAAATAGGGGAATACATAGAACAAATACTTGTATATGGGGCCCTGGAACTTTTTAGGTTTCAAAACAAACAACATATTGGAATAGTCTGGAATATTGGAAATCCCCTTTGCCAATTGTAAATATCTTATAAAAATTAACTAATAATTTGTTTATTACTGGAAGACAAATTGAGAGCTTAAAAGACAATGAAATATACATTATTTAAAAAAATCATCTCTAAAGGTATGGCATTCTCAACAAATGTGTTGGTGGGCAAGAATTCTATCTCATTGTATGGTGCAAATGTGACCTCTTTTTCTTTTTATAAAGCTAACTTCATTTTATTCACTCATCTTCTATAACATTAAAGACTTACAAATTAAGGAATACATGTAACAACATTAGAAATTCTTATTCTGTATTTCTAATTACTACATTAGTAAAAGATGAGTATCTTAGTTCATTGCTAAGCTAAGTCTCTTGGGTATTGGTGAAAAGAGCCTTATTTGAATATCTCATCCTTTGAATTCTGAATTATATAATGCTTTCCAGAGGAATAGGAATGGTTTTAGAATTTTATAGATCTCTTTCTGACTGATCTGTTGTCTCATTTTGTACTTCTGGGAATAGGAGCTTTAATCTTTTTTGGTCTAAAAAAAGGGATTAATATTTTAACATCTTATATAGAATTGGGAACAACTTTCATGTCACACAGAAATGTACATTTCTCCATTATTTTGCATGAATGTAAATATATCTCTGATCTAACAATGCACACGCTGCATTCCCTAGAGCTAAAAGTAATTTTTGAGTATTTGAGATAAAATTCATAGGCTTCCCTAGGAAAAAATTCATTGTGGTCTCAGGACGTGATCTACCTACTGTTAGAATACAAGTTTCGGAAAAAGTTGAGTGTGTCCTGAGCAGCTCTAAAATAATTAGTAAATTGCTAACAAGGAAATATTGACATAATTATCATTCCAATATTACTGAGATTAAAATGAACATAGCTGCCTAATAGTTGTTTATAATTATTTATAATTTATAAGTCCTGCCTACTGTCAAAAAGGCTTTGGGAGTTTTTATGGTTAAACACACACACACACACACACACACACACACATCTGAGCAATTCACAATTATACGAAAAAAAATTTGATCAGAAACCAACTAGAGTAAGAGCAGAAATGGAACCAAGGTCAAACTGAGTCCCTCAGTTTAACACTAAACGTAAGCTGAAATCACTGGCAGGGAAATAAGATGGGAAACATCATGAAACCTTGGTCCTTTTTGCCTTCTAAAAGGAGGCTTAGCAATTCTTCATTAAAGGGAAAATTAATACATTCTAAGCAGAATTTATCAGCGGATTCTTCTAAATTGCTGAGGAACCGAAAAACTTAACAACCAGACAAAATTGCACAAGATTCGGGTCTGTTGGTATTTTCTTATTTTAAAAAATGTTAAATAAGTTACCATTAATGAAATTTGTGCATTCTTCCTTTATCCTATCACCATTCCCTTGTGATGACTTTAATTCTTCTCCTGTAAGTTGAATTATTATGTTTTTATTGGGTTTGAAGAGTTTTTAGAGGCTACCTTCAGAGTAGAAGAATGGTTTGAAATTAAGACGATTCTTTGCCAATGCATTACCTTCCTTCACATCTTCAAACAGAGCAGGGTTAGCAAACTTTCTCTGTAAAGGGCCAGGGAATAAATATTTTAGGCTTTTCAGGTCATATGTATTTGTTGCAGCTGCTCAGCTGTGCTCCTGTAGTGTGAAAGTGAATCGGCAAGACTGTGTTTGAAAAAATCTTTATTTATGGACAGTGATTCTCTCTCACAGCAGGGCCTAATACCCTTTCCTTTGGAAGACAGGTGGTCTTTTTTTTTTTTTTCCACAGGTGGTCTTTAACTTCAGACATTCTCACTATTCCTTCACTTATGGGACAGATTTTAAAAAATATATCTGGGGCTTCCCTGGTGGCGCAGTGGTTGAGAGTCCGCCTGCCGATGCAGGGGACGCAGGTTCGTGCCCCGGTCCGGGAGGATCCCACATGCTGCAGACCAGCTGGGCCTGTGAGCCAAGGCCGCTGAGCCTGTGCGTCCGGAGCCTGTGCTCCGCAATGGGAGAGGCCGCAACAGTGAGAGGCCCGCGTACCGGAAAAAAAAAAAAAAAAAGTATATATATATATCTGTTTTCTCAAGTTTGATGGCATCTCCTTTGAGAAACAAAGTACAAGTCAAAGTTACTTTAAAGACTTTTCATGCATTTAACATGCTTAGAATCTAGGCTCAACTGTATCTCCTCCACATAATCTATGGCCTTGTCTTTTCTTTTTTTATATTGAAGGTTCTCCATCTTTGCAGCTGTACCATCACTTCTGACCTGTGCAAAATAAAAGAAGCTTACGAAAGAGTCAAAGTATTTCACAACACGTCTGCCCTTACCTGCTAATGTTTTCAGGAAAATAGCATTTCTAGCAACAAAGACTTTGAAAATATCCTTAAATATGCTCAGAAATTTTCCCAATTAAAATAAGATATAAGATTTTTTGAAGTAACCTTATTTTATTCAGTATTTTGAGTCATAGATTGATCAATAATACAGATATCAGGCTTCCCTGGTGGCGCAGTGGTTGAGAGTCCACCTGCCAATGCAGGGGACACGGGTTTGTGCCCCGGCCCGGGAAGATCCCACATGCCGTGGAGTGGCTGGGCCCGTGAGCCATGGCTGCTGAGCCTGAGCGTCCGGAGCCTGTGCTCCACAACGGGAGAGGCCACAACAGTGAGAGGGCCGCGTACTGCAAAAAAAAATAAAAAAAATACAGACATCACTTTAAGTTCTGCCAGCTGTAGATATAAATTATTTTAAAATTTAGATGGAGATAGGTAAGCAAGAGGTAACTGCACATGAAATTTTGACATCATACAAAAATAATGCATTTTGCATGCCAAACATCTCTGTCCTCTCCACCCCTCTAAATAATGATAAAGTTAAAAAGTACAGAATTTTAAGTGTTTGTATTTTCTTGCTTGCTTGTAATGCATTTAAATTTTTACCTGAGATTACTATGGTACATTACAATCTACTTTTCTTCAGTCACTCAATGTAGTATGAGACAAGAATAAGTTGGGTAACTCTGAAAGAAATATTTATTCTCTTATAACTCACAAATATTTAATTGTATACACTCTGGTTTTGTATGTACTACTGTGTACTACAGCAATGTCAGATGTGTTGATTTCAGCAGGACTTGTGTCAGGGCATTGTAGTGACTTCTAGGTAGCCCATGTATTCCATAGGGCCCTTTCACAAACTGCAGACGATGCCACACCCTTAGACTTGAGTTACTGTGGAGAATATTTCAGGCCAAGGAAATAGTTGTGCACTGCCTTTAGCTGTTTCTGGATGCTAAAATAGAAAATAAATGCCTCCTATTTCTTTTTTCTCCTCTCTTTCCTCTAATTTTTCAAAATAGTAAAGATAGATTATGTAACCTTTGCCTTCCCCTGAGTAGGGATATTCAAAAGCATTCCTTAGTACCTTGTGAGGTACTTTAAACACTTAAAAATATGAAAAGCAACCCAATAGGACTCCTTTAAGAATCTTTTTATAAGCTGAAGAGTCCTTTCAAAAGGTGAGTGATTCCTCAATAGAACAGACTACAAAGTCCAGAAATAAATTCAAATACGTACAGGAATTTAGTATATGCTAAAGGTGGTATTTAAATCCATGGCAAAGAGATTGTTGTATAAATGGTGTTGAGGCAACTAGGCAGAAATTCAGAAAAAAATAAAGTTGAATCTACAACTCACACCTGACCCAAAATAAATTCCAGATGAATCAGAGTTTTTGTTTTTGTTTTTGTTTTTGCGGTACACGGGCCTCTCACTGTTGTGGCCTCTCCCGTTGCGGAGCACAGGCTCTGGACGCACAGGCTCAGCGGCCATGGCTCACGGGCCCAGCTGCTCCGCAGCATGTGGGATCCTCCCGGACCGGGGCACGAACCCGTGTCCCCTGCATCGGCAGGTGGACTCTCAACCACTGCGCCACCAGGGAAGTCCTGAATCAGTGTTTTAACGTGAAAAATAAAACTGTGAAAAAGACTAAAAAAGAAAGGAAAAAAGCATTCCTGTGGCCTGAGCTGACATAGTACATGGTAAGCAATGTCCTTGTAAGTCACAGGTCATAATGAAATTGTGGAAACTTTGGCAGGAAAAGCAGGATCCAACTCTTCCCCTAAGGCTGGGAAATGGTTTGGTTAGGGAGAAGTGAAAAAAGCTAAAGGATGTTCAGTATTTACATTTTGTCATGACAGTAAGGAGCTATCAAGTTAGTCATGTAATCAAGTGTGGCATATTTGGGGGACAGGAGGAGCCCTGATGGAGACTAAAGCAGAAATGTTTGTTTATACAGTATAAGGTGGGACCAGATTGTAGAGGATTTTGTATGCCCAGATGAAGAGCTTACCCTTGGTTCTCTTTTTACTGAGACACCTCTAGGGGTTGATGAGCTTGGGTGCAGGCTTTCTCAACCTCAGGACTACTTTTTTTTTTTTTTTTTGCGGTACGCGGGCCTCTCACTGTTGTGGCCTCTCCCATTGCGGAGCACAGGCTCCGGACGCTCAGGCTCAGCGGCCATGGCTCATGGGCCCAGCCGCTCTGTGGCATGTGGGATCTTCCCAGACAGGGGCACGAACCCGCGTCCCCTGCATCAGCAGGCGGACTCTCAACCACTGTGCCACCAGGGAAGCCCAGGACTACTGACATTTTTGACCAGATAATTTTTTTGTTATGGGTGGCTGGGCCTGTACATCATAGGATGTTTAGCAGCATCCCTGGCCTATACCTACTAGATACTAGCATCTCCCCCTTTTCAAATTGTGACAACCAAAAATGTCTCCAGATATTGCCAAATGTCTCCTGGGGAACAAAATTACCACTGATTGAGAAACACTAAGCTCCAAAATGACAGAATAATTGGTGTTTAAGAAGGACTGTCCAGCTGTGGTTGTGTAGAACGAACAGGAGGTTGGCAGGACAGAAGCCTGAGAGAATGTGTTAGAGGCTAAGTATGGTATATTATTATAGTAAGGGCCTCCAGTAAAGTACATCTCCCTGTATTCACAACCTTGTATAATCTCCTCCTCCATTGACTTAGAGCTTGGCCATGTGACTTCCTTTGATCCATGGAATAGCAACAAACATGACACAAGCTGAGGCTTGAAAAGCATTTGTGCATTGGTCCTAAACCTCTTGGAACACTGCCACCATGTGACAAAGCTGGTGTGAGCCTCCTGAGGACACGTGTCCAGCTAACAGCCAGCACCAACTTCCAGACGTATGGGTGAGGCACTCTTAAGACCAAGCAGCCACAGTAAAGCTACCGTGACTATATGATCCCAGGCAAGCCAGCAGAAAAACCACCTACCTGAGCCCTGCCCAAGTTGATGGCAGTGAGATTATGCTGCTATTTTAAATCACTAGGTGTTTGTTGTGTTGTTATGATAACTGTTGTGATAACTGGAGTAGATTAAAATCAGTGGAAATGAGAAGGTGTGTACACAGACGTTTGGAATAATCCATGTTTCTTTTTTTTTTTTTTTTTTGGTACGCGGGCCTCTCACTGTTGTGGCCTCTCCCTCTGTGGAGCACAGGCTCCGGACGCGCAGGCTCAGCGGCCATGGCTCACGGGCCCAGCCGCTCCACGGCATGTGGGATCTTCCCAGACCGGGGCACGAACCCATGTCCCCTGCATCGGCAGGCGGACTCTCAACCACTGCGCCACCAGGGAAGCCCTCTTTTTTTTTTATAAATTCATTTTATTTATTTTATTTATTTGGCTGCTTTGGGCCTTCGTTTCTGTGTGAGGGCTTTCTCTCGTTGCGGCGAGCAGAGGCTACTCTTCATCGCGGTGCGCGGGCCTCTCACCGTCACGGCCTCTCCCGTTGCGGAGCACAGGCTCCAGACGCGCAGGCTCAGTAGCCGTGGCTCACTGGCCCAGCCGCTCCGCGGCATGTGGGATCTTCCCAGACCGGGGCACGAACCCGTGTCCCCTGCATTGGCAGGTAGACTCTCAACCACTGCGCCACCAGGGAAGCCCAATCCATGTTTCTTGATGACTCCTCAGTGAAGGGGCTTATTGAAAGGACAAAGCAGGTCAAAGAATATAAGAATTTCGAATTGAGTGCAAAGGTCAGTGTGAGTTAAGGAAGGAAGTTGCAAGAGCAGTCTTCAAGAAAGCATTTCTGGCAAAGCAGTTAAAAATATTAACATCTATTTTGAAAAATACAGATATTTATTAATTGCTAACAGAATGATAATAATATTTCAAAGATTCAGTTTAATAAGTATATCTGAAAAGCTTTAAAGGCATTACCGAGGTAATAAGTGGGATTACCGAGGCCACTTTTTACTTTATATGGAAAAAGCAGTCTTTAGAATAAACAGGAAAGCACATAAACCCAAAATCAATAACAATTTTTTTTGCACTAATAATAAAATTCATTCCAATGTATTAGTTATCTACTTGTACAGAACTATATTCACTTAGCAATTAGATTGCTAAGGCCAGGGCTTATTAATAGAATGCCTCTCATAATTTACTAGTTAAATTTACAGATGGCGAATATCAGTGGCATTTACAGCTTGACGGATCCTGTGAGTGTTGACCTTATTTATTGTACTATTCAAGAAGAAACAGTTCTTCGGATGTTTAGCATTTAGCTTTCTGTTTAAGAACATCAGCTTGAAGAAATGTGTCAGTCAAATCCTCTATTTTTATGACACTGAAAACAAAGTAATAAGCAATAGAGAGGATTCAGAATGAGAATAAACAGAATAGAGTCATTGCTAAAAGAAATGGAAATAAATTAAAAAGTCTAAAAAGTGGAGGGAACTGATGTGATAAAGTAAAAATAACCCAAATGCATTTTCACAAGCTTTGAGAATCACCAAAGGGAACATATACATAAGTCATAGGACAAAGTGAGGGTCTCTTGAAAATAAGATGAGGTTTTTTAAAAAAAGGATAAAAATGGATGAATTTTAAAGATCTTATACCCATTAAGCAGCCAGTATTAAGGAAACAACAGTACTGTTGAAATTAAGACCAAAGGGTAACATACATCTGCACATATAATTTCCATAAGATTTGTTTAAAAGCTACCTCAGTCCTTGTTTAAATATTGCTGCCTGTCAAGGATTTTGGTTATTAATTTTCTCAGGTTTTGGAGACAAGAACTGTGAAAAATTATTTGGATTTGAGGATCTGGAAGATCTATGTGATTCCTAATGTGCATTACCTAGTTGGATCTTAATGTTGGACGGGCATGCATTAAAGAAAGCCAGTAAAATCAGAGAACGGGGGTCTTCTGGTAAATCTTGTATATACAGAAGTTTACCAATTTTCCGGAATCGGAAAAGAATAAAATACACATAACGTTAACCAATTTGGAATCCTACCCCTACTTTCCTTTCCCCTTTCTGTCCAGTTAGTTAGCTCCCTACGCTCCTGCCAGCTCTTGATTGACCCGAGTAAACACTGTTTACGCCGAAGAGCCTACTGCCTCACTCCCAGCTCCGGCCGGGCCCCCCAACTCCAAGAGCCCCAAACCCAGGATCCAGAGCTCTGCACGGGAAGCACAGCCGGGATCCCGGAGGCGTGGGAACCGGAGCTGGGCGCTCCTTCTCCCAGGCTGGGCAGAGCCAGGCCCCGCCGGGAAGGCGCGTGCGGCCGCGCCGGGGTCTCAGTCGCGGGCGGGCATTTTTGCGCGGGGTCAGGGGCGCGCTGGCACCGCTCCAGGGCTGGCAGAACGCGAAGCCGCGTCGGAGCGCGCCATTACGACCCACCCAGGCGCCTCGCCCCGCCCGGAGGTTCCCGCCAGTGGCCAAACCAGCTCGAGTCGCCGAACTTGCCGCGGCTCCCGGGGGCAGCAGGTGGCTCCGGACTCCCCGCTGTCGCCACAGCCGGGGCGGACCGCGTGCCCCGTCGCGCCGCGGAGCCCTTTCGGTTGGCCCCACCAGGCGGGACGGAGGCGGACGGGGACCTGGAGGAGCTGACCGGGCTGCGCTCCGTCTTCGTCGCCTGCGAACCGCTCAGGGCAGCTGGAGCGCAAGAAGTTCAGCACGCTGTGGGCGGAGCTGCGCGTGCTCTCGGCCGACGCCGAGGCCGGCTCCGGAGGCTGGAAGCCGACCGCGACTGCGCCTCACCTTCCAGGAGTTTGCTCTCGGCTTCCGCTGGGCCGGCCGCGGGGGACGGCGCCTTGGCTGGGGGCTGCAAGAACCAGGCGGGGTCCGACCCCGGGGACAGCGAGGAGGACATGGGCGACAAGGACGCGGCGGCAGCTCTGGTCGCCTCCTGGGACGCGGCGAGCCCTGGCTAGGCTTGGCAGGACTTCCAGGCACGACTCTGGGACGAGGCCAAGTTCATCCCCAGGTGCGTGTGTAGTTTGGAGGGCGGGAGGTGGTGGTGGTGTTTCCTGTCCTCCCAGGGGCGCTGCCATCTCTCCTTCTTACACTGTGGAGTGTGCAGCCCGCCTAGTCTCTCTCTCAGTTCCTTTTTCTCCATTCACCGACTCGCTTTAACTTCCCCAAGACGAGATGCCCTAGCGTTAAGGAAAGGGAATGCGTTCAGAGTCAGAGTTTGGGGAGAAAGTTTTACTTGCTCGTATCTGAGCCCTGCAAAGGGCACTTTGTTAGTTATACAGGCCAAAGTGAAATCCGCAGCGTCCGGAGAATCTTCCCAGACACTGATTTAGGAGCGCTCCCACTTCTCAACGACTTGATTACGGCACCTTGTACTCCAGGCCTCCTGGATGCACCTGAGCGGCACCTGAGCCGTGACCCGGGCTGTTAGACAGTTTGGCTTTCGCTATAGCAGTTTTTGTACTCCCTGTTTTCCTGCTACTACATAGAAAACAAGACATTGTTGTGCATTTATATTGCTGCACACAAATATTCATTGATGCCTACTACTTTACAAGCTCATTTGTTTGATTTTCAGAATTAAACAGGGTCGTAGACTTTCTTATCTCTGATTGATGGAGAAATTGATGGAGAAATGTATGCGCACGCACACGTTGAGCATTTGACTGAGGCAAGGGCATAACAGGAATTCATCTCTCTCCTCTAATCAGAGCTGAAGCTTTTCAGAGTTTTCTCAGTTCCATTTGTAGTGATAGCGAGTGTCATTTGTGGACTGATTCACGTTGATAAATTAACTTAGAACCCCGCATTCTTAGAAACAGAAACACAAGGGTCCAGCCGGCACTGGAACCACAATGGGTTTGTGCATGGGCACTGGTTGTGCCACAATAACCAGACCAGGGACAGACCCAGGGTGGGTGCATCTAGTGTAGCAGGGATTAGTGTGATTGGTGACCTGCAAGACAGGGCTAGGGTGGGATTCGTTCAGGTGCCAAAATTGGACCCATGCTGTCAGCTGTTTCATGTGATTTGCACCTTTTCTACACACACAGTGTTGAAGAGGACTCTTTTGTTGAATAATTTAGAAGCAAGAAATTTAATGGAGAAGGAACCAAAACTACCCATGTGTGACCTGTGTATGGGTTGTCAAAATGGTTTACTTCAGCATGTCTGTACAACTATAAAGATGATGGCTAAAATAGAGAGGAAAAGAGCAACAGTTGAACACCAATCCCACTTCACTAGATTTTTTAAAACACATAGCTACAAGTACACAGAGGCATGGTTTCAGCATTGGTCAGCGTTTCCTTTACATTTCCCTTTCTTGGGTTCCACTTTAGGGCTTTTCCCTCTGATCATCTTCTTTTGTAATAGTGCAGTTGCTTCATAAACCCACTTTACCTACATGATGTGGTGCTTTGCAAGATTAGAACGGAAGAGAGGAGAGGTGGACGCAAAGAGAAATAAACACAGAGAGTGATCTGGAGACACAGAGGGAGAGGGACAGGGTGAGAGGGGGCAGAAGACGAGCAGACGGATGGAGAGACACTGACTGATTGATTAGATAGTGCCTCAGTTTCCCTTCTCTTCCCACTCAATGAGAACGGCCCCGAGGCAGCTTGAGATGCGAGAGTTAAATCAGCTCTCCTCTGGTTGATCTCAGCTCTTGAGTATCTTCCAAATGTGAGCATCTGGGTGCTTTGGACTGTGTTTGTAGTGTCTGAAGATAAATATATTTTTTTAACTCATATGGCCAGTAATATCTTGTGCTCCCCAAGGAGATAAAGATTTGTTTCAGCCTTGAGGCATGATGGTGGGTTGAGCCTCGGTCCTGGAAGAGTGTTTTTTTTTTTTTTTTTTTTTTAAATACTGTATTTATTTATTTATTTAAAAAATGTATTTATTTTTATTTATTTATTTTTGACTGCACTGCATCTTCGTTGCGGCACTCGGGCTTTCTCTAGTTGTGGCAAGAGGGAGCTAATCTTCGTTGTGATGCACGGGCTTCTCCTTGTGGTGGCTTCTCATTGTTGTGGCTTCTGTTGTTGCGGAGCACAGGCTCTAGAGCACAGGCTCAGTAGCTGTGGCATGCGGGCTCAGTAGTTGTGGCTCGTGGGCTCTAGAGTGCAGGCTCAGTAGTTGTGCTGCTCCGTGGCATGTGGGATCTTCCCGGACCAGGGCTTGAACCCCTGTTCCCTGCATTGGCAGGCGGATTCTTAACCACTGCTCCACCGAGTGTTTTTGACTGTGTGTAATGCTTTCCTTTGGCACTGGCTTTGGGGCCTATCAGTGTGCTAGCCACAGGCTTTCCAGAGATTCTCTGCCTTTTATGCATTCAGAACTGGAGATATATAGAGACAGATGCATAAAGATCTATCCATCTATCTATCTATATCTTTATCTGTATCTCTCTCTGTATATCTTTATTTTCTAATTGTTGCTGGCTTGTTGCTTTTTGTTTTTTCCCTTCAATATATCCTCTGTCACAATTATGTGTGTCATTACTGCTGAGTGGGAGAAGCCTACCTGTCTGTGAAAACCACAGCCTACCTTGAACCTTCCAAACCTTGTGCCTGGGCCTGGCAGGAATCTGTGTGTGGCTTAGTTTTTCTGAGCTCTGCTTGCTGGTGGTGACCCCTTCTGGTTCTGATATTTGAGTTTCATCTCAAGATAGTAATTTCTTTTTGACCTCCTGGCCCCAGAAAGGTATTCTGGCTTTCCCATCCTTAGAGGACTACCAGTGTTGGCCATTGGGAAAGTGGCCTGCTCTGACCCTCAGATCTCACTGTTTGTTATGAGCTTTGCTGTCAGATTTTGATGAGAGCTTGTTTACTCTGCCTTATGGTGTGGACAAAAAGAGAAAGGCTTAGGGGCTTCCCTGGTGGCGCAGTGGTTGAGAGTCCGCCTGCCGATGCAGGGGACACGGGTTCGTGCCCCAGTCCGAGAAGATCCCACATGCCGCGGAGCGGCTGGGCCCGTGAGCCATGGCCGCTGAGCCTGTGCGTCTGGAGGCTGTGCTCCGCAACGGGAGAGGCCACAACAGTGAGAGGCCCGCATACCGCAAAAAAAAAAAAAAAAAAAAAAAAAAGAGAAAGGCTGAAAATGAGGTATCATTGGAAGATTATGCTCTAAGAGCGTAGACTCTGGTCTGGCTTGTCTTTTAACCTGAAGTTTTCGTTTACTCCTATCCTGAATCACTGTTCAAATTCACAGTTATACTACTCCTGTCACTTTGAGCATGTAAACATCTTTACTTGTTTCTCAGTTTCTTCCCAGGTTACATGATCTTATTTCATTTGTAAAATGGAAGTAGTTGAAACAGGCTAATGTGCTGTGAATGGAAGCTTAGAGGCTGACGGCGGAGAGAGCTTTTAGATGATGGGAAAGGTTAGGATGCTGTAGTGATTCAGATGTCTGCTTTCTTCTCCTAAGAGGGTATATACAATATACCTTCTTGCTTCATGTGTAGCTTGGTAAAGCTTAGGTAGGGCCTGACTGCGGTATATTGTTGGAAGGAAGAAATGGGAAGAGATTATTTATCATGGTACTCAGGCTTCTCCTATCTGACTATTAGTCTCATACCATGTTGTAAAATGGGAAGTAAACACTATTTCCCAGAAGAAAGTTGTAATGGTGGTATGACATATATGATTTCATTGAAATTAGTTCCTCAAAAAAAGTTTCATGGGACTTCCCTGGTGGTCCAGTGGTTAAGACTCCGTGCTTCCAATGCAGGGGGCAGGGTTCGATTCCTGGTTGGGGAACTAAGATCCGACATGCCACACGGCCCGGCCAAAAATTTAAAAAACAAACAAACAAACAAGAAAAACAGTTTCATTGCTTCAACTGGTAAGTGTTTGGGGTCTTCCAAATTATAATTGCTTTTGTCAGAGTAATTATAAAAAGAGGAAAGTGAATTTTAAACCTTAAGGCCTTCGTTTGTATGTCTTATAAAGATATATAGATGCAGTAGCTCAGACATGTTTCTTTAATTCCCTCAGTGTTCATGTGCCTGCCAGTGTCCCAGGCACTAGAGTGACCCTGACCTTCAAGAAGCTTATTGTTTCACCTTTTAAAATACCTAGGAGTAGGGCTTCCCTGGTGGCGCGGTGGTTGAGAGTCCGCCTGCCAATGCAGGGGACACGGCTTCGTGCCCCGGTCCGGGAGGATCCCACGTGCCGTGGAGCGGCTGGGCCCGTGAGCCATGGCTGCTGGGCCTCCGCGTCTGGAGCCTGTGCTCCGCAACAGGAGAGGCCACAACAGTGAGAGGCCCGCGTACCGCAAACAACAACAACAACAACAACAAAAAAAAACCCTAGGAGTTTCTAACACCTGAAGGACCTGGGATGCAGTATAATAAATGGAAAAATACCTCTGGTCACATCCTCAGACTATGGACATTTCATGTCAAGAATGTTTCTCAAAAAAAAAAGAATGTTTCTCCTATCAGGGGCCCTTTGGGTCTTGTATGCTTGGGAGTCTTAGAAGACTTAACATTTTTGTTTTCATTTTATGTTATCATTATATGATAATATAAAACAAATTATTTGGAGCACATTTGCAATCACCTGGATGACCCTTGCATGACAGATTTGGCTACAGCATTTCAAAACCTGCCTCTTTGTTTCAGACTGGTTATGCGGCACCCACAGCACCACTTGTCATGGGCTGATGAGGAAGGCACAGCAGTGGGCTTAGTGTAAGTGATGTGTCCATGTAAAATGAAACTGATTGACAATATAGAGTGTTGGAGTCTCTTGTATTCTCAGTGGAAAAGTGATGGGGAATGGGGTTTTGATCTTGTAAATGTAACTCAAAAGTGCAGCACACAAGCTGCCAGTGCCTACTGACATTAGCTGTTGGGATGTAGTTTCAGTGGAAGTGCATCCCTTGTTGGATTAAATGAATGTTGTTAATTATCATTCCATTGATTTTCAAACGTGTGTTGGGCACATTAATGTTTTGGAACTATAATTATAATTAGTTTATATCTGTTTATGTTTGTTCATAGTTCGTAACATGATACAGACAATATTTACGTCAACTCTGCAATCCATAGGAGATATTTTCTTTAATAAGGTCTACATGTTAGTCAAGTGTGAGAAATACTGTTCTAAAGGGACTTGAACTCCTCAAGAACTATAAAAGATTGAAAACATTAGTTTCTCCATTTTTCATTGCTTATTGATCTTGTCCATCATTTAAATTGAGGGCAAAAATATTGTGGAAGAAGTTCATCTTAAATTGGTCCCAGTCTTAAGGATCATGTTTGTCATTTGCCCACAGAAGAAACTCTTCTTGCTTTTTTCCTATGTCATTCATTTTAATTACTTCATTTAAAAAAGATTTTTTTTTTGTATCCACATGTGCCTGGGACTGTGCTAGGAACTGGGTGCTTAAAAATCATATCCAGTCAAAAATCAAAGTTTCTTGGCCAGCTGCTCTCTCTCCAGAGGCACCAGTGAGTGTAATGAATGGGAAGAATCATGAGGTGGATGGTCTGGGTCCAGGTCTCACTGGGGGTCGGAAATCAAGCACACCTACTAAATTCAGGCAGTTTTTTTCTCTCTTCAGTAGAGACGTTATCTCCACTTATCTTGTGTGGTGATGATACAGTTTCAACAAGAGAGATTCTAGGTCCTGGTCAGATTATCTTCAGGTTCCCATCTTCACCATCCCGTGGGCTGTGACGGATGTCATGGAGAGGGGCTCACAAACTCAGAGGCCTCCGCGGCCAGGCAGGTAACACTGACCCGATAGAATGGAGTTGGGGCCCAGTAGCAGCCTCTGCTTTATCTGCTGGGGGGACTGACAGATGCTGACAGGCAGGATGTAGGCCCAGTGTTGCCGGCAATGCCAGCTTATAAAGGAGGGTGAAACATTCGGCTTTTAAGTAGAAATTTCTAATTTTGCATACTCCGTGAGGTGGGAAAGATACCATTTCCAGTTTGCAACCCCTGTTTCCTACCTGTGAATATGCCCTGGTAAATTCAAGTGTCAGTTGTGATCCTGCTTTGAAGATCCATGAACATGTGGTTCCATGGTGCCCTTAGACCTTTAATCATGTTACTTCTTCCCCTTTCAAGTTTGTGGGATCATATTTTGACCCAAAACTAGTCTATCTTTACTCTCTTTTTTGCTCTTAGATATTCTTGTCATTTCAGAGTTACCTTGTTCAGGCTCAACAGGTGGTGCTGTACAATATTTTCTATCTCCAGGTTATGCTGCCCTGATAGGTGTGTCCTTGGGGGAGGAGGGCTGAGCTCTGAAAGCACTGAGATATCCAGAACACCTCTTCCCCTGATGTCTTTCCTTCTCTTCATTTGAAGCTGGAAGTACTTGTCTGTCACAGTTTTAAGACAGGTAAAAAATCAATTGGAATGGAATGATTTCTGATCAAAAATAAGGGAATTTAGTGATGAGAGGTCATATTTTCTGGTACCACAATGGTGTTTCCTTTCATTGCTGGAATATTTTGTCCTTCAGGCAAAAAAATTTTTGAGGAGATGAAAAGATGCTCAACATCACTAATCATCAGAGGAATGCAGATCAAAACCACAGTGAAATATTGCCTCATACCTGTTATGATGGCTGTTATTAAAAGCAGAGAAGGTAATAAGTGCTAGTTAGAATGTGGAGAAATTGGGAACCTGTACACTGTTGGTGGGAATGTAAAGTGGTGCAGCCACTATGGAAAACAGTATGCAGGTTCCTCCAAAAAATTGAAAATAGAACTACCATATGATCCAGCAATCCCACTTCTGCATGTATATCCAAAAGGATTGAAATCAGGATCTTGAGGAGATATCTGCACTCCCATGATCATTGCAACACTATTCACAATAGCTAAGAGTTGGAAACAGCTGAAGTGTCCATTGACAGATGAATGAATAAAGAAAATGGGGTGTATACATACAGTGGAATATCACTCAGCTTTAAAAAAAGAAGGAACTTCTGCAGTATGTGACAGCATGGGTGAACCTTGAGGACATTATACTAAGTGAAATAAACCAGTCACAGAAGGACCAATAATGTATAATTCCACTTCCATGAGGTATCAAAATAGCCAACTCTTAGAAAGTAGAATGGTGGTTGGCAGGGGTTGGGGGATTGGGAAATGAAGAGTCGCTGGCTGTTCCGTGGGTTAGAGAGTTTCAGTCGTTCAACATGAACAAGCTCTAGAGATCTGCTCTGCAACAGTGTGCATGTAGGTGACAGTACTGCACACTTACCAGTTTGTCAAGAAGGTAGATTTCACGTTATATGTTTCTTAACCACAAGAAAAGAAAAACTATGGAAATATCAAATTTCTTTTTTATAGAGATAAGAAATTTGGATAGCTACAAAAGCTCTGTGTCTTGTAATTTTTGTCAGCCCCAAATACAGGCTCCATCAAGAGTTTCCCCTTGGGCTTCCCTGGTGGCGCAGTGGTTGAGAGTCCGCCTGCCGATGCAGGAGACACGGGTTCGTGCCCCGGTCCGGGAGGATCCCACATGCCGCGGAGCGGCTGGGCCCGTGAGCCATGGCCGCTGAGCCTGCGCATCTGGAGCCTGTGCTCCACAACGGGAGAGGCCACAACAGTGAGAGGCCCACGTAAAGCAAAAAAAAAAAAAAAAAAAAGAGTTTCCCCTTAAATGTCCTCATACCTGTCCTTTTCAGGTGACCAGGCAGAAACACTCCAGATAAAGAGATTCTGAGAGCTCCATCCCCACCCCCTGCCACCGCCCCACACTGATGGCAACCACTCTCTTCAATTTCATTTTTTTAAATTTCAATTTTTAAAAATTTGGGGGGGACATTCTGGGGAATGTTCAGCCATGATACCCACTTGTGATCATTTACAACTACACAGTTATGGAGCATGCTCAAGTGGCCATTTTGTCATAATGGTATCTCTGACCTAGAGTGTTTTTGTTTGTTTGTTTGTTTTAATGTCTGGCTAGAAAACAAAAAAGTGCAAGTGAGTTATTCATTTTGAAACCTGAATGCAGTGGTGAAAGTCTCCCCTGCTGTGAGCCACCTGTGGCTGCCTGGTCCCGAGGTGGAGGGTCAGGGGGGTTGAGGCAGCATGTGCTGGCTTGTTGCCCATCTCCTTAGGCGTGGTGGCCGCACAGTTCATCCCCTGATGTGACACAGTCACGCTGTAATTCTTGCTCCTATAGAGCAGAGTTACAGTCTGCTCTGGCTGAGGCAGAAGAATTTCTGAGGAGTCAACTGACATTTGCTTAGAAAATCCGTGTTTTAGGACATTTGTATGTCATGTTTTCTGACAGACATGCCGTAAACTAGTGTTAGGGTTGGTGATGCAAATACTTTTTCTTTTCCTCCTTGGGGATCTGTTGGCATAGCCTGTACTTCAGTCTGGCAGATATGAGTAGCTTGGGGATGTTAATGAATGAATTATAGTGCATGCATTTCTGCTCTAACATAGTATGTGCATTCCAGAAAAAACTAATGTTCTGCAAACACACACAAGACATATAAAAACAAAAGTAGGAATGGGGCCGACCTCTCCATATCTGTACAGCTTTGCAGCCAGAATACTCAAAAACAGTAACAATCCTAATAAGATATTAGCCCAATAAAAAAAACCCCACGTTACGTTGTTAATAGACAGAGACATGCAGCAGTCCAGAATATCAGTCCAGGATAAACTGTAGATGTTTTAAACAGTGAAAATATAGGATTTTGCCGTTTATTTATTTATTTTTTTACGGTGAAGGTAACTTGATGGATGGAGGTATATGGGTTGTGGCTACCAAGTTACGGGAACAAGGACAAAATGAACAAACACAAAGCATGTGGAATGTCTGTGCCAGGAGGAAGTCCCCGGGGAGTGGGCACTGTGCCTAGCACTGGGTTCACTTGCAGCTGGCTGCCTTCAGTGGCGGTAATAGGCTTGCGTTTGGTGGCTGTTACTTGGGCGCAGAGCGCTGACATGCTGGGAAATGCAACTTCCACTTCTGCATCTCTCACCTACTGACCTAGGGGACGAGCTAATTGATGCTCTAGGAACATGCACTCTGTCTGAGCAGTCCTAGTCTTGAGTACAAATTCATGGGAGGCTAAAGGAAGGCACTGAGCCAGAAATGAGTGTTAGATTGATTCCATGTGTACAGATCTGGAGGTTTTATATTGGTCTAAAAAGATAATGTATTGCCTCTCTCCTAAAAGATTACAGTGAATAAGCTGTCTTTGGACTAATAAAATCTGTCCACAGAAGTCCTCTGATCTATTAGACAGGCTGTTACAATCCTAATGAGCCCTGTGAGAATTAAAATGTTATATTATGTGAGCATTTGGGCCCTTAAAAAGTGACCTATTCTGCTGAATGATATTTAAAATTTAAGTTCTCATTCAGCAGCTGAATAAGAATTCAGTTCTTCCTGAGTTCAATTTATTCAACCAAGTAAGCTGAATAATCTTACTCAACTCTTTTAAGCAGTGCTAACATTTATTCACTGTGAAGCTGGTGTATTTGTTTATGTGATTAACTCCAATGAAAGTACAATGACATAACCCATTATGTTAGTTGGGGTTCTCCAGAGAAACAGAACCAGTAAGATGTGAGTGTGTGTGTGTGTGAGTGTATAGAGGCGGGGGCTGGGGGTGGATTTATTTTAAGGAATTAGCTCACACAATTGTGGAGGCTAGCAAGTCTGAAATCTGCAGGCTGGGCGGGTAGGCTGGAGACTCAGGGAAGGCAGTGGGCTGGCAAAATTCCCTCTTTCTTGGGGATGGTAAGTTTTCATTTAAAGGTCTTCAACTCACTGGAAGAGGCCTGCCCACATTATGGAGGGTAATCTGCTGTATTAATCTCATGTACATAGACCTTCACAGCACCGTACAGACACGTACAACCAAATACGTAAGCACTGCAGCCTAGCCAAATTGACACATAAAATTAACCATTGCAGCTATTAAATAAAATGTTTTACATATACTCTGTTTTCGAGATTCCCTATGTTACGGGAATGTTTTGGAAAGATCAGAGAGCATTTCTTTCTTTTTTTTTATTGCTTCCATCTTATAAAATACACACCAGAAAATTTTCGAGTATTTATTTGAATCTGGGAAAAATCCCTATACATATGTTATATTCCCCTTGTACCCCTTCCAAATGCCAAAACACTTCAAAACCACATACCAAGTTTCTGGGGAGGCTTTAAAGTTATTAACATTTTTCTATCTGCCAGGAAGAGGCTTTCCCTATCTGTGTTCATGGCTCTGAGATGCCCTGGGAGAAGAGGGCTTACTCACCCTGGTGTCTACCCCTTCATTCTCACCCTACAACCTCACTCTTCATGAAAATATTCGTAACTGCAAACTGAGCCCCTCATGGAAGAGACATCTTGGATTTAAGCAGCCTCTCAGCCATCTGGCAAGTCACACCAGCACTTTACATTGCTGCACTTTCCCAGGCAAACTAACTGCTTGCTTGCTCACTTTCTTTCTTTCCCTTCTTCTCCCTCCCTCCCTCCCTCCTTCCCTCTCTCCCTCCCTCCCTCTCTCCCTCCCGTAAGTGCTATGGGAAAGGCACTATGCTAAGTCCAAAGGTGAAGTTTTCATGAGAAACAGAGCAAAACTCCCTAGAGTAGGAGCAGGTTTTTACTTTACTGTCCCCAACTACTAGTTTTTGTCCCTGAGTTGGTAGAGCTAATAGGGATGCAATTTGAGAGGCATTGGGAAGCCAGGAATGTTCCACCAGAAATGGGCCCTAAAACTTCCATGCTCATATTCCCGGGATGAGGCATTCCTCAGCACCCAGGAGCTTGGAAGGCACTAGTTTTAAATCACGTCTTTTCTCAGGCTCTGCAGCTCGAGGCCTCACTCAAGCAGCATTGGCCACACCTGGGAGTTTTTCTAGAAATGCAGGCTCTAGGTCCCACCACAGACCTACTGAGGCATCTGCATTTTAATGGGATCCCTGGGAGATTTGTGTGTGTATTAAACTCTGCTGAGGAAATGAGAAACGGGGAGGGCGTGGTGTGTGACCACGCTTGGTTGGGGCGGGGGAGTTGCTTTTCAAAAGATAGAAAAGCCCCAGAAAGAATGTGGAACTGAGGGAGGAAAGATAAACATCATGTGCTTCAAATTTTGCCTGTGGTTGCCTCTGGTTACTTGAAATCTGAATTGTGAAGTGTTCATGATTGGATTTACCACGAAGATAAGAAATTTATACTTCATCAAGTATATTGTGTAATATTTTGTGAATGTGTTCTTCAGAGACAAATACACATACAGAAAAGGGCACAGAGCTTGGTGTACAGCTTGCTGAATCTTTCCAGATGGAATGCTCGCATATTCAGCATCCAGATCAGGAAACAGCATGTTACTTAGAAGCTCTCGTGCTCCCTTCCAACCAATCCCTACAGCCCCTCCCTGACCCCCAGGCATGATCTCTTGCCTGTTCTTTTCCTTACTATACACGGGTTTGGCTTCTTGCACTCACCGTTATGCTTGTGAGCTTGTTGTTGTAGATCTGTCATTTCCACTGCTGTAGAGTATTCACTGTGTGAAGATATCACAATTCATTTATCTGTTTTACTATTAATGGCCATTTGGGTACTTTCTACTTTGTGGCTGTCACGTAGAGTGCTGCCATGGGCAGTCTGTCACATGTCTTTTGGTAAGCATATGGAGTCACCCAATGCCTTGCTTTTAATAACTGTTTGCAAAATAACTTGAGCTTTCCTTGCTAACTCAGGGTCATCATTATGAAGCCGAGTTTCATCCTGGACTGTAGTATAGTGATATCCTCAGGATTTGGGGGATGGTAGTTCAGCTTGGCTTTTTGAGTTCCTGTGTGCATTTTCTGCTTTTGCTGTCAGGCTGCCAGGTTACAATTTACTATTGTTGGTTCTTTCTTCCTTCCTTTCTGAGAACCTTCGTTTGCCGAAGACTCAGAAAGCAAAATGATCATATATACTAGAATTGAGTTTTAAACCCCCTTGAATGTAGTCCTGTGCCAAGGAGGGGTGTCTCACAGGGTGCTGTTCATCCTTTCCTGACTTTCAATCTTCTTTTGGATTCCTCGTGGTGCCAGATATGTGAGTTTCAGATGACTGGAGTGCTGCCATCATTTTGAAATTGGTATTTTTTGCAGTTTTATTCCTTTTCTGTTTTTATGTATATTTTAACTCCTTTCCCCCTTTTGTTCATTTTGAACGTTCCCCAAAGCAGACACTGTAAATCTAAATTATCTTTGTAGAAATTATGTCATTTAGACAGGTAAACACAAAACATGGATTTATAATATTATGAATACATGTGAGAAGTAGGCATTTAGCCAAGAGTGGACATAGTCTTATGCTGATATGAAGCCATAAGCAAGATATGGGCTTGCACCTGTGTCTTGGGCTCCCAGCCCAATGGTTGGTCATTGAGATTATCTTTAATGCTCTTTTTTTTCTGAGTCTTGGGAAAATGCTACAAAACTGTATATGGAGGTAAACAGATACTACTGCTTTGTGGGTTCTCCTTGTCCACTCAAGCAGATTATTGTAATAACTTTATTATGGCTCCTTCTTTAGTACCACTTGCATTTAAAGAAACCATTCAGCATTTATTTCTGTTTTGTTTAGTAGCTTTTAAGCCAGTTGTACTGCCCAAAAGGGATGTTATCCACACAGGTGAGAGAGGGTAGCTCATACCTCAGGGAACCAGAACTGGAAACCAGTGAAGTTTTGGGATGAAAAATGTAAATTGAGATAAATGTAAATACACAGCTCACTGAAATTGCTTTTTCCTTATCTGATGAACCAGTGAGTTAAGTGGTAACTCAATTAAGAGAAGACTGACTTTTTTTTTTGTTATTAATTAATTAATTTATGTATTTGGTTGCAGCGGGTCTTGGTTGTGTCATGCAAACTCTTAGTTGCGGCATGCATGTGGGATCTAGTTCCCTGACCAGGGATCAAACCTGGGCCCTCTGCATTGGAAGCGTGGAGTCTTCACCACCACGCAACCAGGGAAGTCCCAAAGACTGACTTTTCTTTTCTTGGATCTCCTGAGGGGTTGAGGTCAGATTTCTTCAGGAGATAGTGTTTGCAGATCTGAAGGTTGTTTGCTCTTTTAGCGGCTGTAGCTCTGGGAGCACAAAAGTGGACTAGTTTTCAGGGAAAATGATCCTGGTATAGTGTGAAAAAGATTTTAATAGGATTTTTGGCTACCTTCTTTTTTTTTTTTTTTTTTTTTTTTGCAGTATGCGGGCCTCTCATTGTTGTGGCCTCTCCCGCTGTGGACCACAGGCTCCGGACGTGCAGGCCCAGCAGCCATGGCTCACGGGCCCAGCCGCTCTGCGGCATGTGGGATCCTCCCGGACCGGGGTACGAACCAGTGTCCCCTGCATCGGCAGGCGGACTCTCAACCACTGCGCCACCAGGGAAGCCCTGCTACCTTCTTTTTAAAATCACATTCCAGAAAATCACCCTTCGATTCTTTAGAAAATCAAATGAAAAAGTAATTAAAATTTTCTGCAGGTTTCTGGGGAAGCAATGAAGTGGAGAGTATCTCAGGAAACTTCTACCTTGTGGAAAATACACCCCAGGCATCATTGAATGAGATGATGTCTCAAAGGGTTTTAACTGTTGAAATGTTGAAATTGAAGATGTCAACAACATTTTGCTTTAAAGGGGAAATGTGTTGAAGAAAATTTGTAAGAAAATCTCTATAATTTTGCTTTAGTTTGATATTTTTTGGTCTATCTGCATAAAACAGAGAGACTGGAAAACGATGATTGGTTTATCTTTGTGTTTCAAGTTTAGGTAGCAGGGTAGGTAGGTAAAAATAAATGATTTTTAAATTAAAAGTAGATTAAAGACTTCTTTTTGTGATATGTTTTTTGTATAGTAACTAAACAAACTCTGCATGTGTACAGATAGTTTTAAGATAGTTCAAAGACATCATAGAAAAGAAATTCTCATTTAATTACATGATTTTTCAGAGCAAACTCTTGTAACCTTTGAGAAAGACTTTTAAGAAGGCCAGAGCAGGTTGTACACAATCTCCAACAGATTTTCTTGCCAGTATCATATATACTCAAGTGTAGGGTCAAGATTTAACTGTTGAAGAAAATTCGGCTATAGCTTATGCACCCAACAGCTATTCTTCCACAATATCAATAATAATATAGCTAAATGCCAATCATTCAATAGTTAGTGGTAGGTGTTCAATATATATTAAATATGAATTCAAGAAATACATTTGCTCCGGGTAAGATGGCGGAAGAGTAAGACACGGAGATCACCTTCCTCCCCACGGATACACCAGAAATACAGCTACACGTGGAACAACTCCTACAGAACACCTACTGAATGCTGGCAGAAGACCCCAGACCTCCCAAAAGGCAAGAAACTCCCCACATACCTGGGTAGGGCAAAGCGGAGAGATTCCCGCACAGAGGATCGGTGCCGAGCGGCACTCACCCGCCCGAGAGGCTTGTCTGCTCGCCCGCCAGGGCGGGCGGCGCTGGAAGCTGAGGCTCGGGCTTCGGTCAGAGCGCAGGGAAAGGACTGGGGCTGGCGGCGAGAACTCAGCCTGAAGGGGGCTAATGTGCCACAGCTAGCCGGCAGGGAGTCCGGGAAAACTCTGGAGCTGCCGAAGAGGCAAGAGACTTTTTCTTCCCTCTTGGTTTCCTGGTGCGCGAGGAGAGGGGATTAAGAGCGCTGCTTAAAGGGGCTCCACAGACGGGCGCGAGTCACGACTGAAAGCGCGGAGCCCAGTGACGGGCGTGGGTCGCTGGGGCTGCTGCTGCCGCCGCCAAGAAGCCTGTGTGCGAGCGCAGGTCACTGTCCACACCGCCCTTCCGGGAGCCTGTGCAGCCCGCCACTGCCGGGGTCCCGGGATCCAGGGGCGGCTTCCCTGGGAGAACGCACGGCACGCCTCGGGCTGGTGCAACGTCACGCCGAACTCTGCCGCTGCAGACTCGCCCCGCACTCCGCGCCCCTCCCTCCGGCCCGGCCTGAGTGAGCCAGAGTCCCCGAAGAGGCTGCTCCTTTAACCCTGTCCTGTCTGAGCGAAGAACAGACGCCCTCCGGCGACCTACACGCAGAGGCGGGGCCAAATCCAAAGCTGAGACCCAGTAGCTGTGAGAACAAAGAAGAGAAAGGGAAACCTCTCCCAGCAGCCTCAGAAGCAGCAGATTAAAGCTCCACAATCAACTTGATGTACCCTGCATCTGTGGAATACATGAATAGACAACAAATCATCCCAAATTGAGGAGCCAGGAGTCAGTGCTGTGCCTCTGAGGTGGGAGAGCCAACTTCAGGACACTGGTCCACAAGAGACCTCCCAGCTCCACATAATATCAAACGGCAAAAATCTTCCAGAGATCTCCATCTCAACACCAGCACCCAGCTTCACTCAACGACCAGCAAGCTACAGTGCTGGACACCCTATGCCAAACAACTAGCAAGACAGGAACACAACGCCACCCATTAGCAGAGAGGTGGCCTAAAATCATAAAAAGTCCGCAGACACCCCAAAACACACCACCAGACGTGGACCTGCCCACCAGAAAGACAAGATCCAGCCTCATTCACCAGAACACAGGCACTACTACCTTCCACCAGGAAGCCTACACAACCCACTAAACCAACCTTAGCCACTGGGGACAGACACCAAAAACAGCGGGAACTACGAATCTGCAGCCTGCAAAAAGGAGACCCCAAACACAGTAACATAAGCAAAATGAGAAGACAGAAAAACACACAGCAGGAGAAGGAACAAGATAAAAACCCACCAGACCTAACAAATGAAGACGTAATAGGCAGTCTACCTGAAAAAGAATTCAGAATAATGATGGTAAAGATGATCCAAGATTCTATTTCCCAGATCCAAAATCTTGGAAATAGAATAGACAAAATGCAAGAAACAGTTAACAAGGACCTAGAAGAACTAAAGATGAATCAAGCATCGATTAAAAACACAATACATGAAATAAAAAATACTCTAGATGGGATCAATAGCAGAATAACTGAGGCAGAAGAACGGATAAGTGAGGTGGAAGATAAAATAGTGGAAATAACTGCTGCAGAGCAAAATAAAGAAAAAAGAATGAAAAGAACAGAGGACAGTCTCAGAGACCTCTGGGACAACATTAAACGCACCAACATTCGAATTATAGGGGTTCCAGAAGAAGAAGAGAAAAAGAAAGGGACTGAGAAAATATTTGAAGAGATTATAGTTGAAAACTTCCCTAATATGGGAAAGGAAATAGTTAATCAAGTCCAGGAGGCACAGAGAGTCCCATACAGAATAAATCCAAGGAGAAATACGCCAAGACACATATTAATCAAACTGTCAAAAATTAAACACAAAGAAATCATATTAAAAGCAGCAAGGCAAAAACAACAAATAACACACAAGGGAATCCCCATCAGGATAACAGCTGATCTCTCAGCAGAAACTCTACAAGCCAGAAGGGAGTGGCAGGACATAATTAAAGTGATGAAGGAGAAAAACCTGCAACCAAGATTACTCTACCCAGCAAGGATCTCATTCAGATTTGATGGAGAAATTAAAACGTTTACAGACAAGCAAAAGCTGAGAGAGTTCAGCACCACCAAACCAGCTTTACAACAAATGCTAAAGGAACTTCTCTAGGCAAGAAACACAACAGAAGGAAAAGACCTACAATAACGAACCCAAAACAATTAAGAAAATGGGAATAGGAACATACATATCCATAATTACCTTAAATGTAAATGGACTAAATGCTCCCACCAAAAGACACAGATTGGCTGAATGGATACAAAAACAAGACCCATCTATATGCTGTCTACAAGAGACCCACTTCAGACCTAGAGACACATACAGACTGAAAGTAAGGGGATGGAAAAAGATATTCCATGCAAATGGAAACCAAAAGAAAGCTGGAGTAGCAATTCTCATATCAGACAAAATAGACTTTAAAATAAAGACTACTAGAAGAGACAAAGAAGGACACTACATAATGATCAAGGGATCGATCCAAGAAGAAGATATAACAATTGTAAATATTTATGCACCCAACATAGGAGCACCTCAATACATAAGGCAAATACTAACAGCCATAAAAGGAGAAATCGACAGTAACACAATCATAGTAGGGGACTTTAACACCCCACTTTCACCAATGGACAGATCTTCCAAAATGAAAATAAATAAGGAAACACAAGCTTTAAATGATACATTAAACAAGATGGACTTAATTGATATTTATAGGACATTCCATCCAAAAACAACAGAATACACATTTTTCTCAAGTGCTCATGGAACATTCTCCAGGATAGATCATATCTTGGGTCACAAATCAAGCCTTGGTAAATTTAAGAAAATTGAAATTGTATCAAGTGTCTTTTCTGACCACAATGCTATGAGACTAGATATCAATTACAGGAAAAGAGCTGTAAAAAATACAAACACATGGAGGCTAAACAATACACTACTTAATAACGAAGTGATCACTGAAGAAATCAAAGAGGAAATTAAAAAATACCTAGAAACAAATGACAATGGAGACACGACGACCCAAAACCTATGGGATGCAGCAAAAGCAGTTCTAAGAGGGAAGTTTATAGCAATACAATCCCACCTTAAGAAACAGGAAACATCTCGAATAAACAACCTAACCTTGCACCTAAAGCAATTAGAGAAAGAAGAACAAAAACACCCCAAAGTTAGCAGAAGGAAAGAAATCATAAAAATCAGATCAGAAATAAATGAAAAAGCAATGAAGGAAACGATAGCAAAGATCAATAAAACTAAAAGCTGGTTCTTTGAGAAGATAAACAAAATTGATAAACCATTAGCCAGACTCATCAAGAAAAGAAGGGAGAAGACTCAAATCAATAGAATTAGAAATGAAAAAGGAGAAGTAACCACTGACACTGCAGAAATACAAAAGATCATGAGAGATTACTACAAGCAACTCTATGCCCATAAAATGGACAACCTGGAAGAGATGGACAAATTCTTAGAAATGCACAACCTGCCAAGACTGACTCAGGAAGAAATAGAAAATATGAATAGACCAATCACAAGCACTGAAATTGAAACTGTGATTAAAAATCTTCCATCAAACAAAAGCCCAGGACCAGATGGCTTCACAGGCGAATTCTATCAAACATTTAGAGAAGAGCTAACACCCATCCTTCTCAAACTCTTCCAAACAATATCAGAGGAAGGAACACTCCCAAACTCATTCTACGAGGCCACCATCACCTTGATACCAAAACCAGGCAAGGATGTCACAAAGAAAGAAAACTACAGGCCAATATCACTGATGAACATAGATGCAAAAATCCTCAACAAAATACTAGCAAACAGAATCCAACAGCACATTAAAAGGATCATACACCATGATCAAGTGGGGTTTATTCCAGGAATGCAAGGATTCTTCAATATACGCAAATCAATCAATGTGATACACCATATTAACAAGTTGAAGGAGAAAAACCATATGATCATCTCAATAGATGCAGAGAAAGCTTTCGACAAAATTCAACACCCATTTATGATAAAAAACCTGCAGAAAGTAGGCATAGAGGGAACTTTCCTCAACATCATAAAGGCCATATATGACAAACCCACAGCCAACATTGTCCTCAATGGTGAAAAACTGAAACCATTTCCACTAAGATCAGGAACAAGACAAGGCTGCCCACTCTCACCACTCTTATTCAACATAGTTTTGGAAGTTTTAGCCACAGCAATCAGAGAAGAAAAGGAAATAAAAGGAATCCAAATTGGAAAAGAAGAAGTAAAGCTGTCACTGTTTGCAGATGACATGATACTATACATAGAGAACCCTAAAGATGCTACTGAAAAACTACTAGAACTAATCAATGAATTTGGTAAAGTAGCAGGATACAAAATTAATGTACAGAAATCTCTGGCATTCCTGTACACTAATGATGAAAAATCTGAAAATGAAATCAAGAAAACACTCCCATTTACCATTGCAACAAAAAGAATAAAATATCTAGGAATAAACCTACCTAAGGAGACAAAAGACCTGTATGCAGAAAATTATAAGACACTGATGAAAGAAATTAAAGATGATACAAATAGATGGAGAGATGTACCATGTTCTTGGATTGGAAGAATCAATATTGTGAAAATGACTCTACTACCCAAAGCAATCTACAGATTCAATGCAATCCCTATCAAACTACCACTGGCATTTTTCACAGAACTAGAACAAAAAATTTCAAAATTTGTTTGGAAAAACAAAAGACCCCGAATAGCCAAAGCAATCTTGAGAACGAAAAACGGAGCTGGAGGAATCAGGCTCCCTGACTTCAGACTATACTACAAAGCTACAGTAATCAAGACAGTGTGGTACTGGCATAAAAACAGAAAGATAGATCAGTGGATCAGGATAGAAAGCCCAGAGATAAACCCACGCACATATGGCCAACTTATCTTTGATAAAGGAGGCAGGAATGTACAGTGGAGAAAAGACAGCCTCTTCAATAAGTGGTGCTGGGAAAACTGGACAGGGACATGTAAAAGTTTGAGATTAGATCATTCCCTAACACCATACACAAAAATAAGCTCAAAATGGATTAAAGACTTAAATGTAAGGCCAGAAACTATCAAACTCTTAGAGGAAAACATAGGTAGAACACTCTATGACATAAATCACAGCAAGATCCTTTTGGACCCACCTCCTAGAGAAATGGAAATAAAAACAAAGATAAACAAATGGGACCTAATGAAACTTCAAAGCTTTTGCACAGCAAAGGAAACCATAAACAAGACCAAAAGACAACCCTCAGAATGGGAGAAAATATTTGCAAATGAAGCAACTGACAAAGGATTAATCTCCAAAATTTATAAACAGCTCATGCAGCTCAATAGCAAAAAAACGAACAACCCAATCCAAAAATGGGCAGAAGACTTAAATAGGCATTTCTCCAAAGAAGATATACAGACTGCCAACAAACACATGAAAGAATGCTCAACATCATTAATCATTAGAGAAATGCAAATCAAAACTACAATGAGATATCATCTCACACCAGTCAGAATGGCCATCATCAAGAAATCTAGAAACAATAAATGCTGGAGAGGGTGTGGAAAAAAGGGAACACTCTTGCACTGCTGGTGGGAATGTGAATTGGTACAGCCACTATGGAGAACAGTATGGAGGTACCTTAAAAAACTACAAATAGAACTACCATATGACCCAGCAATCCCACTACTAGGCATATACCCTGAGAAAACCATAATTCCAAAAGAGACATGTACCAAAATGTTCATTGCAGCTCTATTCACAATAGCCCGGAGCTGGAAACAACCTAAGTGTCCATCATCGGATGAATGGATAAAGAAGATGTGGCACATATATACAATGGAATATTACTCAGCCATAAAAAGAAATGAAACTGAGCTATTTGTAATTAGGTGGATAGACCTAGAGTCTGTCATACAGAGTGAAGTAAGTCAGAAAGAGAAAGACAAATACCGTATGCTAACACATATATACGGAATTTAAAAAAAAAAAAAAAGTCATGAAGGACCTAGGGGCAAAACGGGAATAAAGACACAGACCTACTTGAGAATGGACTTGAGGATATGGGGAGGGGGAAGGGTAAGCTGTGACAAAGCGAAAGAGAGGCATGGACATATATACAGTACCAAACGTAAGGTAGATAGCTAGTGGGAAGCAGCCGCATAGCACAGGGAGATCAGCTCGGTGCTTTGTGACCGCCTGGAGGGGTGGGATGGGGAGGGTGGGAGGGAGGGAGATGCATGAGGGAAGGGATGTGGGAACAGATGTATATGTATGACTGATTCACTTTGTTATAAAGCAGAAACTAATTAAAAAAATTAAACAAAACAAAAAAAAAGAAATACATTTGCTGCTGAGTGAACAGATAGAATGCAATTATATCCCAGAATATGCTAATTTTAGGAGAGGAAATGAACTCTTTACTGGTACTCATGGTTCTATAGTACATTAAGAAGTCATTGGGAGATTTAGAAAGACAAGCAAGTCCTCACCTTCTGTAGAAGCTGGTGGTGGGTAATCTATGTTACGCAGGATTTTAAGTGCGTTTTCATCTACATAATCATGTGACTTGATTTGTGGGGACTTACATACATATAATAATGCTTATAAACTTAAACATAAATATTCTTTTATTAAAAATGCATCCTAGTTTGTTATTGAAATATATTTAGGATTCACAACATTGTTTTAGCCATTCAGCCAGAGTTCCGATTTCAGTAACCTCGACCCATAAAAACACAAATCTGAGGTGGAAGAAAATGAAGGGATCTCTGCATATCAGAAATATTAGTTACAGATCCCTGCAGGACAGACAGTTTCTCCAGCTGATAATTTTTGAGTCTTTTCAGCTTTCTTAGTGTAGGTTATATAGGAAATATTGGGCACCTCCCCCATTCGAAACAATGTAAAAGGAGAAGAAGGAAAAATAAAGGAAGGAGAAGGCAACCAGCAGGTGGAAGTGGAGCGTATGCTCTTGCCTGTAGATTTCAGATGCAATCTGTTGTGCTTTCTAGAATCTCTCCTTTCTCACTGTGTTCAGAAGGGGATTGACCCTTTTCAGCTTGTCAATCAGATTTCCCATCTCCTTCCTGACCCTGTGCCCGGCAAGCATCCCCTGCTCCTTCCTCACCACTGTGTTCTTTACCCTCCCAGCGGCAGAGTCCTCCACCTGCCTCAGATCCAGTGCAAAACGCCGCCTTCTTCACTTCACCTCCCACTGTGTCCTTCTTCCCTGGGCTCTGACCTCATTTATTCATTAATGCAGGATCTGTTGCCAGTCAGATCTCTGGGTGCTGCAGGGGGTATGGAGACTGATAGGGTAACTGGGAAGATAAACATCCACAGAAAACTCAGTACACAGAGCTTCAGATAAAATGTGGCAGGGGAAGGGATTTCTTGTGGTTGAATCAGTCAGGGCAGGCAGGCAGGCCTCATGGAACAAGTGACTTTTGGGAGAGCCTTGACTGATGTGCAGTGTTTGATTTCTAGATAGGAAATGCAAAGAGTTTTGGTTTTGATCAGAGACTGATATTAAAATATACTTTGACTAGGGAGGGATAAAGCTATTTCCCAATTCTTCAGTCTCAAAAATTGAAAAAAAATTAGTTAAGGGATGGGATGATGTGAAGTCAACCAAGATAACATATTTGTCTCCTCTGTTGAAAATTTATGTATTATGTGTTAGGTGCTGTGCAAAATATTTGAGGACAGTGAGCACCTAAGAGTGTTTAGAAGATGGGAAGTTTGAAGGAAATGAGATAGGAGACTAGAGTGGCCATAGAAATGGTTCTCCAGACCAAAATTTTCTTGTGAATAAAATGAGCAGAACTAATTTGACAGTGTCTTTGAAGAGTAGAAATGTTTTATTTTGATGAAGTCCAATTTGTCAATTTTTTCTCTCACAGATCATGCTTTTGGTGTTTAAGAAATCTTTGCTTACCTCAAGTTTGCAAAGATTTTCTCCTATGTTTCTTCTATAAGTTTTATTGTTTTAGGTTTCACATTTAGGATCCATTTTGCAAGGTATGGATCAAAGTTCATTTTTTTGCACATACATATCTAATTGTTTCAGCCCATTTGTTGAAAAGACTATCTCTGCTGGATTGCTTTTGCACTTTGTCCAAAATCAGTCTTCTGTATTCGTGTTGGGTTTATTTCTGAGCTCTCTGCTCTGTTACATTGATTGAGTTGTCTATCTTTATGCCAGTGTTACATTGTCTTGATGACCATTGCTTTATGATAAGTCTTAAAATCAGGTAGTATTAGTTCTTCAAGTTTTTTATTTCTCAAAGTTGTCCTGGCTATTTTAAGTCCTCTAATTTCCATAGAATTTCCATAGAATCACGTTGTCAGTTTCTAAAAAAAAAACCCCAAAAACAACAACCCCCAAAACTAGAAAACAAAACCTGCTGTTTTTTTTTTTTAATATTTATTTATTTATTATTTATTTATTTAGGCTGTGCCAGGTCTTAGTTGCAGCATGCATGTGGAATCTAGTTCCCTGGCCAGGGATCGAACCTGGGCCCCCTGCATTGGGAGCTTGGAGTCCTACCCACTGGACCACCAGGGAAGTCCCCTGCTGGGGGTTTGCTTAGACTTCAATTGCATCTAAAGATCAATTGGGGAAGAATTGGCATCTTAATAATAATAAATAATGAACAAACCTGGTATATTCTCCATTTATTTAGGCCTTGTTATACTCAATTCCAGTAGTTATAAACTTAAAACTTTATTTGAATACTGAACATAGGATATAAATTTCCATAATGTGTTAAGAGCAAAACATTCCAAGGTATCTGGACTCATGAAAGCTTCAGCCCCTGACCTCCTGGGGTGCCCTTCTGCCATTCTCTGCACCAGGGGTGACACATATGAGAAATACCAGCCTAAGGGGCAGCACTTGCATAGAAATTTGCAGGTGATGTGATTTGAATGTAGGTAAGGTGTAAGCTCTTGGAAAAACAGTAAACCCACCAGGACTTCCTGAGTCCTGATGACATGATAGGATTCAGGTAAGAACTGGGGCCCTTGGCTGTGCCAGTAGCTTTTAATTAAACACAGCAGTAATTAATTAGCTAGTTAATTGATGTGTTACAGCCCTCTATCACAATTGAGTAGTGGTCATAGAGGTGTCACCCCAGGTGATGTGTATACGTAGGTTGCGAGATTCCTCAATTCTTTCACTCTTGTAGGTTTCGTTATGGACGTGCTGGGCATCTAAAGTTTGGTTACTTCCCTTATCCCTTCTCACCATCTCTGTAGGAGACTTGGGATCAGCCTTTTTGACACAAAATGTTTCTCACCCACAGGACTTTGAAGAACCTACTTAAGTGAAAAAAATCTTTCTTTTTTTTTTTTCTTTCAGGAAAAATGCAAAGCTGAGGAAGCCCTTAGTGACCTCAGACTTCAGCGTGAAACAGAAGTGGGAGATCTACGGTGACAATAAAGAAACTCAGAAAGGTAGGTATGTGGCAGCTGGACTTTGAGGGATACTTTCAGTATCTCAGTGTGTCTAAATTATTAGCAACTAAAAATATATGGAATCATATTGAAGCAACAGATGGATCAGATTTCAGAATCAAATTGGACTCCTTGGCAAAAAAAAATTTTTTTTAACGCCCCTAATTTCTTTTTCTGTTTCTAAGGGCAGCTTATCTTTTGCATAGATCTAATAAATATTTCTGATCCCCTGAACACTTGTCCATCAAACCTCAGTTTTCTTTCCTTGGTCTTTACCAACCAAGGGCCCTCAAGTCCCGGGTCTGCTTATGACAGTAGGGAAATGGTCTTTCCTTGTCATGCAGCCCTACACCCAGCTTACTACAAGGTACATGTATTCAGTGAATGTTTATTAAATGAAATGAATATTTCTCTTCTCTGTGGAAAGTTCCAGATCTAGAGGATCCCTGATGAGCAAGAAGTGGGAGAGAACCTGCTGAAGTGAAAGCAAAGGTGTGATTGGTTTTGGCCTTTGCTCTATTTGGTTTCTAATGAGTAGGGTCTGTTTCACTCTGCTGTGCTGGTAGATGTTTAATAACAACAGGCTCTGGAGAGGGGAGGAAGGGAAGGAGGGATTTGTAGCATTTGACCATTTCCATGGTATAAATACTCCTGCCGTTACCGATTTCAAGCTCCCAAGTCAACATCACTGAATACAGAGTTTGGGAAGAGATGCTTAAAATAAATAGCCTCTCACCTGCTGGTACCCATTGTCTCCAGCACAGTACTGGATTCACTTCCTGCATGTGGATGGTCTCCATAACTAATGGAATTATCTTAGCTAAAATGAAAATGGGTGCTTAAAAAATAATCATCCATGAAAGTGGCATTGTGGGCACATCACTTTGCTTTTCTGATTGTTCATGTGATAACCTTTAATGCTCCTTCCAGTATTTATACTGAATGAGATAGACAATTAACTGCATTTTGTGTGTTATTGCTATTTAAACCTCTGGAATTATTAAGAATTCTCCCCATATCCTTCTTGGAAAATTATTATCAATGTCAACCTTATATCTGATTTCCACAGGTCATTAGACCATACATACTAAGCTTTTATTACAGAATTTGAATGGACCAATCCTTTGCCTTATGCTAGAGTCACAGATTCTCCTAGCCACTGTCTTTACTTATTTCCATGTCATCCCAAATCTTTAGACTAAGAGGATGTTTGCAAAAGGAGACAGAGTTTCTTGCCCTGATACAGCATATGATGAAGACCAAACAGGCCCTGAACAGTGAGAGTCAGTAGTGACGAGACCTGAGTCCTTATCAAGACCTGCCAATTTCTGCCTGTAATACATTGGACAATTGACTTCCTCATTTTGATCATTAGCTTCTCATCTGTAAATGGGGATTAATAATAAACTGTCCTGTCTAACCCTAATAACTAACATTTTATTGACTTTGTAGTTATGAAGCTCTTTTTCATAATTAAAAAAAATTCAATTCTCAAACTTTCTCTGAGGAAAGTGCAAATTCCCCACTTTTATGGATGGGAACAATGAGTTCCAGGTTTAATAACTTGTTCAAAGTCACTCAGCTAATAAGCAATGGGTTGTCTTTCTGTCTTTACACAGGTGGTGCTTTCATGTTTATACCAGACTTCCTGCCTGCCTCCTAGGGTTGTCCTGTAAGAGAGTAGGAGATGATTTATGGGAGAGCATGTTAAAGGCTGTAAAGAACTATACAGAAGTTTACCAATTTAGTATAATTGTCAACACCTTATGCCACTGGTTCTGAGAAACTCATTTCTTTCTCTCCAGTCATTATTCCTATGCCACTCAAAAGAGAAGGTTCCCAGCTTTGTGGTCAGATGAATCCCCTTTATGTACGGCCACTTCTGAGTTTTGCTACCTCTTAATTGGTTTTGTGTTTGATTCATGACTTTCTTGTAAAGTTGCTTATTTCTCTTGGATTCTCTGGTTGAGTTTTTGGTTTCTTGTAAAAAGAAACTCTGCCATCTTCATGATATCACTGATACCTTGCAACTTATTCTTTGCAGTGCATGGAATTTGTTTTTTTTCTCCTTGAAAGTACTAATTTTGGAGTCCAGGAAATTTCTATTCTTATTGGACTGATTGCTTTTTAAACTTGCTACCCAGGTGTCATCTTGGAATTTCAGATCATTTTAGGTAGCTGATGTAGCAAGTAGATCTGTTTACCTCAAGGCATCTCCTCTGAAAGATGGTCTTCCTTGGAGCTCTGTGTGTGAAGCTGGCTGTCAGACAGGGGACCCCGATTACTAGGTGCATGGGGTATGGATGTTTAGAGAGAAGTCTTAGCTTTCCTTCTGGGAATGATTCAGTTATTTTTAAAAAGACAAACCCTGTCTTGTTGCATTTGGAATCAGCTCTGGCTTATCTGCTCTTCTTTCCTAGAGTAAGAGCAGCTATGGGCTTGAGAGGCAGTGTACCTTAGTATACAATTTTAATCTCTATTTTCAGCCCCCCTTCTCACTCTCTGGGGTTCTGCATGACTAGCTGTCTCTTCTTTGTTCTACAGTTGGACCTTCAACACACATTTTCTGGACCTCCTTTCCCCCAACTCTCTTCCCTTTGTCAGCACATTACCATCCAGTTTCCTTTTTCCAGCAATGTGTTTAAATCACTTTACTGCTGATGGGCCCCTCTTCCATTCTTTTAACTTTTTTTTAAAATAGATCTTTATTGGAGTATAATTGCTTCACAGTACTGTGTTAGTTTCTGTTGTACACCAAAGTGAATCAGCCATATGCATACATATGTCCCCATATTCCCTCCCTTTTGAGCCTCCCTCCCACCCTCCCTATCCCACCCCTCTAGGTCATCACAGAGCATCGAGCTGATCTCCCTGTGCTGTGCTGCTGCTTCCCACTAGCTAACTATTTTACATTCAGTAGTGTATATATGTCCATGCCACTCTCTCACTTCGCCCCAGCTTCCCCTTCCCACACCATGTCTTTTAACTTTTATTGGCTTATTTCCTTTGTAATTTCATATTAATGAGGTCTCAAAAGGGGAAGAAGACAAATTCATGTGTTCTGTCCACCATATTGAACTGCAAGACTCCAATGATTATTTTCTTCCTTCCTTTTTGTTTTTAAGAAACAATTAAACTTAAAAGCTTTTGCACAGCAAAGGAAACCATAAACAAAATGAAAAGACAACTTACTGAATGGGAGAAAACATTTGCAAATAGTATGACTCATAAAGGGTTAATATCCAACATATATAAACATCTCATATAACTCAACATCAAAAAAAAAAACCAAACAACCTGAGTAAAAAATGGGCAGAAGAACTGAATAGACATTTTTCCAAAGAGGAAATGTAGATGGTCAACAGGCCCATGAAAAGATGCTCAGCATTGGTAATCATCAGGGAAATGCAAATCAAAACCACAGTGAGATATCACCTGTCAGAATGGCTGTCATCAGAAAGACCACAAATAACAAATGTTGGTGAGGATGTAGAGAAAAGGGAACCCTCGTACACTGTTGGTGGGAATGTAAATTGGTGCAGCCATTCTGGAAAACTGTGTGGAGGTTTCTCAAAAGACTAAAACTACCATATGACCCAGCAATTCCACTCCTGGGTATATATCAGAAAAAAACAAAAACACTAATTTGAAAAGATACATGCACCCAATGTTCACAGCAGCATTACTTACAATTGCCAAGTATGGAAACAACGTAAGTGTCCATCAAAGAAGGAAGGATAAAGAAGATGTGGTCTATATATACAATGGAGTACTACTCAGCCATAAAAAAGAATAAAATTTTGCTATTTGCGGCAACATGGATGGACTTGGAGGGCATTATGCTAAGTGAAATAAGTCATACAGAGAAAGACAAATACTATATGATACCACTTATATGTGGAATCCAAAAAATACAACAAACTAGTGGGTATAACAAAAAAGAAGCAGACTCACAGATATAAAGAACAAACTAGTGGTTACCAGTGGGGAGAAGGAAGTGGGGAGGGGCAATATAGGGGTAGGAGATTAAAAGGTACAAACTATTAGGTATAAAATAAGCTATAAGGATATATTGTACAACATGGAGAATATGGCCAGTATTTTACAATAACTATAAATGGAGTATAACCTTTAAAAATTGTGAATCACTATATTGCATACCTGTCATTTATATAATATATATCAACTATACTTCAATACCAATTTTTTTAAAAAACTTAAAATCATCTTGTAAATTTAATTTTATTGCTTTTGTGGCCTTACTGGATTTTATCTTGTATATTTGTTTTAATTTCATCGTTTTTCTAAGAACTCTAGCAAAAATATAACTTATTTTATATTTTTGCATATTTAATTGTAATGAAAATACTCTTTGGGCAGATAGGAATAGTTTACTTTTATTTTATTTTATTATTTTTTTCATAATTTTATTTACTTATTTATTTTTGGCTATGTTGGGTCTTCGTTGCTGCGCACAGGCTTTCTCTAGTTGCGGCGAGCAGGGACCACTCTTCATTGCAGTGCGTGAGCTTCTCATTGCGGTGGCTTCTCTTGTCGTGGAGCATGGGCTGTAGGTGCTCAGGCTTCAGTAGCCGTGGCACACAGGCTCAGCAGTGGTGGCTCACAGGCTGTAGAGCGCAGACTCAGTAGCTGTGGCACACGGGCTTAGTTGCTCTGTGGCATGTGTGATCTTCCTGGACCAGGGCTCGAACCTGTGTCCCCTGCATTGGCAGGCGGACTCTTAACCACTGTGCCACCAGAGAAGCCCTTGTTTTTTCTTTTTTAACATCTTTATTGGAGTATAATTGCTTTACAATTTTGTGGTAGTTTCTGCTGTATAACAAAGTGAATCAGCTATATGTATACATTATCCCCATATCCCCTCCCTCTTGCGTCTCCCTCCCACCCTCCCTATCACCCCTCTAGGTGGTCACAAAGCACCGAGCTGATCTCCCTGTGCTATGCAGCTGCTTCCCACTAGCTATCTATTTGACATTTGGTAGTTTATATAAGTCAGTGCTACTCTCTCACTTAATCCCAGCTTCCCCTTTCCCCTCCCCGTGTCCTCAAGTCCATTCTCTACTTCTGCGTCTTTATTCCTGCCACATCTTCTTTACCCATTCATTTGTGTTTTTGTTTGTTTGTTTGTTTGTTTTTATTAGTTTCTGCTTTATAACAAAGTGAATCAGTCATACATATACATCTGTTCCCACATCCCCCATTCATTTGTTGATGGACACTTAGGTTGCTTCCATGTCCTGGCTATTGTAAATAGTGCTGCAATGAACATTGTGGTACATGTCTCTTTTTGAATTATGGTTTTCTCAGGGTATGTGCCCAGTAGTGGGATTGCTGGATCGTATGGTAGTTCTATTTTTAGTTTTTTAAGGAACCTCCATACTATTCTCCATAGTGGCTGTATCAATTTACATTCCCACCAACAGTGCAAGAAGGTTCCCTTTTCTCCACACCCTCTCCAGCATGTATTGTTCGTAGATTTTTTGATGATGGCCACAGGGTGACACATTTCTAATTACCTGTCATTTCTCACCATGTTGATTAGATATGTGACTCCCAGAAAAATTCAGTTGGCCTTTATTTCGTCTTGTGCAACCTGAGAGAATGTATTCTTCCTGTGTCAGTTCTTCAAGTATTTGAAGAGCGAAACCATTACAGCTTAAGCCGAGTGCACTGACCTGAATGTTTTAAGTCTCACGTCATCAGTTGCCTTTCTCATCCAGGTTCTTGGCATCCCCCTTTTTAAAAAAATTATTTAATTAATTAATTTATTTATGGCTGTTTTGGGTCTTTGTTGCTGCACGTGGGCTTTCTCTAGTTGCAGCGAGCGGGGGGCTACTCTTTGTTGCGGTGCGCAGGCTTCTCATTGTGGTGGCTTCTCTTGTTGCAGAGAATGGGCTCTAGGCACATGGGCTTCAGTAGTTGTGGCATGTGGGCTCAGTAGTTGTGGCTCGTGGGCTCCAAAACGCAGGCTCAGTAGTTGTGGTGAACGGGCTTAGTTGCTTTGTGGCATGTGGGATCTTCCTGGACCAGGGTTCGAACCCATGTCCCCTGCATTGGCAGGTGGATTCTTAACCACTGAGCCACCAGGGAAGCCCTTGGCATCCCTTTTCAGTAGAGATATTATCCAGAAATGGATACGCTGTTCAGAATATTGTCTGACTACATTAGAGTAGAAAGGTTCACATGTTCTGTATACATTTTCTTAATACAACTTGAGATTGCATTTGCATCCTGGGCGTTCTAATTCCTTTTGTATCAGGAAATAAAGATGGTGATTTTTAGAAGATAGCTTCATTTATTAAACGTTTCATTTAAATGTCTTTATCTTAATTGATTGTTGCATAGAATGAACTGATATTGCTCTGAGGATTTTATTTCCCCTGATGCTTAATCATGGAATACATTGTGGCTCTTGGGAAGAATGAGATTATCAGTCTTCTTGATTCTATTGCTGTCTGATTCCACTGCTGTGTCATCTTGAGTATCGCCAGCCCTTAGGTAGCGGTCCTCTCCTTTGTCACCCGGTCATCCCACTCTCCCTACATGGGTGAGGACTGCGACTTGCTGGCCCTTTGTGATCCCATGCAGAGGATGAATTGTGATGTTGACAGCCTGCCTGAGAACAGCTTGTCTACCCTGAAAGATTCCGAGTATGACTCGGAGGTGGAGTACAAGCACCAGAGGAGATTCTGGAGGTTGCACAGCTTGCAGGAGAGCTTTGGGGGTGATACTTCAGACACAGATGTGAGCCCCGAAATCACTGCTCTCCTAGGCCTGATCTTCAGTAGAAATACATATATCACCCTATTTGACCTTTATCTGTCATGGGCATTGTTTTAAAGGTCATACATGTGAAACATAGGAGAATGTTTTTCTCTACTGAGTTGGGGAAAACTCTCACAGGTTTCCTTTTGAGGCCACTTTGTTCCATAACAGCGTTGACTGTAGATTCAGGTGCATATTTTTCTTCTTTTTACTTCATGATGTATACGTGTAATAAAAGACTTTGCTTTATAATGGCTGACTTTTTAATAAAAAACAGGTTCCTGATATAAGGGATGAAGGTGGCTCAGAAGGTGACTTCCATCCTGGGTTAGAAGCCCGAGGGGTCTGCTAGTGAAGGCCACGTCATTATTAGCTCCTCAGGAAAGCCCATCTCGGCCCTTTCACCACAGGCAGGTGGCTTCCGGGGCACTTTCATTCATGAACACTTCATTTTTGTGCCATATAACTTACTAGGAAGAAAGCTGGCACTACTTTTGTCATCCACTGTGGCTTTCTTTCCCTAGACGGACATGGTGGATGGTAACCATAAATCCTATGGCTTGCAGAAGCCTTACAAGATTGTGCTGTCCGGGTATGCTGCAGTGGGGAAGCCAAGTTTCCTTATGAGACTTTGCAAGGATGAATTTTGAGGAAGTACAAGTGCCACCCTGGGTATGGTTCCTTTTTCAGTGGATAATGGGAAAAAGACCTTCTTTAGCTTGATTCTGTTTTCTTTAGGGATTATATACACAGATACATGGATCTCTCCCTTTCTCTCTCTCTGTACAATACATATATATATAGGTAGCTGTGTGTGTGTGTCCTTTGTAGAATAGTCCTCCTCTGTTTTGGCTAAGGCCTAAATTTGGGAGAGGAAGACTAACCAAGGACTTAGGTATTTACTTACCCAGTGAAATCAACCAAACCAAGTTTAGAGCCAGAAATGACAGATTCATTTATGCAGCAAGCATTTCCTGAGTCCTGCTGTGAGTCACATACTGTTGTAGGACTACAGGCACGCAATAAACAAGATCGACAAAGTCCCAGCCTGAAAGGAACTTACATCCAAAGGAAGGAAATGGATGAAAAGCAATTTGAAAAAATGAGGTTTGGGAGAGGTGCACTTTTACACAGGGTGCCCAGGGAAAGCCTTTCTGATCAGGTGTCATTGGATGTTGATAAAGTGATCTTACTGATGGCCTTTTTGCCATTATGTTCAAAATCATGGCTGGGTGTATGTTCCCTCCCCTCCTTCACAACAGAATATATGAATAATACCTCTCAGAACAAGGCAAAAGTAGTGTCATGGTTTCTCAAAATTGCATAATAATCAGAAAAAGGACTTGAAAATATGCAAATTATCATTTATTTTTCTCCATCTAAAGAGTTATTATTTTGATAACCAGGAACGTTAGAACAGATTGACTACCCTCTTCACAATGGGTGTCTTTTTTTTTTTTAACATCTTTATGGAGTATAATTGCTTTACAATGGTGTGTTAGTTTCTGCTTTATAACAAAGTGAATCAGCTATACATATACATATATCCCCATATCTCCTCCCTCTTGCGTCTCCCTCCCACCCTCCCTAACCCACCCCTCTAGGTGGTCACAAAGCACCGAGCTGATCTCCCTGTGCTGTGTGGCTGCTTCCCACTAGCTATCTGTTTTACATTTGGTAGTGTATATATGTCCATGCCACTCTCTTCATCCCAGCTTACCCTTCCCGCTCCCCATGTCCTCAAGTCCATTCTCTACGTCTGCGTCTTTATTCCTGTCCTGCCCCTAGGTTCTTCAGAACCTTTTTTTTTTTTTTTTTTTTTTTTTTAGATTCCGTATATATGTGTTAGCATACGGTATTTGTTTTTCCTCTTTCTGACTTACTTCACTCTGTATGACAGACCCTGGGTCCATCCACCTCACTACAAATAACTCAATTTCGTTTCTTTTTATGGCTGAGTAATAGTCCATCGTATATATGTGCCACATCTTCTTTATCCATTCATCTGTCGATGGACACTTAGGTTGCTTCCATATCCTGGCTATTGTAAATAGAGCTGCAATGAACATTGTGGTACGTGACTCTTTTTCAGTTATGGATTTCTCAGGGTATATGCCCAGTAGTGGAATTGTTGAGTCGTATGGTAGTTCTACTTTTAGTTTTTTAAGGAACCTCCATACTGTTCTCCATAGTGGCTGTATCAATTTACATTCCCACCAACAGTGCAAGAGGGTTCCCTTTTCTCCACACCCTCTCCAGCATTTATTGTCTCTAGACTTTTTGATGATGGCCATTCTGACCCATGTGAGGTGAAACCTCATTGTAGTTTTGATTTGCATTTCTCTAATGATTAGTGATGTTGAGCATCCTTTCATGTGTTTATTGGCAATCTGTATATCTTCTTTGGAGAAATGTCTATGTCTTCTGCCCATTTTTGGATTGGGTTGTTTGTTTTTTTCATATTGAGCTGCATGAGCTGCTTGTAAATTTTGGAGATGAATCCTTTGTCAGTTGCTTCATTTGCAAATATTTTCTCCCATTCTGAGGGCTGTCTTTTCGTATTGTTTATGTTTTCCTTTGCTGTGCAAAAGCTTTTAAGTTTCATTAGGTCCCATTTGTTTATTTTTGTTTTTATTTCCATTTCTCTAGGAGGTGGGTCAAAAAGGATCTTGCTGTGATTTATGTCATTGAGTGTTCTGCCTTGTTTTCCTCTAAGAGTTTGATAGTGTCTGGCCTGACATTTAGGTCTTTAATCCATTTTGAGTTTATTTTTGTGTATGCTGTTAGGGAGTGTTCTAGTTTCATTCTTTTACATGGAGCTGTCCAGTTTTCCCAGCACCACTTATTGAAGAGGCTGTCTTTTCTCCATTGTATATTCTTGCCTCCTTTATAAAAATAAGGCGACCATATGTGTGTGGGTTTATCTCTGGGCTTTCTATCCTGTTCCATTGATCTGTATTTCTGTTTTTGTGCCAGTACCATACTGTCTTGATTGCTGTAGCTTTGTAGTATAGTCTGAAGTCCAGGAGCCTGATTCCTCCAGGTCCGTTTTTCTTTCTCAAGATTGCTTTGGCTATTCGGGGTCTTTTTTGTTTCCATACAGATTGTGAAATTTTTTCTAGTTCTGTGAAATATGCCATTAGTAGTTTGATAAGAAATTGCATTGCACCTGTAGGTTGCTTTGGGTGGTATAGTCATTTTCACAATGTTGATTCTTCCAATCCAAGAGTATGGTATATCTCTCCACCTGTTGGTATCATCTTTAATTTCTTTCATCAGTGTCTTACAGTTTTCTGCATACAGGTCTTTTGTCTCCTTACGTAAGTTTATTCCTAGGTATTTTATTCTTTTTGTTGCAGTGGTAAATGGGAGTGTCCCTTAATTTCTCTTTCAGATTTTTCATCATTAGTGTATAGGAATGCAAGAGATTTCTGTGCATTAATTTTGTATCCTGCTACTTTACCAAATTCATTGATTAGCTCTAGTAGTTTTCTGGTATAGCATCTTTAGGATTCTCTATGTGTTGTATCATGTCATCTGCAAACAGTGACAGCTTTACTTCTTCTTTTCCAATTTGCATTCCTTTTATTTCTTTTTCTTCTCTGATTTCTGTGGCAAAACTTCCAAAACTATGTTGAATAAGAGTGGTGAGAGTGGGCAACATTGTCTTGTTCCTGATCTTAGAGTTTTAGTTTTTCACCATTGAGAATGATGTTGGCTGTGGGTTTGTCATATATGGCCTTTATTATGTTGAGGTGGGTTCCCCCTGTGCCTACTTTCTGGAGAGTTTTTATCATAAATGGGTGTTGAATTCTGTCGAAAGCTTTTTCTGCATCTATTGAGGTGATCATATGGTTTTTCTCCTTCAATTTGTTAACATGGTTTATCACAATGATTGATTTGCGTATATTGAAGAATCCTTGCATTCGTGGGATAAACCCCACTTGATCATGGTGTATGATCCTTTTATTGTGCTGTTGGATTCTGTTTGCTAGTATTTTGTTGAGGATTTTTGCATCTATGTTCATCAGTGATATTGGCCTGTAGTTTTCTTTCTTTGTGACATCTTTGTCTGGTTTTGGTATCAGGGTGATGGTGGCCTCGTAGAATGAGTTTGGGAGTGTTCCTCCCTCTGCTATATTTTGGAAGAGTTTGAGAAGGATAGGTGTTAGCTCTTCTCTAAATGTTTGATAGAATTCGCCTGTGAAGCCACCTGGTCCTGGGCTTTTGTTTGTTGGAAGATTTTTTTTTTTTTTTGCGGTACGTGGGCCTCTCACTGTTGCGGCCTCTCCCGTTGCGGAGCACAGGCTCCGGACGCGCCGGCTCAGTGGCCGTGGCTCACGGGCCCAGCCGCTCCGCGGCATGTGGGATCTTCCCAGACCGGGGCACGAACCCACGTCCCCTGCGTCGGCAGGCGGACTCCCAACCACTGCGCCACCAGGGAAGCCCTGTTGGAAGATTTTTAATCACAGTTTCAATTTCAGTGCTTGTGATTGGTCTGTTTATATTTTCTGTTTCTTCCTGGTTCAGTCTCAGAAGGTTGTGCATTTCTAAGAATTTGTCTATTTCTTCCAGGTTGTCCATTTTATTGGCATAAAGTTGCTTGTAGTAATCTCTCATGATCCTTTGTATATCTGCAGTGTTACTTCTCCTTTTTCATTTGTAATTTTTTTTGAATTTTATTTTATTTATTTTTTTATACAGCAGTTTCTTATTAGTTATCTGTTTTTTACATATTAGTGTATATATGTCAATCCCAGTCTCCCAATTCATCATTTATGATTTCTTTCCTTCTGGTAACTTTGGGGATTTTTTGTTCTTCTTTCTCTAATTGCTTTAGGTGTAAGGTTAGGTTGTTTATTTGAGTTGTTTCTTGTTTCTTGAGGTAAGATTGTATCGCTGTAAACTTCCCTTTAGGACTGCTTTTGCTGCATCCCATAGTTTTTAGGTCGTTGTGTTTACATTGTCATTTGTTTCTAGGTATTTTTTGATTTCCTCTTGATTTCTTCAGTGATCTCTTGGTTATTTAGTAATGTATTGTTTAGCCTCCATGTGTTTGTATCTTTTACAGATTTTTCCCTGTAATTGATATCTACTCTCATAGTGTTGTGGTTGGAAGAGAGACTTGATACAATTTCAATTTTCTTAAATTTACCAAGGCTTGATTTGTGACCCAAGATATGATCTATCCTGGAGCGTGTTCTATGAGCACTTGAGAAGAAAGTGTATTCTGTTGTTTGTGGATGGAATGTCCAGTAAATATCAATTAAGTCCATCTTGTTTAATGTATCATTTAAAGCTTGTGTTTAATTATTTATTTCCTGTTTGGATGATCTGTCCATTGGTGAAAGTGGGGTGTTAAAGTCCCCTACTATGATTGTGTTACTGTCGATTTCCCCTTTTATGGCTGTTAGCATTTGCCTTATGTATTGAGGTGCTCCTATGTTGGGTGCATAAATATTTACAATTGTTATATCTTCTTCTTGGATTGATCCCTTGATCATTATGTAGTGTCCTTCTCTGTCTCTTGTAATAGTCTTTATTTTAAAGTCTATTTTGTCTGATATGAGAATTGCTACTCCAGCTTTCTTTTGATTTCCATTTGCATGGAATATCTTTTTCTATCCCCTCACTTTCAGTTTGTATGTGTCCCTAGGTCTGAAGTGGGTCTCTTGTAGACAGCATATATATGGGTCTTGTTTTTGTATCCATTCAGCCAGTCTATGTCTTTTGGTGAGAGCATTTAATCCATTTACATTTAAGGTAGTTATTGATATGTATGTTCCTTTTACCATTTTCTTCATTGATTTGGGTTTGTTATTGTAGGTCTTTTCTTTCTCTTGTGTCTCCTGCCTAGAAGTTGCTTTAGTACTTGTTTTAAAGCTGGTTTGGTGGTGCTGAATTCTCTTAGTCTTTGCTTGTCTGTATTTTAATTTCTCCGTTGAATCTAAATGAGATCCTTGCTGGGTAGAGTAATCTTGGTTGTAGGTTTTTCCCTTTCATCACTTTAAATATGTCCTGCCACTCTCTTCTGGCTTGCAGAGTTTCTGCTGAAAGATCGGCTGTTAACCTTATGGGGATTCCCTTGTATGTTATTTGTTGCTTTTCCCTTGCTGCTTTTAGTATTTTTTTTTTGTATTTAATTTTTAATAGTTTGATTGATATGTGTCTTAGAGTGTTTCTCCTTGGATTTATCCTGTATGGAACTCTCTGTGCTTCCTGGACTTGATTGACTATTTCCTTTCCCGTATTAGGGAAGTTTTCAACTATAATCTCTTCAAATATTTTCTCAGTCCCTTTCTTTTTTTCTTCTTCTTCTGGGACCCCTATAATTTGAATGTTGGTGCATTTAATGTTGTCCCAGAGGTCTCTGAGACTATCCTGAATTCTTTTCATTCTTTTTCCTTCTTTCTCCTCTCTGGTAGTCATTTCCACTATTTTAACTTCCAGATCACTTATCCATTCTTCTGCCTCAGTTATTCTGCTATTGATTCCTTCTAGAGAGTTTTTAATTTATTTATTGTGTTGTTCATCATTGTTTGTTTGCTCTTTAGTTCTTCTAGGTCTTTGTTAGATGTTTCTTGTCTTTTTTCCATTCTATTTCCAAGATTTTGGGTCATCTTTACTATCAGTACTCTGAATTATTTTTCAGGTAGACTGCCTATTTCCTCTTCATTTGTTTGGTCTGGTGGGTGTTTACCTTGCTACTTCATCTGCTATGTGTTTCTCTGTCTTCTCATTTTGCTTAACTTACTGTGTTTGGGGTCTCCTTTTTGCAGGCTGCAGGTTTGCAGTTCCCGTTGTTTTTGGTGTCTGCCCCCAGTGGCTAAGGTTGTTTCAGTGGGTTGTGTAGGCCTCCTTGTGGAGGAGACTAGTGTCTGTGTTCTGGTGGATGAGGCTGGATCTTGTCTTTCCAGTGGGTAGGACCGCATCTGGTTTTGTGTTTTGGGGTGTCTGTGACCTTATTATGATTTTATGGAGCCTCTCTGCTAATCGGTGGGGTTGTGTTCCTGTCTTGCTAGTTGTTTGGCATATGGTGTCCAGCACTGTAGCTTGCTGGTCTTTGAGTGGACCTGGGTCTTAGCTTTGAGATAGAGATCTCTGGGAGAGCTTTTGCCGTTTGATATTACGTGGAGCCAGGAGGTCCCTGGTGGACCCATGTCCTGAACTCAGCTGTCCCACCTCAGAGGCCCAGCCCTCACACCCGGCCGGAGCACCAAGATCCTGTCAGCCACCCGGCTCGGTCAGCCATTCTGTCACGGAGTTGCCTGAAGCCTGGGCATCCTGTTGGGGGCTCCTCTCCTCAGGTCCCGGAGACACCTGAGGGGCGGCCTCCTGTCAGGGGCTTGCAGGTCAGTTGCAGTCGCCTGAGGTCCGGGCTCGGGTGTGAGTCATGTGGGGCGTTGGGTGCTCGCGTTCTCTGCTCCTGCGCGCAGCATCGGAGGGTTTGGCTGGCGTCTGAGCAGGTTACGGCTTCTATCCAGGTTTACATCTGGGCCCCATGTTTACGACTGGGGGAGTTTACATCTGAGGGTTTACTTCTGGAACCCAGTTTACATCTGGGCCCGGTTTACCACTTGGGAGGTTTACCCAGTGGGTGTCTTTGTAAATTTGTGGTTCTCTGTTATACCCTTCAAGATAACAAATTTGAAAGTTCACTTCAGTTTGATTCATAAAAATACCACAATATTTGGTTCGGTTGCTAGAGAGCATACTATATATACATACACAGAGTATACCTGCATATATACATATATACATAGGCATATTTATGTGCATGTACACACACAGATATAACTGAGTCCATCTAATTACATGGGCAAATAGAACATAGACTTTCCTTTTGTCCGTAGATCAAATCCTTCCCCAATCAGCCAACCTGCGGATGTGCATCTGTGCACATGTCTGTGGTCTGACTTATAATTAGTTTGTGAAGGTTACTCTTCTTGAAGGCCAGGTTCATTTCTCTCTACCTCGCTGAACTTTGGCTTACTGGCCCTTGTCTCATCCAAATAGGGCTTGAAAGTAAAAACCGATGGAATTATTTACATCGTGTTCTCCATGTCCTCTTATTTTTTTTTCAGAAGTTGATTTTCAAATGAAAACTCTCTTCGTAGATGGAGAGCTAACAGCCCTGCAGCACTGGGATACAGCTGGGCAGGAGAGGCAAGTGCTTTCCATAATGCTTTGAATTCTGCTGAGGTTTGCACAGACAAGCCATTTAAAAAATATGTGTGGTTGACATGGCCCTATTTAAGGTCCTGTAAAGTGCTGCGCCTGGTTTAGAGTTAGGACATGTGGGTGGAGGTGTGCTCTTCCTCTGGTGAGCGCCCCGTACCCTGTGTGTGTGCCCTGTGGTGTTGCACGTGGGTAGTTCTTCTCCCACCCACCCACAGTATTCCCTACCCACCACCCCCAAAATAAGTTTTCTCTGATGTGCCTCTTCTTCCATCCTTCTCTTACGTCCACTTGGGATCTGGTAGCTTGCTGCTGAGGCTGAAATTTTTAGAACTTATGCTCTCAAGCTATGCTCTGAGGCTTGTAGACATTCTTGGGATTGTTTGGTGGAGAAAATGATTTGCTTTTCTAAATCAGCAGCCCAGATTCTTATGCTGTTACCGTTCACCAAGTCATTCTAGGCCTCGGGGATGGCTATTTCACAGTAATAGGCTGCTATTAGATTCTTCTCAATTGGGGGTTATTTTAGAAGATGAGAAGAAAGTGAGCATCAAAGAGATGAAGAATGAGGCAGCCCCAAACTGACTGACTGATTAGAGCCGTTACTTACCTGCTTTTCTCTCTTCCAGATCCAGAAGTATTGCTAAATCTTACTTCAGAAGAGCAGATGGTGTTTTGCTGCTGTGTGATGTTACATGTGAGAAAAGCTTTCTCAATGTACGAGAATGGGAAGATACGGTTGAGGTAAGAAGTGAAAACAGAGAAACAAAAAAGTTACACAGGAGAGCCACAGGCTGTCTTGGAAAATGCACTTTCTCTTCTTTGTCAAAACGAACTTGATTAGAAGCCACTGATCCAGGTCATCAGGAAGAACTGGATGTGAGATGTGGGGTTCCCAGTGGCATCTGGCAGTACTGGTCTCTTCTTTAGTAGCTGGGCAAGTTCCCACAGAGCCAAGGACACTACTAAAGTGAGCTTCTGGGGAAACAAGATAACTTCTGTGTTTTCTTATAGATAAAATCAGAACCCCATGGGCAGCGAATGAAAATTCAGGCAGCCCAAGAAGGGGCAGCAGCTCTCACAAACAAGGGGATGATGGGGCTGGGTGTGTAGTGTGATTGGAGGTATAATAGGGCCGCCATGTGTGCTAGAGGCATAGGTGAGATACCACCTGGGTGTGAGCTTGTGCCAGGTCCACATTCTATAGCATAGAGAACTGTGTTCTCGACCTTATTCTTTCTGGTAGTGATCTGGGTGATTTACACATCTCAAAGTACCACTGAAATAACCAGTTGGTATTTTAAACATGTGTGGTAACTGTCTGTGCTTTGTTTTGCTCCAGTAAGATGGTGTCTTTCATCTGAGGAGCTTTCATATCCTTTGGTTTCATGGTAAATACTATTTTTTTTTTTTTAAAGAAGATGCTGGGGGTAGGAGTTTATTTATTTATTTATTTATTTATTTATTTATTTTTGCTGTGTTGGGTCTTCGTTTCTGTGCGAGGGCTTTCTCTAGTTGTGGCAAGCGGGGGCCACTCTTCATTGCAGTGCGCGGGCCTCTCACTATCGCGGCCTCTCTTGTTGTGGAGCACAGGCTCCAGACGCGCAGGCTCAGTAGTTGTGGCTCACGGGCCTAGTTGCTCCGCGGCATGTGGGATCCTCCCAGCCCAGGGCTCGAACCCGTGTCCCCTGCATTAGCAGGCAGATTCTCAACCACTGCGCCACCAGGGAAGCCCCATAGTAAATACTTTTTCAAGTAGGAAATGATTTTGACCACAGTTAGTGTGCTACCTACAGTCATTAATAACCATGACACTGCAGTTCAAGCCATGGTTTAGCACGCTCTCCTGGAGAAAAACAAAACAAAACTGGTGGCTAATACAATTTTTCAAGTAAGTCTATTATCTATAATTTTTAACAGGCTTTAAGTGCAGTGGTGGCTGAACAGAGAACTGATTGCTGTCTGATCTCAGGTTAGCCTCTAGATTCTTCAGTTGGGCCTATTTCATACCCTGTAAATCACCAGAATGAGTGTTTTCTTTCTAACTAGAGAAGTGATTTAAGAAATGACTGGTTGAAATTGCAATAAGACCTAGACAATGATAAATAAACATGCATTTTGTTCAACTGAAATATCATGACTTAAAATTATTATGAACACAATGAAAGCATGTTGACATTTATGTAGTATTTTATTTCACAAAATTTCCCACATGTTATATTCACCTCTGTAACATATCTGAGAAAGGAAGTAAGAAATGTAATGTTATTCTCACTTTTTACGAGAAACCTAAGGCATAGAAAGTGTATGACACTGGTTTTTGGTTATTTAGGGGTTAGGAGTAGAAGGGGAAATGAGACCTCCTGATTCAACATTGGTTGCTCCTTTGATTAAGCACCAGAGTGTGCAGCAAATTAAGAAAAAAAAAATCTTTTGATGTCAAGAAAGGATCTCCAAGGTAGTTAGTGCGTAGAGGAGAGGCATCTACTCAAGGGAACAGATGACCTCCCTGGGATAGACCAGTGAGTTTGGAGAATCTGGTGAGAATGGATAATCCCAGCTCACTCATACCTACAGATATTTAAGATCTATAGCAAAACATTTTATTGTTGGAACTGTTGGATTTGGTCTTCATTTTAAGACTTTGGATTATATTCAAGAAAAGGAGGCACAAAAGGCAGGGTCGGCCATAGGGTTGAAATAGCCCTTAGTGACCAGCTGTGGCCCGTGCCAGGGGCCCCATGGCCATAATTTGCTAAATAAGCACCTACATATGATAAGTGACCTTTTTAGCTATTCGTGTTACCTTTCGTATGGTCTAAAAAGGAAGAAAACTGTATTCAAGATGAATTCTTGAATTTGATATGTAGAAAAAATTAGATGCCACTTGGCATTTGACTTTTCACTTATCACAATGAACCTTTGCCATGGCTTACCTTTTCTAATTTGAGGAAATTGTATTGGGATGATTTATATGGCCACTATAAATATGGGTAGAAACTAATGCTGAGATCGTTGGGATAAGCCAGAGGGTTGAGAAGCAGTAGAATGTCAGTGGTGAATGGACCCTCTGAATTAATAATTAATACACTTCGATTGAAAACCACTGGGTTACAAAATCTTATAATAAAATGAAGACCATTTACTTACCTGTCATAAGTCATTTATTGTTTGAATATTTACAATATTCAAACAATATTGGTCTCTTTTACACATTCAAAAATATTTTTGAAATACCTGCTTTGTGTGTGTACTGGGCTAGTGCTTGCAATATATCCATTAGTAAAACACAGAGCCCTACCCTTATGGAGCTTGTGCTCCAGTGGGGGAGGCATAATACACAACAAACTTAAGTAAAATAAGTAGAATGATAGAAAGTGATAAATGTTATGAAAACAAAAAGAGGGCTGGATGATTGGCCTTACGGTGAGGCAGGGGGCTGCAGGTAGTGTGGTCAGGGTAGCCACTCCAGAAGGTGATATTTGAGTCAGGACTTGAAGGAGGTGCCAGTATGTTCCTGGATGACTTTGGGAAGTCATTTAGATGCTCAGACCCTTGGCTTACTTAAGTGAATATATATATATATATATATATATATATATATATTTAAAGTAGTCCCTTTTTTTTAATTTTTAAAATTTATTTATTTATTTATTTATGGCTGCGTTGGGTCTTCGTTTCTGTGCTAGGGCTTTCTCTAGCTGTGGCAAGCTGGGGCCACTCCCCATCGCGGTGCGCGGGCCTCTCACTATCGCGGCCTCTCTTGTTGCGGAGCACAGGCTCCAGGCGCGCAGGCTCAGTAGCTGTGGCTCACAGGCCCAGTTGCTCCACGGCATGTGGGACCCCCCCACAGACCAGGGCTCGAACCCATCTCCCCTGCATCGGCAGGCAGATTCTCAACCACTGCACCACCAGGGAAGCCCTTAAGCGAATATTTGATTCATGGCTTCCACGTGATGCCCCCTTGGATCCTGAGCAGTTCCCCACTGAACTCAATTACTTAGCACCTTAATGGGTGGGGTGTCCAGTTTTAGGGAAGGCCTTTCATTTCCTTCTCCCCTTCGCTTTTACTTCACTCTGGTACGTTCAGTTGGAGGAAAATGGTCTGAAGAGAAAGGAAGTCGAATACAGTTTCCTTGTTCCTGAGGCTCATTTCTTGATGCTGTATCAGGTGTGGCGCCGAAGCGGATGAGCACCTGGATGTCTTTAGGCACCGCAAAGGGTCATTCCCCACGTCTCAGTCAGGGCTGCTGTCTCTCTTGTTCAGGATCCAGAGCAAGGGTTGTCTGGTTGTCCTCCCTTCTCATCCCGCCTGCTGAAGGGGGATGTGCCCTTGCTGATCCCTTCATTTTACAGGTAGGGAAGGTGAGGCAGAACCAGGAACAGACTTGCCTGACTTCACGCAGCCAGTGAGCAGCCACGTGGTGGGATTGGTGGGGTCTCAAGCTTAACCCTGCCTCTCACCACTTCCGCTGCGCTCGCCAGGTCTCCTGTGAGTGTCGGGGCTGTGTGACAGCGTGCTGTGCTGATCTGGGGACATTAATCCTAAGAGTCTGTTACTTTGAGTGATCGCTCAGTGACTGCTCGCAAGAAAAATGTTGACCTTTAGGGCCCTTGTATTTTGCTTTTGTTATAAACCAGAGAGCAGTGAGTGTGGAACTTTCAGACTCCATTTTTGTCCCATTGTAGTTGAGGGAATTCTTGTGTGTTTTATACCTGGGGTAATGAAGTTGATTTGTAATCACCACTGTTTGGAGTGAAAGTGGTGGAAAATTATGTGGGCACCACAGCCGAGTAGAGTTTTGCGGTCACGCCTCTTGAGTTTTATTGGTTTGTAGAGTGGCAAGGGTGATGGAATCAGTTTGGACCACCCTGGCCCTGGTCCTTACAAGGTCTTATTTAACCTCTCTGAATTTCAGTTTTCTCACCTGGCAATGGGAGAAAGTTTGGCTCCTTTTAGAGATCGTTTGTGGTTTGAAGATATTGTGTATACATCACGTGGCACATAAGGGGCATTTGGAAATGGTAGCTGTTGTCGTCATCATCCTCATAACTTGTCCAATGTGTGACGTGTGCACAGTTTTTTCCTTTTCCTCGTGGTAGGCTGCAGCCCATGAGAGCATTCCTATCGTGTTGGTAGGAAACAAGGCTGATCTTCATGACGCTGCTGAAGCAGAGGGACAAAAACATGTCCCAGGGTACCTTGGAGAAAAACTGGCCATGGTAAGAGTGAGAGTGGGTCCAACTGGAAGGGTTCTTCCACTTTTGTCAACCTTAGCTGAAGAGGTTGTTTGACGGACCTCCACTCAGTTTGATGGGTCTTCTGTCCTTATACAGGCAGAACTCCCAGTGCCCCCCATGCCTGTCTGCCCCATAACTGTTGGTAATTGCACCAAGAATTAAATCCCTTAGAGAGGTAAAAGCATCACGTGATCATTTCCCCCCACTGAGTGTCAGGGACAAAGAGGAGGCAAAATTATCCCGTCTTCCTCCTCACTCTTCCCCAGCTCCTGGAACCCTTCTCTAGTCCCGGAATTTGGGTAAAGGGAAAAGAATGGGTGTCCTATTTTGAAAACATGGGTTTGGTTGCAGAGGGTCCCTGTGCCAAGGGGCAGCAGGTGGTGCTGTGTGTCACCTGGGTGAAGGGGTGAAGGGAATTGGAAGACTTGTTCTTTTCTGTAAGGTTTGTATTCAGTTGGAATAGTGTAAAATTATTTTTGGTTATGCATTTGTATAGTGGTTGGACCCTGTTTCTGTCCAGATTGTTATTGTGGGTAATGTTTATTCTCTCGTTATTATCATTGTATCAGAAGGCTGCATGGCCCTCTTGCGACTTGTCTTACCCAAACAAGGACCCAGATGCTCCTTGGGTTAAATAAGAGGTTCTTACCATAACAGTCTGACCTGATGTTGCTATCGTTGCTGTCTGTCCTCAGCACCATGAAAGGACTGCTCTGTAGCATATACATGTTAACTTTAAAAAGAAGTTTCAAGCTCACTATTTTAAAAAAATATTATTTATTTATTTATTTGGCTGCATCGGGTCTTCGTTGTGGTACACGGGATCTTTAGTTGCAGCATGCAGGATCTTTTAGTTATGGCATGCGGGGTCTTTAGCTGTGACTTGCAAACTCTTAGTTGTGGCATGTGGGATCTAGTTCCCTGACCAGGGATCGAACCTGGACCCCCTGCATTGGGAGCTCGGAGTCTTAGCCACTGGACCACCAGGGAAGTCACAACCTCACTATTTTAAGTTGGAATTATTACTTGTTTTAAATTTTAGAACTTTGAACCAAATATGATAAGCATCAAAACTAGGCAATGAAATACAGAAGAGATTGATTCAACACATATTTAATTGTATCCACCATGTGAAAAGCACTTCATTGTGAGCTGAGCAAAGGGTAGAGAACAAAGCAGACTGTCCTTGCCCTCATGTAGTTTACTGTCTGGGGCAGATAGATATTAAACTCATGTAATCTACATGTCCCTCTAGAGATTTCAGAATTCCTGGCTGCAGGCCAGTTTTATTCCCTCTTCACGATTTCTCAGATTTCCCGAGGTTTGCTTCCTTATTATTCACCTCTTGACCTCCACCCTCCTGCATCCTCAAAGGCAGTCTCTATTTCACCCCCATAACATTCTGGCTGTGCCAGGTAGCAGCACTACCCATTTCTACTAGAAATACATTCATGTTTGTTTGTTTTTTAAGCTTTTCTGTGGATTTGGGGGCTCATGGGTAAAGGTTTCACGGTAGTCTTTGCCTGTTGTTAGGTTCTTCCCTTTCTCTCTGCTCGGGAACACCCATCACATCCTGCCCGTATCCCACACAGGGCTGTGTCACCCACACCCAGCCCCACAGCACACACAGTTCTCCTTTCCTAAGGGAAATTGTCTCCAGCTTGTTAGACAAAGACACACAAAAATAACTTGGTCAGTTACAGCTGTGGCAAGTGCTATACTGGGAAAATACACATGTCAAGAGGTTTTATAATAGGAAAACCTAATATCGACTTTTCAGAGTTAGAAAACACTTAACTTCAAGGGAGGATTACCTAAAAATCTAGAAGGGAGGTAAAAGTCAGCCTGGTGAAGGGGGTTAGTGGGGTAGGGGATGACTTAGTAGTGGGAACAGTAGGTGCACAGGTCCTGAGGTGGGAGGGAATTTGGAGCATTGGGGAAATAGAGGGACGGCCAGGGTAACTTGAGCATTGTGAGTGAGGGAGAGTGGTGACAGGTAACACTGGGAGGTTGGCTGGGGCCACCTACAAGCTAAGCCTTGTTGGCCAGGTAAGCATTTCAGTATTACTTGAGAGGGATGGGGGAAAGCAATAAAGGGTTTGAAGAAGGAGAGTGGTATGATCGATGATTGTATGCATAACCACTGGGGGGTTGAAAAATAGAGGACTAGAAAATGTCCATTGGTTTTAGTGACAGAGAGGCTGTTGAATCTTGATAGGAAAAGATGATAGGGTGAAGGGGAATGTGTGTTAGCTTCTGGCCAAAAAGAGACTTTCTTCCTTTCTTCCTTCCTTCCTTCCTTCCTTCCTTCCTTCCTTCCTTCCTTTCTTTCTTTCTTTCTTTCTTTCTTTCTTTCTTTCTTTCTTTCTTTCTTTCTTTCTTTCTTTCTTTCTTTCTTATACAGCAGGTTCTTATTAGTTATCCATTTTATACATATTAGTGTATATATGTCAATCCCAACCTCCCAATTCATCACATACTTTAGATGGACATTTAATTCCTGAGTGGTTACCTTAAGCTATCATTTTTCTCTCTCTCAAATTATTTGATAGAGAACACTTGGTAGCATGTGTGACTCTTGGAAATAAGAACCTTAAAACATGAAATTTTGTATTACGGGTTCTTTTTTTTGGATGCAAAATAAAAATCCTCTGACTAGGAGTTGTTCCTGGAATAGCTAGGCTCAAACCTGTTTTTTTTAAAGTATTGAAACTTTGAATTCAATTTCTTAGCTATTAGTTTTAGCATACTCAAAAGGGGAGTATTTTTATTTTATTTTATTGGTTTTAAAAGCTAACATTCCAGGAACTCTAATTAAAGCCTTCATTTAATGGTGTACTTATATTTTTTACAGACCTATGGGGCATTATTTTGTAAAACAAACGCCAAAGATGGTTCGAATATAGTGGAAGCTGTTCTCCATCTCTCCCGGTAAAGTTTTGCATTTTGCATTTTACATTTTGAAAACTGGATACAGGATTGAATTTTCACTTAGCTGTTGTGTGTGCCAGATTTCTTGACCATAACATGAATCTACATTGGAAAACACTGTTTGTCTTTCAGTAGTGGTTGGAGAAACAAACATGGTTTGTTTGTTTTTTTTTTTTTTTTTTGTGATACGCGGGCCTCTCACTGCTGTGGCCCCTCCCGCCGCGGAGCACAGGCTCCGGACGCTCAGGCTCAACAGCCATGGCTCACGGGCCCAGCCGCTCCGCGGCATGTGGGATCCTCCCGGACCGGGGCACGAACCCGTGCCCCCCGCATCAGCAGGCGGACTCTCAACCACTGCGCCACCAGGGAAGCCCCCCAACATGGTTTTTATAAAAACTGGTAATTCTGCTTGTTCACTGTGAACTTTGGCAAAATACCTTTACTGCCAAACAAAGGAGGTGCATCCAAGGTGTCGTTGATGTTTCTGCAAAATGTCACCACAAAGCTAATAGTTGACATGTATGAATCACTTCCAGGAACCAGATTTTAAACACAGGAGACTATTATGAATATAGCTGTCTATTATGACATTTTCCAAGGTAAAGGGAAAAAAACCCTCAACAAAGCAAATTGTATATCATACCAGTTGGAAGTACTTTGTTTAAATTATTACCCAGGTAATTATTAAGCTAAGTCAATGGTGTTAACAATAAATAATATTTTGGGATGTGGATTAGAATGAAAATTGCATCATTGAAGACCTTGGATTTAACTGTACTTTAATCCTTGCAGCATTCTTAGGAAATAAGAATGTTTTCTGTTAGATTTATTTCTTCTGCCTAGTTTTCTGCCACAAATGAAAAGATGATTCTTTGCTGGTCTAAAGGGATTAAATATCCAAAAAAAAAAAAAAAAAAGAGAGAAAAGAAAGGTGCATTAACAAAATCCAGGCCAATGATTCTTTAATTGCTGACAAAGCAAAAACATAACTTTAGGCGTGTAGTTCTTTTCCTGATCATTTGTGAGATTCTGGTTTTATAAGAATCTTAACTTTAGTACAATAAGGGGCTCGGTGCTACCTTAGCTTCAGGCAGGGGGTGCTGCATTGCTGTCCTGGATGAGCAGGAAAGGATGCTGCAGGTCAGGCCCTCCGCATGGCTGCTGACTTCTGCCCAGCCCGTTGGAGGAGTGTAGTGTCAGGAGGCTCAAAGTCTGATCTTAAATCTACCCCGAACAGCTGAAGAGTCTTGACTAAGTCCCTGTCTTCCTTTAGGCATTTCTAATCTGTACAACGAGGGTGCCAAAGAAAATGATCCCTAAGGCCCTTTCTAGTCCTGACAGTCTATGATTCTATATATAACAGCCTGGACTCCACTGAATAACATAATCACTATTTAACACTGAATTGTCTTGTGGGGTCATATTACAGTTAAATGACTCCAGAGTGCCACTGTCACACCCAGATTGCAGAATTGATTCTCTTTTTATAATTGATTCTCTATGTTACAAGGATAGGAGAGCTGGAGGCCGCTTGTGCCCTTCCCCCGTGTGCTCCTGCCAGAGAGTTGGCTCAGCCCGGCACCACCCTGTTTACAGTGTAGCTTCCACTCAGGTTTGTGTTTCTTTGGGAACACAAAACACCGGTGTGCAGAAGCGTTTGATAACAAGGTCACTTCTTGTGAACCACTTATCAAGGAGTTTTTTAAATGGTTGTTATTGTATTGTGGCCTGGCTTGAGTCCTCTGAGTTCTGTTAACAATGTGTTAAATATGAAAACTAGAAATAAACAAACATGTAGAGACTTTAATTTGCTTTATACTGTGCCATCAGATTTGCTTGTCAAAGTACCCAAGTCTTAAGTGAAAACGGCATAGTTTCCACAGGTAAAACTACCATTTAAAAAAGTGTTACACACCATACACAAAAATAAACTCCAGATGGATTAAAGACCTAAATGTAAGGCCAGAAACTATCAAACTCTTAGAGGAAAACATAGGCAGAACACTCTATGACATAAATCACAGCAAGATCCTTTTTGACCCACCTCCTAGAGAGATGGAAATAAAACCAAAAATAAACAAATGGGACCTAATGAAACTTAAAAGCTTTTGCACAGCAAATGAAACCATAAGCGAGACGAAAAGACAACCCTTAGAATGGGAGAAAATATTTGTAAATGAAGCAACTGACAAAGGATTAATTTCAAAAATATACAAGCAGCTCATGTAGCTCAATATCAAAAAAACAAATAACCCAATCCAAAAATGGGCAGAAGACCTAAATAGACATTTCTCAAAGGAAGGCATACAGATTGCCAACAAACACATGAAAAGATGCTCAACATCACTAACCATTAGAGAAATGCAAATCAAAACCACAATGAAGGGCTTCCCTGGTGGCACAGTGGTTGAGAGTCCGCCTGCCGATGCAGGGGACATGGGTTCGTGCCCCGGTCCAGGAGGATCCCACATGCTGCAGAGCGGCTGGGCCCGTGAGCCATGGCCGCTGGGCCTGTGCTTCCGGAGCCTGTGCTCCGCAACGGGAGAGACCACAACAGTGAGAGGCCCGCATACGGCAAAAAAAAACAAAAAACAATAAAAAAAAACCCACAATGAAGTATCACCTCACACCAGTCAGAATGGCCATCATCAAAATATCTACAAACAATAAACGCTGGAGGGGGTGTGGAGAAAAGGGAACCCTCTCGTGCTGTTGGTGGGAATGTAAATTGATACAGCCACTATGGAGAACTGTATGGAGGTTCCTTAAAAAACTAAAAATAGAACTACTATATGACCCAGTAATCCCACTACTGGGCATATACCCTGAGAAAACCATAATTCAAAAAGAAACATGTACCACAATGTTCACTGCAGCAGTATTTATAATAGCTGGGACATGGAATCAACCTAAGTGTCCATCAACAGATGAATGGATAAAGAAGATGTGGCACATATATACAATGGAATGTTACTCAGCCATTAAAAAAGAAATTAGGTTATTTGTAGTGAGGTGGATGGACCTAGAGTCTGTCATACAGAGTGAAGTAAGAAAGAGAAAAACAAATACCATATGCTAACACGTATATATGGAATCTAAAAAAATGGTACTGCTGAACCTAGTGGCAGGGCAGGAATTAAGTTGCAGACGTAGAGAATGGACTTGAGGACATGGGGAGAGGGAAGGGTAAACTGGGACAAAGTGAGAGAGTGGCATGGACGTATATATACACTACCAGATGTAAAATAGCTAGTGGGAAGCTGCTGCATAGCACAGGGAGATCAGCTCAGTGCTTTGTGATGACCTAGAGGGGTGGGATAAGGAGGGTGGGAGGGAGAAGCAAGAGGGAGGAGATATGGGGATATATGTATACGTACAGCTGATTCACTTTGTCGTACAGCAGAAACTAACACAACATTGTAAAGCAATTATACTCCAATAAAGATGTGACAAAAAAATAAAGTGTTACAGCCTTTAGAATGTTATATATAATGCAAAACATGTAAGTTCTCCATTTAGATTTCATAAGATATTTCCCGGCATGGTCCCTTTCATTCCACGTCATGTCATAAAACTTGAACTATAAGAGTTCATGGATTTGCACTGTCTGAAACAAAATTTGTTTTCAAAGGGAGGCCATAAATGTTTGGTTAACAACCTGAACCCCTCTGCTTTTTCTTGGAAAACATCTCAATCCCAGGAAAAGTTTCTCCTAGGAATGCACTTTCCCTGTAGGGTTGATAGGAAATTCATCCCAACCATTGTCCATTGGTAAATACATTTGCCGTCACTAGAGCCACAGGCTTTAAACATTCAAGTTCAACAGGCATTAAATCGATCGATGGCCTGAAATTTGAGAAAAACACAAAAAGTTCAGGCTGATGTATCAGCGCCATTGCTGAGCCCACTGGGTGTAAACCTGTCCATAAGATTGAGTCATTCAAAATGCAGTTGTGAAGCACATGGTAGTTTTGGGTGAGGTAATTTAATTTTCCCAGCCTTAAACCTGTTTGAGTTGTATGAAATTGTATCTTCCTGATGTCCTTAAAGTGGGATGTGCCTGCATTTTTGGCAGATTAAAGAAACTGAAGTCCAGGTGAACAATATGGGTACCTATTTTTTTTCCCTTAGTATTTCCTTTCAGGTTCAATAATATCTGCATAATTATGAGTGCTCAGCATCAAAGCCGCGTAGGGATATCAGGGTATGTAAGATAGGCCATACAATTTAATATTAGAGAAAAAAAAGAAAACAAAATATATGACCAGGCAGCCATATGATATGTAGCTAATAGAGGCTGTTGGACCTCCCAGAAGGGAGCGATGTGAGTTGTCTTGTGAGGATGCTGTGAGTACTATACCCATTGTACAGATAAGAAAATTGGGAATTAGAATGCTTAATCAGCTTGCTCAAAGTGACACAGCTGCTAAGAGCAAAATTGGGACTTTTCACTACTCTGAATCTCTGGCTTGTCTTTTGAATGTTGGTAATCTCAGGATTCTATTCTGCACTCTCTTCCTCTTTCCTTTCTCTCTCTGCCTAATGTCTTCCACCCTCATGGTTTCTAGAACTATGTCTAGCTGATGACTTCCAATTTCTGTATTTTTTTTTTTTTTTTTTTTTTTTGCAGTACGCAGGCCTCTCACTGTTGTGGCCTCTCCCGTTGCAGAGCACAGGCTCCAGATGTGCAGGCTCAGCGGCCATAGCTCACAGGCCCAGCCGCTCCGCGGCACGTTGGATCCTCCCGGACCGGGGCACGAACCCACGTCCCCTGCATCAGCAGGCGGGCTCCCAACCACTGCGCCCCCAGGGAAGCCCCCAATTTCTGTATTTTTAATCCCCATCTTTAAAAAAAAATTCCATGACCATATTCCCATCCACCAACAAATGGGAATTCCATAGGCATGACTGCCCCAACATGTCCAAATTCTAATGTGTTAATTTTTCTTTAAAATTGTTCCTCCTTCTACATTTCCTATATCAGGAAACTACCAACCAGAATCAGTCTTGACTCCTTCCTCTCTTTCTCCATCACCTACCTCTAGTGGGTTCTGGGGTCCTATTGATTAGGTGACCTCTCTGTAATCTTTCTTGAATCTGTCCGTATTCTCTCTCTCTCTTTCTGTTTTGCTTCAGGCCTCAGAATTTCCTACTCCAGGTAGTGCAGGAGGCACCTCAGTTTCTGCCTCAGAGTTTCTCCAGCATCAGTTCATCCCCCACCCTGTAAACAGGGTAATCTTTGTAAATAAAAATCCAATTAAGACTCTCTTTCTTGCTGTAGGTAGGTGTCCTACCTACAGCATAGAGTCCAAGCTCCTTAACAAGTGGCTAATAGTCCCTCAGAGCCCAACCTCACCTACCTTTGTTTGCATCTCTTATCTTGCTTCCCAAATGAAAGAGAATCTATCCACACAGCAAACTTTGCTTCCAGTTGTGGCCAAGTTCTTTTATGCCTCTTCGCCTCATGCATGCTGTTTCCTGTACCTGGGATCTCCCTTCCTCATTACATGAAGGTGAATTCCTATCCCATCAAGAGGTCGCTCCACTGTCAAAGTCTCCCTGAAGCTCAGTCTCCACAAAGCTGCCTTCCCCTCGCCCCAGCACAACTGTGGTTCACCTTTTGTGTTGCTGCAAACGCTGTGCTTGTGTGTTAGCAGCTCTCTGGGGACCTGGTTACAATTTATTTAGAAGACATCTGTCTCTCTCTCGAAGCTCACTAGTTGAGGATCCCAGAGCTTGGCATAAATCAGACATTGAATGACCAAGTGGTCGAGATTTGGCATTTGGAAGTTGTACTAGTTTTCTATTGTCATCGTAACAGATTCCCACTAGCCTTGTGGTTTAAGCAATAAAAATGTATTATCTTACAGTTCTGGAGGTTAGAAGTCTGAACTGAGTCTTATAGGGTTTATGGATTGAACTGTGTATCTTCCTTCTTTTCCTGAGTCTTTGATTCCTTATCTGTGAAGTGAGGACAGTGATGCTCACCTGTCACCTGTCAGGATTTTGTGCAAGCGGGTGTGAGTGTTATTTGTATTAAATAAGGAATATGTGAAGACATGTAACATAGCATTTATTAACTGGCCTTCAGCAAGAACTAGTTTCCCTTTTGTTTCCTACTCACAGTGCAGTGGTTTTCAAAGGTTAGCAGGTATCAGCTCCTTCTGGGGCTGTGCTGACCGGTTTGGTGGCCACTAGCTGCTTGAAGTATGGCTGATCCAAGCTGAGATGTGCCGGATATATTAAATAAATACTGGGTTTTGAAGACAGTATAAACATTGTAAAATACCTCATTAATATTTTTATTGGTTACATGCTGAAATGATAGTATTTTTGCAATACTGAGTTAAATAAAATATATTAATAAAATTAATTTCGCTTGTCTCTTTACATTTTTTAATGTGGCTGCTAAACATTTTAAATTACATATGTGGATTATATTACATTCTATTCCTGTTGAACAGCGTCGCTGTGCTGGGAATATGCCAGTTCCCAGGACCTACTGCTCTGTAACAAACCACCCAAAATCTAATTGCCTAGAACAGCACCACTTTTTATTTTCTGAAATTGCCAGAATTGACTGGATCTCACTTGGAGAGTCCTCAGCTCCTCTCCCTTGGGTGTCTCATGTGTTCGCAGTCAGACGGACACGGGCTGTGGCGCATCTGCACGTCTGCGGCCAGGATGCTCCTCCCTGTGGATCTCAGCCCCCGGGACCTCTCTGACCTCTCTCCAGCGAAGAACCCTGGGCTGCTTAAATTGCAGCTCAAAGCGGCCAGGCCTGATTAATGCCTGGCTTGGAAATCTCAGCACACCGTTTCCTCGCCGTTCTACTGGTCTGAGCAGTCACAGAGCTGGTGCTGACCAGGGGGCAGCCGCACAAGCTTCACCACTACAGGGAGGCAGAATTCTTTGGGACCATCTTGGGGACGAGCTGTCACACTCTCCTCACCCACAGAGACTGCTATTCAGCTTGTCTAAGGGTGTATTTCCCAAACATCCCCAGGGATAGGAGACTTCCTAGGGGGCTTTCATAAGATCATGGAGATCTTTGGTCCAGTGCTGCCTCTAGGAGTTAATTCTAAAAGAAATTTAGGAAGAGGCAAAGGAAGACTTTTTTTCCTGGATTTTAACCATCTGTTGTTATCTCCATGATCGTCTATAATTACAGAATGGTTATAAAGTCATCATTGCTTTTGTGCATTAGCTGGGGATGGGAGCCAGGTTCCAGAATCCTAAGGCGTGAGCTGTGCGTGTGGCAGACTATAAGCCATGTGAAACCACAGGAGAGAGCAAGAGTAGTCTATGTGTGCATGTGAGTGTGTGCACACATGTATATGCACCTGGGCATGTGTGTGTGTTCATGCATGAGTGTGTGGCCTGGTGCTTAGAATGCAGGCGCTGGAGCCCAACTGCTGTGCCACTTCTCCAGCTGTGTGACCAAAGGGAAATTTCTTAACTTTTTTTTTTGCCTTCATTTCCTCACATATAAAATGGGGCACAGGGCTTCCCTGGGGGCACAGTGGTTAAGAATCTGCCTGCCAATGCAGGGGACATGGGTTCGAGCCCTGGTCCGGGAAGATCCCACATGCCACGGAGCAACTAAGCCTGTGCTCCGCAACAAGAGAAGCCACGGCAATGAGAAGCCTGCACACCGCCAACAAAGAGCAGCCCCGCTCGCCGCAACGAAGACCCAACACAGCCAAAAATCATTAAAAACAAAAATTAAAAAAAAATAAAATGGGGCACAATAAAATCACATAGTTGTGAGAATTAAATAAGTCAACAGCTACAAAGCATTTTGAACACTGTCTGGATGGTGCATAGCAAGTGCTTAGTAGTGCTGTTTTATTTCTATAGAGCTGTTTACGGTTCAGTTTTATACCTCAGTAATCTCCTTTCTCTCTCTGTCTATATGTCTTTCTCTCTTTCTCTCTCTAGAGAAGTGAAGAAAAGAACTGGTGAGGATGACAGCAAATCCATTACCAATCTGAGTGGGACCACTTCCAAAAAGTCAGCCCAGATGAATTGTTGCAATGGTTAAATCCCAAACATTCCTGGCCCATGAGGCCTTCATTTCCAGAGTACTGAATGTATGTGACTTGTTTGCTTCTTACATAGCATAGTGGTGCATCCTACGGACACTGTCGTGTGGAGAGTTACAGTGTGTGGAATCTGAGAGATGCTCTGGGGTCCCTCCAGAACCTCAGCTCTTTTTGCTATGTTTCAATGAATGATTTGGGCCCCCTGGTTAAATGTACCTGTCTTGTCCTCACAAAGTCTTACCAGATAACATATATATTTTTAAAGTATATTTAAAGTATATATTATATTTTTTAAAAAAGAAAATCACATGCTCAGATCAAAGCTATAGAAGAAATTCACTGACATAATTAGATTCATGTGGTAGCTGATTTTGTAGATAACCTATAACATTTACTTCCAATATTCAATACTAGAAAACTAGGAAAAGGGGGTTACTATCCTAGCTGTGCTGTAAACTAGCCTTGTGGTCTTGGACGTGTCACCAGCCCACATTAGATCCGTTTCCTTGTCTGTAAACAAGCAACTTTTTTTTTTTTTTTTTTTTTTTTTTTTTTTATTTTTTATTTTTATTTATTTATTTATTTTTTTTTTAATTTTTTAATTAGTTTCTGCTTTATAACAAAGTGAATCAGTCATACATATACATCTGTTCCCACATCCCTTCCCTCATGCATCTCCCTCCCTCCCACCCTCCCCATCCCACCCCTCCAGGCGGTCACAAAGCACGGAGCTGATCTCCCTGTGCTCTGTGGCTGCTTCCCACTATCTATCTACCTTACGTTTGGTAGTGTATATATGTCCATGCCTCTCTTTCGCTTTGTCACAGCTTACCCTTCCCCCTCCCCATATCCTCAAGTCCATTCTCAAGTAGGTCTGTGTCTTTATTCCCGTTTTGCCCCTAGGTCCTTCATGACTTTTTTTTTTTTTTTTAAATTCCGTATATATGTGTTAGCATACGGTATTTGTCTTTCTCTTTCTGACTTACTTCACTCTGTATGACAGACTGTAGGTCTATCCACCTCATTACAAATAGCTCAGTTTCGTTTCTTTTTATGGCTGAGTAATATTCCATTGTATATATGTGCCACATCTTCTTTATCCATTCATCCGATGATGGACACTTAGGTTGTTTCCAGCTCCGGGCTATTGTGAATAGAGCTGCAATGAACATTTTGGTACATGTCTCTTTTGGAATTATGGTTTTCTCAGGGTATATGCCTAGTAGTGGGATTGCTGGGTCATATGGTAGTTCTATTTTTAGTTTTTTAAGGAACCTCCATACTGTTCTCCATAGTGCCTGTACCAATTCACATTCCCACCAGCAGTGCAAGAGTGTTCCCTTTTTTCCACACCCTCTCCAGCATTTATTGTTTCTAGATTTCTTGATGATGGCCATTCTGACTGGTGTGAGATGATATCTCATTGTAGTTTTGATTTGCATTTCTCTAATGATTAATGATGTTGAGCATTCTTTCATGTGTTTGTTAGCAGTCTGTATATCTTCTTTGGAGAAATGCCTATTTAAGTCTTCTGCCCATTTTTGGATTGGGTTGTTTGTTTTTTTGCTATTGAGCTGCATGAGCTGTTTATAAATTTTGGAGATTAATCCTTTGTCAGTTGCTTCATTTGCAAATATTTTCTCCCATTCTGAGGGTTGTCTTTTGGTCTTGTTTATGGTTTCCTTTGCTGTGCAAAAGCTTTGAAGTTTCATTAGGTCCCATTTGTTTATCTTTGTTTTTATTTCCATTTCTCTAGGAGGTGGGTCCAAAAGGATCTTGCTGTGATTTATGTCATAGAGTGTTCTACCTATGTTTTCCTCTAAGAGTTTGATAGTTTCTGGCCTTACATTTAAGTCTTTTATCCATTTTGAGCTTATTTTTGTGTATGGTGTTAGGGAATGATCTAATCTCAAACTTTTACATGTCCCTGTCCAGTTTTCCCAGCACCACTTATTGAAGAGGCTGTCCTTTCTCCACTGTACATTCCTGCCTCCTTTATCAAAGATAAGTTGGCCATATGTGCGTGGGTTTATCTCTGGGCTTTCTATCCTGATCCACTGATCTATCTTTCTGTTTTTATGCCAGTACCAGACTGTCTTAATTACTGTAGCTTTGTAGTATAGTCTGAAGTCAGGGAGCCTGATTCCTCCAGCTCCGTTTTTCGTTCTCAAGATTGCTTTGGCTATTCGGGGTCTTTTGTTTTTCCAAACAAATTTTGAAATTTTTTGTTCTAGTTCTGTGAAAAATGCCAGTGGTAGTTTGATAGGGATTGCATTGAATCTGTAGATTGCTTTGGGTAGTAGAGTCATTTTCACAATATTGATTCTTCCAATCCAGGAGCATGGTATATCTCTCCATCTATTTGTATCATCTTTAATTTCTTTCATCAGTGTCTTATAATTTTCTGCATACAGGTCTTTTGTCTCCTTAGGTAGGTTTATTCCTAGATATTTTATTCTTTTTGTTGCAATGATAAATGGGAGTGTTTTCTTGATTTCATTTTCAGATTTTTCATCATTAGTGTACAGGAATGCCAGAGATTTCTGTACATTAATTTTGTATCCTGCTACTTTACCAAATTCATTGATTAGTTCTAGTAGTTTTTCGGTAGCATCTTTAGGATTCTCTATGTATAGTATCATGTCATCTGCAAACAGTGACAGCTTTACTTCTTCTTTTCCCATTTGGATTCCTTTTATTTCCTTTTCTTCTCTGATTGCTGTGGCTAAAACTTCCAAAACTATGTTGAATAAGAGTGGTGAGAGTGGGCAGCCTTGTCTTGTTCCTGATCTTAGTGGAAATGGTTTCAGTTTTTCACCATTGAGGACAATGTTGGCTGTGGGTTTGTCATATATGGCCTTTATGATGTTGAGGAAAGTTCCCTCTATGCCTACTTTCTGCAGGGTTTTTATCATAAATGGGTGTTGAATTTTGTCGAAAGCTTTCTCTGCATCTATTGAGATGATCATATGGTTTTTCTCCTTCAACTTGTTAATATGGTGTATCACATTGATTGATTTGCGTATATTGAAGAATCCTTGCATTCCTGGAATAAACCCCACTTGATCATGGTGTATGATCCTTTTAATGTGCTGTTGGATTCTGTTTGCTAGTATTTTGTTGAGGATTTTTGCATCTATGTTCATCAGTGATATTGGCCTGTAGTTTTCTTTCTTTGTGACATCCTTGCCTGGTTTTGGTATCAAGGTGATGGTGGCCTCGTAGAATGAGTTTGGGAGTGTTCCTTCCTCTGATATTGTTTGGAAGAGTTTGAGAAGGATGGGTGTTAGCTCTTCTCTAAATGTTTGATAGAATTCGCCTGTGAAGCCATCTGGTCCTGGGCTTTTGTTTGATGGAAGATTTTTAATCACAGTTTCAATTTCGGTGCTTGTGATTGGTCTATTCATATTTTCTATTTCTTCCTGAGTCAGTCTTGGCAGGTTGTGCATTTCTAAGAATTTGTCCATCTCTTCCAGGTTGTCCATTTTATGGTCATAGAGTTGCTTGTAGTAATCTCTCATGATCTTTTGTATTTCTGCAGTGTCTGTTGTTACTTCTCCTTTTTCATTTCTAATTCTATTGATTTGAGTCTTCTCCCTTCTTTTCTTGATGAGTCTGGCTAATGGTTTATCAATTTTGTTTATCTTCTCAAAGAACCAGCTTTTAGTTTTATTGATCTTTGCTATCGTTTCCTTCATTTCTTTTTCATTTATTTCTGATCTGATTTTTATGATTTCTTTCCTTCTGCTGACTTTGGGGTGTTTTTGTTCTTCTTTCTCTAATTGCTTTAGGTGCAAGGTTAGGTTGTTTATTCGAGATGTTTCCTGTTTCTTAAGGTGGGATTGTATTGCTATAAACTTCCCTCTTAGAACTGCTTTTGCTGCGTCCCATAGGTTTTGGGTCGTCGTGTCTCCATTGTCATTTGTTTCTAGGTATTTTTTAATTTCCTCTTTGATTTCTTCAGTGATCACTTCGTTATTAAGTAGTGTATTGTTTAGCCTCCATGTGTTTGTATTTTTTACAGCTCTTTTCCTGTAATTGATATCTAGTCTCATAGCATTGTGGTCAGAAAAGACACTTGATACAATTTCAATTTTCTTAAATTTACCAAGGCTTGATTTGTGACCCAAGATATGATCTATCCTGGAGAATGTTCCATGAGCACTTGAGAAAAATGTGTATTCTGTTGTTTTGGGATGGAATGTCCTATAAATATCAATTAAGTCCATCTTGTTTAATGTATCATTTAAAGCTTGTGTTTCCTTATTTATTTTCATTTTGGAAGATCTGTCCATTGGTGAAAGTGGGGTGTTAAAGTCCCCTACTATGATTGTCTTACTGTCGATTTCTCCTTTTATGGCTGTTAGTATTTGCCTTATGTATTGAGGTGCTCGTATGTTTGGTGCATAAATATTTACAATTGTTATATCTTCTTCTTGGATCGATCCCTTGATCATTATGTAGTGTCCTTCTTTGTCTCTTCTAGTAGTCTTTATTTTAAAGTCTATTTTGTCTGATATGAGAATTGCTACTCCAGCTTTCTTTTGGTTTCCATTTGCATGGAATATCTTTTTCCATCCCCTTACTTTCAGTCTGTATGTGTCCCTAGGTCTGAAGTGGGTCTCTTGTAGACAGCATATATATGGGTCTTGTTTTTGTATCCATTCAGCCAATCTGTGTCTTTTGGTGGGAGCATTTAGTCCATTTACATTTAAGGTAACTATCGATATGTATGTTCCTATTCCCATTTTCTTAATTGTTTTGGGTTCGTTATTGTAGGTCTTTTCCTTCTGTTGTGTTTCTTGCCTAGAGAAGTTCCTTTAGCATTTGTTGTAAAGCTGGTTTGGTGGTGCTGAACTCTCTCAGCTTTTGCTTGTCTGTAAACGTTTTAATTTCTCCATCAAATCTGAATGAGATCCTTGCTGGGTAGAGTAATCTTGGTTGCAGGTTTTTCTCCTTCATCACTTTAATTATGTCCTGCCACTCCCTTCTGGCTTGTAGAGTTTCTGCTGATAGATCAGCTGTTATCCTGATGGGGATTCCCTTGTGTGTTATTTGTTGTTTTTGCCTTGCTGCTTTTAATATGATTTCTTTGTGTTTCATTTTTGACAGTTTGATTAATATGTGTCTTGGCGTATTTCTCCTTGGATTTATTCTGTATGGGACTCTCTGTGCTTCCTGGACTTGATTAACTATTTCCTTTCCCATATTAGGGAAGTTTTCAACTATAATCTCTTCAAATATTTTCTCAGTCCCTTTCTTTTTCTCTTCTTCTTCTGGAACCCCTATAATTCGAATGTTGGTGCGTTTAATGTTGTCCCAGAGGTCTCTGAGACTGTCCTCTGTTCTTTTCATTCTTTTTTCTTTATTTTGCTCTGCAGCAGTTATTTCCACTATTTTATCTTCCACCTCACTTATCCGTTCTTCTGCCTCAGTTATTCTGCTATTGATCCCATCTAGAGTATTTTTTATTTCATGTATTGTGTTTTTAATCGATGCTTGATTCATCTTTAGTTCTTCTAGGTCCTTGTTAACTGTTTCTTGCATTTTGTCTATTCTATTTCCAAGATTTTGGATCTGGGAAATAGAATCTTGGATCATCTTTACCATCATTATTCTGAATTCTTTTTCAGGTAGACTGCCTATTACGTCTTCATTTGTTAGGTCTGGTGGGTTTTTATCTTGTTCCTTCTCCTGCTGTGTGTTTTTCTGTCTTCTCATTTTGCTTATGTTACTGTGTTTGGGGTCTCCTTTTTGCAGGCTGCAGGTTCGTAGTTCCCGTTGTTTTTGGTGTCTGTCCCCAGTGGCTAAGGTTGGTTTAGTGGGTTGTGTAGGCTTCCTGGTGGAAGGTACTAGTGCCTGTGTTCTGGTGAATGAGGCTGGATCTTGTCTTTCTGGTGGGCAGGTCCACGTCTGGTGGTGTGTTTTGGGGTGTCTGCGGGCTTTTTATGATTTTAGGCCACCTCTCTGCTAATGGGTGGCGTTGTGTTCCTGTCTTGCTAGTTGTTTGGCATAGGGTGTCCAGCACTGTAGCTTGCTGGTCGTTGAGTGAAGCTAGGTGCTGGTGTTGAGATGGAGATCTGTGGAAGATTTTCGCCGTTTGATATTATGTGGAGCTGGGAGGTCTCTTGTGGACCAGTGTCCTGAAGTTGGCTCTCCCACCTCAGAGGCACAGCACTGACTCCTGGCTCCTCAATTTGGGATGATTTGTTGTCTATTCATGTATTCCACAGATGCAGGGTACATCAAGTTGATTGTGGAGCTTTAATCCGCTGCTTCTGAGGCTGCTGGGAGAGGTTTCCCTTTCTCTTCTTTGTTCTCACAGCTCCTGGGTCTCAGCTTTGGATTTGGCTCCGCCTCTGCGTGTAGGTCGCCGGAGGGCGTCTGTTCTTCGCTCAGACAGGACAGGGTTAAAGGAGCAGCCTCTTCGGGGACTCTGGCTCACTCAGGCCGGGCGGGAGGGAGGGGCACGGAGTGCGGGGCGAGCCTGCAGCGGCAGAGTTCGGCGTGACGTTGCACCAGCCCGAGGCGCGCCGTGCGTTCTCCCAGGGAAGCCGCCCCTGGATCCCGGGACCCCGGCAGTGGCGGGCTGCACAGGCTCCCGGAAGGGCGGTGTGGACAGTGACCTGCGCTCGCACACAGGCTTCCTGGCCGCGGCAGCAGCAGCCCCAGCGTCCCACGCCCGTCACCGGGCTCCGCGCTTTCAGTCGCGACCCGCGCCCGTCTGTGGAGCCCCTTCAAGCAGCGCTCTCAATCCCCTCTCCTCGCGCATCAGGAAACCAAGAGGGAAGAAAAAGTCTCTTGCCTCTCCGGCAGCTCCAGAGTTTTCCCGGACTCCCTGCCGGCTAGCCGTGGCACATTAGCCCCCCTCAGGCTGAGTTCTCGCCGCCAGCCCCAGTCCTTTCCCTGCGCTCTGACCGAAGCCCGAGCCTCAGCTTCCAGCGCCGCCCGCCCTGGCGGGTGAGCAGACAAGCCTCTCGGGCTGGTGAGTGCCGCTCGGCACCGATCCTCTGTGGGGGAATCTCTCCGCTTTGCCCTACCCAGGTATGTGGGGAGTTTCTTGCCTTTTGGGAGGTCTGGGGTCTTCTGCCAGCATTCAGTAGGTGTTCTGTAGAAGTTGTTCCACGTGTAGCTGTATTTCTGGTGTATCCGTGGGGAGGAAGGTGATCTCCGCGTCTTACTCTTCCGCCATCTTACCCGGAAGTCGTAAACAAGCAACTTTGCCTTTCAGGCCTTGGCCGTCTCAGCTCTGTAGGTCTTTAAGCAGTGGGAAGGAGAGCATGATGGCCCACAGTTAATAAGGACTAGGGTCATTCATGCTTTTTAAATATTGGAGTATTGATTCTTCTCACTTCATATACAAGAACAGAATTTAATTGAGGAAAAAAATGGTAATGTTTTAAGCTCCAGTGGATATAGAAAGATCTATTTTTTTATGTATAAAAAAAGAAAACATTTTTGCAACAGAAGTAGTTTGTATATAGAAGAGGGTATTTTATAATCTCAGAATACTTATAAAGTCCATGGTTTGAATTAAGTGTTAAAAGTTCTAATGAAGGGCTTCCCTGGCGGCAGAGTGGTTAAGAATCTGCCTGCCAATGCAGGGGACACGGGTTCAAGCCCTGGTCCGGGAAGATCCCACATGCTGAGGAGCAGCTAAGCCAGTGCGCCACAACTACTGAGCCTGCTCTGTAGAGCCCGCGGGCCACAACTACTGAAGCCCATGCACCTAGAGCCCATGCTCCGCAACAAGGGAAGCCAGTGCAATGAGAAGCCCGTGCACTGCAACGAAGAGTATCCCTCGCTCACCGCAACTAGAGGAAACCCGCGTGCAACGAAGACCCAACACAGCCATAAATAAATAAATAAATAAATAAATAAATAAATAAATATTCTAATGAAAACGTATAAAGCCACGCGCTACTGAAAATACAAAGTACAGGAAAGTTGTCACATTTCACTTAAAAAAAAAAACCAGCAAGTGACTGCCAGGGGCTGGTGAAGGGAGGAACAAGGAGTGAGTTCTAATGGGTGTGTGGTTTCTTTGGGAGATGATGAGAATGTGGAATTGTGATAATGTTGCACAACTTTGTGAATATACTAAAACCCACTAAATTGTGTATTTTAAATTGTGAATTTTTTGGTATGTGAATTATATCTCATTAAAAAAGCACACTAGTACTTAGAACGGTTTACCATTTTGCCAAGTGAAAATACCCACGCTCGAACCTCCCTGTGATTTAAAAGCATAATCTCCAGTATAACTCAAATCCCCTAACTCCTGGTTGCCAGCATTCAGTTTCTTAAATAATGAACGGTGAAAGAAACGTTACGTGTGGTTTTGGAAAATCATCTCTTTTGAAGCGGATTGTGGTTAGGGGACAGGTAAGTCAGAGTCCTTTGTCTGAGGAGACTAGTGAGTTACTCTCACCCGCAGCCTGGTGGGTCCTGCCGTCCTAGAAGCTGTGCTGCCACCCAGATTCCCCAGTGAAATGTCTCCAACAGCTAAATGAGTCAACACCTGACCCCAGGGTGGGTCAGTGAGGCCTGGTTTTTAGGTTTGGCTTTTGAGTTTCAGTGGCCTGCGCCAAGTTATTCCCAACCAGAGACTTGAACTTACCTTGTGATAGGGCCAGGCCCCAAGTAGCTTGCTGAAAAAACTGAAATAACAGCTCTTATTTATTGTACTACATCATCTAAAAACATCCCTTTTTGTTGAATTAAAACAATTCCATGTAGCAGTTTTTCTCCTGTTTATGATGTTTATGATCAGACCTTAAATTCCCCAAGCTTTATTGTTATTATTTTTAATGCATATTGACCAGATATGTTACACACATAGATTATAAATAGCCATAATGTTGTTTAGCTTTTCAAAGTGTGCCTTCTCTCTACCAACTAGATCTTTTTTTTTTTTTTAACTGGAAATTTGGTTGTGTCTTCAGCAACTCTACCATGGATTCCTGTTTCCTGTTTTTTGGTCCCAGAAAAAAAAGTTTACATTTTTGACCAAGAGGAATGCCTTGCTGGTGGGGAATGTCAAACTGAACCAGGGAGGGAGTGGTAGTTATTTTTGTGCCATGGTCAGGCAAAAGTTCTGCCACTGCTGTTTGCCTCGGTGGCATCTACAGAGCCCAGGTTAGAATGGACCCGACACCTATGTGTTGACTTATGGTACTCATGTTTAGGTGTTTGGTGCAATTGCACAAAACTGTGTTAGTATCCATGTTATTGTGTTGTCTTTATTTTCCCCCAAAGTGTCTGTATTTGTCTTACGATCTGTATATAAGAATGTACCTTTGATATAGAAGTATCATCTTGATCTTTGCTTCTGGGTTGTACGGCCAGTACACCCAAATTGATTAGATTACATAGGTGCCTCTGGTACACAAAGCCATCATCTGTAGCTCTTTGAACCTGGATAAATATTTTTGCAACAAAATCCAAATTAGAAAATTAAAGCTCCAGTTAGCAAACTTGGTTAAAGAAAATCTACTTACATCTCTTTCCATTGCCTTGCTAGGAAATCAAGATTATTATCAACATTTGATTTCGTGAAGGTGTTCTCAAATTTAAAGAATATTTTTGGTAAGAAAAAAATATCTAATTTTTTAAACAGATTTAATTTGATAAATTTGCTTAGTTCTGTGCAAGTAACTCATCTTGGCTCAATTTTTCCTTTGAGAGCTTTTAAAATCAGTTATACTATACTCTTTTATGTATCCTGACACACTGGATAATATTTTAGTTTCATCATGGAAAAGAAAGTTGGATATGGAGACATCTTTCACTGCTAACTTTAGCCTCATGCATTTTCATAATTTATTTTTTCTACTTGCTGCTTTATATGACATAGGTGACAGTTGATTATTTAATACGAAATGTGATTTGCATAAAGCCAAACTGCACAATCCTCTTGCTGAAGATAAAATCGAGGTTAAAGATAAAGATTTATTTTCATATTTGTATAGTGAATGGCTTCAGAGTGATGGTCTTTGCAGGCTTTTATAGTATATGTGTGTAAGAAATTTCATATGTATATATTAAGTAGGCCTCTGAGTATTGAATAATTATTTTATGATTTTGATTTACATGGTTTACATTTTCATAGTATCAGCTCTATTTCGATTATACTGTTTGTTTCTCTTCAAACCATTAATAATTATCCCATAAAGTATAATTTTTATAGCAATACAAATGTCTAAGGAACTACAAATATTTTCTGCATTGTAAATTCAATAAAGCACGCTTTCTTTGGCCTTCTGGATGTTCCCTTCAGCTTTGCTGCAGGCATCCCTGAAGTAGTTTTAGTTCTAGGATGTGTCTACATGAAACTGTGCAGTTGGCAGCTGGCTGGGGGGAGAAAAGAATGAACACATGGTGTGCGGTCTGTGGCACAGCCTTGTCATCTCGGCCAGTTGACCAGCTTGGGGTGTCATGGCCAGGAATAGTGAGGCTTTCATAGGATGCGCTCTGGCCAGCCTTATGACCTCAGGGATTAGTTCCTTTCTCTGACCCGCCCCCCCCTCCCCATACACATCTAGCTAACTCCTGCTCATCCTTCTGCCTTAGCTTAAGCTTCACTTCCTTCAGGAAGTTTCCCCTCTCGACCTCAAACCAGGATGAGGCTGTCTGCTCTCACTTCTGTAGCATCCTTTCTAACTGTTCAGCATTCTTATTGCCCTCATACTTGTTCGACTAGACATATGCCCTGAGCTTGAGTTTTATCCCTATTGTCTGCTGCTGCTTCAAAGAATTAACTAAGGCAGGATTTGTGGAATTTCTGCAGGCACACATTGACAGAGATACACACATACACAATGGTCAAGGACAGTATAAATAAGAGGCAGCATGTATTAGTGGCCACTGGTCTGAGCTCTGTAGCCAGCCTGCCTGGTTTGAACCTGGCCTCATGTATCTACTAGTAGGTAACTGTGAGCAAGGGGTGTAACCCAGCTTCTTCATTGGTAAAATAGGGGTGATAACAGCACCTTCCTCGTGGAGTTGTTATGTGGACTAAATGAGTTACTATATGGAAAGGGCTTGAAATAGTACCTGGCACTTTGATCACTCAATTAAAAATGAAAAAGTTTTGAGGCACAATTGATTGCATTGATCTTGTTCAGGACCCTGGATACTACCATCAGTGTGTGATAAAATGCCCAAAATTTACCAGACTACCTGGGGGATGGGGCATTGTAGAGGATTCACTTTGACATAAGTTCACTGACCTCCCACATTTCTTGGTATTTTGATGGATACATAGTTGGGGTATCATATAGGATAGAATATTGTGTAGAGTGGATTAAAAGACAAGGAAATCATTGAGAAAAATTGAGGGCCTGGAAGTTAGAATGGAAAGTTGTGAATGGAGTCCTTATAAGTGTAGGATCTCCATTTATTAAGGGCTGATTAGATGAAGTAGTTGAAGGGGTTAAGAAAATACCAGAGCTCTGTCTGGGATTTTTTAATCTAAATGGCAGTAAAAGTGGTGGTGGCTATTTCTAACTGAATTGAAACTAACCTTTATAATAGGACAAGTAGCCTGTTGACAAGGATCTCCAGTGAATATATGCAAAAATCCTCAAGATGGGAATGAATCCCCAGCAAAGCATATTGTTTTGCAAGCCTTAAAATAAAAATAACATCTCTTCTTTGCAGATCTAGACATTAAGATATGTCTTCATAGATGAAAATGGAAAATAGGCACAAATGCTTCAACTTGAAATTACAGGGTAAGATAAATTTTCAAGTGCAAATTCTAGGAGTAATTACCCAGTTAAAAATTTTCTTTTCTGCATCTGTGTATCAGATTTCTTTGTGAATTTATATCTCTTAAATTTCTGCAGAGTGGGAATTTAGTTGTAAGGCCATTTAACTTGTGACCTTGCAGGCTGGTGGTGCACAAACCACGTTTCATGGCATTTGACATACATTTTTGTAGAGTCCCACACTGTTCTTAGGATTTTGGACTTATGAACATTTTTCAATCCCAGTTTTCTGGCACATCTCCCACTTGCTGTGCAGCAGGGTAGAACTCAGGAGCTGGATTAAGATCTCTTCATGGGGAGTCATGAGTAGTTCCAGTGTGGTTTTAGGAGTGAAGTTAATGTTCTTTAATTTACCACAAATATCGTCTCTTCCTGATCAGTCATTCTAGAAATAGATACTTTATCTCTTAGATAAAACCCCAAAACTTCTTACCATGATCTCTCAGCCCCTTGGTGATCTCCCTCCTAACTGTTCCCTCACTAATTCAGTTGTATTTATTGAACCTGATCATGTCCTGGGTATGATTCTAGACACTGGGGTTGTGGAGTGGGTAAGACAGACTCTCAAATGTATTACATTATAGTAGGGGTTGACCACAAACATGTAATTTTTTTCCTATCCAAGATAGAAATATGGATTTTTATCCATGGCCCCAAATAAGAACCCCTACCCTGGGTGAGAAGTTGCAAACACAGTATATTCAGATGAGAATTCCAATGTAGTAATCAAAACTCCAAGCTTGATTTAGAGATGTTAGTCCTTTCCGTGCTCCAATTCAGTTTGGAAGCCTACTGTGGGAAAGAGAGCTTGGTCCCCCTGCTCTGTCCTGCACCCCTGATCTACACTTACTGCTAATACATGCCCCTTGAGGCTCCAAGCAAGGGGAGCCTGGTGCTAAAACCATAGATGCTGTTTTATATGCTGGCAAGCTAAATCTCACAGAAGAAAAAGATATATGTGGCCAATAGTTCAAGACCATCAAGTGTGCTGAAGTTTAAGAATAAAATGTGGCCTTTGCAGGAATGTGTTGTAATCCATCTCCTCCTGTTTTATAACTGCAGCTCTGAAACTAGCCTGATTTAATTATCCCTCTTATAGCCATGAACGTGGGCTGAGGAAGTAAGGAAGGTACAAAGATTGAGGAAAATTGGGTTAAGAATCAGAAATATTGAATGTTTTCTGGGATGAGACAGTATATTATTTTTCTTCTATCTAAAACTCCATTGAAACTAGAGTCAAATGGATATTTCTTTTAAAGGTACAAACCCACAAAGACAGAAGACAATAGCAACAAAATTATGAAACTGGAGAGCAGATGGAAAATTTGGAAATGAGTTAACTACCTAAGAAAGCTGAATCCTAAGCCAGTAGTGGGGGAAAGCTGAGAGAAATCTAGATTTACACTGAAGATTTTCCAAAAGGCTCAGGAATTGGTGGAAGCAGGTACCTCTGGAACTGGAGGTATAAGGGAAGGTAGGGGAAAAACATTTTGAGAAGCAGCTCTATCCTTAAGTATTGTTCTTCCATGCTGTGCCGCTATTACTCTGACCAAAGTCTGGAGATGTATTTTCTGGAGTGAAAGAGAGGGATGCTAGATTGGGGGCTATGCTGGGCACAGTTGAGTATACTGGTACTATTCAAAAAGCAGGGGAGTTAAGTGACAACATCTGAGTGCTCAGTGCTAAAAGCTAATAATACCCACTCGGCTTTCAGGATACTGTTGCCTTTATCTTCCAGAGATTGAAAGACTTTTCTCTGGAGTACTGACCAGCTAAGAGGTAAGACCTCTTCCCAAGAAATGCACCCTGCCCACATCACCCTACAGTAAAGTTGGCAAGTTGCTCCCATCACTCAGAGCTTTCAATCAGGATTTTAGCTCCCCTGAACAATCGAAGGATCACTGGATTTTTGTGGAAGCCTCTAACATGGAAAATGGAGACCAAATAAACAGAAAAATATCAACTTGGGGGGAATAGAGCTTATGGAGGGAAGAAAAAGCTATCAATATATTTAGAGAGGTAGACAAAACTATCACAGCCATGAAACAAGAACAAGGTACTATCAATAAGGAACATTCACAGAACAAAAATAAGCCCTTAGAAATTAAAAACAGAGGGCAGAGTCAAGATGGTGGTGTGGAAAGACACCGAGTTAATGTCTCCCTACAACTAGGGCACCTGCCGGCCACTGGTGAGGGGCTCTGATGCCCAAGGAGACGGGAGGACCCCCCAGGTGTACCACCAGGGGTTGGGCCGAAGCTTCTGTGGTGGGGGCTCTCTGTTGGAACCACTGGACTTAACAGAGAACCTTAGACCCCAGGGAATGTTCATTGGAGTGAGGTCTCACGGAGGTCCTCATCTCAGCCTGAAGACCCAGCTCTACCAAACAGCCTACAAGCTCCAGTGTTGGAAGCCTCAGGCCAAACAACCAGTAAGACAGGAAGACAATCCCACTCATTAAAAAAAAAAAAAAAAGCATGGCAAGAAAATATGTCACAGATGAAGGAGCAGGGTAAAAACCTACAATACCAAATAAATGAAGAGGAAATAGGCAATCTACCTGAAAAAGAATTCAGTGTAATGATAGTAAAGATGATCCAGAATCTCAGAAATAGAATGGAGGCACGGATTGAGAAAATACAAGAAATGTTTAAAAAAGATCTAGAAGAACTAAAGAACAAACAAACAGAGATGAACAACACAATAACTGAAATGAAAAATACACGAGAAGGAATCAATAACAGAATAACTGAGGCAGAAGAATGAATAAGTGAGCTGGAAGACAAAATGATGGAAATAACTGCCGAGGAGCAGAGTAAAGAAAGAAGAATGAAAAGACTTGAAGACAATCTCAGAGACCTCTGGGACAACACTAAACACAGCAACATTTGAATTATAGGTGTCCGAGAAGAAGAAGAGAAAAAGAAAGGATCTGAGAAAATATTTGAAGAGATTATAGTGGAAAACTTCCCTAACATGGGAAAGGAAATAGTCACCCAAGTCCAGGAAGCATAGAAAGTCCCATACAGGATAAACCCTAGGAATAAGACACCAAGACACATATTAATCAAACTAACACAAATTAAATTCAAAGAAAAAAAAGCAGCAAGGGAAAAACAAAAAATAACATATAAAGGAATCCCCATAAGGTTATCAGCTGATTTTCAGCAGAAACTCTGCAGGCCAGAAGGGAGTGGCAGGATATACCTGAAGTGATGAAAGAGAAAAACCTAAACCAAGATTACCCAGTAAGGACCTCATTCAGATTCGATGGAAAAATCAAAAGCTTTTCAGACAAGCAAAAGCTAAGAGAATTCAGTACCACCAAACCAGCTTTACAACAAATGCTAAAGAAACTTCTCTAGGTGGGAAACACAAGAGAAGAAAAAGACCCACAAAAACAAACCCAGAACAATTAAGAAAATGGTAATAGGAACATACATATCAATAATAACCTTGAATGTAAATGGATTAAATGCCCCAACCAAAAGACACAGACTGGCTGAATGGATACAAAAACAAGATCCATATATATGCTGTCTACAAGAGACCCACTTCAGACCTAGGGACACATACAGACTGAAGGTGAAGGGATAGAAAGAGATATTCCATGCAAATGGAAATCAAAAGAAAGCTGGAGTAGCAATACTCGTATCTGATAAAATAGACTTTAAAATAAAGACTATTAGAAGAGACAAAGAAGGACACTACATAATGATCAAAGGATCAATCCAAGAAGAAGATATAACAATTATAAATGTTTATGCACCCAACATAGGAGCACCTCAATACATAAGGCAAATGATAACAGCCATAAAAGGGGAAATCGACAGTAACACAATCATAGTGGGGAGATTAACACGCCACTTACACCAATGGACAGATCATCCAAACAGAAAATAAATAAGGAAACACAAGCTTTAAATGACACAATAGATCAGATAGATTTAATTGATATTTATAGAAGATTCCACCCAAAAGTGGTGGAATACACTTTCTTCTCAAGTGCACACAGAACATTCTCCAGGATAGATCACATCTTGGGTCACAAATCAAGCCTCAGAAAATTTAAGAAAATAGAAATCATATCAAGCATCTTTTCTGACCACGGCACTATGAGATTGGAAATCAATTACAAGAAAAAAACTGTAAAAAACACAAATACATGGAGGCTAAACAGTGGGCTACTAAATAACCAAGAGATCACTGAAGAAATCATAGAAGAAATAAAAAAAATACATAGAAAGAAATGACAATGAAAACATGATGACCCAAAACCTATGGGATGCAGCAAAAGCAGTTCTAAGAGGGAAGTTTATAGCAATTCAATCTCACCTCAAGAAACAAGAAAAATTTCAAATAAACAATCTAACCCTACACTTAAAACAACTAGAGAAAGAAGAACAAAGGAAACCCAAAGTCAGGAGAAGGAAAGAAATCAAAAATCAGAGCAGAAATAAATGAAATAGAAACAAAGAAAACAATAGTAAAGATCAATAAAACTAAAAGCTGGTTCTTTGAGAAGATAAACAAAATTGATAAACCCTTAGCCAGACTCATCAAGAAAAAAAGGGAGAGGACGCAAATCAATAAAATTAGAAATGAAAAAGGGAGAAATCACAACTGACACAGAAATACAAAGGATAATAAGAGACTACTACAAACAACTATATGCCAATAAAATGGACAACCACGAAGAAATGGACAAATTCTCGGAAAGGTACAATTTTCCAAGACTGAACCAGGAAGAATTAGAAAATATAAACAGACCTATCACAAGTAATGAAATTGAAACTGTGATTAAAAAATCTTCAAACAAACAAAAATCCAGGACTAGATGGCTTCACAGGTGAATTCTATCAAACACTTAGAGAAGAGCTAACACCCATCCTTCTCAAACTCTTCCAAAAAATTTCAGAGGGAGAAACACTCTCAACTTCATTCTATGAAGCCACCATAACCCTGATACCAAAATCAGAAAAAGATATCACAAAAAAGAAAATTATAGATCAATATCACTGATGAACATAGATGCAAAAATCCTGAACAAAATACTAGCAAACAGAATCCAATAAACATTAAAAGGATTGTACACCATGATCAAGTGGGATTTATCCCAAGGATGCAAGGATTCTTCAATATATGCAAATCCATCAATGTGATACACCACATTAACAAATTAAGGAATAAAAACCATATGATCATCTCAATAGATGCAGAAAAAGCTTTTGACAAAATTCAACACCCATTTATCATAAAAACCCTGCAGAAAATGGACATAGAGGGAACCTACTTCAACATAATAAAGGCCATATATGACAAACCCACAGCAAGCATCATACTCAATGGTGAAAAACTGATAACATTTCCACTAAGATCAGGAACAAGACAAGGATGTCCACTCTCGCCACTTATTCAACATAGTTTTGGAAGTCCTAGCCATGGCAATCAGAGAAGAAAAAGGAATACAAATTGGAAAAGAAGAAGTAAGTCACTCTTTGCGGATGACATGACACTATACATAGAAAACCCTATAGATGCCACCAGAAAACTACTAGAACTAATCAGTGAACTTGGTAAGGTTTCAGGATATAAAATTAATGCAGAGAAATCTCTTGCATTCCTATACACCAACAACGAAAAATCAGAAAGAGAAATTAAGGAAACACTCCCATTTACCACTGCAACAAAAAGAATAAAATACCTAAGAATAAACCTACCTAAGGAGGTGAAATACTTGTACTCAGAAAACTATAAAACACTGATGAAAGAAATCAAAGATGACATAAACAGATGGAGAAATATACCATGTTCTTGGATTGGAAGAATCAATATTGTGAAAATGACTATACTACCCAAAGCAATCTACACATTCAGTGCAATCCCTATCAAACTACTAATGGCATTCTTCACAGAATTAGAGCAAAAAATTTTTACAATTTGTATGGAAACACAAGACCCCAAATAACCAAAGTGATCTTAAGGAAGAAAAACGGAGTTGGAGGATCAGGATCCCCGACTTCAAACTATACCACAAAGCTACAGTTATCAAGACAGTATTGTACTGGCACAAAAACAGAAATATAGATCCACAGTACAGGATAGAATGCCCAGAGATAAACCCACGCACATATGGTCACCTAATTTACGACAAGGGAGGCAAGAACATACAATGGGGAAAGGACAGCCTCTTCAATAAGTGGTGCTCGGAAAACTGGACAGCTACATGTAAAAGAATGAAATTAGAACACTACCTAACACCGTACACAAAAATAAAGTCCAAATGGATTAAAGACCTAAATGTAAGACCAGACACTATAAAACTCTTTGAGGAAAACATAGGAAAAACACTCTTTGACGTAAACCACAGCAAGATCTTTTTTGACCCACATCCTGGAGTAACGGAAATAAAAAACAAAAACAAATGGGACTTAAAAGCTTTTGCACAGTAAAGGAAACCATAAACAAGACAAAAAGACAACCCTTAGAATGGGAGAAAATATTTTCAAATGAAAGAACAGACAAAGGATTAATCTCCAAAATATACAAACAGCTCATGGAACTCAATATCAAAATACAAATAACCCAATCCAAAAATGGGTGGAACACCTAAATAGACATTTCACCAAGGAAGACATACAGATGGCCAAGAGGTACACGAAAAGATGCTCAACATGATTAATTATTAGAGAAATGCAAATCAGAACTACAATGAGGTATCACCTCATGCCGGTCAGAATGGCTATTATCAAAAAATCTAGAAACAATAAATGCTGGAAAGGGTGTGGTGAAAAGGGAATCCTCCTGCACTGTTGGTGGGAATGTAAATTGATACAACCACGATGGAGAACAGTATGGAGTTTCCTTAAAACACTAAAAATAGAACTACCATATGACCCAGAAATCCCACTACTGGGCATATACCCTGAGAAAACCATAATTCAAAAAGAGTCATGTACCACAATGTTCATTGCAGCACTGTTTACAATAACCAGGACATGGAAGCAACCTAAGTGTCCATCGACAGGTGAATGGATAAAGAAGATGTGGCACATATATACAATGCAATATTACTCAACCATAAAAAGGAAAGAAATTAAGTTATTTGTAGTGAGGTGGATGGACCTAGAGTCTGTCATACAGAGTGAAGTAAGTCAGAAAGAGAAAAACAAATACTGTATTCTAACACACATATATGGAATCTTAAAAAAAATGGTACTGATGAACCTTGTTTTGGGGCAGGAATAAAGACGTAGACATAGAGAATGGACCTGAGGACATGGGGTGGGAGGGGGAATCTGGGACAAAGTGACAGTGGCATGGACATATATACACTACCGAATGTAAAATAGTTAGCTAGTGGGAAGCAGCAGCATAGCACAGGGAGATCAGCTCCGTGCTTTACGATGACCTAGAGTTGTGGGATAGGGAGGATGGGAGGGAGGCTCAAGAGGGAGGGGATAAGGGGATATGTGTATGCATATGGCTGATTCACTTTGGTGTACAACAGAAACTAACAGTGTTGTGAAGCAATTATACTCCAATAAAGATCTATTAAAGAAAAAGAAATTAAAAACATGACAGCAAAGTTTAAAAAGTAAACAATACACAGTTTGGAAGACAGATTTGAGGAGTCTTCCAGAAAGAAAAGCACAAAGAAAGAAACCAGGAGAGGAAGGAAGGCCAACATCCAAGAATAGCTGTTCTGGAAGGCAACAACAGAGGAAGCAGGATGACAAAATAAGACAAATTTCCAGAGCTGAAAGACATGAGTTGCTAGATTGAAAGAGCCTATCTAGAACCCAGAAGAATGGATGAAAATTGAGTATACCATCATTAGGGCCCTATGCCTAGTGAAAAAAATTGTCCAAGTTTCCAGAGAGAAGAAGCAAGAAAATCAGGAAACAAGAATTAGAATGGCTGTGCACATTTCAGCAGAAACACTAGAAGCAAAAGGCAATGAAGCAATGCTTTCAAACTTCTGAAAGAAAATTCTTTCTAAACTTTAATTCTGTACCTAGCCAAACTATCAAGAAAATGTCAATAATAATGACATTTTCAAGATATTCAAGGTCTCCAAAAACCTTCTCTTTCATATACTCTATGCACTTTTAAAAGAAGCTCTTGGAGAACTTGTTCCAACAAAGGAAGAGTAAGTGACATGGACTATAGGAAATAAGAGATTCAGCACAGGAATGATATGAAGTTCAAGTCCCAGAGAGACACTGAAGGGAGAGCCCAGGATGAGAGACTTTGCAGTTGCAGAAGGATAATGGTCCTGATTGGAACAGTGTGACTTAAGAAAGCTGTCATCTAAATATAGCGAACACTGCTGAATGTTATACATGAAAATTGTTAAGAGAGTAAACCCTAAAAGTTCTCATCACAAGAAAAATTTTTTTTCTGTTTCTTTAATTTTGTATCTAAATGAGATGATAGATGTTCACTAAACTTACTGTGATAATCCTTTCATGATGCATGTAAGTCAAATCATTATGCTGTACCCCTTAAAACTATACAGTGATATATGTCAATTGTATCTCAGTAATACTGAAAGGAAAAAAAAAGAATTAAAAAAAAGAATAAAAAGTCCATTAAAAAAATCACCAAGTGCCATTATAGCATCTTTTTATCTGAGGACAGAATGCTGCGGTGAGCCTGACCCTAGTTCTCATCTGTGCTCTCCTGTCTTTGCCTCCACGTGCTGATGAAGTTCCTGCTTCCTTCCCTTCATGCTGTTTGGATTAGCTGTTCATTCTGCCTCATTGGAATATTCTGTTCCTACCTCTTGGTGGGAGGCTGTGTCAAGCTATAAAACAAGAGAGGGAGGGAGGAAAGGGGAGAAAGAGAGAGAGAGAGAGAAGTTCACTCTTATAATTGCCACAGACATCCTGTACCCAGCTCACACTAGATCCTCCCAGATTGCCCATCTCTGGTAAGCCTTGTTTCCAGAGAGTTACTCATTGGATTTTCAACTGATGTGCCCAGAAGGAAGGAGAGAGGGATGGAAGGAAGGAAGGAAGGAAGGAAGGAAGGAAGGAAGGAAGGAAGGGAGGAAGGAAGGAAGGAAGGAAATAAAGAAGAGGAAGGGAGGGAAGAGGAAGATTAGTGTTATATGGAACACAATTTTCAAACATTCTCTAATTTAAATATTTGAATTTCATTCAAAAAAATTTTAATCACTTGCCTATGTTTTTCATAACTGTAGACAAATGGGTCTTCACAATAGTATTTTAAATTTCTTGATTAAATACTACGCTGGATAATTCAGGTTATCCGACCCTCTGATAGCCATTTGTCACTTTCTTTTCTACCAGCATCTGAGTACCTCCTTCTTTAGAGGGAATCCCACACCATGAATGTTAGTGGGAAGGAGAATGCCACAGATCCTGAGAGAAACTTTTAAAGGAACAAATATTTTCTCTCCCCATCCCCTAAAACCCCAGCTTATGTGTATAACCTAGACTTAGCACCTATCTCTAAAGGAGTGATACAGACTTAATAGTAGTTATTAAATCACTCACACCACAGTGATGGTAGAGGGGATGCTACAGTGGCAATATCTTGGTTGGATCCCAGACCTTCTGGGGCATTGATGTGGTTGAACTCCCCAGAGATGAGCTTCCCTTGCTTGGTTTCTGTTTATAATCTGTAAGCTGCACTGGGTTCTTAAGCCTTCTCACTGATTCTGTGAGTTACCCAAAGCCTGTAGATAAGATTATTTTCCGCTAAGACTGAAAAAAGACTGTAAATCCATTAATGTTTCTAGTTTGTTTGCATGTAACATCTCTTAATTTTGACATCAAACCCCCAAATCATTAGTTTATGTATTCTGTCTTGTTTTTCTTCTTGATCTAACAAATTACCACAAACTCTATGACTTAAAGCAACATAAACTTATTTTACAGTTTTGGAGGCCACAAGTACAAAATAGGTCTCATGGACTAAAATCAAGGTTTCGGCAGGATGGAATTTCTTCTAGAGACTGTAGGGAGAATCCATTCCTTGTCTTTTCCAGCTCCTTAGAGGCTGCCTGCACTCTTTGGCTCATGACATGACATCATTCCCCCATGCCCTCCAGCAGTGACATCATTCCAAGTTCCTTTTCTGCATTCATATCTCTTTCTCTGGTTCTGACTCTCCTCCCTTGCTCTTTCCCTTGTAAGGACCCTTGTGATTTTGTTGAGATGACCTGAATAATCCAGGACACCCTCTGCATCTCAAGATTGTTAATCACATCCGCAGAGATGTGATCCTTTTGCCAATAAGGTAACATGTTACAGTTTCTGTGGATTAGTACTTTGGTGGGCTATTAGTCTCTATACTGCAACATCACAATAATTTTGTACCTTTATTTTTTTTCTTTTTACAATTTCAGAATCATTAGGTGATTTAAATTTTAAAAAGGAAGAATGCTTTATATTCTCTCATAGTTTGCCTTTTAATCTTCTAATTTTGAGAACCTAAATGAGCACACACCAAACATTTTGAGACCTTTTTAATATTTGTGTGTGAGGTGATTTTTAAAAATTCGTAAGTGCTTTTTAAAAAATTTTTATTTTATTTTATATATATTTTATTTTTGGCTGTGTTGGGTCTTTGTTGCTGTACGTGGGCTTTTCTCTGGTTGTGGTGAGCTGGGACTACTCTTCATTGCAATGTGCAGGCTTCTCATTGTGGTGGCTTCTCTTGTTGCTGAGCACGGGCTCTATCGCACGGGCTTCAGTAGTTGTGGCACACGGGCTCAGTAGTTGTGGCTCGCAGGCTCTAGAGTACAGGCTCAGTAGTTGTGGTGCGTAGGCTTAGTTGCTCTGCGGCATGTGGGATCTTCCCAGACCAGGGCTCGAACCCATGTCCCCTGCATTAGCAGGCGGATTCTTAACCACTGTGCCACCAGGGAAGCCCATATGTGCTTTTTGAAAATAGGAAATGAGCATTTATTATTTCAAACATTAAGTTTATCTAAATGACCACAACATACATAAAGCTGGCCAAATAAACACTTACACAGCATCGGTTAGAGGAAATACTCTCTGAAAGGTTGGGCAGAAAGAAAAACAACAACAAAAAGATATGCTTCCTATTCCTGAAGAACATATCATTTAGTTGACAAGATCACAAAAGAGGCCATCTCCTCTGCTGCTGGAGAGAATGGAGCCATTGATTAAATTCCAGCTGTGTAGTGACTGGGAGAATGTGTGTTCCCGTGGGCTTCTCCGCCATCCATTGGGTTAATGTGTACTCTGTGCCTCTTATCATTTTAGAGGCTGTTCAAATGGCTGTAAATGGATATGGTCCTGTGAGGAGTTTATAACTTCAGAGATTGTAGACTCGATGGGATTTCAGTGGGAGCACTGGGCAAGTACACAGATGAACGGCTAAAAATACACATCACGGCATGAACAACTGACCGTGTGTAGGTGCTCTATCATAAAGGGAGCTAGATATCTACCAGACGGTACCATAGAGCATCAACCAGACTTGTGGCTAGCTTAGATTTGGGCAAGGTACGGAGAGGACATACTTTTCTTATTTTAGTCAGAAAAACAAGGATTTCCTAAGTGTTTACTGTGTCCTACAAGCTTTCTACGTATTTTCTCACTGTATCCTTGCAATAACTCCTGTTTTAACAGAAGAGGAAACAGGCTTAACCAAGATGAGTGACTTAGTTCAATTGATTAAGGGCCTAAATGGCAGAGGTAGGATTCCACCTAGATCTGTTTGAGTCTTTCCACTATAGCACCCTGCCTGAGACAAAGTATGTCTTAAAGATCACCCAGATTTACTGAGTCTAAATGATCTTGGAGAAGAAAATATTTCATGACGATGATTATTATATATACTTTAAAAAATTATAGGAAACATCTTTTCTTTCTATTGTCTTGACTCCTCAGAAGGAGAGATAAGATTGTAATGTAGCCAATGCTCAGATTCAAATTCAAGACAGTCATCTCAATGGCCTTTGCCTTGTGGCAGGCCAGGTCTCTTTCAGTTTTTGTTTTGGAACGACTATGGTTTCTATAGGGTTTTTCTCCCTCCGTCTTGAGTATTGGAAGCTCTCAAATTCTCCTAAGAACCAGTTTGTGATTTCCCAACTGGATGGTGAGCAGAAGAAACACTCTCCTCTCCATGGACCTAATGCAGTGAGTGGACACCCAGGATAGAATGAATGCCCGTGCTAAGAGGGATTTTAGAGATTATCCATTCTAAGCACCTTGTATTTAACTGGTGAGGTAACTGGTATTTGGGGAGAGCCTATGACTGTCTGGTGTTGTTTCAGAGCTGGACCCAGAGTCCACGGCTCCTGTCTTCAAACCAACACTCTTCCTTCTGCTTTGCAGGACTAGGAGCTGAGATTGTGGGCCAGCTTTTTCCCATCCCTTCCTTCCATTTCTCTTGAGTGCAAAGGTAAAGGCACAAAGGGTGTGGGGTTTTTGTTTCAAGGCACAGAAGGAAAGGACAACTAGAGGCATATGGCCCAGTCACTAGTGACTCCCCTGTTAAGCATAGAAGTAAAATTTTTTCCCAAAGTAGACCTTAACCTAAAAGGTTAAGGGGTATTTAATGCAAAGCACTCACTGTCAGGTAATTAAAAAAAAAAAAAAGTAACCTAGTAGGCAAAAGACTTAGGAAATTAACCAAAGGTCTTAGGGGAAAGGAGCTGTTCATGTGTGTCAGTTATATAAAGGAATACAAATTGCATAATGACTCATCAGAACATAAATTCAGAAAACCTAGTTGAGATGGCTTTTTTTCCTTTTGATACGATACTTATGAAAGTATCATATGTATCTTATGAAAAACCCAGTTTTTTCCTTTCTTTTCCTTTCTTCTTCCTTTCTTTTTTCTTCTTTCCTTCCTTCCTTTCTTCTTTCTGTGAAGTATGCACTTACTCACTTACTTGCTTTTTCCATTAAGTCACCGTTGTGGGTCAAATTGTATCCCCTCCAGAAGATATATGGAAATCCTAAACTTTGGTATTGGTGAATGGAAATAGGAAATAGGGTCTTTACAGATACTCAAATTAAGATGAGGTCCTACCTGACTAGGGTGATCCCTAATCCAATGTGACTGGTGTCCTCATCAGAAGAGGAGAAGGCAGACAAGCAGGTAGGGAGAATAGTGTGTGATGACGGAGTCTGAGGTTAGAGTGATGCAGCTACAAAATAAAAGGACCCCAAGGATCACCAGCAACACCAGAAACTAAGAGGAAGGCATGGAACAGATTCACCCTTAGAGCTTTTAGAGAGAGCCTGGACCTGCCAACTCCTTGATTTTGGACTTCTGGCCTCCACAACTGAGAGTACATTTGTGTTGTTTTAAGCCACCTAGCTTGTGGTAATTTGTTATAGTTGCCCTAGGAAACAAATACAGTCCTCAAACATTTCCAGAATTCCTGCTACAGCCAGAAGCTTTGAGTAGCGAGGGTGGTGGGGAAGAGAGGACCAAACAGGCGCATAGAACAATGTTTTACCTTCTAGGAGATCACAGTCCAGCAGTTCCATTAGGAACCTTAGTGATTCCCCCATCCTATTCACACAGGTTTATCCACTTTTCAGAACAATCGAGGACAGGTGACATCCATGGTGACATCTGTGGTTGCCCTTTCAATGCATGCAGTGATGGCAGGAAACGGTGTGGGGAGAGGAAATGATAATAAGTCTTTGGAATCAGGCAGCCATTGAGATCAGCCTCAGAGAACTGAGAATTATTGAAAATTTCAGTAATTTTCAATTACTGAAAGAACAATGATAATATTTAGGGTTCTGTTTGGAGTTATTTTGGGGTTCTTAGCAAAGATGAAGAGGACTGAAGAAATCAGATAGTAGAGGGTAAGAAAGTTCTGTCTGAAAAGCTGGGATTCAAGGGGAAAATGTGGGGCAGAGATCAACAGCTCCCTGAGGACCCACATCACTCTAGCATCACCCCTTCCCAGGTCCTCTCGTAAACAGTAAATTCCTACTGGGTTGGCTTGAATTAAGTTGTGATCATTTCCCCAGCTCTGATTTCACGTAAAGAGTTGAGCTGGTAATGAGAGAGGAGGGGACCCACAGTGGCTCTGCTTTTTGTGCTAATGAACTTACCCAGGCTGGTCTTGTCCTCTGAAACCCAGTTCAGACCATTTCCTGTGTGGACTTTGGAGACCATGAAGAGAGAGGAAGGTGGAGGAAAGACAGTGGAAAGTCTGGGGTAGGAGAGAGCAGCAAGGAGAGGTAAGACCGGAATGAGAAAATGGTTTGTACTCAAAAGTTGGTGCTCGCACCTTGATAGAGCCTGACTTGAATGCTTCCCAACCTAAATTTTGTAAGGTAACTATGAGCTGCTTCGATTTTAAAATCAGCTTCTCACTAACTGATAATTTAAGTTAGCAGCACTTAATTGGAAGAGGTTTATATGTCTAATGGAAACAGCCTAATAGGCCGAATAGGAGGCAGCATGATACAGTAGAAGGCACAGAAGACCTGCATCAGGCGTATGCCTAGAGCAGTGTTTCTCAACTTTTTTTCATTATCATCTCACTGAAGAGTCATGTAGACATGTTTTCCTAGTTGCCTCCCACATGAAATTTTATACCATAGATATCTTAGAAATTTGTTTATATACTACATGCACATCTGTGTTTATATACTGCTTAAATTTGTTTATATACTGTTACCAGAAGCAGTTTGTCCCATCTGGGGCCAATATTGCCCGTTGATAATTTCTGCTTTAGATGAGAACTGACTTCAGGACCTAGGACTCCTCAGGAGTTGGGACAGAGGTCCCTGGGTACAAGCTGACAGACCTGGCCTTGAAGTCTGCTTCTGCCGCTTCCAACTGTGCCCGCGAGCAAGTTACATAACTCATGTTGAGGTTTAGTTTCTTCATCTCTCTTATCTATATTGAGAGCAATTTAGGTGAAAAGGTAAAGAAAGTTTAAGTACTTTGCACATTGCTAGACACCTAGTCTGTGATCAAAGCAGACGTTTTTTCTGGCTCTTTGCTAGGCTGTTGTCCAGCCCCCTGCATCCACCGTCAATGAATGGGGTATATGACAGTGACGTCAGGGAGTTTGACAAATGTGAGCTGTTCATTTGCAGAGAGTTTTCCTCCTTGAGGCACTTTTCCATAATGAGCATGATGACCTTCTTCTCTAGAAGGGTTTGCTGGGCCTGGGCAGCCTGGATCTTTGGGGAGCTCTGCTTTTGCTTCCTCTCACCTGCCTGTTCATACCATGCAGAAGAGCGCTGCAGGCTGCTGCTGGCTTCCCAATTCTCAGGGCAGATCAAGTCAGAATGTAAGGGCCTCTCCAGGAAATTCAAAAAGCCAAATGAGAGAAATATATTAAGAAACAATAACAAAAAAGAAAAGTCATAAGCCTTCAAAGTGTTTAAAATGAAGCAGCAACACACAGATGAACTGTTGTGTAGAAGAAAATTTGTCTTCAATTGTGGTTTCTAAATGTAAGATGACTCCCTATTTAGGTAGTGGGAGAAGAAAAAAGAAAAGGAAAAAAATTATAGAGGAACTCTTCTAAGGAGATGAGTGAAAGAGGAGAAATGCTTCCTTCACGCGTGCTGGTGGCACTCTGGACAAAGTTTAGAATAGGGTGGTCTTTTTTTTTTTTAATATGAAGGAATAATATTTATCTATCTATTTATTTATTTATTTTTCTTAGTTTCTGCTTTATAACAAGTTTAATCAGTTATACATATACATATGTTCCCATATCCCCTCCCTTTTGCGTCTCCCTCCCACCCTCCCTATCCCACCCCTCCAGTCGGTCACAAAGCACCGAGCTGATCTCCCTGTGCTATGCGGCTGCTTCCCACTAGCTATCTACCTTACGTTTGGTACTGTATATATGTCCATGCTTCTCTTTTGCTTTGTCACAGCTTACCCTTCCCCCTCCCCATATCCTCAAGTCCATTCTCTAGTAGGTCTGTGTCTTTATTCCTGTCTTACCCCTATGTTCTTCATGACATTTTTTTTCTTAAATTCCATATATATGTGTCAGCATACAGTATTTGTCTTTCTCTTTCTGACTTACTTCACTCTGTATGACAGACTCTAGGTCCATCCACCTCCTTACAAATAGCTCAATTTCGTTTCTTTTTATGGCTGAGTAATATTCCATTGTATATATGTGCCACATCTTCTTTATCCATTCATCCGATGATGGACACTTAGGTTGTTTCCATCTCTGGGCTATTGTAAATAGAGCTGCAATGAACATTGTGGTACATGACTCTTTTTGAATTATGGTTTTCTCCGGGTATATGCCCAGTAGTGGGATTGCTAGGTGGTATGGTAGTTCTATTTTTAGTCTTTTAAGGAACCTCCATACTGTTCTCCACAGTGGCTGTACCAATTCACATTCCCACCAGCAGTGCAAGACTGTTCCCTTTTTTCCACACCCTCTCCAGCATTTATTGTTTCTAGATTTTTTGATGATGGCCATTCTGACTGGTGTGAGATGATATCTAACTGTAGTTTTGATTTGCATTTCTCTAATGATTAATGATGTTGAGCATTCTTTCATGTGTTTGTTGGCAGTCTGTATATCTTCTTTGGAGAAATATCTATTTAGGTCTTCTGCCCATTTTTGGATTGGGTTGTTTGTTTTTTTGTTATTGAGCTGCATGAGCTGCTTATAAATTTTAGAGATTTATCCTTTGTCAGTTGCTTCATTTGCAAATATTTTCTCCCATTCTAAGGGTTGTCTTTTGGTCTTATTTATGGTTTCCTTTGCTGTGCAAAAGCTTTTAAGTTTCATTAGGTCCCATGTGTTTATTTTTGTCTTTATTTCCATTTCTCTAGGAGGTGGGTCAAAAAGGATCTTGCTGTGATTTATGTCATAGAGTGTTCTGCCTATGTTTTCCTCTAAGAGTTTGATAGTGTCTGGCCTTACATTTAGGTCTTTAATCCATTTTGAGCTTATTTTTGTGTATGGTGTTAGGGAGTGATCTAATCTCATACTTTTACATGTCCCTGTCCAGTTTTCCCAGCACCACTTATTGAAGAGACTGTCCTTTCTCCACTGTACATTCCTGCCTCCTTTATCAAAGATAAGTTGACCATATGTGCTTGGGTTTATCTCTGGGTTTTCTATCCTGTTCCATTGATCTATCTTTCTGTTTTTGTGCCAGTACTATACTGTCTTGATTACTGTAGCTTTGTAGTATAGTCTGAAGTCAGGGAGCCTGATTCCTCCAGGTCCGTTTTTCATTCTCAAGATTGCTTTGGCTATTCGGGGTCTTTTGTGTTTCCATACAAATTGTGAAGTTTTTTGTTCTAGTTCTGTGAAAAATGCCAGTGGTAGTTTGATAGGGATTGCATTGAATCTGTAGATTGCTTTGGGTAGTAGAGTCATTTTCACAATGTTGATTCTTCCAATCCAAGAACATGGTATATCTCTCCATCTATTTGTATCATCTTTAAATTCTTTTATCAGTGTCTTATAATTTTCTGCATACAGGTCTTTTGTCTCCTTAGGTAGGTTTATTCCTAGATATTTTATTCTTTTTGTTGCAGTGGTAAATGGGAGTGTTTTCTTAATTTTACTTTCAGATTTTTCATCACTGGTGTATAAGAATGCCAGAGATTTCTGTGCATTAATTTTTTATCCTGCTACTTTACCAAATTCATTGATTAGCTCTAGTAGTTTTCTGGTAGCATCTTTAGGATTCTCTATGTATAGTATCATGAGTAAATGAGGTTTTTGAAGATAATCAGCTGTGAAATTTTAGGAGATGATGATGATGCATTTGCATAGGCCAGGGCTTTTGCTTTTCTTTTCCCTACAGGACATCTGAATTTTTGCCATATTACAACGTACTACAGACTGAGACCTGGAAGGACTTGAAGATAACAACTCCAGCTTTTTGAAAAATTCTTTGAGAAATATGAGGACCTCCCCTGCCCCTAAAGAGGTTATCATTTACCCAAGGTTGCACAGCTAGTGAGTAGCAGATGGACATACCTGGGTTTTCTGATTTCAGATCTGCTGGCCTTGTTGCTCCAAGTTAGCAGTTAATAATGCCAGGACACAGAAAGAGCACAGAGTGTGGTTACAACTGACTTGGATTGCAATCCTAACTCTTCCCTTTATCAGCCATGTAGCTTTAGAAAAGCCATTTAATCAGCTTTTCTCAAATAATAGCACTGTGGAAGAGCAAGTTTCTGCTTGTTGTGAGGGGCAAGTGTGTCTGCACATAGTAGGTGCTCCATCAATGGGACTTCACCTCAAACTCCAAACCCAGGTGTCTTGGATCCCAGAGTATGGGCCCCTTTGCCCACACCCTTGTGAAATAGGTCTAATCCTCTGTAACACATGAGATGCCAAGAAATCCTAAAGTCTCCATCGATTTTTATCATATGAAGTTTATACGGCATCATTCATTATAAGAAAAATACATATTAAAACAATAATACTATCTCACTCTTCCTATTTGTTGGCAAGTGTTTGGGGGAACAGGCACACTCATGGTTTGGAATATGAATTTGTATCACCTCTTTGGAGAATAATTTGACAATACATATCACAATTTAAAATGCACCTGCTCTTTATTAACCTACCTGTTTCACTTTTACAGATACATTCATACACATCCAAAATGCGTATCATTGCAGCATTCTCTGCTACAGCAAAGTTTGCACGGGAACTAAATATACCTTTTAAAAAACATGATAAATTGTGGCATGTCTGTGTAATGAAATATTATGCAGCCATCAGGATGAACCAGCTCTACATATACTGTTATGGAACCATTTCTAAGATGTCCTGGTAAATGTAAAAGAAAGATACAGACTGTTAAGTACAATATGATATGGCTTGTGATATATAGGATATAGATACATTTATGCTTATATATGGAAAGGCTACCTGTGGAAGTATCCAGAAGAAATTCAGGGGAGGAAAATTGGGGAACTGATGGCCAAGGGTGAGAATGAGATTATCATTTGGTATACCCTTTGGAAACTTTTGAGATTTGCTCCATGTGCATGTATTACCTATTTAAAAAAATAAACACAAAGCAAAAAGAAAGCCCAGCCAAACAAATAAAATACTTGTGGTCTCGGTGCTGGCACAAACAGCCCTCCTGTGCATCTACTCTAATGTGCTTGGCCCAGTCTTCTTTGGCTCACTGGCCTCTTGGATCCTCATCATGGCTCTCTCTTGACTCCCAATACCCACCACCGGCCTCCTTTGTCCTGAAAACCTGTTTCAGACAGGCTCCACCGGCTTCCATCTCTGGTGCTCTCTCTTGGGCGCAATGTCATGCATGTTCTCTGGCTCTGCGGGGCTCAGCTTGCTGGAGCCCACCGACTCCTGGCCAGGCCAGCCAGGTCACTAGACAACATGCATCTCTTGGCAGCAGCCACTGCCTAGGCGCAAGGAGGGAATGGTCTACGTGGTTGTCCACTGTGTAGATGTACTACTGGGGCTGCCTGGGGTGACCTTTTACCTTTGATTGGCCCAGGGCATCTTGGTTTCTTCATTCAGTTGTTTCTTCATTGGTTGATTTGTTGGTTCTTTTGTTCATTCATTCATTCAATACTTCTGAACCAGAGAAACAGAAGCTATGGTCCAATGGAATTCATTTTAGGGATGTGCCTGGGAATTTCATTTCCCTCTACTTTCCTTTTCCCCAACCCTATGGATAATTTAGATTTTATCATATCCTGATAGCATAAGACTTAACAATTAAACCAGCTAAACATGTTGCATTATCAGGGGCAGCTTCTGAGGGTTACAGTTAAATGACCTCCCTTTCACCCTCACTGGAAAGGATCTACAGCAAAGAGGCATTTAGCTTAATGACATTTGCAGATGAGTGTTATTTCTCGTGGCTGATTTTTTAAAAAATTTATTGACTTATTTATTTTTGGCTTCGTTGGGTCTTCATTGCTGCACACGGGCTTTCTCTAGTTGTGGTGAGCGGGGGCTGCTCATTGCGGTGGCTTCTCTTGTTGTGGAGCACGGGCTCTAGGCACGCGGGCTTCAGTAGTTGTGGCTCGCGGGCTCTAGAGCACAGGCTTAGTAGTTGTGGTGCATGGGCTTAGTTGCTCCGTAGCATGTGGAAATCTTCCCAGACCAGGGATCGAACCCATGTCCCCTGCATTGGCAGGTGGATTCTCAACCACTGAGCCACCAGGGAATCCCTGATTTTTTTTTGAACCAGTAAAATCCTTATTTTGAGACTTTTCAGTGTTTCAATTTTTTCAGAGGGCATCTTGGGGAAAACAATGAATGCCTGTAGGCCACTGACCACTTTCTATCTTCTGCCATCAGGGATCTTGGGTGAGGTTAGAAGAGCTGCCAGGAACTGCCTCTGGCTTGATTAAGCTTGGGAAATACCTCCATTGATACTATTCAAATGTTTATTGAGTACCTACCTCAGACATGATACTGAATTGACTTCAGAAAATCACCTTTGCCCAAGGCCTGGGAGGAGAAGGCACATGTGGACTCTGGTGGGAAAAGGAAATTCCTTGTGGGGTGACTGAAGAATGGGCTGGCTCAGCTCCAACCAGAGAAGGATCCACGAGAGAAAGCCATTAGGTCCTGAACGCTGATAGGGTTTATGGCCTCTGCTCTTAGTGAGGTGATCTGACCTGAATGGGCATCTGAGCAGGAAAGGAAGCCTACAGAAGTGGCAGCAGGAGTGGTCCTTAGGAAGGCAATGACTTAACATCAATTGGAGGCATCATCTTGAACAATTGCACTGGGAAAAGCTGTAGTTTCTTGTGTTGTCCTATAGAAAATGTTCTTTAATGAGATAGCTTAGCATGGTATTTACGAGTACAGACTCTGGAGACAGACTAACTACCTGGTGATCTAGGCTCTATCTTTAAGTTTGTTTAACCTCTCTGGACCTCACTGTCCTCATCTGTAAAATGGGGATGTCATAGTGTCTACTGCACTCCGTTGCTTGAGGACCAAATGAGTAAAGCCCTAAGATAGCACCAGGACCATTGTAAGTAAAAAATGTAAACAGTTATTTTAACTGTGCTGTTTTGCCCTTCTGAAAATAACCATCTTCCAGTGAGTTGAACTATTAATTTGCCTAATATTGAATTTTGTATTTGTAGGAGTAATGGGATTTTTGCACGACAAAATACATGTTTTTTTCTTTTTTGTGTGTCTTTGCTCTCTTGTTCTTTCAACATCAAAACCCTAGGTTTTTTGATCTCAGAGAAATGATGCAAACGAAGGGAGCCACACAGTCTGTGGTCCTGGGGTGTGTTCCTGAACATACATGTGCTCCTTCAATTCAAAGAGGAGCCTATAGTTCTTGGCTTAAAATGTCACAAAGAGATCGTAGCTGAAAATCCACAAGCTCTTGAATAATTTGTCTCTGGCTTTTGCCCCTCTTTTACTGCAAGTATCATTAGTAATGTTGACTAAATCGTTACCTCTCCAAAAGCCTGCCTAAATTATCTTTTTCCTAACTTGTGTGTTCATTGCATTAATCATTTGGAAATAACGTCCTCACGAAATACAAGTTCTTCAGGTTTATTTAAAATGGCTTGCATTTGTGTACAAGCTGACATCGCCTGAGGAGAAAGCCAAAGACCTTGTCAACAACAGACTTTTGAGTTTGCCCTTGAAATAATGACAATTAGGAATACACCCGTCAGATTCTGTCATTTGCAGAACTTCAGTAATCAATAAGACATCATCAGCCTTGTCCTTTTTTCTATGCCCACAATACTCCCTGGCTTCTGATTTGAACCTGAATAACTTTTGAATAAATTTCATTTTTGCAGTTGAAGTGTAGTTCTGACCAGATGGACCTATTCAGACTTCTGTAACAATCCATTTCCAAATGATTTTCCAGCTATTCAGTTCGAGCTGCAAATCTAACTGTTGTAATGAAAATAACTGTTATTTTCCAAGAGTTCCTCAGAACCATTCTTTAAAGGATCTTCCTCTTTAGGGCCACCGTGGGTGTTTTCAGTGAAAAATTATTATATATCTTATGATTGTATATTTTATAATATATTTTGTTTAAGTGAAGCTGAGGGAATCATTTCAGTTATTTTACCCAGCCCCACGCAGTGGGAGAAAGGTCCCCTTTTAACCAAACAGCCGGCCACTGCTCTTTGAAGAGCAATGTGTCAGTTCTTCAGTGGTACCACTAGGTGGCAGTGCAGCCCAAGACAACGTTCTTGGTCCTGGCTTCCTCCCCTCCCCCTCTTCCTGGGCTGGCAGCACAGGTTGGATTGGCACGCAGGGAAAATAATCATTAAAAATAAATGCAGTCAGGGCCTCCCTGGTGGCGCAGTGGTTGAGAGTCCGCCTGCCAATGCAGGGGATACGGGTTCGTGCCCCGGTCCGGGAGGATCCCATGTGCCGCGGAGCGGCTGGGCCCGTGGGCCATGGCTGCTGAGCCTGCGCGTCCGGAGCCTGTGCTCCGCAACGGGAGAGGCCGCAGCAGTGAGAGGCCCGCGTACCGCAAAATAAATAAATAAATAAATAAATAAATAAATAAATAAATGCAGTCAAAAGAAATAGGTTATTATAGTGGCACATAGGAACTGCTTCAGTTAGAAGTCTGTCACCCTCCCATTAGAAATGTCTGGGAGGAGTGTGCCACTGGGCTGTGAAAATTTGCTAGAGGTTAAAAGTGACACTCGCTGCGCCTCAACCTTGTAGCCTATTTAATCCTAAGAAGTTTGACTTTAGATGGTCGGGTGGCTTTGAAGTAGCACGCAAAGGTGCACAGATGGATTTGCTTTGCTTAAGGCAATTCATAACTGTTTTTGTAACACTGACATGCACTATGACCCAGTGATGTACGGTGGTTTCGTTGGCCGTGAGAAAGTGTGTGTCCTTAGGAGGATTTCAAGATGAAATTCTGAAAAAAAAACTGTTGTGTGAGCAGGGAAATATGATTAGAAGGTGTTGTTTAGTAAAACACTTTGGTAGGTTTAGTAAGAATCTTCCCCCTGCCCCTCCTACCTTCTCTGAGGCCTATCCCTTCCCACTGCTCCTTCTTTTTTTTTTTTAAGATTTTTTTTTTATGTGGACCATTGTTTTAAAAGTCTTTATTGAATTTGTTACAATATTGCTTCTGTTTTATGTTTTGGTTTTATTGGCCCTGAGGCATGCGGGGTCTTACCTCCCTGATGAAGGAGCGAACCCACACCCCCTGCATTGGAAAGCAGTCTTAAACACTGGACCACCAGGGAAGTGTCCCCCCCCCCCCTTCTGAAGGAGCTATGGTTTTCTTCACTTTAAAATCAGGAGTTACTCTCCATGAACTATTATCATCCCACGTGAGTCAGGTGTTCTGGGTTATGCTATGGTAACAAGCAACCCCTAAGAGCAGTTTATCCCCACTGAAGTATATTTCTCACCCACACAGCATGACTAACTTGGGCAGCAGGGGACTCTGTCAAGGAGCTCTCACAAAGCTCCACCATCTTGTAACTGCACCAAATGGAATGTGTGTTCTTGGGCCCTCTCTTCCACACTCTGCTCCGGATCGGACACACAACACTTCTACCCCTGCTTCATTACACAACTCGTTTCACAGCCCTACTTAACGGCAAGGGCCTGGGGGAGATGTTGGCTGAGGCTCACATCCTCCATCAGCAGTTGATGATCCTATGATGCTGTTGGGGGTGTTATCTTATTTATTTTTTAATGCCCTCAACTGTCAACACCACACACATGTTAATTCCTCAAAAACTAAATTTAATGGAATACCTTGATGAACGCCCAGGCCCCCTCCAGGTGCAGACTATATGATTTTTTTCTGAGGAGCTTGTTCTCCTTTGCTAGGCAAAATTAATTGCTTCTTCTCTGTGGTTTGGTGGCACTTCGTGCATGCTGATGGTTTTGTATTTGTCACAGCCCAGTTTGTTGCTATTCTATCTCGTCTGATAGAATATAGTCTCCAGGATGGCAGACACTCATTTTTATCCACTTTGTATTACTGATGCCTGAGAAGATAGAGATGAAAAGAAGAAATGGGTGGAAAAAGTTATTCTATGAAAAATAATGATAAAAATAATATTTTTAAGCTCCATGTGCTCAAAATACTGATTAAGTTTTTAATATCTATAATATACATAGACGCCTGTCTTTTTCAATTCCTATAATAATTCTACAATGTAGGTAACTGAGAAATTGCATTTCACAGCAGTCAAATAACTTTCCCAAATTTCTGAGGTAGAAAATGCTAGAGGTGAGATTTGAATCCAGGCCTCTTTGGCTGCAGAGTTCTACTTCTGAACCATTGTGCTATGCTGACTTCTATCCTGATATGTATGTTTTATTTATTTATTTAAAATTTTATTTTATTTTATTTATTTATTTTCGGCTGAGTTGGGTCTTCGTTGCTGCACGTGGGCTTTCTCTAGTTGCAGCGAGCGAGGGCTACTCTTCGTTGTGGTGCAGGGGCTTCTCATTGCGGTGGCTACTTTTGTTGTGGAGCACGGGCTCTAGGCACGTGGGCTTCAGTAGTTGTGGCACACAGTCTCAGTAGTTGTGGCTCGCAGGGTCTAGAGCGCAGGCTCAGTAGTTGTGGCACACAGGCTTAGTTGCTCTGCTGCATGTGGGATCTTCCCGGACCAGGGTTCGAACCCGTGTCCCCTGCATTGGCAGCAGATTCTTAACCACTGTGCTACCAGGGAAGCCCCTGTATGTTTTAATAACAAGCACATAATTAAAAACATAATTGTGATTGGTTGAAAAGCTGACTATGCAAAGTAGTGTCAACTTGGAGTAAAGCCTTCCACGAATGGCAAGAGACCTGGATTCTATTTCCCACTCACTGGCTGTATGACTTCAGCCAAGGATCTTCATTTGCCTCATCCCAGGTTCCATATCTGTAAACTTAGAGTTAAGTTTGGATCATTAGTTTTCAACTTTACTGTACATACTGGAGACTGTTAAAATGCAGATTCTGATTCAACAGGTCCAGGGAGACTGAGGTGCTGTAAGTCTAACAAGCTTCTTGATGATGCTATTGTTGCTCGTCCAGGAAGCATATCTTGAATAGCCAGGAGCTACATAATTGCTAAGGCTTCCTACTGTCTGAGTCTGTGAGTCGTTAGAAACTCTTGATTGAACTGCTTCTGAATTTCTATAACTGGCACAAAAATATGAAGCAATTGGTTATCTTAACATCCAGGTACTTGATCATTCACCCCAACATTCACTCTCTCTTCTTCCAGCAGTAAATCTAGAGTCTCCCTGGAGATTCTCTCCAATCTTCAACCTGTGTTTCAGGTGAATTTGGAAGGCATCAGTGTTTATAATTTTCTGGACACTACAGTTGGTTCAGGGAATGTCACGAGACAGATTGAAAGCCAGTAAAGTACAATCAAATGTGTGCCTGAGAATTCAGGGATGGGGCAGAGACTGTTTTTGCTGGACTTGAACTTGAAGGACTAGAGTGGCCATGGCCATCTCACCTTACTACCGTGCGCACAGTAAGGTTACGCAGAAAGAGAAAACAGATCGAAGAAATGGAGGGAGAGAAGCCAAGTCCTGGGAAGTCTTTTGAGCTTTACTTGTAAGAGTAACTGGGAAGGCTCACCCATACGTGGTTAGATACATTTATTAACATGTGTGCATATGTGTGTGTACCCTTGCACATGTGCGCCATGTGTGATTACCAATTAAAGGCATATCAACTGTGTAAGTTCAATCTTCTTCCAGATAAGGGCCTTAGGCCCTGGGATCTAGGTTCAGCATTGGAGAATGGGCCCGAGGGATTAATTCCTGAGAAGTCAAGGCTGAAGACACCACTAAAAGCCAAGCAGAAAGTACAGCAGAGGCATGGATGAAGCAGAGGGATAGGAAATGGGAGGTAAGCTACAGGACCACTAGAGAGTCAAGGCCATAGCCCAAGGGATAAGAATGGGGCCTGCAGAGAGGTCCTGAGCTGCTGGTCTCTGGCTGTGATGCTTCCCACAGGGAAACTCTGACCTCTGCAGTAGGTGAGGAAGGAATCATGAGGTGTGCCAGGCCAGGAGGATGTAGAGCGAGGTTGTGCTACTCTCTCAGGCCTTAATAAGGCAAAGTCACAGACTATGGATTGAAATTTGTTTGGCTAGGAAACTGCTGCTTGCAGTGCATGTGCATGCATGTGTGTGTGTGTGTGTGTGTAATTATTTATTTTCTGACAGAAGCAGTAACCTCAAGTAGTCCCTTGAGACTGGGCAGCTATTATGGATGTCACAGATGAACTCCTTGTAGGATGGCCAACTTCACTCTGACCTGTGGCAAGCTATTTAAATTTTATTAGGGAAGCAGACCAACCACCCTATTAGACCTTTGGGTGATTAAAAGAAAATCATCTTATAAAACGTTCCATTATGGAGGTCTCTTAACTGACCGTAGCTTCTTGATGAATTTAAAATATCTGATAGGCAGATAGCATAACAGTAACAATTTGTCTGAATCAGACTAAGCACACTCAATTTTATGGAATATCATGACATCGGTATTTTTCCTATTTATGAGCAATCCCCTTTTTTCCCCCATCCCCCCAAACATGGCTGCTTCAGCATATTCCAAAATCCATGTTCCCAAGATTGTTTTTGTCTTGCTTCAGTAACTCGGGAGCATTTATCCACGTAATAGCATGGTCTTCCACTCCACTGCTTATATAGCCCTCACACCTCAATGAATTTGCTTGATGGGATGCAGACAACATGCTGCTTAGTATATTTTATATATCTAAATGAATACTTATAGCAAACAAAGGAGGCAGATATTTTAATAGAGATATAATCATTTTGAGGCAAATGGCTAATTAAGTTTTTATCATATATAAAACTTACATTCTGTGTACCCCTCACTTGCCTTTCAGGACAGTGTGTTGAGCCATATTTGACTAAATGGTGGATACTGACATGTTGGTTTATTAATAAACCAAAACACAACCTAAAATATGATTGTTAAGTTGCTATCTTGGTTTAATTATTCTACAATAGTCATTTACATGTACAGAGATACTATGTGTTTTCTGAACAGGGAATTTGTGACTGGGGAAATTAGACAAAAAAATTTATTAAAAGGATGCCCATATTATGGTACAGACTCATAGAGGAATCTAATGTGGTTGAGAAGAAAGAATGCAATAGGTTTATACTTGCTGACTGGGAAGAATTTTTAAACACAAAGACAATTTTGTAGTAAGTGTATTTCATGTAAACCTGTTTTTATTCAAATATTAATAGTAAAAATAATACTTATAAAACTATGAAGGAAAATCCTTATAATAATTCCTTCTTATAAAACTATGAAGGAAACTGTAACCAAATTGTTTTCACAAGAGAAGTAAGACAATGTGTTACTATCTCTTTCTAAATACATTTCCATATATTTTTATTGTGGAATTTATTTTATAATGAGAAAAACAAAGTAAATGTTTTGTTTCCCAGCTTAGTGTATATAGAAATAATTCTGGGCTACCATTGGAAATCTGACCAGCAAAAAGTGATCTGTAAGGTAAAATGAAGCAATTTCTCTCTTTTTTAAATTGAAGTGTAGTTGATTTACAGCACTGTTCCAATCTCTGCTGTGCAGCAAAGTGACTCCATTATACGCATGTAGACATTCTTTAAAATGAAACAATTTATATTTCTGTTTATAGAAAAAAAGAATATGATAGAAATCCTTGAATGTCTGGCTTGGCAGGGAACTTAGGGACAGGGAATCTGATTCCTCGTTTTGGTGATGGGGAAAACGAAAGATTACCAAGAGAGTTTCTTGATCTCAGGCAGTCAGTGCATGATGAGATGGCCATGGACCCGATGTCCCAAGTTTCCCCAGAGGCCCCACCCACCACTCTCTCCATGAGAATATTCTTTCCAGTTTAAAGGTAAATAATACCCAAGATTTGAAATATGTCTGCCATTGCATCTGAAAGCTAGGTAATACTTTATCTCATTAACTTAAGAATCCTAAAACACCTGTGTCTTCACTGCCTGTATTTTATTACTGTGCTGTATGATTCTCGTTTGGAGTGTGGGAAATGAATTAATCATGACTCTTCCTTGCAGCCCTGTGAGGCGGTGAGCCCTTATTATGGTACCTTCATTTTCCAGGTGAAGGAACACGGCACCAAGATGATAAGTGATGTGCCCCAGGTCACACGTTGGGTCAGTGGCAAAGTTGGTAACAGTCAAGCCTGGGTTGGAGGGTTTTATCTCAGATTTGTTCTGTTCCTCTGCGTTAAAAACAAGTTCAGCAAGATCCAGGACACTTACAGATTCTGGTATTTTGGGATTAAAAGGGTTCGATATTTTGTAGTAAAAAAAAAAAAAGAAACAAAATTATAAAGTTAGAAAAGTAAATGTAACAGGGATATTAATAGAATAATTAACTCTTCACCATTGAGCCTGGATTTGCATATCTGTGAAGTACGGAGTGCTTACAAATGTCAGTGTTTAAACAATCTATTTCCCTTCTATGAGAAAAATACTCTTCATCTGCTTTGTCTTTTATAAAAATGTGCCCAGGTCCTATAGAAAGGTTTTAAATTTGCCTATCTCAGACTTGCATGATGTAGCAATGAATTTGTTTTTAGTAGATCATTCTGTGCATAAGAATATTTCAATTATGTTTTTTGAAATCTAAATTAATCCTCTATTAATTTGATGGGAAAGAGTCAAATAAGGTGAAACACATTATTCAGACTCTCCTGAGACCCTCACACCCTTGCTGAACCCACTGGGACTCTCAATTCATCAAGTACACTTGTGAGAATTCACAAACAGTTTTTTTTTTTCCATTTTAGGTCTTTGGGGGGAATTTGTTTATACATGCAAGTAACTTTAGTCATATGCTTCCTTATGAAACACACACATTGTTCATTCGTGGAAAGCACTGAAGCTCCTGCCTCCCACGACAAGGGCAGAAATTTGGTGATCAGAGAGGGCACCAGTCAGCATCTTAGTTGCCTCCAGGAGTAAATATGGGTTTCTGTCAAGTGACAACTGACCCAGGAAAGCAGCAAGAGCACTTTCAGGATAACGTGGCTGGGGGAGTTATCTGGGCTTTGGGTTAGAGCTGGCCTTACAAAAGCAGTATTATGAGTTGCTTCCTAGGTTGAGTGAGGGTAGAGAGGGCAGTCTTCAGATACACAGGCCCAGGTGACCTCCAGAACGTGATGACTTATAATGGAGACCAGCTGCATTTGCAGTTAGAGGAACCACTGCCCCCAACCCAGTAATGCTGGTGTAGAGAGATGAGCAGAGCTAATTGCACGCTTCCTCCCACGAAGTATACGTTCTTCCTTCCAGACTAAGTCTGCAGAAACCTCCATGAGTACCAGCTGAATCCAAAGACAGTTCTATACCGAGGACATGGAATGGGCTCTGTCATTCCGGGGGTGGACAGCAAGGGGCTAGTTTGGTGTGTCCTGAGGGAGGGCTGGTGACACCTCGAGGAAGGCTAAAAGAGGATAGTGCAGGAGAAGCTGGGAAAGAATCTGGGGAGACGGGGAAAGTCAGACATAAGAAGCACATTCTAGGATTGTGTGGGGTTGGAGAATGAGGCATCCCCTCCATAGATCTTTTGTCAAGGGCTATTATGGAGAAGGGCTCTAGGCAGAGAAACTAGCATGAACCATACTAGTTGAGGTGTGACAGTGGCATGTTGTAACTAGAAAGATGGTGGAAAGTGTGGGCTAATGACTCTAGAAAGGGGAATTGAGACAGATCGTGCAACTTGTTTGATTTTTCCTTCCTGAAAAATTGATTGTAATAAGCGTTAGCTAGAAACATTTAGAGTAACTCATTTGCCTTTTGGCCAGTATTACTTATGACCTGATTACTAAAAATATATGATCAAATCATAAATAGAGAGGTGGACACAGTTTTCTTTTGGTGAGCATCACTTAGCTAGAATAATATTCTTTGCATAGCATTGTCTGTAAATCTTTTTGTGCTAGTTATCTACATTCACTGGAGAGCAGTAGTTTAGAGATGATCCATTTTACAGGTGATAAAATGGAGAGCCAGGGGGCTTCCCTGGTGGCGCAGTGGTTGAGAATCTGCCTGCCAATGCAGGGGACATGGGTTTGAGCCCTGGTCTGGGAAGATCCCACATGCCGCGGAGCAACTAGCCCCGTGAGCCACAAATACTGAGCCTGCGCGTCTGGAGCCTGTGCTCCGCAACGAGAGGCTGCGATAGTGACAGGCCTGCGCACCGCGATGAGGAGTGGCCCCCACTTGCCGCAACTAGAGACAGCCCCCGCACAGAAACGAAGAGCCAACACAGCCATGAATAAATAAATAAATAAATAAATAAATAAATAAATAAGGAGAGCCAGAGGGGCTGGGGCATTTCCAATGCTACAGAGAAAATCAGTGGTGAAGCTACGACAGGAATCAAGACTCCTCAGACCCAGGCTGATATTATTTTCCATTGAACTGTACTATCTAGTACTACTTTAGCTAGAGTACTTTCCCTGGCAAATATTTCTCTCCTTCCCCACTCCCTTTACAAACCTGGAAAGGAAATATAGGTCGGTTGAGTGACAGGGTCACCTGGAACTAACATGAAAAGACAGGATAATTTCTTGGCCTGCATCATTCTCAGTAGGATGTATTTCCTCTCTCTCTTTTTCACTCACTCCCACCTCCTCCACACGTTCCAGCCCCACAGGCCAACCCTCTCCATTTTATAGGGCTGTATTGAGGCCAGCTTAATAGTGTATCTTACAAAATATCTATATTAGATTTATTTTATCCTTCAGAGGAGAAATAATCACAGAAAACAAGAGTATTTCTTTCATTTAGGTCATAACTTGTCACATCTAGCCCAAGAAGCACTAGCTGAAATTATTTGTTACATCTCATCTGGGTGCTGCAAAAAAATTAGACATTGCTTTGAAACATCATCGAGTTAGATCTCTTCTTGGTGGAGAGTTTTCATTAATTTATGCAATTGTCAAGCTGCTTCATGTTTGAGTATACACTCTGTAGAGTGAATTCTTTTCTGGGCATCACGAGAGTGCAGAATTTAGAAACAATGTAGCAACAGAGATGATTTGCCCTTCTATTTATTTTCTCTCTTTTGGGAGAATTTGTTATTTTAAAAAGGAAGACTGCAGTGCAATCTGTTTCATTCTGCTCTGATGGTAACCTTCCCTTGTACAACATATCAATTTTGAATGATACGGATTCCTTCTCCCCATAAACACATAAACCTATCAAGCTCCGAGATGGCTGACAAAGCTTTAACTTTACTGAATGTGATGCTATAATTAAGGAAATGTGGACTGTGGAGGTAATCATTAGTTCTTCTGTATGAACATCTAGCCCAGGATTTTGCCGCCTACTATGTTTCCTTGTTAATGACAATGTTGGGAGGCTTCCATGTAATTGAAATTGCCCCCTTTGAAGAATTGATGTGTGAAGTGATCATGTAATCTCATAATGAGCTAGCAATGGAGAGATGAAGAGAATTTATATACTGGCACAAAGTGGAAATAACTAGTCGTACAGTAAATTTCTGTACCAATCTGTAAGTTTGTGCGGTAGAATTAAAGTAGGTATTACCCACTGCTGCATAAATTTTTAAAAATGCTTCTAGGCTATTTTAGGTAGATCATAAATGAATTCCAATCATATTCCATGGATTCAGCCATTCGGGGTGGAGGACCATATATGTCTTATGTGGGTTTGGGTTGTGGAGTGTATTGCTCAACTATTTCTGTGGCAGTGTTGCATTCCAAGCATCCCACCAAATTTGCTCAGGGGTCTGTGGGTCTGATGCACTTTGGCGAGGCTGGACTCTGGGTTCCAGGCTACGGGCTGTGGTTTGGGTTGCGTTTGGGTTTCCTCCACGAGTTTCTCATCTGCTTGGACCAGTAGCCATCCAGAGTCTGCTCTTCATATAGCAAATGGCAGGACTGCAAGAGAGCAAATTGAAACCCGTGACCCGGCTGGAGTTCTCAGCCCTGAAATCTCACACTGTCTCTTACACCTATGGTTCATTGGCAAGTTGCAGGGCCAAGCTCAACACGAACACAGAGGGCAGGGTTCTAGGTCACGTGGCAAAGGCATGGATGCATAGAATTATAATATATATAATAATTGCAAATAGTGATTGAAGCCACAGCAAGGCCAATAATCTCCATTCCTACAAATTCCCCAGCTGGTTCTTCTGCCCCCCATCCTTGAGAACTATTGGATATATTTTGTTTATTTTTGTAGTCTCCTTACTCACAGTTTCTCTAATCAGCAATAAATGTCAAATGTTAATACTGAATTCACTCCGAATGAGGATCACAAAGTGTGCTGTGAGGGGAGTATTTGCTCCCTGAAGGGTCTTGTTTGTTTCTTGGGGATTTGTTTAAGGATACATATAATTAGGACCAAAGAAATGTTTAAATTTTGTCTCATTTAATCGCTAAGTACCTTTTAGAAAATGTGGAGAACTCTGTCTTAGAAGAGTCCATGTCATCAATAAACCCCCTCTGTCTTCGGGAGGAAAGAGAACTGCCACCTCCTCCACCAGCATCCTATACCCCCTTCTCCTCCTGGATGTCTGGCCAGTCCGTGCATGGGAAGAAAGGCTACACCCGCTTAGCCCAGGTTATGTCCGAACTGCTCTCAACCTTAGATTTGTATGGGTATAGAGTTGTGTTCAGTTCTCCAGGAAAGAATTTAAGTATAGGATGCATTTACTATCAAATTCACACATGAGAATGTATAGTACCTTTGCCTGAAAGGGCACTTAGAAGTTCATATTCTTTTTTCTTAAATTTATATTTTATTTTTTTTGGCTGCATTGGGTCTGCGTTGCTGCACGTGGGCTTTTTCTAGTTACGGCGAGTGGGGGCTACTCTTCGCTGTGGTGCGTGGGCTTCTCATTGCAGTGGCTTCTCTTGTTGCGGAGCATGGGCTCTAGGTGTGTGGGCTTCAGTAGTTGCGGCATGTGGGCTCTAGGGCGTGCAGGCTTCAGTAGTTGTGGTGCGCGGGCTCAGTAGTTGTGGCTCGCGGGCTCTAGAGTGCAAGCTCAGCAGTTGTGACACACGGGCTTAGTTGCTCCGTGGCATGTGGGATCTTCCTGGACCAGGGCTCGAGCCCATATACCCTGCATTGGCAGGTGGATTCTTAAACACTGTGCCACCAGGGAAGTCCCAGAAGTTCATCTTCTTTAGCAATGTATTTTCATATATGGAAAGGAAAAGAAAAATGGTTTAAAAAGCCTCTAGGTCCTTACTGCATAGTTATTCATGAAACCCTGCTGAGCCTCACTGTACTTGCTCCACAGTATTCCAGTCATTTTATTTTCACATTGTCTGAAGACAAGTGTTTTTATGGAGCAGACTACTTGAAATAGGAACTGTCCACTAAACCTTGAAAATGTAGTCACTGAGTCTATAGCTGACTTACCATTCTGGTGCTCTCTCTCAATACTGAAGCTCTTAGAAGAGACTTTTTATCCACTTTATAAGTATCAGGCCCAACATGACATATAAGCATTTCACAAAATAGTTTGAATTTTGGAATAATTTTGATTCAAATACTTGGATGCAGAGAAGGAGAAATGAAGGAGGCAAGAAGGTACTATTCCTCTGTTCAGCCCCTTGCACTAGGTTTGTGTCCTAAGGAAAGAGGAGCATCTCTGTGTTTCTACATGGAGCACGGCCCTAAGGAGAGTGAAAGGCGCACAGGGCTGTCCTGCCATCTTCAGGGTATGAGCCACTCTTCCAGGTTTCCTGGCAGACTAGAAAATGTGGCTCTTTCATGGCGGGCACACAGCAGTGTCAGTGTGACAGAGCCATCCTCGGATACCTTAGCTGACACCTGACATTCCAGTGGCTGCCAAAGTGGAAGAACAAATGGAACATGTTTTTGAAACCCATGCAAACATCTCTGAGGATGCTCAGTGTGTGTGTACTTAGGGACCAAAATGTTACAACAAGACAGAACTATAAACCAGGAAATTTTTGCTTGATACCATTTCTCGAACTCTATTTACGCCGACAAATAGATGAAACCCAAGGCAATTCAGGTCACACTGACAGATGCATTTGGCCAAGTTGGTATGTTGAATACCAACTGTTGAGTTTCTTGACCTCATCTGAACAGTTCTCTGATGTGTATGGTCAAAGGAAGGTCATGGATCTCAGGAAAGCATCTCCCTACCACACCTGCTCCGTCTCTGTGTTCTTTGTTCCTGTAATTCCCCAGTTTATTGCCATCTCCTGCCCCCGCTCTCCTTGCTGGCACAGGCTTTTTTGAATATGATGTGTCTCGTTCCTGGCTCATTCTTTGGCATTTCACTGAAACACCTGCTATCAGACCTCAGGAATAGGGAGAGTTATTTTTTGCCTGGTCAGGAATGAGCATTTGGTGGGAGTCATTTCTTTAGTGTGCAGTGCTCTGAACCCGGTGCTTTGGGTGTGGAGGTCCGAGGCATTTCCTTCAGGAATCTGGTCAGCTTCCTGGTATAGAAGACTTAAGTTAGCCACGATCCTTAAAGCAGTCCTATGAGAACATATAAAATACACTTCTATGTTAGAAATGTCCTAGCATTTTTGGAATTAGGTACTTTTGAGTGTTTTTATTCCATAGACATCATGGATGCCATATCTCAATTGCATTTCAATTACTGACTTATACTTCCGCAGTATAAATTTTGTAACTTCTTGACCACAAACTAGGCTGAGCACTGAGCTTGCTTCCTTTCTTTCCCTCCCTCCCTCCCCCTTTCCCCTTCCTTCTTCACTCCCTCCCTCCTCTCCTTCCTCCTTCCTTCCTTCCTCCCTCCCTCCCTCCCTCCATCTCCCTCCTTCTCCTTCCTTCTCTCTCTCTCTCTCTCTCCCTCTCTTTCCCTCTCTGGCTTGGGTGATTGATGATGCCATTCAGAAACAGAGAAGATGATCTATTCAGTTTCTAATATGTCAAATTTGAATTATCTAAACAGGTAGAGATATCCTCTACCCAGTTATGTCATACATAGTAGAAACTTTATAAACACCTGTGATTAAATATATTTGGGGTCCAGTTCTGGAGCTCAGCAGAGAGGGCAGCCTGAAGATGTAAGTAGGGGTCTTCAACATACAGGGTGGACAACATGGGCGTCTTGGGTTTAGAAGATGTCCCTTGGGGAATCTGCACAATGGGAGAGTGAAGGACAAAGCTCTGGGGAAACAGACCAGGGGCCGGCAGAGGACCTGAGAAAGAGCAGTTAGAGAAAAGTGAAGATAACCAGGAAAGAGAGAGGTAATGGAAACTGAGGGAAGAGAAGATGCAAGAGAGGCTGTGTGACAAGAAAAGGCCTGCAGTGGCCTGAATCCTGCAGCCCCCAGCCCTGGCACCTGGGGGCAGGGAGCAATCACTATATAGTCACAAAGTTTGTTGCTTTTTATAGAGAGGAAGGACTCATTCAGAACCAGAATGAGCAACATTGCCCCCTTTAAACATTATTTTTTATTAATAAACCTCCACAGAATTAACAGTATTTTATTTTTAAAAAATTTCTCTTCTTTTTTTTTAACCATTATTCATCATCTCTTTGATTATTTGCTCAAACCCAGTACACGTGTATAGGGGTATCAGAATTGAGGACTGAGGGAAACCACTTTATTAACGAGAGAAGAGTGCTTATTCATATAGTTCCTTTAGTCCTCAGTCTTATAATGTCTACTCATTTTCAGATAAATTTCCCCCCTTTCCTTTAATGAAGTTATGTCATAGATCTGTAGCACAGATTCTTTGTTTAAATTTAAAAACATTTAAAAATAAATGTGTACCCCCTTCACTCATTTCTCCTACCACCCCACCCCCTGCCTCTGGCAATCACTAATCTGTTTCCTGTATCTGAGCTTGTTTTGTGTTTTGTTTGTTTGTTTTAGGGTCCACATATAAGAGAGGTCAAATGGTATTTGTCATTCTCTGTCTGACTTATTTCACTTAGCATCATGCTGTCCACCCATGTTGTTGCAAATGGCAAGATTTCTTTTTTTTCTTTTTTTTTTTTTTTGCGGTACACGGGCCTCTCGCTGTTGTGGCATCTCCCGTTGTGGAGCACAGGCTCCGGACGCACAGGCCCAGCAGCCATGGCTCACGGGCCCAGCCGCTCTGCGGCATGTGGGATCTTCCCGGACCGGGGCACGAACCCGTGTCCCCTGCATCGGCAGGCAGACTCTCAACCACTTCACCACCAGGGAAGCCCAAGATTTCATTCTTTTTATGGCTGAGTAATATTCCATCGTGTGTGTATGTGTGTGTGTGTATATATAATGTATATAAAATTCTTTATTCATTCATCCATTGATAGACACTTCTGTTGTTTCCATATCTTGGCTATTGTAAAATAATGCTGTAGTGAATATGGGGGTGCCTATATATTTTTGAGTTAGTGTTTTTGTTTTCTTTGGATAAATACCCAGAAGTAGAATTACTGGGTCATATGGTAGTTATAGTTTTCATTTTTTGCAGAACCTCCATAATGTTTTCCACAGTGGCTGCACCAGTCTATATTCTTACCAACAGTGCACAAGGGTTCCCTTTTCTCCACATCCTCACCAATACTTGTTATTTCTTGGCTTGTTGATAATAGCCATCCTAACAGGTGTGAAGTGATATCACATTGTGGTTTTGATTTGCGTTTCCCTGATGACTCATGATGTTGACCTCCTTTTAGATTACTGATTCAGTCTTCTTACTAGTAATTGGTCTGTTCCTATTTTCTACTTAATCATGATTCTCTCTTCATAGTTGTATATTTCTGGGAATTTTTATTTCTTCTAGGTTGTCCAATTTCTTGGTGTATAATTTTTCATAGTAGTCTCTTATGATCCTTTGCATTTATGTTGTACCATTTGTGATATTTCCTCTTTTACTTCTGTTTTATTTATTTGAGTCCTCCCTTTTTTTCTTGGTAACTCTAGCTAAAGACTTGTCAATTTTGTTTATCTTTTCAAAGAACCAGCTCTAAGTTTCACTGAACTTCTGTATTGTCTTTTTGGTCTCTGTTTCTGCTGTAATCTTTGTGATTTCCTTACTTCTACTAACTTTGAGCTTCATTTGTTCTTCTTTTTCTACTTCCTTGAAGTGTAAAGTTCGGTTGTTTGAGACTTCTTGTTTCTTGAGGTAGGTATTTATTGTTGTGAACTTCTCTCTTAGAACTGCTTTTGCTGCATCCCCCAAATTTTGGTATATTTCCATTTTTGTTTGTCTCAAGGTATTTTTAAATTTCTCTCTTGATTTCTTCTTTGACCCATTGGTTGTTTTGTTCTTTTTTCCCCATGTTCACTCTTGTTTTAATTATATACAGCAGAGACCCTGACATTCAGAGTACCAAAAAAATCCCGTAACTACTGTTCCTACCAAATCGATATTTAACATATGATGCTTATTGAGAACCTACTGTGTACATGGGGCTCTGCTAAGTACGGGGCGGGGGTGGTTACAAAGAAGTATAAGGCTTGCTCTCTGCCCTCAAAGAACTTACAACAAAAGGCTGATGAACTAAGGGACACGTGGGCAGGCAATATACAAGATGTGATACATGTACAGGAAGGTGAGGCCGCTGTGATGTGATGCAGTTTGAAATCCAGACTTTGCTGCTTATTAGCTGTGTCAGCTTGAAAAGTTACTGAACCCCTCTGAGCTTCACTTTCCTCATTTGTAAAACGGACTACGAAGCCTACCTCGAAAGCTTATCATGATGTAAGGAGCTAAGGCACATGGAAATCTTACTGTGTCGTTATTATGGTTTCTCTGTGCTAGATACTCAAGAACGGCTCCTGGATCTGTGGGATTTGGGTTTGGCTTTGAAGAATGGATAGGACTGAGAAAGCAGAGAGTTAGGGAAGGAAGCCATTCACCCAGAGCTCTCCATAGGCAACAGCATGACCTAAGTAGTGTTTGTCTTCCCGCTCTAGTATTTCATTACCACATCCTTACCTGAAAACCCCCTTTTCAGGATCCTGTTTTGCAGAGACATGTTGCTGCCATGATCTGAAACTTTAATATGCGCCCCCCTCAGAGTCAGTCCCTCTGTGCCTTCCATGGAAGCTGCTGTCTAATCCAATAAGCCAGACAAAGTGGCAGGATGTCTCAATTTACTGATCTGTAAAGTGGGGGTAACATTACCTCCCTTTCCTTCCTTAAGGTTTACTGTGAGAAGCAAACGATATCATTGATGTGGAAGCACTTTGTAATTGTGAGCTTCTAACTCCACAGGATGTTGTTAGGATGACAAACTCGGCTGCTGATTGAATCCAATTAGACGCTACGTGGAAAGATAGGCCTGACACAATATCTGGTCTGTAGGCTCTTTCTTGAGAAATGTCAAAAGGTATACATGATTAAATCAAAAGAGTGAAAAGAGATCATCTTTAAGGTCTGTTGTTCTCTCTTAGGGGAAAGTTTTTAACGTTTAAAAACCTAGAATCCGGGGCTTCCCTGGTGGCACAGTGGTTGAGAGTCTGCCTGCCGATGCAGGGGACACGGGTTCGTGCCCCGGTCCGGGAAGATCCCACATGCTGCGGAGCGGCTGGGCCCGTGAGCCATGGCTGCTGAGCCTGAGCGTCTGGAGCCTGTGCTCCGCAACGGGAGAGGCCACAGCAGTGAGAGGCCCATGTACCGCAAAAAAAAAAAAAAAATCTAGAATCCATGACGTGTGCTTTGTAATCAACCCCCCAAAATGACCGTTGAGAAACGGGGTTCAGTCAGGCCAAGGAGGAGGGAGGAGAAGCACCTTGCCTGCTGCGGGTGTTGGGGGAGAGACCTGTGGACTGATGGAGTCTGGTAGCACTTGCCCGACATCTCAGCTGGTGGCCTCCTCTCTCACTGAGCAGAGTGCTAGGCTAGTTTCCGCAACTCTAAAAACAGCCTATTTTTACAAGGGTTTCCCAATAGGTGGATTTTTCACTTGTCCTTCTCTTTTCTGTCTGTAATGCTGTCTCCTTTGGGCAGTTTCCCCAGCACCTCCCCTGGGTTTTATGACTGGATGGACATTGAGATTTTTATTCCTGTGGGTGTTGGGTTTCATTTTTATTCCTAAACCTTTATGGTCTTCTGGTCCCTTGCAGGCTGAAGCATAAGGAGGGGCTGATTTTCCTAAAGCAGAGGCCGGTGGAGGCTCTTTGGGCTGAGCAGGAGCTGGAGCTGAAGCGGGAGGTGGAGCCGGAGCCCCGACCCATTGGTGTTTTAGTAGCATGTTGTTTAATCGCCACATAGTTTTGAATTTTCCAGCTTTCTTCATGTAATTAATTTTGGTTTCATACCATTGTACCTGGAAAAAAGGTACTTGATATGATTCCAGTCCTCTTAAATTTATTAAGACTTGTTTTTGGGGGGCTTCCCTGGTGGCACAGTGGTTGAGAATCTGCCTGCCAATGCAGGGGACACGGGTTCGAGCCCTGGTCTGGGAAGATCCCACATGCCGCGGAGCAACTAGGCCCATGAGCCACAACTACTGAGCCTGCGTGTCTGGAGCCTGTGCTCTGCAACAAGAGGGGCCGCAACAGTGAGAGGCCCGTGCACCGCGATGAAGAGTGGGCCCTGCTCGCTGCAACTAGAGAAAGCCCTCGCACAGAAACGAAGACCCAACACAGCCAAAAATAAATAAATAAAATAAAATAAAATAAATAAATTAAAAAAGACTTGTTTTTTGGCCTAACATATTATCTGTCCTGGAAAATGTTTCATGTGTACTTGAGAAGAGTGTGTATTTTGTTGCTTTTGTATGGAATTTTCTATATATACCTGTTAAGTTCATTTGGTCTAATGTGTCATTTAAGGCTGATGTTCCCTTATCGATTTTCTGTGTGAATGATCTATCCATTGATGTAAGTGGGGTTTTAAAATTCCCTACTATGGTATTGCTGTCTGTTTCTCTCTTTAGGTCTGTTAATGTTTGCTTTATATATTTAAGTGCTTCTGTGTTGGGTGCATATATATTTACATATGTTATATACTCTTGTTGGAGTGACTCCTTTATCATTATAAAACTCCCCTCCACTCCGTCTTATGGCACACCTGGCTCTCCTTTGTGGAAGCCAGAGAGCCCCCAGGAAAGCAGACCAGATGATACCTCAAGCTGGTCTCAAAGAAGTAGAAGTTTGATCGGGGTTTTTCATTGTCCCAGGATCCTCCCTTATAATCCTGTCCCAGGTCCAGTTCTCTCCCAGGACATTGACTACCCACATTCCAGATGGGGATAAAGAGGAAATTGTCAGGAAGGATGGTTCTTATCAGCTGGCCACTGTCACTTTCACCCCTTATTTGGACATGCTTATCCTGTTGTTCTTCTCCTATTACCTCCATTTCATTAAGGCTTTTTTTTTTTTTTCCTGAGGTTTTATCTTGTTCTTTCATTTGGAACATATACCTCTGTTTCTTCATTTTCTTGACACTCTGTTTTGGTTTCTGTACAGTAGATGAAACAATCGCCTCTCTCAGCCTTGAAGGAGTGGCCTTGTGTAGGAGATGAAGCTTGTTGTTCAACCCTGCCCCAATGCTTTTTTGTCTCTCAAACCTTTGTGCTTATGCAAGCAGCCCATTATATTTTTAATAACTCCCAGTAATTGAGAATGTGCCAAGACCTGTCAGCATCCCTAATGGGAGGATCTCAGCCCCTAGATTCAGGCTGTTTAGAAGCCAGACCCTCAGGCAGTGGCTTTTTAAAGTATGAAAATGTACACATATACATTTTTTGTAGGACCATAAGTGTAAGCTCTGCTGGCCAGGTGACCTGGCAGTCACAAAAATCAGGGCTCCAAACAAGTATATAAGCTCTTTCTGGGAGATACTGGTGAACTGGAACGAGGCAGAGGGAGAGTGCCAAGATGGCATCCACAGCCTGCATTCCTCGTTCTGTAATTACGGAGAGCAGCTCCGTAATCCACTACATGTGTGCTGAACCTGAAGCCTGCCCCTCAGGCTGGAGCTCCAGGATAAGCCAAGAAGCCTCCTTCACAGATGACTGGGGTATGTGCATCAGTCTGCCTCCGGCTCAGTCCCTGGGCTGGCAGCCTGCCAAGAACCATCTCTCTGATTTGCTACAATCTTGTAGGATCCACAAATGCAAGTCCCCCTGTCCACCAGAGCCAGGCAATCAAGGGGCATCCCCTAGGCAGCAACTGCAAAAACTGGGGCGCCAGATACAAAAACCAAGGCAGTAGCCAAGTGTAAAGCTTCCTTCCAGGAGACACCGGCTCTCTGGAGGGCAGCAGAGGGAGAGCATGAAGACACTGCCTGCCCTCCAAGGCCTCTGAAAAGGATTACAGTCAACCCCTAGATGTGTGTTTAATTAGAAGCTTGCCCCTCAGGCCACAGCCATGATGATAAGCTAATAGGTCTTCTTCACAGAAAGATAGGCTTCTGGGTCTGTTGCCTCTTGCTGTGCCCCGGGGGTGGTAGCTGCTTAAGAATTCTTTCTCCTTTGGTTGTGTGAGACCCACAAGTGTAAGCACCACTGCCTGCCAGAGCCAGGTGATGGAGATGTGTACTCTGGCATCAGCTGCAAAAATTGGGGTATGAGCTCCTTTCTGGGTGACACTGATTTTTACAGTCCCAGGGGACCAGGAATGCAAGCTCCACTTGCCTCCAGAGCCAGGTGGTCAAGAGGTATCCCCCGCCCCAGGTGGCAGCCACAGAGATCTGGGCACCAGGCACATGGAAAGAGCTCCTTCTGGGAGATACTGGTGCTCTGGAGCACAGCAAAGGGAGAGTGCGAAGATGGCCCCACCAGTCTCCATCCCTGGAGAATGTTCCAGCAGGCTTCTAGAGGTGTGCGTTAAATTAGATGCCTGCCCCTCAGGTCAACACTAATATAATCAGGTCAACACTAATATAAGCAGGTGAACCTCCTTCACGTTAAATCAGGGCTTGATTGGCTGCCTCTGAGCTGGGCCCGGGGGCGGGTACATCTGAGCACGGGCCGCTTTAAGAGCTGGCTCTCAGATAGCTACAGCTCTGCGTCTCAAGATGTGAGCCCTGTTGGTTTTCAAAGTTAGGGCTTTTGGGGGCTCGTCTCTCAGGTGCAGGTCCTAAAAGGTAAGGTGTCCAATGTGGGGTTCAAACTCTTTCCTTCTTGGGGAGAAGCTCTGGGTTTTGAGTTTTCTCCTGGTTGTGGCTCACTGGGGTGAGCTGGGGGTGGCGTTTATATCGAGATTGTATGCCCGTTTCCATGTGGTTTCCTTCTTGTTTACCAGATGTGTAGTGGTCATTCAGCCGGACTTGGACTTTAGGTTTTCTTTCTTTTTTTTTTTTTTTTTTTTTTTTTTTTTTTTGCGGTACACGGGCCTCTCACTATTGTGGCCTCTCCCACTGCGGAGCACAGGCTCCGGACGCGCAGGCTCAGCAGCCATGGCTCACGGGCCCAGCCGCTCTGCCGCATGTGGGATCCTCCCAGGCCGGGGCACAAACCCACGTCCCCTGCATCGGCACGCGGACTCTCAACTGCGCCACCAGGAAAGCCCTAGGTTTTCTTAAGAGAAAAATTTTCCGTATGTAGCTGTAGACACAGTGTGTCTGTGGGAGTAGGTGAGTTCAGGATCTTCTTATGTTGCCATCTTGAACCGGAACTTTTCTAGACAGAATTTTAAGCACTCTTCAAATCATGCGAAAGCTTGCTGCCTACAGGTTTTTAGAGAAAGTCATAGGAAACAAACTTTTTTTTTTTTTTGCGGTACGCGGGCCTCTCACTGCCGCGGCTTCTCCCGCCGCGGAGCACAGTCTCCGGACGCGCAGGCTCAGCGGCCATGGCTCACGGGCCCAGCCGCTCCGCGGCACATGGGATCCTCCCGGACCGGGGCACGAACCCGTGTCCCCTGCATCGGCAGGTGGACTCTCAACCACTGCGCCACCAGGGAAGCCCATGAAAGGAACTTTTTAAGTAGTATCAATGCTAAAAGAATTATCCTGGCGGCGTAAAACATTGTGAAGGGTTTCCAAAGTGCTCCTTGACACAGTAGGGCCTCCATGATTGAGATTTGAACTCCTGTGATCTGCTGAATACTGACAAGGTTATTCTAAGGGCTTTGTGCTCTCAAACATGAGCAGCGTTTTATTACCCTAGATTTCAACGGAACTTCTGAAATGCCAAGAGTTTGCCTACTGTTCCTAAGCTCGGAGAAATATAATCTGGTCCAGCAGGTCGGAGGACCTTACCTTTGGATGTGGCCCACCGTGAATGTGAAATGCTAAGTCTTCATAGCCAGATCATTTGAAATGGCCTTTCAGTTCTTAATTAGTAGATGCTTTCTCTACCACTGACTACCTGGGAGTGACGTGAAGGAGAATTTGCCTAGTTTGCAGGGGGGCGCCTGGGAGAGCCATTATCACTCACAGTGTTAGAAATGAAAGATTGAAGAAAAGATGATTAAAGCCCCAGCAGCTGCCTTCACAAATGAACTTCAGGAGAAAAAGCAGTTTAGTGTAAACGTGGCAAGTCTTCATATTGGAGCTTGATGAAATTAAAGGCAATGCCAGGTAATATAAACCACTGTTGAATCTTTCTTTTATTAAAACTGGGTTAAAACAAGGAGTAGAAATTTGTCAGGTGCAGTAATTACTCTGGTACTTTACTGATGAAAGCTCTCTTGGGCAAAGCCCTCCTCATCTATTTTCCATTTCCTCCTAAGTTAGATTTTCAGCTGCTAGAAGAGAATAAATATGAGCTAAGAAGAGGGTAACTTCAAAGCCTATCCATTTATGAATTAAATATTTCTAAGGGTAATACTGGTGATGTTTTCCCTCACTCTTTCAGTTGCCCTGAATTACTACCTTGAGAAAATTTCTAGATTATTTGGTCAATTATATTCTTAGGGGAACAGAGAAACATATGTTGGTGACCATAGAAACAGGAAAAAAAACTCTGATGAGACAACATTTGTTGCATGTGAAAATACTATAACCCAGCTGTTGCGGCTAAAGCAGGAGATGGAAGAAGGATACTGGGGCATTAATAGTGGGATAAAAGAAACTGATAAAGAAGAGAAAAGTCTGTGAGGTCCTTGCTTGTAGTGTGGTCTTTGAAGCAGCATAAATGTCACCTGGAAGAAATCACCTGTTAGAAATGCAGAATCTCAGGCCTTACCCCAGAATACTGAGTCAGAGTCTGCATTTTAATGTGATCTGCAGGTGATTCATATGAACATTCGGGTTTAAAAAACTCTGATCTATGGGCAGCCCTGTAGATGCCCATCTAAGTGCTATCAAAGCCAGGGAGACCTATACAATTCAGGGGATATCCACAGCTTCTCAGAAGGCATTTGCAGAGGGCATGCCAGTGGAAGGAATTACACATTCAGTGCTGGTGAAGATAGCAACAAATAGCTAGAGAAATAGAAATTCACAGGAAATCTTTAATTTTTAAAATTTTATTTAAGTGTAGTTGACTTATAATGTGTTAATTTCTGCTGTACAGCAGTGACTCAGTTATACATATATCTATTCTTTTCCATTATGGTTTATCACAGGATTTTTTTAAATAAATTTTATTTTATTTAGTTTTTTTAAATTTTTGGCTGCATTGAGTCTTTGTTGCTGTGTGCGGGCTTTCTCTAGTTGTGGTGAGCAGGGGCTACTCTTTATTGCGGTGCATGGGCTTCTCATTGCAGTGGCTTGTTGCGGAGCACAGGCTCTAGGCACGCGAGCTCTAGAGCACAGGCTCAGAAGTTGTGGTGCACGGGCTTAGTTGCCCCGCGGCATGTGGGATCTTCCTGGACCAGGGCTCGAACCCATGTTCCCTGCATTGGCAGGCAGATTCTTAACCACTGTGCCACCGGGGAAGTCCCTATCACAGGATATAGAATATAGTTCCCTGTGCTATACAGTAGGACCTTGTTGTTTATCCATTCTGTATATACTAGTTTGTACCTGCTAATCCTAAACTCTCAATACTTCCCTCCCCTACCTCCACTCCCCTTTGGCAACCACAAGTCTGTTCTCTGTGAGTCTCTGTTTCGTAGATATGTTCATTTGTGTCATGGACAAGAAATTTTTATAGTTAAGGCAAGAAAGCTCTCTGCTTTAAGGACTGAAATGGTGCAGTAGTAGAAAGGAGTTAAAACTCTTTGCAGTATATTTACTTGTTATGAAAAAAGGCACCGAATGATCCAAACAAGGGCAGCATGGCTGAGTGTGAGACGTGGAGCTACTGGAAGCAGAAGGGACACTCAGCACCAGGCAGCAAGACAGGGGTGTGGTCCAGGATAAAGATCTGCTTCTAATCAATTTTTGCTCATAGCTTTTGTAGTGAGGTGGAGTTAACAATAAACCCAGACCATGGTTATCCACGTTAATTCTTAGTAATTTACTGCATATCCTTATCTATTCCCATGTGCACTTAAATTAACTCTTGAATAAACTCTACATAATTTGTTCGTAAATAGGTTTTGTTTCTTCACAAGCGTGGGTTCATTTCCCAGCTTTTATATGCCGTGTGACTTTTGACCACCTGTATCTTAGCCTCACTTGCCTGTTTCTTAAGCTTTAAAATGGGGATAACAGTAGTACTCACCTCAGAGGTTTGTTTGAGAATTAAATGAATTAGTACATGTTATTTGCTTAAAAGAGCACCTGACATCTAGTTAGGGCTTAATAATTATTAGTTATGATTATTATAAAGTCTTGAAATAAAAGTATCCATTCAGATACTTAAGGAGAGGCAGCTGAACCAGGAGGATTTAACCAGCACTGGCAATCACTCTGCTAGGACAGATCACATCAGTTAGACATATTATTTTTAGATGCTCCGGACCTTAAATATGGATAATAACATAAAAACCAGATAGGATTTTGAGTAGTCATAACTTAAATGTATTCTTATATACCTAAGGAATGAACTCCCTGGAAATGGAAAATCCATTATTTACCTTTGCTTCCAGAAATCTCTTTCATTTTCTTGGGTCCTTTCTATCCTTACTCATAGAAAGTATATGGAAGGCCAAGTCCATACCAGTAGTTCTTGGATAAATAGTGATAGCTGAAGTATTGTGGCTGAATTTCACTCCTTTAAAAATTGACTGAGGAATTGAACTTAATTTGTATCTGTATTATGCATCTTGATCCATGTGACAGGAATACTAGAAAATGATGTAGTGAAATTGTAAGATGTTTAGGATCAGCTGGATCTCATTAAGAATGAGCTATTTGTGCTTAAAACCTACTTTAGTGAAAAAATGTTTTTCTCAACTACTTTGCAGTAGTTTTTTCACGTGCATTTGGAAGATTTTCCTCTTCCTGCTCCTTCTGCTTTCTTGAGGGGCATTTCTGCAAGGAAATGTCATTATAAACACCATTTGTCATAGGTGATGGCAAGAATCTCCAAAAGCAATGCGTTTGAATAGCTCTCCTTGAAGAGGCAGGACAGTGATGGAAAGTAAATAAGTTTGACCCATGTTATAGGCCGGACATCTGACAACTGTTCCTTCTGGTCGTGGTTCTGCTCTGACATTGCTGTCAGCCCCCTTCTCGAAGCCTCTGTGTCCCATCTATGAAATCTGAACTAAAATATAAAATCACATATTCGACCAACTTAAAATTCTAGGCCTCTATGATTAGGACCCCACACAAAGGAATTATGAAAAGCATTTCTAACCGATTAGTTAAATTTCACCTGGTTTAGGAGAATTGGGGTCAGGAACCAACACGAGACTACCCTGGGGAGACATGCAGGTCTTTTCTGAGAATAATTTCTTTTTTTGATTTTTTTCCTTCAGTCTGGGGCCATGTTGGTCAGCCTTTTTTTTTTTTTTTTTTTTTTTTTGCGGTACGCGGGCCTCTCACTCTTGTGGCCTCTCCTGTTGCGGAGCACAGGCTCTGGACGCGCAGGCTCTGGACGCACAGGCTCAGCGACCATGGCTCATGGGCCCAGCCGCTCTGCGGCATGTGGGATCTTCCCGGACCGGGGCACGAACCCGTGTCCCCTGCATCGGCAGGCGGACTGTTCCACTAGGGAAGCCCGGTCAGCCTTTTTGTAATATGAATTTTTATTTTCAAAATGGACTTTCTCACATCTCTCTCTGTACTACTGAAGATGTTGACAGTCTATACAAAATCAGGAGAAAGAGGTCTTTGGGAGGCTAATGCATTACACTCAGTCTCTTGGCCAAAGTGGCCCAGGTTTGGTGAGGAGGACATGGCAAAGATGCAAGGAAGTCCTGAGCCAGCAGGGATTACTGTAATTGAATTCCTGGGCAGCCCCTTGCTGCCTTCCAGCCCAGGCACACGTCTTTGCCTTTTTTCTATTTTCTGGCTTCCATAAATAATCCGCAAAGTGGACAGTTGGCGGCCAGAAAATCAATTGGCCCTTATATCTTCTCTAATTTCTCATTGCCAAGCATTCGCAAGGCATTTGTAGGGAATAAACTAACTCTTCTACCTGTTACGGTGCTTTTGATAGATGACAAGACATAGATAGATTCAGGGTGGAACAAACAGGTAAAGTTCTATAGCTGAGTACACTCTATCTGGACTTCCTTTTATCTTGTGTAACTGTAGAGGACAATGTTTTCCCAAATACCATATTATTAATATAAATAATAATTAATTTAAATATGTTATCTTTTTTAACTCTACTTTTTTAAAACTACATTTGTGTTGTGTGACAGAAACTGTGAGTATTATAAGTAAATAGAAAATAGGGATGACAAAATGAAAAGTAAAATCATAAAGTACATGAACATTCCTAAGGCTTTGAAACATGCATGTGAGGAGACCAGCAGACACATATATTGGGTGCTCAAGAAATATTTAATGGATGAATGGAATTTTCCAAAACAGTTATTTGTATTTCTTCCCACCCTCAGCTTAGGAGATAACCTATTTGTTTTATACTTGCCAATGTTGTTCAATTCTTTTCCATTTTTTAACAATTTAAGTGATATATTCTTACTACACACCTATGAGAATGGCTAAAATTAAAATATTAAGAATACCAAATGCTGGTGAGAATGTAGAGCAACAGGAACTGTCATCCATTGCTGGTGAGAATGCAAAATTTTACAGCAACACTAGAAAATGGCTTGACAGTTTCATATAAAGGTAAACATATACTTATCATAAGACTCTGCAAGCACACTCCTAGGTATTTGCCCAAGAGGGATGAAGATTCGTGTTGATATAAAAACTCTACACAAATGCTTAGAGTAGCTCTATTCATAATCACCCTAAACTAGAAACAGCCTAAATGTGGGCTTCAGTGGGCAAGTGAATAAACAGACTGCTGCATTCATGTGATGGAATTCTACTCAGCAGTATAAAGAACAAATTTTTGATGCACATAACAACTTGGATAATCTCAAAGGCACTATGCTGAATGAAAGAAGCTAACCTCAAGACTACATAGAGCATGATTTTCTCAAGGAATCAGAACTACAGTTGACCCTTGAATAATATGGGAATTAGGAGTGCCAACCCCCCACAAGTCAAAAATCAGAATATGACTTTAGAGTTAGCCTTCCTCATCCACGGTTTTGCATTGGCAGATTCAACCAACCTTGGATCGTGTAGTACTGTAGAATTTACCATTGAAAAAAAAAATCCTATATAAGTGGACCTGCGCAATTCAAACCCATGTTGTTCAAGGGTCGTCCGTATAGTGATGGGGAGTAGGTCAGTGGTTGCTAGGGGTTTGAGGCCAGGAGAGTGTGTGACTATAAAGTGAGAGCAATGGGGAGTTTTTTTGGGTGTAATGAAACTGTTCTGTATCCTGACTGTGCTGATGGTTACATGAACCCATACATGTGCTATAATTTATAAAAGTGTACCTCAAAAGTGAGCCAATTTTATGGTATCATAATTTTTTAAACAAAATTTTTAATTAATTAATTTATTTTTGCTGTGTTGGGTCTTCGTTTCTGTGCGAGGGCTTTCTCTAGTTGTGGCAAGCGGGGGCTACTCTTCATCGCGGTGCGTGGGCCTCTCACTATCGCGGCCTCTCTTGTTGGGGAGCACAGGCTCCAGACGCGCAGGCTCAGTAGTTGTGGCTCACGGGCCTAGTTGCTTCGCAGCATGTGGGATCCTCCCAGCCCAGGGCTCGAACCCGTGTCCCCTGCATTAGCAGGCAGCTTCTCAACCACTGTGCCACCAGGGAAGCCCCGGTATAATAAGTTTTAAAACAAAGTGAAAAAAATATACATTCTTATTGAAGACTAGTTAAACAATAGGAAGCGTAAAAGTAAAATGGAGTCTTCACTCCTCACCTCCCTAACTCATACCAGGATGTGTATCCTTTCAGAGCTATCTATGCTGTTCTGACAGGCTGAGAGTTGCTGGGAAAGACATCAACTCAGGAGCCACATGGCCTTGATTTGTCCCAGCCCCTCCACTTAATTGTAGCTTTGTGACTTTGGGCAAGTTACTTAACCTCTCTGTTTCTCATGTTTCTCTTTCTTATGTACAAAATGGTGCTTATAGCTTGTTATTTACATAACAAGCGCTGTAAGCATTTGCCATTTTTACTATAGGAACATACGACATGCACACGTAAAATAGGTTTGTATTTGTATCGTTTTGACATCTTTTGTTCATTTGACATTACATAATTAATATCTTTCCATGTCAGTATATAAAGATCTTCCCTACTTCTATGAATTCCAAAGGCTGCATAGTAGTAGTCTATTATATATATATGAATTAAAATATATTTAATATTACATATTATTTATAAATATATATTTAATACATTCATATTAAATTTAATATATATCCTATTTATAATATAATATATTTAATAATGTTCTTATTGATGAAGGCACCCTTTTTAACTTAAACTGGTTTTTTATTTTTGAAAAATTTTCTCTACCAATCGGATCCCAGTGTGCTCGCAATCTTCCAGGATTTGTTCACAGTTCATAGTTCACTGCTGGTACCCTTTTCTCCCTTCTCATCCTCTTCTTCCCCTTTCTCCTCCTTTTAAAAATCTTTTCCATAAGTTCCATGGGCTTTTCAGGAGGCATTGGAAGTGATGTGTGTCTTCAGTCCGTCATCTTGAATCAGAAGCTCTTACCCTCCTAACATCCTTTCTTAAACCCATCCTGTGGGTCAGGGGAAGTATTGAGGCAGAAGATTGCAGTGCTTAGGGAAGAAAACTGAACTTAAGCTGGGAAATTTGAGTGTGAATTCTGCTTAGCCATCCATTAGCTGGCTGAAGGTGGGCATTCACTTCACATTCTCTGGTTCTCAGTTTCAACTGTAAAATGATATGCTTAGACTAGATGAACTCTAAAATTCTGTTACCTCCACTTACAAAATGGTGACACTAAGGCTCACAGAAATGATTTGCCAGTGGTCATCCAGGAAGTGAGATGTAGACTTGAGTCTTGAACACGTGTCTTCAGATTTCAAATCACAGGTGCACCAAGCCAACCTGAGCAATGCCACCTCAAGAACTGAGAGTGAAGGGGACACATCTCTCTGAGAGACATTTCCTACCATGTGTAGACGTGGGCACGTGTGCCCCCACACAGAGGCTGTCCCAGGAGGTTGCCTCGTGGCTCTTATACGCCTGCCCTCCAGTGGACAGAGCTGTGTTCTAGAACGTTGCCTGCTCAGCCTCTCACGGGGCAGGGGCGGGGGTGTAGCTCGGCTTTGGCCCAGCACGGAGAAGCAGCCCTGTACAGTTGGTGGTGCGGCTGCGTGCACAGTGGTCGGGCCTCCCAGCACTGGAGAGCATGGCTGAGCTCGTTCCGAACTCGCTCTGAAAACATTCCTCTCCTAGCAGCCATGTAATCTCTCCTCCAGCCTTGTGCAAGCAAATGGCTTTGCAGCGGCTCCCCTCAGTCCTGGTGTAAGCAAGGTACAAGCATCAGGGCTGTGCATTTGTATACATTTCCCTTATTTGGATCTTTCCACAAGGCCTTCTCTAGATGTCAATTTCCTCCTTCCTTTCCATGGATTTCCCTTTGGGTTGTATGAACATGGTTTTTCTTTTTAGTCAATATTAGGATGACTTTTAAAAATTTGCAGCAAAACCCCTAACTCCTCTAAACACACAAACAAACAAGCCAACAGAAAATCAAACCAGCAAACAGACGCATCCTACAAATCCATTAAAAGTGCTTCTTCAACACAATCTCATCAGCCTCTAGTTAGGGGATGGTGTACTTGTTTCTTACACGGTTTAAGAATTGAGTGTTCGTCTGTTGCCACACACCTTTAGCTTCTTTGGAACATGAGCTTCTGGAGTTCTGATCTGTAACTTCATTCTTTCTGGCCTCCTTCTTCCTTCTCCATGACCTGGTTCTGTCCATTCCCTGAGTCTCATGCAATTATACCATCTGGCCGACCTTTTGGTTACTCCAGACCAGCTGTTCTCAACTCTGGCTGCACGTTAGAATCACTTGGGGATTTAATTTTTCTTTGTTGGATTCTAGGTGTGCATATATTTAAACATACCTTAAGTGACTTGTACATAGAGGGGGTAGGAAATGGATAACATTTGTTAAATGGGATCAACTCCTTCCTTTTTCTACCTACCTAATCTAGCTTCTTCCTCTTTTGGTGATTCTCAGAGAGAAAATAGGAGGTTCCCTTCGGCGGTTGTTGGCTTTCAAGCCTTTGATCTGACAATGCATTCATAACTCTCTGGGAGTGTGGTACCCACCCTACGGGCTTAGAGTCACTCTTAGAGGTCACAGGATGAACACGAGGTACAGCATGATTTTTCGCTTGCTTTTTAATTTTCTCTATGTCACTCTTTCACTCATAGTTTAGAAACAGTAGATGAATTATGTAGGATTTTTAGACTCCTCAATAAAAGGAGAAGGGGAAAGGGAGCTCTAGGTTGAAGAAATTTGCATAGAAAGAAAGTATGCCCCAGTCACTGCACATTTCAAAATATGTGATATCGGTATTTGAAATGTTTTTGAGTCTGGTTCTTTTTAAAATACTTAGGGGCATCCTGGCTATAAAGACACAAGGCATTTTGCACAGGTTGTATGTTTAAGCTGATGGGAAGAGAGTCATAAAGCACATCTTCCATATCCACCTTCTGTTGGGTATTGAGAAAACTCTTTTCTCTTCGTCTAAGCACCTGTGTTGAATTTGGTAGCTGTGGTGTTTGGACTGATTCAGCAGTAATTAATCTCCAGGCTAATTATGAGCTCTGTTGTCATTTTGCTAGATGTAATTAAACTGCATAGCTGGAGAAAGTTGGGGAACTATGGTTTCCAAGAAAACTCTTCCCTGTAACTTGGCAAGGAGCTCAAGAGTGACAACATAATCAGCCAATTAAATATAAGCTGGAAGCCTGATGTCCTTCAGGATGAGTTTACATGAAGAAGACAAGTGTATGTTCACAAGAGGCACCTGCTGTTTTACTGCTGCCTTTTTGGAAAGAGCTTGGAGTATTCTAGAGGTTTTCTCTCTAATCCTCTTGATAGCTTTATTAAACAGGAAGCAGAGCAAACATTTTAGTCCCTTTCAAACAGATGAGATGATTAACATCGTGAAGGTCAACTGTCTTGTCAAAGAGCATAGTGACCACGGGTCAGAAGAAATTTCAGTAATGTATTTCCTTTAAAAATGTGATGATTGGGCTTCCCTGGTGGCGCAGTGGTTGAGAGTCTGCCTGCCAATGCAGGGGACACGGGTTTGTGTCCCGGTCCAGGAGGATCCCACATGCCAAGGAGCAGCTGGGCCCGTGAGCCATGGCCACTGAGCCTGCGTGTCTGGAGCCTGTGCTCCACAACGGGAAAGGCCACAACAGTGAGAGGCCCGCGTACCGCAAAAAAAAAAAAAAAAAAAGTGATGATTGTCTACATAGATTTCTATAGCAACCATCAAATATATGATTATACTAGCATAAAGATATGAATTGGTGAATAAATTCTTTAAGTCTTTTGGGGCCAAGGTTCTGTTCCATTTTTTAGTCTAGGGTGAGGAGATACCCTAACAAATGTGGGTGTTGCTGAATCACACTGGCTTTGGCCTTGCTCAGAAGGGCCACTTTGAAGAGACGAGGAAGAAGGTACATCTGGTCCGTATTTCCATAAAAATCAGCCCTGGTAACCTGTTTGGCAGATAAGTTGCAGGCTTCCAATGCCTGACATAGGTAGCAAGACATATTGTACTTTGTTATTTTAAATAGGTTTTAATGCTTTACTAGATCTCTGAGCAGACTCTTTGCCTTGGTGTGCACAGAATACATGGTCAAGGAGAAAGCATTTAAAGCATGGGACAGCTACTCTCGTTGCTGTGTTTGCAAAAGCACATGTGGGTGTGTATATGGGCTCCACCAGTGATAACTCAAGAACTCAGGATGATTTGGGGAGGTATATTGACTCATATAGGTAGAGTTTTATATTGTTGGGTATTTTTCATAGTTTTATTTATGGCAAGGGATTTCCATTTAAAAGAGTAAGGAAGAAAAGTTTCCTTTTGAAAATAAATTTAAGTAAAACTGTGACCTGTATAATTGTTAAATAAATAATGATATGGGTAATGTGTGGGTAGAGGCACAATTATGAAGGTGGCACTCGAATGACTAAGGTTTAGGTCACAGGGGCCTCTCTCCATTCTCTTCTACTCCTGGTAAGAGATTTATCTTCTTGATTCCTTTGCCTCAATTCCATTTTGTTAAAGGTGGGTCAGATAAGAAAGTAATTCCATTTTGTTAAAGGTGGGTCAGATAAGAAAGCTAATGTGTTGTACCATTAAGTCACAAATATGTATTCCGTTGCTATTGCCATAATGAAAAAATAAGGAAAACCACACTCAAACTCTGCCTTGAGTCTCCGAATTAGTTTTAGTGCCCAGTCATTTGACTAACAACAGTTTGGGTCTTATGAACATATGACTTAGTGCCTATAATAATCACAGATTATGATTATTCCCTGAGAGTGTTTATTCTTTCCCTGCTATGCTGAAAACAAACAGCCATAATAAAAAATCTGTTTCTTCCTAACCATGGACAAACTAAATGGCAAGAGATCCAGGCTTTGCATATTGACTGTGCCTTTGGAAAAATAAGGGAAACTCTAAAGGACAGTATCCCAGTCCACATTTCCTAACACACACAACACGGATAATCTCACTTACCTTGCGCTAAGTGAAAGAAGCCAAACTCAAAATGTTACATATTTGTTGATTACATTTATATGACTTTCTGGACAAAGTAAAACTATGGGGACAGAAAACTTATTAGTGATTGTCAGGGGGCTAGATGTTGACTTCCAAGGGGCAGGGAAAAATTTTCAGGATGCTGGAACTATTCTCTGTCTTCATTATGGTGGAGGTTGTAAGACTATATCCATTTGTCAAAACTCTTAGAACTGTATGCTAGAAAGGGTGAATTTTACTGGCTGTAAATTATCTCAATAAACCTGACCAAAGAACAAATAAATGTTCTTAGTGTTCCATAAGAAGAATTACAAGTAAAATATGAAATAATAGTCAAACCAAAACGAAAAGCCACAAATACCTGCAAATCATTTCTTGAGGGTGGAGAAAGTCAGTCTCAACTTTCAAATTGATTTACCTTGATAGACAGCCTCTTAATCTGTATGTCTAGAGTGAAAATATCAAGTGTATCCTTTTATACAAACTGTTTCCATTCAATCATTTTTTTTTTGTTCGCGACTAGATTCATTTCAGCCCTACTGCTCCTCATAGTTTGAAGAATTTATCATGGCAAAGCATGCTTTCTCTGGTCGGGTATTATATTAGTAAATCACTATTAATGATTGCCCTGTAGCAGTTTTTTTCATATAAAACACACTCTACCTTTGGTACAATTAGGGAATGCCTAAGAGTGGAAATGATGGAGAAATTAGGAACACATAAACTTTTGGAGATAACGTACTCCGAATTAGTTCGGAATGGCCAACTTTTAAAATAGTGTGATCAGGTACAGATAAGGTTTGTAGCCCCTCTTACCTTGCATGTCCCCCTGTCCCCATGCTCATGAGATTGTATGGAAAATTTTGGCTCACCTGGGTGTCTTCAGTCTGTGAGTTCCTTATTCATTTTTTTTTTTAAAGGGCTCTTTATTTTTTTTTAGTAATTTATTTATTTATTTTTGCTATGTTGGGTCTTCGTTTCTGTGCTAGGGCTTTCTCTAGTTGTGGCAAGCGGGGGCCACTCTTCATCGCGGTGCGCGGGCCTTTCACTATCGCGGCCTCTCTTGTTGCGGAGCACAGGCTCCAGACGCGCAGGCTCAGTAGCTGTGGCTCACGGGCCCAGTTGCTCCGTGGCATGTGGGATCCTCCCAGACCAGGGCTCGAACCCGTGTCCCCTGCATTAGCAGGCAGACTCTCAACCACTGCGCCACCAGGGAAGCCCCCTTATTCATTCTTGTATCCTATTTCCTAGCACAGTGCTTGTAGGAACTAAAAATTGCTTCTGAATGAATAAGTGAAAACTTATGGCTTTCTAATTATCGTAAATGAATCATTTCCATGTAAAAATGGACTTTTGCAAGGAGTTGGGCAAGTGGCATGAATTCTGACACGCCAAGATGGACACGTGAGGCCATTTGTCTGTGATACTGTAGGTATAGCTTTTCTTGGAGGCATGTGGCTGGACTTGAAGTCTTCTTGAAACTTGTTCTAGTTGCTGGTTGGTTAAAGTAAGAACTACTCAAAGCTTTTAATGCATTAATTAAAATTTGTTTAAAGTAGTATAATAATGAAAATTAAGTCATTTAAGAAAAAAAATGGATGCATTTTTATTTATTTTTATTTTTATTTTTTTGTTGCGGTACACGGGCCTCTCACTGTTGTGGCCTCTCCCGTTGCAGAGCACAGCCTCCAGACACGCGGGCTCAGCGGCCATGGCTCACGGGCCTAGCCACTCTGCGGCATGTGGGATCTTCCCGGACCGGGGCATGAACCCGTGTCCCCTGCATCGGCAGGCGGGCTCTCAACCACTGCACCACCAGGGAAGCCTGATGCATTTTTAGAGGTTCCTCTGCCTTGCAAATATAATGAATTATCAAAGGTTACACATATTTTATAGACACTTTTTATAGGACTAATTGACTTTCTTTTGAAGCACTGGTATATTGTTGCCAATTCAGATCATTCCATAGTTCAAATAAGAGGTCCCTTTTCCTCATGGTTTTTTAGGGAAGTCTTTAAAGTAATACATGAAAATCTGATTAATATATAGTCTAGTTTTCATAATTTTATCTGTTGTGATTCAAGGACTGATTTAAGACTTCTATTTCATTTTTCTTGTTTTGTGGCAATCACAGACAGTTAGCCATGTTCACCTTCTGATACCTATGACACAATTTTCATATCACAGAAGGCAGAACTCACCTTACCAAGCCCTCAGGATTGTTTACTGATTATAGACTCAGTTAATTCTTCTCAAACAGTGCAAACAGTCAAGGTCAGCTCCTTTTTGTTGATTTATTTCCAAGAGGCCTCGTAGGATACTGCCCACCTCTGTAGCTCCATTTCACAATTTATCTTGGCTGTGTTTCCCTTCACACATCGTATTATCATTTCACTTATCCCAGACTTACTAATCAATACATCAATTAACAAATATTTGCTGAGTTCTTTTTGTGGTGGCACATGATATTTATCTTGCCCAGGAGACATTGCCTTTCCTATGGTAACTACACTTAGGTTTCCCTTTGGGGCGTCTCTCCCTACAGCTCTCAGTCATGTGCTTTGGAAGCAGCATGAGCTCCAGCAGTGGGCACATGACTCAGACTGGCCAATCAGTGTACTCCATTTCTCTGGCCCCAGTGACTTGTGTGGTGATGGGCACACGACATAAAACAGTCCATTAGGAATGAATTCCATGACTTTCAACTAAAACTGTTGGGAAGAGAAGCTCTCTTTCTCCCAGGATTACTAATTAGGTGCAGTATTTCTGGGGCTATCTTTAATCCCACTATTAGAGGATCTTTGAAGAATGAAGCCAATATAGAGAAAACCAGACCCAAGGAATGGAGGAAGAAGATCTTATGTGCTCTTTAAAAAGCCTGATCCGGGCTTCCCTGGTGGCGCAGTGGTTGAGAGTCTGCCTGCCGATGCAGGGGACATGGATGGGTTCGTGCCCCGGTCCGGGAGGATTCCACATGCCACGGAGCGGCTGGGCCCGTGAGCCATGGCCGCTGAGCCTGCACGTCCGGAGCCTGTGCTCCAAAACAGGAGAGGCTGCAACAGTGAGAGGCCCGCGTACCGCAGAAAACCCCCCAAAAAACAAAAAACAAGCAAAAAAGCCTGATCCAACTGTGCCTGAAGCTGATATCAGGCTACATGTGTACCTTAGAGTATACACAATTTCTGTCCTTCACTAAAAAGGACTACTGATTAAAATACTCACATGTGCAAAGATTCTGAAAAATACAAATTTCTGGTTTCCAAGGGTTTACAATAGATCAGAAAGAATAAAATATAATCATATCAAGTTAGCATTACCGTTCAAAAGTATGCTATTTTTTCTCTCTATCCCTGAAATTATGTCAGGATTGTTTGCATATATTCCCTTCTTCAAAGATAGATTGCAGAGAAGAGAGCCTGGTCTTCTATTCACCTCCTTTTTCTTAATATCTAGCAAAGTGCTTGTACATGGAAAATATTCAATAAATTTTTATTGAATTTATCTGAAAAGACAACTAATGGTACTCAGGGATTTATGGTAAATGCCAAATGAGTAGTTTAGATCATGACATCCTATTTTATGTTAAATCGCATTTTTTGTCTTCTGGGCCAGGTCTTCATTCAGATTGCTACCACTAGATGATTTGTGTTTTGTTTTGCTTTCTTGAGCAAAGCCATGGCTCAATACTAGACAGAGGCAGCTTTGTGGGCATAGAAGAAGGGGAATTGAGAAAGCCTCCAGGGATTTATGTTTTACAAGGAATATGCTCCATTATCAAAATAATGTTAAATTATCTTGTTCACTTATCAACTTTAAATTGATAAACCATAAAATTTTAATTTTAATGAGGAAAAGAGAGAGGAAAATTCACTCTCAATAATCAAAAGTATATGCAATGATAATAATATCTTGATCATAATCATTGTTTTTGACCTTTCCTAGCTCAAATAACTCAGCTACTTTTACATAGTTGCAGTGTAGAACCATTTTGTCACTAGTTAATTAGAACCAAATGCCCTGACAAGGTCTGATTCTTTCTTTATTCTCAGAGCTGTGAATCTTTTTTCTTCCTGGACCAAACTAAAGTGGACTTCGTTCCTGTCTGATATTTCTCCAGCTTCAAAAGTGGAAGCACCTGAAGCTACTTTGTTCAAGGTAAGTGAACTAGATATCTGCAGTGAATATTTGTTTCTTTTAAATTTTAATCGATACAGGCATGAATGGTCTTCTTATTATATGAGGATGCATATAAAACAATGCTCAAAACAATGCTTTTATTACAGTAGCTAAGATTCACCGAAGGAACTGAAAATGCATGAGTGATATTCAACACCTGTATCTTTTTCTCTTGGGTTATGTCATTCTATAGGATGAAATAATGATGGTTAAAGTTTAATAGTTCCTTTCTATGTTCTTTTTTTAACAACTTCATTGGAGTATAATTGCTTCACAATGGTGTGCTAGTTTCTGCTCTATAACAAAGTGAATCAGCTATACATACACATATATCCCCATATCTCCTCCCTCTTGCGTCTCCCTCCCACCCTCCCTTCCCCACCCCTCTAGGTGGTCACAAAGCACCAAGCTGATCTCCCTGTGCTATGCGGCTGCTTCCCACTAGCTATCTATTTTACATTCAGTAGTGTATATATGTCCATGCCACTCTCTCTCTTCGTCCCAGCTTACCCTTCCCACTCCCTGTGTCCTCAAGTCCATTCTCTACACCTGTGTCTTTATTCCTGTCCTGCTTCTAGGTTCTTCAGAAGCACTTTTTTTTTTAAGATTCCATATATATGTGTTAGCATATGGTATTTGTTTTTCTCTTTCTGACTTACTTCACTCTGTATGACAGACTCTAGGTCCATCCACCTCACTACAAATAACTCAATTTCGTTTCTTTTTATGGCTGATTAATATTCCATTGTATATATGTGCCACATCTTCTTTTTCCATTCGTCTGTCGATGGACACTTAGGTTGCTTCCATGTCCTGGCTATTGTAAATAGAGCTGCAATGAACATTGTGGTCCATGACTATTTTTGAATTATGGTTTTCTCAGGGTATGTGCCCAGTAGTGGGATTGCTGGGTCATATGGTAGTTCTCTTTTTAGTTTTTTAAGGAACCTCCATACTGTTCTCCATAGTGGCTGTATCAATTTACATTCCCACCAACAGTGCAAGAAGGTTCCCTTTTCTCCACACCCTCTCCAGCATTTATTGTTTCTAGATTTTTTGATGATGGCCACTCTGACTGGTGTGAGGTGATACGTCATTGTAGTTTTGATTTGCATTTCTCTAATGATTACTGATGTTGAGCATTCTTTCATGTGTTTGTTGGCAATCTGTATATCTTCTTTGGAGAAATGTCTACTAGGTCTTCTGCTCATTTTTGGATGGGGTTGGTTTTTTGTTATTGAGCTGCTTGTAAACTTTGGAGATTAATCCTTTGTCAGTTGCTTCAAATATTTGCAAATATTTTGCAAATATTTTCTCCCATTCTGAGGGTTGTCTTTACATCTTGTTTATGGTTTCCTTTGCTGTGCAAAAGCTTTTAAGTTTCATTAGGTCCCATTTGTTTATTTTTGTTTTTATTTCCATTTGTCTAGGAGGTGGGTCAAAAAGGATCTTGCTGTGATTTATGTCATAGAGTGTTCTGCCTAGGTTTTCCTCCCTTTCTATGGTTTTATTAGATAACTAACATCATAGGTTTTTCATGAGACGGACCCCTGAAATAAGTTTGAATCTCAGCACCACCATTTGCCAGAGCTGTTGATTGTAGACCAGTCACTTACCTTTTCCAGCCTGTTTTCTTACCTGTTCCTCATGGAGTTGCTGTGAGGACCAAGTATTCTAATGTATATGAGGTCAAAGGACGATGGTAGTAGTAGCAATAGTTACAGATTAGCTGGAGCAGTAATTCTGTACAGGCTTTCCCTATATCCTCCCTAGGAAACTTGATGTAAAGGCAATTCCATTTTTCCCCAATGTTGAATGGGCCAAATGGCTGGCTAGGCCCCCTCTTTCTTCACATTCCGCCTGTGTCCCTCAGGGATGCATATGCGGTTGAACTGGTATCCTTCCAGGATGGAGGGAAACTGTTCTTCAGTTCAGGGTACACCTCTAGGAAACATGAGAATGACAAATAATAAAAAAAGAACCAGCCCCAAATGCTGTCAAATTGTGAGTACAAAACTGTTGGTTTTCATGTAGCTGAATTTTTTGTTAAAGGAATTAAATTCTAACAAAGCTAGCTTTGGTCAAAGAAGTTGACCCAATTTCATACAAGAAATAAGGATGTTACTGGGAATTGAACAGTTTATTGCTAGAATAATAAAGATGACAAGAGGAAGAATTATGGTCTCTTTTGTTCTCTCTTGAATCCCAGCTACTAAAGTTGTGCCTGGACTATAAGAGGCGCTCAATATAATTATTGAATAAATGAGTGAATGCTGCTAAAAAAAAATAGCAGGCGGACTTGGGCTGATTTTTAAGCATGATAAGTGTGGCCATGTAAAATAAACTAGATAGAAGCAACATAGTTAAGCCAGGAAGCTGAAATTCCTCTTCTCTGAAGACCTCTAAGAGTAGGTTCAACTCCCATTTCTCCAAGATCCTGTCAGTTTACCTTTTGAAAAGAGGATAGGCCAGATATATTCTGAGGTTGAAAGGCTCTAGAACTCTCATGGAAAGTTCCATATATGTGTGAAAGGTGTTTCCTCATCTTGGAACTTGGAGAGCTTTGCCAGGCACCACAAATATTTATCCACAGTTAGTCTTTTACCCCCAATCATGCCTTAAGACAGATTTTCCTGCTACAGATCCATTTTGCTTCTGACACTATTTTGTTGCAAGCCACCAGTTACCTGTGTGTGCAGGTGATAATGACCCCAGTGATATTTATTCATAGTTCACTTTTCCTTCACAGAAAGCAGGAAACAGTTCCTCATTAGTATCTGGGCCATATGTAAGTAGCTGAATGACATTGTTGCTTTCTGTCCGCAAAGGAGAGAAATTTTGCTCAGGGTTTCACAGATAATACTGATTTTTTTGTGTCCCAGATCATGTTCAGGATATCATCATACATTGTGGTTCGACTTTCCTTTTGAAAATAATGTAGTAGATCAAAGTACTTATTTCCTTTATGTGAATAATGCTTTATTCATTTAAACTCCTAATATGAAACAAGAATATTTATTAAAAGATTTCATGGAAATTTTGGGTAGAAACAGTGCTCATTTTATAAGCAATTGGAAATCAAATGGTAATTATTTTGAGAAAGAACTTTCTTATTACCATGGTGGGCTACTGACAATTGTTTAGGATAAGGTAACTAATTTAATAATTAAGTGACTATATTTGTTGCCAAAATCTCTGAAAATGGACAGGTTTCATGTTAAATGGTCTAATGTATATGAAGCCAAAGCACAATTTTTGTTGTTTTTCTTGTTTGATTACTTAATAGATACAGTACCAGAAATAAACCACAGCCTAGAAGCCCCCATCATAGCTAGAATACATCTCAGGAAGACATAATTGGAAGATAAGTTTGAACCAATGAAACCCACAGAGCAGAAAGATACCATTACAGATTTAAAGATCATATATCTTATATACTTTAAGAAAAAGTTGATGAATCTGAAGGACCCAGATCACTAAAACCAACTTAGTTACATTGCATATGTAAAGAAAAGACAATGGGTTTAGTGAAACTAAGATGACTAACATAGCAAAAGACTTCAGTGCTCTCTAGTTTGCTTTGAAGGTATAATTTATGAAGATGCTTTAAGGTCATATGTAATACAAATGACAGTATTTCTAGAGATATATTTGTGCTCTGTAGGATTCATGAGTAATAATGCCTGGAGCACTCCAGCAAAGGTAGTTGCATGAATTAATGGAGCAATCTGGGCATCAGTCCAATAAAAATGTTGGCTGAATGCTTCCTTGGGGGGAAAAGATACTGAGAACAGGATAGTTATAAGCAATTGATGCTGGTTAAATAGAACATCTTCCTTACTCTTTTCAGCTTGCCTCTGAACTAAGTAAGCTGTGTGTCTTTGAGAGAGGAAGAAGAAGACTTTAAGGGGCAAGTTTATTTTAATGCAAAGAGTCAATTTTCAAGTAACATACTTCTTTTTGGGTAGGCTGACCTGAGTATGAAAACCCAGGCTTACTAGCAAGCCCTTAGTTATAAAGTCTCTGCATTTAATGCTGATATCTCAGATTTATGCTGAACACTTCCTATAAGATCAAAGTACAATATGTAATTCTCAATTTCAATGCAACTACATATTTGAATAAATTTGTGTTGGGAACAGTGGGAAGAAATGGAATCAGTTAACCAGGTCTAATAGGAAGAGTTCCCTTCTCTCTTGGCTTGAGGTCTTCCATGGGGACATAAAGAAATAAAAACTCTAGGCTCATAAGAACCTCTGTGTCCCACTTGCCAATCAAAAACAGAAGGCAACTGGATGTCTTTAAGTGATTGGTAATGGGCATGGAAGAAAAGAGCATGCTGTGGAATAGCTGAGCTGGGTGGAGTGTCACATGCTTTTTAGAATTGGTCTGGAGGTCACTCTCTCCATTTATAGCCATGGAATGGATGGAGACCAAATTCAGTGTCAGAATGTTTGAAATCCATCCTTATTCTATAACTTTCTAGCCATGTTACTCAGGGCAGGTAGCTTAACTTCTCTGAGGAGAAGTTTAACTTTTTAAATTTACACAATTGGAAAAATAAAACTCTCCTCTGTGTCTTACAATCATTTCCTGAGACGCTATTGAAATAATGTATGCAGATATGTTTTGCTGGTTGTGGAGAACTATGCCATTGTGAAGTGTGGACATTATTATTCTCTCTAATGGAAAGCTCCCTGAGGGTTTATACCGTTCATAAACCTCTTCCAGCTGCCTACTTTATTTCCCAAACCCTCCTCCTTTGGCTCTTCTTTTTGTTCTAATTACCTCCAGGAGGACAACTCCATTAGGAATTAATGAGCTTTAGTACCTTCATTTGCCATCTGCTCCCCTCCCCCTTTTAAAAAATGAAGGTGTGTCTCAGCCTCAAGACCTTATGTTGACTGTAGCCAGGCAGATGCGAGTGATTCAGATGAGAAAGATTCTTTATTCCATGGTACCAAGGTCACATTTGGGCTTGGTGCTGCTTTTGAAAGCCAGATGGCGACTAGAAGGTGAGAAGAGCCTCTGTTTAGAGCCCTGCTATGGAACACACTGGCCCCACTGGCATTCATTTATTCAAGCAGGCATTTATTCATTCAATTAACATTTACTGTGTCTGTTATATGCCAGACACTGTGCTAGATGGCAAGGATATAAAGTTGAATGAGACGGACTCTTTTCCTTGAATTGCTCACAGCCTACTGGAGGAGATAAATACATGTATCCAGGTAACTATAGTGCAATATTTGATGTGCTCTAATAGTCCTATAGCACTGAGTCTAGGTTCAGATATAGGGAAAGTTAGAAGAGCTGAATTGCTCTCACAATTTGGGCTTTTCAGAGAAAGGACTGTCTTCTCAGTTCCCTCCATGTCTATTAGCAAAAGGAACTGGTTTGTGGACCAGTAAGTATCTAGTTGATACCCCCCAATTGCCCACCTCTCTTTTCCTTTATTCCTATATCTGCTGTGTCCAGTTTGGGAATCACCTAGGACATAACTGCAATACTGGAAATATTTGCAAATGTAGAGAATAATAATCTCCCCATCTCTATTTATAATAACTGTGTACCATCTATTGTTTAATGAAGAGGGTGGTAATTAGGGTCCTAATAGATAACAGATGGCACACAAAACTGTTACAAGGGTGTGAGTACAGCCCCATAGGAGGGATTGTGCAGGAATCTGGGGCTAGGAGAAGCTGAGCTGAGACAATCTCTATGTCCAAAGGGAAGAAGAGAGGGATCAGTTTCAGGACCCCAGCAGAAAAAGGACCCCTGTAGAATTGGTCTTCTTGAGAGGTACGGTAACCTTCAGTAAAAGGTCATAGTTAGCCCACTTGGAGGCTATCTAGCAGGGAGAAAGCCAGGGAAACAAATCCCCTGCCTTCACTTTCCTCCTCCCTCCCTCACATCTCTCTGATGCTCTCCATGGCCCAGACCCAGTTAGAAGTCTCAGGGGCTGGGATCCTGTCAACCTCACCCTTCCAGTTCACCAGAGAAGGGTGGAGAGGGGAACTGGGAGGGCAAACGGAAGATAACCGCCCAGGAGAGATCAGGATCCTCACCTGTAACATGACTGTGTAAGAATGCAGACTTGCCCGCTCCCAAAAGTTATGTTAATTATGTATATATGCGTATATATATATGTGTGTGTGTGTATATATATATATAACATTTTATGCACATTTTATTATATATACACATATATATGCACATATATACATGTGTGTTTTCTTAAAATAATAGCACACAAGTTCTGTACAGTAAGTCCCCTACATACAAACCTTCAAGTTGTGAACTTTCAAAGATGCAAACATGCATTCGCATGTCCAATCACGTAAGTTCAAGTGTCTGGGGTAAATTGTCACGTGCATGCATCTTCTACAAGTGGTTGTGCTTTTGTGTAGTTTACAGAACTGTATAGAGGACAGTAGTACAGTATCTTTATTTCAAGCCCAGGAGGTCCAGAAGCAAGCGTAAAAGCATAGGTAAAGTAGCTGGTACTACTGTACTTTTCAGAGTACTGTACTGTAAGATTAAAAATGTTTTCTTTATTTTTTCTGTTTGTTTTGTATGTATTATTTGTTTGAAAAGTATTATAAACCTATTTCAGTACAGTACTATATAGCCGATTTGTTAGTTGGGTACCTAGGCTAACTTTGTTGGATTTACAAACAATTTGGACTTAAGGAACGCATTCTCGGAATGGAACTCGTTTGTATGTAGGGGACTTATTGTTTAACTTTCTTACTTGAGATGCTTTACCAAACACTCTTTTTCTGTCCTTTTTAAAAATACTTTCAAACACACACATACATAATAAATCCCTAGATGCCCATTATTTTGCTTTAGTACTTATCAATTCATGACCAATCTTGTTGCATCATGCTCGCATCCAATCTTCATAATCCTATGATTTTGAAATACATCCCATGTTTGGCTTTTGTTAGGCCAAAGGCATGTTAAAGCTATTTTTTAAAATGAATCCCCTTTCTCAATCACAAATTAAGCATATATTTTTAAGAGCTGAATCATAGGCAGTAATTAATATATTTTAAAAGGTCAGTCAGCCTCTCTTAACCCTAGATTGTTTTAAAATGATAATTGCAAAACACAATGAATAACATGATTTATATAACTGTTTACTGTGTTATAGTTTAAAAATACTGGCTTATACCTTTTTTTTACCTCTATTTCTTTTCATTGTTTGGTAGTTAACTAAATTCCTAAATGAAGATTTCTTCCGTTTTATTTATCCCCCACCCCTATATTGGGAACCTATCATGGGGTACCATTCAGTATATAGAACATTGTTCCCCTCTGATTTGTAATGTCCCATCTTCCATATATCAGATTTCAATACATGCATGGGCCTGTGTTGGGCACCTCTTTTTATTCTGTTGGTTTATTATTTTTTAAATCATTGTGCCAACATCATACTTTATAATATACTATAAAGTATCACTTTATAATAATTCTTCATATCTGGCGTTTGGAGTCTTCAGAAGTATCCTAGCCTTTCTTGGCCCGCTCTGCCATATAAATAGGTTCAGCTTGTCAAACTCCATGGGGAAAAAATCCTATTGGTATATGGCAGTTGATTTCTAAAATGATCTGAACTACAAAACATATTTGTTGAGAACTTTGAAAGTTTTCTAGAAGTTTATGAACTGAAGGCTTCATGAGGCTTAAGACAAGCAGGAACAAAATATGATTTTCTCTTTGTGCATGTGAAAGCTTGATTAAAAGAAAACGAATATATTTTTGTAATATTTGTGTGTTGAGCATAGGATCCATATCTTTTTGTTTAATGTAGTTTTCTACTCACTTTAAGATCTTTCTTTGCAATATGGGCTCTCAGTGACTAAAAAGGCAAGGTTGAGAAGAAATGAGAAATGATTGACAGAATATCTCAAGAGCTCAATGGTCTCAAAAAATATGCACCATGGACCCAAGGGGCAATGCATAGAAGGAATATATTAATTGGCTGGTGATTTGAAGATATTAAAGATGAAGACCATGGCTGCAATACAGCTGAGTCACTAGTCATTTAAAAATGTAGGATCTGAATGCTTAGGAATTGTATTAGTTATCTGTTTGCTGAGTAACAAATTAGTGGCTTAAAACAACCCAGGTTTTATGGGTCAGGAGTCCAGGCACTGGGTCCTCTGCTTGGGGTCTCACCAGGCTCTGATAAACGTGTTGGGTGGACCACATTTTCATGTGGACATCAGCCTGGGGGGGAATGCATTTCCATGCTCATTCAGGTTGTTGGCAGAATTCATATCCTGGTTGCTTAAGACTGGGGTCCCCAGCTTTTTGCTGATTGTCACTGGAGGCCACCCCAGATCCTAGAGGCAATGCAGTTCCTCCCTGTGGGCTTCTTCAGTGTGGCTGCTTGCTTCAGCCAGCAAGGAGGGTCTCTGGCCTGTAGAAGGCCCAGTCCCTCTTTTATGAGCTTTCACCTGATTAAGGCCACACAGGCTAATCTCCTTTTTGATTTACTCTTTTGACTTGGGACCTTTATAACATCTGCCAAACCCCTTCACCTTTGCCATATTCAATTGTTTAGAAAAAAGTCACAGATCCTGTCTATGCTCAGAGGGAGGTGGTGATCATACAGGGTGTCAACACCAGGCGAACAGAGTCATAGGGCCATGCTAGAGGCTCTTTGCATAGGGCTAAAATAAAATGGCAGAAAAATTGTCATCTGTGGTCACAGTTCTGGCCACCTGGTTCTTTAAAAGTAAAGGGCGTTTCTGGGATGAGACCTGCAGAGGCAGAGGTGTTAGGGTGATGTGGGTCCAGCCCGTTTTGCCTTGTGTTTGTGAGAAGCAGAAGGAACACACATTGCCCTCCCTGGGCTTTCAGGGTATCTGTGCTGTAGGGCTTGGGAGCTTGCTGTGGGCTGTCTCCCCTTCAGAGGAGTAGATGTGGGGACGCAGACACGTGGCTCTGACGGGCAGGCAACACGGATCTCCTTGCAGTCAGCAGCCCAGGAAAGAGTTAAGCCTTGGCTTTTGTTCCTGAGCAAGGAGATTTTGATTAGATGCTTAATTGCTATTGGAACCTCGTGTGTAGGGTACACGCTTAGCGACCTGAGACAGTCAGAGACCAAATTTAGTACCTACTCTTAGCCCTGCTCCCAAGGACAAGAAGAAAAGGAGTTGTGAGGTACATTGTTGGCACAAACGCTGGGTGAACAATCCTGGCCCAGCAGCAGTTTCCTGGTGCAGGTGATCCTGTGGCATTTGTGCTATACAGCTCCCTTCACCTTTCTGGCCCCAGCCTGCAAAAAATTTCTGGCACAGCAGGGAATTAGTGCCTAATGGCAAGAGAAAAGGAAATTAGCATTTCCTAACAGCTAACCAAACACAAAAGCGTCCCCCAGCCTTGCATGGAACACCTCTGACCATCCATCCCTCTACGGCCAAGCCCTGCACCTTACAATTTGTGCTTAATTATACAGGAAAAGAGAAATCTGTTTCTCTGGGAGAGCCTCTGAGAACCTGTTGGGGAAAGCTTTCAATTTTAATTACAGAAGAAATACTGGCTGAGGCAATGGTGAAAAGGAATTACCTTTCCTTTTCTTCTGATTTTGCAAAACAGCTGGCAGCAGACACTGGCACATAGAAGGTGTGTAGGAAATGTGTGTCCAATAAATGAATAAATATGTGAATGAAAAAAAACTGAAACACTTACACAAGAATATTCTTTCAAAAGAATAATGAAAAATAATTTCATTCAATAAGAGTCATTCTTAGTTACTGATACATGACTTAGTAGTTCCCATTCAATTTAAAATGTTCCATTTTTTTCTGATACTTAACAAGTCATTAATTAAATGTTGCTCACTTTTAAGGCCAATCTGTGAGACATTATTTATCATGTCTACTCTAAAGTTCCAGCATCAACTCAGGCGGGGCTTCACCAGGTACTGATCATGGGACCTTGGCCTCTCGTTGCCTCAGTTTTCTCATTTGTAACATGGGTATAATAATAGGCTTATTTCATAGGCCTATGAGGAGGAAAACCTCATATATATGTGTGTGTGTCTATATATATGTATTTAAACAGTGTCTTAGAATAGTGTCTGGCACATGATAAGCATTATAGAGTATTGACTGCTGCTACTAGTACTGTTATTATGAGAACTAACTGTTGAGAATAATCCTTCATATACTGGTTTATTCCACTGAAGATAAAGGAAACTAATAGAATATTAGAAATCAGATTAAACACAGAAAGCCAGTAAAATATACCAAGACAGAAGATGATGAGAGTGTAAAAGCATAGAAGAAAAAAAAACGGTTTTTGTTTTTCTTTTCCTTTTTTAAAGAAGGAAAGAGCCTAGAAATAGGACAAAAACTATTCGTTGGCTATACTGACATGGAGATCGCTGGTGACCTCCATAAGTAAAATTTCAGGACAGTGGGCAAAGAGATTATGGTGAGAGAAGTCAGATGGATGTAAATTATAGAGTAAATGGGATGTGAGGAAATGGAAACAATATATGAAGATAACAATTTTGAAAAGTTCAGACATGAGTTGGCTAAAGAAGATATGCAGGGATTAGGGGAGGAGGGAGGCTTTCATGTTACATGTACAGTTTTTAACATTTTAAGTTGGAGTTACTAGTCTAGAATGAGGTTGAATTTTGGCAAGAATCATTCATAAGGAGTAGATGGGCTGTAGAAAACGCAGTGCTGTGACGTACTTGAGACGATGGGAGAAAATGAAATGCTATCTGTAGTGCACATGGCCTTTTAACTTTAACTCCTGTAGTAAAAGGGAATACAAAGATCAATGCAAATGCTAATGAATTAATGGATTTGGCAGTGGACTATTTACTGACTTCTGTGTTCTTAATGAGTTATGAAGCACCTCACCAGCTTAGAGTGAAGGAAGTAGAGAGAATGGAGGAACATTTGAGGAGGGCAGGTAAAGCTTCTCAGAAAATAGTCCTTAAGGAGAATTAGAAAGAACTTACTGTGAGTCAGAGCAATATTTCCAGTCTTGAAAATCCATTTGAAGCTGGTGATTATTAATTTATTGGAATACCAATTTGCCCTGCCACATGATTTTTCTCCAGCTACCTGGATATAAGTTACACAGAGGCAGAAAAGAGTGAGAGATAACAATCGAGGGAAAATACAATTAGTATTTTTTTTTTTTTATCTTTTTCTACTTCCCCGCTCCAACTCTGGGGAGCCTTCATGGACATGGCTGCCCTCCCAGCCTCCAGCAGCACTCTGTTATCAAAGAATTCAAAGAAATGGAACATAGGTTTCCAACTTATTAGTTTAGCAAAATCAAAAATTATATATAATGTCTTCTGTTGGCAAAGATTTTTGCAATATAATTTGGTTCCATCTTTTGACAAGTAATTTGGCAATGTCTAGCAAGATAAAAATGTTAATAGCTTTTTACACATTAATTCTAATTCTGGAAGCTTATGCCAATAAATAATTTATAATTCAGAAAATTATTATATAAAGATGCTTATTGTCATGTCATTTGCAATAACAAAAAATTAGAAACACCTTTAATTGTTAACAGTAGGAAAACAGTTTAGGAAATTATATCCACTTAGTAGAAAATTACACAGTTACTATATTATAATTACAAGATGATGGAGCAAAATAGAATAATGCTTAATAAAGAAAGAATGAAGAAAGCTGACCTACAATTGTGTCTTCCTTATGACAGTAATTATGTAAACATATAAATATTTATTAAAACTTAAAATCAAAATAAGGTTTTAAAAGCTCTGTACCAGTAATGGGGATTTTATGTTTGTTTCAAAATATTTTTAACATAACTCTTATAATTTTGTTTTTTCTACTCCTTTTCTTAAGAATTTCTTATTATTACCTCATTTTTCATTTCATAGTTTCAAATAAAGTCAGCAATTTTATCATCAGAAGATTAGACTTATTTGACAGTTCATAATTCCAAGTTATTTGGTATAAAAAGACCATATACACTTGTAGGTGCTTTCAAAATAAAATTTTGAGAATTTTTTTTTTTTGCTTAGTCTTTCCTAGTATGGAGATTAAGCAAACTACCTAAAATTGCTAGCCATTCTTTTTTCATTTTTCTCATTTTATTCATTTATCTTGCCCTTCACAGAAATGATAACAAATGAGTCTGCAGTTGCATCTGCCAATTTCTTAAATCCTCTATTATCCACAATATGAAATCATACTGATATGAATGCTTCCAGTATTTTCAGAGCTCTTTAGTTATTATACTTTAGCATTCTGTATGAAGTATCTTATGTAAGTGTAAAATTTAGACTCAACTTCTGGAGGCTTTTGATTTCTTAGTTCAAAAGTGAGAGATGCTTAGTCCAGCCATATGATTAACAATTACTTGTATAGTAAGAAGCTCCTAAATTATTGTTTTATGGATACCTGGCAGTTTTCTTGCCATTCTCACAAGTTCTCTATTAAACACATTCTCTCTCTCTCTCTGTCTCTCTCTCTCTCTGTCTCTCTCTCTCTCTGTCTCTCTCTCTCTCTCTCTCTCTCTCTCACTCTCACTCTCTCTCTCTCTCTCTCTCTCACACACACACACACACACACACACACACACACACACACACACACATTGTGATTAAAAGCACAGACTTTGGCATTATGAAGTCTAAGGTTCAATTTCCAGTTCTGTAGTTTCTGGGCCACTTCACTTTAGGCAAGTAACCTAATGTCTCTGAACCTTGTTATTTTCATCTGTAAAATGGAGATTACAATTATATCAGACAATCCTCAAAACATCCGTAATGATTTTAGAGTTTCAGAGTCAGGTACAAGCAGGCACTCAGTAAATGGCTAGTGCTTTTATTACTTTATTATTATTTAGGTCTTTGTTTTCCTTGAGTCTGTGAGTCCCCATAATGAAATGTAATTTCCAGTAGATTAACACCTGTTTTCACCAAAAATTTTAACTGAGTTCATTACATTTCCAGTAGATTAACACCTGTTTTCACCAAAAATTTTAACTGAGTTCATTACTTTCTGTGCAACCCAGATTAGATTTCTGCCTTTTTTTCTGTGCCGTATGTAGGTGTTCAATAGATTTATTTAATAAATGTATGAGTGCATGAGTGCGTAGATGAATTTTTAAATGCTTCTTTTTGAGAAGGTAGAACAAATGTGACACAGTAGAACAGATAAGAAAATAGTCCATAGAAAAAATGGCAGTCACGTATGTGCCCAGGGCCAGCCTAAGAAGAATTGCTTTTTTTTTTTTTTTTAAGGGAAAATGTGTTGAATAGCTTATTTTAATTATTTTTGAAAGTTAAGTACAGGTACCTCCCTGGCGGTCCAGTGGTTAAGACTTCGCCTTCCAATGTAGGGGGTGTGGGTTCAATCCCTCATCGGGGAGCTATGGTCCCACATGCCTCATAGCCAAAAAACCAAAACATAAAACAGAAGCAGTATTGTAACAAATTCAATAAAGACTTTAAAAAGTGGTCCACATCAAAAAAAAAAAGTTAAGTACAAAAATTTGCTGATGATTTACATATTTAGCACCAATAAAATAATGTGAGATTAGCTGTACTAAAACGGAATGTTGAGCTACATTCACATTAAGTGACATTATATAGTCTAAATTTGTGGAAAACTTCTGAGATGGCTGATAAAAAGTAAGATGGTGAGTGACCTTTGAGCAGAAAAAGACAGAAAGAGAAATGGCCTTTTCTACATCCTATTGTGCCTCTAAGTAAAATGCTTGGTAATCTAGCTACAAAGCTATATGTCATTTGGCTTTAGGCACCTACTGTGATTTACCTTGTGAAGATCAGATTTTGCCATGGAGAGGATTTGTAAAAGTATCACACATTCCAGTACCACTGGCAACCACAGCTACCAAAAACTCCAATTTAAATTGATGAACCTAATATCAGATGATAGTATCATTTCCTTGTGGGTGTTTTGGGAAAAGGTGGGTAGGAAATGTATAAAAGTGAATACTTTATTGACTGAAAAAACAATTCATCGTTTTGAAAACATAAAATACATTAAAGTTGTTATAACATCAGGCATTAATATTTCACTGTACTTTAGACATTGCCTACAATCAACATTTTCTGCCCTTTGAAACAGAATCATGCTTGTGGTATGCATTAATCATATAAAAGATTAAACACTGAAAAGAAATTCAGCCTTTAAAGACAATTTGCTTTGATTTATTCAGTGGGTTCTTCCAAAAAGTTAATACCAAGAATTATTGCTTGTTGAATTGGAGTTACAAATTCTTTCAGAGTTACTTAGTATTTTCTGTAATATCAGTATCAAGGAAGGTAAAGCAAATTTACATATTTATTAGGAAATACAGGCACATAATCATAAAACAAGAAAACACAGTGTTTTTATAGACTTTATTTTTTAGAAGTGTTTTAATTTTACAGAAAAATTGAGAAGATAGTATAAAGTGTTTCCATATACACTATACCCATTTCCCTCTATGATGATCAACTTATGTTAGTATGTTACATTGTTACAATCAATTAACAAATGTTGATACATCATCATTTACTATAGTCCATACATTAGTCCAGTTCCTTAGTTTTTACCTAATGTCCTTTTTCTATTCCAGGATTTCATCCAAAACATCACATTACATTTAGTTGCCATGTTTCCTTAGGCTCCTCTTGGGTTTGATAGCTTCTCAGATTTTCCTTGGATGACCCTGACAATTTTGAGTAGTTAGGTTTTTGTAGGATGCCCACTAGTAGAATTTGTTTGATGCATTTTTCATGATAATATTGGGATTATGTGTTTGGGGGAGGAAGACCACAGAGTAGAAGGGTTATTTTGTCAAATCACATCAAGTGTACAAAGTATCAACATGCATTATGAATGCTGAGGTCGACTTTAATCACCAGGCTGAGGTAGTGTTTTTCAGGTTTCTCCATCATAAGATTACTGTTTCCCCTTTTTCATACTGTACTTTTTTGGAAGGAAGTCAATATGCTCAGCCCACAACTAAGGAATAGGGAGTTATGCTTAAGATGGAGTACTACATAAACTATTTGGAATTCCTTTGCACTGGAGATTTATCTATTCTCCTGCATTTATGTATCCAATTATTTATTTATATCAGAAGAACTCATGGATTTTTATTTTATACTTTGGGTTATAATCTAATTCTACTTTAGTTACTTTGTTCCTCAAATTGCTCTAGTCCTGACCCTTGTGAACTCTTTTCAGTTGGCTCTTGTGCCACTCTGAGGTATCCCCATCCTATATTTTTTTTTGGAACTTCCTTACTTTCTGACACTGTAAGATGGTCTTGTATATAAATCTTGTATATTTACTGCCCCAGTCCTAGAATCAGCTATTTCTTCAAGGATAACTAGGTTTTTTTAGTGGAGAACGGTATTAGACAGCAGGATCTGGGTGTGGGGTGTGCTAATTGCTGCTCGGATGTCATTGCTTCTAGATCTTCTCAGCTGACAGAGCAAAGAGATAATATGTGTGTACATGACCCATGTATATGCACATATCTATAAGTATCTCTCTACATAACCATGTGTATTAAGGTAATATGAAGCAATATTAAGCTAAACATGAATGTATATTGATGTTTCCAACTTTAATCTGTTACCACATAGATCATCTTAGCCTCATCTCTTGCTTATCTTTAAATTTCAACTCCAGCAAAACACTTGACTTTTAGAACTATGAAAATCAAATTGTAGCAACTTTGGGAAGCCACATCGTCTAGCAGAATAATTCTTAAAGGGCAAGGTGTATATCATCAAATTTTAATTTACAGTCAGCAGTACTTTTTAACATCAAAAGGCCTCCAGATCTCTGCTTCCAAGAAGATGAAGTAGCCCATTTCTCCCAGGTTCTCCCGCTTAAAACTAAAACCCTGAACATAACAACAAACAAACATAGGAAGACGCTGAAAGGTGGAAATGAGAAGGCAGACTTAACTAGGGACTTTGGGACTTGAGGAATAACATGGTGATGAGTCCCCTGTGTTTCCTGTTGCTTCCCATACATCCTGGAGAGGGTATTACAGGAACCCCCAATCAATAACCACCAACAGAACAACAGACAAAAAAGCTTCAAAAAAACCCCACAAAACCCTGTTCCCCCTAGACAAAGTATGAGGAAAGGGGTTGCTAAAGACAGAAGACCATTTGGGCAATAATATACCCACTACTCGAGCCAAGTGCCAGTGGAATATACACACTACTCGAGCCAAGTGCCAGTGGAATATTGCACCCATCGCCTATGTCCTGTCGTTTCAGTTGGGCCAAGGTAGGATTTGATCTTCCACACCACCCCACTCCTGCCCTCCAGAAGAGCCAGCGCTCTGATTCCCCACCAGGGTTGTTTCAGTGTGGTCCAGTGGTGAGCTGAGCCTCCACCCCTTTCCATTAGCAAACAGACTTTAAAAGGTGGTGCCTGACAGGCTAGTTAACACTGGGCTGCCCTCACACAGTCGTAGGGTCCAATGGTGGGACTTAGCCTCCATGTCTCCCTGACATCAAAAAGAATAGGATGTTACAGGTTGGAGGGAGTAGGCACCCCACTAACCCCCAACACATGATGTCAGTGAGACCCACTGGGGTGCTGAATCCCCATAACCATCCTGAGGCAGTAAGACGGAATGAGATGGCACAAGCAGGGCTAGTTGTCAGTTCTCTTCCTCTTACCCTGGTGTCAGTGGGGCCAGCAGGTAGCTGACCCTCTACCCACACCCGGCATCAACAAGAAGGAATGAAGTGGGAGGAAGGACAGCAAACACTTCACTTCTCCCCTCCCCTGGTGTCAAGAAATCTACTGGGGAGATGAACTTCCATTCCTATTAAAAGGCAACACAATGATATTAATGTTTCCACTTTTGGGGGGAAGATGTCAGAAGGGCCAGTAGGCTAGCTGAACTTCTACTTGATCTGTCTGCAGTGAGACAATGTAAGTGCCCGCTTTTGCTGGGGTATTGTCAGTAGGGCCCAATGGAAATCTGTACGTAACCCCCCAGTCCTCATACTATGCCTCAAATAGGATGATTTCCTTCTAAAAAGTAATAATAAAATTAAATGGGTTACAGAGTCATATAATAACTCACAATGTTTAGAATACAATGGAAAAATACTCATGACACCAAGAACCAGGAAATCACAGAATAAATGAGAAAAGACAATAAACATACACCAACACTGAGATAAAACATCTATTGAAATGATCAGACAAGGATTTTAAATAAGCTGTCACATAAATGCTTCAATTAGCAATTATGTGTTCCTTGACAGAAATGGGAAAAATAGAAAATGTAAACAAAGAACTGGAAGTTATAACAATAAAAACAAATGAGAACAGTAGAACTGAAAAATACAACAATCAAAAAACTTTGCTCAAGAGTAGAGTGGAGATTACAAAGCATAGAATCATGAACTTAGAAGAGATCAGTACAATGTACCAAATGTACAGAGAAAAATAGACTGAGGGGTAGAGATGGGAGAAAGAACAGGATCTCAAGAACCTGTAAACAGTAACAAAAGCACTAACATTCATATCATCAAAGTTCCAGAATGAAAAAAGAGAACAAGTAGGACTGACAAAGTATTCAAACAAATCATGACTAAAAAGGCTCCCAATTTTTTAGAAGACATAAACACAAATTCAAGAATCTGAGCAAACCCAAAGAGGAAAAACGCAAAGATATCCTTGCCAAGACGCGTCATAATTAAACTTCTGAAAAGTAGAGACAAAAAAAATCTCGAAAGTGGACAGGCAGAAACAATGCATCACTTATTGAGAAACACCCATTCCAATGACAGCATATTTCTTGTCTAAAACTCTGGAGTCAGAAGCATTGACATAACATTCTTCAAGTGCTAAAAGAAAAGAACGCTCAGCCACAAATTCACACTTTTTATCTCCACTTTCTTGTTTGACTTACATTAATGGACTACTAACTCATCTTTCTATATCCGGGACTGCCATCACCCTTCTCCAGAAATCTAGTCACAGTATTTCCAGAGTGATTGTTCTGAAAATGAAACAAATTTTTCTTATAAAAATATCTGATTGTGTTATGAAACTTTTCTCTCTTCTAAGTTACCAGTTAAAATCCTTCAATGGATTCCCATCTTTCTTGGAGTAAAATCTCACATCCAAACTCTCTTTGTCCTTTTGGGCTGCTGTAAGATTATACTGCAGGTTGGGTGGCTCATAAACAACAGGAATTTTTTTCTCACAGTTCTGGAGGCTGCAAGTGCAAGAAAAGGGTGCCAGTATGGTCAGATGAGGGCCCTCTTTTGAGTCACAGACTTCTCATTATATCCTCACAGGGCAGAAGAGCTTCGGGAGCTCTGTGGGGTCTCTTGTATAAGAGCACTAATACCATAATCATTTCCCAAAGGCCCCACCTACTAATACTATAACCTCCGGAAATTAAGATTTCAACGTATACATTTGGAGGGGAACACAAAGACTAGACCATAGCACTTACTATACACACATGGACCATTCATGGTCTGGCTTCTACCACCCTCTCCATTGTCTTCTTTTCTTACACTCCAGTGAGCATTTCTTTTTTTTTTTTTTTTGTTTGCGGTACGCGGGCCTCTCCCTGTTGTGGCCTCTCTCGTTGCGGAGCACAGGCTCCGGACATGCAGGCTTAGGGGCCATGGCTCACGGGCCCAGCCGCTCTGCAGCATGTGGGATCTTCCCGGACTGGGGCACGAACCCGTGTCCCCAGCATCCGCAGGCGGACTCTCAACGACTGCGCCACCAGGGAAGCCCCAGTGACATTTCTTATACTGATTATGAATGGAACTCCTTTCTGGACTGATCCTTAACCATTCATTTTCTGGCAAACATGAATTTATCTTCTCTTTTCCTCAAAAATTCACCCTTCCTTCACGTTACATATCCATTTCAATTGCCTTCTACAGGAAGCCCTACTGATATCCCCCATATACTACTGTCCACAGCATGAATTAAGGTCTTACCGTGTCTTCCTATATCACTCTGTAATAATTTTCATGGTAACTATGGATTTTCTTATTTGAGTGTCACAATACATTGACTTCTAGGTGGCACGATAATGATTTTAGTAACAGTAACACTGGTGCCTAGTTTAACCCATGGCATACTTTAGGTGTTCAATAAATGTTTGTTGAATGAATGAATGGTCAGTTTGAAATCTTATTCATGTTACTTTTCAAAAATCTGTTAAAAAGATACCCACAGTTTTCCAGAAGATTAGGGACTTAGGATCTTCAACTTGATTTAACAGAGGAAATTTTTACTCATACATCATGCTTAAATACCTCAAAGTAAAACCATTAACCCAGGAATTTAAGGTTACCCATTTGGACTTGCAAGCCAATAATTAATATCTCCTGCCCCGACTGTATTAGATGGTTTCAATGTTCCACTCATATCTCCCCAGCACTCATCATTCCAGTATATGCTGATAGAATCATGCTACCACCTGCAATTATCCACCTTAGGGCACGCCAGAAGTGTACAGGAGTTAATGTATCTGGGTGTAGCTTTCAACCAAGGACAGAGGGGACTGGAAGATAAGTACTTCAAGTTTCTCACCGATTCTTGGGATAACTCTGAGACATGTTCTGTAGAGTTTCACAGAACTCCCCTGAAGTACTGGCAGCAGTTCCCTGCAGGAGTAATTGATTCAGTAATGCACCTCTGTTGGCTTCCTTCCATGGCTCCATTCTCAATTCCCACTCCACTTCTGAGTTTTCTGGAAGCACCTCCCAGATGAACAGTTTGCATTCAAATTATTCCCCCAGGTTCTGCTTCTAGGGAAATTCAATTTATAGCCTCCTAACAATCCAGTGCTCCTTACAGAGCCATCACTGGTACAAGTACCAAGGCATGGCATGTTATGTATCACTCCTCCTAAATCCTAATATTTTTAAACAGATAGGAAAGAGCATGACCTTGAAGAGAAAAATAGTTTATATGAGAATAGCCAATGGATAAAGGGAAGGAGAAACAGTGCCATTTGTTTTCCATTAATGATAGTGTGAAATTTATGGGCAGATGGTCTAACAGGTGTGACTATAATTTGAGGAGCCTGCTCCCTTGGTTACAGAAGACTGCTATTGTTATTATTATGGAAGCACAACCTCATGACTTTATTGCTTCATTTGATGTAGCCTTTTCCTTTACCCTTAAATCTTTCTACATCACTGAATTGCAGCCAATGGATTTATTTTCTCCCTATGGCTCCATCACAAAAAAGACACACATGTGCGCACACACACACATACACACACACACAGAGTTTTGTGTATGCCAGTGCTAGAAAAGACAAGCTCATGGTGCATGTATGCAATGGATATTGTACATTACAGGTCTCTGTGAAATAGTCTTCTGCAGGTTCGTATGTTTATTTTATGAATAATTAACTTTAGTAAGGTTAATTTCCTGAAGATCTTGATGAAGACTGAAGAAAGGAAGTAAATTTTAAAGAAAAGGACTTAGAAACTTGCCCTTTTTGCCCTCTCTTTGTGTCTTAATGAACAAAGGATAACTGGGCCTTTTTTGAAGTCTTTGCTTGAGTTGAAGACACAAAATGCAACCTGTACTCTTATCATAATATGTTCAGTTTATGAGTACACAAACTTATAAACCGTGAATTTCCCTGAAGTTATTATACCATTTAGAAGATGTTTGCTTGGACGTTTACTTAAAACCAAACAATTGAGGTCTATATGTCCAAATAATTTCCTTCTCTCTTGCTGTCTCCATTTCAGTTTCCTGAGTTTCTGGGAAGGCCTGGTTTCCCCAAAGGAACGATTTCTGGTAGAAGTCTGAAGGTCTGACCCAAGAAAAAAAATCCAGTATAGCCAATGAATTGAGGACAAGAAGGTTTCCAATCAGGTAGGAACATTTAATCTCATACATTACAATCACCTTAAGTAAGGTGTGCTGATAGCTGGATATGATTTAACTTCTTGGAAAAAGATGCATATATAACCTACCCCACAAGGAAGCTGTTCTCAATTCCCTTAGTGGTTGTGGTGTTTATAAGAGAGTGCCTTGGGGGAAGATGAATACAATAACAGTATGATGCTTTTTTTTTCATTTTTAGCTCATTGTTGCCACGTACACTTGGTGACCTTGGTGCCTGTGGTTTAATCCCAGGAGGTTAGACATGTGGAACAGCACATTAACCCTTTTTAGTATTTTCTCCCAAGACAAATCATTTTTATAGGTTGTCTCCATGGTCTTCTAGTTGCTTATCAAAATTAAGCATCAAGTCTTCTAAGTGAGCAATAGCCCCAGTCATTGTGAGGAAATCAGCTTGGTTCTTATTGGGGCACATCTTCTTGGTCTTGGCACAAAGTGAGTTCACATAGGGAGTTAGAAGGAGAAGAATGGGGCATGCGAAAGGGGAGTTCTCTGTTCTCATTTACCTATGCATGTTGAAACTCCACTAACAGTTTTATTTTCATTAGCAATTTGTGATAAAAACTTAGGGTAGGGCTTCCCTGGTGGAGCAGTGGTTGAGAGTCCGCCTGCTGATGCAGGAGACATGGGTTCGTGCCCCAGTCTGGGAAGATCCCACATGCTGCGGAGCGGCTGGGCCTGTGAGCCATGGCCGCTGAGCCTGCGTGTCCGGAGCCTGTGCTCCACAACCGGAGAGGCCACAACAGTGAGAGGCCCGCATACCGCAAAAAAAAAAAAAAAAAACTTAGGGTAAAGGGAATAATGAAGCTGTCCCATTATATGGCAGGACAAAAGATAGTAGTGACATCAAAATCAGGGCCTATCCATCTCATTTGCAGTTATATACTCAGTGTTTAGCATAGCATTTGATCCCTCATCAGTATTCAATAAGAAGAAGCATGTTGAATGACTTAAGGATGAATTAATGAATGAAAAAAGTTAATATGGTAGAAAATGTGTTTTATCCTTGTATTTTCCTGTGTTGACGTCTGTATTTGAAGACCCAGCACTGGAACTGACACATAGAATATAAGCAGTAAAATTTGTTGAAAGAATGAATGAGTCCCCACAATTCTAAGAATAATTTTAAGACCAACACAGACCCCATATCTGCCAAGGTCTATGACAGAAGTATCCAGAGAAGAAAGCCTGATCTCAGCTAGTGGTAGAGCTGACAGAATTTATCTAGTTTTAATAATTTACAGCTCATCCCATTACATCTAGGCATAGTACCTACCTGAGCCATACAATTAAATGTTGACTGAAAAAAATGCACAACCTAAAAGTTGAGAATTATGTTTTATTTGGAGGACATACTGAGGACTTAAATCAGGAGACAGCCTCTCAGATAGCTCTGAGGGACTGTTCTGAAGAGGTAAGGGAGGGCACAGGATATTTAGGGGGTTTTGCCAAAAAAAACCCAGGTAGTTGGGACATCAAAAGATTACTGTTAGGGCTTTCCTGGTGGAACAGTGGTTGAGAGTCCGCCTGCCGATACAGGGGACACGGGTTCGTGCCCCGGTCCGGGAAGATCCCACATGCCGCGGAGCGGCTGGGCCTGTGAGCCATGGCCGCTGAGCCTGCGTGTCCGGAGCCTGTGCTCCGTAACGGGAGAGGCCACAGCAGTGAGAGGCCCGCGTACCGCAAAAAAAAAAAAAAAAAAAAGAAAAGAAAAGATTACTGATAATTAAAGAAACTAGACATCTTAAGTTAATAAATTTAGCACTTTTCTATATATGGTGAGACGCAAGAATCTGGTCTCATGGAAATCATTCCCTTGATATGCACTTTAATTATCTAGGGCCAGTATCCTGTTTTCTCCATCCTGAATCCCCTTTGGGTGCAGCTTTGGGGGTGGCTTCAGTGGCTGATGGCTTGATGGCTGTAACATCCTTTGTTACTGATACCGCAGGCTACATTCTTTGTCCACGTAAATGACTTGAGTATGGATAGTAAATCTGTGGATTTGCAAAAGGTAATTCTTGGAGCATTTTTAGAAGGACAAAGTTAAGGGCAATTTCAGAATCACTAGCAGCTAAAATTGCTATTTATACTTTTCTACCGGTAGGTAGTAATCTGCTGTTGCTATCTTCAGTATTCCCAAAGGATAACAAAAGCCACTTAATTCAAGAAAGAAATGTAAAATTTAGCACAGTGCAACTTCCACAAAACCAAACACACAAACACACACCCAACTCTCACAGATATGAATAATCTAAAATAGAATCCTGGAACTAATTGCAAAAAAAGAGCAAATATACTCATATTGGATAATTTTATTCTTTTATTAATGTTTGATATATATATATGTATTTATTAATAAAATTCAGAGTTGCTGTATGGAGAAATAGCTTTGTACCAATATTGTCTTTGTATGTGTTTATCAATAATGTATGAGATTGCCTCCTATGCTCCTTTTCCTTTATTCTCTTGCAGGCAGTAGATGTAGTTATCAGTTGTTTTTAAAATTTCTAGGCAGCCAAAGGACTAGCATCACTTAAATAAAGAAGGCAAATTGTCCCAAAGTAGGAACAATTTTCCTTCATTATGGAACATAAAGTCCTCATATGAAGGGGGAAGAATTTCATAGCTAAAAGCTTTCAACTACAGAAGATTTATGAGTAACTATGTATGTTGTTTCAAAGTGGACTCTCTAGAATTAATGTCTAGGGGTTATCTTTGGTATATAATGGATTTTGATTTTTTAAATATTATTAGATAATATACAAAAGAATATATTTAATTGTATGTAAGTTATGATAAATAATAAAAACTCCTGCAAACACACCACCAAAACTAAGAACTAGAATCAAAACTGCTGAGTCTTCTCTCTGTTCTCTACCCTGATCCCACCTTCCTGCTTTCACCAAAGAAATCACTCTGATCTTGGCTTTATGTTCAACATCCACATAATTTTTATCTGATTTTGCTTATTATTGAGATTTATAAAATTGATATCATACTTTAGTCTTCTGTGCTTGCTTTTTTTTACTCAACATTGTTTCTAAGTTTCATCCACTTTAACTAGTGTTCATTCATTTGTACTACTGTATAATATTTTATTGTATAAATACAAGAAAATGTGTTTATTATTCTATTAACGATATTTGGGTTGTTTTGGGCCTATTACGGACAGTACTTCCATGAACATTTATTTTAATGTTTCCTGGTACACATGTGCAAGATTTAACATAAGTAAAAGAGTAGACAAACTAAGAGTAGAATTGCTGAGTTGTAGGGAATTCAAATATTCAACTTTAAAAATTCATGTCAAAATGTTTTCCAAAGTTATGGAATCAATTTTCAGCCATTTTGCTCTATAGCTTCACCAGTTAGAATGGCCATTCTAGTCTTTTGTTCCTTGTATTAGTCTGCTCGGGTTGTCCTAGCAAAATACCTCAGATTCAGTGGCTTAAAAAACAAGAGATTTATCTTCTCACAGTTCTGGAGGCTGGAAGTCCAGGATCAAGATGTTGGCAGTTTTGGGTCCTCCTGAGGCCTCTTTCCTTGACTTGCAGATGACCACTGCTTTCTTGCTATGTCCTCACATGGCCTTTTCTCTGTGTGTATACATCCCTCGTATCTCTTCCTCTTCTTACAAGGACACCAGTCATATCAGTAAGGGCCCCACCATTATGACCTCATTTAACCATAATTATGTTTTTAAAGTCCCTGTCTCCAAACAGCCACATTAGGAGATGGGGCATCAACATACGAATTTTAGGGAACACAATTCAGTCCATAACAATTTTAATTTGTATCTCCCTAATTAGTGATAGGCTGAGAATCCTTTCATTTGTTTAATAGTTGCCTATGTTTCCTATTCTGTGAAGTCCAGAGAATATCTTTTGTCCATTTTTCTACTGTTTATCTTTTTCTTATTTATTTCTATTGTTTTTTAAATACAAGCAAATAATCCTTGGTCAGCTATATATGACACAATTAAGTTATTTCATGCCTTCTAACTTTTTTAATGTTGTCTTGTGATAAATAGTGGCTCTCAATTTTAATGAAATCAATTTTATCTTTTAGCTTAGTGTCTTTTTGTTCTACTTAAAATGTCCTTCCCTAGTTTAATGCTACCCAGATATAGTATATTTTCTTCTGAAAGTTCTAGTGTATCTTTGTTTTATATTCAGGCCATTAATGCACTTACAATCGACTTGTCTGTATTATCCAATTTCTTTGTTTTCTTATGAATAATTAAGTTTTCCAGGACCATTTTGGAATGAATGGATTTTTTAGGTGTGTCTCAGCTGTTCTTGCCCATTCACATAAATTTCAGAATTGGCAATCCTGTAAAACCTCTATTAAGTATTTTTATTGTAATTGTATTGACTATATAAATTAAGTTGGGGAAAACTTACACCATTATGATGAGTCTTTTCTATCCATAAACAAGATGTACCTCTCCATTTATTTAAGACTTCTTTAATATCTTTCAATAAGGTTTTATTTTCTCCATAAATGTCTTGCACATTTTTATTTAGACTTATTCCTAGGTAGTTTTTTTTTTCCATTTTAAATAATTTTTAAGCTCTCTCTTTGTTCCTGGATTATAGAAATCCAATAGATTTTTGCATCTTGAGCTTATATCTAGCCATCTTGCTAATATTGTTTTTTAGTAAGAGAGAGGATTTTCTTAGCAAAGAGGAATAAATGTAAAATTAAATTAAAAGGTTATGGGTCAGCTCTGGTCAATAGAACTTTCCATGATAATGAAAATGTTCTTAGTGCTGTCAAAAACTATAGCCATTAGTCACATGTGTTTTTAAATTTTTAAATGTAAGTTCAATAAAATTAAAATTTCGGTTCCTAAGTCAAACTTGCCCACATTTCAAGTATTTAATAGCCACTTGTGACTAATGGACACTATACTGGACATTGTATCTCTAGACTATTAGACTGTGAAGCCATGGCGTCCCGGGATTTTATCTTTGTCAATGGCATAGTGAGATCTTTCATGTGACAGTTATTCTGTTACTAAAAAGAGAAGTTACTTAACCTAGTCATCCCTAACTTTTTGAAATAATCCAACATAGCTTTCACCATCCATGAATTTCTTGAATCATATTTATGTTTCTAAACTATTTCTTGTGTCAAGTGTTCACTTTGTAGCAAGTTCATTGTCCTAAAATGGCACATACCAAAGTATCAAGAGGTTCCCTTATTCCTGATAAGCTGTGATTGGATGAAGAAGACCTTGTTACCCTGCCTATCTGATTTTTATTATAATCAGATGTTAATCTGTATCAGTCTCCATATTCAAAATTCACCTTCAAAATTATATGTTATTCACATGATGGTTGTCTTTATTTCATTTAGCTAGTATCATGACCTTATAAATGCAGTTTTGGTCATTTTCTCCTAAAATCTCATATTTATCTGTGTGGAAATACATCTCCTACTTCTTTGCCCTCTTATAAACTCTTCCTGTAATTTAATCCTCATGAACTTTATTTCCCCTAATTTTAATTACTGAATATTTTGTAAACCATTTAAGAGATCACTGGTATGCTCTTTTTCTCAATCATCTATACATTTAAACAGTGTGTTGCAATAAGAAATAGTACTGGTAATCAGAAGACCAGAGTCCTAGTTTTACACATAAAAATGAACTATATGTGCATTTACATAAGGTTTATAGAAGGTTATATAATGTTTATTCTGATTCTAAAATTGTTATGATTATTTAGAAAATTATGTTTGAAATATGACATTATTCAAAACCAATAGAGGTTTGAAATCTATTAAAAATCTACAAAGAATTCAACTATTTCACCTTTTTCCCTGATTTGATATTCAACTGTAATCCTTCATCTTTCACTTACAGCATGCTGTAGCTGCTGTTGACACAAAAACAAAATACAATGTCTAAATATTGTGTACTTGTTTTTTAAATGAATACTTTTGTTTAAAATTGTCTTTTACATAGATTCTTGATTCCCTTTTCACAACTTTTCCATTCCCCATGCTACTGCACTCAATCACTCATGATAGAAAATTATTCTCTTTTCTGTTTGCTAAAGCTCTTTTTAAAATACCAAGTTTCAAATTATCATCAATTCAAAAAACTTTGGAAAATGAACCTCATAATTTCCAGAATGAATATTTTGTTTCACTGGCTACCAGGACACCATCCTCTCCTAGATTTCTCCCCTCCTCACTCACCATTCCTTGGAAGTCTCCCTTGGTGATGCCTCCCATCCCTCAAAGTCTGTTAGAATGCCCTAAGGCTCATTCCTGGCCCCCTTCACTCTCCATCTACCTTAACTACTCATGAGTTTTAATCTAGTCCCATTACTTTTTTTTTTTTTTTTTTTTTTTTTTTTGCAGTACGCGGGCCTCTCACTGTTGTGGCCTCTCCCGTTGCGGAGCACAGGCTCCGGACGCGCAGGCTCAGCGGCCATGGCTCACGGGCCCAGCCGCTCCGCGGCATGTGGGATCTTCCCGGACCGGGGCACGAACACGCGTCCCCTGCATCGGCAGGCGGACTCTCAACCACTGCGCCACCAGGGAAGCCCTAGTCCCATTACTTTAATGGGAAGATGTCTTATGACTTCCCAATTCATACTTCTAGCCCTAAGTACTCACCTAACCTCTAGACTCCTAATTCCAATTTCCCACTAAATATCTCCAATCTATGCATAATAGGCATTTCAAACTTAGCAAATAAAACTAAATATTTTGCTTTGATCCATTCATTGCACTCCAGTTTTTCCTGGCTCCATAACTCATCCAGTTGCTCAGGCCAAAAATGTTAGATTCATCCTTAAACTCTCACTTTCCCACAATTCCTATGTCCAGTCCATCAGAAATTCTTGCCAGTCTAACTTGAAAATACATCCTGAATCCACCTAACTCTCACCTTACTCTTGCCATCTTTACTTACTCCAAGCCATCATTGCTTGCCTCATCTAATGCAATAGGCAGCCTCTTCCACAACTTCCTTGCTTCTTCCCCTCTTGCCCCAATCCTTATAGTCTATAACAAATACAATAGCCAGAATAATCACAAAAAAACATGAATCATATCACATTATTTCCCAAAACCTGTTCTTATCACTTTAGAATAAAAATTAAACTTTTTACCTGTCTTGCATGCTTTATTCAGTATTTCTTCTGCCCTACTCTCCAAGCTCGTTTACTACTACTATTCTCTCATGCACACATCCAGATTTTCTTTCTGCAGTGGCTTTCCCAACATCAGGACCTTTGCACTTGCTATTCCCTAAAACCTGGAAGATTTTAAAAATCTGTAAGATTCCTCCAAGCAAGATCTTAGAAGGTATTTACATTTCATTTTGTAGAGACATTTGGTAGAAGACATTTTTGCAGAAGATAGATACATTTTACTTTGGTGGCTATTCACACATCTGGCAATTTCCAAGTTGGTTAAATAACAAATGTGAATTGATGAAGCTAAAATAAAAGAACTGTAGTTGGTGAGACCTATGTGTTTTAAAGCGTGAACTTTGAGGAATTGTAGACATGCAAACTACACCATGGTTTCAGTGTTAATGTGTGAGAATTAGCTAAGGTATTTTCCAAATACTCATTACTCTCTAAAGAGCTTCTGAGCAGGAAATCAGAACAGGGCCTGTGGACCTGAATTTTATCTAGTACCACAGTTGATTCTGTTGCAGATGGTTTTCAGTCAGCCCTTTGAGAGACACCAAGCTGGGGTATTTGCCCAGATATGATTACCAATGGTCATGCAAGTCACCAATGAGATACAATCGAGAATCAACAAATGACTGAAAAGAGTGACAAAAGAAGAAGAGGATCCAGTAAGGACCAGTAGAGATGCTATCCCAAGCACTCTTGGCTAGGAGTTTTACAAATCCATTCATATAAATGGACTGATAGTTAACAGCCAAATGGCACTGCATATTTTTTTAAGTTGCTGAGTATTAAAGTGTATGGCTAAGCATCATAAGTTTTGTTAAATTATATTTTGGTTGCTATAAAATTAGATGTACATTGTGTGTCATAGATGTAGGGATATAGACGTGTAAATATATGTTGTTGTTTCAGTTCTTCAGCTGATACTTCATAATGTCTTTGTAACTTCTAAATGAAGGACCTCTTCAAATATTGTTTAGAAAGAAAAGATACCTGTTCATCCCTGTCCACCTCCCTTTCTTCATCCCCTTCCTTGTCCCTTCCCTTTTTTTTATATATATCTTTATTGGAGTATAATTGCTTTATAGTGCTGTGATCCCTTCCCTTCTTGAACAAATTAGTCCATTAAGTGAGGTAAAATAACCCTTTGTCAGCATGGGGGAGGTGGGCATTCAAGGAACCACATGACTTGGCTTTGGGTCTCAGAGTCTGAGAAAGGGGAGAGGATGTCTGCATAAGGGAGCCTGGAGTTGACTGCTCAAGTCTGATTCGTGTGAAAAGGCATCCACATGAGGAAGTGGCCTTGGCGACCACTCTGTACAGATAGTCATAACCCGTGCCAGGTGGAGAAAATGTGTGGATGGGAAAGTGGCAGCTACAAGAATTTACTTAAATACAGGAAGATTGATCAAATAAGTAAGGATATTAAGGATATGGTAATCAGTATTATTTTAATATCTGTGGAGGGAGTTAAAATATGAAAAGGGCAAAAACTAGAATGAAAGGGCGTTGAAAGGGAATGGAGGATGTTAATGTGAACACATGATTTTCAATATAGAGACATTATAGAAATAAACATAGACAATATATTTGCATATGTTTATGAATGTGTTTGTGAATATGTGTAAATGGTTATGAATATGTGTTTTCATATGTGTGTATGTATATATGTACCTAAATCCCCTAGCTCTGCCTATTGAGAGTACGTGGGACCACTACTTCCCAAGAGTAATGAATACACCTAGTGTCCAGATCTTGGTTTCTAAATACAGCTCTCCAACTGAAGGAACTAAAGCTCTTTGGAGAAATGGCTGATTCTAGAACCACTACAGGGAAAATATAAGATGACCCTAGAACATATTATTGTTTCAAGAAGTAAGGGATCAGCCATAAAAAAAACCGAAATTGAGTTATTTGTAGTGAGGTGGATGGACCTAGAGTCTGTCATACAGAGTGAAGTAAGTCAGAAAGAGAAAGACAAATACCGTATGCTAACACATATATATGGAATCTAAAAAAAAATGTCATGAAGAACCTAGGGGTAAGACAGGAATAAAGACACAGACCTACTAGAGAATGGACTTGAGGATATGGGGAGGGGGAAGGATAAGCTGTGACAAAGTGAGAGAGTGGCATGGACATATATACACTAGCAAACTTAAAACAGATAGCTAGTGGGAAGCAGCCGCATAGCACAGGGAGATCAGTTCGGTGCTTTGTGACCTAGAGAGGTGGGATTGGGAGGGTGGGAAGGAGAGCGATGCAAGAGGGAAGAGATATGAGGATACACGTATAACTGATTCACTTTGTTATAAAGCAGAAACTAACACACCATTGTAAAGCAATTATACTCCAATAAAGATGTTAAAAAAAAAAAGAAGAAGGGAGATATCAAAGAATAATTGGGAAACATCAAAGGATATAGAAGCCAAACTGAAGGGGTTTGGACAAATCTTGAACAATCTAAGCCTCAAAATAAATAATGGTAGAAACGTATTATAGTCAATTGAATAAAATAGGAGTCTATGAGTTCATACTGAGTTTAATAATTAAATTGAGTAAATTATGTTTGATGAGGAACAGGATATTTACATAATTACAAAGTGCCTTACCACAAAATTATTAATAATGAAGGAGAAAAAAATAACTTTACAATGGAGAAGACTGGGTGATACACCTTAATCAAATGAGTAACATGATATTCCAGTAAGGTTACAAGTTAAAAGTTTGCCAAAATTGTTTGATAGGAAGCAGTGAGAAGAACAAAGCTTCACCACTGTGTTATTCCTGCCAACTACACATATCCTGAATAATCATGAGACAAATACAAACAGCTAAATCCTACAAAATAACTGATCCATATTCTTTAAAATTTTCTAGTTCATGAAATTCAAGGGAAGCCTGAGAAAATTTTCCAGATTAAAAAACTAAAGAGACAGGACAACTAAATGCAACATGTGACACTGGGCTGATCCTTTTATTATGAAGGACATGATGGGGATAATTGACAAAACTTGAAAGGGGTCTGAGGATTAGTAGCTCTGTAGTCATGTGTCAGTGTTAATTTCCTAATTTTCATGATTATATTTGGATATATGTTTGTAGGAAATACTAGAGGATTTGGGGGAGACATTGCATTGTGTTGGCAACTACTCTCAAATGGTTTGGGAAATAAATTATTTTTATTGTCATTTCAATCTTTCTTTAATTTTCGAGATTGTTAAAAGAAGGCAAAGAAAGAGGAGAAGACCCCTGAGTCAGGTAACCCTCCTTTTCCTGGCGACTCCCATAGTTAAAAGCTCAGTTTACAATGGTGGTCAGTTTTTCTGTCTATTTGTGCTAATTTCTGTTACTAACAACATAGCATCTTATTTTCTATTTGAGGTTTTTGGATTTTTCCTAATTATGCTTTTGCTTTTTATTCTATCAAATGTATAGGAATTTGATAAAGTCCTCGGTATTAAAACAAAATCAGTAAGATTCATAAAAATAAAAATAAGTTCTTGGAGAAATTTATAAATTTCTACCTGCATTCAAATTGGAGTAAGTTGGCAAGAAATTTATAAGGGGAAAATACTATAAGGAGCACTCCCATTCAGAAACTCAAAATGGTTGCATGTGTTTATCCTGTAAGAGGTCTGTGATGAAACAGCAGGATGAAGGGTATATGTCCAAACTTAAATGCAATCTTTTAAATCACCTTTCATGTCAGGCCATGTAAGAACTGGGCAGTTCAAGAAGTAAATTAGAACAATTCTTATTTTCAATAATTTCTTAGGTCGACACTTAGAATAATGAAAATCTTACCTTTAACTCCAAGAAATCTGGACAGTTATTAAAGCAAATGTGTTGTCCTACTGGCCTACACCTGGTTATAAACAGCAGTACGACTTCAGAAAACCCTGGACACTGAGTGGACTTCCTAAATATAGCTTTTTCTTTCTATAAAGGTGCTTTACAAGAATGCTATCTTTTGTGAAAATGTGGCCCTTATAAAGGGTACACTAAGGTCTGTGACTTTTAGACCTAGAAAAGATTTGAAATACTTTCTTAGCCTGGGAATCCACATTTTAGAGGCATAGAAGGAGAAACCCAATGAAATTAAATATTTTGCCCACCATCAAATGGCAAACAAGTAATAACGACAGCACTCAAGCCTCTGTCTTCTAAATCCATTGAATGCAGCATAAATAGATTGCAATAACTGCTTATTTTCATTGTCCTCAACACTATATTTCTTCTGTGCCTTATCCCTCTTCTTTTAAGAGGGATGACAACATTATCTGCAAACTTTATCTATAACTATTTTTTTTAATTTTGCTGTTTTGTAACTCATTTTTGAAAAATTCTGTTTCTATGTTGAAAATGTGTAAGGACATTTACCTTCTTTCTTGAAACACCTTTGCCTGCATTTATCACATTTTATTGTTGAACTATTGTGTAGCAATAAGTACAAAAGCACGTCTAGTAGAGGAGATAATGTCAGAGGCAACAAGGTGTGTGTATGGGGGGGTGGGGTTAGAGTTGACATACCTTAAGGGAGATGAGGAGAGAGGGAAGAGAATAGAAATTTTATTTATTTGAAAAAAATATGATGGCAAGTTAGAGAATTTTGGCTAAACTTAATACAATATAGCTTTCCTTAACTTAAATTCTGGGTTAACTTCCACTGTTTACATTGCCACAGACTAGGGAATAAACAAAGCAAAAAGATTTTTGGTACCACCATTTTGTGTTAATTTCGTAAAGATCTCTACAAGACTTTTTAAAAATAAATTGAAAAATGGAAGTCTTGTCTTTAGCTTATTTTCCCTGCATGCTTGCACTTTAGTAAGTTGATAAATGACATTTAAACTCAATAGTTATGATTAATTCTGTCCCACAATTTTTAAAAGCACTGGGGATTGTGTGCGCGTGCATGCACGCACCTTTACAACCAGTAAAATAAAGTTCTTGATCAAAAAATTATTATCATTTAGACTATTGAATAAAATCAGATATGATAGAGGGGCCAGCTGTTGGTAGGTTTAAAAGTCACCCTAGGTGATTAATGCATGCAGCAGTGTTGCAGGTCTCTCTTTAGATGAAGCACTTAGAAGTATAACCAAGCATGGCTCTAATTTCATATCTGAGACCTGTTTTATTTAGAGTTCTTTGGCAAGTGCTTGCTCTATGTGTTTTTATAGTCTTTGGTTGTGCTTTAAAAACATCAAAATTATGAATTAACAGATATGCAAAAGTGAAATCCTAGAAGATAGGATAAACATGAAGTCCTCTAATTATCACTGAAATAAGTTTGGTTGACACAGAACTGGGAATCAGATAAAGACATTAATAATTCATAATGCTGAAATTAAAATCTTCTAGTTAGTACAAAAGAAATCCTAATTTGTACCACAAGGTAATGAATTCAGTACTTTTCATTTGTTAAATATTTGCTTATTACCCTGCACCGTGCATATAACACTGTTCCAAAATTTGGAGGGCAAACAGGAAAAACAGAAACTGTCTACTCTCAAGTTGTTTATACTGCAGTCAGTGAAATTTCTCTACTTTGAGATCTTTTAATTCCTCAGTTCATTGTAACATCTTCTTCAGATGAATTGTTTTTTATTTGTTAAAACCAATGTTTAGCACTTGAAATAGTTTCTTCAATGTTCCTGATAGTGAAATAGAGTCATAATGCTAATTTGCAATACTAATTATAGAGTTGATAGGAGAAATGCTCAAGATTGATAGTAAAGTGATTTCGATAATCTACAAAATGTCTTGAGGTTTCCCAGATAACAACTTGTCTCCCAGACAAAAATGCACTTATTATTTATATTCCAAGCTTATAAAAATTTTTGTAATTTAATCATATAGAGATTTTACAACATCTTTTAATTCACATTTTAAGATATTTTGTTCAGTAGATTATCTCATTTTGAAACTTGATTTATATATACATACTATGTAAATATTAGTATATATTTCTCAATGACTAGATTAGTGCTTTCTTAACTACTTAAATTTGTTTAATTCATATTGTTGTTCTTCAGCATTTCTTTTACTCACTGGAGCCTAGCCTACTGACTTCAAAAAGCCTGAATTTTCACTGTATGGAAAATCTTTAAAATAACATATAATAATGGTAGAGAAGAAGAGTATTTAACATTGTGCTGAGATCATTCCATTAATAAAGAGATTAATCAATAATCCTAACATTCAGACATATAATAAAAATGAAAAACAATCATAATACTGAGCAATGACATTTTCAATAAAGGGAGATATTAAATATTGTATAGGAAACTAGTATCTGCAAAGCAGATAAGTTGGCAATGATTATACATATATTTAAAATATGTTGAAACAGTCATAGACAGTTTTTCTTTTTGGCTGAAAAGAGGCATATTGAAGTGTTTAAGCACTACTTCATCTGGAATAGATATTTAGACACTATACAGAGAACACATGATTGCAGAAGAGCAGCTATTAGCAGGTGTGTGAATGTGTATGTCTTTAATTAACGCATTTTCATTCATTCAAAAAGGAGAAGAATGCCAAATTTACTTTAAAGGTGGCATTGTGATATGTTAAAGTTCCATTCTTCGACTTTTGCTGCTGTTGCTGTTTCTTTAGTATTCACCAAAGAGTACAGTCCTGTCATTTATCCAAGTTAGAAATCTAGAAGCTATTCTAGGATTCTCATTATAGGGTCCCCTACCTTCATGCTCCCCCCTCAATAAGTAACAAATTCTTGGCTCTCCTATATAGGAAAGCTCTCTCCAATGTACGCCTGCTCTGTCACTCTCCGGGTCCAGCATCTCTGCCTCAGCCTCCCATTGAAGTCACTTCTAGTTCATTCTGTGCAGGGCCATTTTTAAACCTTCCTCAGAGTCCTAGGCAATTGCCCTTTTAGAAGCTTTACCCTAAATGTTATCAAATGCATTAAAATATGCCCAAGTCACATATCCAATATAATTTATAGATAACTATATATGAAAGCTGAGTAACATTGCTGTTGTAGTAATATTAGTTGAAAATATTAATTACACAAGTTTTGATCTCAATTTTGCAGATTTTTTTCATATTCTGGAGCCAGTTTTTTCAGGTGTCAAACAATTTTCTAAGTCCTTCTCAAACTCCTAGTCCCTAGTGAGTGTGCTTTTACTGTCACAGGGTTGAACAGCCCAGACAGCAAGATGTCTGAAGATGAAGACCATCACATGGATGAGTAAATCAGATACGTGGAAGTTGGAATGCAAAGTGTTTGTAGAAAAAAATATACAAATCAAGGAAGAAATTGCAGTGTCAGTTAATATGATGTATATCAGATGATAGTATTAAAAAGCCAGGTTAAAATAAAATAACTTAATAATGTACATATTTGTCAGATTGTTCACTAGTGATATACTGCTCAGTGTAAGGTGAGAACCACAGATAATATCTTCTGGAAAAAAACCCTTTAAAGGGCTTCCCTGGTGGCGCAGTGGTTAAGAATCCGCCTGCCGATGCAGGGGACACCGGTTCCTACCCCGGTCCGGGAAGATCCCACATGCCGTGGAGCGGCTGGGCCCGTGAGCCATGGCCGCTGGGCCTGTGCGTCCAGAGCCTGTGCTCCGCAACGGGAGAGGCCACAACAGTGAGAGGCCCGCGTACCGGCCACAACAGTGAGAGGCCCGCGTACCGCAAAAAAAAAAAAAAAAAAAAAAAAAAACCCTTTAAGCCCTAACAGATTCAGTTTATAAATTTCCTCTCTAATAAATGAGGAATAAAATAATTTACAATAAATTAATTATTTCCTCTTCTGAAGGTACTAATACCACAAATTCAGTCAGAAGATGGATCAAGTTTTTTGTACATTTCTCTCATTTCACATTTTTTAAATAAATGAGACTATATTTTGTCTAATGACTACCAGAACAACTATCTGGAAACTGTGACTTCATTATATGTGAGACAGTATTTTAGGAGATATAGATGTATATTTAGATGGAGATATAAATACATAGCATATATACACAATATTTAAGAAGACACAGGAAATGTGGGATAGCTCCAGAGTGCTACACCCTATGTTCTGAGCTGCTCCGAAATGCAGTTCCTTTTTTTTTTTTTTTAACATCTTTATTGGAGTATAATTGCTTTACAATGGTGTGTTAGTTTCTGCTTTATAACAAAGTGAATCAGTTATACATATACACATGTTCCCATATCACTTCCCTCTTGCGTCTCCCTCCCTCCCACCCTCCCTATCCCACCCCTCTAGGTGGTCACAAAGCACCCAGCTGATCTCCCTGTGCTATGTGGCTGCTTCCCACTAGCTATCTGTTCTAATGGGAGTTCTCTGGGCACAAAGGGCATTATTTTCTGTAATGAGATTAGAAGAAAGGATTTGCTAATAATTGCTTCTATAGCAACTAAAAATCTTGGAATCCCACCTTTCAGCATTTTGAAAACCTTAAAGGGGATATTGTCAGTAACAAAAAAATTGAAGACTGATAATGTATTTCAATTAATGATTCTTTAAATTCATCTGCCCTTTTGCCTTTCAAATTGATTCATGCTTCTCAGAAAATAAAATATGCTAATCCGTATATCATTTTTCCACTGCGTAGAGCAGCTATATCTAAAAACAAAAATACTATAATTTTACTTTCCTTTACTATATTCCTCCGTGTTGTACTTTCATATTTTCTTTTCATTCTGCTAGTGAGATATATATACATATATGTATATATACATATATGTATATATACACATAATATTTAGATTTTAGATATTTGCATTATGCAGGGCAATCCATAAAATGGCTAGATGCTTAATTTTAATACCATTGAGTATAATTTTCATAATTTTATACTTTAATTATTTTTGGAAGCACAAACCAGAAAGGGTAAAGCAAATTTGAAATGGAAAAAGATGACCAAGCTGGCATTTTTATTTCAGACTTTATATTTAGACTACTCAGTGGGACAGATTATATTATAATAACAAAATTTTGCTTTTGCAGGGAGGTCAATCTTTGCTTCTGCATTGCCTCATCTCTTTTAATCCCATCCAGTTTACTTTTCATCTCAGAAACTATATAGAGAGAGTGTGTGTGTGTGTGTGTGTGTGTGTGTGTGTGTGTGTGGTATGCGGGCCTCTCACTGTTGTGGCCTCTCCCGTTGCGGAGCACAGGCTCCGGACGCGCAGGCTCAGCGGCCATGGCTCACGGGCCCAGCTGCTCCGCGGCATGCGGGATCTTCCCAGACCGGGGCACGAACCCGCGTCCCCTGCATTGGCAGGCGGACTCTCAACCACTGAGCCACCAGGGAAGCCCCAGAAACTATATTTTTCATCTCTAGGAACTCAATTTGGGTTATTTTTATATCCTCTATATGTCTATTTAAGATGTTGATGCTTTCCTTTATCCTTTTTGAACCTATGAAAATTAGTTATAATAACTGTTTGAATGTCTTTGTTTACTGATTGTACCATTTTTCAGTCTGTTTTCATTAATTAATTTTTCTCCTTGTTATGGGTTATATTTTCCTTCGTCTTTGCATCCCTGGTAATTCTAGATTGCATGTCAGATATTGTGAATGTTACTTTACTGGTTGCAGGGCGTTTTTGTATTTTTTTAAATATTTGTAACTTTGCTCAAAGAGGTAGTTAAGAAATAGTTTGATCATTTTGAGGCTTCCTTGTAAGCCTTATTAGGCTGCAACTGAAACAAGTTAGTCTAGGGCTAATTTGGTCCCACTACTAAGGCTATACCCATTGAATACTCTGTGTATTGAATACTCTAGTTGATGCTGCATGTATTAAATTATATCAAAACATATTTGTATAATCTTAAAGCAATAAATGCAACACATAAAAATATAAAAACATTTTAAAAATTAACTTTTATTAAATAAAGCAAAAATGTTTTCTTCTAGTAATTGTAGTATTTTAACATATTTAAATACTGCATCCCTATGAAATTCATTTTTTTAATAAATATGAAAAGAGAATCCACCTTTATTTTTTACAGGTGACCAGGGACTTGTTTAAACACCAACATTTAACTGTATTACACAAAACATTATGCTACTGGTTTTTATGGGCTATCATTATAATTAACAGCTTTATACAACCGTTGTCTTGTGTTGTTTGTTGTTCAATGTCTAAAATTATTGTTTAATATATATATATTTTTTACTTGAAGCAGTTTAAGCCAGGAGAGTAAATCCAGTTCCTATTACTCCATCCTGTCCAGAAGCACAGGTCTTAAGTGAAATTTAATACCAAAGAAACAGTTCCAAATTTTACAACGGATCTATCACTGGTTGTTAGCATATCTTCCCACACCCAAGACACCAAGATACCTTCTACTCACTGTTAAAGCTTTATGATGAGCAAAACTTCCACCACTGTGCTTCCTTAGCATGTGAGTATATTTTTAATTTACTGGTTATATATATTCTCTAATTATCCATTATTTTGTCCTTCTTTTTGATGAGATATTGATATCCACATTTTCTTTTCCAATAGCTCACAGAAATTTCTCTCATTAACAACACCAATAGAAATAACAATAAAAATCGCCTTGGGGGACCAAATTTATATCACATTACCAAGTTTTTATTTTGCTCCCATAAAACTTCTGCAAAATACAAGCACTATCTATCATCAGTATCATTAGAACAAAAACAAGGCATTCTAATCTCAAAAGCAAAATATTTTATTTAACTTAATAAATTTCACATTATAAAAATTTTCTCATAGCATCATCCTTAATTCCTCAGTAATCACTAATATTGGGGGATTTTTCTTTCAGTTATTTGAGACTAAGGATGATTTTATTCATCTCTACAGCCTGGTACATATATGTACAATGTTTGTCAAAAGGTGGATATTCAAAAAAATTCTTGACTAAATTATGGTAATTCATGTGATCAGTTCTGCAGTTCTTAAAACTTTAAATTACTTGTTAATTCTAAGAGAAAGTCAGATAATTTTTAGAAGGATTTCCAAACCATGCTAAAGTGTCAGCCTTCATTTCCTTGTCTGAGGGAAACAGGAGAGAAATAGATGGTTTTAAAGTTCTCCAAACTTCTGTGTCCTTTATACATCCACAGTTTTAATCCTTATCATTTTCAAGATTTGCTAAATTATTTGAGGTGATCCATTCTCTTATTAAAGTTACATATTTTATGTCACATACTGAGCATATTAACAAATAACTTACTGATAAATGACTATGCCCATAACATCAGGTTAATCTGATTTCCATGAAATGAGCTATAACTTCAAGAATATTAATTCATCTAATAAGGGTGATGATTTACATAATGTTGCCTAAAATATTTCTCTTAATTATTTAAGAGAGTTTTCCTAGGGGTAAATAGATGGGAAGTCAATAGAAAAAAAAACATTCATCCATGATTAATTTAATTCCAGCCTAAAGGACTCCATATATAATGTATTTGAGAAAACCAAGTCACTATTATAGATTCAGATAAATGGCTGTATATATGAGATATTTTTAATGTAACCCAAATGATAAGAAATAGTTTTTTGGTATAGAAGCAACCACTCTTTTACCTAAAGGAAAATATAAAATCTGAGTTCACTGAAAATTTGCCTCATTGCCCTCTGTTAGTTTGTGCCTGCCCCATCCATAGGGACCCAGATAAGAACTATTCTATCATCCATACATCAGAAGAGAATGTCTGTTCTATGTTGATAGTCAGTCTAAACAAATATTTATACAGTTGAGATCAGAGATATAAAATGTCAGTTCCAAATCCACCCACGATGGCACATATACCAGACAGATGACAAAGGTTATAAAGGCCTGTGAAATACTTGAATCATATTTTGCAGCCCTTGAAAGAATTCAAGTTGGAGATTAGCAGAAACCAGGCTCAGTTCTGTCCATAATCCCCTTTATCTGTCTTCTAGCCAACAAAATGAAAACCTGAAGCCAAGCTGACAAATAGAGTGTGAAGGGCCTTCTACTGCATTTAAGAAAAAACTGAGACTTGCTACAGGTAGAAATTATCTTTTCTATTACTATTATTGTTGATGTTGTTGTTATTCATAGAAATAATGAAAAAAACCCTAAATAACATTATTCTGCTGGATTCTTTACTATATGTAACACAATAAATTAACTCGCTTCATATTACACTGGGCATATAACATGAAAACATGTGCAGAGAACAGAAATCAGTATCTGTAAAGACAAATGCCCCTGTGATACAGAAATCTATTATTTTAAGTCCAGACAATTAGATCTATTAAGGTGTAAGAGTGTTTCAGTACAGTCCTGCTAAAAGTAAACCTTAAAAGTAAATCGAAAAAAAAGGAAAACTGATGCCAGTTAGATACAAAATATAAGATTATGCTGTGTATATGGGACAGGATAGAACTCTGAGGTCACATGTAGGAAAAGCAATATTAGTGACAAATCAACTAATGTCCTTATTGAGCATAGACATTCCAAGAAGGGTGAAGAGTACTGTATATTAGATGTAAGACTCATAATATTCAAGTTAGTTGTAAAAGAAACAAGGTAAATGCTTTCAGTCAATAGGATAGGCTGAATTGATATTGAGAATCCTTTCTTCCAATCTGAACACACAGTTTGTTATACTTGTGTTTTCTTTTATATGTTGCTTTTACATGTAGCAACACATAAAAAGCAAATGAACAAGCAATAAATGAACAAGCCTACAAAAAAGGGGGGGATCCCCAGTCTCAGGATTTAAGGGGAAAAAACAAATTCAACATTAGAGTAGTGAGGAGGAGTTGAAACCCAGAAATTCAAGGGGGCCCTGGAAATAATAAGCCTTGTTTTTGAGGGCTGGCCTTAAATATCTGTTGTCTTATCAGAAAACAGGTAGATGCTGGAAAACAACAGAATAATATCTTCAAAGTACTGAGGACATATAGCTATCCAAATTAAAATTCTATACCTCATTTTTAAAAACTACTCAAGAACAAGAAGTAAAGAAATTTTCATTCATAGACAAAGAGGAATTACCACCCACAAACTGTAACAACAACAACAAAAAATGACTAAAGCAGTAGCAGCAGCTATTGGAATTGTCTGAAGGCATTAAAAAATATTCTGATGCCTGAAGCCAATACTTGGAGTTTTTTTTTTTTTAACCGAAGTGATCTAGGTGGTGTTTCAATAATGGGAGCTTTAAAAACTTCTCACATAATTCTCATGTGTTTTAGGCAAGATTGGAGACCATTGTACAAAGAATGTTCTTCAGTAAGAGAGAAAATAAGCATAAAAAGAAGTAGGAAGGTGCACTGAACAATGACCAGCAAAGAAATTTGTAATGTTGGAATGAATCTGAATAACAGTTGAGTGTAAAAAATAATAGCCAATGGGGGTATGTACAAAGTAAAACTAAAACACTAGATAATATACTGAAATACTGGAGATCAGATTTAAAATTTGAGGGGTCCATGAACCGCTTAGGCGGAAGATGAGATAATTAGTTTTCGACTTTTTAAGGTTAGAAATATATGTCGAATTTTTCAGAAAACACTAAAAATGAATACTTCATATATGATTCATAAAAAGGTAGACCATAAAAAGAGAATGAAAAATGTGTTTAAACGAAGTTAGTACTGGGAGGGATAAAACATGGAAAAATAAAGGAGAAATAGATCGATAATCACAATACATTTGATCACAGAGACAATAAAAATAAATTTAAAAATTCCAGTTTATGCTGCTTACAAAAGACATATAAACTATTTTTAAGATGCAGTGCCATACTTCACTCGAAATAATTAATTATATACATGATAAATGATTTTCAAGATTACATATTTGGCATGATGACATGTATACAAATTTTTAAAACTCAAAGCAATCATGTATTTTTCATGGATTCATTTGCATATAGTAAAAAATTCAAGCATGGATTTGAAGTATTTATATTCAATTCATGATACCAGTTATCTAAGAAAAGGAAAAATGGGGCTGAAATGAAAATAGAGAGGAGAGAAAAGAAATGTGTGTGTATCTGTGTGTTTGTGTGTGTGTGTGTGTGAACACATGTACAACAGTCAAATATGTGCTTCTTTCACAGCATGATTCACTGTATTCCATCACATTATTAATAAGATTTCATACAATATTGGCATTTCTGCAGAAATTAAAATTGTCACATGCTTATGTGTATTGGGCAATGAGCTCACCTTACTATTTCCATCCATTCTTCAATTAAAATCTAGAAATGTGAATGGGCTGTTAGAATTTAGTTACTGAGCCAATTATCTTTACAGAACATGCTAGTAATGCACAGCTTTTCCTTGGCTTAATTATGTTTTAAAATAGCAGGCATTCATTTTACGTCTTTAATTGATGGCTATCACACACAATTAGTTTGAAAATTCTTATCAATATGCTTGAAATATATTTGGTTGAATCATTGGAGTAATCTTTTTTGAACTTACCCAAAAGTATGTGTTTGGCCTTCCTAAACACAGTGGCACATTTCCAAATACAAAGTAGTTGCATTAGAATTATTCCTAATATGAAGACGTTCAATATTTGTGGAAACAAATTTTCTCTTGAAAACTTAGCTTCCAGACGGAAGAAAAATAAGGGTAGAAATGTAGTTAAAGGCAAATTTGAAGATGAGAAATCAAAATTCACATTCCATAGTGAAAGAAAAAGGGTTAATAATTACAGAGAGAAAGGCAAATACAATGCAAAAATTATTGGAACATATTTTGCTCAATTACAAACAAACTTACATGGTAAGTTGTAGCTTCCATTATTGCACCAATTTTTAGCATATTTTAATATTTTCATTTTGAAATGAAAATTTTAAAAAGTCATCTATTGTTTTTTTAGAAAGTATCTAGGTTGGTTGAAGTGAAATAACTTTCAGAAAATGTGTTAAAATGGGGCTACAAAAGACTTAGGAGGACATAAGCTTGGTTCTTATTATTGACAGTTTGCATATCAGCCATGGGAATATACATTATTTCCAATTTAAAATGAATGATGATTCTATATACATATATATGCATCTTATCATATTGATTATAAACCAAGTAAAATCTCATGAAATCTAAGTATGGTTGAAAAACTTAAACCTATTTTTATGTTTTTCCAAACACTAGAAAATGAAAGCAATTTCTGTTGTTTGTCATTTTCTTTTGGACTCTCTTGGCTTCCTGAAAATGATTATGTCAAGATATTGGAGAAATATTCATAGGAAGCAACAGAGGCCATGAGAATAGAGAACTACACGGCTTCCTCATTAGAAAAAATAAAATAAAAATTCCTGTCTATCCATTTCAAATTACACTCAGGGATGCTTATAATATAGAATTTGAAAATTGAATACATACTAGTTGTCAAGTAGTCAGCCCCTTTGATTACTCATGCATTCCATCCTAAGTATGTTGTTCTTAGAATTCAGAGGGGTCCTTTAATCACACCCCCCATCTTGACCACTCACATCTCCAGATTTTCCTACTTCATGGCATATTGGTGTTTAACTTATTAAACAAATATTTGTTGAACAATTACTACGCATGCTAAGCAGTGGGGATCAAAGATGAATGAATATTCATTTGTCTTTAAGGAGACACAGTCTACTGGAGAGAGGCAGAACTGTGAACAGATGACTGCATAAAGAGGCAAAGTCAAGTCTTATTTATTCAGAGGAAGAAGTCCCCGTGATCAAGCAACAAGTAAAATCATTTCATTGTGCAAGACATGGATTTGTGATTGAAAATGCACAAGCATATTTATCTTATTATCTATCATAGATAATCACCTATTATAATCAGAGAGATTTCTTAATGGCACAGCATCTAGAGGAGGACGTCATGCACGAACCTGTCATATTCAGAAAGTAAGGAAGTGGCACAGTGGGAACAATTCAGGAAAATAAATAAACATGACAGTAGATTTAAAATCTACTTTAATTGTTCTTACTATTATTAATCTATTTGGGCAAGTAGTAGTTTTCATTGATGTTAGCATTTTTTCATCCACGACTTGAAATCAGACATTAAATATTAATATTATAAAAATATTACTAATTGAATTCATTCACAAATTTATCAAAATAGATCAGCACCAGATACCTATTTATTGGAAACAAAGTAGGTAGAACAATTAAACTCATTTATAGTTCCTCCTCAACCAAAGTGGACAGAAGTTTTATATGTAGAGGTCAATCCTGGGCCAGAGGCTATTTAATATTTTCATCAAGACTAGGATGATAGAAAGGCATGTGGATTTAGTAATTTACAGTTCTCTTTAGTTGATAAGACTGATTAATACTTTGTGAAGATCAAAATTCAACATGACCATAATATGACCTTGACAGATTGGAGAAGTGGTTTAAAACAATGCAATTTAATAAGTCTAAGGGTCAGATATGGGCTTTAAAGGGATTGGAAAGGAAATGGTAATTATAATAATGTAGGTGATACCATGCCAGTGAGAATGCATTTGTGTGAGTAATATAATATGTAACAAATAATATTGAGTATGACTTGAGTCAAGAATATAGCAATAGCTTTTATTTTTTTCTCTCTCTCACCATGGCATAGTGCTTACTCACAAATATTTCTAATACATTTCATCAAAATTTAGTCATGAAATCCTGTATCCCTGCTGATAAAATTAAAAGTAATTCTAAGATATATAAATGAAGAGAAAGGTATAAAGGTACAAATAAGTGGGTGGATATTAATGAAATTACTTTGTATTGTGCTTTACAAATACGATTTATGCATTTATCTTGTTACTAACATATTCATTCATTCATTCATTCATTCATCAATCATTACATATTTATAGAACTTCTACTATGTCCCAGGTACTGCATTAGGTGCTGGTAATACAAGGTGGGGAAAAGCAAGCATTGTCCATATTTCTTAGAGCCTGCAGTCTAAAGAATAATTACTAATTGTAGTAAATATAGACAAGATAGTATGAGCCATGGAACAGGGAGCCTTTCTCACCTAGAAGGATGAGGAAAGGCATCCCTTGTGAAATGTCTTCTTAATTGATGTATGAGGTAGGTAGCCTAAGGGGACAAGGGAGTAAAGGAGTAAGTATTTCTTGCAAAGGGGAAAGCAAATATTAAGAATTTGAGCTTCAAAAAAGGAATGCTTCACGTTGATATTACAGTCTCAACAAATACAATTAAATTGCTGGTTGTTAATACATTGCATAAAAGTGGAGGAGTGGATTTCTGCCAAAATTAGGACATATACTCAGGATTAGAAATGTGCTCTGTGGTATCAGTGACTTTAACATTGCTGTGAGACTGGGAGAAAAAAACGTACAAAGAGGTTATCCTCTGGACCCAATGGCACTGCTGTACATCAAGGCTTTTGCTGAAGTAGAAAACCTGCTGTTGATATTGAGATGCTCTTGAATGAAACAATGACTTCAAATAAGAGTTCCAAACTGAAACTCAGAAAGACCACCAATCTGACATGACTTAAATTTGAACTTCTCAGAGAGGCAATTTATACTTTGGGGTAAATGGAAACTGGGCTTGGTTTCACTAATGATAAAAATGACATTTTGCTATTAAATTTGGTTTAATATTTTCATTTTACAAATTCCTAACTTCAAAAACTCTCTAAGGGAAAGTAAGGGGAAAAGGATAGGACTAACTTGTTTAGTTACATTGCCTTGAATTTTAATTTAAATTGAGCTGTGCTATCTCCACCAATGCTTGACTAGAAGCCTGCACAGTGAGTAGTTGTAATGGAGGAGATTGGCTCATTTTAATGGCCACATCTGATGGATCTCAAAGAAATTCAGGTAAAACAACTCTTTGCATAGTTCACAGTCAACTATTTATACTTACAGAAAAATGCCAAAGCCTAGAAAACTTTAAATGATGGATAATCAGCAACATTCACATTTTTCCTTGAGGTTTGCCAGGATTGTACAAACACATTTAGGCTTTGAAAGACATGTTTTGGAACTTTACTGGAGGTATTCTAAGAAATACCTTCATGTTAAAACAATTTCCAAATATTTTAGGAATAACTAGAATCTCTCTGTAAATAATTCATGCCTTAATTAATTATTATAATTGTGAGAAATTAATACTGAAGTATTTCAGAAAAAGATGACATATTAAGAATGTGACACTGCTTCCATGTCATATAAGAGCATGAGGATATCTCTATTATGAAACTTAACTGCATTTTGCTACAACATTTTTGTCTATCTTCTCTTCCAGATTACAAGCTTCTTAAAAAATAGACTGTGCACAGATCTAACTTTCTGGCCTACATTTGCAGCACTGGAGACTACTATTGAAATATTAATTCAAAGGATATTTTAGAAAACATTATAGACAGAACTCTACCATAAAAGAGCATATATAAATATAGCATATTTTCTGATGTTATTGAATCATCTTAAATATTGGTTAATGCAAATTTCAATCTCTAAGGCACTTCTACAACATACCTGAAAAATGATCATCATATTGTACTTGAATGTCCTCACTGAGAAAGAAATTGCCAACTCAAGATAAGTTTATTTCATTTTTAGGAAGCTCTAATTGTTAGAAAACGCACTCTTAAAATAAGTTAAAATCTCTATTCCTCAACTTGTATGCATTTTCTTGGTTTTTAAATTAGGGGCAACTTGATCTTTTTTTGATTTTACAGCTCTAACATAGCTAAAGCTGGCTTTCAGGTCCTTTGCCCCCTTACCTACTCTTCATAATTATTTTTATTAAAAGAAATATATTGTGGTATAATATAAAAATATACTAACTTGAATGTACACTTTAATGAATTTTGACAAATGTAAATATTTTGTAACTTCTGTTTCCATCAAGGTAGACAATTTTCCTATTACCCCCTTTGCAGTTTTTCCTTTCCTCTTTGCAGTCACTCTCTACTCCATATATGATACAGGCAACTGCTGATATGTTTTCTGTCGCCAGAGATTCATTTTTCCTTTTCTAGAAAGTCATATAAACAGAAACATAAAGTACATACTCCTGTGTGTCTAGCTTTTTTCTCACCATAATGTTTCTGACATTCGTCCTTGTTGCATTCCTCATAATTCTATCCTTCTGCTGTATGATATGACATTGTATGGATATACCACAACTGGTTCACCCATATAAATCTTCTTGGAGATTTTCTGATGATGGCCATTCTGACCGGTGTGAGGTGATACCTCAATGTAGTTTTGATTTGCATTTCTCTAATGATTGGTGATGTTGAGCATCCTTTCATGTGTTTGTTGGCAATCTGTTTATCTTCTTTGGAGAAATGTCTATTTAGGTCTTCTGCCCATTTTTGGATTGGGTTGTTTCTTTGATATTGAGCTGCATGAGCTGCTTCTAAATTTGGGAGATGAATCCTTTGTCAGTTGCTTCATTTGCAAAGATTTTCTCCCATTCTGGGGGTTGTCTTTTGGTCTTGTTTATGGTTTCCTTTGCTGTGCAAAAGCTTTGAAGTTTCATTAGGTCCCATTTGTTTATTTTTGTTTTTATTTCCATTTCTCTAGGAGGTGGGTCAAAAAGGATCTTGCTGTGATTTATGTCATAGAGTGTTCTGCCTATGTTTTCCTCTAGGAGCTTGATAGTGTCTGGCTTTACATTTAGGACTTTAATCCATTTTGAGTTTATTTTTGTGTATGGTGTTAGGGAGTGTTCTAATTTCATACTTTTACATGTACCTGTCCAGTTTTCCCTGCACCACTTATTGAAGAGGCTGTCTTTTCTCCACTGTATATTCTTGCCTCCTTTATCAAAGATAAGTTGACCATATGTGCGTGGGTTTATCTCTGGGCTTTCTTTCCTGTTCCACTGATCTATATTTCTGTTTCTGTGCCAGTACCATACAATAAATGCTGGAGAGGGTGTGGAGAAAAGGGAACCCTACTGCACTGTTGGTGGGAATGTAAATTGATACAGCCACTGTGGAGAACAGTATGGAGGTTCCTTGAAAAACTAAAAATAGAACTACCATATGACCCAGCAATCCCACTACTGGGCCTATAGCCTGAGAAAACCATAATTCAAAAAGAGTAATGTACCAAAATGTTCATTGCAGCTCTATTTACAATAGCCAGGACATGGAAGCAACCTAAGTGTCCATCATCGGATGAATGGATAAAGATGTGGCACATATATACAATGGAATATTACTCAGCCATAAAAAGAAACGAAACTGAGCTATTTGTAGTGAGGTGGATTGACTAAGAGTCTGTCATACAGAATGAAGTAAGTCAGAAAGAGAAAGACAACTACCGTATGCTAACACATATATATGGAATCTAAGAAAAAAAAAGGTCATGAAGAACCTAGGGGTAAGATGGGAATAAAGACACAGACCTACTAGAGAATGGACTAGAGGATATGGGGAGGGGGAAGGGTAAGCTGTGACAAAGTGAGAGAGTGGCATGGACATATATACACTACCAAACGTAAAATAGATAGCCAGTGGGAAGCAGCCGCATAGCACACGGAAATCAGCTCCGTGCTTTGTGACCACCTAGAGGGGTGGGATAGGGAGGGTGGGAGGGAGGGAGACGCAAGAAGGAAGAGATATGGGAACATATGTATATGTATAACTGATTCACTTTGTTATAAAGCAGAAACTAACACACCACTGTAAAGCAATTATACTCCAATAAAGACGTTAAAAAAATCTTGTTGGATATTTTGGTCATATCCAGTTTTACCTATTATGAATAATGGTGTTACACATTTTTTGAACAAATTTGTGTGACATGAGACTTCATATCTCTTGGATAAGTATGAACTATTAGGTAATTGCTTGGTCATATGTAAATGTATATTTAACTTTAAAGCTTTCTTGCTACAAGCCCATTAACAATGTATTCATGTTTCTCTAGGTCCACACCAAAAGTTGACATTAACAGTTTTCTACATTTTAGACATGATAGTGGTATGTAGTGGTATCTCATTATAATTGTAATTTGTACGTCTTTGATGGAGCAATCTCTAAATATATACAAATTTTATATACTTAATATATATGTTATATACAATATATGTCAATATTTTAATTAATTTTTTATTGGAGTGTAGTTGATGTACAATGTGTTAGTTTCTGCTGTACAGCAAAGTGAGTCTGTTATACATATACATATATCCACTCTTTTTTACATTCTATTCCCATATAGGTCATATCAGAGTACTGAATAGAGTTCCCTGTGCTATACAGTAGGTTCTTATTAGTTATCTATTTTATATGTAATAGTGTGTATTTATATAAAAATATAATTAGGCACTTAAAAATAAAAGGAAGATATGCAAATAGCCAATAGGCATTTATTCATAGATACATATACTTTACATTTATATATATAACATATCCATAAATATATTTTTGTCATTTTCTCCCATTGGATTGTCTTTTTATTTATTTATTTATTTTTTTATTTTTTTATTTGCGGTACGCAGGCCTCTCACTGTTGTGGCCTCTCTCTTTGCGGAGCACAGGCTCCGGACACGCAGGCCAAGCGGCCATGGCTCACGCGCCCAGCCGCTCCGCGGCACGTGGGATCTTCCCGGACCGGGGCACGAACCCGTGTCCCCTGCATCGGCAGGCGGACTCTCAACCACTGCGCCACCAGGGAAGCCCTGTCTTTTTATTTTTGAAGTGTAAAAGTTCTTTAATCTGTATATAAGTTCTTTGCCAGATATCGATATTGCAAACATTTTCCAAGTTCTTTTCTGTTGATTTTCTTAATTTTGATTTTTATACAATAGAAATTTTTAAAAATTTTGATACATACTAAATTGTCAATATTTTATTTTATATTTCATAATTTTTGTATTATCTAAAAATTGTTTTCTTGTCTTTAGACCATGTGTTTCCCTTTGTTTTCTTCTAGACGTGTTATAATTTGGGTATTATGCTTAGATCTATGAGTTAATTAGAGTTATTTTTATGATTATTTCATATAAAGGTCATGGTTACTTTTGTCTGTATAGATATCCAATTGTTCTGTTATTCCTCAAAAGCAGTGCTATCCAACAGAAATATAATATGAAGCACATATAATTTTTTTATCTCATAGTAGCCACATTGAAACTGTAAGAATAAAGACATCAAAATAATTTTACCATATAATTTATATTACCTCATATATACAAAATAGTATTATTTCAATACATAATCAATATAAAAATATTAGTGAAATGAAGAATAAAGTTCAATGAAAAACAAACTACAGTGGCTATAAAAGGTATACCACAAAGTAAAAGTGTAAATTGTCTGTTAAATCTGAGAGTGAGCAACTAAGAGAGAAGCAAAAAGGCAAAGTTACGTATGAGATGTGGGACCTAAACCACTGGAGGATAACAATGATTTTAGAAAAAGAAAAAGAAAATAGTATAAAATACAGTGATAAACTTTATGAATAGGAGCATATCGACCAGAACAAGGGAGGTGGCAACCTACACAGGATTACACAGCACCTAGAATGATGACTTTGCTGTCGGGCTTCATACGTTGCAAAGGTGTGTGCAAATTCTGCTTCCCTTCTCTTAGGGATCACAGTCCTTAGATGCCTGTTGTAAATTTCTACAAACGTATGATTAATGTATTTTGCAGTTTTCTAGTTGCTAAAGAAGGGCAGAAGTCTCTTATCCTTAATGGACAGGATCGGACTGTAGCATCCAAGGTTGGGAGTTTCTTTTTGGTACTTTAAAAATGCCATTTTATATTATTTTGGCTTACAAATCTTCTGACAAGTCTGCATAACTCATACCTGTATTTTCACATACATAACGTGTCATTTTTTCTCTGGTTGCTCCTAAGATATACTCTTTATGGCTGTTTTCAACAATTTAATTATGATGGTAGTGGTGTTTCATGAGATTCATTGGCATTTATCTATTGTTAAATAGTTTTCATCAAATTTGACCTTTTTTCTCACCATAGAAGATCTACAGGTGACAAGTTAGCATATGAAAAGATATTCAACATTATATGTCATTAAGGAACTGCAACTTAAAATAACAGTGAGATACCACTACACATCTATCAGAATGACCAGAATCTAGAACACTTACAACACCAGATGCTGATGAGAATGTGAAGCAACAGGAACTTTTTTTTTTACTGAAGTATAATTGATGTACAATATAGTGATTCACAATTTTTAAAGGTTATACTCCATTTATAGTTATATTGTCTCTATTCCCTGTGCAGTACAATATATCACTGTAGCTTATTTTATGCATAATACTTTGTATCTCTTAATCCCCTATTATACTGCCTCAACTTTTCCCTCTCCCCACTGACAATCACTAGTTTATTCTCTATATCTGTGAGTCTGCTTCTTTTTGTTATATTCTCTAATGTGTTGTATTTTTTAGATTCCACATATAAGGGAATTCTTATTCCTTGCTAGTGGCAATACAGAATGGTACAGTCACTTTGGAAGACAGTTTGACATTTTCTTACAAAACTAAACATGCTATTTCCAAATGATCCAGCAATTATGTCTTTGGTGTTTACCCAAATGAATTGAGAACATATGTCCACACAAAAACCTGCACACTGTTTACAACAGCTTTTTTGATAATTAGCAAAACTTGGAAACAATCAAGATGCCCTTTGGTAGGTGAGTGGGTAAATAAACTGTGGTACATCCAGACTGTGGAATATTATTCAATGCTAATAAGAAATGAACTATCAAGCCATGAAGACACATGGACGAACTTTAAGTGCATCTTACTAAGAGAAAGAAACCAATCTAAAAGGCTACCAACTGTATGATTCCAACTAAATGACATTCTGGCAAAAGCAGAACTGTGGAGATAGCAAAAAGATTAGTGGTTGCCAAGGAGGAGAAAGAAATAGATGAGTAGGCAGAGCACAGAGGATTTTAGGGCAGTAAAACTACTCTGTAAGACACTACAATGGAGGATACATATCATTATACATTTGTCAAAATCCATAGAATGTACAACAGCAAGCATGAATGTAAGCTATGAACTTTGGGTGATGATGATGTATCAGTGTAGGTTCATGGATTGTAACAAATGTACCATCTAGTCTGGGATATTAATAGTGGAGGAGGTTGTGGAAACTGGGAGTATATGGGAACTCTCATTCTTTTCACTCAATTTTGCCATGAATATAAAACTTCTCTAAAAAAATAAAGTTTATTATTTTAAAAGTTTGACTTTTTTTCAAATACCTGCATGATTTACCTCTTGATATTATCCCATAAGTAAGTGAATCTCAGTTTACTGTGGTTAGACTTTGTTTTCTCTTTATTTCAAAGATTTGGTATAAAAAAGAAATGTAAAAAATTTTATTAATAATTTTTAGGAATCAATAATTACAATGATTCTTACAGTAGAGTGGCTTATACACCTTCATATAGTTGCATTTTGAATAGTAACTGTAAATAAGGAAAATATTTTGTATATGCTTCTTACTCAGTCTTGCTCATTATGAAAACCGGAATCTTGACTAGAATTGTCAGTTGGAAATCCTTATATTTGAAAGGAATTTTTAAAACACAGGACTTGATGGAAAATATAAAAATATCCATTAAGAATAACTAGGGCTTCCCTGGTGGCGCAGTGGTTGAGAGTCCGCCTGCCGATGCAGGGGACACGGGTTCGTGCCCCAGTCCGGGAAGATCCCACGTGCCGCGGAGTGGCTGGGCCCGTGAGCCATGGCCGCTGAGCCTGTGCGCCCGGAGCCTGTGCTCCGCAACGGGAGAGGCCACAACAGTGAGAGGCCCACATACAGCAAAAAAAAAAAAAAAAAAAGAATAACTTAATATAAAAAGTAACACTATATTCTATATTATTATAACAGCTTTTTCTGTGTGACAGGTATATACAATATATGTAGCATCTGATAATAATTACTAATAATTCATGTAGAAGAACTAGAGCTGCATCCTTGCCATATTCATCCTCTCTCTAATAGTCAACTATTTTTTTTGCGGTACGCTGGCCTGTCACTGTTGTGGCCTCTCCCGTTGCGAAGCACCGGCTCCGGACGCGCAGGCTGAGCGGCCATGGCTGACGGGCCTAGCCGCTCTGCAGCATGTGGGATCTTCCCGGACCGGGGCACAAACCCGTGTCCCCTGCATCGGCAGGCGGACTCTCAACCACTGCGCCACCAGGGAAGCCCTCTAATAGTCAACTCTTGAATTTTCTCTTCTTTATTCCCTTCCCAGATCCTTTTTTAGGTTTATTGTTTGTTTCAATGGAAAAGAGAGATGTGTCTATATGTTAAAAAAAAGTTAACATCATAAATGAGAGTTCCCATAAACTGATTTCTAGAGTGTTGGTATTTTCTTCAATAACTTCACAGTGTCTACTAATATCTCCCCATTTACCTAGTTTTTGTTTGTTTGTTTTTTGCGGTATGCGGGCCTCTCCCGTTGCGGAGCACAGGCTCCGGACGCACAGGCTCAGCGGCCATGGCTCACGGGCGCAGCCGCTCCGCCGCATGTGGGATCTTCCTGTACCCGGGCACGAACCCGCGTCCCCTGCACCGGCAGGCGGACTCGCAACCACTGCGCCACCAGGGAAGCCCCCTAGGTTCTTTTATTAACTTAACCTTTTTCTACCTCTCACTGAAATCTTGCTAACCACCGTTTACTAATATTCTTTCCATGTGCTTTTATTTTCACTGTGATCATCCCTGAGCACTTCTGGGAAAATAGAATTTTGATGGCCCACACATTATTTCAGAAAAAGCAACTTTTAGATTCTTTGCAAGCTGTAGATGGAAATATGAATACCACTCTTCTTATATGAGAGCTTTAACATTTACATCATTGTGTGCAATATTTGTGGAGACTGTAACAGTGTAAAGTTATTCTTCCTCCAAATGCTGCCTGATAGATTCTTGAAAAAGCATTGCTGTTAATAAATAACTTCTTATCTTGATATAACTTCAACATTTCTGTTCCCAAATGTGGGAATAATATATAGAAATACTTAAGTTACATCAAGATAAAATGCCGGATATATATATACATATATATATATATATATATATATATATATATATATATATATATATATATATATATATAATTACTGATGTAGAATCTTTGTTTAAAGACAATAACTTCAATAGCAGAGGGAACTTTACCATTGCAGGCTTCAGGTAACCTCTATATTTCTCAGATTTCATGCTAAATCATAAAATGTGCCATATTGTGTCTGAAGCTATTTTTTCAATAGTCCATTTTCTTAAATGAACTAGCAAAGCAGTAAATACTGAGGAACATTTTGGCTCCCAAATCCTAAAGCCATTCTGATTATGCCTGGATGATCATGGGGACATCACTGGAACTCCCAGAGGACTGGCTGAAATACCAGTGTTCTGGCCAGCTTATAAATTAGAAATTATACAGAATCCAATTTTATTTTTTTGTTAAGTAATTCCTATGAGGCTTTTGGGATGTCAATGTAAAGTCCTTTGATGTGTAATCTTTATCCATTAGATAGGGAACAATGCCAATCCCCGTCATAAATACTTTCACAATCTGACACTGAAAATCCACTGTAGGGCATAGGACCTGCAAATAGGATATGAATCACACACATCCATCCACTCATTCAGACAATCCACAAATATTCATTTTTCAGTCTACTATATGCCAATAATGTACCGGGCTCTAAGATGCTAAACCATGCTAAATGCTGAAACAGACATACTCAGTTCTGGCCCTCCTGGAACTTATTACCTACAGAAGTGCCTTCATTGTAAATGATCAGGTCTCAGCCAATGCTATTATCATCAGCAGGTGACCAAATGATAGAGCTTGCTTTCTAATCAAGCTCCACACTCTTTGCTTTCAACACTTTTGCTTTTCTTCAAGGCACATAATCCAGTGGTCAGTTTCTCCCAGCTAGTGAGGTTTGGGGAAAACGTACCCAGTGAACGATTCCTTGTGGCCTCACTCTTTCCTCACACTCCTCTCTGTGCTCTTGAGCTAAAGAGCCCTGGATTCAAGTCACTTGCTCTAACCTTATTATTTTAAAATAGGGCTGCTCCTGCTTTGAGGATTTCCACTGGACCAACACAGTAGCAAAGCAGCACTGAATCAGAAGCAGGTAAATTTCAAAATGACAGCTCTAAAAATATCCACTCTCCTTTTGTTCTCCTCCTATCCCTTTGCTCTGAACACCTCTGCCCTGAGGCTTTGCCTTTACCCTCCTCTGATTACTGCTCCAAAAGGGTTTTCAAGAGCAGGGAGTATTTATGGTTTCATTTGCTCCCAAGTCCTTGGTGGAAAAGGATGCTTGCTTCCTTGTTCTTACTAATTCCACACTCACATCGTTAACACAAAAATCATTTTTAAAAAAATTTCCTCAGCGTCATATTTCTTCTGGACCAACACTGAAAGAATATTTTCAAAGAAACAATATCCTCTCTCCTTTGCTCTTCTGAGTTTCACGTTCTTACCTCCAGTCTCATTTTCAACCCTTATTACGGGATGCATCACAAAAATAGAAGAAAGTTCTTTGTGCTTTCCCTGTACCAGCCAATTATGCTAATTTCTTCTATCTCTAAGGAACAGAATGCGAAATCAACACAAAGCCTGATTATGCGACCTCTTCCAAGGGAAAGGTGTGAGAGTTGTCTATTTACTGATGAAGCTCAGTGTGTATTAAGGGTTGACTGAAGCAATCATCAGGAATCTTCATCCCTTAAATTAGTGTTTTCCACCAGATGCACATCTTTCATTTCGGATAATATAACTTTTAAGCTCAGGATACAACTGGACAAAAGAAAAAAAGGTAACCAACACAACATTTGCAGTAATAACACACTAACAGCTATCTATCATCCTTCCCTGAGGAATTCAGCCTACCTTATGGACACAATTTAGTACAAACTCATAAGAAAGCTAAGAAAACCCAATACCACTTCACAATAGCGTAGAGAGGTAAAGGTCAAAACTTATTACTGCCAGGCCCAGCAGACCATGGCACCTACCGGAAAGAGCACAGGACAGGAAAACCTGGAAGCCTGTATTCCAGTTTCGGTTATTCCTGTAAGCATTAGTAGGATCTGAGTGAACTCAGCCTGCCCTGCTTTTTCCTTTTATAAAAGCCTACACCACCCTCTCAGTAGAGTGAAATGCCACATCTGAAAAGTTGCAGATCTCTTTAGGAAAGAAACAAAACTCATGCTTTCCAACCAAAATGGAATAATTCAGTCAATGGAGACTTAATAAAAATCTGCCATAAAGCAACTGTTTACTTGAAATCTATCTTTTGTGGTATAATTTATTGGGGTAAGGAGTGTAAGGAAATCATAATTAGAGTTACCAATTATTCCAGAAATCAAGGTCATTGAGTTCAGATTCCAACTTTGACCTTGACCCAGGCTTACAGAGATGTAACATGTCCCAATACCTCATATCCACCATACATGGGAGAAACAAGGTATGCAGACAGATCCTCTTATGTAGTGGTTTTAATACAGGGTCTCAGATTCATTGCCATTCTTCGCATCCAGATGTGGCCATTTTCCCTTGAATTTAGGCAGGCTTTCCATGGCTTCAAACAATAGAGCAGGGGTCAGTAAATTATGGCTGGTGGGCCAAATCTAGCCCTCTACCGGCTTTTATAAATGAAGCTTTATTGGAACACAGCCATGTTCCTTAGTATATGTATTGTTTCTGTCTGTTTTCACATCACAGCAGCAGAGCTAAGTAGTTGCAAAAGAGACAGTATGGCTTGTAAAGCCTAAAATATTGAGTGTCTGACACTTTATGGAAAACGATCCCCAATGCCTGCAATAGTATATAATGAAAGTGATGCTTTGTAACATCTAGGACTAGATCATAAAAGGTCATGCAGCTTTTGCATGATTCTTGTGGAATGCTTTAACTCTGGACACTCATTCTTGGGATACTCTATCTTGAATCCTAACTACCATGTTATGAAAAGTCCAAGCCACATGGGCAGCCATCTATAGGCACTCCAGGCAACAGTCCTTGTTGGGCCCAGTCTTCAAGTCATCCCATCTCAAGAGCCAGACATGGGAATTAAAATTATCTAGATGATTCCAGCCCCAGCCATTTGAATCCTCATGAGCTGAGGTTTCAGATATCAGTCATGGAGTAGAGACAAGCCATCTCCTCTGTGTACTCTTTGAACTGCTGACCCTCAGAATCTGAGCACATGTTAAAATTTTTGTTTGTTTCAACACTAAGTTTGGACTTCTTTATTATGTAGCAACAGACAACTATAGCACTGTGTCTGTACACAGGAGATCTACATTTCACAGAGCACATACTTTTAGATGTGAATGTTGACTGCTCAATTTCTAAGAAGAACGTACACACACATATAGGTACAAACTGTTTATGTATATGTAAATATTAGACCTATATAAACTAATCTATATTATCCATAAAATGAGGGGCCCTTGATCATGGCTAACATTTATTTTCGGTATTTATTGTGTTCCAAGAACTGATAAATTCTTGCATTGTATGAATTTTCTCTTTTAACCCTCATAGCAACTCGCTGAGAGAAGTAATGTTATCTCTATTTTATAGATGAGAAAACTGAGGCAAAAACAGATAACATGCTCAAGAGAACTCAACAAGTCAATTGTAGAGTCAAGACTTGAACCCAAGTTCTCAAGTTTTAGATCGCTTACTCATAGTCACCAAGCTATACACTGAGGAAGGGGATGAATGCTGAAGCCATTACCTCATGCTCAAGTAGTTAGACAGAAACGTAGCAGGTATGGTTGAAAGAAGACAGGACTTGGAGTCGTAAGTCCAGAGCCTGAGTGATGAAATGACTTCTCCTCTCATCTAGATGTAGGTTTGTTTTTAGAAAATGAAGAAGAGCGCTGCATATTTTGATGGTTAATTTCTGTACTTAATGATGGCCAAAGAGTGGAATTTTACCAGGGAGCTAGTTTGCAATGACATAAATTATTGATTCAAAATCAAACCTTTATTATAAATTATTGATTCCAAATCAAACCTTTATTAAGTCTCCCTTGCATCAGAAATCTTTCCCACTCTTCATTTCTTTTTAAACCCTTTCCTGTCTACTCTTGGCCAAAGCTTGAAGCCTAACTTAACATTTGGAAATAAAATAATGAAATAGTCATAACAGCAATTCCAATGCCTATTGAAACGGAAGCTCTAAATAATTTTTCAGATAATTTAGGAAATTAAAAATATTTACATCATAGATGCAAAGACAGAAGTTATTGGTGTAATAAAATAAATGGTCAGACAAAAAGTTTCTGGTCAAGTAGATTTGTTTAAATATGAACACTAATCTGAGTTCTACCCCTGTGCTAAAACCCAGTGACAGGTTGCATACAGCTTCTAAAAGGATAGTTCAGTGCACTGGGTCAAATTCATGCCCTAAAATGTGGTATTATTAATAGTACTAGAAGACAGAGTGTGACTGTCTTCTTTGGGACATAGATGAAGACCCCAAGATAGACAATATCAAGGACAAGTTATGTAGAATAAGGTATTATCTCAGTCCTTGGAACATGTCATCCAGGATAGAATAAGAAGTAGATTTATTATCAAGTACATGAAGACAGAGACAGTAAGCAATGAGTGGTAGTTGGTTAAAATAGACAGGTTTTAGAAGTAGAGGCACAGATGTAGAAAACAAACTTAGGGTTACCAGGGGATTGTGGAGGGGAGGCTAAACTGGGAGATTGGGACTGAAATATACACACTACTACTCTACATAAAATGGATAACTAATAAGAACCTGCTCTTCTTATTAGCACAGGAAACTCCACTCAATACTCTGTAATGGGCTATTTGGAAACGACTCTAAAAAAAAATAAAAGTGGGGCTTCCCTGGTGACACAGTGGTTGACAGTCCGCCTGCCGAGGCAGGGGACACGGGTTTGTGCCACAGTCCGGGAAGATTCCACACGCCTCGGAGCGGCTGGGCCCATGAGCCAAGGCCGCTGAGCCTGCGCGTCCGAAGAGTGTGCTCCACAACAGGAGAGGCCACAACAGTGAGAGGCCCACGTGCCGCAAAAAAAAAAAAAAAAAAAAAAAAGTGGGTATATGTATAACTGATTCACTTTGCTGTACACCTGAAACTAACAACACTGTAAATCAACTATACTCCAATAAAATTTTTCTCAAAAATAGGTTTTAAGAACCATAGTCAGGGAGCAGTGTGGATTGGAAAGACCTGGCAAGAAATATTTCTGCATCCTCAGACAGTGCTCCCCAAGCTGACTATTAAGGGTGAGCATTTGAGAGATCTTTGACCTAAGGAGGACATGAGATTAACAATCTATCACAATGTGCATGAATTATTCTCCTCAGTGCTATCAGAAAACAGATGGCATCCTAGAGCAAGGGTCAGCAGATCTTTTCTGTAAAGGGTCAGATAGGAAATATTTTGGATTTTGTGTACCATACATCTCCGTTGCAACTGCCCATCTGCTGCTGTAGCACAGAAACAGCCATGCACAATACGTTAATGAATGGGTGCGGCTGTGTTCAAGCAAAACATTAGGTACAAAACCAGGAGTCAAGCGAGATCTGATCAGTGGGCCAGAGTTTGCGGACCCCAGTTCCGGGTCAGTGTTCACAGCTGAATGAGTCATGAGGCCTTAAGTTCCAGTTCTCATTGTACTACTTTCTACCTGGGTGAACTTGGGTTCATCCTTTTATTTATATGGGCCACTATATTAGTCAAGGTTCTCCAGAAAAACAGAACCAACAGCAGGTGTATACAATGTGCCCATATATATTGATAGATATAGATCTAGATATCGATATTGATATCTATATCCATATCTATATAAAGATAGAGAAAGAGAGGGAGAGATTTTAAACAACTGGTTCACACAATAATAGAGGCTTGGTAAATTCAAAATCTGCAGGTTAGGCTGTCTAGAGACTCTAGGAAGAGTTGCAGTTCAATTTCTGTAAGTCTTCTGGCAGAATTCCTTTCTGCAACAGGGAAGTCAGTCTTTGTTTTATTAAGAGCTTTAAGTGCTTGGATGAGGCCCACCCATATTATGGAGGATAATCTGCTTTACTCAAAGTCCACCACCAATTTAAATATGAATTTCATCCAAAAACACCATCACAGGGACTACCCTGGTGGAACAGTGGTTAAGGATCCACCTGCCAATGCAGGGGACACGGGTTTGAGCCCTGGTCTGGGAAGATCCCACATGCCGTGGACCAACTAAGCCCACGCACCACAGCTACTGAGTCCATGCACCTAGAGCCTATGCTCTGCAACAAGAGAAGGCACTGCAATGAGAAGCCCGTGCACCACAACGAAGAGTAGCCCTCGCTTGCTACAAATACAGAAAGCCCACGTGCAGCAACGAAGACCCAACGCAGCCAAAAATATAAATAAATAAATAAATAAATAATAAAATTTTTAAAAACACAAAAACGTCATCACAGAAATATCCAGAATAGCCCCGGAGGAAGATGGCGGAAGAGTAAGACGCGGAGATCACCTTCCTCCCCACAGATACATCAGAAATTCATCTACACGTGGAACAACTCCTACAGAACACCTACTGAACGCTGACAGAAGACCTCAGACCCCCCAAAAGGCAAGAAGCTCCCCACATACCTGGGTAGGGCAAAAGAAAAAAAGAATAAACAGAGACAATAGGATAGGGACGGGACCTGCTCCAGTGGGAGGGAGCCGTGAAGGGGGGAAGGTTTCTACACACTACAAGCCCCTTCGCGGGCGGAGACTGCAGGTGGCGGAGGGGGAAAGCTTCGGAGTAGCGGAGGAGAGCACAGCAACAGGGGTGCGGAGGGCAAAGCGGAGAGATTCTGGCACAGAGGACCGGTGCCCTCAGGCACACACCAGCCCGAGAGGCTTGTCTGCTCGGCCGCCGTGGCGGGCGGGGCTGGGAGCTGAGGCTCGGGTATCGGCTTTCAGTCGGAGCGCAGGGAGAGGACTGGGGCTGGCGGCAGGAAGAGAGCCTGAAGGGGTTAGTGCACCACGGCTAGCCCGGAGGGAGTCCGGGGAAAGGGTCTGGAGCTGCTGAAGAGGCAAGAGACTTTTTTCCCTTTTGTTTCCTGGTGCGCGAGGAGAGGGCATTAAGAGGGCTGCTTGGGGAAGCGCCGGAGACAGGCACGAGCCGCGGGTAAGGCACGGACCTCGGAGCCGGGCGTGGGCCGCTGCCACCGCCGCCCGCCGTGGCCCGCCGCCGCCGCCGCCGCCGCCGCCGCCGCGGCCCGCCGCCGCCGCCGCTGCCGCCGCCGCCGCGGGGCCTGTGTGCGAGCGCGGGTCACTGTCCGCCCCGCCTTCCGGGGGGCCTGTGCACCCCGCCACTGCCGGGGTCCCCGAGACCCGGGGACGGCTTTCCCGGGAAAGCGCACGGAGCGCCACGGGCTGCTGCAACGTCACGCCGGCCTCTGCCGCCGCAGGCCCGCCCCACACTGCGCGCCCCTCCCTCCCCTCTGCCTGAGTGAGCCAGAGCCTCCGAATCAGCGGCTCCTTTAAACCCGTCCTGTCTGAGCGAAGAACGGACGCCCTCCGGCGACCTACGCGCAGAGGCGGGGCCAGGTCCAAGGCTGAGACCCGGGAGCTGTGAGAGCAGAGGCAGGGAAATCTCTCTGTGCAGCCTCGGAGGCAGCGGATTAAAGCTCCACGGTCCATTTGATGTGCCCTGCGTCTGTGGAGTGCATGAATGGACAGCGAATCATCCCAAATTGAGGAAGTGGACTTTGAGGACAAGATTTAAGACTTTCACCCCTTTTCCTCTTTTTACAACGAATTATTCCAAATTAAGGAGGTGGACTTAGAGAGCAAGATTTCAGACTTCTCGCCCTTTTCCTCTTTTTACAACGAATTATCCCAAATTGAGGAGGTGGACTTGGAGAGCAAGATTTTTGATTTTTCCCCCTGCTCTCTTTTTGTGAATGTGTATGTGTAATCTTCTGTGTAAGATTCTCTCTGTATAGCTTTGCTTCCACCATATGTCCCAGGGTTCTATCGGTCCGGTTTTTTTTTTTTTTCAATAATTACTTTCTAATTTTAATAACGCTACTATATTTCATACTTTATTCTATTTTACTTTACCTGCTCTTTCTTTTTTTCCTACTCTCCCTTCCTCCCTCCCTCCCTCCGCTCCTCCTTTCCTTCTTTCTTTTTCTTTCCTCCCTCCCACCCTTCTTCTTTCCACTTTCTTTTTCTTTCCTTCCTCCCTCCCTCCTGTCTTTCTTCCTTTCCTTCCTCCCTCCCTCCCTCCTTTCTTTCCTTCTTTCTTTCCATCCTTCCTCCCTCCCTCCCTCCTTTCTTTCTTCCTTCCTTCCTTCCTTCCTTTCTTCCCTTCTTCCTTTCTTTCCCTCTCTCTTTCTTTCTTCTACTAATTCTTTCTACTTTTTCTCCCTGTTATTCTGAGCCGGGTGGATGAAAGGCTCTTGGTGCTGCAGCCAGGAGCCAGTGCTGTGCCTCTGAAGTGGGAGAGCCAACTTCAGGACACGGGTCCACAAGAGACCTCCCAGCTCCACATAATATCAAGCAGCGAAAATCTCCCAGAGATCTCCATCCCAACACCAGCACCCAGCTTCAGTCAACGACCAGCAAGCTACAGTGTGGGTCACCCTATGCCAAGCAACTAGCAAGGCAGGAACACAACCCCACCCATTAGCAGAGAGGCTACCTAAAAACATAATAAGGCCATAGGCACCCCAAAACACACCACCAGACGTGGACCTGTCCACCAGAAAGACAAGATCGAGCCTCAACCACCAGAGCACAGGAATTAGTCCCCCCCACCAGGAAGCCTACACAACCTACTGAAACAACCTTAGCCACTGGGGTCAGACACCAAAAACAACGGGAACTACGAATCTGCAGCCGGCAAAAAGGAGACCCCAAACACAGTAACATAAGCAAAATGAGAAGACAGAAAAACACACAGCAGGTGAAGGAGCAAGATAAACACCTACCAGACCTAACAAATGAAGAGGTAATAGGCAGTCTACCTGAAAAAGAATTCAGAATAATGATAGTAAAGCTGATCCAAGATTCTATTTCCAAGATCCATAATCTTGGAAATAGAATAGACAACATGCAAGAAACAGTTAACAAGGACCTAGAAGAACTAAAGATGAATCAAGCATCGATTAAAAACACAATAAATGAAATGAAAAATACTCTAGATGGGATCAATAGCAGAATAACTGAGGCAGAAGAACGGATAAGTGAGGTGGAAGATAAAATAGTGGAAATAACTGATGCAGAGCAAAATAAAGAAAAAAGAATGAAAAGAACAGAGGACAGTCTCAGAGACCTCTGGGACAACATTAAACGCACCAACATTCGAATTATAGGGGTTCCAGAAGAAGAAGAGAAAAAGAAAGGGACTGAGAAAATATTTGAAGAGATTATAGTTGAAAACTTCCCCAATATGGGAAAGGAAATAGTTAATCAAGTCCAGGAGGCACAGAGAGTCCCATACAGAATAAATCCAAGGAGAAATACACCAAGACACATATTAATCAAACTGTCAAAAATTAAACACAAAGAAATCATATTAAAAGCAGCAAGGCAAAAACAACAAATAACACACAAGGGAATCCCCATCAGGTTAACAGCTGATCTCTCAGCAGAAACCCTACAAGCCAGAAGGGAGTGGCAGGACATAATTAAAGTGATGAAGGAGAGAAACCTGCAACCTAGATTACTCTACCCAGTAAGGATCTCATTCAGATTTGATGGAGAAATTAAAACCTTTACAGACAAGCAAAAGCTGAGAGAGTTCAGCACCACCAAACCAGCTTTACAACAAATGCTAAAGGAACTTCTCTAGGCAAGAAACACAACAGAAGGAATATACCTACAATAACGAACCCAAAGCAATTAAGGAAATGGGAATAGGAACATACATATCAATAATTACCTTAAATGTAAATGGACTAAACGCTCCCACCAAAAGACACAGAGTGGCTGAATGGATACAAAAACAAGACCCATATATATGCTGTCTACAAGAGACACACTTCAGACCTAGAGACACATACAGATTGAAAGTAAAGGGATGGAAAAAGATATTCCATGCAAATGGAAATCAAAAGAAAGCTGGAGTAGCAATTCTTATATCAGACAAAATAGACTTTAAAATAAAGACTATTAGAAGAGACAAGGAAGGACACTACATAACGATAAAGGGATCGATCCAAGAAGAAGATATAACAATTGTAAATATTTATGCACCCAACATAGGAGCACCTCAGTACATAAGGCAAATACTAACAGCCATAAAAGGGGAAATCGACAGTAACACAATCATAGTAGGGGACTTTAACACCCCACTTTCACCAATGGACAGATCATCCAAAATGAAAATAAATAAGGAAACACAAGCTTTAAATGATACATTAAACGAGATGGACTTAGTTGATATTTATAGGACATTCCATCCAAAAACAACAGAATACACATTTTTCTCAAGTGCTCATGGAACATTCTCCAGGATAGATCATATCTTGGGTCACAAATCAAGCCTCGGTAATTTTAAGAAAATTGAAATTGTATCAAGTATCTTCTCCGACCACAATGCTATGAGACTAGACATCAATTACAGGAAAAGATGTGTAAAAAATACAAACACATGGAGGCTAAACAATACACTACTCAATAACGAAGTGATCACTGAAGAAATCAAAGAGGAAATTAAAAAATACCTAGAAACAAATGACAATGGAGACACGACGACCCAAAACCTATGGGACGCAGCAAAAGCAGTTCTAAGGGGGAAGTTTATAGCAATACAATCCCACCTTAAGAAACAGGAAGCATTTCGAGTAAACAACCTGACCCTGCACCTAAAGCAATTAGAGAAAGAAGAACAAAAATACCCCAAAGCTAGCAGAAGGAAAGAAGTCATAAAGAGCAGATCAGAAATAAATGAAAAAGAAATGAAGGAAACGATAGCAAAGATCAACCAAACTAAAAGCTGGTTCTTTGAGAAGATAAACAAAATTGACAAACCATTAGCCAGACTCATCAAGAAAAAAAGGGAGAAGACTCAAATCAATAGAATTAGAAATGAAAAAGGAGAAGTAACAACTGACACTGCAGAAATACAAAAGATTATGAGAGATTACTATAAGCAACTCTATTCCAATAAAATGGACAACCTGGAAGAAATGGACACATTCTTAGAAATGCACAACCTGCCAAGACTGACTCAGGAAGAAATAGAAAATATGAATAGACCAATCACAAGCACTGAAATTGAAACTGTGATTAAAAATCTTCCATCAAACAAAAGCCCAGGACCAGATGGCTTCACAGGTGAATTCTATCAAACATTTAGAGAAGAGCTAACACCTATCCTTCTCAAACTCTTCCAAAATATAGCAGAGGGAGGAACACTCCCAAACTCATTCTACGAGGCCGACATCACCTTGATACCAAAACCAGGCAAGGATGTCACAAAGAAAGAAAACTACAGGCCAATATCACTGATGAACATAGATGCAAAAATCCTCAACAAAATACTAGCAAACAGAATCCAACAGCACATTAAAAGGATCATACACCATGTTCAAGTGGGGTTTATCCCAGGAATGCAAGGATTCTTCAATATACGCAAATCAATCAATGTAATACACCATATTAACAAGTTGAAGGAGAAAAACCATATGATCATCTCAATAGATGCAGAGAAAGCTTTCGACAAAATTCAACACCCATTTATGATAAAAACCCTGCAGAAAGTAGGTATAGAGGGATCTTTCCTCAACATAATAAAGGCCATATATGACAAACCCACAGCCAACATTGTCCTCAATGGTGAAAAACTGAAACCATTTCCACTAAGATCAGGAACAAGACAAGGCTGCCCACTCTCACCACTCTTATTCAACATAGTTTTGGAAGTTTTAGCCACAGCAATCAGAGAAGAAAAGGAAATAAAAGGAATCCAAATTGGAAAAGAAGAAGTAAAGCTGTCACTGTTTGCAGATGACATGATACTATACATAGAGAATCCTAAAGATGCTACCGAAAAACTACTAGAGCTAATCAATGAATTTGGTAAAGTAGCAGGATATAAAATTAATGTACAGAAATCTCTGGCATTCCTGTACACTAATGATGAAAAATCTGAAAATGAAATCAAGAAAACACTCCCATTTACCATCGCAACAAAAAGAATAAAATATCTAGGAATAAACCTACCTAAGGAGACAAAAGACCTGTATGCAGAAAACTATAAGACACTGATGAAAGAAATTAAAGATGATACAAATAGATGGAGAGATATACCATGCTCCTGGATTGGAAGAATCAATATTGTGAAAATGACTCTACTACCCAAAGCAATCTACAGATTCAATGCAATCCCTATCAAACTACCAATGGCATTTTTCACAGAACTAGAACAAAAAATTTCAAAATTTGTTTGGAAAAACAAAAGGCCCCGAATAGCTAAAGCAATCTTGAGAACGAAAAACGGAGCTGGAGGAATCAGGCTCCCTGACTTCAGACTATACTACAAAGCTACAGTAATTAAGACAGTCTGGTACTGGCATAAAAACAGAAAGATAGATCAGTGGATCAGGATAGAAAGCCCAGAGATAAACCCACGCACATATGGCCAACTTATCTTTGATAAAGGAGCCAGGAATGTACAGTGGAGAAAGGACAGCCTCTTCAATAAGTGGTGCTGGGAAAACTGGACAGGGACATGTAAAAGTTTGAGATTAGATCATTCCCTAGCACCATACACAAAAATAAGCTCAAAATGGATTAAAGACTTAAATGTAAGGCCAGAAACTATCAAACTCTTAGAGGAAAACATAGGCAGAACACTCTATGACATAAATCACAGCAAGATCCTTTTGGACCCACCTCCTAGAGAAATGGAAATAAAAACAAAGATAAACAAATGGGACCTAATGAAACTTCAAAGGTTTTGCACAGCAAAGGAAACCATAAAGAAGACCAAAAGACAACCCTCAGAATGGGAGAAAATATTTGCAAATGAAGCAACTGACAAAGGATTAATCTCCAAAATTTATAAACAGCTCATGCAGCTCAATAGCAAAAAAACAGACAACCCAATCCAAAAATGGGCAGAAGACTTAAATAGGCATTTCTCCAAAGAAGATATACAGACTGCCAACAAACACATGAAAGAATGCTCAACATCATTAATCATTAGAGAAATGCAAATCAAAACTACAATGAGATATCATCTCACACCAGTCAGAATGGCCATCATCAAGAAATCTAGAAACAATAAATGCTGGAGAAGGTGTGGAGAAAAGGGAACACTCTTGCACTGCTGGTGGGAATGTGAATTGGTACAGCCACTATGGAGAACGGTATGGAGGTTCCTTAAAAAACTACAAATAGAACTACCATATAACCCAGCAATCCCACTACTGGGCATATACCCTGAGAAAACCATAATTCAAAAAGAGACATGTACCAAAATGTTCATTGCAGCTCTATTCACAATAGCCCGGAGCTGGAAACAACCTAAGTGTCCATCATCGGATGAATGGATAAAAAAGATGTGGCACATATATACAATGGAATATTACTCAGCCATAAAAAGAAACGAAACTGAGCTATTTGTAATGAGGTGGATAGACCTAGAGTCTGTCATACAGAGTGAAGTTAGTCAGAAAGAGAAAGACAAATACCGTATGCTAACACATATATACGGAATTTAAAAAAAAAATGTCATGAAGAACCTAGGGGCAAAACGGGAATAAAGACACAGACCTACTTGAGAATGGACTTGAGGATATGGGGAGGGGGAAGGGTAAGCTGTGACAAAGCGAAAGAGAGGCATGGACATATATACACTACCAAACGTAAGGTAGATAGATAGTGGGAAGCAGCTGCATAGCACAGGGAGATCAGCTCGGTGCTTTGTGACCGCCTGGAGGGGTGGGATGGGGAGGGTGGGAGGGAGGGAGATGCATGAGGGAAGGGATGTGGGAACAGATGTATATGTATGACTGATTCGCTTTGTTATAAAGCAGAAACTAATTAAAAAAAAAAAAAAGAAATATCCAGAATAATATTTGACCAAATAACTGGGCATGGTGGTCCAGACAAATTGACATGGAAAATTTACCACCTAAGCCATAGTTTTGTCATCTTTTACTGAGAAATTTGACTTATCTGAACTCTTTTCATACCTAGAAGATACTTTCTACAGTATCTGTAGAAACATGATTTGGCTCCAAAAACCATAAGCTAGAGCATTTCATTCCAGGTCCCTCCTCAAATATCCATGACAGGTAGAAATTTGACATCAGTAGTTCTTGAAATCTCCCCAGGTGATTATAATATGCAACCAGGGCTGAGAATCTGGAGATGTAGAGAGAATTTAAATTGAACTTTAGTTAAACAGTAAAACAAGCTCTGACCCTACTGGCTGGAGCTAGACAAGGGATATGCATTTAGTGGGATGAGAAGATAAACAACACTAGGGAGTAAATCAAATGCTTTACACCTGTGCTTAGCTAATTGTTACTCAGATAATTCAGACAATCTTACAGCACCTGAACCCTGAAATTCCTTAGTTCTGTTTAAAAAAACGTAACTCTTCAAGTAACTGAACTCTGAGAATCATGTAAATCATAAAGAAAAAGAAGAAATCTTATTTTCTGAATTAGTTGATTTCATATATACTGTTTCACTTTCATGATATTAACTAGTTATCTTTCTTTCCATTTTATGTTTGAGGAAAGTAAGGCTTTAAAAATCTCAGTAATTTTCTCAAGGTCACTTGTTAAGTGTGTGGTAGGCAGCATAATGGCTCCTAAAAATGCCCTCACCCTAATCCCTGGAACCTATTAATATGTTACCTTACATGGTGAAGAGGACATTGCAGATATGACTGAAGTTATAGACCTTGAGATAGAAAGATTATCCTGGATTAACTCATGGAACAAATCTAATTCCATGAGTCCTTAAAAGCAGAAAACCATTCCCAACTTTAGAAAGTGAAAGAGAGAGATGTCCTAATAGAAGCAGAATCAGAGGGATGCAACATTTTGGGTTTTGTAGGTGGAGAAAGGGGACTCTGAGTCAAGGACTACAAGTGACCGCTGGAAGCAGATAAAGTCCAGGGAACAGAAACACCCCTAAGAGCCTCCAGAAAAGAATGTAGCTCTGCCAACACTTTTTTTTCTTTTTTAACCATCTATATTGCGGTATAATTGCTTTACAATGGTGTGTTAGTTTCTGCTTCATAACAAAGTGAATCAGCTATACATATACATATATCCCCACATCCTCTCCCTCTTGCGTCTCCCTACCACCCTCCCTTCCCTATCCCACCCCTCTAGGTGGACACAAAGCACAGAGCTGATCTCCCTGCGCTTTGTGGCTGCTTCCCACTAGCTATCTATTTTACATTTGGTAGTGTATATATGTCCATGCCACTCTCTCACTTCATCGCAGATTACCCTTCCCCCTCCCTGTGTCCTCAAGTCCACTCTCTATGGCTGCATCTTTATCCCTGCCCTGCCCCTAGGTTCTTCATAACCATTTTTTTTATATTCCATATATATGTGTTAGCATATGGTATTTGTCTTTCCCTTTCTGACGTACTTCACTCTGTATGACACTCTCTAGGTCAACCCACCTCACTACAAATAACTCAATTTCTTTTTATGGCTGAGTAATATTCCATTGTATATATGGGCCACATTTTTTTTTTTTTTTCAGTACATGGGCTTCTCACTGTTGCGGCCTCTCCCGTTGCGGAGCACAGGCTCCGGACACGCCGGCTCAGCAGCCATGGATTATGGGCCCAGCCACTCCGCAGCATGTGGGATCTTCCTGGAGCGGGGCAGGACCCGTGTCCCCTGCATTAGCAGGCAGACTCCCAACCACTGCGCCACCAGGGAATCCCTGTGCCACATCTTTATCCATTCGTCTGTCGATCCTGCCAACACTTTTACTTTACTCCATTGAGACCAATGTCAGACTTGTAATAAATTTACCTGTTTTGAGTCACTAAATTTTGGGTAATTTGTATGAAAGCAATGAAAAACAAATACAGAGGTTCTGCAAGAGCCAGGTTATATATTTATACTTAAGTATTTCTGAAATGAATTTAACCTTGTGATTGACAGCAGCAGCAGCAGCTTCCAAGGGATCCCACCACACACCTGAGGCAAAAGCAGCCTAATACAAAGCCGTGACAGCAGCAGGTCACTGCCCCACACTTGGAGTAGAGGGGCCCTTGCTCTACTGTAGCAGCAGCATAGCCCGGATGGGAACCCATCCTCCTGTGGCACTAGCCCCATCAACATTAGTCTAGTCTGCTAGCATCTGCTGAGCCAACAGACCCCACATACACAAACCCTCCAACTCAGCAGTATTAAGTGAGCCAGGCTCAGGGTTTCCTGAAACTCATATCCAATGGCACTGGAAAGCCCAGATATCACCTACAGTTATGAAAACATAAGAAAACAAAAACAGAACACTGGGAACTTCAGAAAGAAAAGGGGAACAATGGAATGGGTGAAAACAAATGGGGTAAATATAAGAGACTATCATTAGCCTCGTGAGTTTCTTAAATACTATATGATGGTCAAAGCTAAGATTATGACATCATGTGATGTGGTTCTCAATGTAGAGAAAGGAAATACTACAGAAAATCATACTTTAAAACTGGGGACTATTAAGAGACCTAAATGGAAGTAAAATTTTGAAACTTCACTTGAAGTAATAAAACACTGATTGCAGTAGGCTATGATAAGTTACATATGTATACTGTAATGCCAAAAGCAACCACTAAGAAAACTATACAAACAGTATACACAAATGATTACAAATAAATTAAATTAAAATGGGCTTATTAAAAAATGTTTAAGTAACCCACAAGAAGGCAAAATAAGAGAAACACAAGATTGAGAAACTAAGGTAAAAGACAAAACAAAAAATAAAATGGTAGACCTAATCTTTAACATAGCAATAATTACATTAACTGTAAATGATCTAAATAGCCAAGTCAAAGACAGAGATTGGAAGAGTAGATTAAAAAATCACAAGCATGATCCAACTATATCCTGTCTATAAGAAGCTTACTTTAAACATCATGATAGAGGTAGTTCAGAGTAAAAGGATGAAAATGATATATCATGTGAACGTTAATCAGAAAAAGCAGGAATGGCTCAATTAATATCATATAAAGTAGATTTCAGAGCAAAGGAAATTATTAGGGGCAAAGAGGGTCATTACATAAAGATAACAGGAATAATCCACCTAGATGACCTAGTGATACTAAATGTGTGTGCACCAAACAACAGAACTTCAACATACATGAAGCAAACACTGAAAAAGGTAGTAAGAGGAGAAAATTTTAAATCCACAGTTATTATTTGAGACTTCAACACAGCAATTTATAGAACTACCAGACCGAAAAATCAGCAAGGATGTGGAAGAACTGAAAACATCCTCAATCAACAGGACATAACTGACATTTAAAGAACACACTCAATAAGAGCGGAATACATATCCAAGTGTCCGTGGAACATTCACTCATATACCATATATTGGGCGATAAAAAAACATTAGCAGATTAAAAAGAATTAAAGTCATACAGAGTATGTTCTCTAGCCATAATGGAATCAGACTAGAAATCAATAACAGAAAGACAACAGGAGAATCTTCAATCACATGAAAACTAAACATCACAATTCCAAAGAACTCATGGGTAAAAACGACAGCGTCAAGGAAACATTTTTTAATGCATAGAATAAAAGACAATGGAGATGTAACAGATCCAAGTGTGTGGAATGAAGTGAAAGCAATGCTGAAAGGGAAGTCTATAGCACTGGATTGGGAAAGAAAGTATTTCAAAGCAATAATCTCATGTTCTATATCACAACAGTAGAAAAGGAAGAGGAAAAAACACTAAAGAAGCAGAAAGAAGGAAATAATAAAGATGAAACAGAAGTCCATGAAACTGAAAACAGGAAAATGGGGGGGGGATCCATGAAACAAAAGGCTGGTTCTTGGAAATAAACAATTTAATCAGTAAAGATCTAGCAAGACTGATAAAGGTAGAAAGAGAGATGGCACAAATCACAGCTATCAGAAATGCGACCAGGCATACCATGACCTATCCTGCAGGTTAGTAAGGGACAAGTTATTAGGAACAAGTCTACACTCTAAATTCAAAAATGTAGATGAAATGGGCCAATGCTTCTACACCCAAAACTACCCAAACTCAGCCAAGATGAAATAGATCATCTCAATTTTCCTGTAACCATTAGAAACACTGATTTTTCATTTAAAAACTCCCAAAAGAAATATTCAGGCTTAGATGTTTCACTTTTACCCAAGACTTAAAGAATTAAAACCAATTTTACATGATTTGATAAGAAATAGAAGTAGAGGGAACAGTTCCTAATTAATTTTATGAAGCCAGTATTACCTTGATACCAAAGCCAGACAGGAATAGTATAGAAAGAAGAAAACTACAGACCAATATGTTTTATGAAATTGCCTGTAAAAATCCTCAGCCAGATATTAGCAAATTAAATCCAGAAATATATAAAAAGAATAATATACCATGATAGGTGGTATTTATTCCAGTTATGCAAAGTTGGTTAAATATTTGAAAATCAAACAGTGTAATCTACCATATCCAATAGATTAAGGGGGAAAAGTCATGTGATCCTATCCACTAATGCAGAGAAAGCATTTGACAAAATCCAATCCCATTCATGATTTGGCACATATATACAATGAAATATTACTCAGCCATAAAAAGAAACGAAATTGAGCTATTTGTAATGAGGTGGATAGACCTAGAGTCTGTCACACAGAGTGAAGTAAGTCAGAAAGAGAAAGACAAATACCGTATGCTAACACATATATATGGAATTTAAGAAAAAACATGTCATGAAGAACCTAGGGGTAAAACAGGAATAAAGACACAGACCTACTTGTGAATGGACTTGAGGATATGGGGAGGGGAAAGGGTAAGCTGTGACAAAGCGAGAGAGAGGCATGGACATATATACACTACCAAACATAAGGTAGATAGCTAGTGGGAAGCAGCCACATAGCACAGGGAGATCAGATCGGTGCTTTGTGACTGCCTGGAGGGATAGGATAGGGAGGGTGGGAGGGAGGGAGACTCAAGAGGGAAGGGATATGGGAACAGATGTATATGTATAAATGATTCACTTTGTTATAAAGCAGAAACTAACACACCATTGTGAAGCAATTATACTCCAATAAAGTTGTAAAAATAATAATAATAAAATTTAAAAATTTTAAAAAAGAAGAAAAAAAAAAACTCCAAGCAAACTAGGAATAGAAAAGGAACATACTGAAACTCATAAAGAGGATCTACAAACAACCTATACCGACATTATATTTCACTGTGAAAGACTGAATGCTTTCTCTGTAACATCAGAAACAAGGCACCGATATCTGCTCTCACCACTTTTATTAAATATATTAATGGAGGTTCTACTAAGAAAATAAAGCAAAAATAAATAAATACATAAATTTAAAAGTTAAATTTTTAAAACGTTTATTTAAAAGGTAAAAGGACTATTCCTACTACGTTGAATAGGAAGGAATATAGCCTACTGAATGTTGAATAGTAATATATCCTATTATATTGCCTAAGGAAAAGTAAAACTGTCTGTATGTGAAGATGAGATGATAATCTAAATGGAGAAAATACCAAGGAATCCACAAAAAGCTTGAGAAATAATATTAGTTTGTAAATGTTTTAGAGTACAAGATCAACACAATTTTATCAAATTATATATTAATAACAAATGTGTAGAAGCTTAAATAAAAATATGTGATGCCATTTACAACTGACCTAAATAAATACTTAAATGTAAGCCCAATAAGACATTTATAGGTCCTCTATACTGAAAATTACAAAATGCTGATGAAGAAAAATTTAAAAGTCCCCCCAAAATAGGGAGACATACCTTGTTCATGGATTAGAAAACACAACATAATAAAGATGTCAATTCTCCCCAAGTTAAGAGGCTTAACATAATTACTCTTAAAATACCCTCAAGGTTTTTGTGGATATAGACAAGCTTATTCTAAGATTTATATGGTAAGAAGAGGCTGAAGAATAGCTAAAACAATTTGTAAAGGAAGATTAAAATGGGAGGAATTAATCTACCCAATTTCAAGATTTTGCAGTCATGATGGAGGGTAGATACACAGATCAATGGAATGGAATAGAGAACCCAGAAATAGACTGACATAAATACATTTAACTTGTTTTTGACAGCAGTGCGAAAGCTATCAAGGAAGAATAGACTTTTCAAAAAATGGTACTGAAACAGTTGGACATCCCTCGACAAAAACAAACAAACAAAAAATGAACCTTAACCTAAACCTCCACACCTTACACAAAAATTAAATCAAAGTGGATCATAATCTTAAATGTAAAAGCAGGACATTTTTAGAAAAAAAAAATAGGAGAAAATCTTTGGCATCTAGAACTCGGTGAATAATTCTTAGACTTGAGCCGAAAGTATGATCAATAAAAGCAAAAACTGATAAATTGGATCTCATCAAAATGAGTTAGAAATGCTTCATAGAAGATCATTTTAAGTGGATGAAAACTCAAATTACACAGTGGGAAAACATATTTGAAAATCCCATATGAGACAAATGACTTGTATCTATAATATACAAAGAACTCTCCAAACAACTTAAAAAAATCCAACTAGAAAATAGGCAGAAGACAGGAACAGACACTTCATGGAAGAGAATATACACATGGCAAAGAAGCACATGAAAAGATGCTCAACATTATTAGCCATTGGGGAAATGCAAATTACAACCATAATGAGATATCAGAGAATAACTAAAATTAAAGTATAGTGACAACATCAAATGCTGGCGAGTACATAGAAAAATTATATCACATCACTGGTGGGAAAATAAAATGGTTTAGCCACTCTGAGAAACAGCTTGACAGTCTCTTTTAATCCTAAAATTAGATTCACCCTACAACGCAGTAATTGTACTCTTGAGCATTTATCCAAAAGAAACAAAAATTAATTAAGTTCCCACAGAAACTTACACATAAATGTTCATAGCAGTTTTATTTCTAACAGCCCAAAACTGGCAACTACCCAAATGTCTTTCAATGGGTGAATGTTGAAACAAATTGTGATAAAATCTTATGATAGAATACTACCGAGCAACAAAAAGGAACAAATTATTAATATATGCAAAAATTGAAATGAACTTCAAGGGAACGATGCCAAGGGAAAAATTTTTTAAAGCCAATCTCCGAAGATTAAGTAATTCATGATGATGTTTACATATTATTCTTAAAATAACAATACTGTGGAGATGGAGAACAGATTAGAAGTTGCCAAGGGTTAGAGATGGGGGTAGAAGGTACAGCGGGGGAACTTTGTGAGGTTTTTGTGGTCCCAGTACAAATAATACAGCAATCTTAGTTTTAACCCCTAAAGATGTTTAAAAGCAATTCCTAATAAGAGGTGTCCAGATATTTAGCAATGGCAGCAGATTAGAGGTATAGTTAGTTACTCAACATGACAACTTCAAAACAGATGGTACTAATTCAATGTATATGTTAATTTTAAAAAGACCAGTCACAATACTTAAATGGTATATATCTTAACGATATTATTCTAAGGATCCAGCTATACCAGATGGACTAGCAGGATTTTCTGTACATTCAATCTTATTTAAGACAGTAAATCTTATAATAAGACAGTTAAAAAAAGAAAAAGAAAAAAACAAACCAACTACAGTTGGATATTCTCATAGGAAGATGAGGTGAAAATATGTAGCAGCGGTTCAAAAGCTTAAGCAGTGGCACCTAAATTTGGCTGCACATTAGAATCATCTGAAGCACTTTTTAAAAACCCTCACACCAACATTTGGGCATCCTAAACCAATAAAATCATTTTAAATCTCCTCAGACAATGCCAATGTCTAGCCAGAACTGAGAACCAGCGGACTAAGCAGAAGGGGATGTTTCTACAAAGATTTCTCAACAATAAGTCCTTTCACCCAATCAGATTTACCCCCCCGCCCCGCAACTGGGTAAAGAAGGCTAGATGTTGTCCATACTTGCTTAGCTTTAATTAGCACTTGTGACTTGCCCAAAACCTAGATCATGTTTCCCCTAAATTTCATGTTATTCCCTAAGTTTTTCAAATCCAGGGCTAAGGGGTTTGCCAGGATGAGATTTTAAGTGCTCACACAGGGGAAGTCCCTGGCAAACCAGGACAGAGGTCACTCTACACTGAAATGTAAAGCATCCTAAATAACCCTGCCACTGCTCCCAGATACTAGTCTGTGCCAACCAGTGGAGAAAAGGCATTCTCCATTACTACCATGGCAAATGCTGCTGTACTTGCCTTGGTTACTCCCTATCTTTTCCAGGTGCCACTCCCCTTCACCTGCTGGTGGACGCTTTGGCCAGCTGACAATGCAGATATTTTCAAACTTTAAGGTGAATAAAAATCATCTGGAGGGCCTGTTATAACAGAGATCACTGATCCCCACCAGAGTTGCTGATTCCATAGGGCTGGGACAGGGCCCCAAAACTTGAATATATGACACATTATCAGGGGAAGCTGGTAAAGCTGGTCAGGTTGTTACCGAATGCAGGTTCGTGTGTCTAAAGCACAGTGAGGCCAAACAAACCTAAAGGTTGGAGTCTGGAGCAGAGAAAGGTTTATTGCAGGATCGAGCAAGGAGAGGGGTGGCCCGTGTTCCAAAACACCCTGAAATCTCCAAAGGATTTCAGCAAAGCATTTTTAAAGGCCAGGTGAGGGAGGGACGTCCCAGGGAACGTGATCATCTCATGCACAATCCTCTGATTGGTTGATGTTGAGGCCACAGGACAGGTAACATCATCCATCCTTAGGTGCCAGAAGGTGTGGGGGCTACGTGCTCATGATCATCAAGGAGTTCATTTCTTCCATTGGGTGGTGGTTTTTAGCATCTGAAAACTCAAGAAATATGCCTGAGATACTATTATCTGAGTACTTCAGAGAGGAACTACAGCAGAGGCTATGGGGGATGGGTCTGTCCTAGGAAGGCCCCATAGGGTACTGCTTGGTTACAAGGTGACCATACTTTGAGAACCACTGCTCTAGTGGCTTGGAATGTTAAGAAAGTAATGGAAGAATCCCTTCCCAGATCTAGATTCTAGTATCGCCAGCTATTTTGGTGGGGGGCAGGGTAAGTTTTGTCCTTGCTTGGACTTCTTGTTCACTTATATCAAAGCCTATTTGAGGCAGTGCGCTCGGCAGTCCTGCAGATCTGTCTTTTGCTTCAACAGTGTTTGGAATGAACAGACCCAGGGACGCTCCTTGCTCCAGCCCGCGACAACCGTCTAACCTTTCCTCCTGTCGCAACCTTTGGAATCAGCCACTCAGCTATCCTCAGCCTCCAGGACAGGCCAACACCGTTTTCTGAGCTTAGCTCCTTATCACAGATCAACCACGAGTTCCCAGGTTCGTCAGAATTATTCCATCGAGGTGGAGACCGCCGTCCACCTCCTGTTAACATGCATCTGTGGACACTTACCTCTCTCTGAGCTTCTATTTCGACAGCAACCATGGGACTCTGGACAGTGGGGGCCACATTTTTCGCCAACTGGCTGAGGAGAAGTGTGAGGGCGCCCAACGTCTCTTGAAAATGCAAAACCAGTGCTGCGGCCGCGCCCTCTTCCAGGATGCGTGGAAGCCTTCTCAAGGTGAGCGGGGTAAAACCCAGGAGGCTGTGGAAGCTGCCATTCTTAGGGAGAAGAATCTGAACCAGGCACTATCGGATCTGCGCGCCCTGGGTTCTAGCCGCGCAGACTCCCACCTCTGTGACTTCCTGGAGAGCCGCTTCCTGCAGGAGCAGGTGAAACTCATCAAGAAGATGGGCGACCACCTGACCAACCTCCGCAGGCTGGCTGGTCCGCAGGCTGTGCTGGGCGAGTATCTCTTCAAAAGGCTCACCCTCGAGCCAAACAGGAGTCTCTGAAGTCCAGCGGCCGCTGAGGAGCCCCTCTGGCGTCAAAGCTTCTGCCTGAAGCCCCACTATGCAGCCACTAGGCAGCTTTGTAACCGCCCTGGAGCCCTCTCCCAAGCCTTGGACCGAATGGAAACAATAACGCTTTTTGCAGAACTAAAAAAAAAAGCCTATTTGAAACACAAACAGAATAAAGAGAAAAAAAGAAATATTATATATATATATATATATATATATATATATATATATATATATATATATATATTCATGTTCTTTTAACATATGAATTGCCCCACTTTATCTGTGTGAAATAAGTTTGTTCCCGTTATTGGGCTGGTTCTCAAGCTTTGCTGCTCGTATTAATTACCTAAAGAGCTTTTAAGGAAAACATTGGTGTCTGGGTCCCAGCCCCAGAGATTTTGATTCAGTAGGTCTAGGGAGGAGCCTGGGCACATGGAGGTCTCAGAGTTCCCCAGGTGATTCTAATGTGCAGCAAATTTGTGAACCACCTTTTGGCTTCAATCCAGCTAGTGATCAGATATTAAATCTAAGACACATGGGCTAGTGCGTGAGCCCTGTTGCTAGGTGTATTCCATTTTCTTCCTCCTGGAAGATTCGTGCCAGGGAAAATGATTGATAGTTGTGTTACTTCTCTGAAATGGATTGAAATTTCCAATTAGCATGAACAGGGGAGTGTGAATGGGTGAATGCAATAAGGTGTATCATTTATGTATTTCCCTATGTGTATGGCTAGAAGCTTTTGCAAATGAGGTCTGCCCTACTTTTCATGCTAATGGTAATGCTTGTCCTCCTAATGCAGCTGTAAACTTTATAAGCCCATAGGTAGACAGCATCACAAAATATTTACCCCTCCCCACTGGCCCACTCTCAAGCTTCACTCCCCTTCCCCAACACACAAATGTACATCAATGCGCTTGAGACCAATATCAACATATTGACCTTCAATTCTTCTACTTTGCAGCTTCCCTCTTATCAGGAGGTGTCAGCATTTAGTGCAAGGACAAATGTTTGCCTCTTGGTGAGTAATGTAGACAATGCCTCCAAGAGACAAATAGCCCTTAGGGAGGGGGAAAAAGTCGTTCAAAAAGGTTGATGCCCAGAGGAGGCATTTTCAGTCATCTCAGCTTAGAGGTCAGATATCCAAAATAAAAAAGGTTAAAAAGAAGAAGAAGAAAGCAAGGAAGGAAAGAAGGAAACAATTTTCTTATCTCATAGTAATAAGGCAGTTTTCCTTAAAAAAAAAAAAGACTTAAGCCTTAAATTCTCTTTCCTAATCAAAATGTGCTTTTCCGTCTTTAGACTATTCCTCTTATATCCTGTATTATTCATGATGTTTAATTCTTGAAATAGCACATGGCTGAAAACAGAAGCTAACCTCTTGTCCACTATGAATTAAATCTTCTTTTCCTAGGACCCGTCTACAATGTACAATTTGGCGTTTGCCAACATAATGATTTTCTCTGAAATAAGGTACAGCATTTTGCCTTTTCAATATATAGTTATACAATACGTTGTTAACACAACATAGTTAATATAGTCAATATAGTCAGTACAACTATAACACACATGATATGCTGCCACTTTGGTGATTTTCTTCATCCATGTAATTCTGAAATTTGACAGTATAGTTTTCATATTCTAATGAGCTGAGTATTACCTTTGCAAGGATAGAAAAATAAAATAAATTCATAATATTCTTGTGTGGTTTGCCCCTTGGGTGGATTACCATAATGGGGGGATATTTGAGCCTTTCCCCAAGTCATTAAAAATCCTCCAGCAGCAGCCCCTTGTCCTCTCCAGGGAGTGGGGGGAAAGGATCTTTAATCATAATAATCCTGGGGGGAGAAATCTCGGAAATAAGACATCTGCTTCTGTGCCTTGTTGTTTTGCAGAATAGCAATGATTGCGTTAGCAGCTTCTGTTGCCATATGTGTACAATAAGTAAATGAACATAAAATTGAATGAATGCATAAAAGAAGGATAAGCCCACCCAGCTTAACAAATCCACTGTCTCACCTGCTGTGCCCTGAAACATGAAAGAAAGAATCACGGGATCATAAGGATTAATAAAATAACAGTCTCTGTTAACAATATTGACAGGAGGTATAAGGATAATTTGTCTGATGTGGGACCAACAGCTTAACTGCTTAATTCTTTTTTTTTTAAGGGCAACTCATTCATTTATTGTTTAAAGTTTGCAAGACAACATCTGAGTCTTTTAGCACAATTTAAATGTTTTACTTTTTTGATAAAGCAGAGAATGATAGAAAAAGCAATTAGTTTCCAGTAATACCTATATCTCTATTCAGAATTAAGTCTTCCACAGACATGTTACCTGGAAACAAAAGCCTGTTACAATAAGCAAATCTTCAACGGAGTGGCTACTTTTCAGGCCAGGGAAAGGTTCATCCCTATAGGAGGAGGATGTGCTATGTAAAATGGCTGCAAGGTCACAGCCTTGAGGGCGTTGGAAGTTTATTATCCTATTCCACATTAAGTAGTTTGGTGAACTTCAAACGTCCGTTCATCTGCAACCAAGCTGGCAACCTTTAACTGATATTTCAAGCAGGTAAGAAATAAATGAAAAGAAATCCCTACACTGATGTTCCTTGATTTACACTGTTAAATGGTTCATTAACATGTAATTCTGGCTAAGAATTACATTTGAGACTCCTTGCTCAGATTTTGGTTAACAGTACAAACCTTTCAGAAATTCAAGTTCTTATTCATCAATAATTTGCCAGCTAGGATACATTCAGGCATCAGCTGCAACTACAGAATAGGTGCACTGCCTCAGCGCTTGGGAAAGACATAATCTAGAACACTACTAGCAGGCAAAATATCTGTTAACTAGACAGCACATGTGCAGTACAGCAAGACAAAAACATATATTCATATGTTGGCTTGTTTAAGCCTCAAGCCCTTGATCCTTTGTTGAAATACAATAATTTCATTCCTATGGTTTTCAATACCAAAAACTCAACCTCCAGGAGGGATATAGTCTAATTTGTACTCCAAACCAAGTAGCAGTGCAGTTCGCTACTACTGAGGCTGAATCCATAAAGGCTTCAAGACCACGTCCGGAAGACAAGTTATTATATATAATACCCGAGAAGGTCTGAATCATAATTATCTTATACATAGCTGGTCCTTCAGAGCTTTTTACCTATAACATGTTTTTTGATGAAAGTTATTTATGTACTGGAGATAACTGTGACTTACTGATCAAATATTTGAATACTTACCTGGGATTTCATTTCTGCTGAAAGAAAAAGGAAGAACAGGACTCACCTAAAAAAAACCCCAAACTTTAGAAATGAAAGTAAAAATCTTATCACACACTATCACTTTTGGAAGCAGCATAGAGGGGCAGTCAACGGTAAAACACTGGTGAAATAGGTCAAAACTCTAGGTCAAAAATCCATTATTATTATCATCAGTGACAGTACCACAACTGTGCCCTTCATAATTCATAAGCACTCCTAAGAATCTGCATTTGGCACCAGATGATGTGTTTAAGAGAAACACTCTGGGAGGTTTTGAATCAGACTTGGTTTTTTGTTAGCCAAGTTACAGGAGAATTTTTAAAGTGGGGGGAAGGGAAGAAGGAAACGGACCAGAAAAAGGATTGAAGCCATCATCTACAAACCAACAAAGCACTGAGAGTTCCAAACGTTATGTCAGACACTAAAATGACCGATGTAGGCTCAAGTGGTTTATAAAACCTATAAAAAGACTACACCAGCAACGTCCCCATTTATCTGTAGAGTTCAGAAACTAAAACAAGGAATATTTTAGCTTAACACCTTATCTCAAGAGAATCATATACACTTCACATGAATAAAAATACCTGAAACCAAACATTTTTAAAGGCTCCAATAGGGCTTCCCTGGTGGTGCAGTGGTTGAGAATCCGCCTGCCGATGCAGGGGAAACGGGGAAGATCCCACATGCCGCAGAGCAAGTAGGCACGTGAGGCATGGCAGCTGAGCCTGCACGTCCGGAGCCTGTGCTCCGCAACGGGAGAGGCCACGACAGTGAGAGGCCCGCATACCGCAAAAAAGAAAAAAAAAGAAAAGCTACAATACCCAAAACATAAAGAAAAAAATTTATTTAGAAGACTCAATCAATCTATGATAATCACAAAATGGCTGGACAATCTCTGTCTCCCTTCCACACTAACCATCCATCCCATGGAACAGCAAGGAAGGTCAGACATTCCAGCATTCTGCAACACCTGGCTGCTGCAAAATTCTATGGAGACTCCTTGTGGAACAGTAGTTTCCCATCTCTTGTGTCTCTCCCTATCATGATCATGCAGGAAGCAAGTCTGGCTGTGCTATTTCTTATCATTGTCTGTCACCCATCTGCAACATAATATTGAAAAAGTAGTTCCCTTTCCCCCAGAAGGTTGAGGCTCAGCTACAGGGGTAATTCTCCTGGGCACACAGTCATGATTTAGGCCGACTCAGTGACTTCAACAGGCTTAATCATGTGATCAGGTTTGTAGCCAGCTGCATAATGCTCCCACATCTGTAGATAGAGCCGCTCTAGCTCCATCGTGTATTGTTTGGTGTTGAACAGAGGGCTAGATGTTCTCTGCTTCCAGACTTTGCCACGAATTTTCTTCAGGTATTCGAGATCAGTTCCCAGTTTCACAGCTATCTCTTCATATTCTTGTCTATTTTTAGCAATCAGCTCAAGACAGCCTAAACAAGTGAGCTGGGAAGCTGCAACTCGGGAAGCAAGAGTCTCTCCTGGCATAGTCACCATGGGGGTCCCTGCCCAAAGGACATCCATCCCTGTGGTGTGTCCATTACAGAGGGGAGTGTCCAAGCAGACATCAGCCAGCTGGCCTCTCCGAACATGTTCCTCTTTAGGAGCAACAGGTGAGAAAATGATACGGTTCAGGGGAAGGCCCATATTTTGTGCGTACTGTTGAATATTAGCTTCTCCTGCTGCTGGAAAACGCAACAGCCACAGTACACTATTGGGAACACACTTCAGAATATTTGCCCACATCTGCAAAGTAGATGGGTCAATTTTGTATAACTGATTAAAGTTACAGTACACAATGGCATCTTCCGGTAACCCGTACTGAGAACGTGTGGTTACAATAATGGTACGGGGAACCTCCTCTCCAGTGGCAGCCTTATTGTTGATCAGGGTAGTTGCCAGTCCATTGCTAATACTGAATCCATTTATTGTTATCTGAATTTGTCCTCTGTTAATCATTTCAATAACTGCTTCTGAAACAGTATTCATAGGAATGACAGGCATATTAAGAGCGGTATTACTGCTGTCTGCGTTGTCTTCTCCATCAGGACATTTCATCTTGACTATTTGCACATCTGATAGACTATCAAGAAATGCTTGGAGGTCGATGCCATTCAGCACAATCCGATTGTCATAAATGTGCCCATTGGACTTAAAATCGATGATGGCTTTTTTCTTCAGGTGAGGGAACATATTAGCATGATCACCAATAAAGAAAGTATGGGGCATATAAGCCAGTTTCTCAGAATACTGCTCAGCAACTTCAGCAGGTGAAGTTTCCTGATCAGTGATGATATAATCCATGAAAAGCGCGCCACTAGTCCCAGGGTACCCCAGCCACATTGCCTGAATAGGAGCTGGCCTGAGAGCAAAGAGTTCATTTCGAGCACCCTTGGTATAACCATTCATATTTACAAGGATGTGTATACCATCTTGATGGATGCGATCAGCTGCTTTCCCATTGCATGGAATCTGAGAAAGATCAATGAAATGATTGGCTTCTGCCATCACCTTCACTCGGAAGTTTGTGCCATCATGTGGGCTCAGGGCATAACAGAATACCTCAAATTTATCAGGATTGTGCATGCCTGGAATAGACTGCATAAGATGAGAAGTAGGATGATTCCCAAAGTCAGAACTCACGTATCCTACACGCAGTCGACCATCACTGAGCTTCAAGTCTTTTGGATGTTCATACGGTGGTTTATGAAGGACACTTATATTATCCAAGCAGAGGTTCCCATGCCTCTCAGCAATAGCCTTCCTGAAGCCATGAGAAAGAGGATAGAGCATACTATGATGAGGCTGCACAGAAGGCAACCTCTCCTTCTCCAACTGGTCAGCCACAATGCTGACCAACTTCTTCATTCGCTCATCATAGTCTGTCCAATCACAGACAACCTGCAGGCAATAAGCCAAATTACAATAAGCGTCAGGAAAATCAGGTTGAAGCTTCAGAGCAGTGCGATAAGAAGCAATTGCTTCTGGAATATTCCCTGAATCCTTGTGAATGGAAGCCAGACTGTTGTGGGCACCCGCAAATGCAGGGTTGATCTGAATGGCACGAGTATAACACTGCAAGGCTCCCTGAACATCCTGCATCTCCGTTAGAGCGTTTCCCATATTACAGTAGGCCTCAGCAAAGGTAGGACTGATTCGAATAGCCTCCTTACAATGCATCAGAGTTTCCTGCAGTTTTCCCTGCTGCTGCAATACACTTGCTAAATTTGAATGGGCAATAGCAAACTCTGGGAAGATTTCTAATGCTTTACGATACAAGCGAACTGCCTCTTCAATGTTTCCCTGTTCTCCTTTGATATTGGCTAGGTTATTCAGAGAGTGTGCATGTGTGGGACACAGCCGGAGAGCTGTATTATAACAAGCTTCTGCTTCGGCAACACTGCCCTTCTCTTTGAGAGCATTGGCTAGGTTGCAGTAAGCATCAGGGAAATGTGGTTGCAATTCAATAGCTCGCCTGTAGGTGTCTATTGCCAGATCCATCAGGCCTTGCTCAAAGTATACACAAGCCAGGTTGCCATGTACCACTGCATGATTTGGACTCAAGCTTAGGGCACGAAGGTAAGCTGCCACAGCTCTGTCAAAAATCCGCGCCTCTTTGAAGACATTTCCTAAATTGATATAAGCATCCAGAAAATTGGGGTCAAGGGTGACAGCCTTTTCCAAGTGATGAATTGCAAGCCAAATCTCCCCTTGTGCATTGAAAACACAGCCAAGATTACTCCAAGCTACTGCAAAGTTCGGTTGCGTCTCAATTGCTTTCAAATAACATGCCTTGGCTTCTTCCAAGCCACCCAGGGAATTGAGCACGTTCCCCAGGTCACTGCAAACACAGTACAAATCAGGATTGTACTGAAGAGCAGAGACGTAAGCTTGTACTGCTCCTTCCATGTCGCCTGCTGCTACCAAAGCGGCTGCCAGGTTAATATAACCATTGATGAAATCTGGTTTGAGACGCAATGCATGCCGGTAATGCTCAATTGCTTCCTGCAACTGCCCTCTTTCCTTGTACACATTCCCCAAATTCGAATAGGCTTCTGCCAGGAGAGGGTTCTGTTTAATCGCCAGAGTACTAAAGTGGGCAGATCTGTCCAGCCTTCGACACTGGAAGTGTATAGATGAAAGTAATAAAAGTACACCAGTATTGTCTGGCTCTTGTCTCCAGAGCTGCGTGCAGTGTCTCTCAGCTGCCTCAAAATCTCCTGCCTGATATTCTCGATGTGCCAACTCAGCTAAACCTTGGAAGGAAATCATATGTTTCGTTGGTTCTGTGCTGTCGGCCACGTTGCCCACGGAAGACGCCATCTGGAGCTTCTGGAGAGAGTGAAAAAAGGGGGTAATTGAGTCCCGCTGCCACCACTACTGGTAAGAATGTTTCTAGAGGTAGCAAATACGAGGGCAGCCGCTGTACCACTGCTTCGGCAGGCTTAAGCAGCGGCAACAGTTACAGGCACCGAACCTTAGGAACTATGGTTGGCCATCTACCTCTCACGCTCTTGAAATCTTAATTCTTAACCCTGCCCTCTTCCACCATTTTTCTCCTAATCAGGGAATAAAAATTACCTATCCATTTGCCTTAGAAGAAATCAAAAGTCAGTAGTCCAAACACTTTTTTAAATTTTGTTTTCTGTCCAGTTGGAAATGAAATACATGATTGACTTTCCTTCATCATTCATATAGTCAATGTGGAAAACATTAGGGCCGTGAATTTCAATACAGTAAGATGAGAAAATTTTAAATTGGCCTTCCCAAACCACTAATAAGTAACCGATGTTGTATATAATGCTAAAATCTTAGAGACTGAGTTTGATATTTTAAAAGTTCTGAAAACATTAGCTACTTTCTCCTCATCATATTTCTCAAGCCTCAAACCTGAGTATTACTTTTTAAAAATAAATTTATTTATTTTTAGTTTGGCTGTGTTGGGTCTTCAATGCTGCCTGCAGGCTTTCTCTGAGGAGAGCGGGGGCTACTCTTTGTTGCGGTGCCCGGGCTTCTCATCATAGTAGCTTCTATTGTTTTTCCACAACCCTATGGGTTCCTTTTTAGGTCCTACAAAGAACCCTAGAAATTATTTCATGTAATTATAGGTTTTTGCAAAATTGTGAAAATTGAGATATTTTAACTTCCATCAGGTAAGACCAGTGTCTCTTTCTTTGCCAGTTTTCCTTCGACCATATTCCGCTACGTTGGATCATATTGGAATGGCCACAGGCATTTTTGAAATCTGGCTAAGGAGATTTTTTTTTTTTTTTTTTTTTTTTTTTTTGCGGTACGCGGCCCTCTCACTGTTGTGGCCTCTCTCGTTGCGGAGCACAGGCTCTGGACGTGCAGGCTCAGCTGCCATGGATCACGGGCCTAGCCACTCCACAGCATGTGGGAACTTCCCGGACCGGGGCATGAACCCGTGTCCCCTGCATCGGCAGGCAGACTCTCATCCACTGTGCCACCAGGGAAGCCCTAAGGAGATGTTTGAAGTGAGGCTATTATGTGATTTCCAGACACCACATGTAATTGACTATATACTATCCCATTACAGGAATAACTTCCAGTAGTCTTACTGACTACTCTACTGACTTAACTAGCACTAGACACAGAAGCGAAAGGACAAAAACCACCTTACAGTATAGCCATGTCTTGCACTTCACAGCTCTCAAAGCATGTGTGTTTGAAGAAGAAAAAAAGAACTGAAAAGTATAAAACCAGAAGGTATTCTGTGGAAAATTATTTTAATCATCAGGAATGTGAAAGATAAGTCAAAGATTCAGTTCTCATCAATGCCTAGTTAAAACGGAAATTTTCTTCTGTCAAGAATATACTCCAGGGGCTTTCCTGATGGCACAGTGGTTAAGAAGCCACCTGCCAATGCAGGGGACATGGGTTCAAGCCATGGCCTGGGAAGATCCCACATGCCTCGGAGCAACTAAGCCCATGTGCCACAACTACGGAGCCTGCGCTCTAGAGCCTGTGAGCCACATCTACTGAGCCTGCGAACCACAACTACTGAAGCCTGCGTGCCTAGAGCCTGTGCTCTGCAACAAGAGAAGCCACCGCAATGAGAAGCCTGCGCACTGCAACAAAGAGTAGCCCCCACTCGCTGCAACTACAGAAAGCGTGCGCACAGCAACGAAGACCCAGCACAGCCAAAAATAAATAAATAAATAAATAAATAAATAAAAGAATATACTCCATCAATAATGTGTGTAATGGAATTGTGTGAATGAGTATTTTATCAGAATTCCTGTAATGCACAAACCTTTAGCAGTACTGAAATCAGTAATGCATTTATTTATTTATTTATTTTTTTTTATCAATTTACATTCACACCAACAGTGCAAGAGGGTTCCCTTTTCTCCACACACTCTCCAGCATTTATTGTTTGTAGATTTTTTTTTAATTTTTTAATTAGTTTCTGCTTTATAACAAAGTGAATCAGTCATACATATACATCTGTTCCCACATCCCTTCCCTCATGCATCTCCCTCCCTCCCACCCTCCCCATCCCACCCCTCCAGGCGGTCACAAAGCACCGAGCTGATCTCGCTGTGCTCTGTGGCTGCTTCCCAGTATCTATCTACCTTACGTTTGGTAGTGTATATATGTCCATGCCTCTCTTTCGCTTTGTCACAGCTTACCCTTCCCCCTCCCCATATCCTCAAGTCCATTCTCAAGTAGGTCTGTGTCTTTATTCCCGTTTTGCCCCTAGGTCCTTCATGACTTTTTTTTTTTTTTTAAATTCCGTATATATGTGTTAGCATACGGTATTTGTCTTTCTCTTTCTGACTTACTTCACTCTGTATGACAGACTCTAGGTCTATCCACCTCATTACAAATAGCTCAGTTTCGTTTCTTTTTATGGCTGAGTAATATTCCATTGTATATATGTGCCACATCTTTATCCATTCATCCGATGATGGACACTTAGGTTGTTTCCAGCTCCGGGCTATTGTGAATAGAGCTGCAATGAACATTTTGGTACATGTCTCTTTTGGAATTATGGTTTTCTCAGGGTATATGCCTAGTAGTGGGATTGCTGGGTCATATGGTAGTTCTATTTTTAGTTTTTTAAGGAACCTCCATACGGTTCTCCATAGTGGCTGTACCAATTCACATTCCCACCAGCAGTGCAAGAGTGTTCCCTTTTTTCCACACCCTCTCCAGCATTTATTGTTTCTAGATTTCTTGATGATGGCCATTCTGACTGGTGTGAGATGATATCTCATTGTAGTTTTGATTTGCATTTCTCTAATGATTAATGATGTTGAGCATTCTTTCATGTGTTTGTTGGCAGTCTGTATATCTTCTTTGGAGAAATGCCTATTTAAGTCTTCTGCCCATTTTTGGATTGGGTTGTTCGTTTTTTTGCTATTGAGCTGCATGAGCTGTTTATAAATTTTGGAGATTAATCCTTTGTCAGTTGCTTCATTTGCAAATATTTTCTCCCATTCTGAGGGTTGTCTTTTGGTCTTGTTTATGGTTTCCTTTGCTGTGCAAAAGCTTTGAAGTTTCATTAGGTCCCATTTGTTTATCTTTGTTTTTATTTCCATTTCTCTAGGAGGTGGGTCCAAAAGGATCTTGCTGTGATTTATGTCATAGAGTGTTCTACCTATGTTTTCCTCTAAGAGTTTGATAGTTTCTGGCCTTACATTTAAGTCTTTAATCCATTTTGAGCTTATTTTTGTGTATGGTGTTAGGGAATGATCTAATCTCAAACTTTTACATGTCCCTGTCCAGTTTTCCCAGCACCACTTATTGAAGAGTCTGTCCTTTCTCCACTGTACATTCCTGCCTCCTTTATCAAAGATAAGTTGGCCATATGTGCGTGGGTTTATCTCTGGGCTTTCTATCCTGATCCACTGATCTATCTTTCTGTTTTTATGCCAGTACCACACTGTCTTAATTACTGTAGCTTTGTAGTATAGTCTGAAGTCAGGGAGCCTGATTCCTCCAGCTCCGTTTTTCGTTCTCAAGATTGCTTTGGCTATTCGGGGTCTTTTGTTTTTCCAAACAAATTTTGAAATTTTTTGTTCTAGTTCTGTGAAAAATGCCAGTGGTAGTTTGATAGGGATTGCATTGAATCTGTAGATTGCTTTGGGTAGTAGAGTCATTTTCACAATATTGATTCTTCCAATCCAGGAGCATGGTATATCTCTCCATCTATTTGTATCATCTTTAATTTCTTTCATCAGTGTCTTATAATTTTCTGCATACAGGTCTTTTGTCTCCTTAGGTAGGTTTATTCCTAGATATTTTATTCTTTTTGTTGCAATGGTAAATGGGAGTGTTTTCTTGATTTCATTTTCAGATATTTCATCATTAGTGTACAGGAATGCCAGAGATTTCTGTACATTAATTTTGTATCCTGCTACTTTACCAAATTCATTGATTAGTTCTAGTAGTTTTTCGGTAGCATCTTTAGGATTCTCTATATATAGTATCATGTCATCTGCAAACAGTGACAGCTTTACTTCTTCTTTTCCAATTTGGATTCCTTTTATTTCCTTTTCTTCTCTGATTGCTGTGGCTAAAACTTCCAAAACTATGTTGAATAAGAGTGGTGAGAGTGGGCAGCCTTGTCTTGTTCCTGATCTTAGTGGAAATGGTTTCAGTTTTTCACCATTGAGGACAATGTTGGCTGTGGGTTTGTCATATATGGCCTTTATGATGTTGAGGAAAGTTCCCTCTATGCCTACTTTCTGCAGGGTTTTTATCATAAATGGGTGTTGAATTTTGTCGAAAGCTTTCTCTGCATCTACTGAGATGATCATATGGTTTTTCTCCTTCAACTTGTTAATATGGTGTATCACATTGATTGATTTGCGTATATTGAAGAATCCTTGCATTCCTGGAATAAACCCCACTTGATCATGGTGTATGATCCTTTTAATGTGCTGTTGGATTCTGTTTGCTAGTATTTTGTTGAGGATTTTTGCATCTATGTTCATCAGTGATATTGGCCTGTAGTTTTCTTTCTTTGTGACATCCTTGCCTGGTTTTGGTATCAAGGTGATGGTGGCCTCGTAGAATGAGTTTGGGAGTGTTCCTTCCTCTGATATTGTTTGGAAGAGTTTGAGAAGGATGGGTGTTAGCTCTTCTCTAAATGTTTGATAGAATTCGCCTGTGAAGCCATCTGGTCCTGGGCTTTTGTTTGATGGAAGATTTTTAATCACAGTTTCAATTTCAGTGCTTGTGATTGGTCTATTCATATTTTCTATTTCTTCCTGAGTCAGTCTTGGCAGGTTGTGCATTTCTAAGAATTTGTCCATCTCTTCCAGGTTGTCCATTTCATGGGCATAGAGTTGCTTGTAGTAATCTCTCATGATCTTTTGTATTTCTGCAGTGTCAGTGGTTACTTCTCCTTTTTCATTTCTAGTTCTATTGATTTGAGTCTTCTCCCTTCTTTTCTTGATGAGTCTGGCTAATGGTTTATCAATTTTGTTTATCTTCTCAAAGAACCAGCTTTTAGTTTTATTGATCTTTGCTATCGTTTCCTTCATTGCTTTTTCATTTATTTCTGATCTGATTTTTATGATTTCTTTCCTTCTGCTAACTTTGGGGTGTTTTTGTTCTTCTTTCTCTAATTGCTTTAGGTGCAAGGTTAGGTTGTTTATTCGAGATGTTTCCTGTTTCTTAAGGTGGGATTGTATTGCTATAAACTTCCCTCTTAAAACTGCTTTTGCTGCATCCCATAGGTTTTGGGTCGTCGTGTCTCCATTGTCATTTGTTTCTAGGTATTTTTTAATTTCCTCTTTGATTTCTTCAGTGATCACTTCGTTATTAAGTAGTGTATTGTTTAGCCTCCATGTGTTTGTATTTTTTACAGCTCTTTTCCTGTAATTGATATCTAGTCTCATAGCATTGTGGTCAGAAAAGACACTTGATACAATTTCAATTTTCTTAAATTTACCAAGGCTTGATTTGTGACCCAAGATATGATCTATCCTGGAGAATGTTCCATGAGCACTTGAGAAAAATGTGTATTCTGTTGTTTTTGGATGGAATGTCCTATAAATATCAATTAAGTCCATCTTGTTTAATGTATCATTTAAAGCTTGTGTTTCCTTATTTATTTTCATTTTGGAAGATCTGTCCATTGGTGAAAGTGGGGTGTTAAAGTCCCCTACTATGATTGTGTTACTGTCGATTTCCCCTTTTATGGCTGTTAGTATTTGCCTTATGTACTGAGGTGCTCCTATGTTGGGTGCATAAATATTTACAATTGTTATATCTTCTTCTTGGATCGATCCCTTGATCATTAGGTAGTGTCCTTCTTTGTCTCTTCTAGTAGTCTTTATTTTAAAGTCTATTTTGTCTGATATGAGAATTGCTACTCCAGCTTTCTTTTGGTTTCCATTTGCATGGAATATCTTTTTCCATCCCCTTACTTTCAGTCTGTATGTGTCTCTAGGTCTGAAGTGGGTCTCTTGTAGACAGTATATATATGGGTCTTGTTTTTGTATCCATTCAGCCAATCTGTGTCTTTTGGTGGGAGCATTTAGTCCATTTACATTTAAGGTAATTATCGATATGTATGTTCCTATTCCCATTTTCTTAATTGTTTTGGGTTCGTTATTGTAGCTCTTTTCCTTCTGTTGTGTTTCTTGCCTAGAGAAGTTCCTTTAGCATTTGTTGTAAAGCTGGTTTGGTGGTGCTGAACTCTCTCAGCTTTTGCTTGTCTGTAAACGTTTTAATTTCTCCATCAAATCTGAATGAGATCCTTGCTGGGTAGAGTAATCTTGGTTGCAGGTTTTTCTCCTTCATCACTTTAATTATGTCCTGCCACTCCCTTCTGGCTTGTAGAGTTTCTGCTGATAGATCAGCTGTTATCCTGATGGGGATTCCCTTGTGTGTTATTTGTTGTTTTTGCCTTGCTGCTTTTAATATGATTTCTTTGTGTTTAATTTTTGACAGTTTGATTAATATGTGTCTTGGCGTATTTCTCCTTGGATTTATTCTGTATGGGACTCTCTGTGCTTCCTGGACTTGATTAACTATTTCCTTTCCCATATTAGGGAAGTTTTCAACTATAATCTCTTCAAATATTTTCTCAGTCCCTTTCTTTTTCTCTTCTTCTTCTGGAACCCCTATAATTCGAATGTTGGTGCGTTTAATGTTGTCCCAGAGGTCTCTGAGACTGTCCTCTGTTCTTTTCATTCTTTTTTCTTTATTTTGCTCTGCAGCAGTTATTTCCACTATTTTATCTTCCACCTCACTTATCCGTTCTTCTGCCTCAGTTATTCCGCTATTGATCCCATCTAGAGTATTTTTTATTTCATGTATTGTGTTTTTAATTGATGCTTGATTCATCTTTAGTTCTTCTAGGTCCTTGTTAACTGTTTCTTGCATTTTGTCTATTCTATTTCCAAGATTTTGGATCTGGGAAATAGAATCTTGGATCATCTTTACCATCATTATTCTGAATTCTTTTTCAGGTAGACTGCCTATTACGTCTTCATTTGTTAGGTCTGGTGGGTTTTTATCTTGTTCCTTCTCCTGCTGTGTGTTTTTCTGTCTTCTCATTTTGCTTATGTTACTGTGTTTGGGGTCTCCTTTTTGCAGGCTGCAGGTTCGTAGTTCCCGTTGTTTTTGGTGTCTGTCCCCAGTGGCTAAGGTTGGTTTAGTGGGTTGTGTAGGCTTCCTGGTGGAAGGTACTAGTGCCTGTGTTCTGGTGAATGAGGCTGGATCTTGTCTTTCTGGTGGGCAGGTCCACGTCTGGTGGTGTGTTTTGGGGTGTCTGCGGACTTTTTATGATTTTAGGCCACCTCTCTGCTAATGGGTGGCGTTGTGTTTCTGTCTGGCTAGTTGTTTGGCTAGGGTGTCCAGCACTGTAGCTTGCTGGTCGTTGAGTAAAGCTGGGTGCTGGTGTTGAGATGGAGATCTCTGGAAGATTTTCGCCGTTTGATATTATGTGGAGCTGGGAGGTCTCTTGTGGACCAGTGTCCTGAAGTTGGCTCTCCCACCTCAGAGGCACAGCACTGACTCCTGGCTCCTCAATTTGGGATGATTTGTTGTCTATTCATGTATTCCACAGATGCAGGGTACATCAAGTTGATTGTGGAGCTTTAATCCGCTGCTTCTGAGGCTGCTGGGAGAGGTTTCCCTTTCTCTTCTTTGTTCTCACAGCTCCTGGGTCTCAGCTTTGGATTTGGCCCCGCCTCTGCATGTAGGTCGCCGGAGGGCGTCTGTTCTTCGCTCAGACAGGACAGGGTTAAAGGAGCAGCCTCTTCGGGGACTCTGGCTCACTCAGGCCGGGCGGGAGGGAGGGGCACGGAGTGCGGGGCGAGCCTGCAGCGGCAGAGTTCGGCGTGACGTTGCACCAGCCCGAGGCGCGCCGTGCGTTCTCCCAGGGAAGCCGCCCCTGGATCCCGGGACCCCGGCAGTGGCGCGCTGCACAGGCTCCCGGAAGGGCGGTGTGGACAGTGACCTGCGCTCGCACACAGGCTTCTTGGCGGCGGCAGCAGCAGCCCCAGCGTCCCACGCCCGTCACTGGGCTCCGCGCTTTCAGTCGTGACTCGCGCCCGTCTGTGGAGCCCCTTTAAGCAGCGCTCTTAATCCCCTCTCCTCACGCACCAGGAAACCAAGAGGGAAGAAAAAGTCTCTTGCCTCTTCGGCAGCTCCAGAGTTTTCCCGGACTCCCTGCCGGCTAGCTGTGGCACATTAGCCCCCTTCAGGCTGAGTTCTCGCCGCCAGCCCCAGTCCTTTCCCTGCGCTCTGACCGAAGCCCCAAGTAATATATATATATATATATATATACACACACACATACATATATATGTTGTTTTCTTGAGTGCAGTGTTTTTTGTTTTCTGTACTGAATTCATTAGCATGGGTCAGTATAAAATTTAGCATAGGTCGACATGTAATTTGTAAACTAATAAAGTCTTAAAAGTGAGGAAATAAGTGTTTTAAATTTAATTATTTATTGTAAAGAGCAGAATAGCATACATAAACAGGTGCCTAATGAAAACCTGTATTCTAATTTGGAACTCTCATGAACACCTATTTTTTTGTTCTTCTAATGGTATGATAGTAGGCCATTTGATTATTTTTATTTTTATGGCTTTAACTTTAGGACAATGAAATATTCGTAAATTTTAAAAAGTATTTTTCTGTACTTGATGGGGGTGGGATACTGGAGAAATGAAAGGTCAAACACCTATTGAGGAATCCATAATTGTCTATATATTGTGTACTTTTATTTCAATAACTGATTTAAAATTCCTAAAAGGATGCTATAGTAAGTTATTATGCCATTTTACACACTGAATTAAGTGAACTTCAGGGAGGTATGAAACTTGCCTAAGGCTATCCAGCTGCCAAGTGGTAGAAGTGAGAAGTAAATCCAGGTATACCTATCGCCAAAGTTTCTGCTCATCTCTTTACATCATCCACTTTTAATAGCCAATGCTTTTCTGCTTACAAATATGACTGAGGTTTCCAGACAGTCAACATTGCTTTTTAATCAGATAGAAAAATTACTGTTGCTTCTCTAAAGACATATTCCTTTTCCATTAAGTGACTTTAGTTGTTCAAATAATACTTCCAGACAGTAGTAATCATACAGCTGGAGACTAAGAACAGAACTCAGGGATGTGTCTAGCAGTCAGTAAAGACCAACTGGGCTCACTGATGATACTTACGGTCATTTCCTGTAGACTAACATCATCTTATTAATAAGACCCTAATAACTTACAGTACTGCCCTTGCCTGATTGTTTGTTCTTCTCCCTCTATCACTCTCTCTTTCCCCATATTATTATTATTTTTGACAATTTTTGGTGAATTAAATTCAGGGATTAGTAGTCAGGAGTGCTAGTCACATAAGCAGAGAATCTTAGCTCACACCAAAGGAAGAAAATAGAGAAAAAGTATAAATTATATGAATACACACATATCACACATGTACCAACTATATGTTGCACTTCTCCAAAATCTATTCGGTATCTGCACATTTACTGTATATTAGCAGTAAGACTAGAAATGAGTGTAATGCTCTGTTTACAAGATACAGAAAACAGACCCAAATATGGAAATTACTAGCAATGAGAATGGGGAAGAAAGACTACAACAAGGAATGTAGATGATATTTTTGTTTCTTAGCTATGATGCCAAATATTGAACTTTCAACTTGAGACAAGGAGGCCATAAAAAGTTGTGTTAGTTTCCTAGAGCTGCCATGACAAAGTACCAGAGACTGAGGAGGTTAAACAACAGAAATTTACTCACTCACGGGTGTAGAGGCTAGAAATCTGAAATAAGGTGTCAACAGGATTGATTTCTTCTGAGGTATCTCTTCTTGGTTTGTAGATGCCATGTTTTCCTTTTATCTTCACATGGTCTTCTCTCTGTTCATGTCTGTGTCCTGATATTTTCTTTTTATAAGGACACCAGTCATATTGAATTAGAGCCCACCCATTGGACCTCATTTGACCTCAGTTACCTATTTAAGGGACTTATCTCCAAATACAGTCATATTACGAGGTATTGGGGGTTAAGACTTCCACATATTAACTTAAGCAGGACACAGTTCAGGTGATAATAGAAGATAAGAGTAATTTAAGCAAGTAAGTGACTATTGTTTACAGTGAGTTGCTTAAGGATATGAATTTACTCAAGAGAAACAAGAAGAAATTACATGACACTGTGTATTATACAAAGATATTAAATTAATCATCATAACATCCTGTGAGATGGGCATTAAATTAGACTAAGCAAGAGTAAGCAACTTATCCAGAATTGTTTAGTTGGTACTTTCCAGAATTTAAGCCAGGTATTTTCCCAGTTCCATTCTACGTTATATATTCAGTTCATTATTTGAAATGAATTTTGAGTCTTCATTTTGCTTAGTTTCTGAAGTTATATGGGGATAGAATGGAGTTGGATATTTTCAGTGACATTCACACATGGGGAAGGAAATTGAGTCCAGAAGCTTCAGCAATGTTTCCATGGAGAATGCTAACAACAGAACCAGAAACACCGTTATCCTTTTGGTTCAGTGATCTTTCCTAAAGCACTACAAGAATCAATTTTAAGAAGCCCAATGTTTTCCAAACTTTCAGCAATGGGCTCTGTAGGGTCCTCTAACAATATCTAAGAGACTAACTAGTTTCACATTCCAAGCCACTTAAGACAAGGAGTTCTGATTGTTCTCTGTGAGGAAATCAAGTGACAATCATAGCTGGTAATTTAGGGTAGTTTCTTCAGGGCCCAGGCAAAACCTAATACACAAGTAATAATCATTGTTAAGTGCATCTTTGACAAGGATTCATCAAGTATCAAAGAGGTCTATAAATTGGGAGAAATTATGATCAAAGACAAACATAGACCACAGACATTTAATTAATGCTCAATTATTTATGAGTTTAACTTTGGTTAACCTCATTTTCCTTCTTCTAGACAATTTCCAATTCATCTCCACAAAGAGACCAGAATACTTACCTTCCAAAACAAGATTTATTGTGTTCCTTTAATTCAAAGCATACAGTGACTTCTACATTCACTCCACCAAGTTTTGCTAGGAGAGAAAAGGAGACATTATATTTTGTCTTGAATTACATATGCCACCATACTTGACTTAGCCCATCCTACTGGAAGCACTTTGACGCAGATCCTACAGTCTTGTCTTACATCCTCTATGGAATCAAGCCAAGGGAATCACACATAGTTACAGCTGGAAAAACGTTTGTTCTGGGTTGATACTTTTAGCCTTTACCACCAAGATCTATCTTTACAGTCTCTAAACAGGAGACCTTCTTGTCTTCCGTTTTCATACTGACAAGGAAGGTAAAGGGAAGAACTGAGAAGTACCCAAAGTCAGCTAGCAGCCAGCACAGATAAATCATCTGTGGAGATATTGTTTCTTTCAAAAGATATAAACATAAGAGGAAGTCCTAGTGTTTGAAACAACTGTGCATAATAAAATTCCATGAAAACTTAGAAATCCAGAGGCACATCGGTAACATATTGGCTAAATAAGCTGTTATGTTCATGCAATGGACAAGTGTACATACATTAAGAAGAACGAGATACTCTTTTCTATGAGATTCTCTTTTCACTGAACTCATCAGTGCTGCAAAAACAATGTTACAAAATACTTTTTCTTTAACATTAGATCAGGCATCCTCATCTTGTCCTGCATTTATTGCCAGTGTTTCTAAAGTTTGTCATTTACCTCTTTCTCTTTTAGACATACAATTTCTTCTTATTTTGGAAGCATTCATCGAGCCCTATTTTACTCTTTCTTTTAAATTACAAATGAATATTGGATTTTATAAACTATATTTTGGGGGGTATTTCAAGTGATTGTATAGTTTTGCTCTCCTTGGACCTTGTTATATGGTAAATTATATTTTGTTATTTTATATATGCTATTTATTATATATCGTATTATGTTTACTAATTACATTTATTATATTATAATTACATTATAATTAAGGTAGCATTTTGTTTTAGATAGACAAAACAACCAGTGGAATAGGAAGCATCTTAAACAGATGCAAGAGCATAAGGGAATTGAGATTAAAATAAAATTCACATTTTGGATCAGTAGCAAAAATTATTCAACAAAAGTGGGAAAATATGGCTATCACTACTAAATTCTAGATACAGCAACTAGTTAAAAGTTAAAAAATAATGAAACTGTAAAAGTCCCAGAAACCTGGGAGACATGAAATAAAGTATTCATGAGGAATACCTTTCTAAGATACAAAGAAAAAAGGATACATTTAATTATATAAGAATTAAAATTTGCCTCATGGCAAAATGCACTACAAGGTCAGAAAACAAGCAAAAGAAATTGGGAAATATATTAAGAAATGGATATGCTTTCTTTACAACTTTTGAGAGAAGCACATGTTTCTTTCTCCTTTAACCTGTTATGTGGGTATTAATGTATAATGTAAGTGCACAGTTCCTTTCCTTTAACCTGTAATGTGAGATTTAATCTATATGGTAAGTGCATGGTTCCTTTCCTTTCATCTGTAATGTGAGTGTCAGCATGCGGCACTGTTTCCAAGCACAGACTTTGGATGTTCCTGTACTGGTCCCATCACTGACCATCCACAAAATCTTACAAATGTTGCTTCACTTTCCTGGGGGTTAGAGTCTTAGCCAAGAAATGGAAGCAAAATAGAACTTTCCCGCAGGGATGATAGAAGGTTTAAAGGAGTAAATATGTAAGTGACTTAGCACAGTGCCTAGTACAAGAGAGATCAATAGAAGTACTTACCAATTCTTAAAGAGACAGATGAAAGAAATAAAATGTGGTGATTTCAATCTATTGATATATATTCTTGACTTTAAACTACCTTTTCATTCATTGGATGACCTAACTTGCTCATGCTTTTTCTTACTCTAGTGAACTTGGGTAGCTAATATCATAGTTTAAAATTTTTGCCTTTATATTTACAAGTAAATTTGACCTGTAAATTTCTTTTTCCTTACAGTCCTAATCTATTTTCAGTATTAGGGTTATATAGACTTCATAAGATGAATAAAGGAGCATTCTCCCTTCACTACTCTCTAGAAGTTTTTCTTTGTTAATACTGATGTTATCTGTTTAATAGAAGTTCGATAGAATTCACCTCCCAAATGATCTGGCTGGGTCTGGTATTTTCCTGGTGAAAGATTGTAAAGTATTGACTTAATTCCTTTACTGGTGAAAGAACTCCAGCTATAAATTTCCTCCTGTGTCAGTTTTGGTAAACTTTAGGAGCTAGGAAATTGTCCACTTTACAGAAATGTTCAAATTTACTGGCATTTTATATATCCTCTGTTTGTACTCTCTGCTATAACATTGTCCTGATTCTTTCTGTATATTACTTACTTATGTTTTTGTTTTGCTTAATCAAAGTGTGTTTTCTAAATCTTTTCAAAGAATATTCTTTTGACTTACTAAATCACCTCAATTTTATACTTTTTTTCTGTTTTATTAAGTTCTACTCATATCTTTAGTATCTATTTTTCTATGTTCTCAGGGTTTATTGTTTTACTCTTCTGATGTCAATTAAAACACTTGGTTATTAATTTTAAGAGATCTTTTTAGTTATAAATAGTTGAACTTTTTGAAGATTCCAGCTTAGTTGTAAGTATCTGAGGGTCAGCTCCTCCACATTGCTGCTGGCCTAAGGCTTAGTTCACCCTATTGCAATGTATATATTGACATTTTTTCCCCTCGACTTTCTGTGTTTTGCTACGTCTCACTTTTCTTTGGAGAGAAGCCCTTCGAAATACCCTTAACTTATTTTACAGCCAGTAAGTCTTTAAAATAATGTGTATTTTTTAAAGATAAATCTACTTATATAATTAGGCAGAAAATCTGATCTGCCATATTTTTTAAAACAGCATAAATTCACTCTTCTCCATGATTAATCTGCTGTATTACACGACCTTCGAGTTTTTAGCTTTATCAATGACATGTACTTGAAAAATGTTTTAAAGATCCTACCCAGTCTTTTAAAACATCCTTGTTCCTTGTTTCAGTTCTAGTTTTATGTATATTTTCTGCCTTGCACCTGATTATTCCAACATCTGATGGATGGCCTTGGGAATCTAATTCTGGTATTGATTGTTTTTTGCTGATTCTCTCCACTTCTAGCTGATTTCCTCATTATTGTGTAAATTTAGATCATGAGCTCATGTTTAGCTAAACTTTATCTGTGGGAATGCTATAGGCCTGTGTTGAAGGTCTGCCTCTCCAGAAAGGGTTTAGTTTTGTGTTTGGAATACCACCGATTTGGGAGCATTTTAAGTTAATTTCTTAGCTTCTGTTTGCAAGACCGCACATAAATTTGCAACCCAAACACTGTGAACACAGATCTGGGGTTCAGAATTCTCAAGATTTCCTACCTGTTTCCTACCCAGAGCAGAGGCCAAGAGAATTTGGTCTTAGTTTCCCTTTGCCAGCAGATATTTTTTCTCCTGGCACACCCTTTCATTAAAGGTGAAGCTAGGGAGAGATAGGTTTAGTTCTAACTTCCCATCTAGTAGGGATGGAGTCTTACCTCCTGCCTCCCATGTGGTCATGGCCGTTTAAAAACAAGTCTCTATGTCAGGTGTGTCAGTAAACTATGGCCTGTATTCCAAATCCAGAGAGCTGCCTATTTTGTATGGCCTATGAGCTATGAATAATTTTCACATTTTAACTGGTAACATTTTAAATGGTTACGTAAGTACCTAAATAATATCCTCAATTTTGCCTCTTTGGTCTACAAAGCCTAAAATATTTGCCACTTGGCTCCATAAAAACAGGATTTCCAGCTTCTCTTCTAAGCTATCAAGATCTTCAATCCACTCCTAATATAGCTATAACTCTCACACATGTACCACCCTTCTTTCATGGGTCCTGGAAATTTCTACTGCATACTTCAAAAATCAACCACGCACTTAAAAATAAGTTGTGTACATTTAACCTAGCATACCTAACCCTTTTCCTTTAGGAGAGTTTTTCAAGTAATCTTGCCCACCGTGTTCTTTAGAGCTTTATCAATAATGGCAAAAAATTAAAACAACTTAACATTCAACAAATGGGAATTGTTCATAACAATTATAGAAGCACATACAGTAGAAAACTATAAACTGTTATTGAAACAGTGAGACATAACTAGTTTTATTCTTAGAGAACTATGTGTATTTAGGTCCCTTTTGTATAAATAAGTATATTTCTGTATACGTATGTATATAGTCATGTGTTTATATACACATACATTATTTGTATGATATAGTTATATAAACATATGAAATACATACCTATACACATACCTTTGATTTATATTTGTATACATACACAGAAATATAATTATATATATTATATAGTTATATACATTGAACTGAAAACTGGTAGCATACATATATATCGTGTATAAATGTGTGTCTATGTGCATGTGTAGAAAAGCAGGTTGAGAGATATGGAAGCATGAGTTAGACAGGGTTCAAGATTGTAAAAGTAGTTATGTGTAGGTAGTGACGTTAAGGCCCATTTGATTGAAAATATTGCATATTTTTACATCAATTGTTATGATGAACAGATTCCTATGTAAATAAAATTATAAATAGCTATACCTACTTGTATGTGTAATGTATAATTAAAATATATATAGTTTTATAGATGTATTATATTTATATTACATAATACAATTGTCTTATACTAATACATTATATATTGTGTTATATAGAATATATTAACTATAGTGTATTATATCAGATAATAATAATTATATACTTATAATATATATATAAATATATATATATAATGATATAATTGTTTTATAATCAATATTACAGGATATAGCATATTAATATTATGAACATATTAACCATATAAATACACTTCATTACTCATATATTTAGTATATAATATATGCTAGGCAAAAAAAATATATGTTAATATAATACATAATTGTTATACGTTAATATAAATATTAGTATATTACATTTATACATCAATATAATATTTAATATTGGTATATTTATATTATATTTAATATATACATAGTTAATGCTCTTTAAAGCCATCTGCTACAAGTAGAATAAGACCAGGAGTATGGCCAAAGCAAATTCTAAAACTATTAGATTACTTATATTCATTTATATGTCATTTTCCGGGAATCTGCATCTGGCTATTAGAGAGGACACACAGCAAAATCAACAGAAGTGCCCAGGAGGACATAGGATCCTTTATTTATCGGAACCTCAAAGGAAACACAGTGCTATCCAGTCCCCCATCAAAGAGCCAAGAGCAAACCTTGAAGCACCCAGTAAAAGCCCATTCAAACAAAAAAGCTTTTCCACTTAAACTGGAAAAAGGTAAGTTCCCAAGAGACCCCCTACATCAACCACCGAAGCTCATTTGGCAGTAAAAACAATAATGTTCACCGAACAACAAGAAACCCCAAACAATAGTTGTTTTAGCACAAACAAAATAAAGCAGCTAATTAGTGTCTCTCCTGTTTGAAAGAAGGGGGTGGGAAGTGGGCCGAAGACCTGATAGGAAAGATAAAAAGAAAAGGAAAAGGAAAATAAAAGTTTCCAGTTTGACACTCAAGCTGTCTTCTGCATCCATTTCGTCAAGACCACCAAGTCAATGTGGAGGCTTTTTCCTCCTTCCCTTTTCTTTTCATGAGACTGATCACAACCAGCACTGCAGAGTCCATCGAATTAAGGAATGCTGTTGCCTACATGTGTGAATGAGCTGTGAGTAAAGTACTGAAGTAGAGGACACCTAAAGTGAAACGTCTTCATGAATGTCCATGTGGCTGAGCAGGAAGTTAACCTTTCACAGATGTGCTAAAGAAGAAGAGTTGGCTTTTATTTTATTTACTTTTCCCTGGACTGTGTTGAATGACTATCATCTACAAGTTCAGGCTACTTTTTGCTGAGGATTAATGCACTGGGAGAGCTGAGAGAAAACTGAACAGTAGCGCTGTCTTTTTCTTGACCACTTCACCTTACTTTCCCAAACTCTAAGTCTTTCCCTAATGCTTTCTCCTTTTTGTTGTAGTAAAATGAACAGAACACAAAATTCACCATTTTGATCACTTTACAATTCAGTGGAATTTAGTACTGTCACAGTGTTGTGCAGCTATCACCGCTGTCCAGCTGCAAAACATTTTCATCACCCCAAGAGGAAACCTACACCCATTTTAAGGAGTCATTCCCTATTTCCCTCTGTTCCAAACCCCTGGCAACCACTAATGTATAACATTTGCCGTGTGTATGGATCTGCCACCGCTGGACATTTCGTATAAATGGAACCATACCATACGTAGCCTTTCGTGCCTGATGAGAAGTTGTGCAGTGGTAGGAAAAACTAAAATGCGATGTACTGTATGATGTATGTTTTACTGAAGTGGCTTGGTCAGATTATAATGATTTATGATAGAAATCACGTAAAGCAAGCATCACAATTCTCCAGGAATGTTCTGTAGAATGCTAATGTTAATTACAAATATGTGAATCCCAAATCTTTCATTTGTATTGACCTTATCTCATTAATTCTTCTTCCAACACTGCCATAATTAGAGTTGAGTTCTAAAATGTACCTTCCTCTTTTCCCATAGAAATTGTCCCACGATTTCAAAAAGTTCTCAAAGGTGAAAAAGTGCACACGACGTTTATCACGTTTGCAAATGCCGATGGAAATGCTAAGCGAACACTGTCCAAAATGCAATATTCTTCTGTGAGAGCACCCAACTTTAAACAAATACACATATTCTAAACACAGCTTAGATCTGTGACATGTTTTGGCCACTGAAGTATGAGCAGACATGATGGCCTTAAATGAGCAGAAGAGGCCTTAAACGGGCTTGTGCGGTTGGGCTCACCTCTTATGTTTCAGTGAACTTTTAGAGAAGACAGCGCCTGGGAGCTGCGGCCTCACAGTTGGGCTCCAGACGAAGAGGTGTGTGACAGACCTCAAACTGACCCAAAACACGGAGCAAAACTAGCCATCTAGAGGTCTAAAAGAGAGCCACTGCAGCTAGCCCATAGGTCCAAGAGAAATAAATTCTTGTTTATGTAACTGACTTTGGTGTGATTTGTTCCAAAGCATTATCACAGCAAGAGCTGACTAACACAGCATCCTCCAAATCATTGTTATGTAAATGGATGCCACCATGCCTACATTTAAGGCAACTGTGTACTCAAATTGTGAGAATTCTTGAACTCTTGGTGCCTCTCCAACACAATGTACATGGCTTAATTTCCACAAATAAGTTCACTAATATACCACAAAGATCTCTCTAAACTTATATTAAATGTAATGCAAAGTTCTTTCTTTTCATTTTCTGCTTCTACATAGTTAAAATGCTGTTTATCAATGTAAAACGGTTCTTGCCGTTTGGCTTCTGTCGTTAGAGTCTTTTGAACTCTTTGGCTTTTCAGCTCCTAGGCTGTAACATTTGAATCAGCAAATGCCCCAAGGAGAAAAGCTGCACCAAGTGTCATGCTTGCGTCTGTGTTTCCCTTCTCTCCAGAACTTGGCCCACATGTCTTGGTGTCTCTCTAACACTCAGACGCCAGCGAACAGAAGTTCTCCTACTCGATCCAGCTTCTCTAACATTCCTTTAGACTTCGCCTGATCTTATGTTATTAGTCAACTATCATCTCAATTACCCCTAGGAAGAAAATTTACAAGTTTTAGAGAAAACGGAACCCTGGTACACTGTTGGTAGGAATGTCAACTGGTGCAGCCACTGTGGACAACAGTATGGAGGGTTCTCAAAAACTAAAAATAGAACTACCATATGACCTCGCAACTCCACTCCTGGGTATAAATCCAAAAAGAACAAAAACATGTGTTTTCAAAGACATGTATTTGAAAAGATACATGCACCCCAATGTTCGGAGCATCAGTATTTACAATTACCAAGATATGGAAGCAACCTAAGTGTCATCAACTGGTGAATGGATAAAGAAGATGCAGTACATATAACCAATGGCATACTGCTCAGCCTTAAAAAAGAAAGAAATTTTGCCATTTGCAGCAGCATAGATGGACTTGGAGGACATTGTGGTAAGTGAAATAAGTCAAACAAAAACAAACACTGTAGGATATCACCTATATATGGAATCTAAAAAATACAGCAATCTACAGAATATAACAAAAAGAAGGGGAGTCACAGATAGAGAGAACAAACTAATGGTTGCCAGTGCGGATGGGGAGGAGGGGGCAATACAGGGGTGGGGAAGTGAGAGATGTAAACTACTGGGTGTACGATAGGCTCAAACATGTACGGTACAACACAGGGAATATAGCCAATATTTTGTAATAACTGTAAATGTGAAGTAACCTTTAAAAAGTATATAAAAATTTTTTTAAACAGAAATCATACTGAAAATTGGAAACAATTTAAATGTCCATCAACAGGAAAATGCACATATAAATTATTGTATTTCCCTACATGGGAATCCTACATAGTGAGGAAAGTACATGAACTAGACAGATCTTTACGTGTCAGCATGGATGAACCTAGCAAAGATAACACTAAAAAGAGCAAGTAAGAAGAGAAAACATAGTAGAATACTATATGAGGTTTAAGAATACTTAAAAATGTAGCCTAAATAGAAAGACATCCATGCAGTGATGGAGACCAAGTTCAGAAGAGTGGTTACCCAGGGTCAGCTGGGGAGTGGCTGTGTTTGGGAAAGTGGTCACAGCAGGCTCTTCAACAGGAATGGTAATGGTTCAGTTCACACGCTGGCTGGAGGATGGAGGAGTGCCTGCGATGTTATAATGTGAGCACGCTGCATGTGAAAGCCATTGCTGACCACATCTAGGGGATCTGATACGCGGGAGCTGGTAGTGGGTGGAGGCATCCAGAAGGTGGTGGTAGAAGAGGAACGTCGTATGCATAACGCCTAAGGCCTGACCAGAGGACGACCACTGTTCTAGAAACTGGATACAAATCCAACTTCTACGGGCAATGTTAAAAGACAAACTGAGGCATATTTAAAATAAGACTTTACGTGAGCAAAAATAGATTCAATTCAGGCACCGCCAAAGCGGAAGCGGTGAGGAGCACTCCAGCCACAGGAGCTGCAGAGATGTTTATTTTAAAAGGGCAGAAGCAAAGCAAGGAAATGACTGACTTGCTATCGCTTTAAAGCCTAGTTGGTGGTTTGTGACTGGTTGTCCTCAGCGGCGTGCGTCACCCTGAGGCGTTGACAGGCTTAGATTTTGGTTGGTTTACGTAGGCGGCCACACCACTAGAGCCACCGCAGGCTAACGGCCTCCTTGCAGGGTTAATTTACTAACCCCAATTGTCTGAGTCCTCACTCTTACTCGGTCACTTCAGTTCCTACGCCTCAGTTTCTCTCCTGTAAAGTGGATATTCAGTAGTAAATTCTCTGTGGAGTTGTCAGTACAAAACAAAGTGATTATTAGTAACCACGATCATGTCCTGAATGCATGGAACACGTCACCATTTGCCAACTACCGTGTCAAGTTAGCAGAAACTACAGAAATTAAGAGCTCTCCGCATAAATTCACACACCCGTGCACCAGGTAAGGGACCACAGGCAGACGTTCACTCAGCCTTTCGTGTGTCCCTCACGGAGTGCACGCTCTCTCCTGGGTGGGGGGAGCACAGACACTTACGGGAGTTTACTTTTAAAATGCGTTGATACAACCAGGTCTCACTTTTGTTTGGATGAGTCAGCAAACGCTTTTTGGAAACCCCAAAGTCTCCACACCTCGTACGTTTCGCGCTGCCTTAGTCTCAGAGCTCCAGCCCCTACTCTTCAGGCCGCGTCACCATGGGAGACAGACAGGGCTGCGTGCGGACGCACGGCGAGCGTGCTGACGTCCTCGAGCCCCGCCCCCACGGTCCCGCCCGCTGACGTAAACCGCAGCCCCGCGGCGTGGAGGGCGTAGATGCCCGCGCCAACACCAGGCCATGCGGGGTCTCCGGAGCACGGCATGGTGGGGGGGGTTGGCCTAGCTGGGGCCTGTGGCCCTATGTCTTCTGGCTGCGACGCCGGTCCTGCGCACGCTGTGGGGCCGCAGCCGCCGGGCGGTGGGCGCCCGAGGGGCTGGGAGGCGAGCCGGGTCCCCCAGGCGGGTGTGGGCATCGTGTCCGCATCCAGCGTCCCCGAGGCTGCGCTCGGGCCATGATCACTCGGTGAAGCTGCGCCCGGACAGCGCGGCCGACTTGTTCTCGCGCTCTGAGGACCAGTGCGCGCTGCAGGGCTCGGTGCCTCTGCCCGCCTTGTGCACTTCCCTGCGGGAGGGCCTGCTGGACTTAAGGCCGACCGCCTCCGCGGGGTGCACTGGGCGCCGCTCCTGAGCACCCGCTGCCCCTGATCTGTATCCAGAGCTTCTTCCAGACACGGCTTGTCGAGACAGGTTTGTACTTCCCGCTTCCAGGGCCCCTCGTGTGGGCGCTGAGAAGCGGGGTTTTAAATGGTGCAAGGTGGAGGGTGGGCACTAGAACCAGTGCCCAGTGCCCGGGTGTGCGTGCACTAGACGAGGCGTGCGGCCTAGAACTCCTGCCAGCTCGGTGACCCCGGCCGAGTGCCTTAAGGCTTCAAGGTCTCAGTGTTCCCATCTGTAGCGTGGGCTTAACAGGACCCAGTCTCTGTGGTGGATACAAGGATGCACTGTGTTAATGCTTCTAGACTCTACAAAGTAGAACACTTAGCACAGTTTGGAGCATCGTTAATTGTTGCACAGATGTTACCTGGTCTGTTGAATGACTTTGCCTGGTACACACCAAAGCGATTAGGAAATGGATATATCCCGGCTTCATTTCCTTTCCATTAAAACAGGGCTCAGGAAAAAAAATTTTTTTTTCAATAGTCGTATCATACAGTGCAAAGAGCACCGGTGTGAAGGCAACTTAGGGTTTGAATTCCGGGGCTTATGCTCTCTGCGGCCTGGGCAGGTTTCTTTTGCACTACAATCCCCACACTTGTAAAATGACATTAATAACCACTCTTTCTGTGGGTTCTTAGAATTAATTAAGCAGGTTATGTGTGTAAAGTAGCCTGGCACTTGAATGAGTTGTCAGAACCAAGGGCTGCTGGAGAGGATGCTTCTGCCCTAGGTAATCTCCCCTTCTACTGGGCAGCAAGTAAACACAAGCACAGTAGTCAGTGCTGTGGAAGAAGTGAGTTCTGGTGCTACAGAGCACAGAACCTTTTTTTTTAATTTAATTATTATTTTATATTGGAGGTTAGTTGATGTACAATGTTGTGTTAGTTTCAGGTGTACAGCAAAGTGGTTTAGTTATTCATATATCCATTCTTTTTCAGGTTCTTTTCCCGTACAGTGTGTTCCAGGCTATGGAGTAGAGTTCCCTGTGCTGTGCAGTAGGTCCTTGTTGATGATCTGTTTTATATAGAGTCGTGTGTCTATGTTAATGCCAAACTCCTAATGTATCCCTCCCCCCCCCCACCTTTCCCCTTTGCAGAGCACAGAATCTTGGAAGGGAAAGTTCAGGGTAGGCTTCTTGGAGGAGGTGCCATCCTTTCTAAGGATATGTAGAAGCTCCTGGGGTGGCAGGAGAGAGCAGTGTGTGTTGAAGTTTGAGAAATATAAGAAAATATGGCAAAACTAATGTACAGGACTGGAACTCAGGGTTTGGGAAAGAAATGAGAGTTGATCCTGGAAACTTAGTGGGGCCCAAGAGATGGGGGCCTTGTTTGTCCTGTCAGAAGTTTGGATGTTTATCCTGAAGGCTGTGGGAAACACCAAAGAACAGTGAGATGGACTTGTGGTTTAGAGGCTCACTCGGACCTCCATGTGGAAGGCAGTTGATTTGGTGCAGGGTGAATTGTAATCTGAGGGTCCCACTTAAGTTATAAAAGGTGGGACTGGGTTTTGCAGATCTGACAGAGAATGGGTGAGCCCTGGTGACCAGTTAGAAAAGGGAGGGCAGCAAGCGTGGGTGACAGTTTACAGCTGCATCTTTTTGAGAGATACAGAGCACAGTAGAAAGGGATTGGGGGTGGCGAGAGGATCTTACTTCATCTTCAGTGCTTTAGAGGGGCCTGGTAGACGGGTCTGGACCCAAGGTACAGATCTGGGCTTTTTGGGAGGACAGGTGTTTGAAGGCATGGTAGAGACTTAGGTTATCCACAAGAAGATCCAAAGAATCATAGGTCTGAGAGATTTTTAAGTGGGTATATTTGCAGATGTTTATAAGCTGTGAGAAAGTAGCCAGCAGAGGAAGGGTGTAAAGATCTAGGACAGGAAATGATTGTTCATTTGTTTTTGAAAAGCTGATACTTACCTTGTGCCTGGCCCTTTTCTAGGATCTGGGGTTCACACCATCTGTTATCTCTTCTGCAAGGACAGTTCAACTCATCCCCTGGTGAAGAGAAGTCAGATTATTCTTTGCATCCCATTCAGGTATAAGAACTGTTCTGTACCTATGAAGGGACTTTACTTAACCCGAGTAATAAGTTAGAAATCAAAAGAAATTAGAGCTGGAAGGGACCTTAAAGGCCACTGTACTTAATTTTGCCTAATATTTTACATTGAATGTAAGAAAAGTTTATTGTAGAGCCCATTCTCTTCAGAGTTCCTTCACTGAACTTTCTTTATGTCTTGCATCCAGTGGGTCTAGCTTGTAAATTTTGGCCTCCTCCTAAATTTGCTTCTTCATCCATATTACATTTTGCCCAGACTATGGCAGAAACTCCTGGGTGGTTTCACGGCCCCTGGGTTCAGTTCCTCTAAGTTCATCTGCCTACTCGGGTTAAGTGATCTTCTAACATCAAAAGATGTGCTTAAAATAATGCTGCTAATGGCTTGCCCACACAGAGTTAGTGCATACTAGCCGCCCAGCGTGTGCTCTGCACGGAGGCGTGTAGTCTGAACTGTGTTCGGCCAAGCCTCATAGGGCTCTTTGCCCTGAGGAAGGGGAGCTTTTTGTGATCACTCCCTTGATCTAGTCGGTCCTTCAGCAGTGGGGAGCCTTTTTCTAATCAGCGGAGGCACCCTTACTCAGCCAGTGGTAGGCCCAGGTCTCACCACCTGTGGGATACAAGCCATGCTCTCTCCCAGGCTTGCTTGGGCCAACATCTCTATTTTCATTTCTGTCTCTTCTCACACTTGGACCCCTGGTCTTTAGTCATCCCCACCTGCAGTATTTACAGTGCCCAGCAGGAGTCAGGCTTGAGTGTCTTTCACAGATGTTCCCTCTGCAGTTAATGCACCTCCTACTCCACAACTCTGCGTAGCCTCATCTTTCTAGACTGTACTTCAGGGTTATCATGAAGCCGTCACTTAGATATAACTTTTTGCCTTCATAGGAACCTCTGTGCATAAAGGTTACGTTTATTTATCTCATGTGATTGAAATTTTGAGTTTATACATCTTCCTCCTTAATGAAGGCTTTAAGGGCAGGAGTCGTTTCTAATCCTTAGCACAGAGCAGATGCTTTTGTTTTTATTTAGATGCTTTTTAATGAGGATAAAATGCATGGTTTAAATCACTCATTTTACAATAATTTTCCTTTAGGTTGTGACAGACATAAAGTTTACAGAAGTCGTGTTCCTGCGATAAGAAATAAAGATGTGACCTTCCAGTTGTGTAAAGCTCATAAATGCTGTGTAAGTGCGTCGGGTGCGCTAAGGAACGTGGAGCTAAGTGGGCTAGTTGTGAGAGAGAGACTTAACTATGTTAACAAAGGTAAGCCTTCATTGTGTCCTGCCAACATTTGATAGTTGCTTTTGGGGCGAACTAAACCAATAAAAGTTTAAACTGTTCCTCCCCATTAAAGGGATTGAATAATTGGCTTCTTTGGTGCACCTGTGTCTTGTGAATTGTCCAGTTGGGGATGGAGGTTTAGAAAGTGAGTTTCAGTCTTATTTAAGTCTCTTCCCATCAGACTGGTCTCGTGATTTCCTACACACCATGTCTGTCTATATTTTCCTGTCTACCTTTTCTTGGTGTTGTTCAGGCCTGGATTGTCTCCTGTACCTGCTCAAACCTTGGTCCATTCTCATTTGTACCATGGAAGTTTGTCATGCTGGATACTGTCAGAATTAATCTTACTTAAGTTTGTGTTAAGCCACAAACCACATGTTTTGTATATTTTCTGTTTTTTCTGTTTGTTTATATTTTTATGGTTTCTCTTCAAGAAATATTATGGGAAGGGAAATAGCAAGATGTAAGAGCAAAAAAGTCATCGTTCTCTTTAAATTGTTAGAACATCTATCTGCAATCATAATTATGATGCACTGTGGTATGTGTTAAAATAGGAAATATATGTAACGTCCCGTAGGAGCAGCAAACTCAGTGGTGTTGGTGAGGGTGTGTCATGGAAGTAATCACAAAGCAGGTGACTCTTGATTAGGGTCCTGAAAGATTAGTGTGCCTTCCCTGTGTCCAGTAGTGGTCTGGAGGGGTCAGGAAGCCTGCCTTTCAATGTGAGGGAACAGAGGGTTTGAGGTCCTCTCTCTTCTATTGCTCTAGTACACTGCATAGCAGCTAATAAAATACTGGGTTTATAGTTGACATTTAAATCGCTCATCAAGATCATCAAGATTGGCATGTATCATTGGAAATGAAAATCGGAGGAGTCTTATGCTTTTTAGGTTTTTCTTTTTTTTTCCTTTGTCTCAAAAGTATGTAGTACTTTACTGAGTGGTTGGGAATAATGTTTGCAGTATTCAGTGTATTCAGTTTTAGTACCTAAATAATAGAATTAAACTGTTGCTGTAAACTGGAATAACACTTTGTTACTGACAAGTTTTAGGATGCATCAGTTCATCAATTACCTGTTTGGGAAGATTGTAATTAATGATTTTAAGAATGTGGCTATAAACCTCCAATTGACTCAAGAAAAGCAAATAAGTCAAGCTTGACAAATGTATAGGCTCTTCATCTTATTGTGTGTGTGTGTGTGTGTTTTTTTCCTCTTAGTTACTTGTCAAGGTATAAAGAACTCTATCACTGTTAAGACAGTAAACTTCACGGGGTATAATCTGACATGGCAGGGAACAGATCACATGGTCAAGATCTTAAAGGTGATTTTATGTTTAAACTTTCATGAAAACATATGTGATTGAAGCACATTAACATATTGATACAGATGGCAGTTAATTTTTGTCTTTTCATACATGTGAGTGCAGCTTTTGTTTTGTAGAAAGAATATGACCAAATGGTGATGTGAATTGCTGTTGCATAAACTATAGTGTTGAATCCCCAGTGTTTGCACTTGAGTTTAACAACTCTGTGGTTTCCTATCTTCTTCCTGAGACACTTAATCTCAGGTCCATCCTCATTACACAGTGGTCAATTAGAGAACGATTAATATCACCATTTAAACAAGTGAGACTGAAATCTCAACCATCCTGAACATAGGAACTGAAGGGGCCTCTCAGCCGTTCAGAGAGTTGTTACCAAGCCAGTCGGCTTAATGCTGTTCAGTTTTCTCCATAGCAGAGCCTTCCAGGTCTTTCTTTTGAGCTTATTTATTTTTATACACAATTCTGTATGGATACTGTACATAATACTAAATAGTTGTATTAACTGGGTTTAACTGGTGATGTATTTACATGAAGATCTAACTTCGTTTTGTTGATATCTTTTTAGGGGCTTTCCATTCATCAAAGCTCGTGATGTATCTAATCAGTTGCTGGTGTGTAGCTATCATATTTATGATATATAGGGCTTGAATTGGGAAAGGTGGATGGTCACTCTTCTTGCTTTTTAAACTGACAGAGCCTTACATGAAGCATTTCCCTCTCTGAAATAAGTCCATGTAAAACATGTTTGGTCGCTCTCCCAATGCAACTGTGTAGTTGTGTGGATTTGGCACACAACTGGCAGCCTTGTGGTTATGTCTGTAAACAAGGAAGCCTGTTTTCCAGTCCGCAAATCAGCTGTTACCCAGTGAAACGAACTTGACTGCCATTTCTGACCCCTCACACGGAGCTGTCGTACTCAAGAATGTTCACATGTTTTCAAGAAACGTTGTTTGCGGGCTATATGTACAAATTCCTGATCTGAAAGCCAATATAAAGCAACATCTCCCAAACCTCTGCTCTCTCACCAAGGCCACACACATTCCCTCGCTTATGGCCTCATGGCAAGCTAATACTGTCAGTATCAGATTCTCCTTCCCAGTGGTCTTGGGAGACTGCATAGTTGCTCTGTGAAAGGCACCACTGCTGAGGTTGAGAGAAGAGCATCTTGGGTGTCAGTCCTGGCCTTGCATTCCCAGAGAGAGGGGTGTGCACCTCGTTCTCCTGTTAGGGTTTTCCTATGCTGCAGGGTTTGCTGCTTGTTGTCAAAATGATGCCCTAGTGAATTGTTTTCTGTGTGGTTATATCCCAGCACACTTGTTCATGATCTGTAGACTTTTATGGGGTTGTGGCCAGGTCAGTTTTTTTGTTTTTTTGGTTTTTTTTTTTTGCGGTATGCGGGCCTCTCACTGTTGCGGTCTCTCCCGTTGCGGAGCACAGGCTCCGGACGTGCAGGCTTAGCGGCCATGGCTCACGGGCCCAGCCGCTCCGCGGCATGTGGGATCTTCCCGGACCGGGGCACAAACCCGTGTCCCCTGCATCGGCAGGCGGACTCTCAACCACTGCGCCACCTGGGAAGCCCAGGTCAGTTTTTAAATGTTTGGAAATGTCCTATTGAACAACATTGCGGTGGCAGTGAAGCTTGATGGGAGAATTGTATTACTGTTGCCCTAGTTTTGGCTTAAGGGTGGTGAGAAGATGAAATTTTTGATGGGTCATTTTTAGTTGTGTATGTGTATGTGATTTAGTTTTTAAAATTCTAATGTCTATTATTCACAGCTTAGATATGTTGCTGATGTATTTTCCTTGGAAAAACTACATTTTCTTCCAGACTGTTTTTGTCTGATGGTGAAGAATAAATTTTTCATTTGCAGTATAAAGTTGATCTGAGAAAAAAATGTTTACCTTGGATCTTCACTTGGCTTCTGTGAAAGAAACTTAAAAAAATAATATGGGCAATTCCCATTATTAATCCTAAGCACGTACAACAGAGGTCTGTACAGTAACATAGCAAAAATAAGTTCCTGTAATTTTACTTAGTCATTGCCTGTTTTAGACTAAGGAGCAGTGAGAGACATTGATAAATAATGATACCGCAGATCGCTTTTGTTAAATGTCCTCTAATATTTGCATATTTGGATCTGGCTTGTGTTATGTTTTTTACAATTTTGTCTTCTTTCTTTGCACTTTAGTGTAACAACTCTGTGATTTCTTACCTTCTTCCTCATATACTCAGGTCCATCCATATTTCCTGTGACTGTGAGTAGAGAGTCCTTCCTCCTCAGAAATCGAAGAGGTCGATGATTCCTCAGAACGTGTTCAGGAAGAGCCAGAGAAAATCCGTTTGAAACAAGAAGCATTGCAGGTACAAAGTTATCACTTTAAAGTTATAGAGAAGATTATTTTTCAAATGGAAGCCTGATTGCAACACTGCATGGCTTGTGTGAGGGTTCTGTTTTCCCCTCCCATCTGCATTGTATCCCCTTGAATGGTTCCTTAAGCTTAGACCAAGGTGAATGGTGGACATTTGAACTCTATGAAATAAAAATCAAAACATATCGTTAGTAATATATTTTCCTTTCCTTAGAACCTTAGTATATTAGATTTAGGGAGAACCTTAGTGATCATAAGATAAGGAAATTGAGTTCTGAATGAATATAGTCAGCTGATTTAATGCTCTTGTTTTACAGGTGAGAAAATTGACAGTTCTCTTTGAACTCTCTTTTTATAAGAGGAAAATATGGCCTCATTTTAAATAAAAGTAAAGTTGAAAAAAGTTTTGATGTTGATATTCTCCTTTCCTAAAATCAAAAATATTAAGAAGCTACATTCTATTACCAAATAAACCTGACCTCTAATGTCATTCCATACTTTTGTTTGTATGGACAGAAAAGAAAAACTGATTTTTATAAGAAATTTTTGCACCTCAAAAATAATATATTTATTTTATTTCAACTTCAATGCAGAGCTGAACACTTATAGTAAATAAAGGAACACCATTTGGGGGAACCTTGTCTTTGTGCTACAAAGTCCATGTTTAATTTTTAAAAATTATTTAAACTTAATTATTTAAATTTAAAAATTATTTAATGTGATTTTCTTTTCATATGAAACATGAAACTTGACAGGTTTCAGAACTAATTATCCCATTATTGTAGGACTATGGGAATTACTCTTTGATTTTCAAAAGAGAAAGTTAGATTTTTATTTTTTATTATTTTATTTTATTTTATTTTTTTTGTGGTACGCGGACCTCTCATTGTTGTGGCCTCTCCCATTGCGGAGCACAGGCTCCAGACACGCAGGCTCAGCAGCCATGGCTCACGGGCCCAGCCGCTCTACCGCATGTGGGATCCTCCCAGACCGGGGCACGAACCCGTGTCCCCCGCATCGGCAGGCGGACTCTCAACCACTGTGCCACCAGGGAAGCCCAATTTTTATTTTTAATGAAAATTAATGATAATATAGAGAAATTTTAAGAAAAGAACTTAGATAATTATGAGTTAGAGCAGGAGAAATCTTTAGTTCATGTAAAGTTACCTCCTTTCGTTTTATAACTGAGCACCTACAATTTGTAGCACGTCAGTGGTTTATTAGTAAATGGCAGAGTACCTCAAGACCCTAGAGCATCTAACCCACATTCCTTGTCATTTTAGATGTGGTGTATTCATTTCCTTCACAAGTAGACCAGGAGATTGTATTTCTAAAAGCAATGATAGACACTGGGGAAGACCAAGAAGTTTAAACACTGGGACCACGGAATAGCAGATTCAGAATGCACTGAGAACCCTTTTAGCTCTTCTCCATTTTGACAAGACACAAAAATGATGGTATCAAAGTGTTTAAGTATATAAGCCCACGACAATCAAGAGATTTCAACATAGTTTGGAAAGACGGAAGACAGGTGGAAGAGTGTGAAACCGAAGCAGTAGAACAGAGGAAAAGCATCACCTAGAATATGCACAGGGACCACCTGCAACTGAGGAGGATTCTGACCCCACCTGCAGAAGTAGCTCCGTGCTTTGATGCGCATGTAGGAGAGAGGGTGGAGTTAGTTAAAAGTGTGACTGAAATAGGGGAGCTCATTGAAGGGTTGTGTTTGCAGGAGTGGACTCCCAGCCCCGCCCTCACGCTCCTGAAATGAGATGATTTCATTTTGAAAACAGTGAAACTGGCGAGATCTAGGGCAGCTAGTATGAGTTTTTACACCCGAGAAAATTGTGTTTGGGGGAGATCCTATTACAGTTACTGCCCGCTTCTTCCTGCATAAGAAGCCAATCAACCATTGACTTCAGGGAGCTTTCTGCACTCACTCTTAAATAGAAAATAACTGTCATTTGCCTGATAGTTGAGTAAAGCTTACAACATGAGAGAGGGGGAAAAAGAGTGAAAACATATCCTAGTAGGACCAGGGACAATTTAGGGAACAAAATAATTTAAGGAAAAACCTTAATTAATATCTTGAGAGAGGCTTAAAAAGAGCTAGCAACTATAAAATAAGACTAGGGAGTTAATTAAAAAGAGAATGGTCAGAAAGCAAGAGAGGTCTCCTGGAAATGAAAATATGGTTGCTGAAATAAATTCAGTAGGAATTTAAAAAATTTCTCAGTATATAAAAAAGAAAGACACAATGGAAAATGTGATAGAAATATGTTAGAGAGGCTGCATCTGGGAGATCCCACGTTACTATTAGAAACTCCAGACCCAGAAAAAAAATGGAGGGAAGCTGTCAAAGGGCAACAAAATTCCCCACAGCTGAAAGTAGACATCAGGCCTCAGATTGAAAATAGTTATGCAAGACGAGCAAGAATAGACTCATACCTAGGCACCCTTCATTGTGAAACTTTAAAATACTGAAAAAATAAATTAAAATAGATTAAAATACTGAGAGGACACATCCATTCCAGAGAGAAAACTACTGGTCACCTAAAAAAAAATTTTTAAATCTGACTTTATCATACTTGTCATCAGCACCATGGATCCTGGAAGGCATTAGAAAGATACCTCCAAAGTTTTTCAGGCACATAATTTTCACCCTAGGGGTTTGTATCCAGCCAAACTATGAGTCATAAGTGGAGGCTGAAGAAGATATTTTGTACACAAAGAAATTTGAAAAATTGACCTCCTATGCTACACCTTAAGCTATTTATAGAAATAATCCAGCAAAATGAGGCAATAAACCAAGAAGGAAGGTAATAGGGGATTCAGTGCAGATTGCAGCTAGTCTAGAGTGGAGAGGCTTCTATTGATTGTGTGATTGAGAGCTTAGAAACACCTTGAGGCATATTGTACTTACTAGGTATTAGGCACTGTTTGAAGGGAGGAGGGAGAGGAAGAGGAGAAGGAACTTGAACTCCAGAGGAGAAAGGGCTATACGGACATAAACCTGAAGCCAACTAAACTATGGTTGATTTTTAACCTACTATTGGTGAGGAAGGGAAGAATCCACTTAAACTTGACACTATAGATGTGCCCCTTTTCAGTGACACACAGGGGTAATGACCACCTATCTAGTTTGTTGTCCAAACCAGAACTTGTCCAAACTCCTTACACTTCAATAGTGTAAGGAGGCACTCTAATGCTGTAACATCAGGACAACAGGTATAAACTGGAACAGCCCAAGGCGGCTTGGGGTATGTGGTCACCCTGCACAAGGGCAGTGACACTGGCACAGTATGGAATGAGGTGTAGTCTGTACCAGAGACACAGTACATCTGCAGTGGGCAATATTAATTTCATTGTAATAATGGCAATGCTGTCTTGGTTTGCAGCTTTTATTGTCAACTTGCATGTAATCACAAATAACTAACGTAAACTATACTTAGTATGTATTAGTATTAACTTGGTATGTACTGAAATGTATTGTGTACTAGTATGTACTTAGTATATATTAGGCTCTAAGTGTTTTGCATATATTAACTCATTTAATTCTCTGAATAGCCTTATGAGGTTGGTGCTAATATCATTCCCACTTTTGAGAACAGGAAGCTAAGACAGGGAAGGAGCTTGCCCAGGCTGTACCTAATTTAAGGTTGGATCGAGGCTTTGAGTTTAGGCTCTCCACCTGTTCTCTTAAACCTTACTCCATACTGACTTTCAAATAACAGAAGACTTAACTGCACATAGAACAGAATATAAATTTCAACTTTGACAACGTAAAAGCTAGGTTTGGAAGGTAGACAGGAGGTAGGAAAAAGGGAAGATGGTATGAATGTCCTCATTTTACAAAGCGTGATGTTGAGAGAGTTTATAGTTGATCAACAATGTAGGTTCTTAAGTATATCACTACAAGCCAAAGAGATCATGAGCACTGGAATAATTCATGATGACCTAACTTTACTGAGCAGTGTGGACATAGGAAAGAGTGTAAAGGAACTAAACCCTTACTTATTAGTAAGTTAGAAAGTGAACAGATAATGCCTCCAATTTAGTGAGATAATAGTCATGTAAGAGTATTACTTGGAAATGGAGAAGACTTCAAAATAACAACAGTTGGACCTCCCTGGTGGCGCAGTGGTTAAAAACTGCCTGCCAAGGCAGGGGACATGGGTTCGAGCCCTGGTCCGGAAAGATCCCACATGCCGCGGAGCAGCGAAGCCCACGCGCCACAACTATGGAGCCTACGCTCTAGAGCCTGTGAGCCACAACTACTGAGTCCACGTGCCACAACTACTGAAGCCCGCGTGCCTAGATCCTGTGCTCCATAACAAGAGAAGCCACCGCAGTGAAGAGTAGCCCCCGCTCGCCGCAACTAGAGAAAGCCTGCACGCAACAGTGAAGACCCAACACAGCCAAAAATAAAAAAATAATAAAAAGTAATAATAAGAAATAACAATAGTTGACGTAAACCTCATAAAAAAGGAAATCCAAACAGCCAGTAAACACAGAAAAGCGTATGATTTCATTAAGTAATAAGAGAAAAGTGAGTCAAAACCAAGGAAACTGGGCCTCCCTGGTGGCGCAGTGGTTGAGAGTCCGCCTGCCGATGCAGGGGATACGGGTTCGTGCCCCGGTCTGGGAGGATCCCATATGCCGCGGAGCGGCTGGGCCCGTGAGCCATGGCCGCTGGGCCTGCGCGTCCGGAGCCTGTGCTCCGCAACGGGAGAGGCCACAACAGTGAGAGGCCCGCATACCGCAAAAAGAAAAAAAAAAAAAAAAAACCAAGGAAACTACATGCCAATGAGCTGGACAAATACACAAAATCTGGTAGTATCAGGTATTGTAGACCTGGAATACTATGGGAATCTTCTACCCTGCTTACACTGGAGTACAAATCAACACAATTACTTTGGAAAGCATTTAGCACTCTCCATCAACTGAAGGTATATAAATAGCCTGTGAGCCAGCAGCCCTCACCCGTGCCCTGTGTAAATGCACCAGAATAACCAGTACAGCAGGATTCCTGTCCATGATTTGCATTAGCACAAAACTGAAAACAAACCAAATGTCCATTAAGAGTCAAAAATTAAAGATGATACAAATAGATGGAGAGATATACCATGTTCTTGGATTGGAAGAATCAATATTGTGAAAATGACTCTACTACCCAAAGCAATCTACAGATGCAATGCAATCCCTATCAAACTACCACTGGCATTTTTCACAGACCTAGAACAAAAAATTTCACAATTTGTATGGAAACACAAGAGACCCCGAATAGCCAAGTCAATCCCTAGAACGAAAAACAGAGCTGGAGGAATCAGGCTCCCTGACTTCAGACTATACTACAAAGCTACAGTAATCAAGACAGTATTGTACTGGCAGAAAAACAGAAAGATAGATCAATGGAACAGAATAGAAAGCCCAGAGATAAACCCATACACATATGGTCACCTTATCTTTGATAAAGGAGGCAGGAATGTACAGTGGAGAAAGGACAGCCTCTTCAATAAGTGGTGTTGGGAAAACTGGACAGGGACATGCATGTGAAAGTATGAGATTAGATCACTCCCTAACACCATACACAAAAATAAGCTCAAAATGGATTAAAGACCTAAATGTAAGGCCAGAAACTATCAAACTCTTAGAGGAAAACATAGGCAGAACACTCTGTGACATAAATCACAGCAAGAACCTTTTTGACCCACCTCCTAGAGAAATGGAAATCAAAACAAAAATAAACAAATGGGACCTAATGAAACTTCAAAGCTTTTGCACAGCAAAGGAAACCATAAACAAGACGAAAAGACAACCCTCAGAATGGGAGAAAATATTTGCAAATGAAGCAACTGACAAAGGATTCATCTCCAAAATTTACAAGCAGCTCATGCAGCTCAATAACAGAAAACAAACAACCCAATCGAAAAACGGGCAGAAGACCTAAATAGACATTTCTCCAAAGAAGATATACAGATTGCAAACAAACACATGAAAGAATGCTCAACCTCATTAATCATTAGAGAAATGCAAATCAAAACTACAATGAGATATCATCTCATACCAGTCAGAATGGCCATCATCAAAAAATCTAGAAACAATAAATGCTGGAGAGGGTGTGGAGAAAAGGGAACACTCTTGCACTGCTGGTGGGAATGTGAATTGGTACAGCCACTATGGAGAACAGTATGGAAGTTCCTTAAAAAATTACAAATAGAATTATGATATGACCCAGCAATCCCACTACTGGGCATATACCATAAACCATAATTCAAAAAACATAAGTTCAAAAAGAGTCATGTTCCAAAATGTTCATTGCAGCTGTATTTACAATAGCCAGCAGATGGAAACACGCTAAGTGTCCATCATCGGATGAATGGATAAAGAAGATGTGGCACGTATATACAATGGAATATTACTCAGCCATAAAAAGAAATGAAATTGAGTTATTTGTAGTGAGGTGGATGGACCTAGAGTCTGTCATACAGAGTGAAGTAAGTCAGAAAGAGAAAGACAAATACCATATGCTAACACATATATATGGAATCTAAGAAAAAAAAATGTCATGAAGAACCTAGGGGTAAGACAGGAATAAATACACAGACCTACTAGAGAATGGACTTGAGGATATGGGGAGGGGGAAGGGTAAGCTGTGACAAAGTGAGAGAGTGGCATTGACATATATACACTACCAAACGTAAAATAGCTAGCTAGTGGGAAGCAGTCGCATAGCACAGGGAGATCAGCTCGGTGCTCTGTGACCACCTAGAGGGGTGGGATAGGGAGGGTGGGAGGGAGGGAGACGCAAGAGGGAAGAGATATGGGAACATATGTATATGTATAACTGATTCACTTTGTTATAAAGCAGAAACTAACACCACATTGTAAAGCAATTATACTCCAATAAAGATGTAAAAAAAAAAGTGTAGGCTGTTTTTATTAGTGGATGCAAGCTAGTGATGCTGTAAAAGTTTTCAGCAAGTATATATTTCTTTCTTATATAAAGAACTGCCATTAAGGCTGCCCTAATTTTTTTTAGGTTACATTTACCTATAGATTACTTACAGGTTCCAATCTACAGTGGAAATAACTTTTTTTTTTACTAGTTTTGGAAAGATGTTTTTATACCAGTTCCTTAGAAGACTCCTGTGTGACCCACAGTAGTAAAATATACCTTCAGGTGCCTCCTCTGTCTCTAGGCAACAGCAGTGTAAAATATGTAAACAAATGAGTGTCCTTGTTTGTAAAATTTAATCTGTTGATCATGTTGTATTATTGCTCTTCCCCAAATTCTCTCTCCCCATCAGGTAACATTCCTTTTTATTAGGAAGAGGAAGTTCCTTAACATATTATTTCAACAGCATAATTTACCCAGATGATGGTCATTATGATGATGCTTTATTTTTTTTGATTTATTTTATTTTTTTTGGTGATGCTTTAGATTCATTTAGAGTCCACCATTCAGAGAGGAAGAATGGGTGGCCTACATTATTTCTCATACTTATTAAAAATTGCTGCATTCCCATTTGTGAGTTTGTTGAACGACTGGGTAGCATACCTCTTTATAAAGATAAAATGGAGAGTAATAAATGAAAACACTCCCTAGCTATACTATTGATTTAATTGTTTATTAAAATAACCTCATATTGGACTTGTATTTTCCTCTTAGAAAATTGGCAAAGTGCTAATATATTTAGTTTAACTGGACCAAGTACATGTCTTATTTAACTTTGATTCCCCAGCACAAACTCATTTATTACGAATAAATGATTGGGACTTCCCTGGTGGTGCTGTGGTTAAGAATCCACCTGCCAATGCAGGGACATGGGTTTGAGCCCTGGTCTGGCAAGATCCCACATGCCGCAGACCAGCTAAGCCTGGCCGCCACACTACTGAGCCTGCGCTCTAGAGCCCGTGAGTCACAATTACTGAAGCTCACACACCTTAGAGCCCCTGCACCACAACTACTGAGCCCACATGCCACAACTACTGAAACCCATGCTCTCTAGGGCCCACGTGCTGCAACTACTGAAGCCCACATGCATAGAGCCCCTGCTCTGCAACGAGAAGCCACCACAATGAGAAGCCTGCACACCACAACGAAGAGTAGCCCCCGCTTGCCACCACTAGAGAAAGCCCACGCGCAACAATGAAGACCCAACGCAGCCAATAAATAAATAAAATAAAATAAAATAAAATAGAATAAACAGTTGAGAATATTGGACTTTATTTAAAACAAAAAAGAGTAAATGCTTGTTGAATCGAATTAATCAGCCAAACAGTAGCCAAATTAAAGTTGTGGTTAATAAAATGGGCCAGACTGAAACACTATTCTTGTTGAGAAGCTTACTTTAATCACCTTCTTATTTTCCAGCCTTATATAATCAGGTATTGAAGTGATGGAATATTTCTCATATTGAGAAAATAATAGTTTTGTATTATGCTGAATCTGCCTGGGAATAAAATAGCTTATCAAATTCATTGGAGGTGTCATGAGAATTGATACCTACGAGTTGTTGTGGGAACACATTTAAAGTTTAAAAATATGCAAGATTTTTGATATTGTCTCATGCCCACTATTGTTTGGGAATGATGCAGTTTCAATTCATAGAATTGCATCATGTATTTTAGGGCTGGAGAGAAACTTGATAAGTCCTGCATTGAACCTAAAGAGGAATGCATTGCAATAAGGTGCTCATTCAAAAATCAAATAATGATGTGAATAATGTTGATCATCTCTACTGGAGGAAAAACATGCTACACATTAAACACATTACTTACTATATATTTATTTAACAATCTTGGACTTTACTAATACAATGTTTTGTAGTATGTATGCCTTATTTTTTTCTTATAGTTAAATGTCTGAATTCTGAGAAATTTCAGCATGCTTTGGTGAGAGGAACAGTCATCTTATTTTCAAAAAGATGCAAGCACAGACTGTTTTTGACCAAAAGGTGTATTACTGACCAAAATTCAGCAATCTAGTCTGGAAAATAAATGAAGAATTCTGCTGCTGGTGAGATGAATACATAGGTAGAGGGAGGTGAAAAATATAAACTACTTAGCAGCCTTAAACTTTCTCTTGACTTTGATATAAGTGCTGGAGAAATATCAGTGTTATTCCCAGAAGCCATTCATTTAGAAATGGAAATTACAATAGATGGAAAAACACAGTGTTGGGAGTTACCTTTCAGGAAACAAAATGGATGTGTGTGATATCTACCCACTGTCATGGTGAGGGCCCTGCATTACACTTACTGTCTAAAGCTTACTGTGCTGAAACCTTCACAGCAAAGGTTCCAGTTTCTCATAATCTCTAAGTGAAAGTGAATGAAGTTTAGCTACCAGGTATGTGCTTCTGGAACAACACACGATGGGACCTTTTTTTTTTTTTTTTTTACTTTTATTTTTTGGCTGCGTTGGGTCTTTGTTGCTGCATGCGGGCTTCCTCTAATTGCGGCAAGTGGGGGCTATTTATTGTGGTGCATGGGCTTTTCATTTCGGTGGCTTCTCTTGTTGCGGAGCACGGGCTCTAGGTGCACAGGCTTCAGTAGTTGTGGCCTGCGGGCTCTAGAGCACAGGCTCGGTAGTGTGGCACATGGGCTTAGTTGCTCCGCGGCATGTGGGATCTTCCCAGACCAAGGATCGAACCTGTGTCCCCTGCATTGGCAGACGGATTCTTAACCGCTGCACCACCAGTGAAGGCCACAGTGGGACCTTTTAACGTTTTTTCCAAAGCTATTTTCTTTGGAATACTGTTCTGTGAGATTTGGTAGAAAAAGAATTCCATGATCAGAATGTTTGGGAAACACTGAATATTTTATCCCCATGGTATACATTCAAAATGTATATTTTTTACATCAGACATAAAGTTCCTAAAGTAAACAAAAGCTGAAAAAACAAAACAAAAAATCCTGCTAATTCGATTAATACAAGTTTTCCACTGAACACTTGTGAATGTTTCTGAGGCACTGGCTGATACTGAACACAGTCTTGGGAAGGCTGATCTAAGGAATTAAAATTCTGTAAATTATGAGGAAAACACTTTTAGGTGAGAAGAGATGCATATGGTAGCAGGCTTCAGTATTCTGTATTTCCATTCGGGAAATTGTTCTTATTTGATCCCTTCCACCCTTGATCCTTTTTCCGTGCAGTGGACTCTGTAGTAGGGATAAAGGGGAAAATGTCATTTACTACCCTAGAGGAGCTATTTACTCTACTGTAAATACAGTGGAGGCTGGTAAAAGTGTGTTGATAATAAGACATATTAGCTTAGGTTCTCTTGGTAGCAAATAACAAAAACTAAATCAAAGTTGGATATATGAAACCCAAGGGCAGAAATACAGCCAGGCTCAGGAAAGGTCTAGGAAGCAGCTATATCACTTCCAGTAACGTGATCGCCGAACTGCTTTTCAACAAAGGGCGTCTTCCTAATGAACTTCAAAATGAACTCTGCTGCTGGTTGGAATTAAAAAAAAAATATATATATATATATATGTATATACATATATATATATATATATATATATATATATATATATACACACACACACACAAGCATGCATATATACATATGATACAAGAAAGAAAACATATATAAGTGGATGTTTTGTTATTACAACATGCATGCCAGGCATGGGTGACCATGGGAAGTCACCCCCATGTTTCTGAGCAATACAGCCTAACACTCATTTTTCCATTATCACTGTTGCCCAGAGTGAACTTGTCAAAGAGATACTCCACCATTCAGACTTCCAAACCCCTCCACCCCCCATCTTGCTACTCATACTTAACCATTAGTATTTGCATAATTAATGCACATAAACATTTCAGGTGAAACTGAAGACACCCTTTATTTTAATCCCTGCCCAATCCCATTCCCTTCACTTGTTCCCCAGAGGCAACTGCAATCATGATTTTCAGGCTATGGTTCTATACTTTCACTATGCACATGCACCCACATTCACCAGGTACCCCTACCTCACCCCAGCCCACCCCAGTCTACCCCCATATACCTACATTATTATTATTTATATGATTTTGTGTTTTCCAGGCCCCCATGGAACACCTTCTCCCTCCCACTGTGGAGATCCTGAGCTGCATATGGTTGGGGTATGGCTGTGTTCAGAAACTCCTGGATACCTGTTTTAAAACTTAAAAATGAGAGATTTGCCCACATGAATCAACCAGAGACCTTTATTTATTTATGAACCAATAACTTTATTGGAAGAAACGGAAAAACTGGGAGAACAAAACTTAAGTGATAAAGTCCAGGAAAAGAGTCCTGCACTTTTTGCAAAAAAAAACCCAAAACTTAAGTGAATTTCTTCTGCAAGGGCACTATTGCTGTCTGCATGGCAGGCACGGTGACCAGGGCTCTGGTCTCCCCGTGGCTCTGGGGAGGTCCAGTCCAGGCTCAGTTCTTCTTGTCGCTGTCGCCCAGGGTGAGCTTGTCAAAGAGGTACCCCGCCAGGTCGACGTCCGGGGCCCCCATCATGCTCAGGGTGGTGACATGACCCTCCAGCTCTCTGATGAACACCACCTACTGGCTGAGGTAGTGAGTTGCCAGGAAGTGGCGCAGGTGGGGGTCACACTTGTCGGTGGCCAGCTGGTGCAGTGGAGCAGGCTCCGGGTCACTTGCTTCTCCAGGAACAAGGCGCACTTAATGGCCTTGAGGCCGCTCTTCCACTCGTCACTGACTGGCTTCCTGATGTCTTGGAAGTTGAGGCGGCCCCCGCGCTGGTTCTGCAGGCGCTTCAGGACCTGGGCCCGCCCCCTGTGCTCGTGTGAGCGACGCAGGAAGAATCGGCTGAAGTGCTTCAAGGCCACGTCGTCGCGGTCGAGGTAAAAGGCCGCAGCCAGGCACACGAAAGAGGCGTGGAGCTCCAGGGTGAAATGGCTGTTGACGGCGGCCTCGCAGTCGGCGTGGTAGTTCTGGCGCACCTGCGAGGGCGGCACGCTTAGCGTGGCGGGCGTGAAGGCCAAGGTGAAGGCGAAGCCGCGGGGCCTGCGGTAGCTGCCTCGGACGGAGCCCCTTTCACGTGATTTACCAATTTCCTTCCTCTTGGGTAAGTGCAGACTTCTCTTTTTTTTGTCAGAAAACCAAAGGCTTAGATGCATTCTTAGAGCAAATAACTTAACTGTGTGCATGTATTTATCCCCTCCAACCTCATTTGTCCTTTCACTGCTACTCAGCAAGTATTTTTTAAACCCCTCAATTATGTTGTATGGAATGAGCCACAGTGGTAGGAAATACCATTGATCTCAAATTATCTTTCATTCATTCATTCAATAAATATTTATTGATTAATTAGTCTAAAACAGGCAATGACTAAGTAAAATTACAGGAACTTATTTTTGCTATGTTACTGTACAGACCTCTGTTGTACGTGCTTAGGATTAATAATGGGAATTGCCCATATTATTTTTTTAAGTTTCTTTCACAGAAGCCAAGTGAAGATCCAAGGTAAACATTTTTTTCTCAGATCAACTTTATACTGCAAATGAAAAATTTATTCTTCACCATCAGACAAAAACAGTCTGGAAGAAAATGTAGTTTTTCCAAGGAAAATACATCAGCAACATATCTAAGCTGTGAATAATAGACATTAGAATTTTAAAAACTAAATCACATACACATACACAACTAAAAATGACCCATCAAAAATTTCATCTTCTCACCACCCTTAAGCCAAAACTAGGGCAACAGTAATACAATTCTCCCATCAAGCTTCACTGCCACCGCAATGTTGTTCAATAGGACATTTCCAAACATTTAAAAACTGACCTGGGCTTCCCAGGTGGCGCAGTGGTTGAGAGTCCGCCTGCCGATGCAGGGGACACGGGTTTGTGCCCCGGTCCGGGAAGATCCCACATGCCGCGGAGCGGCTGGGCCCGTGAGCCATGGCCGCTAAGCCTGCACGTCCGGAGCCTGTGCTCCGCAACGGGAGAGACCGCAACAGTGAGAGGCCCGCGTACCGCAAAAAAAAAAAACCAAAAAAACAAAAAAACTGACCTGGCCACAACCCCATAAAAGTCTACAGATCATGAACAAGTGTGCTGGGATATAACCACACAGAAAACAATTCACTAGGGCATCATTTTGACAACAAGCAGCAAACCCTGCAGCATAGGAAAACCCTAACAGGAGAACGAGGTGCACACCCCTCTCTCTGGGAATGCAAGGCCAGGACTGACACCCAAGATGCTCTTCTCTCAACCTCAGCAGTGGTGCCTTTCACAGAGCAACTATGCAGTCTCCCAAGACCACTGGGAAGGAGAATCTGATACTGACAGTATTAGCTTGCCATGAGGCCATAAGCGAGGGAATGTGTGTGGCCTTGGTGAGAGAGCAGAGGTTTGGGAGATGTTGCTTTATATTGGCTTTCAGATCAGGAATTTGTACATATAGCCCGCAAACAACGTTTCTTGAAAACATGTGAACATTCTTGAGTACGACAGCTCCGTGTGAGGGGTCAGAAATGGCAGTCAAGTTCGTTTCACTGGGTAACAGCTGATTTGCGGACTGGAAAACAGGCTTCCTTGTTTACAGACATAACCACAAGGCTGCCAGTTGTGTGCCAAATCCACACAACTACACAGTTGCATTGGGAGAGCGACCAAACATGTTTTACATGGACTTATTTCAGAGAGGGAAATGCTTCATGTAAGGCTCTGTCAGTTTAAAAAGCAAGAAGAGTGACCATCCACCTTTCCCAATTCAAGCCCTATATATCATAAATATGATAGCTACACACCAGCAACTGATTAGATACATCACGAGCTTTGATGAATGGAAAGCCCCTAAAAAGATATCAACAAAACGAAGTTAGATCTTCATGTAAATACATCACCAGTTAAACCCAGTTAATACAACTATTTAGTATTATGTACAGTATCCATACAGAATTGTGTATAAAAATAAATAAGCTCAAAAGAAAGACCTGGAAGGCTCTGCTATGGAGAAAACTGAACAGCATTAAGCCGACTGGCTTGGTAACAACTCTCTGAACGGCTGAGAGGCCCCTTCAGTTCCTATGTTCAGGATGGTTGAGATTTCAGTCTCACTTGTTTAAATGGTGATATTAATCGTTCTCTAATTGACCACTGTGTAATGAGGATGGACCTGAGATTAAGTGTCTCAGGAAGAAGATAGGAAACCACAGAGTTGTTAAACTCAAGTGCAAACACTGGGGATTCAACACTATAGTTTATGCAACAGCAATTCACATCACCATTTGGTCATATTCTTTCTACAAAACAAAAGCTGCACTCACATGTATGAAAAGACAAAAATTAACTGCCATCTGTATCAATATGTTAATGTGCTTCAATCACATATGTTTTCATGAAAGTTTAAACATAAAATCACCTTTAAGATCTTGACCATGTGATCTGTTCCCTGCCATGTCAGATTATACCCCGTGAAGTTTACTGTCTTAACAGTGATAGAGTTCTTTATACCTTGACAAGTAACTAAGAGGAAAAAAACACACACACACACACACAATAAGATGAAGAGCCTATACATTTGTCAAGCTTGACTTATTTGCTTTTCTTGAGTCAATTGGAGGTTTATAGCCACATTCTTAAAATCATTAATTACAATCTTCCCAAACAGGTAATTGATGAACTGATGCATCCTAAAACTTGTCAGTAACAAAGTGTTATTCCAGTTTACAGCAACAGTTTAATTCTATTATTTAGGTACTAAAACTGAATACACTGAATACTGCAAACATTATTCCCAACCACTCAGTAAAGTACTACATACTTTTGAGACAAAGGAAAAAAAAAGAAAAACCTAAAAAGCATAAGACTCCTCCGATTTTCATTTCCAATGATACATGCCAATCTTGATGATCTTGATGAGCGATTTAAATGTCAACTATAAACCCAGTATTTTATTAGCTGCTATGCAGTGTACTAGAGCAATAGAAGAGAGAGGACCTCAAACCCTCTGTTCCCTCACATTGAAAGGCAGGCTTCCTGACCCCTCCAGACCACTACTGGACACAGGGAAGGCACACTAATCTTTCAGGACCCTAATCAAGAGTCACCTGCTTTGTGATTACTTCCATGACACACCCTCACCAACACCACTGAGTTTGCTGCTCCTACGGGACGTTACATATATTTCCTATTTTAACACATACCACAGTGCATCATAATTATGATTGCAGATAGATGTTCTAACAATTTAAAGAGAACGATGACTTTTTTGCTCTTACATCTTGCTATTTCCCTTCCCATAATATTTCTTGAAGAGAAACCATAAAAATATAAACAAACAGAAAAAACAGAAAATATACAAAACATGTGGTTTGTGGCTTAACACAAACTTAAGTAAGATTAATTCTGACAGTATCCAGCATGACAAACTTCCATGGTACAAATGAGAATGGACCAAGGTTTGAGCAGGTACAGGAGACAATCCAGGCCTGAACAACACCAAGAAAAGGTAGACAGGAAAATATAGACAGACATGGTGTGTAGGAAATCACGAGACCAGTCTGATGGGAAGAGACTTAAATAAGACTGAAACTCACTTTCTAAACCTCCATCCCCAACTGGACAATTCACAAGACACAGGTGCACCAAAGAAGCCAATTATTCAATCCCTTTAATGGGGAGGAACAGTTTAAACTTTTATTGGTTTAGTTCGCCCCAAAAGCAACTATCAAATGTTGGCAGGACACAATGAAGGCTTACCTTTGTTAACATAGTTAAGTCTCTCTCTCACAACTAGCCCACTTAGCTCCACGTTCCTTAGCGCACCCGACGCACTTACACAGCATTTATGAGCTTTACACAACTGGAAGGTCACATCTTTATTTCTTATCGCAGGAACACGACTTCTGTAAACTTTATGTCTGTCACAACCTAAAGGAAAATTATTGTAAAATGAGTGATTTAAACCATGCATTTTATCCTCATTAAAAAGCATCTAAATAAAAACAAAAGCATCTGCTCTGTGCTAAGGATTAGAAACGACTCCTGCCCTTAAAGCCTTCATTAAGGAGGAAGATGTATAAACTCAAAATTTCAATCACATGAGATAAATAAACGTAACCTTTATGCACAGAGGTTCCTATGAAGGCAAAAAGTTATATCTAAGTGACGGCTTCATGATAACCCTGAAGTACAGTCTAGAAAGATGAGGCTACGCAGAGTTGTGGAGTAGGAGGTGCATTAACTGCAGAGGGAACATCTGTGAAAGACACTCAAGCCTGACTCCTGCTGGGCACTGTAAATACTGCAGGTGGGGATGACTAAAGACCAGGGGTCCAAGTGTGAGAAGAGACAGAAATGAAAATAGAGATGTTGGCCCAAGCAAGCCTGGGAGAGAGCATGGCTTGTATCCCACAGGTGGTGAGACCTGGGCCTACCACTGGCTGAGTAAGGGTGCCTCCGCTGATTAGAAAAAGGCTCCCCACTGCTGAAGGACCGACTAGATCAAGGGAGTGATCACAAAAAGCTCCCCTTCCTCAGGGCAAAGAGCCCTATGAGGCTTGGCCGAACACAGTTCAGACTACACGCCTCCGTGCAGAGCACACGCTGGGCGGCTAGTATGCACTAACTCTGTGTGGGCAAGCCATTAGCAGCATTATTTTAAGCACATCTTTTGATGTTAGAAGATCACTTAACCCGAGTAGGCAGATGAACTTAGAGGAACTGAACCCAGGGGCCGTGAAACCACCCAGGAGTTTCTGCCATAGTCTGGGCAAAATGTAATATGGATGAAGAAGCAAATTTAGGAGGAGGCCAAAATTTACAAGCTAGACCCACTGGATGCAAGACATAAAGAAAGTTCAGTGAAGGAACTCTGAAGAGAATGGGCTCTACAATAAACTTTTCTTACATTCAATGTAAAATATTAGGCAAAATTAAGTACAGTGGCCTTTAAGGTCCCTTCCAGCTCTAATTTCTTTTGATTTCTAACTTATTACTCGGGTTAAGTAAAGTCCCTTCATAGGTACAGAACAGTTCTTATACCTGAATGGGATGCAAAGAATAATCTGACTTCTCTTCACCAGGGGATGAGTTGAACTGTCCTTGCAGAAGAGATAACAGATGGTGTGAACCCCAGATCCTAGAAAAGGGCCAGGCACAAGGTAAGTATCAGCTTTTCAAAAACAAATGAACAATCATTTCCTGTCCTAGATCTTTACACCCTTCCTCTGCTGGCTACTTTCTCACAGCTTATAAACATCTGCAAATATACCCACTTAAAAATCTCTCAGACCTATGATTCTTTGGATCTTCTTGTGGATAACCTAAGTCTCTACCATGCCTTCAAACACCTGTCCTCCCAAAAAGCCCAGATCTGTACCTTGGGTCCAGACCCGTCTACCAGGCCCCTCTAAAGCACTGAAGATGAAGTAAGATCCTCTCGCCACCCCCAATCCCTTTCTACTGTGCTCTGTATCTCTCAAAAAGATGCAGCTGTAAACTGTCACCCACGCTTGCTGCCCTCCCTTTTCTAACTGGTCACCAGGGCTCACCCATTCTCTGTCAGATCTGCAAAACCCAGTCCCACCTTTTATAACTTAAGTGGGACCCTCAGATTACAATTCACCCTGCACCAAATCAACTGCCTTCCACATGGAGGTCCGAGTGAGCCTCTAAACCACAAGTCCATCTCACTGTTCTTTGGTGTTTCCCACAGCCTTCAGGATAAACATCCAAACTTCTGACAGGACAAACAAGGCCCCCATCTCTTGGGCCCCACTAAGTTTCCAGGATCAACTCTCATTTCTTTCCCAAACCCTGAGTTCCAGTCCTGTACATTAGTTTTGCCATATTTTCTTATATTTCTCAAACTTCAACACACACTGCTCTCTCCTGCCACCCCAGGAGCTTCTACATATCCTTAGAAAGGATGGCACCTCCTCCAAGAAGCCTACCCTGAACTTTCCCTTCCAAGATTCTGTGCTCTGCAAAGGGGAAAGGTGGGGGGGGGGAGGGATACATTAGGAGTTTGGCATTAACATAGACACACGACTCTATATAAAACAGATCATCAACAAGGACCTACTGCACAGCACAGGGAACTCTACTCCATAGCCTGGAACACACTGTACGGGAAAAGAACCTGAAAAAGAATGGATATATGAATAACTAAACCACTTTGCTGTACACCTGAAACTAACACAACATTGTACATCAACTAACCTCCAATATAAAATAATAATTAAATTAAAAAAAAAGGTTCTGTGCTCTGTAGCACCAGAACTCACTTCTTCCACAGCACTGACTACTGTGCTTGTGTTTACTTGCTGCCCAGTAGAAGGGGAGATTACCTAGGGCAGAAGCATCCTCTCCAGCAGCCCTTGGTTCTGACAACTCATTCAAGTGCCAGGCTACTTTACACACATAACCTGCTTAATTAATTCTAAGAACCCACAGAAAGAGTGG